>NC_139223.1:53544819-54791366 GCF_055691185.1 Crinia signifera
CGCCGGGACCAGCGAGATACGTAAGTCTGCGGGGGATTGGGGGAGGGGGGGTAACTATAGCACCGCAGCCCCCGGCGCCCCCACATGCACAGCGCCCCCCCGCGGTGGCGGGGGCTGCGGTGCTATAGTTACGCCCCTGCATATCCTATGGATAGTTAGATATAGACAAAGAGAGATAGATTATATAAGATAGATAGATATATAGATAGATAGATAGATAGATAGATAGATAGATAGATATTTACACACACACATATATATATATTCTGTAGACATACACACAGTGTCGTTCACATACAGTGTCATACACAAACACACACACAGACACACAATACACAAGCAAGCACCTACTTATTAGCATACACAGTGTGATTTGCATACGCCGACTGCTGCCCGGTAGCTGATCCGTAGCTGGCGGCCATATGTAACCCTGAATAGCCCCGCTTGACCTTACGCACCATTGCATCACTGGGTACGAGAAGAAGCAGCTCTAAATTTATCAATTTAAAAATCCTATTCAAAGCAATGAGATTTTTTTTCCACTGGCATCTTCCCTAATCTGTCCCACTCCAATTAGGAGGCTATACATTAGCAGGCTTCCAAATCCGAATAAACCATTTGCTTTAACTGTTGCAAAAGTAAATAGCTTGAAAGTCGTTCAATTACTCCCCATATTGCTTACTGATGCAAATGACACTACATCAACATATCTTAATAAACTGGTGCCAAGTGTAGCATAATCTGCACAGAACATTTAGCAGATTTCCGGACACTTTCCTCAGCACACTGCTGCACATGGGCCTCGTGTCATCCTGCGAGTTACATTTTGTCTGCAGACAATAAAAAAAGACTTTTGCAAATCAGAAGCTTGTGATGGAGAGAGAGCGAGTACACGTTCAAAACTCTCACAAAGTTCTAAATCACTTTCTCCGCTTTTACCAGGACACGTGCTGTATGTATTTATATTGTCCTTGTCACTTTTCAGATTAGAATTAGAATTGGCTACTGGTTAAATTAACAACAGGTTCTATATCCTAATGCCCATTGCACATACAGTCGCACGCCATGATGCCAATTACACATAAGGCCACACACCATAATGCCCAATACACATTGGGGGGTGCTGTGGGTACAGCTGCCCCGGGCTCAAGCCTTTGGAAGGCCCAGGGCAGCTAATTTTGCCCACTGCAACACCCCCCCCCCCCCCCCCGACTGCCTCCGCTGCGTAGCGCTCAATGCGTTGAAAAAAAGCAGGTCCTGGAGTGCAGGCTTATTCAACCCAGGAAACCGGCAGCCAATTAAAATGCTGCACTGGCTTTTGAGCCAATCAGAGCTTGCATACCGGCAGCGAATCAGAGCAGCTGCCAGTACGCAAGCTCTAATCTGCATTTTAATTGGTCACCGCCATCCTGATTTGAAGAAGCCTGCTCTCAGGGACATCTGGGCTGCAGCTCAGCAGAAGAGGTGATGGGGGAGCAGGAGCCGGTTTACATTAAGTCAAGTGAGGAGGGGGGCCCAGAGTGGAAATGAGTGCCCCAAAACTCCTGATGGAAGGCCTGCATTACATATTTGAAACATTAGTGCCACTTACCTACATGTTCATTGAATGCGGCTTGCCAGGGTCTTCATGATGGATGCCAAGGGGGCTTCATGCTTGTTGCTAAGGGTAATACATGCTGGTTGCCAAGGGGGAATACATGCTGGCTGCCAAGACGGAGTGAATTGCTCATTGCCAAGGGGGAGAAAATTGCTCGTTGTCAAGGGGGAGTGAAATGCTGCCGCACTGTGTAAAGAACACCGCCGCCAGCCGCACACAATGTAAAGCTTTGACAGTGAGGCAGAGAGCTGTGTGCTGCCCGACTGTATACTGAAAGCAGGTCCACGTCTATTTCGAACTCCCCCGCTGGACCGCGAGCCAATAGGAGCTGGCGTTCCGGCAGCCAATAAGGAGCCACCACTGTCACTCCTTACTGGCTGCCAGACTGCGAGGTCCTATTGGCCTGCAGTCCATTCAAAATAGCCACAGACCTACTTTGTGTATACAGCCTTGCAGCACACAGCTCTCTGCCCAGCTGTCACATCTTTACAGTACCTTATGAGCGGCCGCATCTGTCTGAATTACAAGGAGTGGACAGCATGGTGCTCCTTAGTAAACGGTTCTGCAGAACTGATAGTATATTAGGTATCGGTTCTGCAGAACCGGTGCGAACCGGCTGAATCCCACCTCTGGATCTTGGGGATTATTCAAAGTTGATTTCTGTTGTTGAGATTACCAATCCTATCAATTATGGAATGACTGCGCATGCGTACGGATCATAGCGCGCATACGCCAGGCCAACCAGTTGAAAAATAGCGAATGATCTAGTCACAATCTCCTCGCAATTTGACTGACAGGAAGCCAGCGTTTGTGGGTGGTAACTGACAGTTTTCTGGGAGGATCTAGAAAAACGCAGGCGTGCCTAGGCATTTCATAGGAGGGTCTGTGACATCAGCGACAGCTTTGATCAGTTTGTCTCTGTAGTAGAGTTGTGGAAGGGTCAGAGTTACATACACTGCACAGACTGGAAAAATCATTAAATGCTGAGTGATTTGTCCAACCTGACGATATCATCAGTCACTGCATGTTCAGGAAGGGTCCTGGTGACGTCACTGAACTATATCATTAAATATATCGTTCAGTGTTCACCTGTGGGATGTTCATTTTCATGGCAACATCGATATCATTAGCAATGTCATCGGTGCCGCATATCGTATAGTGTGTATGGGTCTTTAGAAACAACAAAGTACCAACCATTCAGCTCATAACTGTCATTTTTAAAACTGTCTGTAACATGGCAGTTAGGGGCTGCTACTTTATCTACATCCACTTTATCTATCTCTAAATTTTGATAAATCTCCCCCTAAATTTTCAGACTCTAAAGCCCCCATACACACTAGAGGATATAGTAAAAGATATTGCTCAGAAAGTTTTTTTTTTACTATATCTTCTTGTGTGTACACTCAATATCGTTACAGATGCACACTCCTTCACATCATTAATGACCCCCTGCCCATGGTACATAATGCCCTACATCCCCCCCCCCACTGTGTTTTGGGTGTGGTATGGGGCTCCGCAAGGGGGGATCCTGACAGTCAGTATCCCGACATCTGGATCCCGACTGCTGGTTCTCTAACGGGGGGGGGGGGGGATAGCGCAAAGAAGCCCCATGCGGACTCGCTATGCTCACCACAGGTTATATTCTCTCTCTATGGGAGTCGTGGACCCCCACAAGGGAGAATAGCCCCTGTGAGTCAGGATCCTCCCTATCGGAGCACCGGCAGTAGGGATCCCTAAGTTGGGATACTGACTGTCGAAATCCCCACTGTCGGAGTGTCCCCCTGTTTTTTTGGGACAGGAGGATTACATCTTTCACTGCCCACTTGCCTGCTGTAATGTCCTTGCATCACTGACCTGGCTGCTCCCTCCCGGCATATATCTACTAAAGGTCGATTTTCATTGATTTGTATGGATTCAAAATCAATCTAAATTAATGCTGTGTTTACAGGGCTAACATGCACATTTACTGACATGATTTTTTTTTTAATTAATTTTTAAATGTTAGTAAATGTAGATCATCAATTTGAAAATGCGAGAAAAAAAATCCCCCAAAAAAACAATGAAAATCGACCTTTAGTAAATATACCACCTAATGTGCTAGATCCCATAATTCAGTATAATAACATGCATGCTGTAAGAGTTGTAATCAGTATCTTAAGATACAATTATGTAACTGTGCCATATGAATTGATCATTTTGGGGCCCATTTATCATTTAATATTTGTGGCTAATTCCCCAAAAACCGTTTGTGGGGATTAACCACAGATATTAAGTACCTCCCAAATGTAAGTAGAAGGGACCATAGCAGGTATATCCGAAACCTGCATACCCCATAGGTTTTCTATGGGGTATGCAGTGCTGCCCGATTCACCAATATCTGGAATGCTTCACATTCCAGATATGGGCCCACCGCGGCTACGTCATCTCAGAATGGTGGTAGTTCATTGTAGCCTATGGGCAACACACTGCACTGTTGGCCGGACAGTGTGGTCAGCGCGGTCCCCACAGCACCCAGCAGAGCAGATCGCAGGTACGGACTCTTTTTCGGAGCTCATGTTAGGATTGCATATTGCAGTAGAGAGCCTGGCAGGTACTTTTCAGGGGTTGTGGCCTAATCATGAAAGGCGTGGCCATGCAATCCCCAATAAAATACAATAAAATAGCACTTTAAGCACCTCCCTGGCAACACTGCAGCCAGCACACAGCAGCATGTAATGGTTGGAGAAGAGCTGCTGCCAGGTAATGGGGATCCTAGTGGGCCAGTCTATTAGACATTAGAACCTCCCCTTTTCTCTATCACTGTGGAGGTTATTCTGATCGGAGCAGCCAAACGTGCGTACGTTCACTATTAACGTACGCTCTCCGTACGCGGCCGTTGGGGTTAAGTCCACCCACAAATCAGCCGCATACGTACGGCCAGAAACAACGTCGAAGGGGAGTGGCGTACAATTGAGCGTACGCCAACGTACACGGACGGACCAGCCCTTACACTCCGACAACTGGCGTACAACAGAGCGTACGCCACCGTTTACGGACGTCTCTCGTCCGTCTTCCCACCGACTTCTTGCGGCTATCTGAGCGTACGCCAGCTTGCACGGACGGGTCCCTATTGTTTTCAATAGAAAACTCAGCTTATGTCACCGCTCGTGAGAGTGAGCGTACGTCCGTGCACGCTGGCATACCCTTCACATATATGGACCTGCAAATCTTGCCTTTAAACTACAATTCTGACAATTAATTAATTATTCTAATTGTTATTCAATTATTGTTTTCTATTAACTCAATTGAAGATTGTGTGCAAAATAGTGGGCATGGCCTTAAAACATTGCTGAAACATACTTTGTAGGTGTTAGATGTGGTTTATGTTATTGTATCATAAATACAAAACCTATGTTTGTATTAGAGTGAACACGTTGACACATGTCGACTTGTGTAGATTGAGTGTGCTACTGTGTAAAGTCTATGAAAGCACGTAGTGAATGTGTATAACTGTTTAACAAATACCTACCTTAGCATATATAAGCAGGTCTTAAAAAGATTCTTACCTTAAATTAAACAAACCTTTAAATGTAGAGAAGTATAGAAAGATAAGCTTCCAATGTGTTTGAGTGCTGTGTGTGGCTTGCAGGTAGTGAAATCATGGTTTGGACTTAATAGACTGCAGCATTGCTTATTACATTCAGGTTTATGTGTTTGAGTAGTAATCAGCGTTAATTAGCAAACCCAGGCGCACACTGGCATGCGGTATCTGTAGGGGTGGTCTGAGCTGGCGGTTGGCGGGCGCCTGTTTTGTGTCCGAAATGAACGGTGCTTTAGGCGATCGTGCGGTAGTAGCACCGTTCATTTTTTGTGCACACCAACGTGTACGCCCATATTTACGCCCATTTTCCCTCATTATTTCGGCCGCTCCCCTCATCACGCCCCTATGCCGCCCCCAATGCCCGTACTCTCGCGTACAGGTTTTTTCGCACGTAGAGACCCGTCCGTAAGCGTTGTGGAGTGTTCGCGCCTGCGCATTGGAGATGGTACGCATGGGCAGATCATTAAAAAACCCGGAACGTACGCGTACGGCCCGGCCGCACCAACCAGAATAAGGCCCTGTATGTGCAGGACCTAATAAGCATGTGTGCAAATGGTTCCTGCGACATCAGAAGGACAAGGGTGGAAGACTGTCAGTGACTGACCAGTCTGCTACTGCTTTTTTTTGGGGGGGGGGGGGGGGGAGCCACATCCATGTGTGACCGCCATTCAGGGGGTGGTAAGAGGTCAGAAAACTCCAGCAAAGTGTTTAATTTTTCTGGCCTTTGAGATGGTCAGCTTACTCTGCACCATAAGCCACCAGATCTTGGGAAAGAGATCCAATGCTGCATCCTAGGAAGAAACACGGATCACTACGGCAGCAGGAGGTGTCTGCCTGCAATAGACGCCTGCTGCTGCATTGCCATACATCGCTATCACCGATGCTTATGATCCAACCACAACTGATAATAATAAACCATTTCCCACAACCAATGGTCTAATAACCATATTACTGGGTTGAGAATAAGAGACCAATCAGGATTTTATACTGACTCTGCTACTCCACGGTCCTAATAACTGTATAAGTAGTTATTGTAATGATATCATCTGCCAATACTTAACTTTCATATATGATGTGTGGTGGCGTCAGAGACATAATCGTTTCTTCAGACAAGACCTTTGACCTAAATGTTCTATTGGGTGTCATACATATTGGACAGAGGCTGTCAGGCATATATCACTTTTTAAAGGTCAATGATATATCCTTATTTATAGATTATTTTAGGAACAAAGATGGAGATCTATTTTAATATATAATATTTTAAGTATCACAACAGAATGACCAAAAAACAGTTTTTGCGCTAAAGCCATTTATATTAATCTGCTTTAAAATATAATTTCCTTGCACCACTTATAATGATCAATTTAATTCTCATTTAAGGACCTATAGGGTAGGAACATGCAAATGTTACTTATGTTCCAGCAATTGTGGTTTGTAGCACAGATACAGCCAAATATGTGAAACCATTCAGCCAACTCGCATTGTTTGGGGTTTATTGGCTCACTTCAGCTCCAGTGAATCACTGAATATATACAGTAAGGCAGTGGTTCCCAAACTTTTTAAAATCACGGCACCCTAGAGCATCAGAATTTTTTCCACGGCACCCCTAGTCCAAATGTTTCTTATTCTGTAAATTGATTTGTATGTCATACATGGGTTTATTCATTTATGGGTGAGGGATTAGCTTCTGTTTGTCCACATACTTTATTATTGGTAGCCCACCAGCAATATTTTTGCCTTTTACAATGACCTTAAATAATTTCAATTGCCTCTAGACCACTAATCCAAGTAGGGTTACCACCTCATCCCTTTAATTCCGGACACATATTAATTACACAGGTTCTGTGGCAGTTTAAAACCAGGTGAAATGGAGCTTGAAGTCAGCCAGCCACAGAACCTGTGACATTCACAAACCAATCATTTCAGCGACAGAATCTGCCACATGATTGTGGCTGAAATGATTGGTTTGTTTGGGCCCCCACAAAAAAAAGAAGCAAATCCTCTCTCCCTGTACAAACTGGCTCTATAGAGGCAAGATGTCATCCTCATTCTCATCCTCCAATTCCTCACCCCTTTCAGTACGTACATCCTCACAGATTATCAATTTGTCCCCGCTGGGATCCACCATTACAGGTCCTTCTTTAGTCTCGGGAGGCAATTGCTGGTCTTCGTTGAAGAATTGATAATTAATTTTGAAGAACATCATCTTCTCAACATTTTGTGGAAGCAACCTCCTATGCTGCTGGCTGACCAGGTTTGCGGCAGCACTAAAACCTCTTTCAGAGTACACACTGGAGGGGGGACAACTCAGGTAGAATATAGCCAGTTTGTACAGGGGTCTCCAAACTGCCTTTTTTTCCTGCCAGTACAGGTACGGACTGTCTTACAATATCTACTTGGATGCTGTCACCAAAGTAATCCTTCACCATTTTTGCAATGGTGACAGCATCCAATGCAGCAACAGTAGACATGTCAGCAGAGGCGTAACTAGAACTTAGACCCTAACCCCCCCCCCCATACACACACTCTATCTCCCTCCATGACACTCTCCCTCTTTCTGTCAAGGAGAAAGAGGGAGTGTCAGGAAAGGATAGAGTGTGTGTCAGAGAGAGAGAGAAGGAAAGAGAGAGCATCTTGGAGTGTCAGGGGGACAGTGTCAGAGAGATAACACGCAGTAGCGCACGCAGGGGGGGTTTCTGAGTACCCAGAAACCCCCCCAGGAGTCTAAGGGCCTTAGGCTAAAAGCTGAGGGTCCCCTCTTTCCATGGGTACAAGAATTTTAAAAATCGGCCCTAGGGAACCGGAGATATCGGACTTTAAAGCAGTGGTCCCCATCCAAGCCTGTTAATTCATCTTCTTAGTCAGATATTTCAGGTTCTGTCTGACTTAGAGTTTTTCTGAGGGTATATTCCAAAAGCTGGGACTCTTTCCCATTGAAGGACACTAGTAGCTTGTCTCTACTGTTCCCAGTACTAGATATATCAGCCTTCCAGCAGGTGGTTACTGCTCCAGCTCCAGACACCTGGTATGTAGTTTTATATTCTCATTGGCAGATTGCTCTGCCTCCTGAACTCTCATCTCATAGTCCCCAATACCATTTGGTAGGTGGGATTCTCTAGTTTTTAATTCCATTAAAATCTAAGAAATATATTTCTGGGAACTGGAGATATCTGCAGTCAAGCAAGCTGTCCTCCCACCAAAATTATGAATAATAAGCCCACTCCACTATACACCCCTGCTCTGCATATTAAACATCCTCTACCACCCTGGAAGTTATGTATCAGGGCCCCTCCATTCAGCCCAATGCCCCCTTCTCCCGCTATCTGTGCAGTAAAGGGGTAATTAGTGGAAATTACTGATCCAGGCCCTACATGCTGAGTGGTTGATACACTATCCCCTACCACCCAGGGGACATCAAAGCTTCCCCCACCCCTACAGCTGGAGGATCGGTAGGTGCCCCAATACATTGCTATGCCCAGGGGTCTACACTGCTGTTGACACCCATGTATGTATGTATGTATGTATGTATATTATTATTATTATTATTATTATTATTATTATTATTATTTATATACATTTGGTCTATCTATAATACTTTAACTAACCCTGCATATACTGGGTCACCTAAATGTCTATCTCCGTGCTTTGCTCCGCCCCTCTGGAAACCCCCTTCTGAAAATCCTGCGTTTGCCACTGACACGAGAGGGGAGCAAGAGAGAGTGTTAGGAAAACAGACAGGGGGGAAAGACTGTTGCTTGCAAGGGGGGGGGGGGCTGAGGGCAAAACATGTGAACATCTCACTTTTCCCTGGAGGGTCCCGCTTACAGCCAAACACTGCAAGGGACTTTTAAATCCAGCTAACATGCACTGCCATACTAGGAAATGCAGTGAGAGTTGGAGACCTGTCAAGCCTGCGTTTCTGAGGGTGTGCGCCTGTCCCCACTGCTTGCCTGTCTAGCCTATACCTGTTTAGCCTATACCTGTCCCAGTGCTGGGGATTCCAGAGAGCGCCTGCCCTGCTGCAGGGGCTTATACACAATTCTTCATCATCCGCCGGGTCCACACCTCAGCGCTCGGCAGTCGCATGGAGGAGGAGACTGCAGGGACGACTGCCACCATGACTGCCCGGCTATTAGAAAGGAGAGACAGCTGCAGCGCCCTCTATAGTGTGGCTGCGGCACTCTAAGCTGACTAGTGCAGAGTCTGACCCTGTCTATCTGTATCCATCTCCCCTGCTACCAGCCACTAACGGCACGCTGCGACGCATTAAAAATACATTTTAATCAATGATAATAATTCAAGAGGGTGCAGGAGATTGACTGCTGGGCCCTCTGGCCCCTCAAGCCCTCGGGCCCCATAGCAGTTGCATCCCCTGCACCCTCTATAGTTACGCCACTGCATGTCAGCAATCGTTAGCAGGTCCTTCAGTCCGGACCAGATGTCCGAACTGTTCCTGCCTGCCCAGCATCACCATCAGTGGGTTGGGTAGGACATTTTAGTTGTTTCCTCGTAGCCATAGGTGTGTGAGAAAATGAAGGAGGAGCTGTTGCCATGTCACGGTCCCCTTCAGATGACAATCTCCTGACCAGCAGGCCTTTGCACCTTTGTAGACTTGTGTCCGCCGGAAACAGAGACACAACATAAGCTTTAAAACGAGGATCGGGCACAGTGGCCAGAATGTATTCCTCTGACTTTAACAGACTGACCACCCTCGTATCCTGGTAAAGCATATGAAGGGCTTCATCCACAAGAGCAACATGCTTTGTGGAATCGCCACGCTTTAGCTCCTCCTTTACTTTCTCCAGCTGCTTCTGCAACAGCGTGATCAGGGGAATGTTCTGACAAGCTGGCAGTGTCGGAACTGACGTCACGTGTGGCAAGTTCAAACAGCTGGAGAACCTTGCACAACACGGAAATCAGCCTCTAACGCACTTGAATTTGAAGTGTGTAAATTGTGAGTACTTCTTACCCTTTTTTCTTCTTCCTTGGAATTTCACTTATGCATTTTAATGTTGTAGTGACAATAAAAATGTGCATCCCCACTCCTTTGCCTATGTTGTAAGTGGCCGTGTAGGCTTGAATGGCCTTTTGCTGCTTCTCCATCCTCTGAAGCATATAGAGGGTGGAGTTCCATTGCATCACAACCTCCGGTTTCGGGTGATGGCAGGGCAGGTTGAGTAGTTTTTGATGGCACTTCAGTCTTCAGCAGGCAGTGGCAAAATGGCAAAAGTGTCCCGCAATATTGTGGGCCACCGCAAGCATCTCCTGCACGCCCCTGTCACTTTTAAGAAAATGCTGCACCACCAAATTTATTGAGTGGGCAAAACATGGCACATGTTGGAATGTATGCCCACACAATCTTACTGGCGATGTCCGATACCACAAATCCCCAGTAGAGTCTAAGTGGGGTAAGCCACTGCATGATGATTTCCCTGTTTTTCTAAGAAGTTGTTGTCATTGTACCTCGTACTGAAACCGGTGATACACAGTGTAGCCTGCCTTGGAAGGAGCTGGTATTTCAGAGATGCTGCTGCTACTGTTGCTGTGAAAGGCGATGCATCTACCCAGTGGGCAAACTAAATGTTCATGTGTTCATTTCACAGTCATATAGTCCTTAGCTTGCCCTGTACCACTTGTTCACATGTCTGTGGTTAGGTGGACAGTGGGTACTCAGGGCACTGAGGACACTTTTTCAGAGATCTCTGCACATCCTGGGGTATCGCCTGCCTAGTGAAGTGCAATCTAGATCGGATTTGGTTCCGGGGACACAATACCTCCATCAATCGTCTAAATCCCACTCGACTGATGGCGGATACCGGACACATGTCTAAAACCAACATAGCTCTCAAGGCCGCAGATATCCGCTTTGCCATAGGATGACCGCTGTCATACTTCGTCTTCATCACAAACGACTGTTGGACGGTCAATTGCTTAGGGAAAGATGTAGTGGTGTTCCGACTTCCCCTCTGGGATGATGAACGACTCCCAGCAGCAGCAGTAGGCGTAGCTCTGCAGGATCCTCTGGAGGAATTCCGGATAGAAAAGGAGTCTGCAGTGACCTGGAAACAACGCGCTATCCGCCGCCCGGCGGCACGGGAAGCGCTTCTTACTTTGAAAACACTGGGCGCATGCTGATTGGCTAAATCTCAGCCAACCAGCGTGCGTCCAGTGTTTTCAAAGCCAGAATTGCTTCCCGTTCTGCCGGGCGGCGGATAGCGCGTTGTTTCAAGGTCACTGCAGGGACCCCGGCAACATCATACTCAGCACCGCAGGGACCTCTCCCTGAACGCAGGTTGGGGTGGGTTTCTTGTCTTTTAACTGGGGAGGGCACCGAAATTGTCACGGTGGGGGGCGCAAATGTTTTTGTTATGCCACTGGGTCCTAGCCACAGTTTCTGAACTAAACAGTGGCTTATGAACGAACTTCAGGTGACGCATAAGTGAGGATGTCCGTAGGTGGCCAACTGCCTTACCCCTGCTTATTGCAGCTTCACCTAAGCTACATATGTCGAGACAATTGTTGTCCGGATCTGGATAAAAATATTTTTTTTGTCCCGGTGTCTCATTTTTGGTCCCGGTGCCTCATTTCAGCAAACCACATCACCATCAGCAGCATCCTTCTCGTCGACTTCCTCCTGGTGTACAACAATGACACCTTCAATCTCAAAATCAGGAACTGGACTGTGGGTGATCCTTCCAGCATATGCAGAGGGCATGCTGCAAATAGTGGAAGAGCCACCTCTTTCCGTACAGTGATAGGATGGTCAGGCATCGCAACCACCAACACCCTTGGAATCTCCTTGGGGATTTGTGATACCAAGTCTTTAGAGGGCAAAAACGGGAGCCCAGATATTACATAAGTACCGCAATGGCATATGATAGGCGCTGTGCTAGGAAACAAGTACCGACTTTTCTTCTGGACAGCTTGGGGTAACTTTCCCAAAGCTTCTAAAAATGATAGGAGGTTATGTTGCCCATAACAACCATTCAGATCATATAATTTCTCTTATTGCATCCAAGAAAATAATAGGTACTTATGTAATATCTGGGCTCCTGTTTTTCTTATGAGACCGCGTCCCCTCGCCACGCTTCGGGCACGGAGGCTCGCTGCGCTCGCCACACTATATAAAATCAACTCCATGTGCAGTTGGATTGTAGGGGTATGAAAAAATGGGGTGCATTTAACATGGGAGCCCAGATAATACATAAGTACCGCCATTGCATACCACTAATTAAGGTATGCGATGGGACCCAATTTTCGGGTTTTAAGACCCGCACTTTACAATTTTAATATTACAATGGCATGCGATGCGATAAGACCCGATTTTTAATTGTACAGGCACCCTGATGGGTGATTACTTTGTTAAATGCACCCCCATTATCAACGCCAACCCGATGCGTGGCGAGCGCAGCCAGCCCGTGAGGGGCGGCGGTACGCTTCCTCCGACCTTTTCATACCCCCACTATCCACGTCAGCGTGGAGCTGATTTTATAAAGTGTGGCGAGCGCAGCGAGCCTGAAGAGTGGCGAGCGCAGCGAGCCCTGCGCGGGGACGCGGAATACATGTGAAGTAATCCGCGTCCCCTCGCTGCGCTCGCCACGCTTCGGGCTCGCTGCGCTCGCCACACTTTATAAAATCGACTCCGCGCTGCTGTGGATAGTGGGGGTATGAAAAGGTCGGAGGACACGTACCGCCATCCCTTGCAGGTTTGCTGCACTCGCCACTCTTCGGGTTGGCATTGATAGTGGGGGTGGCGTTAACAATGGGGGTGCATTTAACATAGTAATCACCCATCAGGGTGGCTGTACAATTAAAAATCGGGTGAGATCGCATCGCATGCGATCGGGTCGCATGCAATGCGATTGATATGATGGCATAAGATTAAATTCGTGGGCGCCGTGCTAGGAAACAAATACCGAAAAGTCAAAGACAAAGACAAAACCAAATCCCAGCAGCACAGTATGGCGACCTGTATGATGCATGTTAAGAAAAGGGTATTAGCCTCTACAGGTTTGTTGTATGTTGGCATCACAGGCAGACATAGGGGGAGATTCTCTAAACTAAAAATGTGGTAAAAACCCCGTTATTGGGGTTTTTACCGCATTTTGGGATACTCTAAGCATCCCACGCCGGGTTACCGCGGGCTTCGTCAGAAAAATCTGGCAATGCCCCATAAAAGCCTATGGGCTTCTAACGCAAACCCACCGCCACCCCGCACCGACCCCCCTCCCCTCACCTGTGTCCGGGCAGCACAGAGCTGTGCTGCCCGGACCTGTGACCTCCTCCTCCCTGCACTATGATCCTCTTCCAGGTGCAGGGAGCTGTCCTTTGCTGTCCTTTGCCATAATTATCGCATATGTTAGTGCATATGCGATAATTATGAATGCGGTAGCCGGCGATAGGGGGCGGTAAGGGGATGCGGATGTTAGAGCATCCCCTCCAGATGGAACAGAGAGCACAATAGCCCTGGTATCATGTACGCTGATTGAGCCACATGACATCATGAATTGGTTTTGTGCACAATCTTCCAGCATTGTCTAAAGAAGACTATAATTGACAGTTATTGGTGTAATTCATTTAAGTAGACTCTCAGTTAAAATGTACTTGCTTCTGAATTGTAAGTAAATAATTACATAGGTCAGGTTTTATTTATTAAACCAGTGATGGGGTTGGGGCTGAGAAAGAGAGAGAGAGAGAGATGCAGTCATGTACTGTATTATGACTAGGAATGCCCGGAATTTGGGATTGAAAATGCTCAATCCCGGGATTCTCAGGTAAACTGGGAATGGCATCCCTAATTTTAAAAAAAATCCCCCCCACCCCAACCAAGCATCGTACATTTACTTACTTAGCCAGTGCAGAGGGCAGTGCGGCTGGGGAGGTGGACAGGCGCTGCAGCCGGTGAGCGGGGTAGGGAGTGTGGGGATGCCGCACTGAGCGGCCGTGTCAGCGGCAGTGAAGCAAGTGGGGCAGGCGGAGATTGTGCTGCCCTGCGCAGCGTGACCTTTAGCATTACGCGATGCTGTGCAGAGCCGCGTGTTGGGACGGGACAGCCAGGCAGTGTTCTAGTGAGTGCTCAGACGCTGCCCGGCATTAGGCTGCGCATGCGCAGCCTAATCCCGAAAACCCGGGATTGGAGAGTCCAATACCGGTATTGAAATCCCAGCGATTTTGGGGTCAAATCCCGGGATCGTGCCAATCCCAATCCTGGGATTGGCAGCCCTTATTCCCTAATTCCTAAACCCTAATTCTGACACAATTTAACAAAAGATGTTTTTAACCCTTTGAGTGTCAACTGCTCTGTGAGTCATATGCAAAATATCAGATACAAATGCCAGTGTCGCTCACTTGTTATATAAATTCAAATAAAAAATGCTGAGTAAAAAAGATATTTCCTATATAAGGTAAATATTACAGGTCATTATGATGAATACAAATGTTTGGTTTCCAATTTTCACACTAATGTTGACAAATTCACTTTGACAAAGGCACTCAAAGGGTTAAATATAAGTGAAAATATATCATTAGTAAGACTTACGTTTCTGTTTTTGAAGTAATGAACAGTAACACAACATCTACGCCCCTCTCTGACAATCTAAACAGATGTGGCAATCGGATTTGCCAATTGCTGAGTATCGATGGCCAGAGGCCTGCAGTCTCTGTGGGTGGCCCGATGACTGCTGATATCACCGCTCTTCTTTTCTCCTGCATGCCGGCAGCCTCTGTGTTGTCCGTGCCGTACTGGGCAAGAACCTATTCGCTTCTGTGTGCAACCTACTGATGCCTCAATGAATGTAACTTTATTGGTATCTATTTAAATTGACCAGTAGCTGCTGCATTTCCTAGGGTTATACTCAAGTCAATACGTTTTCTCAGTTTTTTGTGGTAACATTTGGTGCCTCTGCTTATATTCGGGTCGGGTTATACTCAAGTATATAAGGTGGTATTTCACTTCTGTGACATTCCTTTCACAACACTCCCCTTCCTGGCCTTAAGTAACACATAGGGGGTTATTCTGATTCACTCGCAAAGGCACAATCTCTCTAATGGACAAAACCATGTGCACTGCAGGTGGGGCTGATGTAACATGTGCAGAGAGAATTAGATTTGGGTGTTTTATTGTTTCTGTCCAGGGTAAATACTGGCTGCTTTATTTTTACACTGCAATATAAATATCAGTTTAAAGTACACCCCCCACCCAAATCTAACTATCTCTGCACATGTTACATCAACCCCAACTGCAGTGCACATAGGGCCTTATTTTGGTTCACTCTTTCTGACAAAATCCTTCTTAGATGGACAAAACCATGTGCACTGCAGGGGAGCATATGCAAAATGTGCAGAGAGAGTTAGATTTGGGTGGGGTTTTACTTCAAAGTGAGATCTATATTGAAGTGTAAAAATAAAGCAGCCAGTATTTTCCCTGCACAGAAACAAAATTACTCACCCAAATCTAATTCTCTCTGCACATGTTACATCTGCCCCCCTGCAGTGCACATGGTTTTGTCCATCTAAGAAGGATTTTGTCAGAAAGAGTGAACCAAAATGGCCCATAGTTTTGTCGGTACTTGTTTCCTATCTGGGCGCCCACGATCAAAATCGCGGTGATCGGGGGTAAAAATCGCGGTGATCGCGGTCATCGCGGGCATCGCGGGTAAAATTGGATGGTCGCGATGCCCGCGATGACCGCGATCACCGCGATTTTCCCATAGGGAACAATGTTAAAAAGGCTGATTGACCGCGATTTCACTGTTAAATGGCTCAATTGACCCGATTTGGCCATATTAACCCTGAATTAGGCCCAATTAACCCTTAAATGTCCCCCCCAATTTTTGACGCCACCCCACGATCCACGGCAACCCGAAGCGTGGCGAGCGCAGCGAGCCCGCGAGGGGCGGCGGTACGCGTCCTCCGACCTTTTCATGCCCTACTATCCACTAGGGCGTGGTGTGAGAATATAATAGTGTGGCGAGCGCAGCGAGCCACCGAGCCCGAAGCGTGGCGAGCGCAGCGAGCCCCGCGAGGGGACGCAGATACCTTCACTGTGAAGGCCGCGAGGGGACGCGCATAATTGTGAAGGTATCCGCGTCCCCTCGCGGGGCTCGCTGCGCTCGCCACGCTTCGGGCTCGGTGGCTCGCTGCGCTCGCCACACTATTATATTCTCACACCACGCCCTAGTGGATAGTAGGGCATGAAAAGGTCGGAGGACGCGTACCGCCGCCCCTCGCGGGCTCGCTGCGCTCGCCACGCTTCGGGTTGGCGTCAATCGTGGGGTGGCGTCAAAAATTTGGGGGGACATTTAAGGGTTAATGGGCTCTGTGGCCCATTTAACATTGATTCCTATGGCCAAATCGGGTGGATTGAGGCATTTAACAGTAAAATCGGGTCCATCGCGGCTTTTAACATTGATTCCTATGGGAAATCGTGAGCATCGCGTCGCGGGCATCGCGGGTACATTTATGGCCGGCCGCGACGCGACCGACGCGATTTTTCAGGTTTAACATGGTTTTCAATGGGAAAATCGCGGGCATCGCGTCGGTCGCGTCGCGGGCAGGCATAAATGTACCCGCGATGCCCGCGACGGGCGCCCAGATAGGAAACAAGTACCGTTTTGTCTATTGCAGAGTGATTGTGCCTTTCTGAGTGAATCAGAATAACCCCCATAGGGGGAAATTTAATAGGATGAGAGGTTCCGAAAGTGAGAGATTTGGTAAGAAATCTCTATTTTTTTTAAAAAGCGGCAATCATTTACACTGCAAAACCAAACTGCTTTTGCAGTGTAAATGATTGCAGCTTTAAAAAACTGGAGATTTCTTATCAAATCTCTCACTTTCTGAATCTCTCATCCTATACAATTTCACCCATTTTACTAAAAGTGTATTATTTAAGCTTTACCCTGAAAATCCTCGCTTGCTAACAAAAATCCCCACCTTACCATCCTCCTCCCTACTGATCATTTTCTAACATTTGTTTCTGTGAATTATTCGCCGTTAACTGTTTTTACTCTCACTTATGTGTTTCTGTTTTATTGTTGTTGTTTTCATTTTACCAATCTCGATAAGAGTTCCGTGACAAGACAATGATAATTAAAATACATATATAGAGTAGATAGTGGCCCTTATTCTGTTTCACTCACAAAGGATAAATTAATTCTCAAATGGACAAAACCATGTGCACTGCAGGGGGGGGGGGGGGGCAGATGTAACATGTGCAGAGAGAGTTAGATTTGGCTGAGTTATTTTGTTTCTGTGCAGGGAAAATACTGGCTACTTTATTTTTACACTGCAATATAGATCTAACTTTAAAGTAAAACCCCACCCAAATCTAACTCTCTCTGCACATGTTACATCTGCCCCACCTGCAGTGCACATGGTTTTGTCTATTAGAGAAGGAATTTGCCTTTGCTAGTGAACCAGAATAAGGGCCAGTATGTACAGGTATATAGTTTTCTACTTAATTTCGTACTTATTGTCTGCAGAATCTTTCAAACCAGGTTAATGCTCAATATATATGTTATTACTCTGTATCTTTTTCAAATTAAAAAAATGGTTGGAATGAAAAAAAAACAGTTCTACATTCACTATACATCAGGGTATCGGGATATATGCATTTCTGGTGTATTTCATCTACAGTAAAATAAATATTGCAATAAATTGTCACGCTCACCCGCCACATCATGTACTACTTTTTGGAGAGTCCCTATACTCGAAAAATATCATGAACACTGATCAGCATTATTACACTCAGGATATCACACAGATTTTAAATATAATTTTTTTATTCATATCAAGGGCCTGATTCAGACCTTTTAGCAAGGTTGCAATATTTGTAGATTTACAAACAAAACTATGCTACACTGCAGGTGGTGCAGATGTAACATGCAGAGAGAGTTAGATTTGGTGGAGTTATTTTGTTTCTATGCAGGGTAAATACTGGCTGCTTTATTATTTTTTTATTTATAATAACTTTTTTATTCAATTTTTACAGTTGAACAGAAATAATATTACAATACAATTCATAAAAGTGATATTGGCAATATATAAATGCGGAGGAAAGGGAAATTAATACATCACCAGAAATCATACATTTTGGAAAGACTTGCCAAATATATTCAATTATACTAAATTCGCATTACATTTATCGACATGTTTTACAGATTACATTAGTTAAAATAATGTAAAAAATATATAATAATATTATTATTATTAATAATAATAATAATAATTTTAGTTTATGAAATTGTACGCATCAATGACCAACTAGTGGTCTCAAACGCTTTCATAATCTTATCTTTGGCTGCTTTATTTTTACACTGCAATTTAGATTTTCATTTGAATATACGGGGACCACGCCCCAATCTAACTCTCTCTGCACATGTTACAATTGCCCCACTTGCAGTGCTACATAGTTTTGTCCATCTGCAAAAATTACAGCCTTGCTGACAGGTCTGGTCAGGCCCCAAGTAGGTTTAGGTTCTGGCTCACTGACAAATGTTATACATAAAATACACATATACGCGGCACACACACACACACGCACACACATATAACAAAAAATAAAAAAATAAGGCATTCACCATTATTCTCTTCAAAATAAATGTTATTAAACAAATTCTACATCCTGAATCAAAGCAAATCGGTCAAAATTTCAGTCTAGTGGGACCTTTCATAATACCTCAACTCAAATGTAATACAACGTGATGATATATCAGAAATTCAGCACTAAGATTTAAAGTTCCAAATATTTTTGGAAACTTTTTTAATTGCTTTAAATCTTAATGCTAAATTAACAAATCTCTATTTATCTATTTTCTTATACCCCATTTTCCAGGTTATTTCCTTGATAATCCGGGTCACAGGTCAGTGGAATAAGGTTAATTCGGGTCCAGTGACCCTCGATTCCAAAGAAAAACAACAGAGTGGTACAGCGCTGTGCTTAATATATTGTAATTTATTAAAATAATTTCATAACAATATTATTAAAAATATATTCAATGTGGCCAACATTGGGACAGACAAGACTCACAAACATATAGTTGAAAGCAAAACTTCCCTCAAATGGACCCCTTGCAAATGTTAATGGGGGTAGTTAATAGCAGCATGCGGTTAGTTGCAGTTTTTAGAAGGTTAGTATTTGCATAAAAGTTATTGGAACTTTCCCTCTGTTAATACCGGTATTTTCACAAGGTAATCCTTAGAACAATTCATGTAAGTGCACTTTCAATGAGGTATACGTAGAGGTTTGGGATTGAAGCTGCTACCTGACACCATTACCGGACCAGTCTCAGATAGGACCACCATCAATCAACAATCGGTGGTCGGAGAGGTCCGTTCAGGAGACTCCAAACAAATCCCCTGCTGTTTACCCGGATGCTCACTTAAGTATACCTCATTGAAAGTGCACTTACATGAATTGTTCTAAGGATTACCTTGTGAAAATACCGGTATTAACAGAGGGAAAGTTCCAATAACTTTTATGCAAATACTAACCTTCTAAAAACTGCAACTAACCGCATGCTGCTATTAACTACCCCCATTAACATTTGCAAGGGGTCCATTTGAGGGAAGTTTTGCTTTCAACTATATGTTTGTGAGTCTTGTCTGTCCCAATGTTGGCCACATTGAATATATTTTTAATAATATTGTTATGAAATTATTTTAATAAATTACAATATATTAAGCACAGCGCTGTACCACTCTGTTGTTTTTCTTGTCCACATACTTTTAGGGGTTTGGTAAATCCCCTTAGGTATTAGCTGCAGTGCTTAATATCAATCAGCGCTAAGTATCAAACCTTGTTTTTACCCTCGATTCCAACCTGGAATCCAACCTGTCCAACCTGGGTTGGTCACGGGAAGGTTAAAGGGCAATGTAAATGGTTAAGCCGATTCATAAGACCCAGCTCCCATTTACAGCACATTGCTTTCTGCATTCTGATCCAGGGGAGGAGCCAGTGACATCAGTGGGTGGAGCCTGAGTCCCACTGCAGCGGAGGCTCATGGCGGCTGCTGCACCCATGTGCATTGGAAAAATCTCTAGACCCGTGATGGAACTATGGTCCAAATCTTAGGTCAGAATTAAGACTTGGGTGGAAAAGAGGTATCACTTTACTTTAGGACATGGTACAGTACTGTGGGGCAGATGTTTTAAGCAATAAAAAGAAATAAACAGGAGGGTGATAAAGAGTTATAAACATCCAGCCAGTTGGCTCCTAATTGTCATTTTTCAAGCACAACATCTGCAATGACAGCAGCTGATTGGCTGGTGGTTTGTCACTCTTTATCACCCTCCTGTTTATCTCTTTTTAAGACTTAATACATCTGCCCCTATATGTGTTAACTAAAAGTGATCTTGTAAAGCGCTAAGACCTGTGAGTGCTCAGTGTGTGCTGCACATGTGTCTGGGACACACTGTTCATGCGTTCCGATGATTATCATGGGGGGTTGGGAGTCAGAATTACATGGAGATTCATGAAGCAGCAATGGGCGTTTCTGTTCGGGACCTGTGGGTGTGGCTAAAATTCTAAAAGCAGGTGTAATGTTGTGCGGTGCGGCTACTGCAACTGCATCTCCGCCATGCGCTGTGTGTCTATCTCTCTCTGTTCTCCTGGGCTGCGGAGCCAACCTTGTAGTGCAGGGGGGAGCGCTTAGCACATATAAATATACATGTTCACTAATCACATATTAAAAGGGGGATTGCTAAGCACACATAAACATACATGTATGTAATATATGTACTAGATGGATCCGCTAAAGATCACACACTCTTAAGCATGCCACCGGCTTCCTGTAAAACTAGCCAATGGGAGTTTTTGGGTGGGTTTAGAAAGAGTGTGTGAAGGCGTATGCTGATTTCCAAATAGCACCTATTACCGCACAGCACTGTCACTCCCTGGGAAATCCATCCAGCTCATATAGTACATACATGATAACATCATTAACTTGTATATTTATATGTGCTTAGAAATCCCCCCTGCACTACATGGTCGGGGCTGCAACTGCTACTGTAGGGGGTACAATTACAAAGATGGGAGTTCTGTTTTAGGGGGTACACACACTTCAATTTAGACCGGTTTTCCTTTTGATTTTGCTGAAAGAAGCAAAATGGAATCAAAATTGAATGGTTTTTAAGATGCTTTGATCTGCATTCGATTCGATGCGCGCTCCCGTTTTCTCTATATCGAAAAGAAAAATAGACTGTGCAGGCAAGGAAATATCGAATTTGATCCAGTAAATCGAATGTGTACACTGTACCTTGAATGTAAATCAAATTCAATATCGAAATCAGTATCTAATGCAAAAGCGCAGATCTAATGCCAAATTGCATGCAAAGATCTAATGCCAAATCTAATGGAAAATCAAATCGGACATTGAATCTAAAGCAAATTGAAGCGTGTGTACACACCTTAAGATGGGATATTGCTATGGGCAACCAATAAGGATCTACTGCTTATTTACTTAGCACCTTCTAGAAGATAATAGACTCTGTTTGGTTGCCTGTAACAACATTCCATTTGAAATAGAACACACGGGCTATAATCACTGGCAATATGGTCGCTGAGTGACCATATTGCCAGCGATTGGAGTGTGCACCTGCAATAAATCACCAGTGCACGCTCCTGTTTTTAGCCCCCTTATGATCGCTGGTGGCAGGAGCTTGCTCCTGCCACCAGCTGATTCCCTCTGCGGTTCCCCCGGCAGAGGTTCCCTTTCATCAGCGACCATCTCTGGTAGCTGATGAATAGGAGAAACTGAGCAATATATCGCCCCTGTGTGTACACAGGTTCAGTAAATTTACCCCTATTTATCTTTGGATCAATTTGTCTATTGGACAGATAGAGCAATATGATCGCTGGCAATATGAGCAATATGATTGCTGAAAGATGGTCGCTGATGAAAGTGAGAAGTCGCTGGTCGAAGGAGCATGCTCCTCCGACCAGCGACCATTAGGGGGCTGAAAACGGGAGCACGCATCCGGCGATTTATCGCCAGTGCGCACTCCAATCGCTGGTAATATGGTCGCTCAGCGACCATATTGCCATCGATTTTTGCGCTACAGATAGATAGATAGATAGATAGATAGATAGATAGTTCCTCTACCCCAGCAGCTTCTATAGCAGACGGTGGTCCTGCTGGAACCCATTGGAGACCAGTTCGAAGTTTCCTTCGTTGACTTGGACTCTACAGGGTTAACAGCCCTTTGTAATCACTCATTGTAATCCTCATATGGGCCGGTGGCTCACGTTGTTCTGATCTGGTATAGAGAAAGCGTTAACTATTATCTGCTTCTAGCTTGACCATCTGCTGTTGTAGAAAATTCAAAACCCCAGAGATCTACTTATATCCACATCGTAAACGAGAAAAGATGTTTTAATTAAGGGAAATCAGGTTAACTTAGCTCTAATTTACAAGCCGCCTGCTTAATGAATTGTCTATGCTGCTCCTTCTTTGTAGAGAGTAAATCTAAGGATCTTTTTCACTCTGCAGTTCAGACACTAATTAACTAAGCAAAAATTTCTGTAACAACCCCAGTTCTCTCTAATAGTTTTACCTAAAGCCAGCCTAGCCATTGCTTATACAAATTGCCAATTAAATTTGATTGATATAATGAAATTGGATTTTATTTTCACTTACCTTATCCATTCCTCCTCACTAATTCCCCAGCACCCATAAAATAACTTTAGCCTTAATAGAAAATACCTTTGAATGTTACTGGTTTTATTAAAAGAAAAGTCCAGTTTGAATATTTGTTCCTTTATCTTTTTTTTCTTTTTTAAATACCTAGGAAATTATTTTGTACCTAAACATGCCTATTATCAGCTAACTCTGTATCAACTGGCAAACAATTGGTTAACATAGTTTAAAACACAATGTAACATTAACAGTTTTCAAAATCCATATAGCTGCTTAATTAAATATGTTGTCCTGTTTATAGGATCTGTGGATAATTATTTAGAGTCATTTAATCTACTCAATTTACACGTTAATTAAAAAGGAAAGCGAGTATTTTTTTTTCCACCAGTTTGGGGAAACTAAGAAGGAGAATTAGCGCCGTCTAGCGGCCGTTTGATGAATTGACGTTCGCTGAGCTAAACGCTCGGAATAAAAATGTATTATAAATCTTTTTTTTTCCTTTTTATTGTGCTCAGTTTATTTGAGATCATTATTTAAATTCCATTTTAAATAATAATACGTTTTAAACATAATATTTATTTATGCCATAATTATTTGCAGAATGCGTGGAAAAACATATATATATATTTAGGGTTGTACTTTATAGAGAATGACAAGGTTAGGTAAACTGGGGCTGGCAGATTTTGGTGGAACTACAAACATCAGCATGCCCAGTCAGCCGGGCATACTGGTGCTTGTGGTGCTCCTTGTGCTGTGGAGCAATGAATTGCCTAATCTAGAGTTAATGAATGAAAATATACCAGCGTGGGGTTTAAAATCTATAAATCAGGTTTATATCCAGACGTTTCACTATTATGTTTGTGTTACTCTATTAAATAATTCGGTTTAGTAGAACGCCTCATAATAAACCAGATTGAAGTGCTTTACCCCTCCTTTCCTATCCTCAAATAGGGATTCCCTTTAAATGCTCCTGTTGTTTATCCTCACTGCTGATTTGATTTCTCGGAGTTTTGTTTTTTATTAGTCCGCTTTACTTTGTACTGCGCCGTAGCGTATGTTGGTGATATAATCAAGATGTAATTGTTTTATCATTGTCCTACACTTAGGATGGGGTGGGAGAAGAGCCATTTGATTTAGTGACTTATTATGAAGCTCCCACTCCATCGATTGTTAATAGTTTTACTCCTATTGTACTTCTCCTTCCTCCCCATCTGTCCCTTTCTATAGCCTGTGTGTTTTCCTTTTATGTCCCGTCCATTTATTGACACCTTTTTTTTTCAATGGTCACTTCTGCCACCCTTGGCAATGTCTTCTGCCCCATTAACTCATCGGCACGGGGGGCTTCCCCGACAAAGAGATGCAATGGGATCTGCTCCTTTATTGAATTTATTGTACACTGGTTAATGTGTTTTCTAAAGCCCCATAGATCGGGACACTGCTGTCACTTTCCATGCAATGCAAAGTAGCTATATCGGCTTGGTGCATACTAATAATAATAACAACAATAATAATAATAATAATAATAATAATAATAATATACAATTATTAATAATAATACAATATTTCATTATTAATTATTATTATGTATTTATTATTATTATTATTCTTACTAATAAATACATAATTAATATACAATATAATAATATTTTTATTATTATTATTATTATTATTAATTGTATTATTATTATTATTATTATTATTAAAAATAATAATTGTATTAATATTATATTTTATGTACATGCAGTTGCAGAGATATTTAAAATATATACATTAAGATTATTTACTGTGTTTTAACCATATTTAGCTATAATAAAACAACAAACTGCAAAAAAAGTGTCACTTTAAACAATATACGCTACGCACAAGGGGATATACTTATTAATAATCTACATATGAATATTCAATATAAATATATATGTACAGACTCATGTAAGAAAAAATGGATATTTGTGGATAGAAGATTCAATACAATCTTATGTGATGAAATACTAGATAATGCACCTATTAAATGTGTTAGTTACAGAACATTGTCACCAGCACCTGCTGAAAAGTAGTTTATTCCAAATTCAGTAGAGCTTTCCATACACTGAGTGATCTCTGATGAGTGTTGCTTGTGTATTGCTAATAGAATATTGTCATATTTTGGGTGCATATTGAGTGTGAATGAGGCTACATAGAAGGGAAGGTCACTGTTACATGCCTACAATTAGGTAATTAGATTAAGTAATTTGGGGGACCTGTATGAAGGTAATTATTGGTTTATTGTAAAACAAGGTAATAGCCAAGGGCAGCACATTTATGAGCGCAAACACTGCTGATTTTACATACAATATAAACACAGGGTTCTTTTATTATGAAATTATACTAAGTAATTAGGAATGTGTATACAACAGCACATTAATTGTGCATGACAATTACTGTAGTTACTATGTGCTAGGGGCTATGTACCTATTACAATCTCTAAGTTTGCATGGACTTGTTGTAAGACGTGTTTTCTGTGTTCCTGAGAGTTCCCTGCCTTTAGACAAAATAGTTCAAGTTAATAGAAGTATGTCTCTGATATGAATTATTCACTAATTATTAATATGTATTCTCTCTTCACTGATACAGGCACATTTTCCCCACTGGGTGGAGTCAGGAGTGGGCAGCAGACACACCTGTTATTTTAGTACATATAACCATACACATGGATTAGGAGTGACCAGCAAAAAAATTGCTGAACTGCACAACCTAATTCCAGACATAAAAAAATATGAGGCGCTTCCAAGCTGAGTCTTGTAGTTATACACAAGAAAAAAAAAGATAAAATGCTGATGCACACAGAATAATTATAATAAACTCTACCAATTAACAACGGAGTAAAGATTGTGGCTCTTAGCATCATTTTGGACAAATATATGGGCCCATCTACTGCAACCAGGTGACCTCATCAGGCGATCTTGTCAGGTGACCTCATCAGGTGATCTCATCAGGTGACCTCATCAGGTGATCTCATCAGGTGACCTCATCAGGTGATCTCATCAGATGAGTCTCTAACATTCCTAAAGCTCTCTTCCTATAAGTGCATTTATCCATCGCATTCATAGGGAATATATAAACAAACCCAGCATGTTATCTTTACATATTTATAACATCGTGCAACTATAAATGTATATATTTCACAAGTGGCTTGTGCCAGAAGGTTTTTGATTTTTAGGCCCAATGGGTTACGGAAATTGTTATTCATACATTTTATTACGGTTCACATTATTGAATTAATTAGATAACCTAGCATATAGGGTGCCAGTATTTCTCCTACTACGTACTCAGAAGTCCACATTACCCCCATGACAATAAAACATTTGATCCATAAATATTGACAAGGATCACACCAAATATTAGTGTCAGTAAGATGTCTAATTCACAAATATGATCTCGGCGGTTAACTGATTTCAATTGTTGTTTTTTTTTAGGAAAATCAATATGGACTCCTTTTTTTTAATACAGTATGTTGTCCATTTTATTTTGTCATTGGTTTGACCAATGTTGTAATGTATTTTCTTTTCATTGTCTTTGGTAGGTAGTATTTTTGAAAATCAAGTAGGCACTGTTTCTATGGGGATTTGGTCACTGACTAATAGCTCTTAATAACCAGAAATCAGTAATGAGGCGGTGTAGGCTGTATGCTTATCATTTAGAAGCCACCTATTAATCTGCTGCTGGCAGGATTATTAATCACCACAATTGGAGGTGGATTATTGACTGTCTTTTTAAAGGCTTCCTGGACCTATAGTTATCTCAATATTGTTCAACAGGGCGTGTAAAATCTGTAATCCAAGCCCTATTGGATAGGATTAAAGCAAACCTCCAAACTGTCAAAAAATAATGCCTTTAGCAAAAAATAAAAAATAAAATAATAATTATTAATGATAATGATGACTAATTCTACAATAATAATTATAATTATAATAGTGATACTAGTAATAATATGTTTTATTATTATGATCATTATTATTATTAATAATAATAACTAATATAATAATGCCCCCTTTTTTTGTTTTAATGCCCAAACCATTTTGCCTCCTATATTGAATTATTACAACACATGCTTATTGCCTGTGTTTATTAAAGGGATGTTTATTCATTTCTTATATAGAGCAACCATATTCAACAGCGCTTTACACAGTAAGTATATTTGAACATTCACATCAGTCCCTGCCCCAGTGGAGCTTACAATCTATATTCCCTACCACATGTACACACACAGACATTCTAGGGTGAATTTTGTTGGGAGCCAATTTGCCTACCAGTATATCTTTGGATTGTGGGAGGAAACCGGAGTACCCGGAGGAAACCCACGCAAGTACGTTTAACAATATCACGTATATCCACATTTTAGGAGAAATGTAATAGAGTAAGAGAATCAGAAAGTGAGAGATTTGGTAATAAATCTTCAGTATTTTTAAAACGGCAATCATTCACACTGCAAAACCAGTTTGATTTTGCAGTGTTAATGATTGCCGCTTTAAAATAAAAACTGGAGTTTTCTTGCCAAATCTCTCACTTTCTGAATCTCTCACCCTATTACATTTTCCCCTAGTGTAGTGCTTTCACATTGATTAAAACACACATACTAAACAACATTACTATATAAATAGTATTACAAATTACCAGTAAATTGGTTAAAAAAAACTCTTGATTTTTTCTTCTTCAATTTACAGTGTACAAAAATAATGTTGATCCACTGCAAGAGCTGGAGATGTCTAATCATCAACCAAATTGCTTTCCGTATGCATCTGCATCCTAGAATAAGGTATAACATGACTTTACAAAAAATCGTACTAGGGAGAAATATAATAAACACATCAAAACTATTCATGATTTTTAAGGTTGAAATTAAAATGGTTCAATCATTCAATTTATACAACATAAAAAAAAAATTAACAAAAACTTGGATTTACCGACCCATCTCGCACATTTATTGTGAAAAAACAAAAAAACATTTGTAGTAGTGCTCCCAAATGAATCCTTTTATTATTATAGATTTCTATGTCACAAAACATAATGGCAGCATGACACAAGGGAATGCAGTTAAAATCCCGGCGGTCGGGATCCCGGCGTTCAGAATCCCGACGCCGGAATCCCGACCGCCGAAATCCCGACACATTCTCCCTCCGTGGGTGTCCACGACACCCCTGGAGGGAGAATAAATTAGCGTGCCGAGCGTAGCGAGGCACCGGGCCCGCTGCGTGGCGAGTGCAGTGAGCCCGCAAGGGGGGGCGATCCATGTCCCCCCTTGTCGGGATTTCGGCGGTCGGGATTCCGGCGGCGGGATTTTGAACGCCGGGATCCCGACCGCCGGGATTTCATACTGAATCCCCTTAAGGACATACAAGTAGATGAATAGAAGTAGAGAAAAGGTAGGGAGAAGCCTGCTTGTTAGTGTTTGCATTCTAGTAGGGAACTTTCTGAGATAAAAGAAGGAGGAGATAAACAGAGGGGGGCGGTAACCAGTTACCTGTGTGATTGGTGTAAGAAGTGATCAGTGACAGGTGGGGGTGTGGACGAAGATGTTGGTTTTATAAGGGGGAGTATAAATAAATTTGAGTCTGAATTGGTAAAAAGGCCCATAAGTGGTTAATGGTATAAGTGGATAATGGTATAGGGCAGGACATTTTTGATGGTAGAAGTGAGAGGTGGTTATGAGAAAGGAAGAGAGGCACAAGCCACAGGCAGATCACCTGAGAGGTCTAGAATGAAAGCATGTGAAGGTAGCGGCAGAGATGTAAGATGGGAAGTGGTTGTTGAGAGTAAAAACTGAGTGAGCGAATGGGCTTTCACATGTATTTATTGTAGAGAATGGGAGTCAATGTAGGTAGAGCAGATCATGTGAAATCAACCAATGGAGATCAGCTACTGCCTACAGTGCATGCTAGCCACACAGTATATGCACAATGGTGCTGTCACGATTATGAAAGCAGGTAACAGCACTTGTGGCAAAGCAGTGGGCGTTTCTGGGCAGTGTCTGGGAGGTGGCCTGAAGTTACAATGTGGGCATGCTATGGGAGTGTCTCAGGTGTGTCAGCAACAGTGGGCTGCATAAGTGATTCCACAGAGGCCATGTTCAGATGGAGACACAGCACCTGTCATTGGCATAGATGGTTGATGCGATAGTGTGCCAATGATGAACTGTGTAGACCCCCTGGTGTTGCTACTGCATGCAGGGGTGCATAAAATGGGCACAGTGCTTGCACTCTTTGTTACTCTTAATTACCCAAAGGGAGGCTATAACTATCATTTGCTCTATTGCCCCCTCAACTCTGCAGCTCTCATCTATGAATCATGCCCTTTATGTGGAAAGTGAAAGCAAGGGCAGATGCTAGGGTGAAACAAAAGCAGTGGTCATGCAGAAGTGGGTGAAATTGGTGTGATTGACAGTAAGCAGTTGTTGATGAGTGTATAAGGCGGGAAGATGAACTATAGGTTGCACTAGGACATTCATGTGAAGATGTCAGAGAGACAGCGAGAAATGAAGGATGGCAGAGCAGGAGAGAGATCAGGGAGGAAATGTAGGGGTAAGTGCAGTCAGCATAGAGGTGGAACAAGATGAGAGCAATGGACAGTCAGCAGAGACTGGGAGGACAATAGAAGTGGAGAAGAGAAGAGGTCATAATAAATGATGAAGCACTGATGAGATGAGAGGTAGGAAATGGATCTTGAGAGAACAGAGCACAGGCTGCAAGTGAGTTGCTTGAGCCTATCCCATGTCCTCTTGTCATAATAATAAGCTAAATCAGTGAATAGGATCACATTACTGTATGGATGAGATATTCAGTCTGGTTCTAAGAGATCTTATTGCTAGTTCCATCAAATGGACATCACGCAGCCTTTCTCTGGTGTCTGCACCCTTTCTCTGGTGTCCGCACCCTTTCTCTGATGTCCGCACCCTTTCTCTGGTGTCCGCACCCTTTCTCTGGTGTCCTTTGGGAATTTATCTGGGGCACATTTTAGCTAGAAAAGTCAGGAGGAATGGAAACATTGGGCGAAACCACTGTAAGGCCCTAAAACTAGGGCCTGATAATGGGGTCTGAATGGCCATGACCCACCTGCATTTACCAAAATCTCTCAGTTACCACCCTCAAATACTATCTACTTGTCACTCAATGTATCTGTTGTTGTGAACACAACCGCAATTCAGTCTCTGCATCTACGCTCTGTGGCTCAGTCACCTTTGCAGTAAGAAAACATCAGACAATCTGCGTACAATAGCATCTGAATTAGGCCCACTGTGCCTGTATAGCCTTCAGCCTGTGTGTGTATTACCAGGGGCGATGGAGAGGGGAATAGTCACTATAGTAGCCAATAGACTACTAGGGGGGAGATTCTCTAAGCTAAAAATGCGGTAGCGGGGTTTTTACCGCATTTTGGGATGCTGTAAGCATCCCCCGCCGGGTTACCGCGGCGGGGGGCATCGCCAGAAAAATCTGGCGATGCCCCATAGAAGCCAATGGGCTTCTACCGCAACCCTCCGCCGCCCCGCGCCGACCCCCCGCCGCCCCGCATCGCCCCCCTCACCTGTGTCCAGGCAGCACAGCGCAGTGCTGCCCGGACCTGTGACCTCCTCCCTGCACTGATCCTCTTCCGGGTGCAGGGAGGAGGAGAGCCCGGCGCAGCAGCAGCAGCGCCGGGTGTGTGAGGGAGGGGAGAGCCGCCGGGACCTGCTGGGACCCGGCGACTCTCACCGCAAAGGACAGCTCTTAACGCAAGAGCTGTCCTTTGCCTTAATTATCGCATATGTTACAGCATATGCGATAATTAAATATGCGATGGGCGGCGAAGGGGGGCGGAGATTCTTAGAGAATCTCCCCCTAGATGTCAGGGCTATAGCATTCTTTCGCTGCCTAGCAAGAAGTGGGTGAGCCCTGCTGAAGGCCCCCCAGCGCCGCCCGCATCCCCTCGGTAACATGCGAGGGGGTGTGTCCAAGAACACATCCCCTCACATGTGGCCAAAGGAAAGCAAAATCATTCAATGGTCGCCGATCATCGAATGATTTCTCTCCCCTTCGGAAATAAAAGTCAGTGAAAACTGATTTATTTCTGATGCTGTTTGCTAAAAAGGGGGCGGGTGCCGATGTCATGTGACGTTAGCCACCCGCCATGAGCAGGCTTTGGCCCGCCTGTATTCCCAGGGGAACCCCCAGCATTATCACAGGACGCCCATAATACGCTGGGCATTCTGCCACTCCGATCATTGCCTGTTCCACACCGTCCCCTACCCCCGTGAATGCCTCGGCGAGTGTGATACGCGCCAAATGCATTCGCACAGGGGGTCTGCACATGCGCATATATGCGCATTCACAGACCCCCCCACCATTGGAACAAGGCCAAATTTGCCCTGTTTGGATCAAACCTGAATCCCCCCCTCAGTTCGTAGCCTGCCGTCCACGGAGTTGGTTCTCAGTGAAATAATAAAGAATAGTTAGCCGGGTATGGTTACCGTGCAGGATTGTCAATGCCAAGCCGCATCGCTAGCCAGGATCAGAAGTTCTAGAGCAGAACAAAGGGGGTTACAGGGAACTAAAGGTCTGGAGAGAGCCGGCTTCTACACTGGAAGCAAAATGGTCTAGATTGCTGAAGACTGGTGGGGAGATGTATCAAACAATGGGCCGATTCAGAGTTCTACACTAATACCACCGCTGCAGCTGCAGGTCTATATGCATTGACCATTATATACCTTAAGGCTATGAAGACTTTTGGAACCCTCAAGTATTGACATAAACTTCCCCTCTATGGCCCTTATTCTAGTTGACTCGGACCGATGCGTATTTTCGGATGGCCACCGAGTGTTCTTAGCCCCGCCTACCGTACGGATCGCTCACACCGTCCGAATGCGGTAAGACGCCGAGCGAACGGAAAGCGAGTGGATGTTTCATGTGAACAACTCCCCCATCTGTGGGAACCTCCCCCATCTGTGGGAACCTCCCCCATCCTCCGATGGTCACCGACCATCGATTGATGGACTGAGCGGTCAGCTCCGAGTGCTTCAGACCACTCAAACATTTCTCTGTGCGAAAGCAGGGATATGGGCGGGCAGCTGGTATGCGGCTATATCAGTTGTCCGCCCAAACAGCCCTTCACGCCTCTCTCCACCCCCTGCTCGGATTGTTCTGCCCGTTCATTTTCTGTACAGAATGCACGCCGTATTCGGACGTACGTGTCGTTCGCACATGCGCAGAAATGCCTCTGCACATGTGCAAACACAATACATTGGCCGTCCGACCGAACACGCAGCCGTCCGACTCAATCAGAATAAGGGCCAATGTGGCAAATAGCAGGTAATTCAGTGACTCTGAGGAAAACGTAGCAAGCCTTTTAAAAAGTGGAGAAGTGGCCAAGCAGAGAACTTGCCCCTAGCAACTAATCAGCTTGTCACTAGCATTTTTCAAGTACATTCTATAATACGCTAGGTAGAAGTGCTGTGAGCATCTTTTCCACTTTTCCACTCTTTGAGTTTGATACATCTCTCCCTGTGTATCTCACTTACCTACTCTCCAAGAATGCCAGTGAGACTCCAGATCTTTGTAAATGGCATCTATATACAGAAAGAGGAACCATTCCAGCCCCCACACCTCCTACCTGTAAACCCTCCCATCATGACTCATGCATTAGCTACAACATGCTCTGCTCCTGGTCTTCCTTGCCAGTGGCAGTTACAGACAGGGCTGCCATCAGGAATTTTGGGGCACGGGACTCATTTCCAGTCTGGGCCCCAGGCCCCCCCCCCCCCCTCCTCACTTGACTTACCATAACCCGGCTTCTGCTCCCCCATCTCCTCTTCCACTGAGCTGCAGCCCGAAGGTTCCAAAGCACAGGCTTCTTCATCTCAGGATATGCTGGCGGCCAATTAAAATGCACCACCGGCTGGTGAGCCAATCAAAGCTCACATACTCGCAGCCGCTCTAAATGGCTGCCAGTACTCAAGCTCTGATTGGCTCAAAAGAAGGTGCAGCATTTTAATTGGCCTCTGGTGTGGTGGGTTGAATAAGCCTGCGCTCCGGGACCTCCTTTGTTTAGCACAAAGAGCACAGCGCAGCGGAGGCAGTCGGGGGGGGGGGGGGGGTTGCAGTGGGCAAAATTAGCTGCCCAGGCCCTTTCAGAGTCCGGGGCCTGGACCGTTGTACCCACAGCACCCAGCGGTGTAGCTAGGTGCCATGGTGCCCGGAGCAAGGGCATATTTCGCGCCCCCCCCCCCCCCCGGGGGGAATCTGCTGCGCTATATAAGACACTGTAACGAAATTGGCTGCACTATATAAGACACTGTAATGGAATCTGCTGCGCTATATAAGACGCTGTAACGAAATTGGCTGCACTATATAAGACACTGTAACGGAATCTGCTGCGCTATATAAGACACTGTAACGGAATATGCTGCGCTATATATATGACACATACGTCAACATAAAAACGGGGGACACTCCTCTACAAAGACAGGCGTGTCGATGCCTGCTCAGGCGGTGGTGGGCCGGCGGACGTCACATGACATCAGCACGCGCCCTGACTTTTATTACGGAAGGAGAGAAAAATCATTCTCTTCCTTTTGGCCACAACCTATCCAACAGGTCTGAATCAGGCCCTTGCTCAGATGCTGTCCTATCCATTCAATTATAACAATGTGTCCTACAGCCACCCACAGTGCAGGCGGGATGTACCCAGGCCAGTACACTAGCAATCCCCCTCCATGACCTAGCCCCGCAGCATCAACCCGCCACCCCCCCCCCACCCCCTTCCCGTGCAAATGGCACTGTGTACTCGAAAGAAGTTTGAAGTATTTAATGATACACCCCCACCTCTATCACTGGCGTCCGTCAAGGTCCACCGTCCGCTGAGGCCAGGTCTCCTGTTCGCGTGCACCAAGTCTCCTGTTCGGCACCGCTGGTTCTTCCGTGCAGAGCCGGCCGGGTGTCACCTCACTCACCTGCCTCTTATCTCTGGCTGCCGCCCGGGTCTCCTGTTCACTGATGACGGGTCTCTTGTTTGGCGGCCACCTGCTACCAGGTACCAGCGCGCGGGGGGGGGGGGGGAGAGCAGAGGAGAGGAGTACAGGACTGCAGCAGCATCACTTGCGGTAGAGGAAGCGTGGGGCCATGGCGTCGCCGCTAGCAGGGAGAGCGCGGGGTCAGCATTTAAATAACTTCAACTCCATAGTTGCGCCACTGTGTGCAGGGATCATTTGCGGAGGGGAGTGGGGGGGGGGGGGGCGGGCCGGCGGCGCCATTCGACCAATCGCCGCCCGGAGCATGTGCTCCGGTGGCTCCGCCCTCCCTGCGCCTCTGACAGCACCACCCTGTTGGCAGCCCTGATTACAGAGGTGGGGCTGCAGCGCTGTCCAAAACCAAAATAGGGGAGCCACACCCAATGTTATGTACCTAATGAAATCGATCAGGTTGAAGGGTATACATCTGGCTGCCTGATCCAGGATTCTCCCCGAGTCTTCATATTGAGTGTAGGCAAGTAGGTTCTGCATGTTTTATTAAAATCCATCAAAGGGGTAGATTTACTTAAGCTTTTAAAACAGACAAGTGGTGGTCTCACAGTAACCAATCAAATTCTGTCTTACAATAGAGAAATGGTAGCTAGAATCTAATTTGTTTGTGGTCAACCCCCCTAATGGTCTGTTCTGGAAGCTTTATTAAATCTACACCAAATTGAAAGTGGGGTGTCCAAAGAAGGACAAAGGAGGAACAAAACTAGGTTTTTGGGGCACTCTTTTTAGGTAAATAGGTGTAAAGTAGTTAGATGATTGAATTAATAAATAACCTTTATTGTGGTTCACTTAATATATATTGGCGTCAAAGATAAAACAGTAAGTACAATTTACAATGGTGCATCACAGTATATGTTTATAACACAATAGAAAGTCACATCGACTGGGCGAAAATGTTTTACACCAAGGGGACCACCCCCTGTTGAGTTGAGGAAATGTTCAACCTGTATAAATTCCCATCAGTGGGGTATAGGTGATAAGGAGGTTCACAGTAATGGCGGATATGTGCTAGCGGTCTACTAGTCAGTAGACTAAACCAGGAAAGAGTGAGGACAGAAAAATGGTCGTTGGTGTCGTGCTTGGTATTCGGGGTGTCCCACTGGTTATACGACACCAGATCTTCCCTATCAGTCGCCCGATTAGGTACTGATCTGGCCAATCACTGTTTAGCTGCTGAGATCGGACGAGATCAGGCGGCCCAGTGGTGTATGGTCGTATACTTAATAGGATTAATAAAGCAGCACAGGACAGACATTCGGGACCATAAATTGCTTCAGCTTTCCAGAGACACAGGGTGACCGCAGCCTGATACGCAAATCTACACCATATAGTTTTCTTCTAAAACTCCATTAAAGAGCCCTGGGTGAGCCATGTACTGGTTACAGGAACCTGCCCCATGTGTGATATAGTGGTGGGGGAGCTGTCCAAGGTGGGCAAGCCCTGTAAACCTTATGCACACAAATACACAATGGCGCATGATTGTCACTCAGCTTTAGCTGGAAACCTTAATTTTATTAGCATCATAAAGAATACAATTGTAGGCCATTCGTATGCTAATAATTGTTTGTTATTGCCGATTGCAGACCTGATGAAGGACATACAGTGCACAACATTGTTTGTGCGTTTCCCTTGTTTGTGCTTTAATAGATTGGCCTGGGGGAGAAGCAGTAAAAGAGTAACGGAGCTGCAGTTTGGTGTGTTTCCGCATCTCATTACATGTAATCAGACAAAACTGGATTTGGTTGTGTTAGTCTCAATCAGAATGTGCCAACAATGCAAATTTGGGGATTATAGCTTCTTTTTTTGGGTTCGTTACAATATTCAATTATATTGTCCGGCTATTTAAGAATCAATAACATTACATTAATAAGTTCTGCTGTAAAACACTGACATCTGGTGGTATTAGATAATTGGTGGAAATGTCAATATGCAAGTGCATAATGGCAAATCTGTGAGAGCTCGGGCTTGTTCCCTCCTGCGCTTTACACTCGTGTGTTATGTTTGTGTACACAGAACAAATGACCTTCTGCACAAAACAGATGAGAGCACAAAAGTGTTGTGTTTCCCACCTCGTTTTCTGACAAGTATCTATAGCATTGGTGTCCCAAAGTGGTAGGCCACTTACATGAATGAATGACTTTAGAACATATATTAAAATATAAAATGAAAGGAGCTGATTGGTTAGTACTCTGGGGCCGATTCAGGATCAATCGCAGTGATCTGAATTCGGCACCTTCCCCCCGATGGTCGGGGGTTTGTGCACGCGTGTGCGCATTTCTGCACATGTGCAAGCCCCAACAGCGAACGACCGCAGCAAGTTACACACTCGCGGGGCCGTTCACCGTGGGGAGTGAGAGACAGGGGCGGATGGCAGCAGGGGCGTGGATCACCCATTAGAACGTACAGCTTTTTATGGGCGTCCCCATGAAGCTGCTGAGCGTTCCCATGGAAACGCAGGCAGGCCGATGTCTGCGGGGGGGGGGGGGGGGGGTGGCTGACATCACAGGACGTCAGCCACCCGGCCTGTCTTCGGCCAGCTGCACGCAAATAAAAATCAGTTTTCAATGACTTCTATTTGTGAAGGCGACCATCGAATGATTTCTCCTACAGCGGAGGCAGTTATCTTTACACATCCCCTCATATGGCACTAGGGGGAATCGGTGGGGGTATTCAGTGGGGCGGTATGTCAGGTGCTCGGTAAGCTGCGATATTCACAGCTTAACAAGCAGACCTGAATCAGGCCCTTTTCCCTTACTCGGCTTATCTTTCTCCAGGCTTTGATACATCTTTCCCTTGGTGAGATACAAACACAAACAGTTCAATTCTCACACAGCCCACCAAGAACCTTTACAATTTGATGTACTATTATCTATTCCTCCCAACTGTCCTGACTACAGAGGGACAGTCCTAGGATTCTAAAAATACACCCTATCACACTAACCTCATCATGCACTTACACAGCTATACCACTATCTCTATCAACCTGACACCACTCTCCAAGTCACCCCGAAGCGTGGCGAGCGCAGCGAGCCCCATGAGGGGCGGTGGCACGCGTCCTCCAACCGTTTCATACCCCCACTATCCACGTTGGCATGGAGTTGATTTTATATAGTGTGGCGAGCACAGCGAGCCACCGAGCCCGAAGCGTGGCAAGCGTAGCGATCCCCGCGAGGGAACGCGGATTACTTTACATGTATTCCGCGTCCCCTGGCGGGGCTCACTGCGCTCGCCACACTTCGGGCTCAGTGGCTCGCTGCGCTTGCCACACTATATAAAATCATCTCCACGCCGACCTGGATATTGGGGGTATGAAAAGGTCGGAGGACGCGTTCCGCCGCCGCTCGCCACATTTCGGGGTGACGTGGAGAGTGGTGGTGCTTTAGGTGTTTTACCATATTAACTACTGAGATCGCATATCTCACATCTCACATCTAACATCTCACGCCACAAAAAAGGGCCATGCGATGCGATTTCACTCAGGGTGCAGTTAATACATTAACTAAATGAAATATTGAGCGTACGTAGGAAATCTGGGCGCCCTGCTAGGAAACAAGTACCGAATCTACTTATTTATTTAACACCCTCTAGAAGATACAGTAGTAGACAGGATCTGATTGCCCAAAAGAAAAATAGCATGTGAAGTAGAATACACATCTTAGTAAATTTCCCCCTCTGTCTCCTCTATTCAGCTTTTATCAAATATATTCAGCAACTGAACTATATATACAGTCTTATGCTGAACTATATGCTACAGTTTTATGCTGAACTAGGGACAAGGAAGGTGAACTGCCATTGCAACAGCTTAATATTAGTTCATTTTTCTGGGATATCAAATTAGCAGGGAGCAGATACTGTCACAAATCACAGATTGCAGCTGGATTAATAGATCCTTGACATGTGCTGAAACCACTCTTCCTCCTCCTCATTATAGCTGTAAGAATATGTGTACACTTTCCCTTATGTCTCTATATCAGAAGTGATAAGCATATTACAATTCTCCACAATGGCATACCCTGAAGAGGATCTTCTGAGGAAGAACAGTTTTGGGTCTGAAATGTGTTAAGTGTGGCTCTCTGTTTTAGATTCCAAGTAATTTGCTAACTGGCGGTGGCGTTCCTGTGGAGGGCTGGCTATGCGGAACCATAGGCGTGCACAGCCCATTTTATTAGAGTGTGTACCATGGGAGGGGCGTGTTTATCAACCACCTCCTGGGCATTAATATGGGCTTCAGAATGAATCATTTCCCACACATACACACACACTAGAAATAGGGCCAGGGTGTGCCGTAATGCCCATTACAGATGCCAAACTCTATAATGCCCATAACAAATTATGCCACACTCAGGAGGTTATTCTGATCGTAGCGGCCAAACGTGCGTACGTTCGCTATTAACGTACGCTATCCGTACGCGGCCGTTGGGGTTAAGTCCACCCACAAATCAGCCGCATACGTACGGGCAGAAACACCGTCGAAGGGGAGTGGCGTACAATTGAGCGTACGCCAACGTACACGGACGGACCAGCCCTTACACTCCGACAACTGGCGTACAATTGAGCGTACGCCACCGTTTACGGACGTCTCTCGGCCGTCTTCCCACCGACTTCTTGCGGAAATCTGAGCGTACGCCAGCTTGCACGGACGGGTCCCTATTGTTTTCAATAGAAAACTCAGCTTATGTCACCGCTCGTGAGAGTGAGCGTACGTCCGTGTACGCTGGCATACCCTTCACATATATGGACCTGCAAATCTTGCCTTTCAACTATAATTATGAAAATTAATTAATTGATTGAATTAATTAATGTGCAAAATAGTGGGCATGGGCTTAAAACATTGCTGAAACATCCTTTGTAGGTGTTAGATGTGGTTTATGTTATTGTATCATAAATACAAAACCTATGTTTGTATTAGAGTGAACACGTTGACACATGTCGACTTGTGTAGATTGAGTGTGCTACTGAGTAAAGTCTATGAAAGCACGTAGTGAATGTGTCTAACTGTTTAACAAATACCTACCTTAGCATATATAAGCAGGTCTTAAAAAGATTCTTACCTTAAATTAAACAAACCTTTAAATGTAGAGAAGTATAGAAAGATAAGCTTCCAATGTGTTTGAGTGCTGTGTGTGGCTTGCAGGTAGTGAAATCATGGTTTTGACTTAATAGACTGCAGCATTGCTTATTACATTCAGGTGTATGTGGTTGAGTAGTAATCAGCGTAAATTAGCAAACCCAGGCACACGCAGGCATGCGGTATCTGTAGGGGTGGTCTGAGCTGGCGGTTGGCGGCCGCCTGTTTGGTGTCCGAAATGAACGGTGCTTTAGGCGATCGTGCGGTAGTAGCACCACTCATTTTTGGTGCACACCCCCGTGTACGCCCATGTTTACGCCCATTTTCCCTCATTATTTCGGCCGCTCCCCTCAACACGCCCCTATGCCGCCCCCAATGCCCGTACACTCGCGTACAGGTTTTTTCGCACGGAGAGACCCGTCCGTAAGCGTTGTGGAGTGTTCGCGCCTGCGCATTAGCGAATGTACGCATGCGCAGATCAAGAAAAACCCCGGAACGTACGCGTACGGCCCGGCCGCACCAACCAGAATAAGGCCCTCAGTTATGCCTATTACACATTATACCACACACCGTAATGCCCATTACACATCACTCCACACTCCGTAATGCCCATTACACATTACGCCACACTCCGTAATGCACATTACTCCTTATGCCACACTCTATAATGCTCATTACACATTATACCATACACAATAAGAGAGGGAGGTTGTGAGAGAAAGGGTGTCAGGGAGAGAAAGGAGGATAGACAGGAAGTTACAGAGAGGGTGTAAGGGAGAGAGAGGCAGAGCTAAGTAGAGACCGTCAGAGAGGGAGGGGAAGGAAATAGGTGGAGAGTAGAGAGCAGTGTTCCCTCTAAGCTGTGCGCACGTGCGCGCGCACACAACTCAACGAGCGTGCGCACAGACATTACAACAGAGCGCACAAAGCAGCAGTGGTCCCTTTTTGCAGTTGTGGACTCAATTAATGTGTGTTTCACCCATTAACTACATTGTGTGCTGTGTTTTGAATGTTTAAATGTGTAATATCATTTTGAAGTAAAGTTAACACAAATGCTGAACGTCATTTTCCAGTTATATATAAGTGACGCACAAAATTTTTAATTTCCTTCCAAAGTTGCACAGCCAAAATCTTTTGCCACACACAGCCTTCATAAAATTAGAGGGAACATTGGTAGAGAGACAGATGAGAAAGAGGGGGGGGGGGGATGGCAGGGGTAAGAGAGAGCAGGGGTGAGAGGGGAGGTAGAGGTTTGGGGGAGAGAGAAAGAGACCATTAATCACTTGTTGTATGCAGCCCTACTGTGTCTGACACGTGCAGCGTACCAGACTTCGGTACTTAGTCAACTACCCGCATAATCAGAGGGTCCCAATTACATCACTGATCAATATAGGACAAACACTAGGGGTGAAATGTAATAGGATGAGAGATTCAGAAAGTGAGAGATTTTGTAAGAAATCTTTAGGTTTTTTAAAGCGGAAATCATTTACACTTCAAAATCAAACTGGTTTTGCAGTGTAAATGATTGCCGCTTTTAAAAAAATGGAGATTCCTTACCAAATCTCTCACTTTCGGAATCTCTCCTCCTATTACATTTCACCCTAGGACTTTTAGGGAGAATACAATAGTGCCCAAAGCATAATGAGCGCAGCGAGTCATGCGTGGGGACGCAGTACACTTTGACGGTGTCTATGTCGACTTTGTCAACATTCGGGGGAAAAACCTGAAAAAGTCATGTTGACCTAAACCCATACCCATGAAACACACCCGTACAAAAGCACGATTCCAGCGGAGGAATAAGTAATAGGTGCTTGTTTCCTTACTTCTATCCCTGTTAGTTGCAAAAGTTTTCAGAGGAAACAAATATTTTATGCAGTTGCGAAAGCAAAATTAATTATGTTGCTAATTGTTTTGTAACTGTTTAGAAAATAGATTTCCAAATGCAGGCAAAACTGTAATCTGTCTGCGGTTTGACACATTTTCCCAACTGTTTTTGCATAACACTTACCTTACCCTGCAGCAGTCAAGATAATCTGTTCATATTAAAATTTTGTGCAAAACATATTTAGATTTAAATTCCGTTTTCATTTCTCGAGAACATATGTGGAAGAAACAATGGCTGCATGGGTTATAAAATAAAGATTTCCATACTAATTATATTGGGGCATGTGACCAAAGCAGTTGTTGCTGCTGTAGATTTATATTGTAAGGTGCGATTGCCTAGAGTCAGGCTTTTATGATCACTATTCATATTCTGATTTTCTCTGTCCCCAGATTTGACATGGATGGGAATAGAACAATTTATGGCTATTCAGAATGTTCACAACTGCACAGAGCATTTATGTGTTAACAGGATAATATAGGACCTTATTCTGGTTGACTCGCAAGCCTTGCGAGTCCCCCAGACGCCTCCTGCCAAATGCCGGTCTGCCCCCCCACCTTAGTTTAACATAAACCAGGGTTCCCGGAGAGGAGACTTTCAGCAAGAGTTGGGGGCGGGGCTTGAGCGTGATGTTGTTAAGCCCCGCCCCCATGCTGGGAAATTACGGGGATAAATGACGCGATTATGACACTTTAGCCCCGCAACCTAACGGAGATCAGCAAATCAGGTTAGCTAAACGCCGCGGTCAGAGGGGGAGGAAGCCACAAACAAGGAGGGAGGGGGGCGAGCGGGGTCCCCCAGAATCTGGGAGGGTTGCCCACCTTTTCCGGGGGGCCGGAAAGGGGGACCCGATTTTCGAGACCCTCCCGGCCATTCCGGGAGGGTAGGCAACCCTGACATAAACATCCATTCGCAGCCTATGTGGAAACACCCACATCATTTAAAGGTCACCGAGCACCGAATGATGTGGAACGAGCACGCACATCTAAGTGACTCTCAGGTCACTAATGCTGCCCATACACTTGTGAGATACTGCATGCAATCATTAGATTTTGACCACATCTCGATGAAATCTTGCGTCTTATGATCTCATGTTCTGCACATAATATTTATCGAATTGTACATGCGGTCGAATGCTGTTTTGTGCGCATTCGATTTTCCTAACTGCAACGTTCGATTCCTGAAGATTTCTGCTCACTTCCTGGCCACTCCTCTTCCACCCACTGTGCACAGATCTGTTCGATAATCTGGTGTCGTTTTTACAGCATTTGATGAAATCGCATTAGATTATGCGATCCCACCCAAAGTTTTTATTGCAGGGGCATTCGATAAATCTCATGATTGCATGCACAATTGAATGGCAAAAAAAAGCATTTTTGATGCGATTTATCGAAAGGCGAGCTTCACGGGAAATCGAACACGATATTGCGTTGAATGTAATCGCACAAGTGTATGGGTAGCATTAGATTTGCATGCACACTCCACCGGAACTGGGGGGCAGCTGAAATCCAGTGATGTCAGCTGCCCACCCCCACACCCGCGTCACCGGGTGATTTCCATGGGAACACCCAGCGTTGGCAAATCCCCCGGCCTGCCCACCGCCCACCCGCAGTCTTGGGTGCGTGCATCCGGCAAACAATCTTGCAATAGACAATAGACAGAACACATGCTGATGGTGAGCAGCTGTTTTGGGGATTCCCATGGCTACCAATTCTTCAATCACTGCTGCCCAAAATACGACCACCTTTGGGCATGCTTATATTAGGTGCCAGAATGTTCCTATGTTAGTCAAACATTTGGGACAGTTTGCATCCACTCCAAACCTGTACAGATGCTCTGATGTCATATAGGTTCTGTGAAATATTTATAGTTGTACTTGCTGAAATCTCTTGATTTGTTGCCCTCCGAATATCAACCAAAGCCCTCTTCCAGTCAACTCCATATATATCACCTATGTCCCTCTCCCATTTACTTTTCAGTTCTAGCAAATCATTGTCACGGGCGTCCTGGGAGATGGCCTTGTAGAGGAAGGAGACCTTGTGTTAAACTAGGCATCTTTTTAATAGTTTTATAGTTGGGGATACCTTCAACTTGGGTTTACACTTAATCAAACTGTGTTTCACAGGCATGATGTATTTGCAGAGATCCACACAGGGCCGGCTCCACCAGTAGGCAGCTCTAGGCATTTGCCTAGGCCGCCGGCACCTGGAGGGCGGCAGTTCACCCCTCACCCCCAGCATGGAGGGTTAGCGAACTGTGTAAAAAACTTGCGGCGCTGGCGTCCCTGCAGTGCTGGAGCGGGCAGGGGTGTCCGTGCCATGGGGGTACCTGCGGCGCTGTCATTGTGTATAAAGCTGGCGGCGGCCGGCGAGGTCCCTGCAGTGAATAGAAAATAACTAGCGCTTCCCGCGCCGCCGTGCGCATAGCGCTAGTTATTTTCTATTCACTGCAGGGACCCCGCCGGCCGCCACCAGCTTTATACACAATGACAGCCTTGCACCGGCCCTGATCATCCACACAGGAATTGATAAGATAGAGAGAATTCTATTTTCAATGACTGAAATGATCTAAAGCCCGCTCCGTCATACAGTTGCCCTAATTCAAATATACCTTTTCCCCCAAGACCTTTCTTACTTGTATACTGTCGTTTCTAATTCTGCCAGACTATGTGTCACGCTAGCAGTGGCACCAGCTGGAGTGTAACGGAGGCTAGGTGCCTTGATGCAAGGTTTTTGCATAACCGACAGAAGGGAGTGATGCAATTGGATAAAAGTAAACCAGTTTTAATAAAGATACTGTAATACAGGAGATGAATAGTGGCACAAAGGTAATACTGAAGATATGCGATAACCAAAGTCAATGATATATAAAAGTTATTGGAAACGTTTTCAAATACAGGGTCAAAGCCAGTTATGCGGTCTGAAAGCAGCATTAGCAACTTCTGCAATGTGTATGCCTGGCAAAGATATTCCCTACCAATTCATAAAGTAGCCAACTCTCATTCCCCATTTGTATCCATGTTTTTATATTGGCCAGTTGCACCGAAAGATAAAATATCCAGAAATTTGGTACTGCAAGTCGGCCCTCATCCTTCTGTCTAGTTAAAATATCTAGTTTTAATCTGGCCCTTTTATTATCCCATAGTAAAGAGGAGATCACTCTTCTATTACACTAAATATCCTTCGATGAAGATATAATGGCAAGTGTTGTAAAATGTTAAGTATACTCGGCTGTATGATCATTTTGACCAAGTTAACATGGCCAGTCAGGGTTAGCGGGAGTCTGCCCCAAGGGTCAATTTTAGAATTGATGTAGTCTGTGTGGGGAGTCAGATTAAGGGCTTCAAACCTCAAGATATCCCTTGATATTCAAATTCCCAGGTATTGAAACTCCTCCACCCATATAAAGGGGTTAGGAGCTTCCAATTCTTTAATCACTAGACTCTCCCTTATCAGGCATGGCAGGGATTCTATGGCGATGGCGAACAGTCCTGGGGACATCGGGCATCCTTGCCGCATTCCCCTCTTCACCTCAAACTTGGGGGAGATAGCCCCTACAACTTCTGATAAATACACAGCTGATAAATACAGGGCCAATTCCCACCCATTCCATAGCTTCCCATAGGTACTCCCACTCAATGGAATCAAAGGCCGTGGCTGCATCGAATGATATAACCGCGGCCTACTGCCTGTCTCCCTGTTGGGTCTGTAAATGCAGGTACAATTTTCTTAAATTTGATGTTGTTGACCTCCAAGGCATGAATCCCATTTGGACAGTATGTATGATTTCATTTATGATCTGGTTTAGTCTTATAGCAAGCACTTTGACCAAGACCTTAACCTCATTTGTGATAATGAATGGGACTACAGGATACTACCACCTTGGCATCTTTATCCTTCTTTAATAAAATTATTATTAGGTCCTCTGACATAGATTTAGGTAATATTTGATTCCCATATATTTCATTAAATGACGACTGTCGTCTCTCCTCCACCCTGATCACTGCTTCCCATGCTAGAGTACAGGACTTTGCCAATGCTGCACCCCTTCAGTGGAACTCACTCCCTCACTCCATTAGACTCTCCCCGACCTTGCAAAGCTTCAAACGGGCACTGAAAACTCACCTATTCATCAAAGCGTACCCTTCCACTGCATAAACTAGCTGGTTCTCCGACCCCTTGCCAGTTTATTTACATCCTGCTATCTAGCCACCACCCACTTGCTTGCACCTCTTGTAATCTGTCTGTCTCCCCTTCCTACTAGATTGTAAGCTCCTCTGAGCAGGGCCCTCTTCCCTCCTGTTGTCAAAGCCCTCTTCTCTTCACATTTCACTCACAGCTCTCCTATACTCAAGCACTCAGTGACCATCTTCGTCTGCATACTCATCTCCATCATTGGCCTCAAGGCTCTAGTTGTATGTTGATTGAATCCTTACTACTTATATTTAAGCTGTAATGTGTATTGAACTGTGGCACTCTTTATTTATACTCTATTTGGTACTTGTTTCCTAGCACGGCCACACCGATTTTGATCGGGTCGGAAAAATCGCGTCGATCGCATCGGGTGCGACCAAATCGCATGCGATGCGACCGACGCGATTGACCCGATTTTTACATTGATTCCAATGTGAAATGGTCCCTGGGACCCTATTTCACATTGGATTCAATGTATAAATGTCCCCAGACCCCAATTTTAACCTAAAAAAACTTATACCACTGGTATATTGGGCGCAATTAATAAAAAATTGCTAATGAGTTTAAATACATTAAATTACTGCATAAACATACTAGTGTGCTGCTCCCAAAATAACCAAACAAACAGAAGAATACACAATATCACTGAGAGCGCACTGTAATGTCTATAGCAATTTATTACAGTAAAAACACATTAGATTATAAACAATAAAAATATATATAAATATTTACAGTACTTAGTTGCCAAATAACATGCCTATCACAATATAACACAATTATATTGAAAGTATACCCCCAATGTTCTTACCCACTCAGGTTGTGTATAGTTTGATTGTAACGTGGGGACTCTTGGCAGGTAACGATTTTATGTCCAGAATTCAAGGTGGCCAATTAGCTTATATTTGTATCCAGATATTATGATTTGAGTTGTGGTAGCAATTGTAGTTTTTACAAATGTCCCAGTTAGACACACAACAGAACCACAGATTGGAGACCGATGGTTTGGGCAGGTGGGGATGAGGCAACCAGTTGGTCAGGCAGGAGGACAGGGTAGATGGAAAACAGGTGCAGCGTCTTGGTTGCTACCACCGGCGTAGCTCTGTTGGGATGAGAGCCAGCGCCGGGAGCAATCTCCGTTGCTTCTGTGTGTTGGTGGTCAGTCGCTACCACCGGCGAGACTCCGTTGTTATGAGAGTCACCGCCGGGAGCAACCTCCTCAAGATGTGAATGCCTCCTGACCTTAAACTGCGTTGACCGCTAACGTGGTCCGATTTCCTGTGGGTGAGCAGACGCTCACTGGCTCCACACTGGTCCCGCTGTGAGGTGTAGATAACAGCGCTGCAGTGTGAGGGAGACGGTCATGCCGGACACCCAGTTGGTTTGACAGCCCTTCAACTCCAAGCTTGGTATTGGTGCTGGGGAGGTGATTCAGCCAGCTAATGAAGGATAGGCGGTACTTATGTAGTATCTGGGCTGCCGATTTTTTGATTGTATGCCTTAAGTTAAGGCATACAATCAGATGCGATGCGATGCGATATCGCATCACATCGCATCGCATGCGACCATCGGATGCGATGACACGATTTTTCCATAGGAATCAATGTTAAAATGGACTGAGTCCATTTTAACATGGAATTCAATGGGAAAAAGGGGTCCTTTTCATACCCCTACTATCCAAGTGGGCATGGAGTTGGATATAAACCTGTGGCGAGCGTAGCGAGCCACCGAGCCCGAAGCGTGGCGAGCGAAGCGAGCCCCGCGAGGGGACGGTATTCTGTGTCCCCTCGCGGGGCTCGCTACGCTCGCCACGCTTCGGGCTCGGTGGCTCGCTACGCTCGCCACAGGTTTATATCCAACTCCATGCCCACTTGGATAGTAGGGGTATGAAAAGGACCCCTTTTTACCATTGAATTCCATGTTAAAATGGACTCAGTCCATTTTAACATTGATTCCTATGGAAAAATCGGGTCATCGCATCGCATCGCATCCGATGGTCGCATGCGATGCGATGCGATGTACCCGATTTAGAAATCGGCAGCCCAGATACTACATAAGTACCGGATAGGCAGATATTGGGTGTAATGGAGCCCCTCTGGAGCCCCTCTTGACGCGTTTCTCCATGCAGGTATAGTGACAGTTTCATCAGAAGATGGGGGAAAGGTGTTGCAGTCCTTGTTTAACAAGCAGATTGCACCTATCAGCACACAGCAATCGTTAGGTTTCACCTGTGTGTTCTAATTGTCTCTCTGACAGGTGTAAGCACTTTTCAGTGTATCGACATTACTAGTATTCAAGCTTGCATATAGTTTCTCATTATAGCATTACAATCTCAAATTATAACAATTTAAAGACAATAATTCACAAAACTCTTTAGCAATCATGAATGACATCACCAATGGCATCATAAAATGTTTAAAAAAACTCTAATGGATATTTTTCGATTTATTTAAGTCTATATATGGAGACTTTATGTATTCCAAAATCTGGCTCAAACCTTATAGGGAGACTGTGGCTTACATAGAGCTGTGATTCTCCTGTTCCGTTTCCCTACCATTAAGCCACAGTCTCCCTATAAGGTTTAAATAAATCGAAAAATATCCATTAGTTTTTTTAAACGTTTTATGATGCCATTGGTGATGTCATGTATGATTACTAAAGAGTTTTGTGAATTATTGGCTTTAAATTGTTATAATTTGAGATTATTAGGGCCTGTCCCGCTGTCCTACGGGCGGCAGTGTTCTGCGGCGAGGGGGGGCTGTTGGGAGTCCCCCCTGTCGGCTGCTAAGCAGCGGGGAATAAACGCTGGGGGCATGGCTAGAGGCTCACAGAGCCTCTGGGTCATGCCCCCATAGCGGCAAAATGGAGCCGCGAGTATAGGCCACGCCCCCGAAATTTCCGGCGCGTCTCAGCAGTGTCCCGGTCCGGCGGCAAGAAAGTTGGGAAGTATGCAGGAGGGTAGGAAACTATGAAAAGGTAATAGATGGTGGCGTTGACACAGGAAGGTGGCGTGGACCCAGGGTGGTGGCGTGGAGAGTACATAAGTTCCGTAGCGTAAGCGTTGGCCGTAAAGATGTGGAAGTACCCTCGATTTTTAGTAAATAATGATCTTTGAAATAAAAGTCAGAGCACGACAAAAAGACTGTTTTTTTTAATTTTTACAAAATAACATTTTGTTTACACCAGCCAACCCTGATTAGATATAAATAATTACAGATTAATACACCTGCACCCCCAGTCTGCGGTAAGCAGTCACGCGCCACCTCTCTGTATCACCATGGTTACACTTCCGTGTTTACCAGCAGTAAACGTGATGTCATCAGGCGGCGCCGGAGGATGACAGCGCACTGCACGGTGATAGACCGACCTGGAACGTTCTCGGCTCCGGGGGAGGAGGACACGGAGGATGACTCGGCAACTTAGGCCCGTGAGTCAGCATGTGGAGGGGCGGATATATAACGCCGGGCGGAGGCCGGGACCAGGACCAGGGACCGGGGGAGCGGCAGCAACAGTACCAGCAGGTAAGTGAGCTGTATGGGGGTCATTGACACAGGCTATCCGGCTTCTGTAGTGCTTTATGTTCCTATCACACCATCCGTACAAACCAACCCTGGAACTACAGGGTCCAGCATGGCCTGGCAGCTACCATGATGTGCTGATCACTGAAACCAATGGTCGGTAAAACATAATTCATTCATATTCGTTTTTTAGAAAATTATAATTTGTTTTAAAATACATAAGATATCAGTGTACTGACACTGGGAACATATGTACAAATGTGATCGGCCCCTGGCAGGTTGTTCTGTGGATAACTACTAATCACTGACTAATAGACAGGACGCTTTAACAAGTGGTCATGTAGGTATAGCGATACTTGTTGACAAAAGCATAAAAGAAAATTCTTCCAGAATCTCCTTTTATAACGCCTGTATAAATGTGCTGTGCTGTTACGCTATAGTGTATACGTGTGGGAGAGCAGGTCCCTCTTAGTCTGTCATTACCCAGTCTTGTTATATTTCATTCCCAGTTGTAAAATGTAACAGAATATGCTGGTAATATGTACGCATCCCATACCACAATCCTATCACCTAAAACCCATAAACTAACACCAATCTTCAACCAAAACTCCTAAACTTGCCCCAACATCCTAATATTTTAAATCTTAACCATAATTAGCAGATTAGATGAGTCATATGCTTCTTATCTGCTGTAATTTTTTGTGTTTCTATGTAATAATAATAATAATAATAATAATAATATTATTCTCCTGTTCTGTCTGTATTGTATGTGTGCAGTAATCATGTATACTGTATGTAGGCAGTCATTACACTAATGTCTTTATCTGTCTATATTTTATTTCTTTAAGGTTATTTAACATTCCAAGAATCTTGCTTTGTAGAATGGAGTTGCCTGATTTGGGAGAACATTGCTCGGAAGTCACATGCAAACAACTAGGTGAGATAACAATATTTACAGTTCATTCCTCTCGATATGTGAAAAATAACTCCATTGTGTGTTGCTGCATATTATACTGGCTACGTATCTGAGCTTATGTCAGTCTGGTTTTTGTAAATGCAAATCGAGGTAAATTGGTGTTTGTAACTGGGCCATGTACACTACCATGTTGATGGTCCATATAGTACGTTTTACATGCTGTAGACTGCAAACCTAAGTATATGGTCCGGAGCTATAGATTCAAATTTCTGTCCGCATTGGACTGTGTACGTGGTCATCTATCTGCCATAATGGCTATACAGTATATAACCATTTGAAGTACACTATAGTTGCCCCTTATCACTCAGGTCAACTTAAGCTGTGAATGCCATTACATACACCAACAACTGTGCCTGGAGAAAGTTAGTGTGACTTGTGGACACCTTTAGGTAAAATATGCCCCTTGTGCATTATAACTTAATCATTTACAGTAGGTATAATATAGAGTATGATGGCTGCTATGTGTCTTTCTCTACAATACACCCAGTTGTCCACCTTAATATTTTATCAGTTGAATTATAAAACTAAAGATAAAAATAATAATATTCTAACAAACCTCAGGGGTATCCAATTAGCTGTGATCCTTTTTCGGCCAGTGAAAGCAGTCTGATCTTGTGGTTTATGATGGTCATTATTGTGTTATACAATTAGGGGCCATTTTTATCGGGCGGAAAAAAGGGGGCAGGGGGGTTTACACATGGAGTGATTCCTGCTTAATTTCTAATCTAGTCAGATGGCTTAGAAAGAGCCCTGGAATAGACGCGTGTGTAAACCCCATTAGGGTACTGAATATTCTATATTCTATACAATGAGGGTAAATATCCCAAGTGTTTTGAACATCATTGACCACTAGATGGTGGTGTTTGAAGTGTTGCTCTGTTTGGGCATGCACAGCTGCTAGCCCTGACCTTACTGTTGTATAATTCCGGTTAGTAGTAGCTGCTTTATAGAAGCCTAATTTAATGTCCAAGGTCCTGGAATAAAGGTGCACTGTCTATAAAACAATATTTATGGACTAAAGATAAGTTTATTTGTGATATCTTTTGACTGATTAGCACTGTGTAATGCCAAATAAAATGCTATAGGAGACTTCTCTCCTTTAGGCACTAGAATACATGTCAAAATATATGACCTAATGTAATCCACAAGACCTGGAATTTATATTCCAGCAGGACAATCCTACATATTTGTTAAAAATACATTTCCAATTCTGCCTCAGCTGTCCCAATGTGCACTGAGGATAGAGTTCAGAGATATAATAGGTGTCTTGTCTCCTCCCCCCCCCCCCCCCTCCCTGTTACATGTGTTCGTAATGTAAATTTAAAGCACTTAAGGTGCGTACACACGGGGGGGGGGAGATATATTGATAGCAATATATTGCTGAGCAATATATTGCTCAGTGTCTCCTTTTCATCAGCGACCAGAGATGGTCGCTGATGAAAAGGAACCTCTGCTGGGGGAGCCGCAGAGGTAATTAGCTGGTCACAGGAGCTTGCTCCAGCGCTTACAATGGGGCAGAAAACGGGAGCGAAAACCTGGCGATTTATCGCCGGGGCACACTTCCATCACTGGCAATATGGTCGCCTGCGACCATATTCCCAGCGATTATAGCCCCCCCGTGTGTACACAGCATTAGTCTGTGCTCATCGGGCCTTCAATTAGAATCCATTGGTATCACTTTGTTCCCTGTAAGAATTTTTTTTGTATCTAGAACGTTGTCCTTTCCCATCCTTGTTTGTAGATTTCCTTCCATTAAGATGTGATGCATGTGAGGAACTTTTCTGCAAGGATCACATAACGTATGACCACCATAAGTGTTCTTCTGCATATAAAAAGGTATGTCTGCCATGTGGTTCACACGTAAAGGGACAATGATGGACCTGCTGCGCGGGGTATATAGGATTTGTGACCACACGTTTATTGTGTACACAGAATGACGGAAGGAAGTGACAGATTGATTAGTAGTAATCTGAAATGGCATCGGTTTTATTTATTTAGTTGTTTTTTTTTTTTTAATGTATACTGTCTATTTGATAGAGTATATTAGGCTGTAGTTTTACTAATGGGCCTAAGTATAAGTCATATAACTTATTATTTCAAAATGTGCCACAAATGATCTGCAATGCCATATGTAGGGGTGAACAGGGAACTTCTCAACTGGTATTCAAACAATGCACGGACCGCAATGAAAAATACATAACACAGCATTCAATTATTAGTCCGCATCAAAGTGACAGTATAAACAGGACAAATTATTCAGGCCTAATTCAGACCTTATCGCAAATTTGTTCTCAAAATGGACAAAACCATGCTGCGCTGCAGGTGGGGCAGATGTAATATGTGCAGAGAGAGTTATACCCCTTTCACGCCAGAATCAAATTCCCTGGTTAAAGCTTTTCAACCTGGGAATTTGCTGAAAAACCAGGGTTTTTCTGTGGTGTGAAAAGGTCAGCACGGGTCTTAAATCCCAGCACTCCGACCCTGCTCTTGACCATTTTTAACCCTGTAATTTGCGGGTGGTGTGAATTGGGGCCAAGCTGCACCCGACAAAATGACTCGGCACTAAAATATGCCAGGTAATTGCCGGGTGGCCAGTGTGAAAGGGGTGTTACCCTTATTTTCCTTCCCAGCATTGCTATATCCCAGAGACTGAAGTGTGAACTGGTTATCTGTGTGATAGTGAGGTGGTTGCCATTGGCAGGGCAGAAGAGGCTGGCATTTAGAAAAGTCCCCTATTGCAGTCATTATCGGGGGTTTTGTTCCACCTGCTCAGAGATAGGAGAAACAGAATCCCAGATAAGTGCTATATCTTTGCACGAAAACTGTTAAAGTTAAATAAAACTGGAATTTTATTGTGTGATAACACCATCGGGTAACTAATTGTAATAACGGCCCGTACAATTGAGTTTTCCTCCATAGTTCTACAATTTCCCCCCATATTAATATTTTCTGCGGGGGTTGTTCGTTCACTGGTCACATTCAACACCACACTGTAAATGTTGGCATGTATTTGACTGTTCTGTCGCTTGCTTCTGCATGAATTCTCTGCTTTCCTGTTTCAGGATGTGCAGGTTCCAGTCTGTCCACTGTGTGACGCTCCTGTACCATGTAAGCGAGGAGAGCTGCCTGACATTGCTGTTGAGCTGCACATTGCCAGAAACTGCTGCTATGAGCCTTCTGCACGTAAACAGAAGGTATGCCTTCCTTATGCGTTTTATGTTCCCAAACTGTTCTCATGAACTGTCACTTAGGCTGTGTAATGTTTGGATTATAACTCATTAAGAGCGATTCAGAAAGTCTGCCCACTTTCCTATTTACTTTAACAGATAAACACTTGTAAGCATGTGATTCCCTGTATGGGTAATACAATGCAGGTTCTTTTCTCATATTTCCATTAATAGCAATGGCTTAAAACTTGCAATTTCTCTTGTGATTATTTAGGATTGTGTAATACATTTTTATTAACCCTGGAAAAGTAAACTAAATCCTTTTTTTTTCTTTGTATTTAAAGATTTTCACTAACCGATGCTGTAAAGCGGGATGCAGAAAGAAAGAGTTGATGAAGATAGAATGTGTGCAGTGTCACAGTAACTTCTGCCTCTCGCATAGACATCCCTTGGATCATGACTGCAAGAGTAAAGGGCCGGCACTATCTAAAGCTGGGTAATTCTATTTTTGTGAATCCTTTCGGGTGCTGAAATGCGTTTGCCTGATATCGGTGGTGTTAGAACTGTTCTCAGACTGTCAGTAGTTTCAGTACTTGTCTTCGTCTTGGCAGGTATGCTGCTTTGATGAGATCTCAGAAGGGTTCACCGCAAAACGAGCCTGTTTTTAACCCTCCCATGAAGCTGCAGGAGACAGACCAGTCTGAGTGTTGCAGAGCACAGGATACAATGTAAGTAATGACTGCTCTCTGCAGCTCACAGTTCTTTGGCCTTTGTCGCCAGCTGTTGGTCGAGGTTATAATAAGTATATTTCAGAAAGTGTGGGTTTATAGCGGAGTAGATGTTACCTTAGACACCAGTCTGATTCTAGCTGTTCTCTTCTAAAACAGGCATGTCACTCAAAGTCCCAATGAGTCAAATAATCCACCAGGTATTTTTTTTTTAGGCAAAAGCTGGTGACTGTTCAAAGCAACAGTGTCCCCTCTCCCCAGCTGCTAAGTGAGAGTGTTAGAATGACAGCAAATTACCACTCTTCTATAGTGATGGGATGGCAGTACACTTCCCATCTAACCTCTCGGCTCCTCTTTCTATGGGCCTTTTCAATGAGGCTGATTCGCCAGGTTTTTATGGCGATCTTGTGCTGTAAGGCGAATTTCTGACTAAAACGGTGAATCACCCTATTCAATGACCAGATGGCGAATACATTTCAAAGTTTTTTTCGCCATGATTCACAGAGTAGCAATCGCTATCTTTTTATGGTGAAGTGGAAGGTGAACTTTTAAAATAAAGTGTTTTGTTTTTTACAATTGGTGTCAAAAAATCTGGAATTTTATTCTGAGGAGGGGCATGCTATTTTTATTCATGTGCTGTAAGCACATGAATATATATTTAATTTAAAATATATACAAATACAGGGACTCAACACTCTCCATAATGAACTAGCTCACCTTAGTATACAATTAATCAAATAAATAATGGGGTTTTAGTTCATGAATTGATCAATGCATTTAAGCTTGCAGCCCATCGCCAAGGGACCCCATTTCACTGCAAGTCCTACACTAGCATTTGTTTCTCAAGAGCCTGCCAACTGCTGACACATCATAGCTAAAGTCGACATGTGCTTTTTCCTGGTTTAAAGCTCACCTGCCAAGTGCCTTATGGCTTTTAAAGATGAGGCAGTCACCTAACACAACACCTGACTTAGAATTAAAGGGGCAGCTGTAACAGGTTACAGATAAATTAGCTCATCTGGGGTGAAAGAGAAAGCTATGATCACAGTAACAAAGGTTAATAAAAATTAACCCACATATATACACACATACAGAGTACCACAACACTCGCCATCCCTGCGAATGGGGTGCAAACAGCACTCGCCATTCCCAGGTTGGGGTGAAAGTGGCCTGTGACCACATGCTCTAATACATACAAATACAGGGACTCAACACTCTCCATAATGAACTAACTCACCTTAGTATACAATTAATCAAATAAATAATGGGGTTTTAGTTCATGAATTGATCAATGCATTTAAGCTTGCAGCCCATCGCCAAGGGACCCCATTTCACTGCAAGTCCTACACTAGCATTTGTTTCTCAAGAGCCTGCCAACTGCTGACACATCATAGCTAAAGTCGACATGTGCTTTTTCCTGGTTTAAAGCTCACCTGCCAAGTGCCTTATGGCTTTTAAAGATGAGGCAGTCACCTAACACAACACCTGACTTAGAATTAAAGGGGCAGCTGTAACAGGTTACAGATAAATTAGCTCATCTGGGGTGAAAGAGAAAGCTATGATCACAGTAACAAAGGTTAATAAAAATTAACCCACATATATACACACATACAGAGTACCACAACACTCGCCATCCCTGCGAATGGGGTGCAAACAGCACTCGCCATTCCCAGGTTGGGGTGAAAGTGGCCTGTGACCACATGCTCTAATACATACAAATACAGGGACTCAACACTCTCCATAATGAACTAACTCACCTTAGTATACAATTAATCAAATAAATAATGGGGTTTTAGTTCATGAATTGATCAATGCATTTAAGCTTGCAGCCCATCGCCAAGGGACCCCATTTCACTGCAAGTCCTACACTAGCATTTGTTTCTCAAGAGCCTGCCAACTGCTGACACATCATAGCTAAAGTCGACATGTGCTTTTTCCTGGTTTAAAGCTCACCTGCCAAGTGCCTTATGGCTTTTAAAGATGAGGCAGTCACCTAACACAACACCTGACTTAGAATTAAAGGGGCAGCTGTAACAGGTTACAGATAAATTAGCTCATCTGGGGTGAAAGAGAAAGCTATGATCACAGTAACAAAGGTTAATAAAAATTAACCCACATATATACACACATACAGAGTACCACAACACTCGCCATCCCTGCGAATGGGGTGCAAACAGCACTCGCCATTCCCAGGTTGGGGTGAAAGTGGCCTGTGACCACATGCTCTAATACATACAAATACAGGGACTCAACACTCTCCATAATGAACTAACTCACCTTAGTATACAATTAATCAAATAAATAATGGGGTTTTAGTTCATGAATTGATCAATGCATTTAAGCTTGCAGCCCATCGCCAAGGGACCCCATTTTACTGCAAGTCCTACACTAGCATTTGTTTCTCAAGAGCCTGCCAACTGCTGACACATCATAGCTAAAGTCGACATGTGCTTTTTCCTGGTTTAAAGCTCACCTGCCAAGTGCCTTATGGCTTTTAAAGATGAGGCAGTCACCTAACACAACACCTGACTTAGAATTAAAGGGGCAGCTGTAACAGGTTACAGATAAATTAGCTCATCTGGGGTGAAAGAGAAAGCTATGATCACAGTAACAAAGGTTAATAAAAATTAACCCACATATATACACACATACAGAGTACCACAACACTCGCCATCCCTGCGAATGGGGTGCAAACAGCACTCGCCATTCCCAGGTTGGGGTGAAAGTGGCCTGTGACCACATGCTCTAATACATACAAATACAGGGACTCAACACTCTCCATAATGAACTAACTCACCTTAGTATACAATTAATCAATTTAAAATATATATATTTTTTTTTTACACAGACCAGCCAGCAGGGGGCCGGAGCTGAGCCGCTCATTAGATATTCATATATTCACTTCACCCGATAATTACATATGCATGATCGGGTGTAGTGAATATACCCGGTCCCCTGCTGGCAGCCTGTGCTGCCTGGCACCCGGGGAGCCCACCTCCCCCCCCACAAATGTTCTGGGGCAGGCAGGGAGACTTCCATCTCCCTGCCTGCCACCGTCCTCAGGCTCCCTGCGGCGTCCGCCGCAGGAGCTCAAATTCGCCGGTCAGGGGCAGCGAGCCCCTGACTCGTTGAATACCGGAGCCGGCGAGGCTCCGGAACGTGGCGAGCAGTGGTGAATGTGCAGCGAATCCTAAACAGGATTCACTGCACGTCGCCAGTATTCACATTGAATACCGCCCTATGTGTGTGACATGAGTAGCAGGAAGTCACACACAGGCCAGCACAACACCGTGCAGAGAGCAGCAGAGGGTGCTGTGAGGGAGTACTGCCAGGTGTTAGCTTTGTGTGGTGGTGGGTGATGCCAGCAATGTACGGATATTGGCAGAGGAGGGGGGCACAGATATGTCTGCATGCTGGCCCTGCTCTAACGTGTATGTGTTATCTGCAGCGATCCCCTTGTGGCTCCTGGAGGGCCAGTCGTATCTGCGTTTGACCTTCACAATGGATTGGTAAGGAAGTCTTCATACCCATTACAGTGTGTGTGGAATAGAAGCTCTTCTCTTGTTTTGTAAAATTATATGTAAAAATGCAAATTGTGTTTTTATATACTGAGAAAATAGGGTTCTCTGTGAATAGTTCTAGTTAAATATTTATAGCAAAGTTAAAAGTAATATCTACTTTTTTTTATTATTATGAAATTTATATATCCCCTCCCCAGTGTCATTTATACCCTCTGCCCCCTATGCAGTAAGCATAAGAGTGTGCTTCATCATCTGCTGCTACTGATCTCTAGTCTCCCTGAGGGCAGCATAGTAGTGCTCAGTTCTGTGTACTTGTGTAATCCATGCACATGCTCCAAAATGCTGATCACACAGAACTCTCAGGCGCCACATGTGATGTCTGAGGCGGCTACATCACTGCTGGGGGACCAGACCAGACGAGGAGGAGGAAATCCATCCTGCTCATGTGCTGTACTGATTTCATTCAAAATGTCCATGGGGAGGAGGAGTGGGTACAGTCACATGGGGTGCAACTGTGTCCGACAAATGGCTGCTGTCTTATTCAGTGCAAATATGCTGCCAGTTGAGTGTTTTTTTTCTGAAAATATTTACATTTTATATAGTAGTTAATTAAAAGAAAAAAAAAATTGGCATATAAAAAAAAAAACAACAACCTCTAGGTTTATCTGTTGCTACAGGGAGGTAAAACTGGATACAAAAATTAAGTTTATGGAAACGAGAATAACTCCTCTCAGTGTGTGATCAGTTTATCCAAGCAACTAACATGAGGTTTTAAACCCAATAGCTGTAAATCTCTAGTAACTAAAAGACAAACTGCTATCACTGTAGCCTGTAGATGGCAGCAGAGTCGCCTTTAACACGTAATCAGAAATGCGTGTTTGTTCATTTGATTGTACAGTGATAGCTCTTGGGGCAGAGCTCCCTTCAGTGAAAGGCGTTCTGCTCTGCATCATGACTGCATATGATCTTAGTGCTTTCCCTACATTCAGTATTATGATCGCATGAGACCAAAAATAAATATCATTATCATTGCAAGAATCCATTCAAATGTGGGTACCCTCCACCTGCTTGTTGTGTAATCTCTATAAAGGCTACAAGGATGTCTTCACTACACTGTAGGCCCTGGCCAAAGCAATGCAAACAAGTCCTGCACCATCTCTCAACTAGCTTCCATGCAATGAATGGCTGTTAGCACATTGATTGGTAGATGGCTCCAGCCAATCAGCATGCTGACAGCCATTCACTGTCTGTCTGCAGGCTGGGAAGCAGGAAGAGAATTCGGACTGGTCGATCGGATATTCTCTAATGCCACCCAAGAATCTAAGGAGGCAGATGCTCACAGCCCAATCTGCCCCTGCTCGAAGGCCCCTAGAATTGGTGGGCCCTTGAGCAGCTGCCCATTAAGCCCATACGTTAAAATGGCCCTGCTTGTACAGCATAGTGTCTGTATGAAACCACTTCATATTCTCAGTTGCAGATATTAATAGGCATATTCTCATTTCGCATCTTTGGTGTGGATGGGATGTGATTAATACCGCCAAATCTGCACTGTGATAACTGAATAAATCACCAGGATCTAGTAATTATTGCAGGCAGGGGCAGAGCTCTGTCCTTGCAAAGCGACCTATCACAAAGCTCTGAGTATTCATGCAAAATACCCTGACATTTTTTTACTCACATGTCACGGTTTACCCGCTGTTACCCACCCCCTCCTATTATATTTAGCTGCAGCCAGGGATGCTGTTCTGTGAGGACAGTCGATGATCTGATCCTGTGCTGTGACCCCCAGTGCAGTAAAGTGAGATGACACTTCACAGTATCTCTTTACTGCACGGGAGGTCACAGAAGTCGCACAGGGATCCGATGAGTGGCTTCCCTTACTGGATCACCGGTCCCTGGGTGGAGGTAAGTTGTTTTTGTGTCCATCATACAAACATGAATGGGTACAGATCTGAGCACAACCTCCACTGCCAGTTGGCAAAGAAGGCTTTGCAAGAGTCAGGGAACCGGAGGGAAACACATATCAAGATAGGGTCATTTTTTTTTTTTTGTCCACATTGTGTTAATCATTACATGTATAGGAAAGGCGATCTGGAATGCGAGTTTAAAGGCTTGGAGGAGAATTTAGAAAATTCTCCATTAACTTGAATAGGATGTGAAAATGCCCTTTTCACTTTTATTAGTTATTTCGCTAAATATGCCCTTTAATGAGAAGCAATATTTTACCCCTGTACTATTCAGAAATAGGTGCAGGATCATTACTGACCATAATAAAATAGCAAAAAGTGATTATTTTTCTAGCACTTAACAATCGCTGTGTTAGGGATCTAGAACAGTGGTTCTCCACTTCGGTCCTCAAGTACCCCCAACAGCGCATGTTTTCCAGGTCACCCGGCAGGTGTACAGGTGCATTTATTATTCACTGACACATTTTAAAAGGTGGAGTTAATTATTTCACCTGTGATTCTGTGTGGAGACCTGCAAAACGTGAACTGTTGGGGGTACTTGAGGACCAAGGTTGAGAACCACTGCTCTAGATTACAGAATCACATAGGTTTATTTGCCATTGTTCGAATATCCAGCTACTCAAAACATCAGTTTGTGCCCTGGTGCGGTTCCTGGGGAACTTATAGGAACTTATAGGATATGCCTTCACTTACTTGGATTTAAATTGACCGGATTTAAATTGACCGCCATACGCAAGCTTGACATGTGCCCTGGTTAAATTTTTAGCATTGGAATTCTCAAAACATATAATAAACATTTAAGGATATTGTTGTACCACAAGATCTGCCCCATGGAACTCCTGATGATTTTACTGACTTAACACTTAGAGACCTATGCCTATATTAATCTGGCCCATGCTGAATTCTCTGTCTCTTCTTGTAGAGTGAAGATGAAGCCCTACAGAAGGCACTGGAGCTCTCCTTGCTGGAGGCAGGGATAAATAACCTTCTCACACTCAGGTAAGGTGTAATAGAGGGGCTACATAGAATATAGGGGTCTATCTATTTAATAAGCCTTGAAGAGCGATAACGTACCTACCAACCAACCAGATCCTGTCCTCTTTCAAACACAGGGGTAGATGTAAGATGTGTCTTCGTGGGAGATAATGACTGTCTCTTCGTGGGAGATAATGACTGTCAGGTCCATTGTTCTCTGTGAACCCTGGTCCTGACCCCCATAACTGCATTTATCCAGCATGCTGGATATTAACCCCTTCTCTGGTACTACCAAGAATTTTCCAGGCTGTGCTCCAGTGCGCAGACTGGCAAACCCGGAAAATTCTCAGGACTGCCACTGCCTGCGCTCCCTCCTGCCGGTCGCTTCAGTCGCTGCCCGGCTCCTGCTGCTCAGCCCTGCCTCCTTCCCCCGCGGGTGTGTGCGGCGTATCCTTGCTAATGTCACGCCGCACACAGCCGGGTTGCCGGGGGCAGGGCCAGGCTGCGGCTAGGAGTGCTCAGCGGCGCGTCCCGGTTTAGGGAGTGCTCTCAAAAAAAAACTTGCCCAGTGGGGAACACTCCCTAAAAAAAAAAAAAACACCACTGAAAAGGTTAATCAACAGAGCGATACCGACGCATGGGGCCACAAATCACTATCCCTACACCCCACACACAGCGATGTAGGGGCATTTTTCGAAGCGATGTAGTGAGATTGCTTAGAAAATGCCCTGTGTGTAGGCCCCATTAGTCTGTCACCACTTTCTTGGTTTTACTTCTATCTGAGATGAGATCTATCACCGTTCTTAACTGTAATTTAAAACTGCTGACCAACTTGAATATGTTATTTATGTGTCATTGGGGGAGAAGTACCAAACATTCCAAGGAATGGCCTTTATCATTCTATAGAAGCACAGGTAGCAGCTGATTGGTTGCTATGTCCATTGTTCACTTTTCCATTCTGTGGCAGGTTTGATACATTTTGCTCACACTGGAAGTTAGGCCTTTATTCTGGTTCACTCGCTAAGGCCTTAATAAGGGCCTTAGTCTTAGCTGACTGATTACTGGGGTCTGAAGCTGCCCTGTCTGTGATCAGTGGCATCCCCTTCATGTACAAATGATTGCTTTGGGGATGGGACCAGTATAGTCCTCTATATTGAGTTGCAAAATATAGTGTAGTGAATTATTCAGTGAATAGTTTAAATAATTAATTATCTGTAGCATACATGCCTGCAGGTATGCTCCAAGTCCTCTCACCTGCTGCGGTGTTGGGAGATATGGGAAGCTGTACTGATCTCTAGCGCGCTCTGCCCCCTACTGCCATGGGCAATCATTTACCATTTATATGTGGTTGGCCGATGGCAGCTGTAGTACAGTACACACGACGTGGTGTATCCACCAGATCTAAAGTGCTGAAGCCAGCTGCTGCGTATGGAATTCTAGTGCAACCTAGTGTATGTATTATCCCTGTATATTGCTGCTCCGCAGGAGGAAGATTTTCATACAAAACTGCATCTCACTAACATCTTGTATTGTATTTGTTTTTTTACCCCACAGAAATCCAAATATTAACACAATGAAAACCACAGTACAATGAAGACACAGGATTGCTATACTGACCGTCACCATGAAAGGAACTCTTTTGCTAAAATCATTCTATTTTAGGCACAATGCTATCAGATATTTTTGCTCCTCAGGTTGTTTCTGATCACTGTTCTGGGGACGACGTGTTCCATTTGCTAATTCATGCTGATCTGATTGAATAATGTTTAATGTGAGAGATGTAGCCCATAGCAACCATTCAGATTCAGCTGATACCCTCTAGAACCGGTATGTCCAAACAATGGCCCTCCAGCCTTGTGAAACTACAAGTCCCAGCATGCCTGGCCACAGTTTTGCTATTTAGGAATGCTAAAACTATGGCAAGGCATGCTGGGATGTGTAGTCACTACAGCTAGAGGGCAACACTTTGGACATGCCTGGTCTAGAAGGTGCTAGATAAAGAAGTAGAATCTGGTTGGTTCCTATGGGCAACATCTCCCTTCTTTAAAACTCACACTTCAGTAAATGTACCCCTTAGGTTCTAGTGGTTTCCAGATGAGATTGGACAGGTTGTTGTCATTTGGGTCTGAGAAGTGTAAAAGGGTAACTGTTCCCATGCTTCACTATCTGTACTATATTACATGTATATATTTCTAGGATTTGAGGCTGTAAATCGATTTTTCAAATATGCAATAAATATTTAGATTTATAGAAGTTCCAGTATTCATGTGAAATTATTTGCAGTCTTTTTCAAATCTGTCTTATTAATGCATACATATACTCATGTTGTAGGACTACCGTCATCGCGTAGGTGCCGAATGGCTTCCCGACAGTCTGGATACCGGTGGTCAGTAGACCGACGTCTGAATCCCGACTGTTAAAAGCCAACAGTCGGGATCTCGACTTATAGGGGCAATCCCCCCCATCCCTATCCATGACCCATATAGGGGAGAATAGAATCTGTGGCAAGCGCAGCATACAAGGGGCTTCATATAGTTTGCCCCACTGTCGGAGTCCCAGTAGTCGGGATTCAGAATCCGACCTGTCTGCAGCTCATACCACACCCTTTATTGCACTATATCCATTATAGTGCCATTGTTTTATCTCTTTCCCATAATCCATTCATCTCAGAGCTTAGTAACCAGGCATATATGTGTAATGGATCTAAGATGTATTTTTTCTTACATTTATGTTCTGAGTCTTCTATACGTCTGTGAATGGTTCAGTGTGCGCTGCTGCAGTTGTCATTGTTATTTTGGTACTCTTTACCTAGAACGGCGGTGATCGCGGCATCGCGGGCAGTACATAAACGGCCGCGACGCGATGCCCGCGATCACCGCGATTTTCCCATAGGGAACAATGTTAAAAAGCCTGATTGACCGCGATTTTGCATTCAATGCCTCAATGCCCGCGATTTTCCCATAGGAATCAATGTTAAATGGGCTACAGAGCCCAAATAGGCACAATTAACCCTTAAATGTCCCCCCAATTTTTGTACGCCACCCCACGATCCACGCCAACCCGAAGCGTGGCGAGCGCAGCGAGCCCGCGATGGGCGGCGGTACGCGTCCTCCGACCTTTTCATGCCCTACTATCCACGTCGGCGTGGAGTTGAGAATAGAATAGTGTGGCGAGCGTAGCGAGCCACCGAGCCCGAAGAGCGCAGCGAGCCCCGCGAGGGGACGCGGATACCTTCACAGGTAAACGCGTCCCCTCGCGGGCTTCACAGGTGTCCGCTTTTCGCCACGGATACCTGTGAAGCCCGCGAGGGGACGCGTATAACTGTGAAGGTATCCGCGTCCCCTCGCGGGGCTCGCTGCGCTCGCCACGCTTCGGGCTCGGTGGCTCGCTGCGCTCGCCACACTATTCTATTCTCAACTCCACGCCGACGTGGATAGTAGGGCATGAAAAGGTCGGAGGACGCGTACCGCCGCCCCTCGCGGGCTCGCTGCGCTCGCCACGCTTCGGGTTGGCGTGGATCGTGGGGTGGCGTACAAAAATTGGGGGGACATTTAAGGGTTAATTCTGCCTATTTGGGCTCTGTAGCCCATTTAACATTGATTCCTATGTGAAAATCGCGGGCATTGAGGCATTTTAAAGTAAAATCGCGGTCAATCAGGCTTTTTAACATTGTTCCCTATGGGAAAATCGCGGTCATCGCGGGTACACGATTTTTATGTACCCGCGATGACCGCGATTTTTTACCCCCGACGCCCGCGATTCTAATCGCGGGCGCCGTTCTAGGTAAAGAGTACCGTTATTTTTTATTTAATGCAATCTATAAACTTAAGGCAATTTACCATGTAAGGGGGGTAAAGGAGCCGCCATTGAGCATTGGTCACTCAGGTACAGAATAGCTTAATATCCATAAACTGTTATCTCACATTTACTTCACAATTCATAAGTAATCAAAGGAGGAGATGTTCCGGTTGTCACTACCCCCCTCCCCACAGCCCGGCCAGTGGCCACTACCTGCAGCACAACAGAAGAATGGAGCTGCCGCATATGCCCAGTTGCCCAAATTCCACATTGGACCTGTGGCACCTTCTTGCCACCCTAATACCACCTTGGGCCTGTGACACCTACCTGTTACCTGCACATTACCCTGGGGCCATGTCCCCCTCCTGTATACCTCCTGAATGCCTCCTTGGGCCTGTGACACCTACCTGCCACCTGCACATTACCCTGGGGCCATGTCCCCCACCTGTATGCCTCCTGAATCCCTCCTTGGGACAGTGGCACCTACCTGCAACTTTCTCCACTTTAGGATTACTTCTCAGCTGATCCTGGCACAAATGTGGAAAATGGGAAATACCAGGCCTTCTGGCACTTGTAGTTCTATAACCATTATAAATAGACGTATTGTACATGTTCGAGCCTATTATTACCAAAGGTAATAAGAGTTTGATTAAATCATAATATTTTATTAAATATGATTCATTGTGTGGAAAACTACTACAGATTATAGTGTACTTGCTACACATGTCTGTGTCTGCACACATCCCGGACACTACCCTAGTGAAGGGGGTGGTTGTTGAGGGAGAATAGAATAGGTGGCTCGCGTAGCGAGCACAGTGAGCCCGCAAGGGGCTTTGTTGCGCTCGCCATGCTGTCTGGGTCCGGCCAGTTGGGATCCCGACTGTCGGACCCCTGTACCAAATCACATATCACAGCATCAGTGATAGTGCAGACCGCTCAACACAAACCCCAGCTGGCAGTGAAATGTTAGCTACATTGAATATACAAAGGCTTTAGGACTGGAAAATGCAGTCCTAAATGCAAATGCTTTGTTACGTTCATGAACATTTTACTTTCGTTTATTTCCTGGAAATCTAAAACTGAGCTCACAACCAAAACAAATACCACAAAGAACATCACATTGAACTTGTTCCTGCCAGTGTCTATAAGGCCTTTGCCAGAGGATGAATAACAGATGGTGCTAGATAATACTAACAATATTTTTTGAGAGCTGTGTATTGTATAATGATAACATTAGTTAACCAAGCAAATACAACAAGCGGTGCGTAGGGTCCTGCTCATTCTCTTACCAGCAGTGACTGCACTTTAATAATTATGCTGTCTGAAGAGTGGAAAAATATTTCCCTTAGAATAAACAGTAGTGGAGTAGAAATAAAATACCACTGAGAGAGGGTAAAATCCCAGTAGTGAGAATGAATGATTACCAAACACAGGGCCAGACCAGAGGCGGATGTGCCACAATGCAACCTAGGCAGGTGTTTAGGGCCCAGGGGGCCTGGACACGACTGCTTCCATGGAAGAAGCAGAACGGAGAGGGGTCTTTTATGGGAGCTGTTGTCTACTAGTGGGTGCACATGGATCTACTTTGTACGTCGGGGGGGGGGGGGGGGTGGGAGCTGCGGGAGCCTGATAGCGAGTGCGCATTCACATTGTCAATATGTGTGTTGGAGGCTATGGGACTGTTTCCTAATTTTTCTTTAGTGGGATGGAGAGGAGTTTTATAGTCTGGGTTGGGTATGGGAGGTGAGGTGCCTAACTGCCACATGTGCAGTCCCCCCGGCACCTGGCGAAGCAGATCGCAGGGACATACATTCACTGATAGGATCACACATTGCGTTGCATGTGCCATCCCATTGTAAATGTGCCCCCCCCCCCAAGTCTGCTTGTGGATATTAGGGGGGAAATCCCATGTGTTCTTGCAGGTCTCAGCAGCTGCTTATTGGGGATTATGCTTCGCACGCCTCTGGCATACGACGTATATTCACTGAGAACAGCAGGGAAAGGGAGAAGGGACGCCGGCATCGGGGCTAGTAGGATACCTCCGCCTGAACCTGTGAATCACCACTGCTAATAGGATATCTCCCTAAAGGGGATTTAAGAATGTAAGGAGAAATTATGACAAATAATGTAAAGGGAATAAATAAAAAATATAGTGATTTGGATTGCTTGAGGAAAGGGCCCCCAAATCGGTATCGTGTTTAGGGCCCTGATTTACCCCTACAAGTAACACTACAGTATGTAGCTTGGATTACATGATAAGGATATTACAATCAATCATAGTTTTTTTACAGCAAAAACAAAAGCAAAACACAGCTGCTTTGGGGAATTCTTCCTCCTTACAGTAACTTCCTCCTCCACCGCTCCTTACCTCTCTTCACTGATCTCTATCCACACTCCCTCCCGTCCTCTTCGCTCCATCGCTGACTGCCGACTGACCTCTCACCTAATCACCTCCTCCCACTCCCGTGTCCAAGACTTCTCTCGCGCTGCCCCCCTGCACTGGAACAACCTCCCGCCACCCATCACGCTTTCTGATTCCCTTACCTCCTTTAAGCGCTCCCTCAAAACCCACTTTTTTTGACTAGCCTATCCCTCCTCCTAACCTCTTTTGATCCTCCTATCCTGCCTCCGTTCCCCTCCGTTCCTACTTATCCTATTGTTTTTCGTTCGTCCACACACCTATTTTTAGTATGTTAACTCTTATGAGTAGGGTCCTCCTTCCTCACGTACTCACCCTACCTCTTTACCTCACCTGTCCTGTTCTTCCCTTCCTCTACTTCATCTTCAGTCTCCTCGACAATTTTGACACCTACTTCTGAACTGATGCTGATTTTAGTTCTACCAGCTATTCCCCTATTTATACTGTATTTTTCAACACACCCTGTACGTTACCTTGTAATTTGTTTTTTTGTTTTCTATGTACGGCGCTGCGGACACTTTGCGGCGCCTTATAAATAAACTTACTACTACTATTACTACTACTACTAACTTCTGCAACTTTCCCAAAGTTTATTAAATGATTGACCTTGAGCTTTTATATATGTCTGTTGGCTTGTGCAAAATGTATGCAAAAGCTTCCTGGATGAGGAGTTAGAACACTTGGGGCAGGGTTGCCTACCCTCCCGGTATGGCCGGAAGTCTCCCGAAAATCGTGCAACCCTCCCGGATTCAGGGGGGACCCCCGCTGTGCCCCCGATCGTGGCATTTAAATGCCGTAATCAGCGGGTCTCAGAGGAGAGGGCAGTGCTAAAATGGCTAAATCGCGTCATTTTAGCCCCGCCCCCTTCCACAGAAATCCGTGAATTCACCTGTTTAGCCTAATGGGGACAGGGCTTAATGACGTCACGCTCAAGCTGCGCCCCCCCGAGCAGCCGCTGAAACTCTCCTCTCCGGGCTTCTCCCGGAGAGGAGAATATTAAAGTCGGCAACTCTGGGTAATTGTACTGAGCAGTGCTTTTCATAGTCACTGCAATATTTGTCACTGCATTTAAAGTAGAGATGTGCGGCGGCCACTTTTTCGGGTTTTGGATTTGGATCTGGATTGGTTTTGGCAAAACCACCCTTTTTGGTTTTGGATCTGGATTTTTATGAAAAAATGCTAAAAATGGCTAAAATAACAGAATTTGGGCCTGTTTTTGCCCCTAAAGTATTATTAACCTCAATAACATTAGTTTCCATTAATTTCTAGTCAATTTTGATCACTTCACAACTTACAAAATTGTTTTCATTTACTGTAGTTGGGCCAAAAGGGTATACCGAGGTAGCTGAATGACTAAGCTAAGGGACAGCAGTGGGCATCACATATATGTGGACCTTACACTTCCAACCTGGCACATCTTGGAAGCAGAGTGGCACTGCAGGGGCAGACAGGGTGGCAATTTAATAAACTCTCCCAAAAAAAGAGAACTGCTCCAAAGAGCAAAAAATACATATATAAGAGGTATCGGCCTTGTCATGACTGGTGGTAGCAGCTTCAGCACTTCTATCAGGTTGCTGATCTCCCACTATTTCCTCCTCCATTATCCTCCAAAAATGTGTTTTTATTTTATTTATTACTTTTATTTATTTTTCTTACATTACACTGGACACAGCCTGTCACACTGGACACAGCCCCTTGGACACTGGACACTGCCCCTGGACACTGCACACAGCCCGTCACCCGGGACACAGCCCCTGGACAATGGACACAGCCTCTGGACACAGCTCCTGTACACTGGACACAGGCGTCACACTGGACACAGCCCCTGGACACAGCCTCTGGACAATGGACACAGCCTCTGGACACCCCCGTGGACACAGCTCCTGTACACTGGACACAGCCGTCACACTGGACACTGCCCCTGGACCTTGGCACTGGACAAAGCCCGTCACCCTGGACACAGCCCCTGGACAATGGACACAGCCCATTACCCTGGACACAGCCTCTGGACACCGCCCCGGGACACAGCTCCTGTACACTGCACACAGCCGTCACACTGGACACTGCCCCTGGACACTGGACACAGCTCCTGTACACTGGACACAACCCCTGTACACTGGACACAACCCCTGTACACAGCCCCTGTACACTGGACACAGCCCCTGTCACACTGGACACAGGCCCTGTACACTGGACACTGCCCCTGGACACAGCCCCTGGACACTGGACACAGCTCCTGTACACTGGACACAGGCCCTGTCACACTGGACACAACCCCTGTACACTGGACACAGCCCCTGTCACACTGGACACTGCCCCTGGACACAGCCCCTGGACACTGGACACAGCTCCTGTACACTGGACACAGCTCCTGTACACTGGACACAGCTCCTGTACACTGGACACAACCCCTGTACACTGGACACAGCCCCTGGACACAGCCCCTGTACACTGGACACAACCCCTGTACACTGGACACAGACCCTGTCACACTGTACACAGGCCCTGTCACACTGGACACAAGCCCTGTCACACTGAACACAGCCCCTGTACAGCCCCTTGTACACTGGCCACTGCAGCCCCTGTACACTGGACTTGTGTACAGCAGCCCCTGCAGACCCTAATCGAGTGAGCAGTAGCAAAATAATATATTATTATTATTATTATAGCACAGCACAAACCACCCTCTTCCCTCTCCTATGCTGGAGTAAAGATGGCGCGGCGCGCGTGCGTCTTATATAGAATCCAGATCCCGTGAGAATCCAACAGCGCGATGATGACGTTTTGCCTCGTTTTCGGTCCGGAACTTAGGCGGGAGCTCCCGAGCCGGGTCGGATCCAGACTCTGATCGCGATATTCGGATCTGTCGGATCTAGGGTGGCCAATCCCGGGATCAGGATCGGCGGGATCCGGGGATTTGGCCCCCAAAAGGCCGGGATTTCAATCCCGGGATTGGAGTTTCCAATCCCGGGATTTCGGGATTAGACTGCGCATGCGCAGTCTAATGCCGGGCAGCGTCTGAGCACCCGCTCAGGCGCTGCCCGGCTTCTCCCAGGACCCAGCAGAGCATACTGCGCAGCGTGACTTCTCAGCATGACGAGATCAGAGGTCACGCTGCGCAGGCAGGTCACGTCGCGCCCGGCAGTATGAAGAAGCCGCGTGGCTAGCCCGTCCGCCCAACTAGCCAGCCAGCAGCAGCAGCATTAACCACCCATCCCCCAACCCGGCTCCTGAAGCTGACCGCCCATCCACCCACCCGGCAACCCGCCCATCCACCCACCTGACAACCCAGCTGCACCTGCATGTAAGTAAATGCGGGGCAGCCAGGGTGTTTTTCTATTAGGAAAGCCAATCCCGGGATCCCGGGAATCCCGGGATTGAGCTTTTTTCAATCCCGAATCCCGGGATTGAAAAAATGCCCCGGGATTGGCTTCCCTAGTCGGATCCCGGAGATCCGGGCTCGCTCATCTCTAATTTAAAGGGGGGGAAATCTTAAATACAGAACCAGGCATGTTAGTATTTAATATTATCACCCCTTTAAAATTAGCGTGTGATACTGCCAAAGACATAGTGGCCTTAAAAAGCGCTGCTTAGTAAATTCACACCACAAAGCATTGTAACTTTTCTCACGAGTCATAAATGCGCCTAGAAATCTTATTTCATACAGAGAAACCTACATAAGTTACTTTTTTATTTTACATATCCTGGAGGATAAGATCTTATGAAACTATATAAATCATAGCATGATAAACCGCAGTAAAAGATTCACATGGAGGCTTGTAAAGAAAAACTTTATTGATTTAGACATTTTCACTTAAAGGCAAATGTCCCAGCATAAAATCATTTTATTATTACCTTTTTCCCATAACTAGTATACACAATTGGGGTGATGCAGAGTGAGTTATACACCAGATGGCCTGTTGTAACTTGTGTGAAATCATACAGGTTATGCTCGAAACCGCAGGGCCTAATTCAAAGTTGATCGCAAAGACAAAACTTATCAAATGGGCCAAACCATGTACACGTCAGGTGGGGCAGATGTAATATCCAGGCGGAGAGTTAGATTTGGATGAGGTGTGTTCTGACTTTATATAAATTGCAGTGTAAAATCTGGCTGAAAATACTCCCCCTCCTGGATTCTGGGGGACCCCGGTCCGCCCCCTGATAGCGGCTTCCTCCCCCCTAACCGCAGCGTATAAATAACCCCTTCTGCCGATCTCTGAGGAGGGGGCAGGGCTAAAGTGTCACAATCGCATAATTTTAGCCCTGTAATTTTAATAATTTTAATTAAATATGCAACTTTTCCATCATGGGGGCGGGGCTTAATTATTTCACTCACCGCAGTCCTTCTGAAAGTGTCCTCTCTGGGCTTCTCCCGGAGAGGAGACTACAAAAGTCGGCAACCCTGCTCTAACACCCCCCCCCCTTGCAGTGCAGCAACATTCAGAATGACGCCAGGGCACTGTCTACATGTGCATGCAAAAGTCTCTGTGAAAATGGCAAATCGCCCATCTTTTTGTTGATTTTTTTTCTTTTCTTTTTTTTTGTGAGGACGTGCAAAATCCTATTTACTTATTTCTATTTCTTATTATACTATTTACTTACCCGTTTGCCTACTTTTTATTTCTTCTGTCCGGGAGAAACCTCCTTGGAGAGGAGACTTTCAGAGGAACTTCCAGGGTGGGGTGCAGAGCTTGATGTCGTCAAGCCCCACCTCCACTATGGTATAGTGGCTTAAATTATGTGTATTTTAGCCCTGCTTTCTACCCATAGAGCCGTGCATCGCAGGATTTTCACCCGCGGAGGTAGAAGTTACAGGGGGAGGCAGGAGTTCCATTGACATGTGGGAGGCTTGCCCATCCTTGTGGGGGGGCCGGGAGGGGGTCTCAATTTTCTGGAGCCTTCCAGCTATTCCAGGAGGCTATTCCAGGAGGGTAGCAAAGTATGACTAACATAATGAATATATAAATTTATTAAATAGAAATTACACTGGCCAGTGTTAAAAAATCAGATTGTTACAAACAATTTCATTAGAATATAAAAATTGGAGAAAAAGACTAAAAAAATGAGGGGGGGGGGGGGGGGGTTTAGTCCGCCATCAAAAAATTTTTTTAGATATTATTTTCCCACAGTCTTGTATGGAGATTGAGATGTTTATTTGGTTTCAATCATAGGTTCTCCTTGTGAGATGGGTGGAGGATGTCTGTATTCCTCTATACATGAAACCTTCTCACACTATATTTGTCTGGCCTGACATAAAACAAGAAAAAATCCAATGTATGGAGAAAAAAATCGAATAAAATATATAAATAAAAGGAAACTGTGATCTCTCCTAGAAGAAGGAGCCCGGGTTCCCAGGAAAATACCATCAATACAAAGGCACCATTGCTAACAAAATATAAAGCACACAAACCTGGGACTTCCAGTGCAGGTACAGGGAGGATACCTCCCCTCCTTTTTATTTATATATTTTATTCGATTTTTTCTCCATACATTGGATTTTTTCTTGTTTTATGTCAGGCCAGACAAATATAGTGTGAGAAGGTTTCATGTATAGAGGAATACAGACATCCTCCACCCATCTCACAAGGAGAACCTATGATTGAAACCAAATAAACATCTTAATCTCCATACAAGACTGTGGGAAAATAATATCTAAAAAAATTTTTTTATGGCGGACTAAAACCCCCCCCCCCCCCCCCCCTCATTTTTTTAGTCTTTTTCTCCAATTTTTATATTCTAATGAAATTGTTTGTAACAATCTGATTTTTTAACACTGGCCAGTGTAATTTCTATTTAATAAATTTATATATTTATACATTGTTTCTAGCGCATTATATGTGTTTTTCTGTTTTGTTCTTGCATACCTAGGGAATAGGCAATTCCCTCACTCTATGCGGCTGGAACCCACTGCGCACATATACCAATATATTTATTGGGTACGTGTACACAGTGGTGTATTTGGGTCTATACCCCAAACATCTTCAACCAAGATAGTGGTATATTGAGTTTAGCGCCGATATCATTTTTTGTGTTTGTTTAACATAATGAATGTTGCATTAATCTCCATATGCGCTTAACTGGAGGACAGACTAGTAAGAAGTGTTCATCATCATCATCTACTCTCCCAAAACAGACAGAAGGCTCATGCACCTCCAGAACCACCAAAGGTGGTCCATGCGGCCGATGACTCAATTCTTGCTGTGTTGCGTCATCCTACCCGGCTTTATAATGGTTGTAATCTCATAATTATATAGCGAGAGCATGGCTACTATGACATGTGCATGCTGCCACTCCCTTGTTCCACCCCTTATCCACACCACCTGCTCACTCTGATGCATCTTCCCCACAATACCGCCGCTTCCTTCTGAGCCACCTTGGATGCTCCCTTCCAAAAACCAGTCAATAAGTTGGCAAGTATGGTGTGCATGCAGTTATTGCTTTATTTGTATAATTCAATTTATATTTCAGATTGAACACACCCACCCAAATGTAATGCTGGCCATACACCTAAAGATTTATTGATTGATCTAGCTCAGGGGTGTCCAAACTTTTTGCGACTAGGGCCAGATTTGGTGAAGTGTAAATGTGTGGGGGCCGACCATTCAGCCTGACATTCTTTGAATCATTAATCACATCATATTGGTCCCCCACTCTGCCCCATTCACTGTATGTCCCCCAGCCTGCCCCTCCTTCACTGTATGTCCCCCATTCACTGTATGTTCCCCACTCTGCACCCATTCACTCTGTCACCCAGCCTGCCCCCTTCTCTTAATGTCCATCAGTGACTACATTCATTGTATGTCCCCAAGCCTGACCCTCCTTCACTGTATGACTCCCATTCACTGTATGACCCCCATTCACTATGTACCCCACTCTGCCCCCATTCACTGTATGTCCCCCAACCTGCCCCTGCTCCCCCTTCTCTGAATGGCCATCACTGCCTCCATTCAATGTATGTCCCCCAGCCTGACCCTCCTTCATTGTATGTCCCCCACTCTGCCCCCTCCCTTCTCTGTATGTTTCCCAGCCCCTTGTGTGAGCCAGAGGACGGAGAGGCAAAGCAGGAGCTGCAAGGACAGGAGATGCTTGGGCTCCCGCTGCTGCCCTCCTACACTCTGCATGTTACGAGAACAAGCTTCCCCCTTGCTGCCCCCTCTACCCACACCCTGCTGTCACTGTGATTACGGAGGAGGGTGATATACAATTGCAGCTGCAGGGGTTGGATGCATACTCACCTGTAAGGCACCAAACACATCTGACTCTGGCGGCCGGAACCTCCTCACTGCAGCAGACAGCAAGGTAAAGGCGTGCTCGCCGGGGCCCCACCTTTAGTGTGCTGTGCTGTGCTACCCACATCTGATGCTCTGCCCGCTTCCAGCTGGAGGCTGTGGGCCGCTTAAAATGACAGCACGGGCCGCATTTGGCCCCCGGGCCTGACTTTGGACATGCCTGATCTAGCTGGTTGGAACAAAAATCTGGTAACATATAGGACAAAATTACAGTTGATCGTTTGCTTCGAAATGCTGGAAAACGGACAAAAAAACAATCATTCAGATCTTTTCCAGATTTTTGTACCAACCAGCCGGATTGGACAATAAATCTTTAGGTGTATAGCCAGCTTAACTCTCTCTGTACATGTGCCCCACCTGCAGTGCACATGGTTTTGCCCATTTGAGAAAGATTTTGTAATCAACTCTGAATCAGGCCCAATGACTTTTCAATCTGCACACTAAATTTTATTTACCACACCCACACATTTTTTATGCATCTTTAGGTACATCACTTTGTTTCATCTGCTTCCCCATCTGGTCATCATGTCATGGAAGATGGCAGTCTAATTGCCTTATTTTGACGTACGTCGCCCAGGGCATTCTGTAGTAAATTAATCACCACCCCTTTGCTTCAAGCACATTCTTCCTATTGTGGTCTTCTTGTTTGTCAAGTTGGCAGGCTTTTATACCTTCCTTTGAATGTTATGATCCCACTACAAAATATTACGACTGCATGCTTAAGTGGTTATCCTCAGCTCTTCTTCAAGAAGTAAATGTGAAAGGGATACACCAAGCGTATGTTCCTCAGGGACAGAGACATCATACGGTTCAAGGGGAAACAGGACACTGTTCTAAATGTAAATTATACTCAGCCACCTTGCTTCATAACTTGTGGGAATGTAGTAAAATCCGCTGTATTAACACAGGTTAGGGTTAGAATTTTCACCAGGCTCCATTGCAATTGGGGGGGGGGGGGGGGTGGGGGGGTGGCGAGGGGGACCGGCGGCGAGGGAGACGGCAGGGAACCGGGGCAAGCTCCGTTGCCACGGGGTGCACGAGCGTCTCGCGCGCGCGTGCCGTGCCCCTAGCAGGAGCCGGACGCTGGCTGGGAGCTGGCGATACTTTCACTAGCCCCAGCAAAGACTAGGCCAGCTCCATCTGTATAACATTAAAACATCAATATATATATAAATAATAAACAAGTCTGGTTTAGCATGTATTCCTATTGTGCTTAAAACTATCTGCCAAGGCCTCCAATAGGAAATCTACCCTGTTGTTGCCTACAGTGTTATTTGAGTTGGACAAGATGAGGGACTGAAATTGTTTGGAGATGTATTAAAGGAGAGAGAGAGAGGGAGAGAGAGAGAGAGAGAGAGAGGGAGAGAGAGATAGAGGAAGAGAGAGAGAGAGAGATCAAATGAAGAGAGAAATAGTACAAACCAATCATCTTTGTTTTTACTGTCATTTGTAAAACAGTCTGTTACTCAGGGGCAGATTTATTAAGCTCGGTGAAGTGATAAAGACTCTGGTTTTTATCACTGGCCAATCAGCTCCTACCTGTCATATTTCAAACCAAGCCTGTAACTACACAGTTAAGAGCTGATTGGCCGGTGATAAAAAAACAGACACTTTATGACTTCACCGAGCTTAATAAATCTGCCCCTAAGGCAGTTAGAAGCTGACCCAAACTTTATGTCTCTCCACCAAATGTCTTTGAAAGCAAATATATACTTTGGCACCCTATGGCGTCCTTTTGCGCATGCCAAAGACACAGGCATGAAAAGATGTTATATACATTGACAGGGCAGTGAGAAATGGATTCTTGATCTCAGAGAGATAACAGCAGATTTATTTTCTTAAGGGGCCTACACACGGTGCGATTTCAGGGCATTTACTAAGCAATTTCACTAGATTGCTTATAAAATGCGGTACTTGTTTCCTATCTGGGCGCCCACTAAGTTAATTGAGCACCATGCTATTCTCCGTAGTGAAATCTGATCGCATCGCATCGTACACATACACGATATTGAACGATGCGATGCGATGCGATGCGATCCGATTCGATTTCCCATAGGAAACAATGTTAAATGGCTCAATTTAGCCAAATTATCATAGGAACAATAGGAAATGGGCCAAAAACACCCCTGAACATTGAAATGTCCCCCCAAAAGTAGTTGACGCCACCCCGCCATCAACGTGAACCCGAAGCGTGGCGAGCGCAGCGAGCCCGCGAGGGGCGGCGGTACGCGTCCTCCGACCTTTTCATGCCCTACTATCCACTAGGGCGTGGAGTGAGAATAGAATAGTGTGGCGAGCGCAGCGAGCCACCGAGCCCGAAGCGTGGCGAGCGCAGCGAGCCCCGCGAGGGGACGCGGATACCTTCACAGGTAAACGCGTCCCTTTGCGGGCTTCCCAGGTGTCCGCGTCGCCATGGACACCTGGGAAGCCCGCGAGGGGACGCGTATAACTGTGAAGGTATCCGCGTCCCCTCGCGGGGCTCGCTGCGCTCGCCACGCTTCGGGCTCGGTGGCTCGCTGCGCTCGCCACACTATTCTATTCTCACTCCACGCCCTAGTGGATAGTAGGGCATGAAAAGGTCGGAGGACGCGTACCGCCGCCCCTCGCGGGCTCGCTGCGCTCGCCACGCTTCGGGTTCACGTTGATGGCGGGGTGGCGTCAACTACTTTTGGGGGGACATTTCAATGTTCAGGGGTGTTTTTGGCCCATTTACTATTGTTCCTATGATAATTTGGCTAAATTGAGCCATTTAACATTGTTTCCTATGGGAAATCGGATCGCATCGCATCGCATCGCATCGCATCGTTCAATATCGTGTATGTGTACGATGCGATGCGATCCGATTTCAGTACGGTGCCGTACGTAGAAAACCTGGGCGCCCAGATAGGAAACAAGTACCTAAAATGCCCTTATCTTGCACCATGAGGGGGGCAGATGGACATACGATGGGCAGAAGGAGGGGGTACAGATATGGGGAGAGAGGGGCAGATGCTGGGGAGAGTGGGAGGGGGTATAGATGTGGGGAGATGGGGTACAGTGATGCTGGGGAGAGAGGAATGCAAATACCAGGCAGGATGGGGGGGGGATGCTAAGCAGCAAGGGGGCAGATACTGGCCAGGGAGAGGGGGCAGATACTGGTCAGATAGGGGGGACAGATGCTGGGTAGGTAAAGGGGGGATAGATGTTATGCAGGGAGAGTAGGGCAGATACTGGGCAGGAGGCAGAGGCGTAACTAATATTGTGGTCACTCTGGTCAGACCCCCCCTTACCCCTCCGCATGCCGCCGCCACCGCATTCAGTTCGACACCGCAGATAGCCTCCGGGCTCCGTCTCCTGCAGTAATGAAAAATGACACGACAAAATGGCTGCCCCCGTACAGCAGACAGTTTTTTTAGGGATGTTAGAGGAGGCGGCGGCCTCCTCTAGCATCCTTAAAAACTGTCTGCTATTAGGGGGCAGCCATTTTGTCGTGTCATTTTTCATTACTGCAGGAGACGGAGGGGGGGACAGGTGCTGGGCAGGGAGAGGGGGGCAGATACTGGGCAGGAGGGAGGCCAGGTGCTGACCAAGGAGGGGGGCCAGATACTGGGCAGGAGGGGAACAGATGTTGGGCATTGAGAGGGGGGGCAGATACTGGACAGGGAGAGGGGTTGGCAGATACTGGGCAGGGAGAGGGGTGACAGGTGCTGGGCAGGAAGAGGGAGCAGATGCTGGGCAGGGAGAGGGGGACAGATACAGGGCAGGGAGAGAGGGGCATATGTTGGGCAGGGAGAGGGGACAGATGCAGGACAGGGAGAGGGGTTGGCAGATACTGGGCAGGGACAGGAGCGACAGACGCTGGGCAGGGAGAGGGGTTGCAAGATACTGGGCTGGGAGAGGGGCGACAGATGCTGGGCAGGAAGAGGGGGCAGATACTAGGCAGGGAGAGGAGAGCAGATACTGGGCTGGGAAGGGGTAGGACAGATTAAGAGAAAAAGAGAGAGAGAGAGAGAGAGAAAAGCTGCAGAGAGGCAGAAGTTACAAAGACAGAGGTGGCAGGCTGCAAACTCACAGAGGAAGCCATGCTGTGGGATGATCATCCGTGTTCCAGGGGTCAGAGGAGCATATGATAGGCTCCTCCAATCAGGGGTTCTTTTTTCAAATCAGTATGTGCCGAGCTCATCCAATGACAACGCGGCACATGCTGATGCTGAAATCAGGGGGAGGGGCTGGGCACCGCAGTGAGGGAGGTGCAGGGACTTCCACTGCAGCTGCTGCTCTCTGATGTTAGCCCTCCCCAGTCCCGGCCCTATTACTGCTGCTGGTCTCATCCCTCCCTCCCCTCTGCAGCAACACACATCCCTGCCTCTCAGTGGCAGAGTCGGAGAGCAGGGAGAGTGCCTATAAAGCCCAGTGCCTCCCTGCTCTGCAGGCTCTGCTGAGTGGGTAGCGCCGGCCCTGGCTATGGGGCTCAGAGCTGAAGGGGGCCCATCTTTACTGTTATATGTTTTACATACATTTGTCTCCATCAGTTGCTAAATAGGGAGCCCTTACAAACCTATGCTATGGGTCCTACGAATATCTAGTTACGCCCCTGGCAGTGAGGCATCATGCGCTAAGCATGATGAACGCAGCAAGCCGTGCGAGGGGACGCGGTACTCTTAGATGATGTCCATGTCGACTATGTCGGCATTTGGGACAGAAAAAGGTGAAAAACTCATGTATCCTTAGCCATGTCTACTTATTTCAGGTGTCGACTTAAGCCCTGTCGACCTTCTGTGGTCGACCTAATGAAGTCAACCCTATGACCCACACCCAGGTCCACCATCAAGGGTGTGCTGTGGGAACAGCTGTGCAGGGCCCGGCCGCTCTGAGAGAGAGGTAAGGGCCCAGGCCACTAATTATGCCCACCGCACCCCCACCCCTCCAACTCCCCCACTGCCTCCTCTGTGATGCCTGCACTGCGCTCAGTGTGCTGAATGAAGCAGGTCACTTCAACTCAGGGTGCCGGCGACCAATTAAAATGCTGCACCGGCTTATGAGCCAATCAGAGTTTGGGTACCGTTAGCCAATCAAAGCGGCTGCCGGTGTCCTGAGTTGAAGAAGCCTGCGCTCCGAGACCTGCTTAGTTCAGTGCACTGAGTGCAGACAGTACAGTGGAAGAGGAGATGGGGGAGCAGGAGCCGGGCGGTAAGTGAAGTGAGGGGGGCAGACTGGAAATCAAAATTCCTAGTAACAGCCCTGCCCATGCCCTAAGTTTATTTAGCACCTTCTAGAACATAATAATAGAATCTGATTGGTTGCCCATAGCACACATCCCATCTTAAATAGATTTCCCAAGTTTTTACTTACAATAATGAATTATTTAAGTAATGAACTTTGCATGGTGCAATGCTGCAGGAGTGACTTACTGGGAGCTGTACGTCTGTGTATGCCAGCAGAGCGTGTAACAATCAGTGAGGCAGTGGCTGCTTTCCTAGCTGCTTCAGTATGTTTTCAGTCTGTATTCCGTCCCTGCCCACAATGACTGTGTCAGTGCTGGGAAACTATGTGCTTACTAACTATAGCAGGAAAAAGAAGTTATTTGTACAGTAGGCTGGACTATCTAGCCTGAGCTGAAGAGGAAATACGTGTAGTACAAGATAAGAACGGTGGCAGAGTACAGTAGACATTTGCTGTCCATGGGAGCCACAGCCTCACCTAACTTTCCCCAGCCAGGTGGCCGCAATACAATGTAAGTGCATCAAGTGTCATTCTGATCTTCTAGAAAGTGGGCTGAGAAAAGCTGGGGGTCTGGAAAGGAGCCAGGCGTAGTGGTCGATTAGTTTTTTTTATACTTTATTCTTTTGTACAGCAGTAGGGCATATGCAGGTGCTAATGCTATATATATAAATTGTAATGTCTTGCACTTAAATGTGTTGGGAATGGGATAAACTGCATCTGGGTAATTGTTTACTTTGTCAGTGTAAGGCTGGGTGCATACTAGTAGATATATACAGTATGCAGATCAATTGATGTGCAGATATATCAGGTTTGCCAACCTGGGCCTCTCCTTCAGGGAGAAAAACTGGTTACAGTCTCTTTAAAAAATTACAAACTATTACATTTAAATGGACACCATTACTTACTTTATTATTATATTGTGCAGTTTTAAAATTTAGGGGTTTAAATTTAAAAATGACATTTCTGTTTTTGTTGTCAATACTTACTGATGTGGACATGCAGTACTGTATTAGAGGGGCAGATTTGCTGTATTACTGATGTGGACCTGCAGTACTGTATTAGAGGACAGGTTTGCTGTGTTACTGATGTGGGCCTGCAGTACTGTATTAGTGGACAGGTTTGCTGTATTACTGATGTGGATCTACGGTACTGTATTAGAGGGCAGGTTTGCTGTATTACTGATGTGGATCTGCGGTACTGTATTAGAGGGCAGGTTTGCTGTATTACTGATGTGGGCCTGGGATGCAGTTTAAATCCCGGCAGTCGGGATCCCGGCGTTCAAAATCCCGACGCCGGAATCCTGAACGCCGAAATCCCAAACGCCGAAATCCCGAACGCCGAAATCCCGCCACTTTCTCCCCCCGTGGGTGTCCACGAAACCCTCGGAGGGAGAATAAATTATTGTGCCGAGCGTAGCGAAGCACCGGGCCCGCTGCGTGGCGAGCGCAGTGAGCCCGCAAGGGGGGGGGGGGCGATCCACGTCCCCCCCTTGTCGGGATTTCGGCGTTCGGGATTCCGGCGTCGGGATTTTGAACGCCGGGATCCCGACCGCCGGCTATTTATGCCGAATCCGTGGGTCTGCAGTACTGTATTAGAGGGCAGGTTTGCTGTGTTACTGATGTGGACCTGCAGTACTGTATTAGAGGGCAGGTTTGCTGTATTACTGATGTGGACCTGCAGTACTGTATTAGAGGGCAGGTTTGCTGTATTACTGATGTGGACCTGCGGTACTGTATTAGAGGGCAGGTTTGCTGTGTTACAGATTTGGATCTGCAGTACTGTATTAGAGGGCAGGTTTGCTGTATTACTGACTCGGTATTGAGACGGTATCCGACTGATCGGTCAACAGTCAATAGGTGGAGATGCAGATTGTCAACATTCAAAAGTTTAACATTAATTAAAGGTCATCATGTAAAGATCGACATTAATAATGTTGACACATGGCAAAATCAACATGAGATCCTTGTGGATCTGCAGCCACCACATATACATACATCCTTGCACATATGTTCATATGTTTTGACTGGCTCCCCCTGGAGGACGTGGTCTGAGCTGCAGCCCAGGTGCTATAGCAGCCACTGTACGCATTTCATGTAAAACTATGGCCCTTATTCTGATCTGGGCGGTACGGCCCGCGTGCGGCCGTACCGCCGATGTTTTCGCTCTGCACATGCGCAGAGGTCACTCTGCGCATGTGCAGGGGAAATCGCCGCACAAAAATTTTATACGCCGCAAAGGGGGCGTATAGGGGCGTGAGGGGCTTAATAGCCTCATTTACCTATGAATACGCCCAGCGTTTCATGGGCGTTCCCATGCAAACGCGGGGCGTATGCATGGTAATGAGGCTATGACGCCAGTGATGGGGGCGGAAAGCTGACATCGCCGGATGTCAGCTCTCCGCCCCCATACAAGCTTTCACACGGACGATTGTCCGTGTGGTCTAAGCTTGCGGGAGCTGCTGGAGCGTGCGGCCCTGCCTTCGATGGTCGCCGACCATCGAATGCAGGGGGCAGCTCCCACCATGGTGGAGGCGTACGCCCCACCATTTTCATGCGGATCGCCAGCCGTCCGCGTACGGACGGCCGTGGCGATCCGTATTGTAGGCGGGGATTGGTTTGTGCGGCCGGAGCAACGTATGCGGCTCCGGCCGCACAGACCAGAATAAGGGCCTATGAGATCATGTGATGTGATATAAAATTATTAGTTATAAATATAATATAATATTATATTGTGATAAACTAACAAATAACAAATCATGACACATATCACAAAGTGGAATATAAAGTAACTGAAAATGTGGCAAGCAATCAGCTGGGATTCCCCCTTTCTCTTGAGTTCACTGGTCAGGTAATACTGCGCACAGGTCCCAGGAGCATTCTCCCTCACTTCTTCACATGTGCAGAGTAATACGCCTTTCAGGGGTATGAGTCACTGGGTCAGTCCATTTAGGTAGACATGCATTGGGTCGAATACTGAAGGTTGACAGGGTTGGAAGGTCAACAGTTAAAACGTTGACATGGGGTTTTGCCAGTTTATGTCTCAAATGTCCACATAGTCAACTTCTCCCTCCACACCCTAGTGGATGGTAGGGCATGAAATACTGCCTGTTGGCACATGTTGGCTCAAAAAAAAAAACATGAAAAACTCATGTCGACATTTTGACTGTCGACCTTGCCATTGTGGATCTAATGCTTGTGTCAACCTTCCAACTCTGTCGACCTTAGCCATGTCAACCTATTTTGGGTGTCTACCTAAGGCCTGCCGACCTTCAGTGGTCAATCCAATGCATGTTGACCTTAATAGGGTCAACCTAATCCCTCTTTCAGACTGCAGCAATAATCCGGTTTGTTGCTGGGTTGTTGCCGGGTAGACCCAGGTTGAGGTGCAGTGTGGAAGCACCAGACTTAATAACCCGGGTCGATCAACCCAACAATTCAACCCAGGTTATAAGAAGAAGGGTTAAACCTGGGTTGTATAATGGGCAACCCGGGTTTAGTGTAAAAGGGTCAGAGGCTTTGCGACCTGAAAGCGGTATGATTGAAACCCTATGGGACCCTAGGCATGGAGCTTGTTTGAGGCCGCTTCCCCCTGCCTCATTTAAAAAGATAAATCTGGGCCCAAGACCAGAGACAGGAGCCTGTCCTGTATAATAGCTGGCCTGGCTCTGTCCTTTATTGTACTTCTACAGAAAGCGCCGTTCCAACGCAAAACTCCATTCACGCGAAATATCAGTTAAACTTTGCTCATCTCTATATAGAATGTTTCATTTTTATAAATGTTATAGGATGGGATGCACTTAAATTTGATGGTGTATCCCACCACACATTACAGGGTTTACATTGTTAATAATCGTATATATATGCGATTATTATTAAAAAAGACAGCTCTTCCGATAAGAGATGTCCTTTGCGAAGCGGTGTCGTCACTGGACTTCCCTATGCGCATGAGTGACGGCAGCAGCAGGGCATGCTGGGAGGGATCTGTGAAGGATCACCAACCAGCACCGGGGATTGAAGCAGGGTTGCCTACCCTCCCGTAAATCCCAGAAAGGGGAGCAAGCCTCCAGGCATGTGGGCAGGGAGGGGGGGGGGGGAGATCATGGGAGCAAATTATGCGACTTGCATCATTGCAGGCCCCCCCCCCCAATGCTGTGCAATGGCTAAAATACCGGCATCCCTGAGAGGGCAGCCAGAAAGTAGGCAACTATGGATTGAAGCCCACAGGCTTCTATAGGATAGCAGAAGCTTTCAATGGTGTTACTCTCCGCACAGAGACCCCAACATGCGGGGTTTAGTGCATCGATAAATGCCGTATAAAAAAACCTAAAACATTCTACCCATAGTATCACTGTCCTGAGTAACGATTTCTCAGAAATGGTTGAGCAATAGCTTCTGCGCTGCCAAGAGCCAGTGTTATCTGGTTAGGTGGCTGAGAACACAGCTGGACATGATTTCAGACTTCTTCAGAACTACACGTCAGGACTTGAGAAATGTTTCTGAATAATTTGTTTCTGAGTGGCTGTAAGGGGAATGGGATCATTCTTCAAACTGCATTTAGGTCTACACCATTAGGTCGACTTGCATTTAGGTCGACCTGACTGAAGGTGGGACTCATTCCCGGACTATGTCCGGGGAAGCCACCCGTCCGGACACCGGACGCCGGTCTAAATTACTGGACTGTCCGGAGTAATCCCGGACGAGTGGTAATCCCACACACGCCGCAGCCTAAACCTAACCCCTACCCTGCAGCCTAACTTTATCCCTACCTAATCTTAAACTCCCCCGGCATCCCAAAACTGAAAATACTGACCCCTCTAAAAATCCTAAAATAACCCTAATCCCTAACCCGCCCGTCCCGAGTCCTGACCCTAACCCCCCCATTCTAACCCTTACTCTCCCGCCCCTATAGCCTAACACTAACCCTCTGCGACAGCCTAAACCTAAATAGCAGGCAAGACTAAGGGCTCACAAGTGACAAACATCAGATACAGATTATGCCTACCAGAGACAGCACATAAATACCGCAGAGCAGGAAAAGGTCAGACTATGTAAAATGGACTCATACTTACCTTTACCATGGACATCCTATTCGAAACCTGACAGCCGGGTGGGTGGGGCTTGTTCTCCTAATGCGGGCCGGTGGGTGTGCGCGGTATACATCAGTCAGTCAGCAAGCGTTGTTGTGCACGGAAGTAGGCGAGGGCGGGGCCACATATGACAGGCGGCCCCGTACACCAATCCCCCCCCCCCCCCCGGGACCTTCCCAGGTAAACGTAATAGCCAATCTGGCCAGGCTTCACCCTGCCCGCCGTCAGCTCCGTGTCACAGCAGGGTCAGCCGGCCACCTGACCTGACTGCAGCTGCTGCGCCCAGAGACCGTCGCGCTATTTAAAAAATCACGCCTGCCCTGCTCGCAGTCCAGCTTTCAATCAGGAGCCGCCGCACCCGATTGGCTGGCTGACTGCGAGCAGGGCAGGCGCGATATTTGAAATAGTCACAGGCGGAAGTGCTCGTCCTCCTCCTCACACAGTCGCAGCGCTGCCGGTCTCTAGCTGGCTGTGCCCGGCAGCGCTGCGCAGGATCTCCAGTCTGGTCTCCAGTTCCCGGACATTGTATAGTCCGGGAACGGCACCCGTCCGGACTCCGGACACCCGGTCCAATTACCGGACTGTCCGGAGTAATCCCGGACGGGTGGTAACCCTAGGTCCCCCACATATAGTGCATTACATAGGTCCCCCACTCAAATAGGCCCCCATATAGTACAGCACATAGCCCCCCCCATATAGTACATTACATAGGTCCTCCCTACCCAGATAATGTGGCACATAGGTCCCCCCCCCCCACACACACACACACACACATACACAATATAGCACATATAGCAAAAAAGGGGGGGAATATTAAAAAGTTAATACAGCAAATGGTTAGGTTATTACCTACCATTTTGCAGAAGGGGTCCAAAAGCAAGCAGCTCCCTCTTCACCAGCCGGGAGGTCTCCTCTCAGGACATCTACCCCCGCAGTTCTTATCCTGTAGGCGGGGATCTGTATTTGGGGCCCTGGTGGCAGTTGCTCCCGTCCCGTGCAGAGTCCTGTGCTGACGCACGACGCAGCAACGTGACAGGCTCCCAGGCAAAGCTCCTCTGCCCTGCTTGCAGCCGCCGGCATATTAATACTGTGGCGGCAGGGGGAAATAAAGAGCAATAGCCCCGCCCCCCTAAACAAGTGGGCGGGGTCCGAAATCACCGGGGCCCACCGGGGGATTCCCCGGTTCCCCCCCAGGCCAGTCCGAGCCTGTCTGTCACTGCCGGGCATCAGAGGGAACAGGCGGCTGTGTTTCTATAGCCGCATACATATGTGCCTACAGGAACATGGCCGCCAACAGTGGAGGAACAAATAAGGCGGCCGCGGACGTGGACGTGGCCCGTAGCACTCCTGTTTTAGACACACTGCCCCTGCGTGCTATCTCCTCGTGCGGGCCACATGACGAGGTCTGGCGGGCCGGATTTGGCCCACGGGCCTTGTGTTTGACACCTGTGCTGTAGACAATATGACCGTATCCCCTGTAAGGAGAGGGAGGGAGGGGTTCTCTCTTCTCTCTTCATGGGGATTAGTTTGCGTAGATAGCAAGAGGAGTAACAGCCATGCTAAAATCCAATGGGGCTTTGCTGTACATTTTGAAACCATGTTTTTCTGCACAGGATGGAATGACAAGTATTCCCAGCCATATGCGGCTCACAAATGACAATGATTAGCCAGCGGTGTGTTCATTTACTTTTGTGGTACTTATGTAGTATCTGGGCGCCCGATTTTCTGATTGTATGCCTTACCAATCAGATGCGATTTAACGTGATTTTCGGCAAAATCGCATCGAATCGCATGCGATATCGCATGCGATTTTGTATAGGATTCAATGTTAACAAGGTCCTGTTCATTTCCCCACTATCCAAGTGGGCATAGAGCCCGAAGCGTGGCGAGGGGATGCGGAAAACATATTAAGTAATCCACGGCGCTCGCCACGCTTCGGGCTCGGTGGCTCGCTGCACTCGCCACGCTTTATAAAATCAACTCTTTGCCCACTTGGATAGTGGGAAATGAACAGGACTATGTTAACATTGAATCCTATGGAAAATCGCATCAGATCGCATGCGATATCGCATGCGATTTGATGCGATTTTTCCGACTCGATTTTAAAATCGGGCGCCCAGATACTACATAAGTACCTCTTTTGTTTCTGATCAGAGCACCCATTGTATAGTATTCTTCAGAACAGAGTACACTTGGACAAGGGAGAGGTGAAGTAAGCAGTGCTCAAGTAATTAATCCAAGCTTTATGATGTTGACAGCAGTACAGAGCATTTCAGCTCAGATTTCCTACATGACATTCATGCCTGTTCCCAAAAGCGCTTTAAGAAAGAAGGAGGCTCGTTTGTAGCCTCCTCTGCTAGGGCTCCTGAGCCCTAGAGTCTGAGTGCTAGAGGGTTCAGACTCTGCTGCACATGCGCGGATCTCCCAAAAAACTACCGTTTGACTGTCGCCAAATAGTGGTTGACCTTTTGACTATCGACCTAATGGCTGCATAACCCTTAGAACTGGCACTGGCAAAATTAGGAAAGCCTATTACAAGCCCTATGCTTTATGGGGTGCCGAGTGATGGTCTGACAGTGGAGACCCTGATAGTTAGTATACCGACATCGGAATCCCGACTGTTCAAATGCCCGACAGTCGGAATCCTGACTCACAGGGTCTATTCTCCATCGTGGGGTCCACAACCCCCATAGAAGGAGAATAGAACATGTGGCAAGCGCAGCAAGCCACTGAACGCACAGCGTGGCGAGCGCAGCAAGCCTGCAAGGGCCCCTTTGCACTCGCCGCCCTGTCGGAGTACCGGCGGTTGGGGTTCTGATGTCTATATACTGACCGTCAGAATCCCAACTGTTGAGACATCATACAACACTCGTTTTATAATTTGACAGAACTGTAAGATCCGATGTGTAGAACAAACTGGAAGGTATTTCTCAGGTGATTGGAATTCCCCATTCCCTAGAACATCGCCAGCAGCCACTATATGCACTATAGAGAGCAGAATGGAGCTGCTGCACATCAGCCTAAACTCTGTATAATCATATGTGTCCAGGGCAGGGGCAAACGCAGGATTTTCAGAAGGGGGTTTCCAGAGGGGCGGAGCAAAGCACGGAGATGGACACTTAGGTGACCCAGTATATGCCGGGTCAGTTAAAGTATTATAGATAGACCAAATGTATATAAATAATAATAATAATAATAAAAAAAAAAAAAAATATATATATATATATATATAGAAGTCTGTAGATGGTGCGGCACTCAGCGCGGTATAGCAAATAAACGTACCAACGACAGTGGCTTTTAGACAACGTTTCAGTTGTATTTATCACAACTTTTTTCAAGTCATGGTATGACTTGAAAAAAGTTGTGATAAATACAACTGAAACGTTGTCTAAAAGCCACTGTCGTTGGTACGTTTATTTGCTATACCGCGCTGAGTGCCGCACCATCTACAGCATTTGTCTTCAAACTGTGGCCCTCCAGATGTTGTGAAACTACAAATCCCAGCATGCCTTGCCACAGTTTTTCTATAAGGAAGTGTTAAAACTGTGGCAAGGCATGCTGGGATTTGTAGTTTCACAACATCTGGAGGGCCACAGTTTGAAGACCCATGATCTACAGACTTCCATTTACATTTCTGTGCTGGCACCAGTCCAAGTTGCCATTCTTATTGGGAGTGCCGGACCTACGAATACTATATATATATATATATATATGTATATATATATATATATATATATATATATAACTCACTCCACGGCGGCACTCAAAGGACGGAACACAAGAGTCGACACACACTGTATGTGTTCAACGTTTCAGTGCTGTGCACTTTTATCAAGAACAGTGTAACAAAACTTTTTGTTACACTGTTCTTGATAAAAGTGCACAGCACTGAAACGTTGAACACATACAGTGTGTGTCGACTCTTGTGTTCCGTCCTTTGAGTGCCGCCGTGGAGTGAGTTATAGATACCTGACCTCAGGTTTGGAGGAAGGCACCAGGCAAGATACAGCACCAAGCACTTTGGAGTGCCGGCCAGACGCCAGATATATATATATATAAAATGATCAATTATGCACAAAGTCCTCACAAGAATAAAATAGTCCAATCCCAAATTTCTTGAAATTTCAAAGCAAATCCGGGTGCAGCTCGACTCCACATGGGGTATGCCCAACCCCCACCAATTTCATGCAGGAAAAAACAAGGTACTCTTTACCTAGAAGGGCGCCCATCGCGCCCATCGCGACCATCGAATGCACTAAAAATCGGGTGCGACGCGATGCCCGCGATGGCCGCGATTTCCCATAGGGACCAATGTTAAAAATGAGATTGGACCCGATTTTAGTGTTCAATGCCTCAATGCCCGCGATTTTTACATAGGAAACAATGTTAAATGGGCCACAGAGCCCTAATAGTCACCGTGAACTCTGAAATGGCCCCCACAATTGTTAACGCCACCCCACGATCAACGTGAACCCGAAGCGTGGCGAGCGCAGCGAGCCCGCGAGGGGCGGCGGTACGCGTCCTCCGACCTTTTCATGCCCTACTATCCACGTCGGCGTGGAGTTGAGAATAGAATAGTGTGGCGAGCGCAGCGAGCCACCGAGGCCCGAAGCGTGGCGAGCGCAGCGAGCCCCGCGAGGGGACGCGGATACCTTCACAGTTATACGCGTCCCCTCGCGGGCTTCACAGGTGTCCGTGGCGAAAAGCGGACACCTGTGAAGCCCGCGAGGGGACGCGTTTACCTGTGAAGGTATCCGCGTCCCCTCGCGGGGCTCGCTGCGCTCGCCACGCTTCGGGCCTCGGTGGCTCGCTGCGCTCGCCACACTATTCTATTCTCAACTCCACGCCGACGTGGATAGTAGGGCATGAAAAGGTCGGAGGACGCGTACCGCCGCCCCTCGCGGGCTCGCTGCGCTCGCCACGCTTCGGGTTCACGTTGATCGTGGGGTGGCGTTAACAATTGTGGGGGCCATTTCAGAGTTCACGGTGACTATTAGGGCTCTGTGGCCCATTTAACATTGATTCCTATGGCCAAATCGCGGCCATTGAGGCATTTAACATTAAAATCGCGGTCAATCACCATTTTTAACATTGATCCCTATGGGAAAATCGCGGTCATCGCGGGCACCCGTTTTTAATGTACCCGCGATTTACCCGCGATGCCCGCGATTTTTTACCCCCGACGCCCGCGATTCCAATCGCGGGCGCCCTTCTAGGTAAAGAGTACCAAAAACAAAATAGAAGGAGCGCACAGATGAGCAGGTAATATATCAGAACTTTTACTAAAAGAATTAAGGCTCACATACAATTAAATAAGCACTTACTGTATCAACGTGGGACACTTCATACAGCAACCGCAGCATGACCGGTCATCATACGTCAGCCAGATGGAATCACAGCAGCCGCAGCGTCCACACGATAGAAGCGATGGGATTCAGACACAGCACGTCAGAAAGAACACACCCCAACGTGTTTCGTCATCTAGATGGGGTGTGTTCTTTCTGACGTGCTGTGTCTGAATCCCATCGCTTCTCTCGTGGAGACGCTGCCGCTGCCGTGATTCCATCTGGCTGACGTATGATGACCGGTCATGCTGCGGTTGCTGTATGAGGTGTCCCACGTTGATAAGTGCTTATTTAATTGTATGTGAGCCTTAATTCTTTTAGTAAAAGTTCTGATACATTACCTGCTCATCTGTGCGCTCCTTCTATTTTGTTTTTTCATATATATATATATATATATATATATATATATATATATATATATATATACATAGTAAAGAAAAAGGTACCCAGACCGCGCTAACGTTTGCTAGTGGCAGCAACTCTGAGGGATCCTCTGTTAGACAGGAACCAAAGTAATAGAAATGAGATAGAAGGGAGTTCAGAGTGCGCCTCAAATTACAATCACAAATAATACTTCAATGAGTTACAATAAAATGTTTTAAAAAAAAAACAACTTTTATTCAAAAGTGTCTTCTGCAAGATGTCGGTAGCCCAACGCGTTTCGTCAAAAACTTGACTTCCTCAGGGGCATTATAGCAGATTTGTACAGACAAATTTCACACGAAAGCAAATTTCGTGGATAGGATTCTTGCAATTAAGGGATCAGATTTCCCAAATGAAGAAACAACTCGCAATCCCCTGATGATCAGGTATAGCAATAAATACTGGCTGTTCAGTGTATTCCAAGTCAGGTGAGTTGGTTTTAGGGGGAATTGATTACCCCAAGTTTCCACAAAACAGGGTAACAGGAAAATCAGGCAAGCAGGAGCTAAACCGGATGTGGATACCAGGATTCCAAAGTGCTGAATGCACTTTGGAAACAGTCTAAGGGGCAAGACTGTCTGTATTTACCACCCAGATCCAGCCTCGCACATCATTAACTGTTTCCTCTCTTCTCTCTGTCTTTTTCACCGCTTTTTCCCTCATTTCCAAACCTGTTACTCCTCATTTTCTTTCCCCCAACCCTCTCCAAAATCTTCTTCTCCCACCCCCTCTTTTTTTCTCCTCCCCCCCCCTCCCCCCTTTCTTTATCCTTTTTCACTACATGATGTGGATTTTTTAAGCAATATTGATTACCAATATTTAGCTGCTAATCGAATGGTGGCCAACAAAAATCAGGTATCGAGTCAGCTATTAATGCTTTGACGTAGTTAACCAGACAATTGGGATTTTGGGAATTAACCCTCAATAAAATACCACCATACCTCACTGGAACTGCCCAAAAACTTCCCGAACTTGGAAGCTAAGCAGTGACGGGCCAGATTAGTATTCCTGTGGGAGACCCCCGAAGAACCCCTGGTGTGGTATTAATAGAGGTATCCCTAATTAAATTGTACTGGACACGCCTACTGCATAAGCAATACAAGCTGTGATAATACCATCATAACAGTTGTTGGGGCAACATACATCCCTACAGGTTATTTAAACCGACTGGGGACCCAAACCATTCATTTTCGCCCATAATCGCATTGTCCATATATCAATGTCGATAAGGACGTGATGCGCCGAATGGAGAACAAAGTGTGAAAAGCCAATAGGACCATCACACAACATTTTTATGCAAAAAACTTTTTTGCCTCTATGAATTGGTACCTAACTGTCTATATATATATATATATATATATATATATATATATATATATATATCTTTTCACCTCCTACACTTTTCTCTTTAAAAATTGTAAAAAAAAATTTTTGGCTATCTTATATTATTAGATCAAATTAAAAGTTACGTTTTAAATTATTTTCATATATACATAAATAAGAGTGCGCCCACAAAGCCCTTTTCTGTCTTGTGTTTGCCCTCTCTTGAGCAAACAAAAACTCCTATTCAGTTGCCATACTGAAATCGTGGGTGCACCACCAATCATATGACTATTAGAATGTACTTGTTATAGTCTTAATATTGGTTTTCCATTAATTGCCACATAATTACTATAAGTCAGTGCAGTTCCAACCCCCACCCTGTAGTATTAGATATATCTGTTTATATATGCTAAGTTTACTACTTTAACTACGAGTGCCTCCCAGAGTTACTTCCGGTATGTCACAACTTCCGGATTGACGGGGGTATAAATAAAAGGTTGCACCCTATACACACTCCACCTTTAGAAAGACGCCTGGAGCGTCGAAACATGTTGGAGGAGTGTATCTATAAAGGCCACCCACGTTACCAAGGATCAGGTTGGAAGTCTTCAGCAGGAGTGACTCGGGTTCCATCTATCTTCTGACTGTTATCCCTGTTCCTACGGTACGAGGCTTGACCTTCTGTTGTTTTATATATTGTTATTAAAGCCTCATGTATTTTATCATATTTGCACCATTAAGAGTTTTTTATCTCATTTATATGGTACACCATCTGATTGAAAGATACCTTTACAAGATTGGCGATACACCATATCACGTAAGACAGTGGCCCTTATTCTGGTTGGTGCGGCCGGAGCCGCACACGGTGCTCCGGCCGCACAAACCAAACCCCGCCCACGAGACGGATCGCCACGGCCGTCCGTACACGGACGGCTGGCGATCCGCATAAAAATGGTGGAGGCGTACGCCTCCACCATGGTGGGAGCTGCCCCCTGCATTCGATGGTCGTCGACCATCGAAGGCAGGTCCGCACGCCCCAGCAGCTCCCGCAAGCTGAGACCACACGGACAATCGTCCGTGTGCTAGCTTGTATGGGGGCTGAAAGCTGACATCCGGCGACGTCAGCTTTCCGCCCCCATGAGTTGCGTCATACCCTCATTACCATGCATACGCCCCGCGTTTGCATGGGAACGCCCATGAAACGCGGGGCGTACACATAGGGAAATGAGGGTCTGAAGCCCCTCACGCCCCTATACGCCCCCTTTGCGGCGGACGAAATCCGTCTGCGGCGAAGGGGGCTGCACATGCGCAGGTTGACCTCTGCGCATGTGCAGAATAAAAACATCGGCGGTACGGCCGCACGCGGGCCGTACCGTCCGAACTAGAATAAGGGCCAGTGTGAGCTATACTTTTGGAATACAAAAGATACCAATATATGTGTTTTTCCAGTGTTTCACATGTAAGCACATGTAAGAGTCTCTACTACCCTGAGCACGTTTTGGTGGTCCCATAAAAGATACCCAGATGGGACTATACACACGTCTTATTTTGTAAGCAGTGTAAGCAATCCAGCCGTGGGAAGTTGGGATCCTTCCCCCTTTTGGATTTAACATTCTGTCATTCCATATAAAAGGAAACACTACCTGACAGCCTGTACTTTTTTTGTTGTTTTTCTTTTTCATATATGGAGATAAATTATACATCAAAGGAGTAACATCAGATAAAGAACTACAGTGAAAATCTAGACTGAAATTGTCATACTTGTGAGAGGAGAAGCAGCGCAGTGATCTTTATATTCTTCTTTGAATCTGGGGTGCACCAGACCACCCATTAGACATACCGCCTATCTTATTGCCGGCCGCTGGAGGACGGGTCAGGTCCTCCTCCGAGAAAGCTGTGATAACTGGGCAGAGAGCGTTGGGCTGCCCAGCTGATTATCGAATGATTTCTTCACCAGCTCCAGTGGAGGAACTTGTGGGTAGTGAGGCCAGATGCAAAAATTGAATTTGAGCCCCCTTCCTCCACCCCAAACTAAGATCACAATGCATATTGCATTATGGGTCTACTAATTTCCATATGCGCACTAGGGCTTCTGGGTATACACTGAGTGCATTATGAGTAATCTCTCTTTTTCTCCTTCAGCAGCTGACCTGGGGCCCCCGTCAGGCTCCTCCAACAAGCTTTGCTATAATGTCCTTCCCCACGAGACATTGTGGCTAGACCACCAATGGCCTAGTTCATGGTGTGCCAAATCAAGACATATGGCTAAATTTTAGAAAAGGCTTATGTGGACACACCTGCAGGGCAGCTGGCAATGATCAAGAGGCTGATTAGGCTTAAAAAGCAGAAAACATGATCTGATAATTACTTTGCAAGCCCAGATCAGGGACATCCTTGGGCCTACTCAGGCCTACTCTACTTTCTCTTCTTTGACCCAACCTAATCTTCACCTACTTGGCACTCTTTGGTCCACTTCAATGGGCCAGTTAATTCAAACTTTCATTTTCATGGTAGGGATGGCCATTGACCATCAATAATTCATAATCATCTATGGTTTATGGTTAAAACTTTTGCCATTGATGAGGGAGAACAAGATGGTTCTCCTACATTGATGGCACAGCATAACCGAATAGTTCCTGGAACACATAGCATAGCTCAAACCCAGTGGCAGAACTTGTGGTTTGTGGGCTCAGGTGCAAAAATATAAAATTGGGCCCCCCCTCCTCCACCCTAACCCAAGTTCAAAATATGCAGCACAGCAATGGATGACAGGGAGATGCAGAGGGTGACAGGAAAAACAGTGGGTGACAGGGGCAGCAGTGGGCCCCTTAGTCCTCTGGGACCCTGGTACACTGCATCTGCCGCACCAATGGTAGTTCCACCACTGGCCACCTGGTGGCTGGAACATTGGTGTCGGTGTGTGGGTGGTGGGGTGAGCAATAAGCGTTAGTTTTGCCCAGCCTTGATTGGTTAAGTTTTCTCTTTACCACAAAATTTATGTGCTTGGTAAAAGGTGATTAAGAAAGCTTAATATAATATAGAGTAAATACATTATAATAAAATATGTATCAATTTAAGTTTTGTTCTGTTTGGGTGCGCACAGCCAGTGGCGTAACTCCTGTGGGTGCAGCTGCTATGGAGCCAGAGCTGTTTCTAGGGCCCACTGCTCACCCTGCAGAGCAGCACATACATGCCATAGAACCTCCCCTGCCTAAAACTCCACCCCCACACTAAGCCACACGCATGTGGTCCGGCCACAATTCTGACCCTGAAGACCCGCTCATATTCCTCCCTTGTTTCTCAACAGCTGAGGTCCACCCAGGTCTCCAGAAGCTCTTCCCATGGCTCATTCTAAGCTCCGTCCTAGGCCTTTCTGAGCCCCATCCCCTGGATCATCCATAGCTGGATTATTAGAAGCCCATTTGATTCACCTCACACTCCTGCCCTTTGACAGATCAAAATTTGTCACTAAGCATGGAAGTGTTCTGAAGCTGCTGTGATTGGCTGCTCCACCATATGCAGAGGTGACTGCTGCAATGGGTATAACTGTTTGGGGCGTAATGTGGTGCTAACATCAGTACCATGGGTATTACCGTGCAGGGCATAATGTGGCACAGTGGACAGTACTGTGCGGGGTGAAATGTGGCACAGTAAGCGTTACTGTGCATGGCATAATGCGGCTCAGTAGGCCCATTACATTGTGCGGGTCATAATATGGAGCAGTCGGCAATACTGTGCGGAATAGATTGTGGCACAATGGGAGTTACTGTGCAAGCTGGAATGTGTGTGAGGCGCCGGTGGTTTGTAATGGGGTGCAATTGGCTTTACTATGTGTAGTATAATGTGGAGCAATGGGCATTACTATGTGGGACGTAGTGAAAGAATAGTACATTTAATATATCAAAGTATCACAGAATTACAAGACTCAAGGTGCGCATCCACTGTCTATGCTTTTCTGATCAGCTCAAAAGCAAACCACCGACCACCACCCCAAACCCTCTCCTGGGTCAAAGGGGGCACTTTCAAAATCTTGCTATGGAGCCCACAATGGTCTTCTTACGCCCCTGCGCGCAGCTATTGGCACTGACATAACTGTTAGGCTTGGGCCACACTCTGGCATATTAGCAGGTCCTGGTGAACAGGACCCGCTAGGCAGGATGGTGGCTGAATCCTACATAGTTACATAGTTACATAGTAGATAAGGCTGAATAAAGACTTGTGTCCATCGAGTTCAACCTAGGTTTTAATAACTTATGCCTTGTTATATGTAGTGTATTCTGATATTTTTTAAAGATAGATTACGATTCTTATTTGTACCCCTGGATGTTTTTAACCAATAAATGTTTGTCCAACCTTATTTTAAACGTATTTATTGTGTCTGCCGACACTACCTCACCAGGAAGAGAGTTCCATAGTTTAGCTGCCCTGGCTGTAAAGAAATTTTTCCTTCTAAGGGAACGAAATCTTCTTTCTTCTAATCTAAACTCATGCCCATGTATCCTAGATTCCTTTCTAGCAGTAAAAAGGGTGTTTGACAGTTCCTTATATTGGCCCCTGATATATTTGTACACGTTGAGCATGTCCCCCGTTATAAACGTCTAGTGTAAACAATCCCAATTTGCTCAATCTGTCCTCGAAGCTTAAATTCTCCATTCCCTTAATTAGCTTTGTTGCTCTTCTTTGTTTTTTTTTTCCATTTCTGTGATGTCCTTTTTATAGTGCGGGGCCCAGAATTGTACTCCATATTCAAGGTGTGGTCTAACCAATGCTTTGTACAGTGGCATAATTACTTTTCAGTCCCTAGTTTCCATACCCCTTTTTATACATGCTAGAATTCTGTTGGCCGTTTTTTTGTTGCTATGTGACATTGAGCACTACACCCCAGTTTGTTATCTATTTGGACTCCTAGATCCTTTTCCAGTACTGAATTACTCAATGCCTCCCCGCTTAGCTTATAACTAGCACACTGGTTATGTCTCCCAAGGTGCATAACCTTGCATTTATCCACATTAAACCTCATCTTCCACTTTTTGTGTGGCACTGTATCGAAAGTTTTAGCAAAACCTAGGAAGACCACGTCTACAGCGTTTCCATTATCAAACTTTTTGCTAACATCCTCATAGAAGCCTAGTAAATTTGTTTGGCATGATCGATTTTTCACGAACCCATGCTGGTTAATGCTAAGTAAACTATGAAGTTCTAAATATTCCATGATACCATCCCTTTAATATCCTTCAAATAATTTACCCACTATTGAGGTTAAGCTCACAGGTCTGTAATTAGCTGGGTCATCCCTTTCACCTTTTTTGAATTTGAATTGGCACTACCTCTGCTATTCTCCAGTCTTTTGGTACCTTACCTGATGAAAGTGAGTTATCAAAAACGTAATATAGAGGGTTCGCTAATTCCTCCCTTCATTCCATTAGTACCCTAGGATGAATCCCATCTGGGCCTGGTGATTTGTTTGTTTTGATTTTGCTGAGCTGCAATATTATCTCATCGGTCGTGAAAGCAATAATAATATCTGGCTTGTTTGTCTCATTTGTGGTACCTGTACATTCCACTGTCTGCTCTGCCCTAGTAAACACCGATGAAAAGAACTCATTTAACGGTTCTGATTTTCCCTTATCCTCTGTAAAACTTTCACCATTGATATTGGTTAATGGGCCTATGTTCTCTTTAATTATTCATTTACTATTGATGTACTTGAAAAACTTCTTGGGATTGGTTTTGCTCTCAGCGGCTATGCGCTCTTCATTTTCCCTTTTAGCTACTTTGATTACCCCTTTACAAATTTCCTGCAGAACAGGATCCGATCAGTGCTGACCAGAGTGGAACACAGTGCAGCATAGCCATAGTGTGTGAATACATACACTGAAATATACGTGTTCTCTATGAAATCCGGTTGTCCTGCCATGCTGCATGCTGCAGTTGGATCTGGCAGCTATGTGGCCCCAGCCTCAAGTTGTTCCGTCATTTTGTCGGGCTGGTAACTAGTGCATGAATAGAAAGGAGGGTGGAGAATTCTCTGCAAAAAATGAAGAAATATGATGTATTAGATGATTTGCAAAATGAGGAACTTGTCAATGATAAAAACAGATGTAGAAAATGTTCTACTGGGACAGAATATTAGAAGGTCTTTGTGGTTATGCACTCAGATTGTCAACATTCATTATGTCATCATCTATAATGTCTACACAAGAATGTGCAATGTTATAATGTTGACAGAGTAAAATGTCGAAATCTGCAAACTGCCAAGTTATTACATGTTGACATATCTAATGTATAGGGGTATGCATTAGATAAATAATAAAACTGCTTGTATTTAGGGTTATATTCCTATTATTTATTTGTAGATTTAGGTATAATTTTTTTTGTGTTTGAAATTCATGTAGAACCATGTATGTTAAATGACGCTGCAGCCAATCAGCTCCTGTCGTGTGTTTGAAAAATAACAGTTAAAGTAGAAGCTGATTGGCTGGACCACCATTTATCATACAAAATGAGTTTTATCACTCGTTGATAAATTGGCGTATTAGTTTGTAGAGGGTTTTTAAAAAAGGTCCAACACTGGAGATGTGCTGCCCTGGTTAGGGTTTCTCAAGTTGAATCCACCATTTTGTATGGATGTTATATGATGTATTGTTATGTATTTGTTATCCTTTGCTGCCATCTACTGGCCAATGTTATATTTACCTCTGTAAGTTAATGTAATTACCATATGTATGTGTCATGTGACTACTCCTGTTCTGTGAGCTCACTTCCAGTTCCTGTGTCAGTCTCATGTGTAGCAGACATGTTTTCCTGAACTGCAGAAAGGATTTTGCTTTGACCTCTATATGTCATCTCTCAAGGTCTATCTGTGCATCATCTCAAGGTACAGCAATAAACTAGCTAAAGCATTACCATTGTATCTTCCTCACTGGATCTTTACATGCAACTGGTATTGTTAAGGGAATGAACATAGTGAGTTCACTATCTTCCACTGTTTGCATAAGGGTTGCCACTTACAACTGTCAGAGACTTCCTTCACGTGCATCTGTGGCAGAATAGTCAAAGCAAACCTAAGTCTACAGCATCTGCATGTATACACATAGTCTGCAAGCAAGTTTAGAGCTGGCCACCATCTTATGAGAACACATGGCTACAAGCGCTTCCTTACTCAGCTCTCCACCTATAAGTTAAAGCACAATTCTACCTTCAAGAGGCAGTTCTAAGCAAGTTATAACATGTCCACAAAAGGTTCTGTTGATTCCTCCGTGGCTGCACAAAAGCAAGTCCATCATGCCTCTGATAACTCAGACGTACAGGAAGCAGAGTTCAAGCTTACTGAAGGACAAGATGTACGCCCGAAACGTGCGTTCAAACCTACACAAAAGATAAGAGAGACTTTTGAGACAACCAGAGACGAATTTAAGGACAATTTAGATGACTTATGGGAAAGAGCGGAACACCACATAGCAGCTCTTCCACGCTTTAACAATGATGCAACAGAGTGAACTGCGGTTTTGAAACGCTTATCTTCCGCCTATGATCGCTACCAGAGACTGTCCGCAAAATACATCACATTTCTGGGTAATTCTGATTTTGATGATGCCTCAGCAGAGCTAGCTGAGATAGAGACTCTACTCCAAAGAAATAATGCTTTAGTTCAAGATGCCAAAAATAAAGCAGAATTCCGCATCGCACACTTACAAGAAGTTAGGTCACATCGATCAACTTCAACCAAGCTTACATCCTCATCTGCCAGATCGTCTCGTTCCAGAAGGTCAGCTTTACATGAGAAGCTAATAGAAATCCATGCAGATGTAAGAAGTTCCTTTGCTAAGAAGGAAGCAGAGGTAAGAGAAAAAATGGCACAGATGAAGGCACGGATGAAGGCTGAGGCAAAGATCCTCCAAATAGAAAGGGAAGAAGCAGCTGCCTTAGCCAAACTGAAAGTTCTTGAACAAGCATTAGGCCAAGGTACTGATCTGAACCACTACATCCCAGGAGAAGTAGAAAACCCAGCAGACCGCACTGCTGCTTATGTGCTAAAGCAACTAACACCTATACCTCCTGCTTACCATGAAGATTCAGCTCTCAAAACAGAAGCTTCTAAGTTGCGCATACCGATGCCACCCCCAATCTTCAATGCAGACATAACCACACAGCAACAGGTGATGCCACCTACCAATGACAAGGTAATTTCCAGCTACTAGCTAGCAGATTCCCCAGTAACTAAACCACAGCTTAATCCTTATGCTACATCATTTTGGCCTGACATATCTCAGCCTTATACGCCGGAGAACTTACATACTCCAGCGGCACCACAAGTTCATCCAGCAACAAGGAATGAGAGAACAGACATGTCTGACCTCGCCAGATATATGATACGCAGGGAGCTTATAAACACCAGTCTCTCAAAGTTTGATGACTGTGCTGAGAACTATAGAGCTTGGAAATCGACCTTTGAAGCTGTAATCCATGATCTTAACTTCACCGCCAAGGAAGAACTTGACCTGCTTGTCAACTGGTTAGGCCCAGAATCTGCATAACGCATCAAGACATTAAGAGCAGTTCATACCGGCCACTCAGAGGAAGATCTTGCTGCAGCATGGGAGAGACTTGAACAGACTTATGGCAGTTCTGAAGCTATAGAAAGTGCCTTATTCAAAAGACTTCAAGCATTCCCAAAGATAACTAGCAAAGAGAACCACAAGCTCCAGGAACTAAGTGCGAAAGTCGAGTTGCATACACGCCATTTTACGATAGTATGGCCGCCATTTTGGTTCGCAGAGTTGCGCAAATAAAGTTTCCATACCCGAGTCTGTGTGACAAAGTGGACCAGAAGAGTAGCCATACTATTACACATAAATTCATAAGAACATACTGACACTAAATAAAATATAGTTAAAGGTTTAGAACGCCACACATAGCTTAGTTAGCATTGCATACATCTGTCTGTATAGTGTTTAGTACCGTTCCGTTCCGTTTCTTATGCGCAGTATTCCGGTCATTGCGAATATTTCGCAATATACACGGCCCGATAGTTATGGACATAATCCATATTCCCAGGACAGTTTCTGTTGAAAAAGGTATAACAAAGGAATCCAGATGTAACCGGTTTCTACTGTTATTTACGACCCCTGACGACGAAACCAACAAACAAAGAACTCCAAAAGTTCACTCCCCTGCACCTATTCAAACCAGGTGCATCATTTTACCCCCAATCACAGAGAACCTGACATACGACCCCCGACCAATAGGAATGGCCTTTGACCTCCCCCTTCTGACCCTATAAGATAGGTGACCCAGGGCGGCCTTGGTCACTTCGGCACATCTTCCTTTCCCTGACCTTCGACCGGGCTATAGTTCAACCCTGAACGATAGCGAGCTCTGACCGGACTGCGCTGCGCATATTTGATGAGGAGACGGTAAACGGTTGCATTCACGGTATTTATCCTTATTGTATTGTTGGCTGATTGTATCCTGTATCTGTATTTTCTTCCCCTAGTAGAGCCTGTTTATTATACTCATTGTTAGACATTTGTATCACTTGTTATACCTGTATTTTCTATTCCTGTAACCCCCTGTTGTCCGTTAGGGACTTTAAATACATCTTTTTACGGAGTCCCTATCTCCTTACTTCTATACCGTGGTTGTGTCTGTTTATTCGCATAGCGATAAGGTATATTACGGACACTGTCCTTAAAGGTATATTCGCAGATTAGAGTCAGAGTACTGCGAAAGGATCTCTTAAAATAGTACTGGTTCTTTGGTGTACAATACACTACAAAGGTACGCTACGCTGCGCTACGTTTTGTTCGCACGTAGCTAGGTATAAAGGGTACGCTGGTTACGGACATAATACGTAACCTGCGCTTTTCACTTATTGTTTCTTTGGTCATATTTAATCGCCATTAACAATTGGGGGCATCGTCCGTCCGTTACACATTCTGGAGCTCAGTACCAGGCGCGCGACCTGACCTATACCGGCAAAAGGGTGGAAGTATTTATTATCCATTGCTGGATAGGCCAGGTCCGCGGCGGTGCGGGGTTCGAGAAGTGCTAGCGTTGAACCCGAAGTACAATAAGTGAAACATTAAGCCACGTGTTTTAAAACATATCTAAGTGTTTAGTAAGCTGTACTTCTGCCTGCCACAAGTAGTTTAATGGGGTATAGTGTCTTGAGTTGCTTGTTTATTACAATATATGTGCCACGTGCGATAAAGTTCGCACACGTGGAGACAAAGGCCTGTGTTTTATTATAGTACATAGAGGATCCCTTCTGTGCAAAACTATAACTTTTATTGTTAGTTACTGCAAGACCAGAGACTCCGCCACGTGGCGATAAGTTCTGGGCCTTTTTGCAGTAACGTAAAGCGTCTATTGTGTATTACGCAAGGTGCGCGCGCACGTGCCCATATCGGGAAATTTTCGCATCTTTGTACGTGATTTACGGATTAAGTGCGGGATTTATTTCGCATCTTGATACGTAACTTTCGGACGAAGTTAAGGGATTTATTCCACATTTAGGCGCAATTACTGCATATGGCGAAACTCGAGCGCAACCTTGCAAATACACTATAGAACACGTGGGTGGCCGATTCATCCGTGGCCTGTGAACAGGTTTAACAAAACACACGTACACACGTGGCTGTTCACTGGCACTGCGCATGCAGCACACATAGGAACTCAAAGGTGAACAGTATTAAACCACTAGCTTTATTTAAACAGTATAGTAATATACTGTGGATGGGGCGGTGATTAATAAAAGAAAATAAGTTTTTTTCTTTTTGTTCATTTTCCAAAAACAAGCAACTCAAGCATTATTTTAATAGATTCCTATAGCTTATTATAAGGGATTTATACCTGCATAAGTATCTAGGGAAAAGCTACCAGCCTGGGAAGATTTTCTGTACAGAAATATTTCAAATAAGCATAAGACCAAGGTGTAACTAGCGCCCAGTGTGAAACATAACTGAGGCGAATGGGTGTGTGACGGCACGACTCAAGCGCAGTGTAGTCCAGTGTAGGACAGTCCAGGTAGGACAAGGTGTACGTGACGACGTGCCCATAGGAACTGCCCCTTCAGTGGAACTACCTATTTTGATCCACTAGGAGGGTACAAGAAGATACATCGGAACCCAGTGATCCGATTAGCTACTTTAGAAAATCCAGTTTTTGGGGGTACAGGAAAACAAGTTTGTTGTACCCTGGAAAAATTAGGCCGCACCTTGTAGGTCAACTAGACGTGCGCGGCTAGTTGAGAGCTTGGTGATTGAGTAACATTACCTCGCATAGTGGGCTTCACGCTTGATTGCGGAATAGTGCCATTGTGTGGAGAAGTGAGTGGTTGGGGAGCTCTCAGACAAGTAATAACCCACCGGTATCTACTAGCTGTGAACGTTTATTCCTGTAATTATGGGTAATAACGGGTCAAGCTGTGATAACGTGTCAGTTAGGGAGGAAGCAAGCCGACCAAAAGGATCGGCGGCTTTTATTATGTGCTGTAAGCACGGTGAACGAGCAGTTGTTTACCAAAAGAAATGGAAAAAGATGACACAAGGCAGCAAGTTAGAATTTCCCAGTGTTGGTAGCTTTGACCCAGAAGTCTTATCGGCAGTAAAGGATGAAATATGTCTACTCTCCAGTCGTAAGAAGAGAGTAAAGCACATAGAAATTCTTAAAGTGTGGCAGAAGGAAGGACAGGAACAATGGGGAATCAAATGTCTGGCAGTGCCAGATACAATCAGCCACAATAAAAATGCAACCGTAGCCGCAACAGCTCCCCCACCCCCATATGTGCTGAAGGGGTTAATGACTGATAAGCAAAACCTGAGTAATAATGTAACCGTTGCTAACTTGTACCCTGTCTTATCCCCTTATAAGGAAACCCGAGAGGAAAACGAGCAGCTGTTGGCACTGGCCGTCTCCCATGCAATTAACATGATTGAAGGAAAGGCTGAACCAGCAAAACCTGCTGCTGGGGCCCCTGCACAGGGAGAGGAGACGGCTAATGCCAACAGCATAGTCATGGACTCAGGTAAGATAGCACCACACAGCGCAGACACAGACGACTCCCAAGCAGGTCCCAGTAATGCTGATGTGGTACAAACATACCCTGTACGCACTCTGGAGGTTCCCTATGGTAAGGCAGACAGAGAGGGTGTGATACCTACCAGGAAGATGACCATGCTAAACCCATGGACACGGTTAGAGCTGCGGTCCATCATTACAGATTTCCCTGATCCTAGGAAAGATCTGGCATTGTGCCGGAAATTTGTAAGGGATCTGGGAAACTCTGATGAGCCCACCAACAAGGATTGGAGAATCATGTTGAGGGCCTGTCTCCCTACTCACATAGACATCCCGAAATTCATTCAGGATAGTGGATTGAGAGGGGACAAGGAGATAAATGATGAGATCAACCAGGAAAATATACGCCTAATCAACTTGCAGTTGGGAGTGTATTTTCCTGCAGCAGTGGAATATAGCAAGATATTCACTATCAAACAAAAAGATGGTGAATTAGCTAGCGAATATTTCAACCGGGGTTTGCTGGCGGTATCAAGATACACTGGTGTCTCCGAGCCTAAGGACGACACCCACCTGAAGGAGATGATTGTCTCTGTGCTGGTGGAAGGGCTTAGAGAAAACCTGAGAGCCAGAGTCCAAACTTCTTTTCCAAATTGGCGTGGAATGACAGTAGATGCCCTACGGGAATCTGCTGTAGACCACGACCGTAACATCAAGAAGCACAGAGAACTGCAAACTGATAAACTGATGATGGTTAGCATCCAAGCTTTTACAAATGCCCCAAATAAAGCTGCATACCAACGAAACACCAGGGACACAGGTAGAAAGCAAATTATCTGTTACAACTGCAATAAGGAAGGACACTACTCAGCACAATGTAGGTCAGGAAACCCCAGGAGTCACAGAACACATAAGCGAGACTGGGAATCTCACCAGGGTGAGACACGGAGATACCCAACCCCTAGACAATGGGAGGAGACAGACAGGTCACGCAACATGCCTCCTCCCCATCTGATGGCTGACACTGTACTAAGGGCAACCCAGGTAAGACAATAGGAAACAGGTCATACCTGTATCCTACAGCCAGTTAGATTGACACAACACCTTAGAGAGGAACCTCAGGTGAAGGTTGATATAGCTGGAGTAAGGCAAACCTTTTTGGTTGATACAGGGGCGGCCAGATCTGTTCTCAACACCCCCCTTCACTTGGGTTTCACCAACCAATCAGTAGCAGCAATTGGGGTAACAGGAAAAATACAACATTACCCACTGACGAAACCAGCAGAAGTTACAATCGGGCCTCTGCATACCAAACACTCTTTTCTGTTGGCTGCAGCGGCCCCGACTAACCTCCTGGGTAGAGATTTACTATGTAAAATGGGATGTGTCATCTATTGCACCCCCGATGGGGTATTCCTGGACACTCCTAGAAATCTTACAAAAGAAGTGCAAGATATGCTGGACAGTCCTCAGAGGCTAATGTTGTATTCCACTGTTATAGAGTCAAATCCATCTAGGGTAGCTGAAATTACAGCACAAATACCGAGTTCCCTTTGGACTAAAGATGGACAGGATGCTGGGCTGATGGCAAATGTAGCTCCAGTAGAGATCCGCTTAAAAGAAGGCAGGATAGCTCCAAAAATACCGCAATACCCTTTAAAACCTGAAGTTGAGCTAGGAGTATACCCTGTGATCCAGCAATTGCTCCAACAGGAAATCCTAGTTAGAACTTCCAGCACGGCCAATAGTCCCATCTTTCCTGTGAAAAAGAGCGGGGGGAGGGGCTACAGACTAGTGCAGGTTTTAAGAGGGGTAAACAAAGTAGTTGAGAGCCAATTCCCCGTAGTGCCAAACCCAGCTGTCATCCTGATGCAAATCCCACCTCATTGTACTCATTTCACTGTCATTGATTTATGTTCTGCGTTCTTCTCTGTCCCTTTACACCCTGACAGCCAGTATCTGTTCGCCTTTACCTACAGAGGAGTACAGTATACCTGGACACGACTCCCCCAGGGATTTATAGACAGCCCCAGCATCTTCTCCCAGGCCTTGAATGATTGTTTGCAATCCTTTCAACCCATGAGTGGTTCGATACTTATACAATATGTCGATGACTTATTGTTGTGTTCTGAGTCACTGGAGTCATCAGTGGATGACACTAGACAGCTGCTGATGCATCTCTCAGAGACAGGACATAAAGTATCAAAGGATAAGCTACAATTATGCCAGACCAGGGTTAAGTATCTGGGCCACTGCCTTACCCAAGGGCTGAGACACCTCACCGACGACCGAATCCAAGCGATTCGAAACATGGCACTGCCACAGACCCAGCACCAGATCCGTACGTTCCTAGGCATGTGTGGATACTGTCGCAATTGGATCCCAGGATTCTCTATTCTGGCATTACCACTACAAGAGATGGTTTCCTCAACTAAGCCAGACCGGGTCTCTCACACTGAGGAATCTGAGCTGGCTTTCGAGGAACTAAAGGTGAGCCTAACAAAGGCCCCAGCACTGGGAATGCCAGATTATGGGAAACCCTTTGAACTGTACGGAACGGAATCAGCTGGGTGTGCGGCAGGAGTACTTGTCCAAAAACATGGTGATGCCAACCGACCAGTAGCGTACTACAGTGGCCAGCTGGACACAGTAGCACGCTCACTCCCAACTTGCTTACGAAGTGTGGCCGCAATAGCACAACTAGTAAGCAAGAGTGAGGACGTGGTGTTGGGACACGATTTAACTGTTCATGCTCCCCATGCTGTCTCTGCCCTCCTAAATTCTGCCCAAACACGTCATGTGTCCTCAGCACGGTTCACCAAGTGGGAACTGGCGCTGATGGCCCCAGTAAATATTACCATCAAAAGATGCAACACACTAAACCCAGCCACATTCCTTCCTCATGTGCCCTCCAAGGCACAAAGGATGGAGGATGATGGGAATGTTGCTGAAAATGGTAAAGCAGAGTTTAGTGAGGGTGAGGATAAGCATGATTGCATGACCTACCTGAATCAGACCTTTACAGCACGTCCTGACATAAGCTACAGCCCATTAAGTGAGGTAGACATAACCTTATTCACTGATGGTAGCTGTCATAGACAGACGGAGACGGGAGAGCTGTGCACAGGCTACGCGGTAGTAGATGGAGAAGGTATTGTGGAAGCTGAACCCTTGGGACCACCTCACTCAGCACAAGTAGCGGAACTGGTGGCACTGACCAGAGCATGTGAACTGGCAAAAGGAAAATCAGTTAACATATATACCGACTCCAGATATGCTTTCGGAGTAGTGCATGATTTTGGAGCCCTATGGCGCCTCCGAAATTTCATGACGGCGGCTGGCACACCAGTGGCGCATGCGACATACATTAGGAGACTTCTGGGAGCTATCCAGCTTCCAGACAGAGTGGCTGTTATCAAGTGCAAAGCTCACACATCAGAGAAGGACCCGGTGTCACTTGGTAACAGCCGCGCTGATGAGGCAGCGAAAAGGGCCGCATGCCCTGTAAATATTTTCACCCATCCTACAAACCTTTGTACACTGAACATGGTATCCACATCCAAACTGATAGACATGCAGAATTTGTGTTCCCCACAGGAAAGAGCAGTATGGAAGTCGAAGGGATGTGGCCAAGAGTCCACCGGACTTTGGAGAGATGGACACGGGAAACCAGTGGCCCCCAGGGCATACCTTCCTAGTCTAGCCGAGGCGGCCCATGGGCTGACACATCTTGGGAAGGAAGGTATGTGCAAGCTGGTAAAGGCCTACTGGTGTGCACCAGGGTTCGCTTCTCAAGCAGGTAGAGTGGCAATGTCATGCCTCACCTGTTTGAGGAAGAACGTTGGAAAAGCCATCCCAACAGAGCCATCCCACATCCCTCCTACAGAAGGCCCTTTCCAGGTAATACAAATCGACTTCATACAGTTACCACCCTGTAGAAATTTGAAATACGTATTAGTGTGTGTTGACATGTTTTCCAGCTGGGTGGAGGCTTTCCCCGCTGCCTCCAACACTGCTACCTTTACAGCAAAGAAAATATGTCAGGAGTTTGTCTGTAGATATGGTATCCCAAAGGTCATTGAGAGTGACAGAGGCACTCATTTCACAGGAGAGGTCTTCCAAATCATGTGTAAACTCCTGGGGATTAATAGTAAACTTCATACTCCATATCGTCCCCAGGTGAGCGCCAAAGTTGAGAGAATGAATGGTACTATTAAGAACAAATTGGGTAAAGTTATGGCTGAAACAGGGTTGTTATGGCCAGAGGCATTGCCTATTGTGCTGTATAGCATTAGGACCACTCCCAGGGCTCCGCTCAACTTGGCCCCCTTCGAGATATTGTTTGGTCGGCAGCCACACGTCATGATAGACCCACAGGATGATCTCAAGTGTAACAATTAGCTAACTGTACAGTATATCCTAAAGCTAAACAAACAGCTAAGGAAACAACAAAAGGAGCTGAATTTATTAACACCTGATATGCCTACCGAGAATTGTCATAATCTTAAACCAGGAGACTTTGTTATGATCCGAAATTTTTTACGCTCAGGTTGTTTGATAGACCGTTGGGAAGGACCGTACCAAGTTTTGTTGACCAGCACTACATCAATTAAAGTCGCAGAGAGAGAGACTTGGATACATTCGTCCCACTGCAAGAAAGCCAGTAACCCAGAGTTCCCGAGTGCAGAGAGCGAAAGAGAAGAAGTGTCGCTAGAAGCATTGTTCCGGGAAGACTGAAAGGCAGCCAAGGTCGAGCAACCTGAGCGAGAAAAGGTCCAAGAGCAGAGCAAATAAAAGTATCCTGGTAGAGATGATGGAAGGACTCCAAGCAACAGGTTCACAGTTGTACATCTATTTCTTTGTTTTCTTCCTGTTTCCTCTTCCTCATTCAAGGATACTCGGTGGCTGCCACATTCTAGAGCGATCGGAGCGGAGTTCTGACAGTGTAATAATGGACCCCGATATGGGTGAAGTAGAATCCCTAAATCAGCTTGATACTTTACCCATAACAGGAGAAGGTAAAAGGTATGAGGAAAACGTAGTTCAAGGGCTATGTGATGGGTTATTGTCTGAAGAGTACTGTGTCTGTAGATACTGTCAACCGCAAATGGAAGAAGAATGCATCCAGCGATGTCAGTCGACAAGTAAGGCAACTACAGGCCGACATCCCTTGAGTGATTACCACTCACTAGTGGGTAAGGTCTTAAACCAAACAGAATGCTGGGTGTGTTCACAAGTGCTACATAAAAGGAGTAGTGTAGGCCTAGTCCCATACCCGCTTAATATTTCAGAGATAAGCGTATTAAATAAAGGGAGGCCACTGGATAAGAGATACCTGTATACCAGGTCCCCTAGTCTTAGATTACACCCATACCAAGTGGATAAGTCCCTGGTCTGTATGAACTTCTCGAGTTCCAGAACGATTGGTACTTGGGAAGTGACATGGCACAACCAGACAATAACTTACTCCCAGCGTCCAGATGGAGAGCCCATTGATAAGGAATTATTGTTAAAGATCTGAACCAGTGGGAGACACTATAAATATGTCTACACGGTGAAGAAAAGTAAATTGATGGCCGGCAGAGTATCAGCCGGCTACTGTAATATGACCCTACAGCCAGAAACCTGTGAGGAACAAGTCAGGGAGCAGGGGACAGGAATATTCTTATGGATAATGTGTGATAAAATCATGAAATACTCTGTCCCTTATTTTCTCCCTGACGACGTTTATTATATTTGTGGTAGAAGGGCGTACAAATGGCTCTCCATGAACTACGTTGGAATTTGTTATCTAGGTAGAGTGTTACCTGAAGTGATGACCCTCACACATGATGAGATGGTGAGCATACACAGAGGTATACCTCCTCCTTACACTCATACCCACTATGATCAAATCCACAAAAGGGATTTAACAATCAAGAAAGAACCCCTAGCTTCTGAAATGATACACGAGTCGTTCGGTATCCAACTCCTCATCGCATTAGATATCACCCATACCGCCAGAGGAGTCATAAATTTTAAATATATACAAGCATTAGCCAGCTTGGTAGATAACATCACTGAGATTTATGATGACACTTTTAGATACACTGGGAAGGAGTTACAAGCGTATAAAAGAGAGCTAGTCCAACATCGGATGGTGTTGAACTATCTGACAGCTATGACAGGAGGATATTGTGTCACCCTCTCTACACAGTTTGGGGTGAAATGTTGCACATATATCACCAACAATACTGAAGACCCAGAAGAAATCATCGATCATCGGATGGATGAGATTCTTCATCTTAAATGGGAATTTAGAAGGGAACACAATATTAGCCTGGCAGAAATAGGTAGCAAAGTTAGCGAATGGACCTCCTGGTTGAATCCCATGCACTGGTTCTCTGGTTTAGGAGAATGGGCGCAGGGAATCATAGCTAGCATAGGAAAACTCCTTCTCTGTATCGGTGGAGCCATCATAGTCTTTGTGCTACTGTTCAAATGTTTAAAGGTGGTGACCCGGGGAAAGACAAAACGTACAGAAATCATGAGTGTAAGAACGAGAGATGCAGAGGAAGACCAGGGTTTGGTATATGACCCTAGAATCAATACCACCTCCCTTTAAAGAAACCATATTTGTGAACGTGTATATGTTGTAACCTCCCTTGTTTTTATTTTTATCCCAAAAATTGTACATTATCCTTCGTCACCCTGAGTAGATTGTTCGATAAATGCGGCCCATCGTTTATCCATGATCCCGGATCGGCCAAAGAGCAGATGGTTTACTCCCCTTATATGTTCAAATCACGGATCCTAATTTCTCTGTTAGGATTATGAATTTCTGTATTGTTGTTTAAAATGTTTTGTATTGTAACAGTTTTATATTTACTGTTAAAGGGTGGACTGTGAAAGTCGAGTTGCATACACGCCATTTTACGATAGTATGGCCGCCATTTTGGTTCGCAGAGTTGCGCAAATAAAGTTTCCATACCCGAGTCTGTGTGACAAAGTGGACCAGAAGAGTAGCCATACTATTACACATAAATTCATAAGAACATACTGACACTAAATAAAATATAGTTAAAGGTTTAGAACGCCACACATAGCTTAGTTAGCATTGCATACATCTGTCTGTATAGTGTTTAGTACCGTTCCGTTCCGTTTCTTATGCGCAGTATTCCGGTCATTGCGAATATTTCGCAATATACACGGCCCTATAGTTATGGACATAATCCATATTCCCAGGACAGTTTCTGTTGAAAAAGGTATAACAAAGGAATCCAGATGTAACCGGTTTCTACTGTTATTTACGACCCCTGACGACGAAACCAACAAACAAAGAACTCCAAAAGTTCACTCCCCTGCACCTATTCAAACCAGGTGCATCATTTTACCACCAATCACAGAGAACCTGACATACGACCCCCGACCAATAGGAATGTCCTTTGACCTCCCCCTTCTGACCCTATAAGATAGGTGACCCAGGGCGGCCTTGGTCACTTCGGCACATCTTCCTTTCCCTGACCTTCGACCGGGCTATAGTTCAACCCTGAACGATAGCGAGCTCTGACCGGACTGCGCTGCGCATATTTGATGAGGGGACGGTAAACGGTTGCATTCACGGTATTTATCCTTATTGTATTGTTGGCTGATTGTATCCTGTATCTGTATTTTCTTCCCCTAGTAGAGCCTGTTTATTATACTCATTGTTAGACATTTGTTATACCTGTATTACCAGGTATTTGTTATACCTGTTATACCTGTATTTTCTATTCCTGTAACCCCCTGTTGTCCGTTAGGGACTTTAAATACATCTTTTTACGGAGTCCCTATCTCCTTACTTCTATACCATGGTTGTGTCTGTTTATTCGCATAGCGATAAGGTATATTACGGACACTGTCCTTAAAGGTATATTCGCAGATTAGAGTCAGAGTACTGCGAAAGGATCTCTTAAAATAGTACTGGTTCTTTGGTGTACAATACAATACAAAGGTACGCTACGCTGCGCTATGTTTTGTTCGCACGTAGCTAGGTATAAAGGGTACGCTGGTTACGGACATAATACGTAACCTGCGCTTTTCACTTATTGTTTCTTTGGTCATATTTAATCGCCATTAACATAAGTGACCTATTAAAAGATTTAGAGCTAGCCAAGTTAGATCCTTGTCTGACAGGACTGAGTTACCTTGACACTGCTCATGGCGTAAATCTCTTACTTTTCCAGATTCATCAGTGACCAAGCTCGGAAGAAGAATGATCCCAGCTTTGACTTCACTGAACCTATTCCAGCAGCTTCATCATCATCCTCAAGGTATGATAACACTGCTACCAAACATAGAGATTTAAGGAGAACACTATCTGTCAGAAAGACTAACGTCCCACTTACTGCGCCCTCCTACACCAAGCAAGATGCTCCTGCTCTTAAACAAAGGGACTCCAGTCGTGTGTGCCCTATCCACAAAAGGCCTCATCCACTAAAGGAATGTCGGGGGCTTAGGGCTAAGACTTTGCAAGAGCGCAGAGATACTTTAAGAGAGCTTGGAGTGTGTTACAAGTGTTGTGCCTCTTCATACCACATTGCAAAAGACTGTAAAGCTACCGTCAAGTGCACCGAATGCAATAGCGATAGACATGTTACAGCCATGCATCCCACTCTACCTCCAGAGAACACACAACTTTCAACAGCGCCTAACCCCGTTGCAAAACATGGCGGGGAGCTACAACCTCAAGACTCAGCTACACCCACAGTTTCCTCATCATGCATGGAAGTATGTGGGGAAGAGAACAATCCCAAATGCTGTGCTAAGGTTTGTCTGGTCAAGGTCTACCCAGAAGGGCAATCTGAGAAAGCCACCAGAATGTACGCCATTATAGATGAACAAAGCAACAGGTCTTTAGCAAAACCTAAATTCTTTGAGATCTTCGGTATAAAGGGACAAGCAACGCCGTATTCCATTGACACCTGCTCCGGTCATACAGAGACTTTTGGTAGAAGGGCCACTGGCTATGTTATCTCCTCAATCAAGGGGAATACCCACATGCCCTTACCAACATTAATTGAATGTGACCAGATACCTGATGAAAGAGAAGAAATTCCTACTCCAGAAGCTGCACTTCATCATCCTCACCTAAAACACCTTGCTAAAGAAATTCCTCCGATGGACATGAATGCTGACATTCTACTACTACTGGGAAGAGACATTCTGAGGGCCCATAAGGTACGCCAATATTGCAATGGTCCAGACGACGCCCCATATGCACAAAGACTCGATTTAGGCTAGGTAATTGTGGGCTATGTGTGCCTGGGCAAGAGCCATAAACCTTCTCAAGTTAACTCGTTTAAAACTTATGTGCTCAAAAACGGTCGCACAACTCACTTCAAGCCATGCTCACATCACTATGAAGTGAGAGAAAAGTTCTCTGACCTCATCCAGGTGCCAGAAGTAATTCCTACACCTTATGATGACTTAGGAAGATCAGTGTTTTGCACAACGCAAGATGACAACAGAATAGCCTTGTCCATAGAAGACAAAGAGTTTATTAAGATAATGGACAGTGGATTCTGCAAGGATGAATCTAACCACTGGGTTGCAACTTTACCCTTTCGGAATGTTAGAACACGACTGCCAAACAACGGAGAACAGGCTTTATCCAGATTCATGTCATTGCAACGTACATTAAAAAGCAAGCCTGAAATGAAAGATCACTTTGTGACCTTTATGAATAAGATACTTCAAAATGACCATGCAGAGCTAGCTCCACCCTTGCAAGAGCATGAAGAATACTGGTATCTTCCCTCCTTCGGAGTATATCACCCACGTAAACCCAAGCAAATCAGGGTGGTATTCGACTCAAGTGCCAAGCATTGTGGCGTATCTCTGAATGACGTTCTCCTCACTGGTCCAAACCTAACCAACAATCTGGTAGGAGTGCTTATGAGATTCAGAAAGGAGCCAGTTACCATTACCGCAGACATTGAACAAATGTTCTATTGTTTTATTGTACGTCAAGATCACAGGAATTACCTTAGGTTTCTATGGCACCGAGACAATGATACCAGCCAGGAAATGGTTGAATACCGCATGAAGGTGCATGTGTTTGGTAACAGTCCTTCACCCGCAGTCGCTACATATGGCCTACATAGGACTGCCTCTGATGGCGAATCAGAGTTTGGAAAAGATGCCTGACACTTCATTGAAAGAGACTTCTACGTGGACGATGCACTCAAATCTTTACCTACAGCAGAAGAAGCTATAGATCTGCTTAAAAGAACACAAGGTATGCTTTCTAAGGCTCATCTAAGGTTACATAAAATTGCTTCCAATAGTGCTGCTGTCATGAAAGCTTTTCAACCCAGCGATTATGCCACAGAATTTAGAGACTTGGATCTCGGCCAAGGTAATCCACCAGTACAGAGAAGTCTGGGTTTGCAGTGGGACTTGTTGCATGATTCCTTCGGCTTTCAAGTAAGTTGTGCAGATAAGCCATTTACCAAGCGGGGAGTCCGCTCAGTGGTGAACAGCCTATATGATCCACTGGGATTTGTAGCACCCTTAACTGTACAAGGCAAATTTCTGTTAAGACAGCTCTCAGAGTCTATTGAGGACTGGGATGCTCCACTGCCTACAGACAAACAGCGAAGCTGGGAGTCTTGGAAGGAATCTCTACAAGCCTTAGATGGGATTCATGTACAACGATGTTACACTCCAACATCTCTTGCCACAAGTCAGAGAAAGGAAATCCACATATTCTCAGATGCAACTACTGAAGCCATAGCAGCTGTCGCCAATTTGAAGGTAATAGACTCTTGTAATGAAACTCATGTTGGATTTCTATTTGGGAAGGCTAAATTAGCTCCTAGGCCTGAACATACCATTCCTAGGCTCGAACCTTGTGCAACTGTACTGGCTGTAGAGATTGCAGACTTTATACAGCGAGAGTTGGATATTCACATAGATGATGTTCAGTTTTACACAGATAGCAAGGTCGTTCTGGGTTATATAAGCAACCAGAAGAAACGCTTCTATGTTTATGTCAGTAACCGCATTGAAAGGATCAGGAAATCCTCTAAACCTGAACAATGGCACTATGTTCCAACACATCTCAATCCTGCAGATTGTGCCACCAGACCAGCGTCTTATAGTGCCTCTAAAAATTCTTCTTGGTTGACGGGCCCAGAGTTCTTGCAGAACCAGCCTGAAGAAACTTCCCTACAAGATGTCTTCAGTCTCCAAGACCCTGACATCGACCCAGAGATTCGTCCTGAAATAAGTACTCTTATCACAATGTCCAAAGAGAAGGTTGGCTTGGGCTGTGATCGATTTGAACGCTTCTCCAGATGGCTAAATCTTGTACGCACCATCACAAGGTTAGTTCACATTGTACGGTGCTATTGTGCTAAGAACACTAACGCTGATTGTCATGGTTGGCATGTGTGTCAGAAGCCTCTCTCTGCAGAGGAAATTACTCTAAGTGAGTTGATGGTGATACGAAATGTACAGCAGAGTGCCTTTGATATGGAACTGAAATGTATTCGTGACAACAGAGACATTCCTAAGAACAGCCGTATAGTCAACTTGAAACCAGTAATTGACGATCAGGGTATGCTGAGGGTAGGTGGTCGTTTAACCAGGGCCAAGTTGGAGACGTCAGAAATGAATCCTCTCATTATTCCTGGCCATCACCATGTCACCACCCTGCTGATACGGCATTATCACGAAAAGGTAAAGCACCAAGGCAGACATTTCACTGAAGGTGCTTTAAGGGCTGCAGGCCTTTGGATAGTAGGAGCAAAAAGACTGATTGCCCACATAATTCATCATTGTATTCAGTGTCGCAAATTAAGGGGTAATTTGCAACAACAGCAGATGTCTGATTTGCCAGCTGATAGGACAAGTACCGAACCACCATTTACCTATGTTGGTCTGGATGTCTTTGGACCATGGATGGTCAGTGCACGTAGGACCAGAGGTGGTCATGTAGATAGCAAACGATGGGCAGTGTTATTTACTTGCATGAGTGTACGTGCTATACACATAGAAGTAATAGAATCCATGGACGTTTCTAGCTTCATCAATGCTTTAAGATGATTTCTTGCCATCAGAGGACCAGTAAAGCAGTTGAGATCTGACTGTGGAACCAACTTCACAGGTGCCTGTCGAGCATTACAAATTAACTCTAAACCAGTTCAAGACTACTTGGCTGACAATGGTTGCAGATGGATCTTCAACCCTCCTCATGCATCTCATATGGGCGGTTCATGGGAAAGGATGATAGGCATCTCTCGTAAAATTCTAGACTCTATGCTTATGAATTTTTAACTTCTCTAGGCTTACCCATGAGACTCTAACCACATTTTTAGCTGAAGTGACTGCTATCATCAATTCAAGACCTCTTGTTCCTGTATCCACGGATCCAGAGACACCTGTTATTCTTACTCCAGCAACTCTTCTCACTCAAAAACTTGGAACTGTTCCTAGTCCACCTGAAAACCTTACATCTGGTAATCTATATCAGAAGAAATGGAAACATGTTCAACATCTTGCCAACTGTTTCTGGAACAGATGGAAAAGGGAATACCTCACTCTTCTTCAAGGACGAAGAAAATGGCAGCAGGTAAACCCAAACCTACAAGTAGGAGATCTTGTTCTCATGAAGGACCAGAAAGTAGAAAGAAATGCTTGGCCTATGGGACTCATCTCTAAAGTCTTTCCCAGCGAGGATGGCAAGGTTCGTAAGGTGGGAGTGACCATCTCAAGGCAAGGTGATTCCAAATCTTTCATCAGGCCTATATCTGAGGTTGTCTTGCTTTTACCTGTTGACAAGTAATTTGCTGTCAAGCTTAAAGGAATCTTCAAGAACTTTGTTTAATTTGTTTCATCATTTGATACGGGTTTGAAAGACATGTTCACTGGACTACTCCATATACACATTCCAGTATTGTTGTGTTTTGCATTCTTGTATTTTGTCTTTCAGGTCAGACCCATCGTTGATTATATCATGGACATTAATCCATAATGTCAAATGGTAAAGTGAAATCCTAAGATTTCAGACGGGGAGTGTGCTGCCCTAGTTAGGGTTTCTCAAGTTGAATCCACCATTTTGTATGGATGTTATATGATGTATTGTTATGTATTTGTTATCCTTTGCTGCCATCTACTGGCCAATGTTATATTTACCTCTGTAAGTTAATGTAATTACCATATGTATGTGTCATGTGACTACTCCTGTTCTGTGAGCTCACTTCCAGTAGTTCCTGTGTCAGTCTCATGTGTAGCAGACATGTTTTCCTGAACTGCAGAAAGGATTTTGCTTTGACCTCTATGTGTCATCTCTCAAGGTCTATCTGTGCATCATCTCAAGGTACAGCAATAAACTAGCTAAAGCATTACCATTGTATCTTCCTCACTGGATCTTTACATGCAACTGGTATTGTTAAGGGAATGAACATAGTGAGTTCACTATCTTCCACTGTTTGCATAAGGGTTGCCACTCACAACTGTCATAAACTTCCTTCACGTGCATCTGTGGCAGAATAGGAGATTTCACATGGACATTTTTGGGTTAAGTATTTTCATGCACTACATATATAAGATTCAGAGAGAATTAGGACCATCAAGAACTGTAAAGGTCCATACACACTGGGCAATTTTGCCCAGCGTGTATAGACAGCGATGATCATTGTCATCACTTAGAGGCTTTCCCCCTGCCCAGCGCTGTCAGCAGGGGGTGGATAGCTTTCCATAGCGCAGCACTATAGAAGGCCGTCCACAAAGCCGCTCATCTGCAGGTAATACCAGCAGATGAGTGGCGGCCAGCAACAATGATGTGGGAATGCGCAGCAGTGCTCACAGCTCATCGCTACCCTGTACACACTGGGTGGCTTTCACAGCCGCCCAGTTGAGGGGGCATGATACTCAGGAGGATGTCCGTACATTCCAAGTTTCCAGGGCCAGGAAATCTGTACCAGAAGACGCAGGCCCTAGCCTTGGCAACAGTGCAACACACCCTTGTTTGCTAAAGCGTTTTCATCACTGTCCCCACTTTGCCCCCAAAACAGAATAGGGGTTATATATGATACATAACAAATGTATAAATGTATATATGATACAGGATAAATGTATGTACAGTATGATACAGGATAAATGTATGTATGATACAGGATAAATGTATGTATGATACAGGATAAATGTATGTATGATACAGGATAAATGTTGAATTGAAAATAATTAACCAGAGTACACAATGTTGAATAATAGTTTACGTGTAAAAATTCCGTTGAGTTTTTCCCATGTAGTATCATTTATAGAGCAGGTTCATGCAGGCCAATGTAATAATGGCTGTTATTAATCAGAATGCACAGTGTTAAATATCCGCTTATATAGCAGAATAGTTTATTAGGAGTCCTGATTACGTATATACTTATGATATGGCTCATTCAGATCAGGACTACAGGAAGTATTTGTATAGCGATGGTATACTATTAACCTACTGTTAAATGACAGCTTTTATAGCTGAAGTCTCCTTATTTCATTATTTTTATGCAAATATCTATTGCCGACATCTAGTCGCATTTTGACTATATCCTCCATGTTCCAAGATGTGGTTGCCGAACGATATCATTCAGTGTGTATGCACGATATTGTTTGTCCAGGAGCATAGGCAATGCAAGAGCAAAATTGTTAACAATATTGTTTATTAAAGGTATTGTATAGTGTGTACGCACATAGGGGGTAATTCAGACCTGATCGCATGGTGCTCGGTTATCGATTGCGCATGCATATGGCCCATAGTACGCAAGAGCGAGACTGTCCCGTGATAAAAGCTTGCTTCTTTTTTTAATCACTGGACTTTAACAGGGTGATTGACAGGAAGTATGCGTCTGGGGATGGTAACCGGCCATTTCATAGGGGTGCCAAGAAAAACACTAGGTGTGCCGAAAAAAATGCTGGGGGTGACTAGGAAAACGCGGGCGTGCCTAAAGGAGCCAATACATGGTGCGTTTTCACCGTGCGATGTGCGCTCCTGCGGAGTACAAAACGTATGTCTTGCACATACTTTACTGTACCTCGGATTGCATTGTACGCAAATCGCATGCATTGCGATGCAATGCGATCCAGACCATAATGGGTGCGATCATCACACCGTGTATGGGCACCTTAAGTGTTTTAGAGGAGGGTGCGTGATGTCAGCAACAGGCCGGATATGCCTGGTTTCATTACAGTTGCCAAGTAAAGCTCTCAGCCAATCACTGGCTGCCCATTTATTTGTATGGGTTTTTCCTTTTTTTTAAGTGTGCCCACTGCTCGGCTACCCATGCCTGCCTCTCTTTTCCCATCACCAGCTTGCAGTGTTCCCCAGCCTCCGCCTCTATTGGTACCCCGGCCGCTCTGTCAGCGGCCAGGGTACCAATCTTATCTTATGTGCAGCCACGGGACTGCGCATTGGGTTGGAGGGGATGTCAAATACATAAATAAATTTATCAGCCCGATCCATCGTAATCGAATATAACCAAATCTCACTAGTGTATGGGGGCCTTAAAAATCATTGGATGTTAATGCCTTATGAATGTTTTCGAAGATTTTCACACAGTTATGAATAGGTCTGCGGCGGGATTTCACTTTAGCAGGGCGGAGTCTATCTGTATGCTGGCCGCTGTAAGTTCGCAGTTGTGTGATCAGGCCCTATAGTGATCGTAGTGATCCGTGCAGCGCTTCCCCCAAACTCAACTGCCACAGGCATGCTTAGGGGTTGTGAATGTTCTCCTTTGTAAAAACAGGAAGGTTTGCCAATGCCAAGTTAGATAGATGAATCTTTATTACCGTTATCTTTCTAGAAGACAAGCCTTTGACTGTGGCATCGCTGGTGTTGATGTCTAATATTGTTCAGCAGAACTGACAGGCACCAAGTGTTAAGCATCTTGTTATTCCTTTATTGAGTCCTATACACACGGGTGATTTTAGAGCATATTCTAAGCGTTCTCGCCAGAGAACACTGACTCTGACAGATCGCTTAGTACACAGCGCTGACAATGGCCCTTATTCTGATTCGAGCGGTACGGCCCGCGTGCGGCCGTACCGCCGATGTTTTCCGTCTGCACATGCGCAGAGGTCAATCTGCGCATGTGCAGGCGAATTCGCCGCACATAACGTTACTACGCCGCAAAGGGGGCGTATAGGGGAGTGAGGGGCTTCATGCCCTCATTTCCCTATGTATACGCCCCGCGTTTCATGGGCGTTCCCATGCAAACGCGGGGCGTACGCATGCTAATGAGGGCATGACGCAGCTCATGGGGGCGGAAAGCTGACGTCGCCGGATGTCAGCTTTCAGCCCCCATACAAGCTACCACACGGACGATTGTCCGTGTGGTCTCAGCTTGCGGGAGCTGCCGGGGCGTGCGGACCTGCCTTCGATGGTCGACGACCATCGAATGCAGGGGGCAGCTCCCACCATGGTGGAGGCGTACGCCTCCACCATTTTTATGCGGATCGCCAGCCGTCCGTGTATGGACGGACGTGGAGATCCGTAGGGTGGGCGGGGATTGGTTTGTGCGGCCGGAGCCCCGTGTGCGGCTCTGGCCGCACCAACCAGAATAAGGGCCAATGTGCTGAGCAATCTTGCTGAGCTAGCAGCCCCCAGAATGCTCAGCAAATCTCCCCATGTGTCTTAAACAAACACAAAAAACAAACAAAAACAAACCTTTATTAAATGTGTAGATGACTTGTTGAGGGGTGTGTGAGAGTGAAAAAATGTTTCAACATTTTTAAATGATTTTAAAACAGCAAATTGGTGTGAAAAATCATTATCCCCAGCACGCACAGGCCTAATGGAGATTTTATTATTTGATCCTCATTTTATTGGAATATGAATTTTCTTAATTTCAAACATATTCTAATCCACAGGTCTTAATAAAGTACACTGAAAGGAAGAGTATGACAACATTACAGATGAAATCTATCAGAATGATACAGATTTGCATTATATTAATTACATTATGGCTGACATCGGAAAGTGTTGGTAAGTGTCGGGCTGCTTGTGTGTTCATCTGTTTACACTTTTTTTTTCATACCAAATACTTTAAAAAGGTAAAGCCTGAGATGTTATGTGTTTCTTATTGTTACGTAGGGGCTTAAATACACAAATGCTTTGTACCGGTGTAAGCGGAAAGAGTGCAACTGAACCACAGTGCCTGTAGGAGTCACTGAAATCTTACGCAGTAATCTCAGATATTCAGCCAAATGAAACCAAGCCCCCAAGTATCCATAATCCCACCACCACCACCTCCCTTGTAGTTTTGGAGAACCATCATGTTCCACCAGATTCCTACAAAATTCCTGGGCTGTACTGTTGTTTTCACATCCAAAATGGCATGGGAGGAGAATTCAGGAACCTGCCAAATAATACAGTGTATTTTAGACCCCCCACTGGACTGTCCGTATGGGTGTTCGAGGGGGGGGGGGATGTCACACATTTCAGAATGAATAAAATGGAAGCTTTATGAATTGGTATAATTTTAGCTCTACATGACAGCCATTCCCCTCTCCTCAGTAAAGTAACAAGTACAATAGTGTTCCTTCTAGCACTCTGCACCTTTCAAAACCCATGCAGTGGTGCAACTAGCACAGTCTGAGCTGGATATCAGTGCTGAGATACAGACTAAAATGTGCTAGAAGCATCAACACAGAGAGCGACACTCCAGGCAGTAAAGAGGAAATGCACACATTTTGAAAGGGGCAGGGTGCTAGAATGAAATTAAGTTAATGAACACTAAGTCATGTCTATGAACTATTTGGCCTCATTCCTTTACCTGCAGGAAAGCAGGATTTTCTGGTTACTAATACCCCTTTCACACCCGAAAATGAAGGGACCCACCCGGGAATATGGCCCAGAAATCATGCCGGGCTATTCCCGGTTGGCCCCTTTCACACCAGAAAAATCCCTGCATTTTCTGGTATGTGAAGGGGGCGGGGAGGAGGCCAGCAGGAGGTGAGGAGGAGGCGGGCAGTCAGCGGGATAGCGGTGGAATCGGGCAGGAGGTGTAGAGGTGTAGAATACTCACCCCGGTTGCTGGTCCTCCATGCAGGCCAGGGATCCACTCGGGCGGTGGGCACAAATGGCAGGACAGCCGACGGATGAGGATGACGCAGCTCTCCGGTGCCCTCACTGCCGCCGGAGAGCTGCGTCATCTTCATCTGCCACCTGTCCTGTCATTTGCGCCCGCCGACTGTGTGGATCCCCAGCCGGACAGCACACCAAGGACCGGCAACCCAGGTAAGTATCCCTTACCCCATTCACACCAGCCAGGTCCCTGCGTTAAACCCGGCAACAACCCTGCTCCATAGCAGGGTTGAAATCCCCGCATTTTTTGCCGGGATTTTGGCCCGGGAACCTTTCACACCTGCGCTTGTCACGGGTTGTTCCCAGGCCCAACCTGGGAAATTATGCTGGTGTGAATGGGGTATAAATGGACACTCTTGACACATATGTAAAATGAGTTCAAGAGGATCTCATCGGAACACAAAATTATATTGCCTGATGCAATTATGCTTGTTACTTCAATTTATATTTTCTACACCTGATACCTGAAATAGCAATTCTGCCTGATATCTCCTAATGACAATGCTTAATAGTTTCAGCCATTATCAGCTGTGTAGCGAGATAGATAGCATCATAACAGTGTGTTTCTGAATTTTAAGCAGGCTATCTGCAGGGGAGTTGCAGGTGCTACAAGTCAGATTATTATTTATTAAGCCAAGTTATATACTTATGGGATGGAGATTAGCATAAAAACTGCAGTGTGCAATGAGCAACTTTTATTAATTATTTGCATGAACAACTATATTCTTATATTAAAGAAAAAGCCAAAACTGTACAAACAGATTACAGTAGTGCTGCTTGAAATGCCACTTGGCAAGTTGTTGCCTTATTTAGCAATTAACCACGGTGGAATCTTTAGAATCATGTTAACCTTATGTAGGGTACACACCAGACCGACCATGGCCGTGCCGTGATTGTTAAACTATTGCCTTGAAATCTTACGATGGTTGCACGATGGATCTGCACATCTGTACATTATCTGCACACGATCGGTACCCAATCCAGTGTGGATGACGAATCTTTAGTGCATCAGGTAAAATCTCCGATGCAACCAAATGACTGGTGGGGATGCGCATCGGATCGGAATCGCATTGAAAACATGCACAATTCTGCTCTTTTTACATACAATCGGTCGTAAGACATGTTGAAATTGGGAATTGAGCCAAAATCGTTCTGGTGTGTACCCAGCATAATTGTGCAGCTGCATGTTCTCTTATAGTACAAAACAAACTGAAAAACATAACACTTCCCAATGATAATTCCAAAGGCAAGCATATAAAGCAAAACAAACAGAAATAGCAATAGAATGGGGGGAATTCCAGGGGTTATTCAGACCTGATCGCTGCTGTGTGGATTTGCAGGCTTGCAGGACTTGCGATCACATAATCGCTGCCAGCCAGAGTGAAACCCGCCTTGATCAAGTCTTGTGAAAATATCACTGAATGCCGGCCAACTGCCAATCCATAGGCACCTCACTCTGGGCCAGATCCTCTAAGCTTCTAAAGTGCTAAAATAGAGAGCGATAAACAGCCAGCCAATCAGCTCCTACTGTACCTGACATTTTTCAAACACAGTCTGTGACGTGGCAGGTAGGAGCTGATTGGCTGTCTGTTTATCACTCTCCATTTTATCACTTTTGAAACTTAGAGAACCTGTCCCCCTGTGATTTTCCCAGTCTGTACAACCGACCCTTCCAAAACTCTGTGACAGAGATCGAGGCCGCAGCTTACATAACACTCTCTCCCTGAAACGCTTTCTGCACCCCTGTATTTTTTCTGTCACTCCCAGAAAATGTCCGGTTACCATTCCCAAATGCCGGAGACATCTTTCTCTGCCAATTGTCAGCACTAAAAGCTAATTACAAATGGAAATTTGAGTTTTCCGATTCCTGGCTAACAGTGGTGATATCACTCTATAATTAGAACCCTAACTTGTAATGTGTTCCCAAAATACTTCTTTTGGTCAGCTGTGTAGAGGGACGATTGCTGTTAATGGGAACTGGGCTGCATACTATTTTGTTCCCGTTGAAGGTGGAGTGACCGGTTATCACAGATTTTACCACACACCCTCATTCACTGTTGGCGCTCTGCTAAGGATGACGTCTCTACAAGTGGATGGAAAACAGAGAGGCGGAGCAATGCAAATGATGTGCATATAGATGCATTGGTATACTGTTAGAACATTATGTGCATTCAGAATGGAGCTGCATGCGACTTACATCCAGACAAAGCATGGAGGTTTAAAATATCTATATAGTGGGTTTTTATGGAAATCTATGCAATGTAAGGAAAATCTGCAATGTTTGTAGGTAGCCAAGTGCTGCATACATTATAATAAGCTGTTACCCCATACCCATTACAGCTAGAGTACCCCTTTATATATGATTGCAGGCTCAGTTTTTATTTCACAGATAACATAACTTTGCATGTCAGTGAAGTCGTTCACTGAATATCTTTAAGTACCATTGGCAGATTTTACCTATTGCAAAGTCAGCTCCAGAACAAGGCAAATGCCTAGGGGCATGCAGCTCATATAACTGAGTCAGCAGCAGTGGGATCACCAGTGTGGTAAACAGAGACAATGGGGGCAGCGGAGGGCAGTAACCAAAATGACCACTTTCACTGGAGGAGGGCTGCTGTGCATGCTCAGCTGCTGCTGCAGCAGCTCCTCCTCCTATGGGCCATTGCTGAGCCCATTAGAATGTGCTTGCACTGATTGATTCCCTAAAGACATCCCAGGCTTTAATATCTGTCTAGGTCAAGTGAGTTCTGTGCAGTGGGTGAGATTGGGTTGTATTGATTTGTGTCATACAGTATGTGTAAGCGGCATTAATATGTGTCAATATGTGTCCAAGGACATTACTAATTTTCAGCATAATGTGTAAGAGGAATTACTGTGTGGTATTATATAACTAATGTGTGGTATAATGTGTAAGGTGCATTATTGTTTGGCATTATGTGTATAAGGTGCACTACTGTGTGGTGTAATGTGTATAAATGGCACTACTGTGTGGTGCAATTTGAATAAAGAGTAATACAGTGTGGTGTAATGTGAACAAAGAGCAATACAGTTGGATATAATGTAAATTAGGAGCAATATGGTGTGGTGTAATGTGAATAAGGAGCAATATGGTGGTTTTTATAATATGAAAAAGGAGCAATGAGTCAGGGTGGAACTAGCGACAGTGCTAGGGAGCACCAAACAAAATCTTGCCTAGGGCACAAAATTAGCCATCTCTGCAGCCCCCAGTAAAATGTGCCACCTCTGTGAGCCAGTTGCAGTATGTGACTGCACTGGCTTCACTTTAACTGGCAGTGACTTCCTTTTGGGAGTGCTACCTGCCAGTTACCCGCAAGACAGATAGTCCAATTGATAGGTGTTTTTTCACTCTGGGACTGCCAGACGGGGCTGCGATTAGCAGAAAGTGTGCATACTGTTCACATTCCTTGCCTTTCATTTAGTCTACCCGGCTTCTATGGGCTGAATCCTGTGTTGCACATGCATCAGTTCAGGCGCCTACCAAATCCATTGCACAGTTGCCAGGACCAGGCCAGCCTGGGCTCTCCTTTCCTCCAAGCATCATGGACAGTGGCAGCCCCCCTCTTTCAAAGGGATAGAAGCCACCGATGATTATGATGTATTTTATATTTTCTTTCAGCCCAGGAGATCCGAAATATTACAAATCTGGACTGCTACAACGATTATGATAAGACCATGTTTTGTTTTTGGAACATTAACTCAAATGCAAACTGCAGTAAGGATTTCCAGTTGAAGTATACGGATTTGCTGGGGAAGGACAACAAGTAAGCTTTAGTCATTGTGTTAGAATGTTTCTTCTTTTGTTACCTTTGTTTTCAAAATTCATTTATTTTGTTTTAAAAATTCTGTATTTTCAAACACAAGAGTATGGTGTACAGGAAGAAAGGGGTGAGGCATGGTAGGGTGTGAGAAGAGGGGACACATTTGTCACAGGAACATCACATTAGTAAAGGATGATCAGAACCCAATGGGCCTTATTCAGATGTGGACGGAACGCCATCCTGCGCTGCATATGACTGGTTCATCAGGACACGTGACACCTCCTGCTACGTTACCATATGAGTGCCATCACTGCTTCTTCTATGTAAGCAACAGCCATAGCGACTCCGCCTACATCGGAATCAGGCCCAGGGATTAACTCTTTCAGACCAAATTTTTTTTGCAATTGAAACATACTGGTTTAAATGTTTAAATTAATTGTCATTTTTTTTAAATAAAAAAATAGGCTACATTGAATGTTGAACGATGTTGTTATTTGAAAATGGCTCACCATTAGCTCTGCTACTAGCTCTCAGGCTGTTGAGCCTGACCAGACATTGGACTTGAAAGGGTTAAAGTGTGTGGGGGGAATATGGTGGAACTGAGGCCCTGATTCTGGTTGACTCGGAAGCTTGCAGTTTACCGAGTCCTTTTAACGCCGCCCAGCAATTACACCCCCCAAACAGTCGTATCCCCTCGTAACCATGCAAGGGATGTGTTACGAAGTCACATCCCCCCCCCCTCCGCATGTGCCCACAGCCAGAAAAATCATTCGATGTCGCCGATCATCTAATGATTTCTCCAGGGCTCGCAAATATAAGTCAGTGGAGGCTGAATTGTATTTGCGGGCTTCCAGCCGAAGACAGGCCAGTCCCCGGCACACATTGGCATGCCCGTATTCCCATGGGAATGTCCAGAGTTTTCATGGGGATGCCCATGAAATGCTGGGCGTTCCTATTGGTGACACCACCCTCCACCACATGCGCATCGCTCCGTTCTAATGGCCCAGCAACATTGTAAATCTATGTGGCCGTTCGCTCAGTGGACCTGTACATGCGCACAAAAGACTGTGCGCATGCGCAGTCTATCAACCATCGGAACAGGGACAATTCGGCCCCATTCAAACAAATCAGAATGACCCCCTGAGTTTCACCACCTGTAAAGGTGAGGAGGAATTAGTTCAACCTCCACCTTGGCCCTGCACAATAATTCTGACAGAAATGCATTATAGTTGGCATGGGGGGTGTATTAGGTGTCTGAGCGGTGGCGGGGCCTGAGCCGACGCAGGGAGATGAGAGCATCTCTCAGCCCCAGCTTTTCCATTGCAGTGAATGGATCCTGGGTCGTGCTGCACAGCGAACCAGGTTGATCTCATGTTCAATCCCGAGCGCTTGCCGGATTTATGGCCGGGTCTCACGACCTGGGTCAAACCTTTTACACCACCCGCAGACCCGGGATTTTCCGCGCTCCTGTGCAAAAACGCGGGTTTCCAGTGCTGGTGTAAAAGGGGTATTAGTTTATGTATCAGATTGGGTTTGGATATTGGAACATAACCTGGCTATGCAGGCTAGGGAGGGGAGGGGTGCCAGGCTGCTATGAAAATATGTCCATGGATACTAATGAACGTTGGTTCCGGGGAGAGTGAGATTTGCAACTCTTTGAAAAGAAGGTTGAATACGGGTATGAAGTTGGAAGGGTCATGTGGCCACTGGGGAAGGCTGTTTGTTGTACGTTCATGCCCTATACAGAAGCCACATACATTTCTAACATCAGAACTATGACTACCATCTGCTTAAAACAGGTTTAATGAAATTTTTTTTTTTGGGGTATTTCAGATCTTTGAATTGCCATGACCTTGGCAACGACCATTCTGAAGGCATTATACTTCCCGATAGATGTAGATGCAATATAAAAGTCAGTGCATTTGTCATTACTGATAAATATAAAATAGAAGTAGAATCGATGGGGACACCAGTGGCCAACACAACTATGAAGGTTCCCTATAAAGGTAAGAAAGGTTTATTGCTGTCTGTAGCTGGAATCCTGTGTGTGAATTGCACGTCATATTCCTTAAACCTATTGAAGTCTTGACTTGTTTTATACATTTTATTATCTTATGTCTACTAAACCAGTGGTGCTGATAAGGGGGGGGTGGGGGGTTAGTACATATAAATCTACATGTTATGCTGTATGTAATATATGCGCTGGCTGGTTATCCCTGGGATCGGTAGTACTGTGGGGGGTATTTATATTTATTCGCATCCCCCATGCGTTCGCATTTCTGTGCGTGGTGCGTGCACCCACGGCAAACAGTTTGTTCACCGGGTGCACGCATCCAGGACAGGGGGCGGAGAGGGGCGCCGGGCAGCCCCTTTAGCATATGGGAATGCCCAGCATTACATGGGTGTTCCCCATCACTGAATGTCAGCTGCCCGCCCATTTCCGTCCCAGCATGCACTGATACGTAAGTGACTGGAAAGTCACTTTTAGATGCGTGCACCTTTCATATCTTTCAATGGTCGATGACCATCAAACTATGACCATGGTCATAAGGTCAACACTAGGAAAAGTTTAGCATTGTAAAAGGGCGACATGAGTTTGTAATTTTTTTTTATATCTATATCGACATAGATCGACATGAACACTGTATTAGCTTGCATCGTCCCCTCACCATGCTTCGGGCACTCTTATGTTCTACCTCTATGCCCACTGGCATGGTAAAGTACGAACAAGTCGGTTAAAAAAAAATCATTTTTGCCTGTACCAACCTTTTCGCAATGTCAACCTTTTTCATGTGTCGACCTAATTTCGACGCATGTCGACTTTTTCCCCCACTTCTCTGGACCACTTTAAGGAGTATCACGCAATGAAAAGAGTAGTGAAGACAGCCAGCGGAGAACATGCCCATAGCAACCAAACATTTTCATCTGATTAGCAAGTTAGCTTTGATCCATTGATACTGTACTTATAGTACAGTAATACTACTATAATATATATTTTATGCCAGTGCTTTATAGTAGTGTCAGGGCTGACCAGATGTGTTTGTAACTGAAGAAACTGAACATATGTGGTTTGCACTGGAGTATCCGGTACAGTTATCAGTGCTTCCAATTCCTCGCCCACTTGTCTGGCTGTTTACTGTGTAAATTCATTTTTAACCTTTACCCTCTCTATTCTGTTCATAGTTAAACCGAAGGCCCCATCAAATGTACGTGTTGAACTCTCTGAGAATGAAAGTGGCATAGTGCATTGGGATACCAATTATGGGAACTCATTCATTTCTAAAATGTTTTCCTTTCAAGTTCAGTTCATCTGCAAGCAAGACAGTACAATGGTAACATTATGTTTTTAATAATAATAATAATAATAATAATAATAATAATTTTATATATATAGTGCACTTTGATTTTATATACTTGTGATATTATGGTATGCAGATATAGTCGCATTTAATGATATGTGGCATGCCTATATTCTAGAGATGTGTAGGTTCTAATTTACTCTGATTTACTCTGATTTCAAAGCAGGGTCTTATTGGCTATCCCAAATCACATGACAGTTGATAGCCAATAAGATTCTGATTTGAAATCAGAGTAAATCAGAACCTGCACTTCTCTACTATATTCTGGGTGTTATTGCGGCTGTATCTACATACCATATTATGTTAGAGTGTTTGTCTGCAAAACACTGTAGAATAACATTTTGTATGCAGATTCGGTCACAATTACACACACAATATACGCACACTGCATATCATTTTAATAAGCAGACGCTGCTTGTGCACCCATTGTGAATAAGACGGATTTTGGGGGGAAAACTTTAAAAAAATTGCAATTACAGTACATGACCTATTTTGAGAGAGCAAAGTATATTTTTGAATTTTAAGATTAGAAATAATAAAAAATGTTTGTTGCAGATGTGCTGTAAGTGTGTATTTGTAAATGATTTTAAACATTCCTGAATACAACTCTCCCCACCCCCAAAAAACAAAACAAAAAAACAACAGTGTTAATTATGTCTTTGTAGAGCTGTTTTGTGTTTGACTTTGTAACTCATCTGGTGAAAGCGACGTGTGGGGCCGCGTATCGCTATTCCTATGGCCCCTACCCATGGAGCGATGTAAGGGCAGTTTCCAAGCAATCTAGTTAGATCACTTGGAAAATGCCCTCAAAGTGCCCTGTCTGTAGGCATCATTACTGGCATCTCCATCTGGCAAAATCCAGGATAATATGCATTTATCTTTTCAGCTTTGCGTTTGCTACTAAATCTAATGAACCTTATGTAGTTAGGATTTGCTGTGACCTGCTGATGTATTTTCCTAGACATTAAGTGATACAATTTCACAAGTGGAATCCCGGTATACATTTTTTAAGAAGCAGCTGAAGAGAGGATATGACTATATGGTGAGAGTCAGGACGAAGCCGGCTGCAAATCAAGATCTCCAAGGAATTTGGAGCGAATGGAGCGAGCCGAATCCAAACACTGAGTGGAGAAATGGTAAATAATTATAGGTTCCCCATTTTAGCAGGATGCTTAGAAGGGAACAGGCAGGGCCACCATCAAGGGGGTGCTGTGGGTACAACTCTCCCGGGCCCAGCCACTCTGACAGAGAGGGAAAGGCCCAGGCCACTCATTCCACCCACCCCATGCCCCCGACTTCCTCAGCTGAATTTTACCCCGCGTACCTGCAGAGGCTACGATTGGCTTACAAGTCAGCACCATATTTTAAATGGCCACCAGCGTCCAGAGGAGAGGAGAAGACTGAGCTCTGTGGGATTCCACTGGAACATGGCAGTGGAAGGGGGGGGGGCAGTGTACTTAAAATCAGTCCTGGACGCCACAATTTTGGTGGCCCTGGGAACAAGTAATTAGTTAAAAAAGGTGAATGGTTGCAGAAGACCCCCATAAAACTCATATACGCAATTATTAAAGTGCAGAATAAGACTGTACCCAATAACTTCATGTCATGCTAACTAAATTACTATTTTGATTTGTACTTTCCATGTTGCTAAGCATTAGGCAGCCTGGGAAACACTGCTGTTAGCATATGATCATTCTGCAATATGCACATGGTAATTGTGGAAATGCGATGCGATATAGTGGGGTACAATGAGCATAGAAAAAATTACATAAAAAAATTGCATCGCATGCCGCTATAATGGCCCATGGGATACGATGCGATGCGATTTCACTACGGTGCCGTACATAGGAAATCTGGGCGCCGTGCTAGGAAACAAGTACCCAAATGAGTAAGTTTACAGATATGTAGTTACATTAATATAAAAAACATCACAACCTTGTGTTCTTATATCATTACATCTATCATATAAGAAAATTTCTCTGGTAACAAATTTACCTTATTTTTTTATTGTGGAAATATGAAATGTAAAATAAATGATAAAATACAATAATGATATAAAATATATAGTAGAACAAGAAAGAAATGGGAAGAAAATCAAGTTTGGGAAAAGGAAAGAGTGGGGGAACCACTATATGAATGTCCAAAGAAGATTATGCTGTGTCCTAATACATATACGTTTTGGCTCGGAGTAGAAGCTAAGTTAAATTAGCATTGTGCTTATATTTATCAGTTTTGCAAAACTCTAACCAAGGAAACCATATCATGGAGTAAGTATGGAATTTGTCCGAGGAGGACAGTATAATTTCATCCACTGTTATGTACCATTCACTTCTAGTTTGACAGAGAAGAGGAATGCAAGTTCAGTAGGCAAAATTTTGGACTACCTGGAATCTCTGGGCCCCACTTCCCACTGTTCCAAAAGGGCTGTGATATCGGGCATGTCCACCAAATATGTCATGGAGAGCCAACACACCTGAAGGATTATCTAATTGACCCATTTTCAAAATACCTGCTTCGTACCATGACTTAAAAGCTAATTTAGAATCTCTCTGGATAAATTCTGGGTTATCAAATAATGGAGTCAGAGGGGAGTACCTTGAGGAGATGTATTTCTTAATCCTGTTACCTTTCGATATCCCAAGAGTAGGGCCTATAGTTGGGGGTGAAATAATAGGGACATTAGGTAGCCAGGGCAAAATTCATAGAGGGATATTAGTAAAACAGTCCATTGTTTTATTGGATAAGGATTTTCCCATTCATAAATTCTACTAAGCATGATGGCTTTATAATAAATTTCAAAGTGAGGAAGTGGGAAGTCTCTGACATTTTTCCTCCTATACAAATACTTGTGTCTAAACCTTCCACTCCACGCAAAATTTCTCACCATCCGGTAAAGCTTCACAAACCAAACTTTAGCGATTAAAACAGATAGTGCCTCTAGAAAATAGAGGATATAAGGTAATACATTCATTTTTTTTTAGTACATTATTTTTCCCTAACCATGATAAGCCCTTGGATGACCATGAGGGTAAAATTTAATGAGCAGACTGAAGAAAGTTTATTTGGAAGGAAAACCCCAAGATATTTAATATGTGTGGCGTGCCATCGGTCTGTTGCAAATGAATGTGGGTATCCGGGGAAGTGGGGAGATTAAGAGCCATTGACTTGTAATTAATTTTGAAATAAGATAGGTCTCCAAAGGTTTGGAACTCCATTGTTCAATTTGGTAGGGACATTTTTGGGTTCGTAATAACTGCTAAAGGATCACCAGCAAACAGCGCTAGCTTGTATTCCGTGTCTGCAACCCGCAGTCCTGAAATGAACCAAGTTGGCTTGGATGGCTTTCTCTAGAGCTGGGGTAGCCAACCCTAGTCCTCGAGAGCTACCAACAGTGCATGTTTTGCAGGTCTCCTCACAGAATCACAAGTGAGCTAATTAGCTCCATCTGTGTATCTTTTAAAATGTGTCAGTGATTAATGAGTGCAGCTGTGCAGCAGCTAGGTTGTCTGGAAAATGTGCACTGTTGGTAGCTCTCGAGGGCTAGGGTTGGCTACCACTGCTCTAGAGCATCCAGGCATAAAACAAAAATGAAGGGAGCAGTGGGCATCCTTGATGATAGTAAATGGTCCACGTTTAAGAGGGAAATAGGTCTATAGCTCGGGCAATGGGAATGACCTTTATCTTCCTTAGGGATAATGGTAATGTGTGCCTCCAAAAATCCCACACTTTAGTTTATATACATATATATATATATATATATATATATATATATACTTTAGTTTATATACCCTTAGGTGGCACTTTATTGATTTTTTCTTTTTTATTGGGTACATTTTTACAGATAGATTAATGAAACTATTGTTCACTTGTCTACAGATTACAGCATTCCTATAGGAGAACTGAAGAGCTATATTATTCCAATTTTCTGCATTATAACATTGATGATCATTCTTGCAAGTTATTGCTGTGTTTTCAGGTAAGCATTTTAGAACACATTTAAAATACCTTTTTGTGGGGGTCAGTGTGGGGTGGCATGGGGTGTGGTAAGAAGCCCATAGGCTTCTATGGGGTATCGCCAGCTTCACATCGGTAACCCGGTGAGCGGGTTTTCCTGCATACCAAAAATGCGGTAAAAATCCCGATAAAGGGGTTTTACCGCATTTTTGTGATAGACCATCAGCTATAGATGATTCTATAGCCCCATACACACTAGGCAATATCGGTCAGAAAGTGGTGTCTAAGTGATATCGTTTATTATATCCTCTATGGTGTACTCAATTTCGCTAACGATGCTCCTGAGAGGACTATTAAAATGTAGACAAGTATGGAGTTTAGTTGTGTTAGGATCATCTACACGCTTAAAATTAGATCTTTAGGGGTTTTATGATTTTTTACATTTAAAAAGTATTTTGTGTACTTTGTTGCGTTTTTGTCAAATTGTTACATGTAAACAATGTTTTTGTATAATCTTTATTGTCTAAAAAAAAAGTGCTTTTGACCAATATTTTCAAGATCATAGGGTTAAATTTACTAAGTTGAGAGTTCTGTTGTAGATGGGATGTTGCCCAAAGGAACCATTCTACTTATTTATTTAGCACCGTCTAGAAGATAATAGATAAAATCTGATTGGTTGCCCATAGCAACATCCTGTCTTCATTAGAACTACCATCTTAGTAAATTTACCCCATAGAGTGAAGTACAAAATAATCATGGATACTAGCATTTAACATTTAAATAATATAGATTTTCTACATATAGGAGGGGGTCTGAATTGAGGCTGCACACAGATTCCATCCTCCCTTTATCCAACCCCTGGAGGTATGGGGTGCAGAATTACATTTGGGAGGTTGTGACACCTGTTTAATTGATGAATCTCTGACAGTGAAAGGGTTTTGGGATACGAGAGAAGGGTATTTTTCACTCTTTTCCAGTTTCACCAAAGCTACGCAAAGACTTGGGGGTCTATGCACCAAGCCTGGGAGATAGATAAAATACCAACCAGCTCTAAACTGCCATTTTCAAGAACAGCCAGTAACATGATAGTTAGAAGCTGGCTGACTGGTACTTTATCTCTCTCAGCTTTGTTTATCTCCGGGGCTTAGTACATAGACCCCTTTGTCTGAGGTGCTCCATTGTGTGTTCTGGTGCTCATCTCTTATATAATAGCCCAGAACTGTCAGTCTGTGAGTGTGTGTATAATGCTGGGCGGAGTCATACACACACTCACAGACTCATCACACACACACTATAGCTGCTGCATGGCCCCAAATAAGTGACCCATAGTGTGCACACATCCCCACTCACATTATGGGTCACCCACCCCACCACGCAACTGCTATTTACCGGGGAACACGTACCAAGCTCCAGTCACATCACCGCTGGAGTCGTGCCCTTAAGCCGATTAGGGGCATGCCTCCATCTAGCGCACACATCCCCAGATCCTGCCGCCGATAAACAGTGGAGGAGCCGATCTCCCTCTAGCCCGGTGAAATCCTCCCTCCTCCATTCACACACGCAGGCAGCCATCTCCGCCCACCTTGCCCGGCTCCCCCTCCCAAGCTTGCCGGGTATGCAGCTGGGGCTGGGCTCAGTAAGGCGCTGAAATGCTAAGAGGGTCATCGGCAGCATAGAGCACTGGCCCCAAGCCAGTGGGTTGGCGCCAGCGCCGGCTGTGGGAACATCCTCCTGCACGCCAACAGCAGCCTCCCACTCACTGAGGTGAATGGGATGGGGGCGGTTCTGTGGCTGGCTGTGTTACAATGCCCCCTGCGCTATAGCCACAATGGTGTCGGGCTGTGGGGTTCTAGCAGGGGGGTGGAGATAGAATACTGCCAGAGGTGATTGAACAGCCTGCCCCAGGAAAGCATCACATGTTGAAAAGGGCTGAGGGTCTAGGAGTTTGTGCCTAAACCATGCTGTGTTGCTGGGAATAGAGGGAGAAGGGGCTGCGCTGCTAAATCAAACCCTACACCTCCCCCCTTTCCCCCTCTGCAGCCTAAACCTTAATCCTTCCCTCCCACAGTCTAATTCCTGTGTAAACCCTGACCCTCCCTCAGCATAAACCCTGACCCTCCCTCCCTCCCTCCCTCAGAGTCAACCCTGACCCTCCCTCCCTCAGAGTCAACCCTGACCCTCCCTCCCTCAGAGTCAACCCTGACCCTCCCTCCCTCAGCGTAAACCCTGACCCTCCCTCCCGCAGCGTGAACCCTGACCCTCCCTCCCACAGTGTAAACCCTGACCCTCCTTCCCCCAGCGTGAACCCTGACCCTCCCTCCCGCAGTGTAAACCCTGACTATATGGCGTATACATGTTAAGGGGGTGGAGCCCCTTATGACAGTGTGAAGAGCACCTGTAGGGCACGATGAATCACCTAGTACATATAAATTAAACTACGTTTTGTGTATATTCTTCTGGGGCTTGCTCTATTGTCATTGGACATAAGCTTTTTCAATTTATTTATATGCAGGTTAAAGAAGACATGGTGGAATAAAATTCCTGATCCTGCGAAGAGCAGCTTAGCTCAGATCATACTAAAACAGGTGAGTTCCGTTTGATCAAGGGAACAGTCTACCTAAAGCCCCGCACACACAGGGCGACTGCTGCCTCCGTGCTGAGTGACGGGCTTAAGCACGATCACTCCGAACATCTAGCGATGATCTAGCAGGAATTCCCTGCAGGCAATAGTGACATGCGGGACTGCGCATCGCCAGCGCTGCAGAGCATACACACAGAGCGATCAGTACTCATTTCTAAGGAAATTGGGCTGAAATTGCCACATGTGTATGCCCCTTTAGATGGTATAATAAGAGATTGCATTAGATGATTTCAATACCAGTCTGTGGGGATTGCAAGCTGTACACAGTAGAAATTTGTAAATACTAGGCCATTTGCATTTATCTACTTGGCTGGATCACTTTCAGTATAATTGGGAACTGTAAGCGTGTGTTACGAGCCGCCTCTGGTGGGTCTGTGTTACTGCAACCTGAAATCTGTTTGTGCAGACTAACCTGTCATAATCAGGTCATGAGCACTCTGTCTGTTTGTATGACTGCTCCACAGTTCGGTCCTGTTTGTCCACCTGCACTGGCACAGTGACGCTACCTGCAACTGCATCGCTAACACCTTGGCCATTGCAGTTCACTGCCCAGTTCTTAGTAGCTCATATCTGGTGCTGTGATGCTAGTGTGTACACCTGCTGCAGTGGTCCCATGCTAGTCGCTCATAGTAGTGTGCTAAAGTGTCTTATTTGTCCTGTGTGTCTGTTCGTTCCTCCTATGTCTCAGTCTGACTTCACTCCTGTATTTGAATTACCCAGCTTCCTGTATCAGCCTTTTCCAACTTAAGACCTGTCGGCACCCCAGTATCTGGTGGACATAATTTGCTGGGGAAAAGTGGCTGTTCTAGGCAAAGCCTTAGCTTGCAGAAGGCTTTAAGGACTGCTGGGAAAGAGCAACAGCGCCACCTAGTAGCACCTGGGAGAACATTATCAAGTATCCTTGTTGTATACAATCCATAAACACTGCTTCATAGCAGTGGTCATCAACAAGGAAGTCAAATAGATATGTATTTTACAGATGTGCCAACGTTTTCATGTAAGTTTTGCATATCAAGAGCTTTTAGCTGTGGTCCACACACAGTGCCAAACATTTTTGAAGGAGATATTAAGCTTGGAGAGTGATAAAGTACTCATAAAGTCCCAACCAAACAGATTCTGTAATTTTACAGGCTGTGTTTGAAAAGTAACTGATTGGTTGGTCTTTCTCCAAGGATTGATCTATCCCCCGTTGCCTGAAACAATTTTTATGAACATCTGCCCTATCAGATCACTAGCAAATAGTGACATAATTCACAATGAATTAATAGGCTGTACATAACCTAGGGACACAGTTCCGCTAATCTTCCGAAAACCGAAATAGTCCTAGGAACCAGAAACAATTGCTGCACTGTGCTGGAAACCCCCCCCCCCCCATGCTTACCCCAGCGTACGTCTGTGTACCCCCATGAACCACCACCTCCCCTTCCACCCTTGCATCCTTATTTTTATATGGCTTTATCTTTTTCATGGAATAACGCATATTTTTGTTTTTTTTACTTTTTCTTTAGAAAAATCAGTTCAACCCAGATGGAAAATCTAGAGCATCAAAAATATTGTAAGTTCCTGGTTTATAACTGTAAACGAGTTTAAATTTAAGTGTCCTTCAATGTTAAATTAACATTCATCTTTTGTTCTTGCCAGTGGAAATTGTTTGGGCAGTACAATAAAAAATAAGAATAATTCGAAGAATGGACAGCTTGCACTAAAGAAAGACTTCAAAGACTGTTCCGAAATCAATTCTGATTTGAAACAATTTTGTTTTGTACCTGAGAATGAAAATATTGAAAGCTGTGTTAAAATTTACCCAAACATCGATGAAAATAGCCCAAGTGAAGAAGACATACTAGAAGATCGAGATGAAGATCACCTACTGGGTACTGATTTCTCTATCAATAGGATGTTCTGTGATATTTTATGCGAATCATCAGCCCAAAAGTTGGAACCATTAGATAACTTTGATATTGGAAACCTATTCGGGAGTTTCGGTGGTCCCAGCTTCATGGAACCTTATAATAAAGATGAAATGCATCAGTCTGGAGTCTGCCCAGAGTCTGGATATCACAGCTATGATTCTGAAGATCCCCCTGGAGATTCCACTACGAAACTATATAGCCCAAATTCCACTTATACTGGTAATAAAAAATATTTTGTGCCATATGCTCCACTCTCCAGCCTAGATCGTAATTGCTCCTATTGTTCTAACGAGACTAAAATAATGAATTCAGACTACAACAGCTTTGCTAATGCTCTGGCTCAAGATACATTGGATTCTGTTATTGATATGACAGAAGGAGACTCCATATCAATCCTTTGTAGGGACGGTTCTTCCCAAAGAATGTTTTACAACCCTAACACCTGTAGTAAACTGGTGACACCAAATAGTATTTTCTATTACAATACAAAACATTGTTTTGTTCCCTCTAGTAATGAGGCTGATCTTCAGCTCTTTACCCTATCGAAAAATGAACTTGTCTCACAATGCAAAGTACCCAACCTTGGAGTAGACTCCAGTCCCTTTTCCTTGTCACAAGTGCCTGGATATCAAAGTTTTAATCAAGCAGTTGAACAAAGTAAAACATCTGATAACACAAGCTGTCCCTTGTTTGGGTCTGGTTACAAGCCTTTTGAAAGTCTTCTAACAAACGATACCATGTGCTTGGACAGTAATGTTCATCTGACGGAACTCGGAAGTCAGTGTAACCTAGGTGACTCTGTTCAAAATAACGAAGAGCCTCTAGAAAAGGACATGTTCACCAGCATTACAGATCATAGGGGTAAAACGACATGCTCTGATCAACCATCGATACATGAAGTTCTTGCTCCTGGTGTCCACCCATTATTTTGTCTAGTTGACTTTGAAAGCACAACAACAGGAAATGAAAATCCTTTGTCTGGTGAAACATTCTCTGAAGACCCCAGGTATCTTATAAAGGGGGCAGAAAACACCCAGTGTGACACTAAAATTAAATTACAAGATAATATTCCTTTGGCCTTGACCTTTGACATAAGTGATCATTTAAGGAATTTTACAAACATGTTTGTACACAAGGTCTCACTCAACAGCTTACAACCCGGTGGGCTTCCTATAATCCATGCATCATTTCCATGCAAGATGGATGAAGCTACATTTATTCATGATCTTCTCTCTATCAAGAAATGTCATCCTGCTCAAGATGACCTCTCACTAAAGTTTCAGAATATATCCTACTTCCTACCTCATTGCCATCTAAGGGCCGCCGGTTCCAGCCAGACAAATAGCCATTTACCCCTTCAACAGAACCACCTGGACAAGAATGGCAATTTATATATGAAGATAGCAGTGTAAATAAAGGGATATCGCAAAAGTTAAAACTGTTTTAAATATGTAAATAACGCAAATCGAAATGGTTTTTTATTTATGCTTAAAATATGTACATACCTGTAATATTTTCTGTGCACCATATTAAATCAGTGTATGCTGTTCAGTAAAATACAAAAAGAAATCTAATGTTGCAGAAATTACATTAATGTAAGTGGGTACAGTATACCATCTTCAGATAATACGAATGTATTGCTGTGTTAGCAGTGGCATAACTATGGAGGGTGCAGTGGATGCAACTGCTATGGGGCCCAGTCTTTTGGGGGGCCCAAGGCCTAGCTGGCAATCCCCTGAACCCTTAGAAGTTTTTTTTATTTAGTCCCGTGCTGCATTGTCCTGTGATCCCCCCGCCAGTGGTGCTGTGAAAGTCACACACACCCCATGCCAGAGGCACCGCCCTAGTCCTGCGCTCCCCTTGACAGCAGTACCATTGTAGTACAGCGATCACCCCAGCGCAGTCCAATTCTACTCCTGCAAGCAGTGCTGCCAGAGTGCCGTGCTCCTCCCCCCTGCCAGCAATGCCGTCCCATGCTCCCCCCACTGGCTCTGGGGAGAAGGATACCCTGGCCTTACTAAGAGACCTGCTGCCAGGGCATCAGGTACACAGTGCCACCTATACAGAAGGGAAGAGGGGGAGGTACAACTTGTACTGGGGGGGGGAGTGATGGAGATTAGAAGGTGTTGCATGTCTCAAGCATTTCAAATCCCTGCCCTCTCTCTCTCACCAGCAACCGTGCTTCCCTTAATCATGGTCTCGCTCCCCGTAATTTTTTCTGGATTCACCTCTGTCCACCCTGGCAGTATGCAGTGGAGGCCAACTCCCCCCCTTTCCAGAGCACAGCATCAGTCAGGCTCTTAACAATCCATGTAGTAGAGGTGACTGTATGATCTGCAGCAGTATAATAGTGAGTTTGAGCATCCGGACAGACGAATGCCTGAGTAATTTCCGCACTCTCCCAGGATGTATGCACGTGTACATATATTGAGGAGTGGGGTGCCGTGATATGAACTTTCTCCGGGTGTCATTTCTACACACTACACCTCTGCTTGCTGCAGACCCATTCTAGGTGCAAGATACATGTCAGGCACCGGCTTCCCTGTACATATGACCCATCACACAGAGCTATAGTTACATAGTAGATAAGGCTGAATAAAGACTTGCGTCCATCGAGTTCAACCTAGTATGCTTATATTACGTTTTTTATATGTTTCTTATTTATACCCCTGGATGTTATTATCCAATAAGTGTTTATCCAACCTTGTTTTGAACGCATTTATTGTGGGAGCCGACACCACCTCTCCCGGAACAGAGTTCCAGAGTTTGAGTGTTCTGACTGTAAAGAATTTTTTTCTTCTAACTGTACGAAATATTTTTTTCTTCTAATCTATACTCATGCCCTCGTGTCCTTGCTTACTTTCTAGTAGAAAACAGGGTGTTTGACAGTTCCTTATATTATCCCCTGATATACTTGTACATATTGAGCATGTCTCCCCTTAGACGTCTCTTTTCTAATGTAAATAATCCCAAATTGGATAATTTCTCCTCATAGGTTCAATTTTTCATTCCCCTAATAAGCTTTGTTGCTCTTCTGTGGATTTTTTCTAATTCTGCGATGTCCTTTTTAAAGTGTGGGGCCCAGAAATGTACTCTATATTCGAGATGTGGTCTGACCAGTGAGTGGAATAATTACTTTTGAGTCCCTAGTTTCGATGCCCCTTTTTATGCATGCTAGAATTTTGTTGGCCTATTTTACTGCTACATTACATTGGGCACTAAACCCCAGTTTTAGGGCTTCCCTAAATAGTTCAAAGTTTGCTTTTCTGAAGCTTAGTATTTTTGCTGGTCCTTTATGATGTGATTTTCTGAAGTTGAGTTCCAGGGAAACCATATTGTGGTCACTGCTCCCAATTACTTCTGTGTTTGAAACTAAATCTACATTGTTAGTACCAAATCCAAGAGTGCCTCATTACGAGTTGGTGTTTCTATCATTTGTGTGATATACTGGTCTTTAAGTAAACTTAGGAACCCATTGCTTCTTGTTGATTTACATGTTTCTTTTTCCCAATCAATGTCCGGTAGGTTAAAGTCCCCCATAATTAATACCTGACCTTGATTTGATGATTGTTTAATTTGGTTTAAAAGAAGAGACTCTTCCCTTTCGTTTATGTTCGGAGGTCTGTAGCATACCCCTACTAATATCTTGTTATTCGGTTTATTGTTATTGTCTGTTATCTCCGCCCACACGACCTCTGAGATATCTTCCTCTATATCTGTGCTCATTTTTTTCCACATGATTTTAAGTTATTATTTACATATAGGCACACCTCCGCCCCTTCTATTTTCCCTGTCCTTTCTATAGAGTGTATATCCCTCCATGTTTAGTGCCGAATTGTGCGACTCATTACACCATGTTTCAGTAATACCAATGATGTCGTAGTTGTCCCTCCTGACCACAGATTCTAGCTCCCCTATTTTCCCCGCTAAGCTTCTTGCATTAGCCATTAAGCATTTAAGTTTATGTTTAACCTTAGTTGCGTCCTTAACATTATTGTTGAATTTTCCCCTAGACTTATTAGTATTCCTTATTAAATTCCTTGTACCCGCCTCCACATCTATAGACTGCCTACAGCCATCCCTACCATGCTCATTGCCCGACATGTTTACAGTTTTTGACACTCTCCCTCTGTCCTTACTACCTTCCCATACTCTATGGTCATCTACACATGAAATCAGTAATGGTGTTACTCGACTGTTAGCTGCATGCCCCAAACACTCCCATAGCACATCCACAAGTCAGGGAACATGCGACCATATTGTCATTGCCCAGATCCTGTCCCGAAAAAAAATCCCTTACAGCCAAGACTCATCGGACAGAGTTACCCAAAAAGTGTAAACTCACATCTGTGTATGTGCTGTATGCATAAACAAGCAAGGGCTTCATATATTAGTTAGATGCTTAGAATGTTGACATTCATCGTGACTTCATGTAAATTATAACAATATTAGTGTGGTTAAATGCTTCTCCGAGGGATATCCCATTAGCCCTGATAATTAGGCAGGAGCCTTGGCCTATCGGGGCTGCGGCAGTGAAAACACACAGGTTTCACTGAACCTCTGGGTTTTTACACAGAAAGGTTTTTGTTTTACAGAAAAACATTGAGAAAAATCCAAAAAAAATCCAGTTTTTTGCCCTGGGTGGCAGGATATAATGTCACCCGAGTTCGGGGGCCGTGTGGGAAGCCAGCCAAATGGGGCAGTCACTTACAAGGCCTTGCAAGTGAAATTACCTGGAGTTCAATAAGAATAGAATGCCCTTCAAATAGGGCAGGCATTCCCGACCATGGTCCTCAAGGCACACCAACAGTGTATGTTTTAGTGATATCCAGGCTTCAGCACAGATGGTTTAATCAAAATCCCTCAGATACTAATTAAGTCACCTGTGCTCAAGCCTGGATATCTACAAAACCTGCACTGTTGGTGTGCCTTGAGGACCGTGGTTGGGAATGCCTGAAATAGGGGATCTGCTTGTTAAGACAAACAGAGGGGGGGTCTACCTTATAGGCCCCAAGTTTAACAAATATGACAAAAAAGTGATGTGCTCCACTGGGCCCTACCCTTATTGTACCATACAGAAAAAAACGTCACCAAGCCCCATCCACATGCTGGTCAAATGCTGCAATTCGTGGGTCAGCAGATTGGGGGAGGGGCAAAAACTATGCAAAATTATGCTATTTGTGTAATTTTAGCCCCATCCCCTCACCGCGGACCAGCAAAATCTGGTATTTGTTTCAGCGGGGGAAGAGGGTGCAGAGAGTGCAGAGCCGATGTGGGAGACTTGCCCATCTTCCTTCCTGGCAATTCCAGGAGGGTAGGCAAGTATGGCTCAGACTCTACCCTCTAATTGATAGTCAAACCTCCACCCCCTCTGGAGATGTGGCCACACCCCCTAAGCAGGGGCATCTGTCACTGCATTTCTCTGGTGCGGCCTTTATGCCCCAATCCAAAACTGGTTGATGACCACAAACTGTATTTGTAGATGGACATATCTTCAGGACACTCTCACAAAACCGAGCAATGCATTGCCATTGCTGCATCTGCTACTTTGGAATACTACTTTCCAGTAAGACTTTAGTTTTAGCTGCAAAATAATGACAGCCATACAAGTGCAGTTTTCAGTTTTATACAATTTGCATAACATTTCATTAAACAAATACGCTCTGCTAAATTCAGAACAAATAACAGTCTGTTTGTTTGTGAGCAACAAAGACCATGCAAATCTGATAAAGAATATAGTAATTCAAACAAATGTGTTCTTATGAACAAAGCCCTTTGTGCTCTCATTTCATAATCAGCTACAACTATACTTTAGTACAGGACTTGACTAGCTCATAGACTATCATTACTTATACACAATCACTTAGTCAAAATCTCTTGTGCATCTAGTCACAATCTCTTTTGCATCTAGCCAAAATCTCCAGTGCATCTAGCCAAAATCTCCTTGTGCATCTAGCCAAAATCTCCTTGTGCATCTAGCCAAAATCTCTTGGGCATCTAGCCAAAATCTCTTGTGCATCTAGCCAAAATCTCTTGTGCATCTAGCCAAAATCTCTTGTGCATCTAGCCAAAATCTCCAGTGCATCTAGCCAAAATCTGCTTGTGCATCTAGCCAAAATCTCCAGTGCATCTAGCCAAAATCTGCTTGTGCATCTAGCCAAAATCTCAAGTGCATCTAGCCAAAATCCCCAGTGCATCTAGCCAAAATCTCCAGTGCATCTAGCCAAAATCTCCAGTGCATCTAGTCAAAATCTCCTTGTGCATCTAGCCAAAATCTCCTTGTGCATCTAGCCAAAATCTCCTTGTGCATCTAGCCAAAATCTCTTGTGCATCTAGCCAAAATCTCTTGTGCATCTAGCCAAAATCTCCTTGAGCATCTTGCCAAAATCTCCTGTGCATCTAGCCAATATCTCCTTGTGCATCTAGCCAAAATCTCCAGTGCATCTAGTCTAAATCTCCAGTGCATCTAATCGAAATTGCTAAGTCATCATGTGCTTTCTACATGAGCCCCAGCGAAACTACAGATTCTGAATAGGATACAAGTACAAATGCGCATTTATCTTCTGGTTATCAGCATACTGTGTATGCACCACCCCATGCATATTCACCATGATAGATGATACATAGGGTGGCCAATTCCGGGATCTGGATTGGTGGGATCCCGGGATTAGTTCCTCAAATAGCCAGGATTTTAATCCCAGGATTGGAGTTTCCAATCCCGGGATTTAGGGATTACACTGTGCATACACATGCCCGGCTTCTCCCATCTCCGGCTTCTCCTGTCCTCGGCTGATTCCCGAGATTGAACAAATGCCCCAGGATTGGCATCCCTAATGGTACGTAAATGTAGATGTTTGCTCAACAGTGTCTAGGTTGACATTCAATAGGTCAACCACTTGGTCGACAGGCAAAAGGTCAACACCTTAAAAAGGGCGACATACATTAGGTCAACGTGGCTTGGGATTCAAAAGAAACTGTGGCACTCCCAGTAAATAGGGGAGACACACCTCCATTTCCGGAAACAATGGCTGCCCACTGCCCTCTATGCACATGCCTCTGCTTGTCAATTAGGTTCCGTGTTCTGTGCTGCGATCACATGATCCGTCCTGTGCAAGAACAGAACCCCACTGTTAGGCATAGTGCCGGTTGAATCGCTTATGAGAACCAACCTGAATTACTCCCATTGTCCTTGAAATCAGAGTCCCTGGGAGACAACTGGGCATCTACCTTGGGAATGCATTGTGCATCAGTCACAACCAGAATTAAGCTTAAACTGCTATCTGGAAGGGTTGGTAAGGATCAGGGCCGTCACCATCACTGCCCAAGTGCACTTGCATTTGGCATGCAAGGTATCTATAATGCCATATTACAGCCTGTAGCACTGCTGCAGAGCTGCCTGGAGCTTCCAAAGGACACTCGGGGCATACACCCTGTAGCCAACCCAGAGTATTCTAAGGATTGGGGTGTAGGTAGCTTTTTTAGATACCACCCAACTTTTCTACTAAGTGAAGCAGGACCAGCCGATCCAGAGGCGCAGCCGCTCCTGGAAAAAGGGACGAGCCACAAACAAAGGGGGTGGGGTCATGGTTGGAGCGTGGGGTCAAATGCAAAGGGAGCTGGCCAAGCGCTGCTACCCCCATTCTTGTAATTTTGGGGATTGCTCAGTGCTCACCGGCTGCTCTTTGGAACTATGAGAGGGACAGCAGGAGTTATACAATTAGCGGGGCTGTCCCATGGTAATCGGACCAGTTGGGAGGTATGCTTTCTATGGCCCAGGTCAAACAGAGGAGACAAGCTGTGTTCAGCGGCAGCAGCCTCCCTGAACCCACCAGGCTGCTGCCAGCAAACATTAAGAATGTAAGCCTGGACTTGGGTAATTATTACCTGCCCCCAATCTGAGCACCTCTGCAATGGATGCACCAGGGAGTGATCTTCCTGCTCCAGGTGGTTCAGTCTCCTTGGTGTAGCATCATGATGTCACATGTTTGGAGTCAGGGCTTTCTGCACTGGCAATTTACCTCTGGGAGTTTATACATATCTATAGTACCTACTGCAACTTCCTCTACCTGTCTAATATCGTACATTTACACAGATCCAAGCTCATCCAAGCCAATAGGTGCTTGCAGTCCAGCAGCCACCAATGCTGCTCCTGATTGGCTGCTGGACCGCAAGCGCCTATTGGCTAGCGGTCCTGTGGGAGACTTGAATTTGCGTCCTGACTTCTCTGCCGCCCCCACGGCCGTCTGGCAAAGGAGTCAGGACACAGGATTCAGCGGGCGGGGGAGCGGGCGAGCTGGGCGGTCGGGGGAGGAAGAGCGGCTCCGGCGCCCTGTGATCTTTCGGCACCCGGAGCTCGTGCTCCGCCCTCGCTACGCCCCTGCATGTATTTTCATTTTTAATGTGTTTATAAAAGCTGCAATAATAGATGTTTCATCCAGAGTCAGAACTACGGTTCTATTGGTGCAGCAGGTCCATTGCACCAGTGTCCCCTGAGGACTAATGCTGTGTAGACTATATAGGGGTAATTCAGTCTAGTGTGTAGGCTTTATGGGCCTAATTCAGACCTGATCACTGCTAAACGAATGTACAGCGGCCAGCAAACAGATAGATGCCACCCTGCTCTAGTGAAATCTGGCCTTGCGAATCAATGTTTATGCTGTGTGAATGGATGTGTAACACTAGTGAAGACTTTGCAGCCAAGCAAAAATGTTCAAATCCGGGTATCAGGTGTCGCGCACGTGCCTTATGGCCCATACGCATGCGCAATTCATCAAATTCGCACTGTAGCAAACAGGTCTGAATTAGGCCCATAGAGCATACACACTAGACGATATGCACAATAATATCGTTAGCAATATCATTATTTGGCATATTGTTAAGTCTTGCATAGTGTATATGCACCTTAACACTTGGCTCAGATTTTTATATATGCAAAACCAAGTCCTTTGCAAATCCCAATTTCTTGTAGTAGGTAGTACAAAAAATTTCAATAATAATTTAAAATTTTAATTTAAGGTTGGTCTGTAAAAAGGTGTCATCATGGTTGGAAGTTAAGGTGCCCATACACAATAATTGCATGCGTTTTCAACTAGATTGCATGCGATTTGCGTGCAATGTGATCCGAAGCTATTTCAAAAAGTATGTGCAGCACATACATTTTGAACTGTGCAATGGGATGTGCGCGGGAGCATGCATCGCACCCACAAAACGCACCGTGTATGGCATACCTCCCAACTTTTGAGCACGCAGAGGAAGGACAAAGTCGTGCGCCGAAGGCGTGCTCCCGGAATTTGGGGGCGTGGCTTGCCACGGGAGGAGGCCTGACCTACCAGCGAGGCCACACTCCCCGTTTTGACGCTCTGTGAGCCTCTAGCCATGCACCCAGCCCCGCTGGCTGCACGAATAGATGCTGTGCCGTGGGACACTGCCTGCCGCAGGAGGGACATGAGAACGTCCCCGAAAACCGGGACGTTCCCAAGGTAATCGGACGGTTGGGAAATATGTATGGGCACCTTTAGGATTGTGAAGGTCTCCTTTAAGTTGTAGTAAGCTCTTTGTTTTCCTCTGTTTTATTTACTGGAAAAGGTTGGTTCAAGTCAAACTTCTAAAGAGCAACTTAATATGCAAATACTAAATAAGTAAATAAATAAATTTGCTGATAGTAATATAATAATTTCCTATTAAGGCCATTAGGCCCTGGATAGTTATTAGAGAGTCATTGCTTCCATGAATTATTGAGCAATGTTCCTGTTTAACCTTTATCCCAGCTATTGAGCTATGTGTGATAGTGCAGCAATGTTAGATTCAAAGGGCGAAATTTATTAAGATGGTAGTTCTATTTCCCATTGGCTGTTGCTATGGGCAACCACTCAGATACTATCTATTTGGTTCTAGAAGGTGCTAAATAAATAAGAAGTTGATTCTAATTGGTTGCCCATAGCATAGAACTCCCATCTTAGTAAATTTCACCCTATTGAAGATGGGACGTTGCCCATAGCAACCTATCCGATTCTATTTCTTTTTTATTTTGCAACTTTTAGAAGATAATAGATATCTTTGATTATTTTTCTTTGAAATCAATAACTTTTTGTGCCAACTGTATTTGAACATTTTCTAAGAATTATGTGGTAGATTTATTAAGCTCGGTGAAGTGATAAAGGTTTTTATCACCGGGCCAATCAGCTCCTTCCTGTCATTTTTCAAACCAAGCCTGTAACTTCACAGTTAGGAACTGATTGGCCGGTGATAAAAACCAGACACTTTATCACTTCACCAAGCTTAATAAATCTGCCCCTGTGTGCAGGGCCGGCGCTACCCACTCAGCAGCTCCTGCAAAGTAGGGAGGCGCCATGCTGAAAAGGCACTGTCTCCCTCCCTGCTCTGCTAAAGCTGCCTCAGCCCCACTACTGTCACTGCCTCCTGCACGCCACCCACACGCCTGTCTGACAGCGGGCGGCAGTATGGAGAGGCTGAGCAGCTCCCTGCACCGTGCACACACTGTCCTCCTCCTGCGACCTGCCCCCTCTTCCTCACGGACACTTGCGCTGAGGCATGAAGCACTGTCTGTGAATGCCTGGATGACATGTCATGTCCGGATCCGCCCCCTACCCATTGCTCCCTGCGCCTGTGAGCTGTCAATCAAATGACGAACAGGCAGCAGTGCAGCCTTCCCTTCCTTCCCTTTTCTCAGTGTGCTGTGCCAGTGCCGCTGCCAATCCTCAACACTCCGCCCCCTCTATCTGTTCCCATTTTTTTCCATCTTCTCCTTCTCTCCCCTCATTTCCCCCTCAGTCACGAGTGCTGCACATACTTTTTGTACTGCTTTCGGATCGCATCGCACACACATTGCATGCATGCCGTGCGATACAATCTAGCCCATAACGTATGCGATTCTCGCAGCGTGTATGGGCACCTTTAGTGCCTGCAACATTTTGCGGACACAGCACTGAGATGGTGTATGCATACATGTACATGTACCTGAAATCCTCCATAGGATCGCATGTTGCATACACTCCCACAATCGGGCTGCAGCTTGTTGCAATGGCAATGTGAAAGGGCGTAAAATGTATGGTTTGCAGGAGGGCGCCGGACACCCTAGCACTGGACCTGGCTGTGTGTCCTTAGTATGAGTTTCAAAAATAATATTTGCGGGGTTATTTTCATAGTCAGCACATGTAGAACTCTATCCCTTAAAGCAATAACATCTTCATTTAGTAGTTAAGGTTTTTTGTTGATAAATAAGTGGTCATGTGACCTTTTATTACTGATTTTTATGTCTCTCTCTGTAGCTGAGTCTGCACAAACTCGCTTCGTGCAGACTCAGCTACCCGCTGCCAACCACAGTAGGGTATTGAGGGTTTGGGAGGTTGTCTGCTACTTCATATATGCCCACTCTAATGTCTACAGCTGTAGGATTATGGCTCTGGAGGGTCAGTCATTGAAGAAGCGAACAGCAGTCTGTCTCTGGCTGGCAATGACAGTGTTTTTCTCCCCCAGAAACTGAGCAGCTCACCAGCTCGCGGTGAACTGTTATTGCCAGTTTTTCCAACAGTTTGTCCATGCGACACAGCCTTGAGTGACAGATGCATCCCCAGTGAGGGATCCAGGAAAAGCACATGAGACATGTTCTCTTTCTACTAAGGACTTAATTCCCTGTTTTAAAGACAGTGATATTGAGGGGGAGGCCCGGGATTTATTGTGTGCAGAATTAATTAAACAGAGACAAGTTTTTTCTGTCGGCGATTAGGATTTAGGGAAAGCTAAGGGGGTGGAGCATAGTATTAAATTGACTAAAGACACCCCATTTCGAGTAAGATCAAGGAGGTTGGCCCCTGCGGATTACGATGATGTAAGACAACATCTGCAGACATTATTGGCCTCTGAAGTGATACAACATTCTAAAAGTCCATATGCTTCACCTATTGTAGTGGCAAGAAAAAAAAACGGCTCCATTCGAATGTGTATTGATTATAGGACTCTTAATGAGCGCACTGTAACAGATCAGTACAATGTTCCTAAAATAAAGGAAGCTTTGGACTGCCTTCAGGGGAGTAAATGGTTCACCCTTTTGGATTTGCGGAGTGGGTATTATCAGATTCCCATGAACCCTAATGACTGTAAGAAAACTGCCTTCATTTGTCCTTTGGGATTTTTTGAATTTTTAAAAATGCCTCAAGGCATAAAAGGGGCACCTGCCACTTTTCAGAGGACAATGGAGCAAACTGTGGGTGATATGGATTACAGGGAGGTGATAGTATATCTCGATGATATCATTGTTTTTGGATCCACACTAGAGGAACATAACTGCAGATTGCTTAAGGTCTTAGACCGACTAATAAAAAAGGGACTAAAACTCTCGATTGATAAGTGCAAGTTTTGTCAGTCTCAGGTAACATATTTGGGACATGTTGTGGACCGATATGGCATTTCAACAGATCCAACCAAATTGGAAGCAGTACAAAACTGGCCGAGGCCCACGAAATGAAAAGAACTGCGTTCATTTCTTGGGTTCTGTGGGTACTATAGAAGGTTTGTGCCTCATTATTCTGCCATATGCCGTCCTCTTACAGACCTGACAAAGGGTTACCCTCCAACAGGAAAACAAAAACCGTCTAAAAATTCAGTTGTGTACTTTAAACCATCCGCTAGCTTTGGGGAAAGGTGGACTCCGCGGTGTGAGGAAGCTTTTAATACGAAATTAAAAGAACTGCGTTCATTTCTTGGGTTCTGTGGGTACTATAGAAGGTTTGTGCCTCATTATTCTGCCATATGCCGTCCTCTTACAGACCTGACAAAGGGTTACCCTCCAACAGGAAAACAAAAACCGTCTAAAAATTCAGTTGTGTACTTTAAACCATCCACTAGCTTTGGGGAAAGGTGGACTCCGCGGTGTGAGGAAGCTTTTAATAAATTAAAATGGGCTCTTACCCATACTCCCGTTGTTGACTATGCTGATCCCTCACAACCATATGTTTTACATGTGGATGCCTCTTTCGATGGCCTGGGAGCAGTATTATATCAAATGCACCAGGGAGAGTTAAGGCCAGTATCTTACATAAGTAGAGGATTATCCCCTAGTGAGAGAAATTATCCAGTACATAAGTTAGAGTTTTTAGCACTAAAATGGGCTATAACTGAAAGGTTCAATGATTATCTTTACGGGGCTAAGTTCGATGTATACACCGATAACAACCCATTAACTTATGTACTAACCACCGCTAAACTAGATGCCACAGGGCATCGGTGGCTTGCTGCTCTGTCAGTATACAATTTTACCATCAAGTATAGACCGGGGATAAATAATGTCGATGCTGACTCACTCTCTAGACTTCCCCAGGATCACATCACTTCCAAACCATCTGAATGGGCAGAAGTTCCCGAAAGTATTATTAAAGGAATATGTTTGTCAGTACAAGGAGTTGTAACAAGTGAGGCAGAAAGTATTAGTTGTCTGGGAGCCTCAGATAGAGCTTTACCATTGGCATATTGTTGGTTAAGTGAAGGGGGGTGTTTGCAAGAAGAAAACCAAAAGACAAATGTGCCTTTTTGGGCGCACTCTTTATACAAATTCGATATGGTTACTGCATTAAAACATAACTTTTAACCCCTTCCTGACAGAGCTAGTTTTTGCGTTCCTGACAGAGCCATTTTTTTCAAATCTGACATGTCTCACTTAAGTGGGGATAACTTTTTTTTGCTTTTACTTATCCCAGTGATTTTGAGATTGTTTTTTCGTGACACATTGTACTTCAAATTAGTGGTAAATTTGGGTCGATACAGTCTGTGTTTTTTTGTGAAAAATACCAAAATGTCGTGAAAAAATGGAAAATTTAGCGATTTGCAAAATGTTAAATTTTCTGCTTGTGAGACAAATAATCATACCACTCAAAATAGTTAATAACTAACATAGACCATATGTCTACTTTATGTTGCCATCATTATTTCAACTTCCTTTTAATTTTTTTGGACACTAGGAGGCTTCAAATATGAATAGCAAATTCTCAAATTTTCAAGAAAATTTCAAACACTGATTTTTTTAGGGACCAGTTCAGTTCTGATGTGACTTTGAGGGACTTGTATGTGAGACACCCCCATAAATGATGCCATTTCAAAAACTGCACCCCTCACAGTATTCAAAACAGCATTTTGGAAGTTTGTTAACCCTTTAGGTGTTTCACAGGAATTAAAACAAAGTGTAGGTGAAATTTCAAAATTTCATTTTTTTTGCAGATTTGCAAATTTAATACATTTTTCTAAGGAACACAGTACATTTTACTAGAGAAATGTGACTAAAAATTGATTCCCCCAATTCTTTGGTTTTCATAAATATCCTATATGTGGCCCTAGTGTGCACGGTGACCAAACCACAGGCTTCATAATAGAAGGAGCACCTACTTGATTTTGGAGCCTCCTTTTTATGAGATTATTTTTTAGGAACCATGTAGGTTTCTAGGCACCATAAGATGCTAAAAGTTAGGTACCCCCCCACAAGTGACCCCATTTTGCAAACTACACCCTTCAGGGAATTCATCTAGGGGTATAGTGTACATTTCAAACCCCCAGGGGTTTCACCAATTGTGGTACAACTGGGCAGTGAAAATGAAAAAAAAAAAAATTTTCATTTTCACAGCTCAGTTGTATCAAAATTGGTGAAACCCCTGGGGGTTTGAAATGTACACTATACCCCTTGATGAATTCCCTGAAGGGTGTAGTTTGCAAAATGGGGTCACTTGTGGGGGGGTTCCACTGTATGGGTGTTTCGGGGGTCATTCAACCAGAATCTGTGCTGCAAAATCCAAAAATCACTCCTTCCCTTCTGAGTCCTGCCATGCACCCAACTGGTATTTTTTGGTCACACATGAGGCATTGCCGTACTCGGGAGAAATTGGGGCACAGATTTTGGGGTGCTTTGTCTCCTTCATTCCTTGTGAAAATGAAAAATTTTGAGCCAGATCTGCATTTTTGTGTAAAAAAATGTAATTTTTTACACAAAAATGCAGTTCTGGCTCAAAATTTTTTATTTTCACAAGGAATGAAGGAGACAAAGCACCCCAAAATCTGTGCCCCAATTTCTCCCGAGTACGGCAATGCCTCACGTGTGACCAAAAAATACCAGTTGGGTGCATGGCAGGACTCAGAAGGGAAGGAGTGATTTTTGGTGGCGGAATGAATGGTGGGTGCTATGTCGCATTAGCAAGACCCCCGAAGCACCAATACAGTGGAACCCCCCCACAAGTGACCCCATTTTGCAAACTACACCCTTCAGGGAATTCATCTAGGGGTATAGTGTACATTTCAAACCCCCAGGGGTTTCACCAATTTTGATACAACTGGGCAGTGAAAATGAAAAAAATAAATTTTTCATTTTCACAGCTCAGTTGTATCAAAATTGGTGAAACCCCGGGGGGTTTGAAATGTACACTATACCCCTTGATGAATTCCCTGAAGGGTGTAGTTTGCAAAATGGGGTCACTTGTGGGGGGGTTCCACTGTATGGGTGTTTCGGGGGTCATTCAACCAGAATCTGTGCTGCAAAATCCAAAAATCACTCCTTCCCTTCTGAGTCCTGCCATGCACCCAACTGGTATTTTTTGGTCACACATGAGGCATTGCCGTACTCGGGAGAAATTGGGGCACAGATTTTGGGTGCTTTGTCTCCTTCATTCCTTGTGAAAATGAAAAATTTTGAGCCAGATCTGCATTTTTGTGTAAAAAAATGTAATTTTTTACACAAAAATGCAGTTCTGGCTCAAAATTTTTTATTTTCACAAGGAATGAAGGAGACAAAGCACCCCAAAATCTGTGCCCCAATTTCTCCCGAGTACGGCAATGCCTCACGTGTGACCAAAAAATACCAGTTGGGTGCATGGCAGGACTCAGAAGGGAAGGAGTGATTTTTGGTGGCGGAATGAATGGTGGGTGCTATGTCGCATTAGCAAGACCCCCGAAGCACCAATACAGTGGAACCCCCCCACAAGTGACCCCATTTTGGTCACCAGCTTTGGGAGGGGGGCTGGCGCTGCGGCTGGCGGGGGGTGGGAGGGGTGCTGGCGCTGCGGCAGCCGGGTGGGTGGGAGGGAGGGGGGCTGCCGGGTGGGAGGGGGGGGGGGCTGGCGATCGTTGGTGATCGGTGCGGTATACGCACACACACACACACACACACACACACACACATATATATATATATATATATATATGTGTGTATATATATATATATATATATATATATACATATATATACATATATATACACACACATATATATATATATATATATATATATATGTGTGTATATATATATATATATATACACACATTTGCACATTTTTTTATTTTATTTTATTTTTAACTTTTCCAGCAGCAGCATGATGCTGCTGCTGCTGCTGCTGCTGCTGCGGGGGGGAGGGGGGAGGAGGGGAGCGCAGCGTGCGCTCCGGACGTAGCGGTTGAGCCGCTGGAGCTGCTGCTGCTGCCGGGTGAGTGCCCGGCGGGTGGGAGGGGGGTGCTGCCGCTCGGTGGTGATCGGTGCTGCACCGATCACCACCGTTTTCTGTGTTACCGAGCGGCTTAGCCGCCGGTAACACAGGAAACGCTGTGATTGACTGTTCAGATTTGAACAGCCAATCACAGCGATCGCCGACCGGGGGGGGCACCCCTGCCCCCCCTGGGCGACGAGGGGGGATGTCTGCTGTCAGGGACAGCAGACATCACCTAACTGTCACTGCGTCTCTAGACGCAGTGACAGTTAGAAACCATGACGTACATTTATGCCATGTGTCGGGAAGTACTTCCCGACCATGACGTAAATGTACGTCAAATGTCGGGAAGGGGTTAATAGGCTTCTTACACTAAAATATTGAGAGCATCTGTCAGTTTTTGATCAGTCATTTAATATATATTCAATTGACTGTCACTCAAAAAATCACATATAACATTCAACTGAGAAATGGACGGACAAACATTTAAGAGACGTACTATATTAGTAGCCTGTCTTAATGAGCATCATGATATCAATCATCAATCATCAAGTTAATTCTATATCAGATTGATATCATGATGCTCATTAAGACAGGCTACTAATATAGTACGTCTCTTAAATGTTTGTCAGTCCATGTCTCAGTTGAATGTTATATGTGATTTTTTGAGTGACAGTCAATTGAATATATATTAAATGACTGATCAAAAACTGACGGATGCTCTCAATATTTTAGTGTAAGAAGCCTATTAAAAGTTATGTTTTAATGCAGTAACCATATCGAATTTGTATAAAGAGTGCGCCCAAAAAGGCACATTTGTCTTTTGGTTTGCTTCTTGCAAACACCCCCCTTCACTCAGTTACAAATACTGAATGTGTTGGGCGCACCACCAATCCAAGACTACCTTAATTCTATATGAGCAGTCCAGTATATTGGTTTTTTCAATGTTTTTCATATGAATATATAAAAATTATGTTCTAGTCTGTGCGGATCCACACCCCCTTTTTTTCTTGGCATATTGTTGGTTAAGTCAACTTGAAATGGGGAATTTGCCTCGTATGAGTCCTAATCAAATACGACAGGACCAACTTGATGATGAAAACATAGCACCCATCATTAAGAGATTAGAGTCTAACACCTCTTCAGTGAGTGAATCAGCAAAGCTGCTAATGAAACAGTTAAATTAGCTGATTTTAAAGAATGGAGTATTGTACAGACAAACCCTTACCAACAAAGGGAAAATTAAGTTGGTTGCTCCTACATCATACAGATCTAAAATGTTATATTCCTTACATGACGATCATGGGCATTTGGGCTTTGATAAGACCTTGGGATTGATATCTGAAAGGTTTTATTGGCCATTAATAAACAAAGATATTGAGCAATATTGTAAAACTTGTGGACCTTGTATTGTAAGGAAAACTATTCCAACCAGGTCTGCTTCCCTGGTAAATTTTACAAGTAATAGTCCCATGGAATTGATCTGTATAGATTATCTCTCGTTAGAAACCTACCCTGGTAATATCTGTAATATACTTGTAGTGACTGATCACTTCACCGGATATGCTCAGGCTTATGTCACACCTAATCAGAAGGCGGTAACAGTAGCTAAGACTCTATGGGAACGGTTCTTTGTTCATTATGGCCTGCCTGCCCGTATACATTCAGACCAGGGACGAGATTTTGAAAGCAAACTTATCCATGAGCTCTGTTTGATGTGCGGAATAAAAAAATCCCGAACTACCCCTTATCACCCTCAGGGAAATCCTCAACCTGAGCGCTTTAATCGTACATTATTAAACATGATGGGTACGCTGAACCCGAACTGCAGGACGCAATGGAATAAGAAAATCTGTTACTTGGTTCATGCTTATAACTGTACGATGAATGAATCTACTGGTTATTCCCCCTATGAGTTAATGTTTGGGAGAAATGCAAGATTGCCAATTGATGTGTCATTGAGTCTCCCATTAAAAGATATCAAAAGAATGACGCATACTCAATATATAAGGCAACTGAGGAAAGATTTAAAAGAAGCTTATAGTATATCACAGGATGCTTCCAGGAAAGCTGGGCATAAAAATAAAGTCCGATATGATCTGAAAGTAAAAGAAAATGTACTTGAGGAAGGTGATAGATGCTTGATACAAAGATTAGGATGTCCAAGGCGTCAAAAGACAGCTTCACTTTGGAAGCCTGAGCCTCATGTAGTCCTGGAAAAACTCCCAAATATTCCTGTCTATCGCTTAAGAGATGAGTTGGGGGAGGGATCTGTGGTCATGTATCACAGACAACATCTGTTACCAATTGCGCAGGATGTTAGATTGGCTAAATTAGGTTTGCAGTCATCTGTAAGTCCTTGCAGTAGTAGACTGCTTAAACAGAAAACAGTTGTAGGAACTGAAAACTGTGGTTATGAGGATGACACCCCAATAGATGAGGGAATAGAGGGAGGATTTTTCTATGCTACTGATGAACCTGATCATACCTGAAACATTTGAAATTGAAAGTAGAGATACCGGATCCTCATCTTTGACAAATAATCTTTCCAATTCTGTGAATTTGTCGGGGTTGGAAACTGATGAAATAGCAAATGATAGTATGTCAAATGGAGATAATCATCAGAGTGTATGCTTTAGTCCTCACGGAGAAACACAAATGGGTTGCTATGAGGAGGGACATGGTAGAGAAAAATCTTCTCGTATATGCCAAACTTCCCTTAATTTTAAGCTACCCTGAATTGGGTGAGCCGCAATATGTTCCTCTGATGATTAACCCAAGTATTGTCTATACGTGGCCCTATTTTTGCTAAATATAGTATGTAGTGTCATGTGTTGATCCTTTGTTAATAAGCATAGCTATTAAGTTGTAGGAAGTCTAAGGATCAACAGGGGGAGAATGTAACCCTCTGTGGGTTGTATGTAAGGGAAAAATGTATCAACTCTGTTGATTTGTTTGTCGTGCTCATGTGACAGTGAGGAACTTTCTGGATCCCTCACTGGGGATGCATCTGTCACTCAAGGCTGTGTCGCATGGACAAACTGTTGAAAAAACTGGCAATAACAGTTCACCGCGAGCTGGGCAGCTGATCAGTTTCTGGGGGAGAAAAACACTGTCATTGCCAGCCAGAGACAGACTGCTGTTCGCTCCTTCAATGACTGACCCTCCAGAGCCATAATCCTACAGCTGTAGACATTAGGCATTAGACATATGTGGGCATATATGAAGTAGCAGACAACCTCCCAAACCCTCAATAACCTACTGTGGTTGGCAGCGGGTAGCTGAGTCTGCACAAAGCTGTCCCATTCTACAGGATTGGAGCCTGTGTAGTCGGCTGTGGACAGGCTGATTGCTGTTGCTGTCACTGATTGTAGGAAGTGAGATCCACCACCTCCATCCAATCTCTGCTCCGCCTAACATAGGTGCCGGCGCCACCCACACTGGCGCTGGTGAGCACTGGGAGCTCCTGAGGTTGCCAAGAGACCCACTCCTTTCCACAAGCTGATGCCACTGATATCCTTACCTGCTTATGAGGATTGACAGCAGCTTAGCTCGGCCCACCGCTAATTACAGCTCAGAGAAAGAAAGAGACAGCGCCCAAGTGGAGTGACAAAGGGAAGTTTCACAGGCAGTCTGCTTCAAAACGTACAGCCTATATTAAAGCATCCTGACAGCGTAGGTTCAGCAACGCTGCAAGAAGGGTGAGAAATAACAGTGCGGAAACAAATACTTTACACTGGTCTTGTGTGTCCATCAATATCTTGACTAACAACCAGAATTAAGTTACTTTGTATATAGAAGAGCAGACTTCAAAGAGAACAAGAAAAGGTTGATTGGATTGGATACTTTTTTATATACACATTAGTATCCAAGTCTAATACTTTTCAGCACTTCCATCTAGAGTTTCACAGAAAGGCAAACTAAACAGCGTATTTATATCAGCTGAATATACAATGGGCCCCAACGCGTGCCAACTAAAATATTAATACAATGCATTGTATGGGTTTCTACTTTTAACTGGCCAGTTAATTGCTATTATAGCAAATGTAATTTTTTGTACTGCATGCGTAAGTTTATGTATAGCGTCTTAAGGATAGATTAGAGATATATTTGAGTTGATTGATATCTTTCTATTGAAGGTACTATAACAACTGTTCTGTTTACTATTTGTAATTTAATACAATTGCTAACATGTACAATAAATTTACCTACCATAATTGGGTCCTCTAGTCCATATGCTGATGCAGGGATCCTGAAATAAAGAAAAGCAGGGGTTAGAATAGTAGTGAGGAGCATCTGTCTCCGCCCTATCATATCAATCAACCATCTACACTATATAAAGAAATACGTAGGTTTCCCAAGCCACCTACATTGTAAATTGACTTGGGTGGAGGCACTAGCATACCTATAATTAACCTTTCCAGGATAGGGGAGGGTTACATTTAGTTTTAGTCTTTTTGTCACTTTCCTAAAATGTGACAATATTAAATGTCACATTTTAGTCAAATTTTACAATTTTGTCTTTGTCAAGTTTTAGTCATTGGATCTTGACGAACGTTTTCGTCTAATTTTAGTAATTTAGTCTAAAATTAGTTAGTTAGTTTAGTCGTAGCTTTGCAGTTTATTGATAGTGTAATGGATTTTGCTGCAGATAATTTCTCTATCATTCCCTTGAATACTTTGTATACCTTTCTCTATGGGGTATATTCAATGCCTATTAGCTAGTGTAAGAGGGGTGTAGGTGGTGCGGTGTGGTGCCTGCTGCTGTGCAGGTATATCCTGACCACTTACCTGCGCAACACCCTCTCACCTTCAGGCCGTGACGAACCACAGTCCTAGTAAACTCCAGCACCCAGACACAATCACCTAGGAGGAAGGAGAAGAGGTGAGCCCGCAAGGGGGGTGATCCACATCCCTCCCTTGTCGGGATTTCTGCGGTCGGGATTACGGCGTCAGGATTTTGAATGCCGGGATTTCATATCAATCCCAGCCAGTTTACACACTCCCTATATATTCCCATTCCCTACTTGGGGACCAGAGAGGGGACAGCCGCACAGCCTGTCCACCTCCTGCCCCAACCACTGAGCTGATCCCTGTGCTGGGGGGAGCTGTGTCCTGTGGAGTACACAGTTCCATCTCCCTGTGCCGCTGCTGCTGGTGCTCCTGTGCTGGGAGCAGGGGAGCTGTCCTAGCACCGGGGCACATTCCTACACGATGACGACGAGCAGTGCCTATTGCACGCAATCATAGCCCTCCCTCAGTATTCAACTGAGCCCCTGCACTTGCCTTTTCCACCTCGCCATTTATAAAATGGGAGGTGGAAACAGCGATTGTGGCCATCAAAAAGGCAAGGCTCGACGGCTATATTCAGCGTGCTCGCTGCATTATCGGCGAACCTCGTCGTTCTGGGAAGGATTTCCCAGGAACATAGAATAGGGCGAGTAGCCAGCGAGGGGGTTAAACGACAAGGATGGCTTGTTTTCGGCGATCCTCGCTGAAAACAAGCCATCCAACCCACTAAAAAAAAACTTGCGGCTGCATTGAATATACCCCTATGTGTTTAGTAATCTAGGCATCAGACAAGTGCAACAAAAATGCTATTTCCTTCATATCAGGTCATTTCTTTTCTAAAAATATAAATTCGAGAATACAATTTTTTTATTTTTTAGGTACTTGTTTCCTATCTGGGTGCCCACGATTTTAATCGCGGGCATCGGGGGTAAAATCGGGGCCATCGCGGGCATCGCGGCCGATAAAAAATCGGGTGCGATTGGCCAGACGCGATGCCCGCGATTTTCCCTTAGGGAACAATGTTAAATGCCTCAATTTACCCGCGATGACCGCGATTTACCATAGGAAACAATGTTAAATGGATCAATTTCCCCAAATTATCATAGGGAATACCCCTGAACATAAAAATGTCCCCCCAAAAGTAGTTGACGCCACCCCGCCATCAACGTGAACCCGAAGCGTGGCGAGCGCAGCGAGCCCGCGAGGGGCAGCGGTACGCGTCCTTCGACCTTTTCATGCCCTACTATCCACTAGGGCGTGGAGTGAGAATAGAATAGTGTGGCGAGCGCAGCGAGCCACCGAGCCCGAAGCGTGGCGAGCGCAGCGAGCCCCGCGAGGGGACGCGGATACCTTCACAGGTAAACGCGTCCCTTCGCGGGCTTCCCAGGTGTCCGCGACGCCATGGACACCTGGGAAGCCCGCGAGGGGACGCGTATCACTGTGAAGGTATCCGCGTCCCCTCGCGGGGCTCGCTGCGCTCGCCACGCTTCGGGCTCGGTGGCTCGCTGCGCTCGCCACACTATTCTATTCTCACTCCACGCCCTAGTGGATAGTAGGGCATGAAAAGGTCGGAGGACGCGTACCGCCGCCCCTCGCGGGCTCGCTGCGCTCGCCACGCTTCGGGTTCACGTTGATGGCGGGGTGGCGTCAACTACTTTTGGGGGGACATTTTTATGTTCAGGGGTGTTTTTGCCACATTTCCCATTGTTCCCTATGATAATTTGGGGAAATTGATCCATTTAACATTGTTTCCTATGGTAAATCGCGGTCATCGCGGGTAAATTGAGGCATTTAACATTGTTCCCTATGGGAAAATCGCGGGCATCGCGTCTGGCCCATCGCATGTCATTATAATGACATGCGATGTACCCGCGATGCCCGCGATGGGCGCCCAGATAGGAAACAAGTACCATTTTTTATTTTAAATGAAATATTTTAATCTAAATAATTCAAGAAAAATACAACCTGCCTGATACAAGTAAGTAGTACAGTACTAGTGTACTACAAAATAAAATGAAGCGGTAAGGATGCATATTATAATACACAGCAATTTAGCTAAAGTTATCTATTTCGCTAGCTACATAAACTGGCCGAATGGTTCTCATGACAAACAGTTGTTGCGCAGCTGCAGCGCAAGTAAGTAAATCTAGGGCCACAGAGGATGGATATAAAATACAGTATTATTAAAGAATCCCAAAATTAAACACTTGAAAAATGTGGTGTCCTCCTGATGAAAATGATACAGCAAATTCGTCTAGTCAATTTCAGTCATGACAATATGGACGAATATTTAGTCAACATTTTCCCGGGGGAAACTACAGTATTACTCCCCTACCCTCTTCAACTGTGTGTTTGTGAAATCCACATTGTTACCCCCTCGATCCCTTCAGCTGTATTTGCCTCCCCTGTACCCCACCATCCCTGTATGTGAAACCTTTCCCATCCCCTAAATCCTTCCTCTGTGTGTGACCCCCTCATCTGTGTGTGTGTGTGTGTGTGTGACTCACTAGGTTTAGGGGTACTTATGTAATATCTGGGCTCCCGGTTTTCTTATGACACCGTGTCCCCTCGCCACGCTTCAGGCACGGTGGCTCGCTGCTCTCGCCACACTATATAAAATCAACTCCATGCGTAGTTGGATAGTAGGGGTATGAAAAAATGGGGTGCATTTAACATGGGAGTCCAGATAATACATAAGTGCCGGTTTAGGCACTACTAGAAGACTTAGGTTAAGACTGCGGGGTTAGGGTTAGGCTGGAGGGAGGGACAGCATTCCCTATAACTGGATGCTGACATTGGCATTCTGTCCGCCAGCATCCCAGTTGCTGATTGCATTTTGGATAAAAACATTTTTTTGATTTTTGTATATATATATTTTTTTATACTCGCCTGGACCTCTGGCAGTCCCCAACGTCCATCCTGAAAGGCATCCCCTTTCCCAATGATGTATTGAGTGGGTGGCATCATGCCATCACCAGTGCACCCATGCATTGCATCATTGCAACCAGGAATGCCTCTGAAGATGGACACCGGGGACCAGGTGAGTATGAAAAATGATTGGGGGGGGGGGGGGGGGAGACAAGGCCAAATTTTTGCCTAGGGTGCCAAGAAAACTAGCACCGTCCCTGATTGTCCAGGATGCAAGAGGACACCCTCTGGATTGGCAGACAGTGGGTAACCTTGTACCCTTCCACTGCATAAACCAGCTGGTTCTCCGACCCCTTGCCTGTTTACATCCTGCTATATAACCACCACCCCCTCGCTTGCACCTCTTGTAATCTGTCTGTCTCCCCTTCCTACTAGATTGTAAGCTCCTCCGAGTAGGGCCCTCTTCCCTCCTGTTGTCAAAGCCCACTTCTCTTCACATTTCACTCACTGCTCTCCTTTACTCCAACACCCAGTGACCATCTTCATACTCATCTCCATCATTGGCCTCAAGCCTCTAGTTGTATGTTGATTGGGTCCTCACTACTTACATTTAAGCTGTAATGTGTATTGAACTGTGGTGCTCTTTTATTTGTACTGTATTTTTGTTATTTATTCAATGTTATGCCAAGTTTTGTCTCCCTGTATTGTTCCTTTGTACGGCGCTGCGAAACACTTGTGGCGCCTTATAAATAAAATAATAATAATAATAATAATAATAATAATAATAAAAGCAGGAGAGTCAGATGTGAGTTATAAGAATTAGCACCCTGGACCTTGACAATTTTTCCCAGGGAATCTTTTGTGCTTTTAAAGGAATTTAGCACCGAATGAATGAATCAAATGAGGAGCTTGAACATCAGTGGCCCCATTCTTAGGGCAGTATTCAATGAAAAAAATTCTCTGTGCATGGCGAGAGATTTTTTCTCTCGCCATGCACTCTCCGTGTTCCGGAGCCTCCTGCTCCCACTATTCAATGTATTTAAGACTCGCCGCCACTCGCGGCGAGTCTTAACCCCTGCAGCGGACGAGCGTCCGCGGCAGGGAGCTGACAGGGAGCCGTGGGACGGTGGCATCCAGGGAGATTAAAGTCTCCCTGGATGCCCCAGAACATATGTGGAGGGGAGGGGGCTCCCCGGGACCCAGGCAGCACAGGCTGCCCCCCCCTATAGCCAGCGGGGGACCCAGTATTCACTGCACCCGATCGTGCATATTAACGATCGGGTGCAGTGAATATATGAATATCTAATGAGCGGCTCGAGCGCTCCGGCCCCCTGCTGGCTGCACTGTGTAAAAAAATAAAAAAATAAAAATTAAAAAATATATATTTTTTTAAATTAAATATATATTCATGTGCTATAAGCACATGAATAAAAATAACATGCCCCTTCACAGAAAAAAAACCCAGATTTTTTGACACCTAAATTAAAAAAAAAAACCTTTTAGTTTAAAAGTTCACATTCCAGCTCTCCATCAAAAGATGGAGAATTTCTACACGGAGAGAGACGGCGAAAATCACTTAGAAAGACGGCGAATATTTCACATTGAATAGGGTGGTTCACTTTTGGAGAGCAAAATGCTCCCTCCAAGGCGAAAAAAGCAAAAATTCTCCATAAAACAGAGAATTTTTCTCATTGAATACTGCCCTTAGAGGCCATAGCCTTTTGTGTCAATTAGATACCAGAGATGTCCATGGCAAATTCAAGAATCCACAATTCTTTTAACTCCCCAATGATTATGGACTTTGGGACTTTAGGGAGAGCTAAGTGGAAATGTTTCAGAATTACAAAATAGTGGTCATTTCAAATTGTGGTCCACAGAACTGATGTGTCAGGGGATCTTAATAGATGGCACCTTAAGTCATATATTGCAAGTAGAAACCCAGACTCGATCTCCAGGTTTGAGCCTTGGAACAGCTCATCGCTTGCAACCAGCAAACATTTTATACCAAGAGAGAGTAAGTGCCCCATTTTTGGTGCCTCATTTTATATGGCCATTGTGCTGGTCTGTTCCCATTTCTGAAACTGCCTGGGTGTTACCCATGCTGACAGGCGGGGGGTTCAGTGTGGCTGCAGACAGGATGTCTGTCTGTCTCTGTCTTCTGGGGCTGGTCTCTCGGAAACCAGGGACACGGAGACATCCATGATGTGTACGAATTGTTTTTGTTTTTTATTAAAAGAAAGAGTATTCTTTTTAAATTTGCATTATATATTATTTGAGTAAAGCAGCGCTGTTGCCACCATATATTTCTTGCTTTGACCCCCAACTTGGGGGCACATGCTAGAGGAGAGGTGGCTCCATGAATACGGGATCTATGGACTTGGTCCCACAATCAATTTCCCTTACTGTCCCTCATTGGGGCCTAGACAATCAGAATCCTGGGGAACCCAAAAATATTCTTTAAAAGTTCTGACCGTTAGGAGGATGGACCCAAGGTACCTTCTGGGAGAGGGGCAAAGGTGCTCCTTGATGTTAGCTACACCCTGAAGGTGTCGGTGGTCTCTAGACCCCATGTTTGCCATGAAAGGTCCAGACAGGTGCAATAAAAATGACAGCCCAAAGCTGAGCTCCTATAATTCTGGTGTCGGGTTCCCCTGAAAGCTGAGGTCTTCCTCATCCAATGACACTGGTCCTGGGTCATCCAGTTACAGAGTTATCATACTTCCATAACCTTGGGGCCCCAGCCATGAGCTAGTCGGGTCACAGTTCCAGAGATGCCAGGTCAAGGCGGAGCACAATTGCTGGCCAGAAAGTGACACCCCAAAATTCCCACCTACTCCTGATATCTCGGCCCCCAAACTTAGGATTTGGGGTGAAGATGCCCCATTCCTACAGAGGTGTCCCAACAAAGCTCAACATTTGGGTGGGTGGGGGCACTACTTCCTGGGACCAAGGTACCTAAAGACAAGGGGTCACCAGTTATGGGTTCAGTATACCCCCTACAAGCCTCAGGGTACCCCAAAATCACTTGTTGGCACTTTCTTGCTCAGAAATGGTCCAAATTACCCCCAAAACACCTATACCCAATTAAACATCAGCATCTCCCCTATCCAATGCCATGATTGGGGTGTCTCTAGACCCCAGAGTCACCCAACTGCAAGACTTTGAAAAAAGTTATTATTTTTTGGGGGGAGGGAGGTCACCACTTGTGGTGGTCACTGTTTTGAAGTCACCACTGCAGTGTCCAAACCCATGGACCAAAACATTTTATGGGCTTATTTTGAGGCCTTTCCAACGAGCCCTTGCCCGTCCATAGGCTATAAACTTGACTTTGGTCACAGTTATCTCCTGAACCACAGGGGCTGGAAACTTGGAACTAGTGTCCAAAGACTTCTGTTGACCAGCAATTTCAAACGGAACCCAGTTGACCCAGTGGACATTCCGTTCTGGAGATAACATACCTCAAAATAACCAGAGGGAAAGAAGCATCTTTACCTGGTAAACAGCTCCAGGAGATCCATCCTGGAGAACCAGAGAGGTGAACATGCAAAAAAGTTTGTGCTCTCAATTAGCGCCACCAGATGTTATAATAACATCCACCAGAAATGTAAATTAACTTTCCTTTCTTCTTTTAGGAAAAAGCTTTCAAAGTGTAATTCTTGAAATTCATATACTGGATCTGCAAACAACTTCAAAAGATAATAATAGTGCAATATTGTCTATACACCATAATCATAATTACTGGTCTGATTTTGCACTCACATATTCAGATTTTTTAAATCGCATATAGGTCCACCATGTGTGGATATTGCAGAGTGTTACTTCCTTCCGTATAGACACTGTGGAATCTTAAAAACCAGAGAGGTGAGGTGACCATATTTGTACATTGCTGGGATGGATGAATGGCCAAAATAGCAGCAATAAGAAATTATATTTACCAAGTCTAAACCTTCATTTACAGTAAGGGGGCCCTTATTGTTGTATTTTTCTTCAAATACCCTATTATCTGAATTACCCATAGTTGTTTTTACATAAATGTGTGTATGCGTGTTTGTGCAGTGACTGGAGTGGAACAGGCTGTGTGTGTTTGTGCAGTGACTGGAGTTGAACAGGCTGTGTGTGTAAACGTGTAGTAACCGGAATGGACAAGCTGTGTGTGTGTAATGACTGGGGGAACAGACTGTGTGTGTGTGCAGAGTTGGACATATCATTAAGAGCTCCCTGGGGAATGCAGTGATGGGGACTCTTGTTTAGGGTTTTGGTCAGTCTCCAGAAGGAATGTGGTGAGTTGCTACAGAGGTGAGTGCATGGTCTGTGCCCCTTAATATATATGGTAAGTACAGCTAGTGTATGCTGATTACTGTGCCAAATTAATAATGCCTACTACACTAATAATAATAATAAACAACAATAATAATAATAATAATAATAATAATAATGTACTGTATAAAATATATAATGATACACTATAGAAAATCCCCCTATGGTCCCAAGAGGAGGTGAGCCCCCTGGCATTGGGCTAGTCAAGCTCTGTGTGGGTGCACAATAGGGTGGCCCTTATTTTTCAACTTTCTAAAAGTTTAGCTCCTACCCCTCTTGTTCCAATTAACAAAAAAACAATTTATGCGAAATTTTAACTCAATCGGACACCCACAAAGCGAATCTCATCGACCCTGAAATTTTCGCCCCAGAAAGTCATGTATTTCAGATACATTTTTTTTATCTCGTATATAATTTTTTCTTAAATAATTTTTTTTTTTCAGACTTATTCTTGGTATATTAGAAGGATAAGTGACATTAAGGGGGATATTTACTAAAGGAAATTTGTAAAAAAAATAGGTGTATTTGTATTTAGAAATACACTTATTTTTGACATTTACAATCCCGAAAATACGGCAGTTCGTATTCGTATTGATAGCACATCAATACGAATACGAATTGCCGTATTTTCGGGATAGTAAATGTCAAAAATAAGTGTATTTCTAAATACAAATACACCTATTTTTTTTACAAATTTCCTTTAGTAAATTTCCCCCCTAAATATAATGGGGAAGGCAACTTACAAAACTGGGGGAAGAGGGCTGGTATAGGACAAAAACCTATCTTTTGCCTTCACCCGTGTTTGTAAATAAAAGTTATTTTAATTGTAGTAACTATTGCTTACTCGTTCATTTTTTTGTGGCATTATGATATAGATCTTCTCCTGTTGTGTTGGTAGCCCAAATAATGACGGAAAACCATGTTTATAACCTCTCTTTTAATAATGTTATGAGTTTGTATCTTTGTTTTGTTACCAAACATGGGACAAAATGTAATACGGTGCTATTTTTGGGACTGGTTAAAAATCGCATCAAATCGCACATGTCAAATTTGTCACAGCCCAGGGGACACTTTTTATATAGGGTCCCCTGGCCGATACATGATGACCCTGGCTGGTCAACCCTGGACGGGGTACCTGGAGGAGTGAGGACCCCGCCAATAAAGGGGTTTCCCCTCTAGGCTTCACACATCTAGGGCTGAAGCCTGGGGCTGTCCCCGGCCCTCCTGTGCTGCAGGGGCCGGGCTGATAATTAAAGTGTGAAAATTAAAATAAAAATCCATTTTTTAAAGGAGAACTATAATTCCTAGAAGGCCACCCTCGCATGCTGGGACTTGGCAAATCACAAGTTCCAGCATGTGGGGCATTAATGGGCCCCCTTAGACTTGTAGTTCACCTGTAAAAAGAATGTTACAATAAATACACAGACACAGAGAATAGTACAGCTTTATTATCACACCTTTCATACCACACATTCACAAAATGCACATTCTGAAATTTTTCGTGTCATTTCTGTACTTTTTCACGTTAACTTTTTGGAAAATTTGAGTCAGAATGTTTTTAAACAATTGCTGGGATTACCTAGATGTGTCCACACAAATTTCTCTAAGAAAAAAAAAAAGAAAATGATTGAGATAGAGAAGAGTATACTGCTTTTGACTGTAATTAATCATTGCGTATGCTATGTTCCAAGTTCAAGGCATTTGAGGGTCGCCTAGCAGTTGTCCAATTGAGATAAAATTTTGCACATGCCTTTTTTTGTTGATTGGAACAGGATTACGATGTGGAAGCAGCAAAATTTGAACTTTAAAAATGACCTATTGCTAAGGGCCACCCTAATGCGCAATGACAGGGTAAGGTGACATCTTAGAAGTTCACTGTTACCACCTATGCCAGAGGTATCCAGAATGTCGATTGCGATCTACCGGTCAATTGTGGACCTTCCACTGGCAGATCGCAATCATTTTATAAGTTTAAATTTAAACCTCGTTCACCTTCTGAAGCCACTCAGGTGCTCAGGTGCATGGGTGACATAATAACCACTCACTCGCACGCTGAAAAGGAGCTTGCTGGGCAGTTGGTATCTGATGGCAAACCTGAGTGTTGGAGGCAGAAAGGCTGAACGGTGGTGGCAGTGGGCAGAATACAGCGGCGGCGGTCAGAATAATAAACAGTAAGATTCTTGACTTTTTTGCATGTGGTTGTTGTGGAGGGTGTGGAGGGTGTGAGATGTTCAGTGGGATGGAGGTTTTTTTTGGGGGGGGGGGGGAGCAGTAGTCTTGAGGGGCACTGTCCCAGGGAATGGGGTTTTACATGGCAGATTTGTTTTTGTCACCAGAAGGTCAGGTAGCAGGATGGATGGGCAGCGTATAGAGGACCCTTTGTGTTAGGTTCGTGGGCATAGTTGCTCTGATTATTTGGTGGTACCGTGTGGCATAATGTGAATTTTGGCTCATACTTTGTGTCATAATGTGAACTTTAGCTCATACCGTGTGTCATAATGTGAATTTTGACTTGTACCGTGTGTCATAGGGCCTTATTCTGGTTAGGTCGGTGAAACGGACGTACGGTCCGTTTCACCGTACGTTTCCCGTACGTGGACGGTGAGCGGAAGTCCGCCCACAGAACAGCCGCATACGGACGGTCACAAACACCGACAATAGGGAGTGGCGTACACTTGAGCGTATGCCACCGTATACGGACGGGTCTCCTCTTAGACACTGCTAACTGGTGTACAATAGAGCGTACGCCACTGTATACGGACGGGTTTCATCCATTTTCACACCGACATCTTCCGTATATCTGAGCGTACGTCACAGTGCACGGACGGGTCTCGCTTTTTTTCAATGGAAAACTCAGCGTGTGTCACCGATCGTGAGAGTGGGCAACCCTTCACATATATGGCACTGCAAATCTTGCCTTTCAACTATAATTAATGATTAATTAATTGATTAATTATTCTAACTGTTATTCAATAATTGTTTTCTATTAACTCAATTGTCTACCTTAATAAACACTCTAATAAAACAACATTTTAACCCTCATTACATGTATATTTATTATGTTCTAATGTTGCATTTTAATCACTATCTATGTGTCCCCACATTGGTTTAACTTTTAAATAAAGTTATGTTGGTATTACAGTGAAAAAGTTGACACATGTCGACTTCTGTGAATTGAGTGTCCTGCTTTTTAAAGTATACAAAAACACTTACTTAATGGGTGTAGATGGTTATAAAGTAACTACCTTGACATATGTAAGCTGGTCTTAGAATGAATCTTACCTAAAATTAAAACAACCTTTACATGTTGAGAAGTGTAGAAATATATGCTTCCAATGTGTTTGAGGGCTGTGTGTGGCTTGCAGGTAGTGAAATCATGGTTTTCACTTAACCCCTTCATGACAGAGCCAGTTTGTGCCTTCATGACAGAGCCCTTTTTTTCAAATCTGACATGTCTCACTTAAGTGGGGATAACTTTTTTTTGCTTTTACTTATCCCAGTGATTTTGAGATTGTTTTCTCGTGACACATTGTACTTCAAGTTAGTGGTAAATTTTGGTCGATACAGTCTGTGTTTTTTTGTGAAAAATACCAAAATGTCGTGAAAAAATGGAAAATTTTGCAATTTGCAAAATGTCACATTTTCTGCTTGTGAGACAAATAAACATACCACTCAAAATAGTTAATAACTAACAAAGACCATATGTCTACTTTATGTTGCAATCATTATTTCAACCTCCTTTTCATTTTTTTGGACACTAGGAGGCTTCAAATATGAATAGCAAATTCTCAAATTTTCAAGAAAATTTCAAACACTGATTTTTTTAGGGACCAGGTCAGTTATGATGTGACTTTGAGTGACTTGTATGTGAGACACCCCCATAAATGATGCCATTTCAAAAACTGCACCCCTCACAGTATTCAAAACAGCATTTTGGAAGTTTGTTAACCCTTTAGGTGTTTCACAGGAATTAAAAGAAAGTGTAGGTGAAATTTCAAAATTTCATTTTTTTTGCAGATTTGCAATTTTAATACATTTTTCTAAGGAACACAGTAGATTTTACTAGAGAAATGTGACTAAAAATTGATTCCCCCAATTCTTTGGTTTTCATAAATATCCTATATGTGGCCCTAGTGTGCACGGTGACCAAACCACCGGCTTCATAATAGAAGGAGCACCTACTTGATTTTGGAGCCTCCTTTTTATGAGATTATTTTTTAGGCACCATGTAGGTTTCTAGGCACCATAAGATGCTAAAAGTTAGGAACCCCCCGACAAGTGACCCCATTTTGCAAACTACACCCTTCAGGGAATTCATCTAGGGGTATAGTGTACATTTCAAACCCCCAGGGGTTTCACCAATTGTGGTACAACTGGGCAGTGAAAATAAAAAAAAATAATTTTTCATTTTCACAGCTCAGTTGTATCAAAATTGGTGAAACCCCTGGGGGTTTGAAATGTACACTATACCCCTTGATGAATTCCCTGAAGGGTGTAGTTTGCAAAATGGGGTCACTTGTGGGGGGGTTCCACTGTATGGGTGCTTCGGGGGTCATTCAACCAGAATCTGTGCTGCAAAATCCAAATATCACTCCTTCCCTTCTGAGTCCTGCCATGCACCCAACTGGTATTTTTTGGTCACATGTGAGGCATTGCTGTACTCGGGAGAAATTGGGGCACAGATTTTGGGGTGCTTTGTCTCCTTCATTCCTTGTGAAAATGAAAAATTTTGAGCCAGAACTGCATTTTTCTGTAAAAAAATGTAATTTTTTACAGAAAAATGCAGTTCTGGCTCAAAATTTTTTGTTCAGATTTGAACAGCCAATCACAGCGATCGCCGACCGGGGGAGGCATCCCTGCCCCTCCCGGGCGGCGAGGGGGGATGTCTGCTGTCGGGGACAGCAGACATCGTCCCTCTGTCACTGCGTCTCTAGACGCAGTGACAGTTTGAAGTCATGACGTATATATACGTCATGTGTCGGGAAGTACTTCCCGACCATGACGTATATATACGTCAAATGTCGTGAAGGGGTTAATAGGCTGCAGCATTGCTTATTACATTCAGGTGTAGTAATCAGCGTTAATTAGCAGACCCAGGCGTCCGCTCTCATATGGTATCTCTAGGGGTGGTCTGGAGCTATCTTTGGCGTCCACCTGTTTTTGGCCCAAAATTCACGGTGCGTTCGCCGATCGAGCGGTTGTAGCACCGTACACCCCCGTGTACGCCCATGTTTACACCCAGTTTTCCTCATTATTCCGGCTGCTCCCCTAAAAACGCCCCTAATGACCGTACTCTTGCGGACAGGTTTTTTCGCATGGAGAGACCCGTCCGTGAGCGGTGTGAGGTCGCCGCACCTGCGCATTGCGAAAGCTACGCATGCGCAGATGAAAAAAACCCTGATCCGCCCGTATACAGTCCCACCGTACCAAGCAGTATAAGGCCCATATTGTGTAAGGGACGTATTGCATTGGGAGGGGAATATTTGGCCCAAAGGGAGATGCCGGTTGATCACTGGTATGTAAGTGTACAAAAAAGTAGATACCGGGTTACAAAAGCCCGGCCACCCCTTTTACAAATCACACGCAAGAACTGCACCATTGATTATACAGTTTTTTATTCTATTGATATGTTACTGATTGAATCCTGTGTTTGATATACACAGGAATTATATTGTTTCATACTGTATATTTGTCTTATAGGTGGCCACCTGTTGGTATTATTTTCAATATACCTGTTTGTATTAATTTCTGCCATGAATGCAGCTTGATGTATAGTGCGGCAGTGTCAGTCTTTTTCTTTGTATATCACAGAAAGCTAAGATCATTGTGTAACAACAAGGTTTCTTAGCTACCGCTGGTGTGTAGACACAAGCACACCCTGTTGTTTGCTGCTGTTCTAATTTTTTTTATATATTGATTTCTTACATCCAAATGAATATTAATAGCGGCCTAATTAGTAGTTTTGTATTTTACTTTTGGACTGTCTGGTGAGCCCATGGATGCACAACACAGAGGAGAGGAACACACTACATTTACCTTCTGCGCATTACAAATGTCCCTAAATGGGGTGCTATTCAATTGTCAGTGAATGATGTGTATAATGGATGTTATAATGGTAAAGGGGACATGTAAGTGGCATATTCTGAACTGGGGAACTGGGTACAGTAATGTGGTATAATATGAACTGGAGGGCACTGTCATGTTGAATATGAACTAGGGCAATGTAATGTAACATAGGACCTTATTAAGGTCCATTCCCTCCCCTGTGTGTTCGCAGAGGGGAACGATGCCCATGTGCAGCCGCTTGATGCGAAAGGAAACGGTAAACTGATTTTTCGCCATCCCGTTTGCCCCTATCAGTGTGGCGGTAGTGACGGGCTGCGTCCATGGTAATTTTCTGATGACGCCGGTGCGGGGGGTGTGCAGCTGACATCAGGGTGCTCGCAGATGTAAGATACCAAATAGGTGCCTTACATCTGCGAGCGCTGTAGAAATAATTTGATGGTCGGCGACCGTCGCATGATTTCCTCCGCGCACGCAAGCTGCAAATCGATGTTTATGCAAAACATCTATTCGCATGCCTGCAGGGAGATTGAGCATGCGGGGGTGGCCGTTCGAGCGGGTGGCGTTAAAATGACATGCAAAGCTGCACATTTCACAGCTTTGTGTGTCAACCAGAATAAGTCCCATAATATGAACTGAGAGGCAATGTGCACAATACAGTATGTAATGGAGGCACTATAATGTATAAAATAAACTGTGGCCACTTTAACATGGTATAATAGGAACTGGAGGTTTTACATACAATGTGACACTTAGGGGGAAATTTACTAAGAATACGAATGCAAAAAGTTGCATTCGTATTCTTAATACGAATGGCTACGACTGCATAAGTCGTATGCCAAGTCGTGTTCCGGAGGGAAATTTACAAAGCAGTCAAATACGACTGCTTTGTAACCCTCCGATGGCGTATAGATTCGTCTTAACGCCCGTATACGAATTAGTGGAGGCGGTCTGCACTGATCAGTCAGATCCGTGCAGGCTGCAAGGTGTAAAAAAAAGAGAAAATTAAATAAATAAAAAAACAGCGTGGGGTCCCCCCCCCCACAGCCGCAACCAGCACCAGGCTGACAGAGCCGGGGCCGGTAATTAAAAATCAGGGAACCCGACAAATAGGGGTTCCCCGATTTTTAACAACCAGCCCCAGGCTCCAGGTCCGGGGCTGGTTCCCAAAATACGGGGGCCAAAATGAGTAGGGGTCCCCCGTATTTTAAGAACCAGCCCCAGGCCAAACCAGCCAACAGGGTAATGCCACAGCCGGGGGGAGACTTTTTATACAAGTCCCTCCGGCCAAAGCATTAACCCCCTGACTGGTCAGCCTGGCCAGGGGCCCCGGGGGAGTGGGGACCCCTCCAATAAAGTCCCCCCCCTCCAGGACTTACCTGACCAGGCTGAAGCCTGGTGCTGTCCCCGGTGGCCCTGTGCAGTGGCCAACGGGCTGATTCAGTGTAAAAAAATTTATGTAAAAAACCATTGTTTTAAACTGTGGAACTATGAGTCCCAGCAAGCCTCCCCCGCAAGCTGGGACTTGGAGAACCACAATTCCCAGCCTGCGGGGCATTAAAGGGCCCGCTGGCACTTGTAGTTCCACAGTAAAAAAAATAGTGAAATAAACACACACTGACACATAAGAAAAATAAAACTTTAATACATACATTACACACATACTGATACTTACCTATCTTGATCCCGTAGGTAGGTCCCAGGGTGTTGATCCGGTGCCTTGTCCTGGTCCGGATCTATGTCGACATTCTTCTCCATGTCGATGTCCATGTTGGCGTTGTCCGTGTCGTCGCTAGGCGGCCAATCAGGAGCTGAGAAAGTCAGCCAATAGAATCATTCTGATGAGAGGCGCGGAGGATGAAGGATCTCTGCACATCTTAGTCCGACGCGGGGATCTCCAGGAATCGCCGGCAGCTTGAAGAAGCTGGAAGAAGCCCAGCACTACGGCGGATCAAGACTTCAGATCTTCCATGGAGGACCTGGGTGAGTAGGATTTCCTTCCACCTGTGTGAGTGTTGCAGGCTGATCATTTAGCCTTGCCACCTTCCCACATATTCTGCAATTACCAGTGAGTACCATACAATTCTATTCACTTCACCAGAAATCTGGCAGGATGCCAGAGAGCCACTTTCTCTTCCGAGACTTTGGGAACTACCCTAAAAATCTGCAGCCGCCCGTATCTCATGCACTGGATATGCCCCCCCCCCCTAACAGTGAAGAAAAATGTGGTAGTGGCTCATGGTTGCGGCATTCCAGTGAAGCCATGCCCTCTTTTCCAGAGGCCATCCACCCCCACCTCCCTTTTGGGGCATGCCTATAGTGAACAAGAGGTGCCAATTCTGTGCATGAAGATGTTGCAAGGTTTAGCTGCACATAGACAGTTGCTAAATATATATATATATATATTTGTTTTAAAGACAGTATACAATTGTGAGTGAGAAAGATAGTGAAAGTTTTGCTTATAAACCTGTATTATACCTATATTTTACAAACTATACATACTCTTGGGTTTAGTAGTCTATATTCATATTTCTTCTACAGAAAGATAGGTAATAAATTCCAAACTAGGGCAGCTGTCCATAAACTTGTTCATTTAATAACTAAACCATAGACAGCAATACTAACAGCTAACAACAGGGTTAGTGATAAGTGGCTGTACTGTATGTGTTTACAAAAAAAATCACACAGCCAAAGAAAGAGGGCTGGATACCGTGGGAAAGAAGAGGAAATTCTCATTCGCAAAGAAACAACCAGTAGCAGTCCGGCTAATAGCCACGGACATGGAACATGAGAACCAGAGTGTCACATGGGGCAGCAGCAGTGAGGCAGGTATGTTTACTAATTTTCTACATAAGTATAATTGAACAATGTATGTGTGTGTGTGTATGGATGTTCCATGATAACTCTTGAACGCTTTAACGAATTGTCTTCAAACTTTGCACACTACCTTATCATCTTAAGGGACAATCTAAGTTCGAAGATGGGTTTAATCGGACGAGCCCTTAAGGGTGCTGTCATAAGGGTCCATGCTGTTTCTGTTGTTTTCATGCATTGGGATACAGTATGTCGTTATGACTTTCTCAATACAATGCAATAAACACTCCTTCAAATGGACCCTTAAATGTCTATAAGGGTCCATTAAATGAAAAACATTTTCAAAATTTTTGGCAAACTAAAATGAATAAGCTACTCATCGGCAGAGTGGTCTGTGAAACGAACAATGTAGATATTGTGAAATCCATGTGAGATCGATCCCCAGTCACTTATTTTTTTTTCCTTGATTGTTTGCTTATTCAATGAGGGATTTAAGGATCTTCTGTACCTGCTGTAGCAGCTCCTGCCCTGCTGTGGTTAGTTAGGGTAGGTGGATAGTTGGAGACCTGCTCTGGCCCCTGTCGCAGGAGCTTTTGCCCTGCTGTTGTTGGGAAGAGTAGGTGGATAGTTGGAGACTTACTGTGCCTGCTGCAGCAGCTTCTGCCCTGCTGTGGTTGGGAAGGGTAGGTGGATGATTGGAGACTTGCTGTGCCTGCTGCAGCAGCTTCTGCCCTGCTGTGGTTACCAAGGTATGGTGGATAGTTGGAGACTTGCTGTGCCTGCTGCAGAAGTGTCTGCCCTGCTGTGGTTGGGAAGGTTAGGTGGATAGTTGGAGACTTGCTGTGCCTGCTGCAGAAGTGTCTGCCCTGCTGTGGTTGGGAAGGTTAGGTGGATAGTTGGAGACTTGCTGTGCCTGCTGCAGAACCTGCTGTGGTTGGGAAGGGTAGGTGGAAAAAGAATTGCATAAGTATAAACTTTCGTCCGTCCGTCAAACTTGCATTAAGACTAGTAATATATAATGTGCTTAGCATGCTGCCATTGGGGACTTATGTATAGGTGGCAGAGGTTATATAGTATAGTAATATGGTCTAACACACAAACGTGTCCTTTACTAGAACAAGGTGAATAAATAGTGGAAAGTAATAGTTCTATTTCTGCAATAAATATTTGACATCACATTTACAGGGCTTAATAAATTGGCTCAATATTATTTAACAATCAAAAATCCCTCTATCAAGCTTTGACAAATGAATAGTAAACTTCTTATAAGCTAAAGATACTCTCATGTATTAAAATTACAACTAATATATCTAATCAGCTAAACCAGCGGTTCTTAAACATGTCATCCCAGCATGGGGTCACGACTCCATGTTGCTGACCGTCAGGCTGATGACTTCTCTAATCTCTAATCGAATCTAAAAGGCGTACAATATGATGTATGATGCAAAATGATGGGTACAATATTTTGCATTACAGCATCTCAAAGTAAAACTCTCCCTAGAATCATCTAACAGAGATATGATAACAACTGAACTCATAATGGAAGATCTTACCCACACCTGCATAGATGCAACCAGAAGAATTCCTCACTCATCCTCTACATACCTCTACAGCAGTGTATATGCTTACCCCCTATGCCTTAGAGGACCCCCTCTATAAAGCATATAATCATCCTAGAAGCACTGTGTACATCAAATACAGAACAGTTCGTAACCAGAAAACCGCTCAATAATAAATACATTTTCATTCCATGTAACGGCACCATTCACCGAGTTCATAGACCTATATAGCAGCAGGACTGCACAAGTTAGATTAATATCACACTATACTGTCACCTAAAATATGTGATAGGTATAATATCACTTCACTCGCACGTTTAACATCTTTTCACTTCCCTCACTCTCCCCGTTTTCTCACCATTGTTTTGGTTTTATAGCACAGAATCTTTCACATAATTCTGGTCACATCACATCAATATGAAAATGAACATTAATACACACTAGATGCACAAATTATATTCACGCATGAATTATTGCATAGATAATGAAAATATCTAATATGAGAGCGGTAAAATGTATGTATAATCCACAATCAGGCTGCATGGGCAATACTGAAATACGTGAATTTAATACAAAACATATACCAATTGAGGATGAGCAGGAAAATCAATAAATAAATATAGGCAGAACATCGTGCCTGTAAATCAATATGAATAGATCCACATAGACTAATGCGTGGGCAATGAAATGAATAAATATAGGCAGGATATCTTGCCCTTAAATTAATATGAACTGATATATATGGACAATACTAACACAGAGAAGGGAAAATCGACAGAGTACACTTGCCAGTGACATAAATACCATCATTAGCAGTTTTGACATATAGATACGATGTCAAGGGAACCAATCACAATACCTAGACCGTTTGAAAAATAGGAGCAGGACACAGGATTGGTCCCACAAAATAATGCCCATGGGGTGTTAATCCCATAAATATAGCCCAAAGAAGGCGGGTCTGATACCTAGGTAGAGCCTTGAGAAAGCCTGCAAGGGCGAAATGCGCATCGGCAATGTTCTTCTGTAAAATCTGACAACAGATGTAGCCAAATGTATTGTTTATAATTGTGTATAGTCAGCCTTACCTTATTATCTAATGTGTGATCAGCGGTAGAGAGCCAGTGAAGCAGAGCGCACCAAACAAGCGAATATAAAGCCACCGAGACCGAAGCGTGGCGAGCAGACGCGTATAACTTCACTGGTATACACGTGCGCTCGCCATGCTTCGGGCTCGGTGGCTTGCTGCGTTCGCCAGACTTTATATTCTCAACTCCACACCGACGTGGATAGTAGGGGTGTGAAAAGGTCGGAGGAAGCGCACCGCTGCCCCTCGCGGGCTCGCTGCGCTCGCCGCGCTTCGGGTTGGCGTCAATCGTGGGGTGACACTCACAATGGGGTTGCGTAACCCATGACGGGGCCATATACAATGTGAAATGGGTCATATTGGCCCATTTCACATTGTTCCCTATGTAAAATGGACTTAATCAAGTCCATCTCATCTTGTGCCATTATAATGGCACAAGACCGACGCGATGCTCCTGATTTCAATGTTAAAAATATTTTAACATTGAAGCCTATGGCAAAATCGCGGGCATCGCGTCGGCCATGTTAATGCACGCGACCGACGCGATGCCCCCGATTTTGCCTTTGCCGGCAAAATGGACCTGATTTCAAAGGAAATCGGGTCCATCGCGGGCATCGTATACCTTAACTTTAAGGTACACGATGCCCGCGATTGTGGCCATGCTAGGAAACAAGTACCGTGAGCAATACCCCGGTAATAATATAATATACTATCACCTATCACTGTGCAATTATATATAACAGTGTACTGCAGTGCGGATACTATTTGATTTAAATCCTGCACGGTGCCTATATATGCAGGACACAACTCCAAAATTGCGCAGTGTGTACATATTCGTGGTACATCAGACATAAAGGGGAGGGTGGTAGGCTTTGCGGCAAACACACCTCCTATCTGAAGCTCTGATTTAATGCATGCATATAAAGCATGGACCTAGGGCAATCCTATTGCCTATGAATAAAGTGTACTTTGTGATTTGTGCTAGACACAGAAACAATTTATCATAAACGTGGCAACATCAAAAGCAAATTATATTGCTACTGCTTATTAATTACTCACACTGTAAAGCACGAAAACAGGATCTGTCTTGGACTAATATAAGACTGATAGAAAGATCGGCCAAAAAGTAACACAGGATACGATTGTACTTGAAATAGACACTTTTTTTGCAACAGTTATAGAATACCTTGGCTGTACATAGTTACAAACATAAAAACACCAATGTTGCAAATATTAAGTGTACATACTGGTCACATTAGAGCAGGGGTGGGGAACCTCAGACCCAGGGGCCATATGCGGCCCCCGTAGCCGGTCTGAGTGGCCCTCCCACCCGCCCGTCGGCCGGGAGTCAAGAACAGGGGAATTCTCACGAGAGGTCGGTCGTTCTCGTGATATTCCTCTTAATCAACAGCAACCGGAGACTGTGAGTCCTATTTAGCAGCAGCCACCGGAGCGTGGGGCGGATGCAGCAGGACAATTTGTAAGAGAAATTTTTACATATGGCCCCCGAAGGATTTTTTCCCCATACAAACGGCCCTTGGCACAAAAGAGGTTCCCCACCCCTGCATTAGAGGATAAGCTTACGGAGAGACCCATATTCATCAGAAGAATTGGGATCAGACCTGACATACACTCCTGTGTGAATAGAGCAATATAGCTTCTACACACGAACACGTACACTTGGCACATCTAGTTTGATAAGGCATCAAGAAAGCCTTTGTTCATTATAAATATAAACGGATTACAGAGACTAATTTTAATCTTTCTAATTTTCTTTTTCTCTATACCCACTATCTTCTTTTTTTTTATATATTTCGCCATATTAATCCCTGTCACAGGGACTTAGACTATCAGGTCACATATAATTAATAAAATTGCATACTTAAGATTAAAGCTGATGGCTTGTTAGCTATAGAGTTAATTGTAATAATTTAATAAAATATACACCGTTAAGGTATTACACAACAGTGTTTTTAAAACTTGTATTGTGTATTATAATCCAAATCAGTAGACATCACCCTAAGCCAGTAGGGGAATATATATGCTAAAATTCCCTCCTGACTGACAATTTGCAAATTTCTAGTATAAGTTTATGGTGCAGGTTTCCACCTCTCTCTTCCGACTTCTGTAATCTCCAAATCAGTGATTAAAGGAGTCTGAAAAATCTGTTGATCTGTTACTTTAGAATTTTCAGGTCATTTTGAGCCTCCACAATGCTGCCGTACCATGCATGTGCAGACTGCTGACCACACATGTGTGGCGACCATTCTGCGGTAACTGCTGGGATTCTGTAATCATATTTATTGTCTGATGCTGCCCCAGAGCAAAATATTTTGACAAAGAAGTAATTGCTGTGTCATACCAATGTTTGTAGAACGGTCATGTTTTTTTGTGACTATCCCATATAATACCCCCTGTCACTCTCTGCTCTATTCAGGGAGAGGGGGTGGGGGGCAGGGGGAATGGCCAGCAGTTTCCAGAGCTCTGACCATGTTAAATTTTGGTATTAAGGAATTAAGAATTTCCAGATAGAGTAAACTTTCAGGATACAGGATATAAAAGGAATTTATTATATCATGGATTTAGGGCGGAAAAAATTGCGGACAGAGAGGGACATACCTGCATGTATGGAGGGACTGCCCTACAATTTCGAAATTTTGGATGATGTTACGCGCCTAACATTTAAAGTGTTAGGTATCCCCCCAACCAAAAACCCCTTACATGTGCTTCTTTGCAAACCCTTCCATTCATTGTCGCAAAATAAACTCTGTAGTCATGTTTGCACAGCGGCTTACTTTTACTTCCTATATATTGGAAACAAGCTATGGCTCCCACAATCTCTTTGTTAATTAACAAAATATGGTATGTTGCCATAAATGCGAATAAATCGGGTTCATATTCTGTATATTTTGTATTATATTCTGTATTATATAAAAAATATGTACTGCATTCACGGTATACTTGTTGTAATGTTTAGTTTTGTCAATTGTACTGCAGCACCATGTCTGATATTTTTTTACTATCTGTAAATCTGATAGAAAAAAAGTTGAAAATAAAGAGATTACATTTTTTTTCTACAACAGTATTGCACTTCTACTATATCATACACCCTATGCAAAGGCACATCAAAATCTGTGTTGCTCTTACAAAAAAAAGTAGCTTGATTCGGTCCAGGTTTTAGGGCAGCAGCTTCAGGAAAACTGATCAGAGTTAGGCTGATTAGAAGCACCTGTGCTATACTGATATAAGTGTTTCCAGGGCAGAGGGTCAATGTTCCTGGTTGTGGAATAGTTGGCCAGGTGATAGGCTGGTGGTGTGGGCTACGGTAGGTGCCACTGGAACATAGGGCCTTATTTTGGTTCATTCTTTCTGACAAAATCCTTCTTAGATGGACAAAACCATGTGCACTGCAGGGGGAGCAGATGTAACATGTGCAGAGAGAATTAGATTTGGGTGAGTAATTTTGTTTCTGTGCAGGGAAAATACTGACTGCTTTATTTTTACACTGCAATATAGATCTCACTTTGAAGTAAAACCCCACCCAAATCTAATTCTCTCTGCACATGTTACATCTGCCCCACCTGCAGTGCACATGGTTTTGCCCATCTAAGAAGGATTTTGTCAGAAAGAATGAACCAAAATAAGGCCCATTGTGAGGAGCTTGAACTATGCTGTGACACCTGTATGTTGCAATGCTGTAAATGTGCTTGTCTATGCTGTGTACCTGGTATACTGTTAACCTGCTAAATACCAGGATTTCTTCTTATCCAGTGTATGTGATTCTATGCCACTATTTATACATCCAGTTGATGTGATCATAGTTTTCACGTTTTGGAGCACCAGTAGATATATTTCGCCTTAGTGTCCATTTCTGATATTATGGAACAACAATTTAGTTCCATCTATCCATGTCGATATCATAATAATAGTTTCACTTAATAAAATAATAATATAATTAAATAGGGACTTAATTAGTTCCCACAAGCTCTAGTTTATCACTATTTCACTATGCCCCCTTCAGGAACATTAATAGATATACCACATACAGTATATACTCAGCATTTAAGGAACACTAATTTAGTTCCAATTAATAATAAATTAAACAATAAATCAAATTATCACCTATTTAATAGACATACCACATATATACTCAGCATTTAAGGAACACTAATTTAGTTCCAATTAATTAATTAAACAATAAATCACATTATCACCTATTTAATAGATATACCACATACATACTCAGCATTTAAGGAACACTAATTTAGTTCCAATTAATAATAAATTAAACAATAAATCACATTATCACCATTAATACTAAAACCATTTCCACTATGTCAACATTCATGCCCTTAAGTGTGGGGTGTAATTAGATTATTGGTCACACCAGTTCACTCATTTTAGGCTAGGATTATTTTACACACGAAGTGATGTCATGATCCAGCACTATATAATCTTGCACAGGTACTATCCCATTCATTCACTGAGGTGGACTCCCTCTGGACTTCATTGTAAGTATACCTTATCTATGTGATTCTCTTGTGGTCCCCTCTATTGCGCTTGCATGTTTAATTAGGGCTGGGATATTTCCCAGTAATAATGTATTCATTTTGTGTCAGAGAAAAAAGTGTTTGTACGCACATTTAAGCTAAAACTTAGCTATCAATTTTGTCATTAGATTGTGTGGGTCTCATACCCCTGAGCCTATCACCTTTTGTTTCTGGAGAAAATCAAGCTCATTTGGTATGTAATTAAATTGGACATCAAAGCAAAACTAATGTATCCATACTTGCAAAATGTAACTGTCAGATACTTACTTTCTGTTAATTTGTGTATAGCTTCTGTTGGAGTTTGCCTATCTATGAGAAACTCTATCTGGATACATATTTTTTATTTGGATTGACATAGGTATGTGTTTCAATCATTGCTCTTTGACTTCCTTCTTCTACTGGTGACTCCATCTACCAATGGTTTTTAATGGTGACACTTCCAACTGTAGTCCCCCCTTTTTTTCATTTTCACTCTCCTCCATCCCGAAAAACCTGTTCTTCGTCCTTTTTTGTGTATATTGTTATGCATCTGGTACGTTTTTTCAATATTGAAGATTGTTACTTATACATATTACAATATGATCCACAGCTGTATCGGTCGCTCTGTTGCTTCTGATGAAGTTGCCCCTGATGAAGTCATGAGAATGACGAAACGCGTTGGTCTTTCCACCATCAACCCACCAGAGTTGTGCATACATTTGTGAACATCTCCTGAGCTATTCATCTACCCACCAGAAGTGGCATATTGTTGTAACACTTGTATTTGTGTTTATTTGTAACACCCGATATAGGGTGATTCATGTGAAATTTTATTCTTAATCCTTTTGTATTAAATACAATTATTTTATCTAAATTGCTTTGTTATTCTAGCGCCCTCTGAAACCCCCATTTCTTTCTTATTTCTATTTCCTGGATCCTATCTAACAGAGGATCCCTCGGAGGTGCTGCTTCCAAAAACTCTGAGCGCAGAGAGGAGACCCCCATACCTTGTTTTATATATATATATATATATATATATATATCATCAGTATCCAGTGCATGCTATATATATATATATATATAACAGTGTGCTGGTCCGGCACTCCCAATGAAATCGGCAATGGAGTTCTGGTGCCTTCACAATAGAGTATACAAATAGAAGGAGCTGGTGCGGCACTCAGTAAAGCAATAATGAAGAAAACTCACGGAGCCATGAAATTAGGACAACGTTTCAGTTGTATTAAACAACTTTTGTCAAGTCTTACATACATGAAATAGTGCAACAACATACCTTTATAGTGACATGCATATACCGTGTGAACAGTGATGGACGGCGCCGGGCAGGACACTGCGTCGATCCGGAAGCCGCCACTAGTGATGACGTCGTGGCGCATCAGCGTCACGCACGTCCATGCTGTGTACCCCATCACCATGGCAACTATGGGAAAAAGCAGAACGCAGCGTGAGGACCAATGTACTGTAAACAAAGCCTGACGGAGGCTAACTCATGTAGGGCAATACTGACAAAACATGGTGTGTAAATGAATAAACATACGTTACATGAGAAAATGTTAACAGTTCTGTTAACATTTTCTCATGTAACGTATGTTTATTCATTTACACACCATGTTTTGTCAGTATTGCCCTACATGAGTTAGCCTCCGTCAGGCTTTGTTTACAGTACATTGGTCCTCACGCTGCGTTCTGCTTTTTCCCATAGTTGCCATGGTGATGGGGTACACAGCATGGACGTGCAAGACGCTGATGCGCCACGACGTCATCACTAGTGGCGGCTTCCGGATCGACGCAGTGTCCTGCCCGGCGCCGTCCATCACTGTTCACACGGTATATGCATGTCACTATAAAGGTATGTTGTTGCACTATTTCATGTATGTAAGACTTGACAAAAGTTGTTTAATACAACTGAAACGTTGTCCTAATTTCATGGCTCCGTGAGTTTTCTTCATTATTGCTTTACTGAGTGCCGCACCAGCTCCTTCTATTTATATATATATATATATATATATATATATTTAGCCAGATCTGTCACTCATCCCCTGTGTGTATAATGTTCCCGCCCAGTGTTCTACACAAACCCGCCCCCCCTAGGGAAAAGACCAGTGTGATACACACCACCACCCCCTTGACATCACCTCCCCCTGCTACAACCCTACATTATGGCTGAACCGCATTACCTGAAAGACACAACACAGTTATTAATTAAACTCAATCGGTTACAGGACCTCCCTTCAAGCACCATCCTGTGCACTTTGGATGTATCAAATTTATATACGGTTATATGTTCAATGGGATCTAACGTCTCCCCCTCACTGGCAAACATCTAAATGTTTCAGATGGATTTTTCTTCCAAGATCGTGATATATATGATAAAATCATACTGTATACAAGATATATAGACGATGTATTGATTTTGTGGTCGGGGACTCATGAACATCTATCTGCAGTCATTAATAACATAAATTCCCTGGAAAATCCCATATAATTTACATTTACGGCCAGTCAATCACAGGTGAATTACCTGGATGTGGCCATCTCCCTTGTAGCAGGGTCATTGTGTACTAACGTTTTCCAAAAAGCAACAGATCGGAACACATTACTGCATTCAAGCAGCAACCATCCTCCTGCCCTAAAGAAAGGGCTTCCGAAATCCCAATTAATTAGAGTGGCACGTATAACTAGTGACCCCACAGGATTGGAGCCAGCTCTAAATGCCATGGTTAATACGTTTCCAGACAGTGGATGCAAAGTCTCAGCTCTTAAAAAACAAAAACTGGAAGTGATGAACATCTCTAGAAACAGTTTGCTCAGTCCAGCAGCAAACAAAAACAAAATGGAAAATAAGATTCCGTTTGTGACAACATTTTCCCCTTCCAGCATTTGCTTACCGAGAGCCTAACAAGCATTTTGGCCGATAGTCACTAGTGACAAATACCTTTCATGTCTGTCAAAATAAAAGAATTTGGCCCAGTTATCGCAGGGATAGAAACATTAAAGATATGGTCGTGAAAACTAATGTAAATATCAAACATCAACCCACCTTGTTTAATGTAAAAAACAAAAAAGCCGGGATGTTATCGATGTCCAGCATGCACAACATGTAGCTTCCTATTAGCTGGACATATAGTTAAACATCCTGACACAGGGAAGCAATTCAAAATCAAGCATGTGTTGTCCTGTAAAAGCCAATTTATTATTTACATCATTATTTGCCCTTGCGGAAAATATTATGTAGGACAAACCATTAGGACTCTAAGGGAAAGAATGGCAGCACATCGGTCTGCGATAAAAGCAGCCCTGGAAGGGAAAGATGTAGACCAGCCGGTGGCTAAGCATTTTAAGGAATTTCGCCACTCACTGTCCCATTTCAAGTGCAAGATTATAGATCACATTCCCCCCTTAGCTCAAGGTGGTGATCGACATAAATTGCTAACACAGAGGGAGTCGGAATGGATCTTTAAACTAAATACTTTAGTTCCCAACGGGTTAAATGAAAAATTCTTGTGGGGAGCATTTATGTAATGGAGATGATCATTGAGAGTAGAGAAAAATGCAGACAGTGACTTGTCATTAGTCATATGAAATAACAGTAGATGTTTATCAGTTCTACACACTAGAACTCCAATATGCGTTTACTGTATATATAGCCGTTCTTACGACCTTGTCTCCATTTGTATATAATGTCTATGTTGTATACAGTATGTATACATGTTTTTAAATTGGTGCTTTGTACGGTCAGGTGCTACCTATATGCCAGGCTTAAAAAGTTAACACACGATTTCAGTTTTTCAAAATTTTTATATCCAATACTTGGTATAATTGTATTCACAGCACTAAATCCCCTGGTGTGGACACCCCATCCGGGCTGCGGGATCAGTTGGAGACGCGAGTGGAAGACGGCCCACCTATGGAGGTGCGGCCTGACGTCACTGGGAGTCCGATTCTGAGACACTTCCCGGAAGCGGTGCACACTGGTCCCTGGGAACTGCGGCTACACGTTATTCCTCTGGCATATAAGGTTAGCACTTGAATGTGTTCTGCTTATTCTTTTTTGCACAATCGCTATAGCACTTTATGAGTGTCCGTGATGATAAAAAGTCTACAGGGCCTTGAAACATTTCTAAAAACAATACTGTATCTCAATAGTTTTCTGTATCCCAAACGTTTACACTTTCAGTTTTCAGTTCAATTTCGGAATACAGTAAGCTGTCGGGGTATAGTAAACGTTAGTAGAAAACACAATACATTTTTTTTGCTCGATTTTAAACAGCGGTTGATTATTGAATAATGAAGTACTCATAATAAAGCCCAAATATAAGTGTACACATCCACTCGCAGGGAAGCGGTCATCTATTAGAATGAACTTAGGTCTACAGTCATTAGGTCGACCCCACTAGGTCGACTGGCAGGAAGGTCGACCTGACTTAAGGTCGACATGGGCCAAGGTCGACATGACTTAAGGTCGAATTTGCATAAAGGTCGACATGAGGAAGGTCGACTGGTCATAAGGTCGACATGGGTTTTTCACTATTTTTTGAGCCGACATGTGCCGACAGGGGGTATTTCATGCCCTACCATCCACTAGGGCGTGGTGGGAAAATAAAATAGTGTGCCGAGCGCAGCGAGGCACCGTGCCCGAAGCATAGCGAGCGATGCGAGGGTCCGATTCTCATTGCCAACTGTGTCCATGTCGACTGTGTCGACATTCGGATAAAAAAACAGTGAAAAACCCATGTCGACCTTATGACCAGTCGACCTTCCTCATGTCGACCATTATGCAAATTCGACCTTAAGTCATGTCGACCTTGGCCCATGTCGACCTTAAGTCAGGTCGACCTTCCTGCCAGTCGACCTAGTGGGGTCGACCTAATGACTGTAGACCTAAATGCAGTCTGACGAATGATCCCATTCCCACTCGCATGCTAGTATGAGTATTTGCTTGAGGGGGGGCATTCTTTCAGTGGGGTGGTGATTAGCTGTTCACTAGGCAGTGTATATACGCTGGGGGTGTGTGTGCAATGTGTGGGGAACGGAATCACCACAAATTACACTGTGCTTCTGGCGCTGTTCTTGAGGCAATAAGTAAAAAATAAAATAATAAATCAATTGGGATGGCTACTGCTGCTGCATATGGTTTATATGAATTAGCTAGAATTCACAGGGATGGAGATTCAGTGTATATACGCTGCCCGTCGAGCAGGTTTAAATGTGCCAGGTACTTTCCTGATTTCCAGCGATTGCACAGCTCTTATATACAAATCTCTCTGCAGTTTGTGACAGATTTTATTGCCATGTGCACTTTGCATACACCTCATCCTAATAACATCTATCCCCACCCCATTACACAAACACCACTATCATTTGCCCTGAATATTATACAGACTTTGCTGTTTCCTTATGTGCAATCCAATCATTTGTTTGAAACATTTATTCAGCAATGCAGAAGTATAATACCATTTCTCTCGTCAATGCTCCTTCCTGTTGGATACCTCTGTCCGCCACAAAAACTATTACCTGTATGGGGTATATTTACTAAAGTTTCTAAAAATGAAAAAAGATTATGTTGAAGATTGCAACCAATCAGATTGAGAATAGAGAAATGATAAAGAAGCTTTAGTATATTTTTTTTTTGGGGTGGGGGGGGGCACTGATCTCAAAGTCATCAATCCTTGCCTCCAGTACAACTAATACTGCAATTTGCGGGTCTATGATGAGGGGTGTGGCTAAAATGACGCGATTTGCTTCATTTCCACAAAGGGCCGTGAATTGTGATATTTGAATGTTGTAGTGGGGGGGGGGGGAGGCGAGGTTCCGAGGGCATGCAGGAGGCTTACCCTCCTTTCTGGGGGTAGATGGACCTGATTTTTCAGAAGCCTCTCGTCTAGTCCATGAGGTTAGGCATTGGGCAAGTATGCAGTTTGGAGATGGGCCAATGTTTAGAGGTCTTCATAGATGGTGTGGCCAGCCATCACATTGGTTTGGCTAACTATTAGAAAGCTCATGGGATGGTCCCCCTTGATAAATATGTACAGTAAATACTGCTAGTGGAGAGGTGTGGCAGGTGGTGCAGTGGCTGGGGCGGATCCAGTGGTTGGCGAAGAGGTTCAGTGGTCAGTAGTAATGGAGCGGTGGCAATCGGGGGTGGATCATTTTGTAGGGGGGTTTTGTAGCGTGACCTTTGTCATCATGTCATACTGTGCAGAGCCACACAGCCAGGGACGGGAGCATCGGGGCAGCATCTGAGTGGGTGCGAGTGCACATATACAGGCTAATCCTTTTGAGTTTACGCCAACCCCAATCCAGGGATTGCCCACCCTAATAGTAATGTATCAGATTAGTAGTTCACTGTAGAAAAAACACCATAGTTCTGTGCAGAATATGTATAATGTGTAATTTAAAAACACAGTCTGGGACCTTATCCCTAGAAGAGGAAGTGGAGGCCCAGTCAGGACGGCCCACCACCAGGGGTTTCTTCTGTGCCCCAGTGGACCAGTCCAACCCTGCTGTTATCTCCATTCAAGTAAATTGACCCCATGGGTGACATTCTATGGGATGAGATGTGTGTTTTTTGGCAATTATTAGTAGAAAAAATGGCGACATCGCATTTTTCCTTGAAATCGCATATTTAATAGGATGGGCTAAGGGACGGATATCGCATATTATGTGCGATAACTCATGCGGACTGAAAGTGTGTGTAAAAATCGCATTTTTATCGCATCCAAATGTTTTCGTACAGAAAAGTATACAAATCGCTTATTTAATGGGATGCGTTTTCTAATAATCGCACTTTTTTCAGACCAGGTTCTGTTGGGCGATTTGGCCCAGAACTCACTTTGGTCAAGTGCATAAATGGTTAATTTCAACACAGGTGCCCTCAATTTCACTCAGAAACACCCCTACATATACCCCAACATCATTAAGGACACCTGTGAGGGTTTGAGACATGGAGATTTTGCAGAGTGGCTTGGAGTTGCTGATTTGTGATGTGGCCCATTTTGTGGAGCTGCGCAGGAGGGAGGAAGCTGGGCACCAGATCCAGGTAGCCCCCCGACTACTGCGTACCCCACGTATGTATCGTGCTCGGCTGTACCTGGACTCCCTCTCGGATCAACAGGTTGTGGGGATGTTTAGGCTGAACCGCAATAACCTGTTGGACTTATATGAGCAGGTGAGAGATGATTTGGACCCTTTCGGGGGAGGCAACTATGCAGTGTCTGGGCTGCAGAAATTAATGTGTACCCTCTACTATTTGGCCACAGGCTCCACTCAGTCTGTGACCTCATGGTCCTTGGGGGTATCACAGCCCACTTTCTCTAAGCATTTTACTCAAGTGTTACTTGCTTTAAAGAAGTTGTGGCGCACATACATCAGATTCCCACGTTCTGAGTTGGAGTGGCAGGACCACAAGGTGGCTTTCTATAGACTTTCAGCATTCCCTCACGTGCTGGGAGCTATAGACTGCACACACATTGGGATTAGGGCACCGCACGTGCGGGGATACGTCTATGTCAATCGGCGTGGGCGGCACTCTTTGAACATTCAGGTGGTATGTGATGGTCATCTCAAAATCCTAAGTGTTGTAGCAGGCTTCCCTGGGAACTGCCATGACGCCTATATTCTTAAGCACTCAGCCCTCTGCCACTCCTCACTCTGCCACCAACACCTCTTCCTCTGCTCACACTGCCACTGCTCCTCTCCATGCTCCTTACTTCCTATCAAAGAGTGAAATGGCACCAGCGCCCCTTTATATATTGGGTGTGATGCATAATAGAGGGGACAGAGGTGGGCCAATAGGTGAGGGGGTTCTTAGTCATGCGGAGACAGTCTTGTAAATCGCACTCCGGTTGGTCCAAAACTCGCACATGACCGGCGGAAGAAATCGCATTTTTATGTGTCATATAATCGCACCACTTCGCCGCAACTCGCACTACATCGCACTTTTCAGCCTCCAAATCGCATCCCATTAAATTTGGGATGGAGATGGATGTTTTGCCCCAATCAACTGGGAGGGTAAGTGACTCCTGTATACTGGATCCTCTCTAGTGAATGACCTGGGAATGGATGAAGTTGGTTTCCACGGCCACTGGAGGTTTTCCGATGAAACTTCCCACGGGTTGGTAAAGGATGATGGAGTGATGATATGTCCATTCTTGATAAAGCTGCAGCTTGGGTAAGCAGCGAAATGCGTTGGTGACCCACACACACACACACCCCCACTGCTGCCTTGTTGACACTGCATCGATAGCATTTGGATATATCATAACCATATTGGACATATCATCACTCCATCATCCTTTACCAACCCGTGAAAAGTTTTATTGGAAAACCTCCAGTGGCCGTGGAATCCAACTTCATCCATTCCCAGGTCATTCACTAGAGAGGATCCAGTATACAGGAGTCACATACCCTCCCAGCCCATTGGGGCAAAACATTCATCTCCACAACATCCAGGAGAACCTTTTTGGATACAATTGGTATCTCCACACCCCATCTAGCCAACTGGCAGGAGGACTCCTCACTATCAATATCCCCACATCATCTCTCATGGAGTGGTAACTATAGCAATGCATCATTAACTCAGATAATTGCCTTCCCCAGGATTATATAAACAGGTCCAACATGCAGGTATTAAAACAGGTATTTATTGCTGTGTGTATTATTATGTTTTTTATTTCATGCATATTTTAACCGCTGTTTACAGCCCAAACTTTTAACAGTTTATTAAAATTTATTGTAATAGATCATCCAATCACCCTTCTAATTTCATTTACAAACACCCTACACCATCTTCATTAGGGCTGCTATAGAACCGTGTGTTTGACCTCCATCTCCCTTTTTTGCTTTCCATCGGGTACGACTAACCCGACTGTGCAGCTGCTGTGATCAACCACTCCTATTGAGCGCCCTCAGGTGGACACCCTCATACGGCATCCACCTAACCCCTTGTTTTCTTCACTGTCAAAGTGTACAGCGTTCCCTCGGGCGGGCTCGCCATGCTTCGGGCATGGTGCCTCGCTACGATCGGCACACTATTCTGTTCTCCCTCCACTGCTAATAGACCTGCATAGTCTATCCTATATGCAGACGTGGTAATCCTCAGATTTCGGCATTTATCAGGGATTTTGCTTTGCCTGCCACAGAAATGTGAATTTTCAGCCAACAAAAACAGGCTTTAATAGGAAAGTCCATTTTTTGGCTGAAAAAAATGAATGATCTAATAGGTTACCATCCAAAAACTCTTGAGAAGATATGCCCAGAGGATTCTAAAGGTGCCCACACACGATGCCATGGTCGGATGCGTTTTGAACTTTTAAGTTCAAAACGCATCACACCCAATTCACATTGCACCATGTTTCTTTCAGCTTGCAATGTGATGTGATGTGCGGGCATATCGCGAATCAATAAAGTATGCGCATGCAGTACTTTTTGATCTAGATTGCATCGCATCCCATGGGACCACTTCGGTTTTCATGTAAGGAACACACCTGACATTTCATCAATGACAGCAGACTGGGAATTAGACTGTGGGTCTACAGCTTAGTCTAGTCCTCAAACTCTCCATCCCCATGTGAGACAGGTCTTAAAATAGCAAAGTCAGTTAGTGTTCATTTGCGTTTAGTAGGTATTGGTAGCCTGCATGGATGTAATATCTTACAGAACAAATGAAATGTACCTGTAGCACTTCAGATGTTTAGTTAGAGATGCCGTAACTCCTCTCCTGGTATTTCATTGGCAGAGGGCCTTTGTTAGGAGCTAGCAAGCCACTGGTGACTGTGACCAATGTAACAGTAACCCCGGTACAGAGCACAATCTATAGGTCTTTAGAAAAAGAGGTAGCCCAACTGTTTGCAAATTGTTTTATGGCAACAGCAGTGTGTTACATTGAGGAATAACTGGTATAAAAGTGATACATAACAAATATTATTATAATTATTATTATATAATGTACATTCTATTATAACTGATTTGGAGGTCTTGGCACTGGTTGATTACTAATTGTAAAGCCACTGGCCAGATGTCCTTCCTCAAATCAGATGGAATAGCACAGAGAGCAACCCAGAATTTTATTGACAGGCAGACAGAATAACCTCAGGAATAATGAGTAGACAATAACTCAAAATGGCAGGACTGGCAAACTGGCGCAGTGACCGACAGACAAGGCAGTACTAACCTAAGCACACGGATATGGGCCAGCGAGGAGCGAGTGCAAGCACAAACTATAACCGGCAGGGATGTTCTGCCCGAATTCAAACTTATTAACAAGCACCATCAATCACCAATTAGGCCAGGGAGGCAGGTTAGTAATTAAAATATAAAACAGGTGAAGTGCTGCACATAGCAGCGCTTCCGAGGTAGCTAGGCAATCAGGAATGGAGAAGCATCCCAGCGTACCTGTTGTCTAACAGGCGGCACCCCTCGGCCCCTGCGCGTACCCAGCACAACATACCAGTTGCCAGGTGACTGATTTTCTTGGAAATGTTGTAGAACAGGGATTCCCAAACTTTTTTTTTTTTAATCATGGCACCCTAATGTATCAGAAGTTTTCCACAGCCTTGGCCAAAATAAATAAAAATTAAAAAAAAAATAATAATAATGAAATAAAGTACTGTAGATTGTGGTTATATGATATACAAGTGTCCCGTGGCACCCCAGGGAGCCACGGCACACAGTTTTGGAACCACTGTTCTAGAATATTCTAAAAATCACATGGATACTTTGTTATCAGACAGTAAACGGTCAGTGGAGTACTCCAGTCATGTATACAATTGAGATATTGCCTTCTTTTAATCTTAATATTAATCAACCTCAGTGTTGTCCTTCAGCAAATTATATCTGGACTTTGCTTTTAATTCAAAGGTGTTGCTGAATTCCAACTGACATGGAGACAGATGTACCCTTATCTGTGACACATCAGATGCTGAATATAAGCTTACTATTGTTTTTATTGCTGCCTGGCACAAAGTCTAATGGTAAGTACTATAAAAGAAGGAGATAGAAGCCAGTTTATTGGATACTCTGATAGGATTATTAATACTTAACATTCTCTCTACCATATAAAGTTTGTTCACCTGGAGCAAATAGCACAAACAAGACACATATATAGGATCAGAACACCAGTCACGAGCTTGTATATTACTCACCTGTCTTTGAGGGGATTTTTATTGGTCATTATTACTCTGGGTATGGGTAACTGTCGACCCATAATAAGTCGATCACTGAAGGTTGACAAGGCTAAGGTTGGAAGGTCAACACAAGCATTAGGTTGACAATGGAAAGGTCGACAGTCAAAATGTCAACATGAGTTTTTCACCTTTTTTTCCAGAATGTCGACATAGTTGACACGGACTCCGTCACAGTGTTCCACGTCCCCTTGCATGGCTCGCTGCACTCGCCATGCTTTGGGCACTATTTTATGCTCCTACCATGCCGTAGTGGATGGTAGGGTATAAAATACCGCCTGTCGGCACATTTTGGCTAAAAAAAACTTATGTCGACCTTTTGACTGTCAACCTTCCCATTGTCGACCTTCTAACCCATGTCGACCTAAATAGGGTTCACCAAATGACCGTATCCCATTACTCTACAGTGGGGATGCATTATTCTTATAACACACAAGAACACTCAAATAATGACATCATATTCCTCTAATCATTTGAAATGAATTCACCATCGAAACAGATATCACTTCCTGTGTAATATATACTAACTGCAGGCATCACATCCGTTTTTTAGCGTACCTATGGGTTGGGTATCTTTCATTCACAATGACGAGATGAGAATGGCGCCATTAGCTGGATTGTCAGCACTGACCATATATTGACATTTAGCATGTCGATACTGATGTTTTGTTGACATTGTTAGAATGTTGACATACTGATTTTTCTTATCACTCAGTGCCAGATGTATCAAGCTTCAAAAGTAATAAAATGGAGAGTGATAAACAGCCAGCCAATCAGCTCCTACCTGTTATTGTTTAAACCCAGCCTGTAACATGGCAGGTAGGAGCTGATTGGCTGGCTGTTTATCACTCTCCATTTTATCACTTTTTGAAGCTTGATACATCTGGCCCTCTGTCTTTAACCTCAAACAGCAACCCAAGCCCTCATAAGTATTATGATATTCACCTATTGAAGTCTATGCTATTTATGCCACTAGTTTAGGTTTGGAAGACCATATAACATATATGCTGAGACAGAAATTGTCAATATTACTTATTTCTCATAAAAATGTATACTGTACCCACCTCTCCAGCCCAGTCTGAGTTTCACTTACAGAAATTGGATTGCTTCAATGACTACATTACGGAAATGTTTTGCTCATGGAAGGTCCCTCAATCACATGTCAACTGCAGCAATGATTTCCAGTTGGAGTATAAAAGACATCAAGGACCGTAAGTTCCTATGTATTATTCTAGAGTATGGTCTGGAGTTTTACTATTGGTTCACTGTAAACATGGCATGGAACGTCCTCACTAAGCTACTGTAAGTGAAGTATAGATGTGTGTAGTGGTGGGGACCTGTGGCCTAAACTTTAGGCCAAAGGGTGGCCAGGCTTTCCATTCCAGATTTATCTACATATCCTTTGGGATGCGGTATAAATGTTGGTCTTCAGAATGTCAAGAACAGAATTATGACATAGGTAGATTGTCGAAACTGATGTACTTTTGACAATGCCAAAATGTTTATATAATGCCACCGAATACTGTATAGAAGTACAATGGAAATCAAGGAGTATATTGACGAGATGTAGTTAAAGCTAATCTTTGGTGAAACACTGAATAAAGGCTCTGTAGAAATCACAGCTTTCTCCAGTCCAGGGTTACACCACTTACTACTGGCCTTTAGCCACTTTACCAAGTGACAAAAAAAAACCAGCCACAGGTTACCTCCATCCATAGAATGGTGTTAGAGAGACACGGTAAGGTGGACCAGAAAAGCTTTATAGGCTTAGATGATCTCTGCTGGGTCACATCTCTATTTCCTAGCATGGATATGAGACGCTGAGGCTTCCGGTGAAGCCAGGGAGAAAACCCTCACTGAGCACCAGAGTTGTCACCAGGGCTTCTAGGAACCCTAGCATGGTAAATTGAGGTGGTGCATCATTCAGCATTGCTGGGATATGCAGCGGGACAGAACCACTGAGTTAACAATGGTAAATCTACCCCCTTGTTCTGCTTACCTAGACATTTAAATCATTGAGTGACTTTGAGATATTATACAGAAATACCCCACTTCTACAGAAATTGTGTGGTTGGGCAACTACTGAGCAAAGATAATAACAAGAGGGATTTTATTTTATATTTGGTAATGCAACTTCCCACAAACCATTCACTGTGGTTAAACACTCTAAATATTCATAGCACACTTTCCCATACTTGTGTCTGGCACTGCCGCACTGGCATCACAAAGCGGCTGCACCCGGGTGCCACCCATCAAGAAGGGACAACAAAATGCAGGCTGCTGCTCAGTGACAGGAGCTGGTACTGCACAGTAACAATACATGGAGCACCTGGCTTCTGTCACAGTGTGAGAGCTGGAACTGCAGCTAAGGCACTCCCTGGGGCAGCATGCATCTCTCTGGGGGTCTCCTCTTTATAAAAAACAAACAGGTGTTGGGGCACAAAGTCACCCTCCCTTTTGTGCAATGCACCTATATTATGTGGAGGAACTCTACAGCAGCGCACCGGGTGTCTCTTTGGTAGGTGGCTCCTCTAGTATCTGGTACTTGTTAGCTTCCAAACAATGAACCTCTACAAAGCTATACCCACCTGCCGTAAGGGTGGTGCAAATTTCAATGGTGGGACAATTGATGAGAGCTCCCGGAATACGGTTCCTGCAGAATAACTGCATAGGTAATTGTAATATTTGGTATTTATATTATGTACATTACAATACTTATGCTATAGTTACCAGTTGTGTATTATACAATCGTTCTTTGATGTCCTATTATTGTGACCTACCCAGTATAAAGCTGTGGATACTTTGTGGCTTCTTATAAATATAAGATAAGGAACACTACTGATTATCCGGCACCAGATGATCCTGCACCTCCAGTGGCAAATGCAGGATATTTAGAGGGGGGTTTCCAAATGTAATCCAAAGTCTCCCAAACTGCAGCACATTGGAGTAAGTACGGCAGCTCTGCTTTGTCCCTTTCACTGATGTGGTGGCAGCTCTATTGATCATATTATATACCAGTGCTATTGTCATAATTTAAGGCACTTGCCAAGAGGGGGGCAAGTGCCAGTGCCCCCCCCCACACACACTGCGTTGCCTATGACCTCTTTTAAACAGGATACATACATCAGGTGCTGGGAAGAGTTAATCTGCAGTGAAGTTAGGCTGGGGCAGGGCTCAGCTAGTCCGCGGGGTAAAGTTAGTCTGCGGGGGCTTGTCAGCCTGCAAAAGGTGTAGGTGCTTCCGGGGGGGGGGTTCAGGTAGGCTGCAGGAGGGCTTGGTACGGCTGTGGGAGGTGAGGTAGTGGGAGGGAAAGCTGTCAGGATGTTGCTATATGTTTTACCAATAACCTGCCAAAATATATAATTCGGCACAGTGCTGGAACCAAGGGTGCCGCATTATCAGTGGTCTACTTGTAATAGTGATTTTAAATGGGTAATATCTAGTTCTTCTTCCAGCAATGAACTCAGGCCACACTGCCATACCCCACTATTATAATCCGCAATTATTTTACTGAGAAAAGCATCTGTGGGCCTAATTCAGACCTGATCACAGGGCAAATTTGTTCTCAAAATGAACAAAAGACAAAACCATGTTGCACTGCAGATGGGGCAGATGTAACATGTGCAGAGAGTTAGATTTGGGTGAATTATTTTGTTTCTGCGCCAGGTAAATACTGGCTGCGTTATTATCACACTGCAATTTAGATTTCATTGTGCGGCCCCTGCGGCATCAGAATTGAAAGTAGAAATAAACTGTGCAGCAGAAGTCTATTTCTACTATCTCAGAATGAGGGCCATGCTGCTCAATATAGCAACGCACCCCCTCCCCTGCCAGCCAATGCCCGCACCCCACCGACTACCGTCATCAAAAAAATATTGGTGGCTGTCACATTGGCCAGTGTGTCGCTCCCTTACTCTCGCTGCATATGTCACATCTGCCCTACTTGGAGTGCACACGGTTTGCCCATTTTAAGAACAAACGTGTCCTGCAATCAGGTCTGAATTAGGCTCAGCCTATGGCCATACAGTAACTGAAAATATGTATTTTTATTCTAGGAATAAAATTATAGAAAATTCAGCACATTTTTGGCTATAATAAATAGAGACGATACAATACATTGTTGAATATCTATGAAAAAAGTTACAAAGGTATATGCTAGTTTTACCCATAGCTACCAATTAGATGAATTCAGTGGCGTAACTACTGTAAGGCAGCCCCAGCAGCCGCTTGGGGGAGCAAGCAGCAGGGTCTGTGTGGGCGCCGGCACCCGCTCCACGCACTGACATGCTGCTGCCTGTCGCTGCTCACTGACTGAGCACTGGAGGCGAGTCAGCAACAGCGCGGGTGGGGCTATGGCAGAGATGACAAATTCCCCCACTGATTAAATTGACTGTACACAGAGCCGGCTGTTGGCTACTGTGTACAGGATGGGAGGGGGGGGGGGGGCCACACACTTTTTGGCAGTGGGGAGCAAAATTTATAGTTACGCCACTGGATGAATTGCTTTTCCTCCTGCTATAATCATCATCACCACTTATATTTTTGTTCACCAGTTTCATAGATCCACTCTCCCCCCTGTGCGCATGGATATAAGTATGTCGGAGAGTCCAAATTACACAACTAAATGAATAACCTTCTGCTATATTTCAGACCCTCCTACTGTATCCCAGAGAACATGCATCTTGCCGATTCCAGGTCACCTGATGAGTGCATCTGTTACATTAAAGTTCATTTCTTTGTTGCCTCAGACGAGTACAACATTCAGGTCCGGTTGCGCGGGATACCTGTTCATAACATAACTGTGGTGCCAGCGAAAAAAGGTGAAACTCATAGCATGCTCTGCTAGTCTACTGACACTATTCACTGCTTGGCAGTGCATATTCAGTGCGCTTTGTAAGTGACGTCCACTGTCTTCACCGTTAACACACCTGCCACCAAGGATGATCAGCGACACAAGTATGCAAAACAACACCACAAATTGTCCGCTGTGCACACGTGTCTACCTTGGTCAACAGCTCTTTCTTCATTAGAAAGTTTGTGGGTTAGCAGGCAACGGTGGCAGGACAGGGGTACAAAGATAACACTGCCCATGTATTTGCAGAGATATAACACCCATAAACACTAAGCGATATTACAATCTATCATTTTGCCTTCTTACTAAAATATAAAAGTTTCTGCCTATTTTCCAATTTGAGGTCATAACATTATGTATTGTATTTGAATTTTACAGTTAAGCCAAAAACTCCGGTAAACCTTACTATAGAACACAGTGCTGGAGAGACGGTGATAGTTCGCTGGGACAGCAGCTACACAAACGAGGACTACTTGTTCCAAAAGCTCATTTTTGATGTCCAAATGAGCAGCAAGCAAGATCCAAAAGAGGTAACACTCCTGTGCAATACCCTGTTCTGCCTGTACAATAATAATAATAATAATAATAATAATAATAATCATGTTATTCATATAGCACTCTCTCTCCAATAGGACACAAGGGGCCTTATTCTGGTTCACTCTTAGAGGCAAATTCCTTCTCAAATGGACAAAACCATGTGCACTGCAGGGGGGCAGATGTAACATGTGCAGAGAGAGTTAGATTTGGGTGAGTTTTTTTGTTTCTGTGCAGGGACAATACTGACTGCATTATTTCTACACTGCAATAGAGAGCTCACTTTGAAGAAAAACCCCACCCAAATCTAATTCTCTCTGCACAAGTTACATCTGCCCCACCTGCAGTGCACATGGTTTTGTCCATTTGAGAAGGATTTTGCCTCTAAGAGTGAACCAGAATAAGGCCCAAGGTGCTTAACATATAGAATGACTGTAATACAGTACAGAAACAATGAAGTACAGAAAAGCTTTTCATATTCAATACTTGAGTAAACAGGAAAATCTTGAGTCTGTTTGGTACTTCTGTAGTTTCGTCTGAGTCCCCTTGCGGGGCTCGCTACGCTCGCCACGCTATTTAAAATCAACTCCATGCCAACATGGATAGTGGGGGTATGAGCTATCCATGTTGGCATGGAGTTAAGTTACTTTTTTTTACATATTTCGTGGCGAGCGTAGAACCCGGAAGTAGCATGGCGCCATGCTGGCGCCGTGAAACTACAGAAGTACCGTCTGTTTTTAAAGCATTCCAGAGTGGGGGCCTTTCAAACTATGCAGGGAAGTGAGTTCCATAAAGTCAGAGCTAAATGGCTAAAAGCTCAACCCCCAGATGAATTACAGGAGATCCTAGGTACTGTTAAAAGTCCTTCATCTACAGACCGCAGTAATCGGCTGGGACAGTATGGAATCAGAAGCTGCTTCAGATACCTTGAGCCTTGGTCCTGTAGGGCTTTTTCAGTAAGTTGATCTTGAAAGTGATTTGCCATTTTATGGGCAGCCAGTGAAGGGAGTAGAGAATGGGAGTAATGTGGCTAGAACAGGGCTGGTTAGTTACCTGGCAGCTGTGTTTTGTACCAGCTGTAATCGGTGCAGTTCTTTTGCTGGAAGAACATGGTAGAGGGCATTGCAGTAATCCAAACGAGATGATACAAATGCATGTATGACTTTTGGAAGATCTTCAGATGGGATTAAGTGTTTGATTCTGGCTATGTTCCTCAGTTGAAAGATTGTGGCTGATATCTGATATTTAAGTGTCAATCTACCATCCAGCACCACGCCAAGATTCAGCACATGATCAGAGTTTTGTAATTCTGTACCCCCAAAACCTAGATCAGTATCTTCCAATTTATACAAATGTCAGAAGATTGTATACAGGCAGTGAGAGCTATAGGAGTATTAATATATGGTGTCTAATAGGGTGGCCCTTAGCAATAGGTAATTTTCCTAAAGTTAAAATTTTGCTGCTTCAGCCCTGGAAGGGTGAAGCCTGGGGGGGGGGGGGGACACCTATATTGGGGTGCCTTAACTCCTCTAGGTACCCCGTCCAGGGCTGATCAGCCCAGGTCATCATGTTTTGGCTGGGGGACTTTGTATAAAAAGTGTCCCCGAGCTGTGGCAAATGTAACATGTGTGATTTGATGCCTGGGTACTTGTGAGTTATCCGGGCGTCCGATTTTTAAATCGGGTCGGATCGGGACATCGCATCGCATCGCATGCGACCATCGGATGCGATGCGATGCGATGCGATGACCCGATTTTTCCATAGGAATCAATGTTAAAATGGACTGAGTCCATTTTAACATGGAATTCAATGGGAAAAAGGGGTCCTTTTCATACCCCTACTATCCAAGTGGGCATGGAGTTGGATATAAACCTGTGGCTAGCGTAGCGAGCCACCGAGCCCGAAGCGTGGCGAGCGTAGCGAGCCCCGCGAGGGGACACGGAATACCGTCCCCTCGCGGGGCTCGCTTCGCTCGCCACGCTTCGGGCTCGGTGGCTCGCTACGCTCGCCACAGGTTTATATCCAACTCCATGCCCACTTGGATAGTAGGGGTATGAAAAGGACCCCTTTTTCCCATTGAATTCCATGTTAAAATGGACTCAGTCCATTTTAACATTGATTCCTATGGAAAAATCGGGTCATCGCATCCGATGGTCGCATGCGATGCGATGCGATGCGATGCGATATCGCATCGCATCGCATCTGATTGTATGCCTTAACTTAAGGCATACAATCAAAAAATCGGACGCCCAGATAACTCACAAGTACCGATGCCTGTCCCAAATATCGCACCCTATTAAGTTTCGCCCCATATTTAGTAATAAAAAAAGTGTACAAAACGCATAACATTATAAAAACAGAGAGGTTAAAAACATGGCTTTAAAACTTTGTCAGGGCTACCAGCACAACAGGGGAAGATCTATATTATAAAATAAACAAGTAAGCACAAGTTATTACAAATACAATAACTTTATTTACAAACATGGATGAAGGTAAAAAACAGGTTTTTGCCATATACCCATAGGTGCCGATTCTGTGGGTGCTTGAGGGCCCCAGCACCCACAGAAATTGATGAGCACCCACCCGCTCAGCAGCGGCCCACCCGCCCATGTCCCACTGCACTCCCCTTTTTGTATTTTGCACTGTTGCCATAATTTGAATATTAGAGACAACTGTGCTGCGTAATATAAATCAGTATTATTTTGTGGCCATGCCCCTTTCCCACGAAGCCATATACCCCTATATTTTTGGCTTGAGCACCCACCAGCAAAAACATAAATCGGCACCTATGCATATACCTGCTCTCTGCCCTCAGCTGTGCAAGTTGCCTTCCCTATTATATTTATTGTCACTTATCCTTCTAACATACCTCCCAACAATCCCGAAAACCGCGGGAATGTCCCGGTTTTCAGGGACATTCCCGCGTCCCTCCCGCGGCCGGCAGTGTTCCCTGGCGAGGGGGGCTGTTGGGAGGGGCTGTTGTGCGCACAGTGTCTATTTCCTGCAGCCAGGGGGCTGGGGGCATGGTTAGAGGCTCACAGAGCCTCTGGGTCATGCCCCCATAGCATCAAAACGGGGGCGTGGCCTCACGGGAGAAAAGCCCCCCCCCCCCTGGAATTTTGGGCGCGCAACACTCTGTCCCTCCTCCGTCTCCATTAAAGTTGGGAGGTATGTTCTAATACCAAGAATAAGTCTGGATTTTTTTTTATTTAAGAGAAAGTTATATGAGATTAAAAAAGCTGTATCGAAAACAATAACTTTCTGGGCGAAAAGGTAAAAATTTCAGGTTGGCCTTGCAGTTGTCCAATTGAGCTCAAATTTAGCATAGATTTTTTTTTTTTGTTAATTGGAACGAGATAGCAGGGGTGGGAGCTAATCTTTTTAAAAATTGAAAAATAAGGGCCACATAAGAGGAGCCTTTGGAGGGTAGTTCAGCAGAGATGAAAACACGATGCCACGTGCCATTCCACTTGAGTTCATACCTTGTTTTTAGGCGTGCATAGGGTCTATTTGATGAACTGGGTGGCACCGACTCCAATGACTCCACCAGCATAAAGCTAATGCAATGTACAAACTGATTTCAGGGGAAAAAATACACTACTTGGCCTCATCCTAATGCTCTATCAATATCACAGACTTTCATAGATGTGGACCCCTCTATTCCGTGAGAAATTGTCACGGACTATCGAGGGACAGGGAACTCACAGGCACCAATAAGTGCAACCTAGTGACTGTCAACAGAGAACGGTGGAAACTGTTGGAAGTCACTGTATAGTGTACAGGGTTAAAATTCGACTTCTCTGCATAATTTAGGATTGGCTGCCACCAGCACGAGGTTTGCCTATCTTATTAAGCATAAATGATTTGGTCCTGAACAACCAACTTGTGGCACCCCAGGGTGTTGGAGACCTCAGTTTGGGAACCACTGATTTATGCCATGTGTGTAATAAGTATGTTTTTGTATTTATATTTACTATAAATGACACTATCTTTTGACATAATTTAACAGATAAAAACGAATACACTAAACCAAGTGGAATCCTACTATGTCATACAAAAAAGACTTCTGAGGCGAGGACACGACTACACAATAAAGGTCAAATCAAAGCCAAACAGTAATCACTACGATGGCATCTGGAGTGAGTGGAGTTCTAAGGCTGACTGGCACAACGGTAAGAGTCCAGATTGTGTTATCTGCAGATCATTTATTACTGCTGGTAACACCGCAGAATAAGTCATAGGATAGACCACTTAACAGATTAATAATTAGATGGATAGGACGACAGCTTCAGGCATCCACATAAAAATAGTCCACTCATGACTGCATGATAATAACCAGCCACCAGCTGGCCACAGGGAAGCCCACAAATAGGAGGTATTAAAGTTGTTGTTCTATTTTCCACAAATGCTGCAACATTTCAGGCCCATTTAGGTGTGACAATTGAGATGTGGACTTGCCATCCACTACCACCCCAAAGGTCCCCTTAATATGGAAAAGTTATTATACCTTTATTACATGCAGATAGAAATGTGTCTATACTGTACATCCATATGCAAAGTTGGATGCATTTGATTTTAAAGTGTAAATGATTGCCGCTTTAAAAAAACTGGAGATTTCCTACCAAATCTCTCACTTTCTGAATCTCTCCTCCTATTACATTTCACCCTTTAATCTTTTTTTTTACACAACATTTTGTTTGAATTTATATAACAAATGTGAGCGGCGCTGGCATTTTTTAGCCAATATTTACATATCTCTCACAAAGCTGTTGGTACTCATATTTTGCTCATCTCTCACAGAGATTTTGGTATTTTTAGCGGATACTTTTGTGCATCTCTCATAGGCCCTTATTCTGATCGGTGCGGATTTTTCCGCATGCGGTCGTACCGCCGATGGTTTCCGACTGCGCATGTGCAGAGGTCACTCTGCGCATGTGCAGGCGGTTTCGCCGTATCTATTCTTTAGACGCCGCACAGGGGGCGGAGAGGGGCGTGAAGGGCTACTTAGCCTCATTACCCTATGCATACGCCCCGCGTTTCATGGGCGTTCCCATGCAAACGCAGGGCGTATGCATGGTAATGAAGCCGTGACGCATGTGTAGGGGGCGGGCATCTGACATCGCCGGATGTCAGCTGCCCGCCCCCATACATGATTTCATACGGACAAGTGTCCGTGTGGTCTAGGGTGGCGGGCGCTGGTGGAGCGTGCGGCCCTGCATTCGATGTTCGGCGACCATCGAATGCAGGGGCTGCTCCCAAGATGGAGGAGGCGTATCCCCGTCCACTTTCATGCGGACCGCCACATATCCGCGTACTGACGGAGGTGGCGATCCGTATGGAAGGAGGGGATTCGCCTGCACGGTCCTGGCCGCATATTCTGATCTGCCCGCACAGATCAGAATAAGGGCCATAGAGATGTTGACACTCAAAGGATTAATCTCATAGGAATAGGGACTTGTCATGTTTCCTTTCCACTTTATTTTAAGGATATCGATAAGGACAGATTATGCTCTTATATCATGTACCGGTCACAATTATAAGTGCATTTAGTATTATTATTATTAACCCTTTGATTGCCAAGGTTGCTGTGCTTACAGCAACTGTTCTTTTAGTATAAATACATACAAATACAATTAAATGTAGTTCAGTTAAATATTGCACCCAAAAAGAACAGTCGCTGTGAACGACGCTGGAATTTTCAACGGCTATTTTGAGGACCTCTCACAGCAACGCTGTCACTCAAAGGGTTCATAAAAACATTGTAGTTTTTACACCTATTTGGGAAATTCCTTTGGCATTCAAAGGGTTAGTATTAATAACTGCTGCAATATTCTATAGTTCGGTCATTGGTAACAATGACATGTATTCTATATTCTACAGACTATGTTATCCTTCCTCAGGATGCAATGGCAGTAATTGTCCAAGGACTTGCACCAGTTCTCTTTATCTGCATTTTGTTGTGTTCCATTTGCGTCTATTTGTAAGTACAAATAAACCCTGTAATAACTACATTTTGTTTTGCATATTTTACGCAGAATAAAAATCTATTACTATAGATTATCATAGAATTTTGACTATAGATAAAAACCAATTGGCTGATCTAGTCTGTCCATGCGCACACACACACACACACACACACACACACACACACTTAATGGTTAGGGGTAACTTGTTTTTTCTGCTGGGGGGCTAATTGACCTACCAGTAATTTTGTGGATTGTGGGAAAAAACGGTGTACCCAAAGTTGACCAATGCAAGGGCATGGAGAATATATCGACTCCACACAGTTAGGGTCATGGAGGGAATCAAACCCAACACATCAGAGCTGTGTGCTAACCATTACCCCAACACTATCATACTGTCATGGTATTATAAAAAATAAATACTATAGTTGAAATAGATTTTTAAATATATATATACAATTAAATATGCACAAAACCCCTTCTCGCGCTAGTTTTAGTGTAACACCTTAAGGCTAGAAAAAGGGGGGTGGGTGGAGCGCTAAGAGCAATAATTGGTTTTACAATCAGTTTCTATCAACATGAAAAATTTATTTCTAAAATAAAATCCTCAATCAGTGTGCAATTGCACTGGGTAGGTATACAATCAATGCATGGATAGCATAATATATTGCACAAAATGTATAATATTACAAAACATTAAAAATGTACATTATAATATGAAAAATAAAAAATTGTGAAAAATGGGTGTGATACTTATGGTCTGGAGTCCCGTTTCACCCAAGGGTGGGAGACGATGGTATTTGAAAAATCCTGGGGTCAATCCTTGTATAGCTGAAAGGGGATAGGGTCCATTTAACCTTGCTGGATTCTTTATTCACGCTGGAGGATGATGTTAGAGCCCCTGTTGGAGTGCGGGGAGTCCTCAACAATGGTGCGGAATTTGTAATCCTTTTTGTGCAGGTGGTGGTTCCCAGATGGATATTGCAGCTGTTTGACCCAGGTGTTTGCAAAGTGGGGGAAATTGGTCTCCAATATTGTGATAGTGAGAGGTGGTGGGAGTCAGACCAAAGATGCCCAATTAAAATCAGCAGGTGCTCCCTGACATGTTTCGCCGTCCAACTGACAGCTTTTTCAAAGGTGTTTGAAACCTTTGAAAAAGCTGTCAGTTGGACGGCGAAACATGTCAGGGAGCACCTGCTGATTTTAATTGGGCATCTTTGGTCTGACTCCCACCACCTCTCACTATCACAATATTGGAGACCGATTTCCCCCACTTTGCAAACACCTGGGTCAAACAGCTGCAATATCCATCTGGGAACCACCACCTGCACAATAAGGATTACAAATTCCGCACCATTGTTGAGGACTCCCCGCACTCCAACAGGGGCTCTAACATCATCCTCCAGCGTGAAAAAAGAATCCAGCAAGGTTAAATGGACCCTATCCCCTTTCAGCTATACAAGGATTGACCCCAGGATTTTTCAAATACCATCGTCTCCCACCCTTGGGTGAAACGGGACTCCAGCCCATAAGTATCAGACCCATTTTTCACAATTTTTTATTTTTCATATTATAATGTACATTTTTTATGTTTTGTAATATTATACATTTTGTGCAATATATTATGCTATCCATGCATTGATTGTATACCTACCCAGTGCAATTGCACACTGATTGAGGATTTTATTTTAGAAATAAATTTTTCATGTTGATAGAAACTGATTGTAAAACCAATTATTGCTCTTAGCGCTCCACCCACCCCCTTTTTCTATTGTAATTTCACCAGGGGATTGACACCCCCCAGTAGGAGCAGCTTGACAAACCACCCCAGTAGGCACCCTATAACTATAAGCCACTAGGCTATTAGTTAATTCCTTTTTCTAACACCTTAAGGCTGCCTTATCCACAAAGTTCCTTGTTGGAGGGGAACACAAACAATATATTTGACAATTTGTAGATTGGCATCCTATACTACAGCGTGCTCCATCTTTGCAGGGGCTGGAGAAACTATCGCCAGCTGCCAGCCCCCGCTAGGGGGCGTGTGCATTAGAAGCTTGCACGCCCCGTGGCGACGGAGCTCCCCGCAGCCGTCTGCCACCACCAGAGCCAGTCCCCACCGCCACCATGACACCCCCCCCCCCTAACCCTGCCCATCTCCCTGTGGAGACGGGCAGGGACCCGCTGCCCATCCACCGAGAGACTGGGACACACGTGCGCGTGAGATGCACGCCCGTCCCAGTTTGATGTGTGTGGGCCCCGGGGCGACCACTTAATCCAGCACTGCTTAATCCGCCACTGTCCTCAAGGCACAAAAACAGTGCAGGTGTAAGTGATATCCAGGTTTCAGTACAGATGGTTAAATAGAAATAACTGAGGCCCAAATTAAGTCATAATTGGTAATTCTAAAAAAGGCTATAATATGAACAAAAGACACAGACAAACTACACATAACATAAATAGTGGTAAGGAACCACTTATCGGACTCAATAGAGTCCCTGCAGCGATTTATCGCTGGTATCAAGTATGTATATTGCCGCACTAATGGGCAAGTATTAGATATGTCCACAAATGTGGGTCACTTCAGTACAAAGGGTTACAGTGAAGTGAAAACACTGGTAGCGAAATGGTTAAAAAATATTAACAGGTTACATCCAATAAGTTGTATGGTGTGTGTCCAGTTCACAAATGTATAAACCATGCAGAATCAGCATATAGTTTTGGTGAAAAATTGGACAGAGGACACAAACAGACTATACAAAAATTAAATAAGTGGTCAGAGCCACTAGTTGTACTTCAGTTGAGTCTCTCCAGTCATTTGTCTCTGGTATCTCAAATGTATATCGCCACAGGTGTGGGTTTTGCATAGGACACTGGTAGCAAGAGTAGGATGGATATGTAGTCATAGGTAACATCCAATAAATTTGTGTAGCTTATGTCCAGTTCACAAATATGTGATGCCTACAATAGATTGTATGGTGTGTGTCCAAGTCACAGATGTATGGTGATATACTGAAACAGTATTAATTTGTGTGACAAATTGGACACAGGACACAAATAGGCTACAAAAATTAGCTCTCAGTAGTAAAAAAAAAAACCTTATCTGGGCATCAATTGAATCCCAACCGTGAGTGGTCTATGAAATTACAAAAATATGTGACCACAGGTTTGTGAGTCAAATTGATATATGTGTATGCCCACAGTTGTGGGTCGCTTTGATACACTAAATTTCAAAAATATATACAGTATATGAAGACACAGATTACAAAGATAGGATGATTTGTGAATTGTATCCAATAAATTGTATAGTGTGTGTCCACTTCACCGATACATAATAAATAATAATGCGCTCAATCGGCGTAAATTTAAATGTGATAGATGCAGAGCTCCAAATATAGGCAAACAAAAGGGTAATGTAGTGATAGCCACCTACAAGAAGTGATACTGAAGTTTTAATTGGATTAAGAGTAGTATCAAAATAGGGACTCCACAGGAATGCACACAATTACTACTGCTGTGTCAAACGACTAGTCCTAGTCCTGTGTTGACACAGTGAGCGGATTGTGTTGTCAGACCATCAATGGGGAGTAGAGTTGGGAACTATATAGAAATAGCATCTGCTGTCTCTTCCCCAGTAATAAGGTGACAACAGGGCACCTTATTACTGGGGAAGAGACAGCAGATGCTATTTCTATATAGTTCCCAACTCTACTCCCCATTGATGGTCTGACAACACAATCCGCTCACTGTGTCAACACAGGACTAGGACTAGTCGTTTGACACAGCAGTAGTAATTGTGTGCATTCCTGTGGAGTCCCTATTTTGATACTACTCTTAATCCAATTAAAACTTCAGTATCACTTCTTGTAGGTGGCTATCACTACATTACCCTTTTGTTTGCCTATATTTGGAGCTCTGCATCTATCACATTTAAATTTACGCCGATTGAGGGCATTATTATTTATTATGTATCGGTGAAGTGGAAACACACTATACAATTTATTGGATACAATTCACAAATCATCCTATCTTTGTAATCTGTGTCTTCATATATATATTTTTGAAATTTAGTGTATCAAAGCGACCCACAACTGTGGGCATACACATATATCAATTTGACTCACAAACCTGTGGTCACATATTTTTGTAATTTCATAGACCACTCACGGTTGGGATTCAATTGATGCCCAGATAAGGTTTTTTTTTTGACTACTGAGAGATAATTTTGTAGCCTATTTGTGTCCTGTGTCCAATTTGTCACACAAATTAATACTGTTTCAGTATATCACCATACATCTGTGACTTGGACATACACCATACAATCTATTGTAGGCATCACATATTTGTGAACTGGACATAAGCTACACAAATTTATTGGATGTTACCTATGACTACATATCCATCCTACTCTTGCTATCAGTGTCCTATGCAAAACCCACACCTGTGGCTATATACATTTGAGATACCAGAGACAAATGACTGGAGAGACTCAACTGAAGTACAACTAGTGGCTCTGACCACTTATTTAATTTTTGTATAGTCTGTTTGTGTCCTCTGTCCAATTTTTCACCAAAACTATATGCTGATTCTGCATGGTTTATACATTTGTGAACTGGACACACACCATACAACTTATTGGATGTAACCTGTTAATATTTTTTAACCATTTCGCTACCAGTGTTTTCACTTCACTGTAACCCTTTGTACTGAAGTGACCCACATTTGTGGACATATCTAATACTTGCCCATTAGTGCGGCAATATACATACTTGATACCAGCGATAAATCGCTGCAGGGACTCTATTGAGTCCGATAAGTGGTTCCTTACCACTATTTATGTTATGTGTAGTTTGTCTGTGTCTTTTGTTCATATTATAGCCTTTTTTAGAATTACCAATTAAAAGTTACTATTTATAAATTACAATCATAACCAAAATTTATTTTTTTCTGACAAGCGTGCCCACAATCAAAGGAGAGTACTTTTTTCTTTCCCTTTAAAAATTGTACACTTTCTACTCTCAGGGGTGCACCTCCACAAGAGTGATACATTCGAAAATATATCAATATATACATCTTTTGTTTATTGTGGATTCTAAAACTTACATATCATAAAAAGTTTACCATCGATAGGTGCATCTTGTGCAGAGGTTCTTACCATACCCCCCAACCCCATCTTGAATGCCCAAATTAAGTCACCTGTTCTCAAGCATGGTTATTACTAAAACCTGGACTGCTAGTATGGCTTGAGGGCCAAGATTGGGAATGCCTGATGTAGACAGTAAGTTCCAATTGGCCAGTAAAGGACATTAATGATCATTGCTGCATAATATGGGGACGTTCTATAAAACAAAGAACAATGAATAAACTACATATTTTTTTAATAAAATAGTGTGTTTCTGGTTTTCTTTGTCTAGTCTGTACGATTGCTAATTGTTCTTCTAAGTCAGTGGTTTCTTTTTTTAAATCTATCCTAACAATATTCAATAACAGCTGTAAGAAGAGATGGTGGAAGAATATCCCGGATCCTGGGAAAAGTCGCCTGGTATTTACCTTGGTCCATACATCACAGGTTAGCCTAAAGCTTGTGGTTACTATGATCATTAAAGTACAATTGCATCATGCATAGGTAAAGCTGGTGTGAGACTGTGTTATGTATGTATATGTGCCAGTACGTATGTATGTAGGTATGTATGTAACTTTATGTATATGTGTTGCAGTGTCCAGTGAGTAGGAGAGATAGGGAGGGAACGTTCTTACCTGCTATTCGCACAAGTCAGAGTCCAGCCCAGGAGCTGCAGAAGGGAAGTACACAGACAATAGGGGTATAACACCGATATTGTGTGTGTACTTCACTTCTGCAGCTCCTGAGCTGGACTCTGACTTGTATGACCACTTCCCTTTTCCCGGTAGGTGTTGAAGGCTTGCACACAATAACCCCATACCTACATCCCAAATGGCCAGGGCCAGATTAAGCCTCGGGGGTGCACGAATGCAATCATAATTTAAGGAGGAAGTACAGGTAGAGAGCATTTTATCCTTCCTTAATCCTTTGTGTGCCAACATCTCTGTGAGAGATGTTCAAAATATCTGCTAAAAATGCCAGCGTCGCTCACATTTGTTATATAAATTAAAATGAAAAATTGAATGTAAAAAAAGATTACATATCCTATATAGGGTAAACATTACAGGTCATTATGATGAATAAAAAGGTTTGCTTGCCAATTTTCACACCCATTTTGACAAATTCACTTGGCACTCAAAGGGTTAAATGGGTTATGGTGGGATGTAAGGATTGTGTATATTTAATTTAAACCAATAGTGTATATTAGCTTTAAACTAATAGTTTAATAATACCCAGATGGGCTGGAAGAAACCTGGGAACCCTGTGTCACTTACAGCTCTCTCCACCCTCCGTTCTCTCTTCTGGTAGGGAAGCTCCATTGGTAGCCAATGGATCCTGATATTACTGTATATGGGTGACACAAGGTGTGATTCTCAGGGGTGTAACTAGAACTTTGTGGGCCCCATAGCAAAATATCTTGAAAGCCCCCTCCCCATCTTTTGTCACTACAATGCCCCTTAAGAGAGCGAGAGAGAGAGAGAAAGAGAGAGAAGGAGGTTCTCAGCGGGAGAGAAAGAGATGAGCAAGTTAGAGAGGGAGGGAGAGAGAAAAGAGTGTCAGGAAGAGGGCAAGAGAGCAGAAAGCAGGAGAGATGGAGAAGGAGCAAGCAGGAGAGGCAGATGGATGAATGGAGCACCATATGGGGGAATATATGGCCAGAAAGGAGGGCAGGAAGGGTGCATAAATGGATAGACAGACCCATGGGAGTGAGGGGCATATATGGACAGACGGACGGATGGGAGGGGCATAGATGCATGGTCAGACGGTAGCGAGGGGGCATATATGGACAGACAGATGGATGCCAGCAGGCATAGATAGGCAGAAGGGAGGGGTATAGACAGACGAGCAGACAGAGCACCATATGGGGTTACAGACTGCCAGGATGGACAAATGGAGGGACAAGATGGGGCATAGATAGACAGACTAAGAGATGGGAGTGATGGGGCATAGACATATGCTGTTTTATAGGTTTATATGTTTTATGGTAATCACCCCACATCTTATATGCGTGATGCTTTAATTCCCCCACTTCTTCCCCTTTTACAGTATATACATTATGACAAATACACACAACCCTCCCACCTCCCCCCTCCATGCACACTTAATGATCATTAATCAGATGCCATTGCCATTTATTAATAAAACTCACTGTTGTGGCTGTCAATGTAGGAAACCAGATGACCTGGGCAGCAGCAGCGCTGTTCTCTGCAGGCAGCGCTGTCTGCTTGCTGAGGCTGGGGGCAGGTAGGGTCAGGCAGAGTAAGTTTAGCGGGGGACAGCCTAGGGGCACTGACCTCTCCTACGTCAGCTGCGGTTACCAATCACCAGCAGGAGGAGGAGCCTAGAGTAGGCACCAGGGGAGGAGAAGTGCGGGACAATGCTGCCGCCGCTGCTGCTCTGGTGGACCGGCAGCTCGTTCGCAGCATCCCACCCCTGCAAACATCTCGCTTGCCTCCTTCCACTTCCCTACTAACTTCTGGGACTGCACCACACTTTCGGGTAACTGCCGGTCCCCGAATTCCTGGGACCCCAGTAATAAAAAAAAAAAAAAACATTTTTTTAAAGAGAGTGCAGGGGATTGCTTTGGGGCCCCCCAAACCACCAGGCCCCATAGTAGCTGCATCCCCTGCACCCTATATAGTTATGCCACTGCTTCAGATGTACTTTAGATTTAATTTAGCCCTAGTCCAAATACATTCTACAGGTGAGATTGTCAAGATAGACTTGCACAGTTTATTTTTCTATTCGATACTGACAGGGCATGCATCGCATCTGCTTGAAGTGTGGCTGAACACTGTGCGATTCAGACTAACTTTCTATTCGAACTGCAAAACGTAATTAAATTTGCTTTAGACAAATGTATTGAAGCTTGTGAAAAAGTTTCATGAATATCCACTAAAATGTGCTGAGGTTTAAATAATTCTCTTATCTTTAGGCACCACTGTTAAAATCAGACACAAATTGCCACATTTTACCAACTGAGAACCAACGACGTAAGAAAACTATTTGGTAAGTACAACTATATTTTGTCTAGTTAACTTTTACTATCCGCACCAATATAAAAAACAATGTTTTGTCAGTAGTTGCCTTTTAGTGGAAGCTCGTGTAAAAGTGAAATCATTTTATTGGACTATCGCATCAAAGGATTTTCAGCCAGGGAAATCTTCATAGTATTAGTTCACACCCTGTAAAGGTGCCGCAAAAACAAGCAGAAATGTCGTACCTCAATAGATGTAAAGCTGCACAGGTGCAGATTGCGAAGATTCAGCTGATACCTTGAACTTAACCGAATTGACCTTATTTTCCCATTTGCTTTTAAATTTGTGGTTGACCTACCTATGATGGGGCCGCTCTCATTGTTGCCGCCAGACCGCCATGCTCAGGTTTCTGGCAGATGGTAGTCCGGTAGACCGGGACAGGATATGGATGTGCGAGCATCTGTCTTGACGTGCCCCATTCTGACAGACGGCACATGGTGGTAGTTACGCCGGGAGCCGCCCTGACAAGAGTGGCTCCATCTGTACTAAATCATAACAAGATGAATTTTGTTATTCACTAGGTATTAGTCCAACCTTTTCTTAAATGTATTACTTGTGTTGGCAAACCTCATCTCCTCTAGCAGAGAGCTCCAAAACTTTACTGCCCTGACCTTAAAAAAAGGTCTAAGGGGAAGCCGACGTGTCCTGTTCTCCAACTACAAGGTAAAAAGGGTGCCCGATAGTTCTTTATATTGCCCCTGATATATTTGTACATGTTAAGCATGTCTCCTTATAAACGTCTTTTCTCCTAATTCGGCTAATCTTTCTTCATAGCTTAAGGACTCCATTGCCTTAATTAACTTGGTTGCCCTTTGCTGAGCTGCTTTCAACTTGAAAGCCGCCCATTGTGTACGTGGCAGCGATGAGCGCTGATGCGCAGACCTGCATCATGGCTGACACGGCCGCTCAGCTGCTCGTATTACCAGCAGCTGAGCGTCGGAGTGGATGGCTTTCCATAGTGTCCTGATATGATAACTTAAGGTATGCTATGGGACTTGACTGATCCGATTTCGGGCTTTTTTTTTTAGGTTTCCCAACAAATGTAAAATCGGGTCCATCGCATGCCATTATAATGGCATGCGATGCGACCGGCCCGATTTTACATTGTAAGCATTGTATGTAATGTTAAATTCCTATGTAAAATCGGGTCCATTGTATGCCATTATAATGGCATACAATGCGACCAATGCGATGGACCCGATTTTACATAGGAACCAATGTTAAATGGCCCCCCATACCCAATTTTTGATTGTATACCCACCCTGATGGGTCATTTCTATGTCAAATACCCCCCCATTGTTAACGCCACCCCACGATGAATGGCAACCCGAAGCGCGGCGAGCCCGCGAGAGGCGGCGGGACGCGTCATCCGATCTTTTCAAACCTCCACTATCCACATCGGCGTGGAGTTGATTTTATATAGTGTGGCGAGTGCAGCGAGCCACCGAGCCCGAAGCGTGGCGAGCGCAATGAGCCCCGCGAGGGGACGCGTAATACGTATGAAGTAATGCGCGTCCCCTCGCTGCGCTTGCCACGCTTCGGGCTCGGTGGCTCGCTGCGCTCACCACACTATATAAAATCAACTCCACGCCAACATGGATAGTGGGGGTATGAAAAGGTCGGAGGACGCGTACCTCTTCGCTCGCCACACTTCGGGTTCACGTTGATCGTGGCATGGCGCTAACAATGGGGCGGGGCATACAATGAAAAATGGGGTCTGGGGGGAATTTAACATTGGGGCCAATGTAAAATCGGGTCTCAGGGACCATTTAACATTGGTTCCAATGTAAAAAATCGAGTTGGTCGGGTCAATCACATTGCATGCAATTTGGTTGCATGCGATGCGATTAACCCGATTTTTGCAACCCGATTGCATACAATTAAAATCGGTGGCGCCGTGCTAGGAAACAAGTACCTAAAAACATTACAAAAGACAAAGCACAATGTCATTGTATCACATTGTGAAATATGCTGCTGGCACTTTTTAGAGAAGTATAAATCTCTCTCTGTATACCACCACTCTCATTTACCATGTGGTACATCCCCCTGTAGATCCCCTGTTGATACTTCTGACAATAGCATGTAAGGTCTTGTGAGCAGAGCCCTTTATCTCATGTTTGCAGCTCCTTTTCTGAACCTTTCTTTGTATTGTTTTTATACTGTATGTACTGTATTTATATTTGTATTCCTTTTACGCACTGCAAAATGTTGTGGCGTATTACAGATTTAACAATGCTATGTATATGCTCTCTCTTTAGAACACCATCATCCCTGTAAGGCCTGCTCTAATACCACCAATAAGATTCCGCAGCGCTCTGTAAAGCGATGCGGAATATGTGTGTGGACAATGCCACCCTTCTGATCCCAGCCTATGCTCATTTTTTGTTTGTTAGTGAGACATAAACTCTACTTAACTGCACATTTAGTAAAAATTATATTAATTGTTGTGAACCTAACAAAATATTTTTTGTTTCAACTTTCTTTAGTGGCAATTGTCTTAAAAAGATATTGTTCAGAAATCAAGATGAAGCTGAGTGGGAACCCCAAAACCATGACACAACTGGCAACCACAAAGTCTTCGAACATGTCAGCTTAAAAAGCATAGTTTTCATACCAGAGCTACCTATCGTTGAAAGGCCTGTTGAAATCTGTCCCCTACAAGATGACACGAGATCAATCAACGAGCCAGAAGTATGTGACGTAGACCATCACAATGCAGAAGATCACCACCTGGAACATGAGTTTATCAGCCAAATGTTCTGTGACATTTTAGAAAGTAAAAAAGAACAAAGCGCAACAATGTATGACTCCTTGGAAAGTCAACAAAGTTTCTCTTTTCTCAAAGAGGTTCATTCAGATGGGAAATATCTGCCGTATTCACAAACCTCACGCCAGCTTACACATCCCACCGACATAAATGGAAGCTCGCCGGTAGAGGCTCAAAGGGAGAATTTTTTCATTGAGGAGGCACACAGTATAACCCCTGGTAACAGGTGTTGCCATGACAACTGGAAACCCTCAACTTTCTTAGACTATTCCAGTTTTGCTGAAGCTGTCCTCAAATCTGAGGCAGATTATTCTAGATCACCGAGTGATGGCGAGTCAGAGTTTTCTCGCAGTATGAGTGTGAGCACTAGCAACAGCATCTCTTGTGACAATTTAAAACCGTATCTGCCATTTATGTCAGATTTCAATTATTGTCAACTCACCAAGACGGACCTTTTACCGCTGGCAAGTCCGCCGTATGTAATACACCATTTCTCAGATGGTCATTGCTCTAACCTGTATACGGCATTGGAATATCATAGCTTTGACAAAACAATTAGAATAGAAAAAACCCTACTAGGAACTACAAACTGGCCAATATTAGAAACCAGGTATAAACCTTCGAAGTGTCTCATTAGTCCCAATGCCAGTTATTTAGACAATTACAGCTATCTGTCTGGACTCCACACAAAGCATAACGTCAGTCATACAGAGGCTATTAATGGCGTAGGGGATAACGTACTTTCTTCAGATTGTCTAACTCTACAGCTGGGAGAAACTTGTTTAACATGTGAAGAAACGGCAATACAAAAACATCATCCCTATAGCACGAAGGATTGTTGTGATAATCAGAGAGGTTCTGCATACTTTAACAGCTATTCTAAGATGACTGTTCGAGATAGAGATACCGGAAGATTTCCTTATGCTTTGACTTTTGACATCTCTTATCATACGAGGAACCGAGCACAGATGTATTATTCTCAAAGATAACCCTGCACTGCTCTAGAGCAAAGGGTAGGCAAACTATGCAACTCCAGCTACTGTGGAACTACACATCCAGCATACACAAGAAAAGACTTTCCCAGTCACCACCGCGCCTTAGTGCAGCAATCACAATTATTCCAATGGAGGAATAGCTCAAATCCTCCAAAATATACAATTCAAACAAAAACTTGGAACATTATAATTGCGCTCAAATGGAAAAATTATATAGTTACGTATCACTGTGAGATCACTCAAACATGGAAGTAGATCACTATGTTTGTTTCTAAATATTCCTCTGGTGTGTTATACATAAAAAGGAAGAAAAATACATATAGTGTGATACTGCTTTAAACAATTAGTAAAGTCTTAGGGTGTCTCTTCGGGTAAAAAAAACCTAAGTTTTTGTTTGAATTACACATCCAGCATGCCTACCCTCTCGGAAGGTAGTCCCCCTGCCTCCCCCCCCTTCCCCAAAAGATTTTAGCCACACCACTGTCCCACAATATTTTGCTGAAACAGGAGTAGACACAAATGATGTGAAGTGCCCGGGCCATTCATTCTGCTCACAGTACCCCCACTGAGCTGCCCTCACTGAAAGAGCTGGAAGTGCCAGAAGCCGCTTGGTCCGGCACTCCAGGCTCACCCCTCCTCCCCTCTGCCCGGCTCCTGTCATGTGCGCGGTCACCCGGAGCCATCACACTGTCGCCCAGAGCCCACCAGCCTCTCGCCCGGAGCCCCCCAGCTGTGTATCTGGGGACACCCGGGCGGCCCAGTCTCCCTTCTGACGCATTGTACACAGTAAGTGTACTGTATACAGTATATCTATATGTTCTGTGTGTGTGTGTATTTATGAATGTATGCTGTATGAGTTATGTATGTATCTATGCAGTGTGTCATGTGTGTGTGCTATATATGATAGATATATATATATATATCATATATATATGTAGTGTGTGTGTATGTATGATATCTATGTGCAGTGCTGGTTTGTGAGAGAGAATACTGTATTTATGTATGCAGAGTGTGTTGTATGTATGTATGTATGTATGTATGTATGTATGTGGGTGGGGGGCCTGAATAGCCTGCGATCAGCAGAGGAGGGGGGGGGGGGGCTAGAAGTTAGTACCGGGCCCCACAATTTCTAGTGGCAGCCTTGCCCCTGGAGTGCACATCTGTATCTCCTAACATGCCAACACTGTGGCAGGGTACTGATATTTAGATATAAAAATGACATTTTTGAATTAAAATAGCCATCGCTCCGGTTTATACATTTAGCATGAAAAAAATGTGCCTTATGTACCCTTCCAAGCAGCAAATAAACATCTCCTTAAAACAAAAAGATAAGCAGTCATGTTTATTTCTCATTTTACAAGATCCTTAACAACTGCATATAATTACCATTTAGTGGCTGGTGAGTAGCAGGCAGCAAGTGTGTCGTTATGTAGTATGTAATATCATGTACCTAACCTACGCCAACATTTGATTTTGCCTAGCATTGAGCTCATGTACTCAATTGCAAGAGCACTATAGAAAAATATATTAGTGGGTGTAACGGAATACCTACGAGTAATGTCGTGGTCAGAAGACAGACAAAAATCCACCTCTGATTGAGGGCAACTCAGTTTTCAGAAGGCTTAAAGGAGTGGATCTTGGGGAAAACAACGGATTATGCTTACGATTATTCTATTTCTTCTGAATACTTCATGGCAGCCCCTTTCACACTGGTTTAAGCCCTTTCTCCTTAGATAGACAGGCAATTTCTCTTAGGATCTGCCCTCCTCTAGTATATAGGTCTGCTCCTCCCCTCTCCTCCCAGTCTTTTGAATGTCTCCCTAGATCCTAAGAGAAAAAAAACAAACATGGAGGGAAATTGTGGGCTGGCATGAAGTATTCCGAAGAAATGGAATTATCGTAAGCATAATCCGCTGTTTTCTTCTTCCTACTTCATGGCAGCCCCTTTCACGATGGGTAATACCAAAGCATAACAAAGGGGAGGGCAATACTATACCTTAAACCTGGGGTAGCCAACCCTAGTCCTCGAGAGCTACCAACAGTGCACGTTTTGCAGGTCTCCTCACAGAATCACAAGTGAGCTACTTAGCTCCATCTGTGGATCTTTTAAAAAAGGGTCAGTGATTAATGAGTGCAGCTGTACAGCAGCTAAGTTGTCTGGAAAATGTGAACTGTTGGTAGCTCTCGAGGGCTAGGGTTGGCTACCACTGCCTTAAACCATGGCCTGACATAGGACATGGTCACCAAAAGATTCCATTGACACCTCCAGTGCATGATGTTTGGAAAAAGTGTGCACGGATGACCAGGTGGCTGCCGCACAGATCTCCTTCACCGATATCTGAGCCTCTTTAGACCATGAAAGAGACATTGCTTTGGTCAAGTGTGCCTTAATACTTTAGGAATCTCACTTCAAATGTAGATATATGCAAAAGTAATAGTTTCTTTTAAAAGGGTTTGTTCAGTTGGAGCAAAACCTCTCCTCGCAAAACTTCTAACCCATTTTAAATAGATAGAGATACCACAAAGAATGTCTAATGAATGGAGATTGTCCTCTTTTTTATTCTTTGGATTTGAGAAAAAAAAAGAGGGCAAAATAATCTCCTGGTTAATATCCAAAGATGACACCACTTTGGGAAGAAACGACAGATTTGTTCGTAGAACAACTTTATCCGGAAAACGTTTCAAACATGGCTCCTGAGCCCATAAGGCCTGTAATTCTATGATATGTCTGGCTGACGTTATTACAGTAAGGAAGATTACCTTCCAAGTAAGATATCCTATCTAGTGGTTCAAATGGTGCACGCATTAGTGAATTAAGTAAGAAATTCAAATCCTATGAGGACCTATTCCTGGAATGCACATCAGCTCTCACCACAGGCCAGGGAGCCGCTGGAAGCGGAAGCAATGCCTACTTCCGCCGAGTGGAACGCATAGACGGTCCCCCGACATCACCTGGAATGCACAGTGGAGCTCACCACATGTAGGGGAGCCGCCGGATGGCAAGCATACACACGCTTCCCCATCGTCACCTGGAACGCACAGCAGCACTCACCACAGGCCTGGGAGCCGCCAGAAGCAGAAGAGCTGCCTACTTCCGCTGGGTGATCCATGGAGACTGCTGCATATAACCCACGTGATCCTGTGTGATCTGTAAGACAGCCTCACCAGCAAAGAGGGGATGGTAATAGGGATAATTGCAGGGTCCAGCCTCCAGCATAGGACACCGAATGTGGTACGGCACCGCCACCTCCTCCTACCCCAGGGACAGCAGCACAACCGGACTACTGTCAGGTAAAACAAAAAATCTCTACCTACTCTAGCCTGCTACTATTGGGAGACAGGAAAAATAAGGTATAGTATTGCCCTCCTTTTTGTTATGCTTTGGTATTACTCATCGTGAAAGGGGCTGCCATGAAGTAGGAAGAAGAAAACAGCGGATTATGCTTACGATAATTCCATTTCTTCGGAATACTTCATGGCAGCCCATAATTTCCCGCCCTGTTTGTTTGTTTTCTCTTAGGATCTAGGGAGACATTCAAAAGACTGGGAGGAGCAGACCTATATACTAGAGGAAGGCAGATCCTAAGAGAAATAGCCTGTATATCTAAGGAGAAAGGGCCTTAACCCATTGTGAAAGGGGCTGCTATGAAGTAGGAAGAAGAAAAGTAGCTTGTTAAAAGAAGTTGTCAAGCTGGGCATACACTACTACGATTTCTCGTAGCAGTGTATGCCCAGCTGATCACCCGTGAGCAACCCGGGACCTTCCCGGGCAGCATGGTTGCATGGGATCCATCACATGCGGTCCTTAACTTATGCTGGATCACACGCGACCCCTGTTCCCTGTCCGACCCGCTGCCGGGAGGGAGATCCGAGGTCGGATCTGCATACCGGTCTGACTCAGGTCTGATACGTATGGGACTGCACATCAGACCTGAGGGGACATCACACTGACCTGATTTTGGCCAAATCAGCCTAAATCGAGTTAGTGTATCGGAAATCGGGTCAGTGTGATGTCCCCTCAGGTCGATGCGTCCCCCATAAGTTTTAGAAAAATTGCTGGTACTTCTTTACTTTCACGGCGCCAGCATGGCGCCGCGCGTACTTCCGGGTTACGCTCGCCACAAACTAAGTAAAATAAACGAAGTTAACGCCATGCCAACATGGATAGTTCATACCTCCACTATCCATGTTTGCATGGAGTTGATTTTAATTAGCGTGGCGAGCGTAGCGAGCCACCGAGCCCGCAGCGTGGGCGAGCGAAGCGAGCCCCGCAAGGGGACTCTGACGCGTGGCGCCATGCTGGCGCCAGGAAAGTAAAGAAGTACCAAATTGCTCAATAGATTTACATTATTCCCAGGCAGTGGTCATTTAACTGAAGTGTTCAAAGTTAATATATAATTCATAACCTTTTATTGTGAAATGTTTGTAATCTTACGAAGTATCCAGTTTTTGTTATCCTTTAGGATTTGAAGCATTGTGATTTATTTGTCATATTAAACACCTTTGAAGAAATGTTATTGTGTTTTTACATGTATTCATGCACACAGGAATGCTTGGTCATTTTGTGAACCTCTACATTATAACGTGCCTGCTGTTAGTGGTTAATGTATTAAGCAGTTTAAAATAATGGTTGTATTTCAGTAACAACATTTTTCAGAATAACCAATCAGCTTCTACCTATCATTATATATAATGTACTTGATAAATGCTATGTTAAAGCCGATTGGTAGCTACGCGCATTACCCTCTTTCAAGGGTAGGATGTGCAACACTTCTCGAAAAGAACACAAAAACCAGTCACGCCGAGGCGTGTGAGCAGCGCTAAGAAAGGGTGACACACACTAAAGGTACAATGTAATTTTTTACTCGTTAAAAAATGAACATATAATAAGGTACAGTACAAATTGACAATATAAAAACAATAAAGGTACCATACGAGCCGGTTCTTCACGTCACAAGCAAGGGTGGCTGTGACGGTATAAGTCCAGTTTGGACAAGGTGTGAAATAAATAAATTGAATTTTGGAAAGGGGAGGCAAATGATCACAGGTAAGTGCACTTTACCATTTGGTGGAAGGTCTGGATGTCCAAATGTGACCACAGGTGATTGTTGGAATCCTCACCGTGGTATATAGTGGTGAAAAGATGCTGTCGGTCGGCTTCCGCTTGAGGAGATGCCCCTTATGGATGCTGATGGTAATTGAAGGGGAGGGGGTGAAATACCCCGATGATTTTCAATAAGCGGTGTCCGCCAAACACGACTGGGACGAATTGAGGAGGTGGTATCGGTGGGTTAGACAATGTCCTCCTTTTTTGGCACGCTGGAATTGTGCCGCTGAGTGATCCAGGAGAAAACGTAGCCACCAAACACAATGGAAAGAGTGGGGTGGTGGGGAGGATGAGTGAGGCAGGTAAATCCGTGGGTGGTAGTACACCAGCAAATAAATCCAATCTGGGTACAAGATCCCACACTTGGAGTGAAGAACCAGAGGTCCACCTGACACGTTTCACTGCCAACTGCAGCTTTATCAAAGGTATATGCTGGTGCAAAGGTATAACTGGTGCAGTCTGTTACAGATGGGTCAGGTCCCATCTTGGCAGGGGATGGCGCTGGCGTCGCCAGCCACCATCCCCAGCCAGCGCCATGGCGATGGTGAGAAGGGGACACGCGCGCACGAGAGGCGCGCGCGTCCCCTTCCGACGGCGCTTCCATCCGTTCCCCCGGGTCCCCGCCGGCAATCCGGGGTCCCCATCGCCTGCCCGCATCCCCCCCTAACCCCGTCCGTCTCCCTGAGGCGGAGACGGATAGGGTTTCCGTCGCGCTGGCGACGGAGACTGAGACGCGCGTGCGACGCACGCGTGTCTCAGTGTATTCGCTGGCGCGGCTGCTGGCGGGTCGCCAGCGCGGACGTTCTGGCGACCCGCCAGCCAGGATGGGACCTGACCCATCTGTACCTCAAAAAGATTAAAGTGAATACAGAATCCCATTAAGGGAATGGTACTCTTGGACACAGGGAAACCAGAGATTAGAACATCTATTTGAAGATATATTTGAAGATATTTTCCACATAGACCTCTGCGAATGAAGATGTGGTTCTCAAATTCTGGGTCATAACCATCTCAGCATGGAGGTGCGACTCCATGTTGCTGACTGTCAGGCTGATGACTTCTCTGATCTTTCAGTCAGTGATCCAAGGTTGAAAAATCTGTTGAATTGTCTGTTATTTCAGACTACTCGCATCATTTTGTGCATCCGCAATGCTGCCATGTATGTGTGGTTTGCTGACCACGTGTTGCAGCCATTCTGTGGAAATTGCTGGGGTCTTGTAATAATTTATTTTTTGTCTGATGGGGTCCCAGCTTTATGCAATGGGGAACAGTGCTGCCGGTTTGCTCTCATGTTGCACTAGCAAAACCGATTTTCTCTTTAGAAAGCAGCTATATAATGCTCAGTAGATTAGTGAAACCGACATTGCCGTTTTATCTGCATAATGAGCTGCAACTAACCTACTGCTGGCAACCAGTATATATAAAATAAGACCTACTGTATTAGGCTACAGATAAAAGAAATTATTTGTTATTTGAAAAATGTACCTTTATAATGATAAAGCATTTCTACAGCTGAAGTGCTTAGGTGATCCAGTCACACTTTGCTGCAGTAATTCCGGAATATGCAAAAACATGCCCTGACATTCTTTCATATTGGGTATAATTTGATCCCAATTTCACAAGTTCGTATGCTTCAGTGTGTGTAATGCCATTTGGAGAGTTGGGAATTTAAGGCGCCACCGAATGTCTTTACCAGGCAGTGCCACTGGTTTAGGCCTATATCAATAATGATATGTTTTACCCACTGTCCACCCCTGATGAAGTCCTGAGGGACGAAACGCGTTGGGCTGCGGATCTTTCGTTTGACACCTGTGAAAAAGCTGATGACTTGTGAAACCCAATAAATGTCAATTTGTTTTGAAAAAAATGTATTGATTCATTTGAGTGAAAAAGTATAAGTACCAGTGTTATAGCGCACCTCCTATCTTCTGTTTCTATGTTCTTCCCTGTACCTTTTTAACAGCAAGGTTCTATAGGGGTGCTGCTTTCTTTGTTCAAGAGAGAGAGAGAGAGAGCGAGAGAGAGAGAGAGAGAACCAACTTTAATCCTACATGGTCAACGTTTCGAGGCCGACACACCCCGTCGACCCCAAAACGTTGACCATGTTGGATTAAAGTTGGTCCCACATCTTGCACCTTTATACAGTCTCGAAGTGCCCAATTCTCTCTTTTTGGTGTATTGGAGGTCTTCCATAACCTCAAATATGCTAGAAAGGTGAGTGTGAAAGATGTGGGGTTGTCTCTGGACAGATCACACATTACAGCTCCACAGGCCAGCTCCTACCATCACCACTTGACAAGCCAGAGGGACCCATTACAAGCTCAACCGGGCAGCGCATTACTTATAGAAACCACTGCCCAAACATCACTGCTAGACATTTCATATTACTAGCAATTGGATAATGCTACCTGCGAATGCTGCAAACAATATCCTCAGTCATGGCCTCATTCTTTTTTTAATTAACAGTATAAATAACATAACAGTGTATTATTATGGTAAAAAAAACAGAAAAAAAAGGATTTCCAAATCTACTAATAACATCATACAACATTTTCTAATATGCATGTCAGAAGTACAGGTTATCTCTATCGCCTTGACCTGGTGGCAACTGATGAGTTGTTTCTTCTCCCAGATCGGGCTGGCATCTTTTGGGATGTGGAAGGTGTTTGGGAATCCGTCTGTGACAACCCTGTGTATGACAAATTTCATAATGATTATTTGTAGGAAAAGAACGATATCCAACCTGATGTAACATTAGCTATGTATCAATATTGTCATCCATACTGCTCTCAGTCATCTGTCTATGAATAAACACGATAAAAGGACAACTATCCATTGCTCTGTGCACACAGATAAGGGCAGCAGCACTGGCTCCTTACGCTTTGCATTACATATGGAAAGTGTCTTTGGTTCCACTGTGTAGCCCAGGCATGTCCAACGTTGGCCCTCCAGATGTTTTGAAACTACACATCCCAGCATGCTTTGCAATAGTTTTAGCATTCTCTAATAGCAAAACTGTGGCAAAGCATGCTGGGATGTGTAGTTTCACAACATCTGGAGGGCCAACGTTGGACATGCCTGGTGTAGCCTGTAAGCTCTATACGCATTCGGCAGCAGGAGATGCCATAAAATCAGCACAAGGCCTTCACTAAAGGTGGCTCTTTGTGGTATAATGGGGGGAGCAGGGCTCTGTTTTACATTGAGGTGACACCCCCACTGTCATTATTAATATATAGTAGGGCCAATGTGGGGGCACCGTGTGGCATACTAATAATATTGGGGTTCTGTGGGGCATACCGGGTTTCAATGTGCAGCGTAATTAAGTGTGCAGTGTTTCATACTGGAATATAGTGTGGCATACTGTTCACAATGGGGGCACCGAGTGGAATAATGTTTATTTATACAAGGGGTGCTGTGTGGCATAATGTTTATACTGGGGACATTGTGTATCATAATCTAACTTTACTGGTATGGGCCACCACAAATTAAATGCCCTGCAGCCCCACAAACCTTAATCCAGCCCATTCTGTACTATCACTTATACTGTGTACATCAGGGGTGGCCAACCAATCAGAGGCAATGAGTAAAAAAATGTTTTATGGTAAGACAAAGAGCCGATACTATGCAAAATTGGGGGGTGGCCTATATCCTTCAAGGCCACGCCCCATTTTTAAATGCCCCACGCTCCCTCCATTTGAGCTGCCCTGCCAAATATGCTATCTATCTATGCAACCCAATATACACACATATATACATACATACCTCCCAACATGACCCTCTCCAGGACTTTTCCCTTAATGTATGATTGCTATCACCTGTGTTGAACAGCTACATTGCTAAGAAAGGTGCTTTTATAAAAAGAGGGAAATGCAGGAGCAGAGCAATGTGTCCCTCCTGGACAGGGTCATGTTGGGAGGTGTATATATATATATATATATATATATATATATATATATATATATATATATATATATATATATATATATATATATATATATATATATATATATATATATATATATATATATATATATATGTTTTTTTTTTTCTTTATTAAGATGTTAAAGTTTAAATGCTTTAATTTGCTGCTGCTTACCAGGGCCTGGGCGTGCACAGGTAGGAAGACTCTTGAGAAGAGCCGTCGGAGACGCTTGTGTCAGCATCCTCCAATGGCGATGGCGCATGCACTGCCCACCGAGTCATGCCGAGGAAAGATCCCAGCTCGGACTCCTTAGGAGCCTGTGTACAGGCTCCTTCCGGCCGAGTGCGACCACTTTAATCTGTGGTCCCAGTCAGCAGCGACATCACAGTGACAGGGGAGTGACCTCGGAAACCGCAGCTCAGTGACAGAAGAGCCGCATGTGCCCCGCAAGCCGTGGGTTGGCCACCCCTTGTGTACATTAATGTACATAATGTGTATATGTACGGCATGCATGTGTCATGTGTGTACACACTGTATGAGTGTGTCATGTTTGTGCATGCTTGTGGCTGTGTATATACAGTATAATAATACACATACAGTACTGTACAAGTGCCATCCTACACCAAGCAGAAATTCCCATACAGGGCAAAGCAAATCATTTTCAGCTGACAGTTTTATAAATACACACATACAATTTTTTTGTGATACCATGTGCATATAAATGGAAGAATATATACAGTAGGTGTAGGAATATTGATTCTATACTGCTATATGTGCTGTGTGGGCATAATGTGTAAGGGGCATTGCTATGTGATGCGTAATGTGTAAAGGCTACTACTACTGTACTGTGTGGGTGTAATGCGGTGATTTTCAACCTTTTTACCTTGCGGCACACTAAATAAGATTTTAAAATTGCCAAGGCACACCATGAGATCCCCACATGGCAAAACACATTGGCCCCCACAGGAAAAAAAAAAAAAAACTATTGGCTCCCATACAACAAACAATCACACTGGTCCCCACAGGTAGCACAAATAAAATACATTGGCCCTTTACATGAAAATAAGAGACCAGAAAATAACAGTTGAACTGGTGGTGGCTGTAAACTGGTTTGGGCATCTCTAGATCTGGGGGCACACTTGAGAACAGCTCAAGGCACACTAGTGTGCCACGGCACAGTGGTTGAAAAACACTGGTGTAATGTATAAGGGGCACTACTACTGTGTAAGGGGCATTGCTCTGTGCCTGTAATGTGTTAGGGGCGCTACTCCTGCGTGCCTGTAATGTGTTAGGTGCTCTGCTACTCTGTGCCCATAATGCGTTAGGTGCTCTATTAATCTGTGCCCGTAATGCGTTAAGGGCGCTGCTATTGTGTGGGTGCATTGTGTTTCTGCACTTTCTGGAACATGGCAGCAAAATCTCTAGATACGGCATTGTTAACCAGCAATGCAACACATGGATTTCAAATCGTAAACTTTTTTTCTGTCCAACCGAATGTCAGCACTTTGAACAGTGAAGTAGGATAAATGAATGCAAATCTATTCCAGGCCATAGAAAATCTGTTACAAGCTGCTACTAATTTTTAGATAAGAAATAAGTTATAAAAGTAATAAACATACCTGGAATTTCCTGCATCCATGGGTCGGCACACTGAGGGCAGCGTGGCTCGGCGTGACCACTGAAATACCTCCCTGCGCAGCTCAGGTGAATTTTGATACCACAGTTTTCACACATTTGACCCTAAATACACAACAATAAAACAATTTTAAATTGCTGCAGTGCATTGTTGTAAAGTGTTCTTGCACTGGTTCTCGCAGAGTTCAGTAGCAGATGACCACATCCTCTGTCAGACTTGTGAAACATTCTACTATTGCTTTATAGTTATTCAATTGTCACACAAACATAGGGGCAGACATAGTAAGCCTTTGAGAGGGGTAAACTACAAATCAGCTCCTAACTGCCATGTTACAGGCTATGGGGCAGATGTATTAAGCCTGGTGAAGAGATAACGTGGAGATAAAGTAGGTGATAACGCACCCGCATTATCACCTTCTACTTTATCTCCAACTTTGGACCTTATTCAGGTCTGTTCACATGCGGGTGCGTTAAAGAAGGGAGAAGGATATTACCTGAATAGCGATATTATGGCAGATGTTGCAAGTTTTGACTATTCCCTGGTATGTAGTCTGTATGTAATGTTCCATCTCCATTATGCAGCGCAGATGTAGGCTGTACTCTCCATCTTTCTAGTAATCAAGTGAAACGAGCATTTATTTTAGGAGCACAATGCGAGAGACTTTCGGTTAGACAACTCCTGATTATCACTGGTCATTCTCATAAGTGACGCATTACAATGATGCATGTATTTTATTATGTAGTAATGGAAGTAATGTCTATACTAGAGAGAGAATTCTTTCTTCCAGCATTTACCACTAGATGGTGCCCAACAGAGAAATTCAATTGTTGCTCCGTTTGGGAGCGCAGAGCTGCCTGGAAACACATATTAGATTGCAGTCCCCAGTGCTGACAAGATTATAAGTGAGCAAACAGCACTTTGAGTCACGTTCACCACTTTGGTCAGGTTTAGCATTTATAAACCAGCCAATTTACACATGATTAGAAAATCAATATATCACACCTTCCCCAATCTCTATCAATTTAGATAGGAGATTGGATGCGATAAACCATTGAATCGTCCCCTATGCTAATTAAAAAGAAAGCCAACAGTCTATCCTCTAGCGCAGTGGTTCCCAACCTGGGGTACTAGTACCCCTGGGGGTACTCTGCAGACCAGCTGGGGGTACTTGAAAATAATATTGTTAATGGCGGACGATGAAAAGGTCTTTTGATGGCTGAAGAAGACCCATTGCCATGGAGACAAACCATGTTGTGTCATATGCCTGACCAGCAATCCACTGGGAGCTTCCCGTGCTGCCCTCGGACATCAGCGGTCATCTGCCCAGCACTGACAAAGGTGGAGGAAGCAGCGGCATTAATCCTACAGGTGTTAGCGGGAATCCTGGAGATAGTACACAACCAGTGTCTAGACACAGAAGGGCATGATTCTTTGCTGTATACTACTGCTCCGCTCCTCCTTAATATAAGGACATGCATAAGGATCTGTATACCGCTAAGTATTGCCCATATTTCAAAATGAGAGGAGGGGGTACTTATCAATAAAAAGCCTAATCAAGGGGTACAGGAGAGAAAAAAGGTTGGGAACCACTGCTCTAGCGCTACAATGGACAGGACACGTGTTTCGCTATTAAGCTTCTTCAAGCTGACCACCAGCTTGAAGAAGCTTAATTAGCGAAACACGTGTCCTGTCCATTGTAGCGCTAGAGGATAGATTGTTTGGTGTTAGTGCAGGAGATTTATTGTCCTTTTGTACCCCCGATATACCAGGTTGTTTCCCCTCACCTAGGAGATTGGCATCAATACACCCCAGCCATAGAGGGTCTTATGCAGTGAATAACTGTCAGAGTATACTTTATATTACCAACTCTACCATACTAGCTGGGTACAGCAACATATCAGATTAAGACACTGCAAGAGACAATGTTGTCCAGCAGATGTCACTGTTGCCCCATGCTTTTAGATTTTGAGATTATCATATAAAAATACTCTGCTCCAAACCTCTGGGCACATTGACAGATTAAAGAAAATAGATACAATTAAGCTAATGCAGCATCTACAAGTCAATTTTGAGATTGTATCTTTCTCCAACTCTCACCAATCTCCTAAAGTGATTAACCCAATACACCATTAAAGCCAAGCTAGGCAATTATTAAAAAGTGTAAATTGTGTGAACCACACAGTTCCAATTTATTGTGTATCAGCTGAAACACCCTGGTGGGGAATATACCCCTGTATACACCATCATCCTATCACCTCTGCCTATATTTTAAATCTTTAAATCACATTCTTTCTTCCTTAATATCACTACATGTGTGTATGTTAATGTAATTTTTAACCTCTTATTTCGCTACTAGTGGCTGTCTCCTTATCCACTTCATACCTAATAAAGATAAAAGGAGCTCCCACTACTTTTAAGTAGTAGCAAAACAGACACTCAGTGCTACAGTCACACTGCACTCATGCTTTATGTACAGCATGGAGGATATATGTACGTGGACACAATCTGTAAGTAAATGTTATCTTGGCGACTAGTCCCCGAAAGTGTGACAATTACATGATCTCTTACCACCAATATTTGACAACAAACCTCAATCAGCCACTTTTCTTGCACAAATCTCTGCAGAAGTTGCTCGGCCTCCTTCTTTTTTATTTTCTTGGTTTGAAGTTGGTCAGCGAGGTTCAGAATGTTTGTGGAAGATGCAAAGCCGTTGTCAGAGTCTATAATTAGGTCCATCTACCCAGGACAAGGACAAACAAAAAGAAACACAGATGGAAATTAGAGTGCACTTCTTAGAACCTCATTTATAAAGTGTAGTGGGTGTATAAAGTAAATCTATTTGGTAGAAGTCCACCCAACACACATTAAAATACAGAACTACTCTACAATATTAAGTGATCCTACCAAAAGTTAACTTTCCATATATGTATAATGCCCTCTCTTCATTAAATGTAATGGGGCCTACATTGATTTTTGCCTATTTTCCAAGCAATCTGACTAGAGCTCTTACAAATTAAGCACAAATCGCTGTGTGTGTAGGGCCCATAGCGATAGGGGCCGCGTATTGATGCCGCCGGGCTAGATATTTCAAATATGCTTAAAATATCTAGCCATCGCCCATATTCTTTCTTTTGAGAAGATAGGCAGAGAGAGTTAGCTGGTGCAGCCCTGTGTGCTGAGCGATCTGATCTGAGCAATCGCACAAAGCAAAATCGGCACTGTGTAAGCGCCATTACTGTTGCATTTTCTTTCCTAAAAAATTATCCACGACACGGCTTAAATTATTCAAGGAAGTGACCAGATATAACTTTATTTTGTATAAAGTAAAAATTCAAAATATGAAAAGTGAAAATGCATCGATAAAATGTACCGGACACATATTAGCGTTCATTCTAGCACCGTGCACCTTGTAAAATCTTTGCAGTACTTCCTTCCTGCCTGGGGTGTCGCTCTCTGCAGGGGTGTTTCTACAAAAGTCTGGTTTGAATCTCAACATTGAGATACAAACCAGACTGTGCTAGAACCAACACAGCAGACAGCGACACCCCAGGCTGGAAGGAGGAACAGCAAGGATTTTATAAGGTGCACGGTGCTAGAATGAACACTAAAGATGATACACAAATGACAGCGCTGGAGTGGAAATGGCAGAGCAGCTTCCACACAAGGAACACTCCCAAGATCATACTATAAACATTTTGATTTCTATCTCAATTTAAAAAAAATCTAACTCCGCAAAATGCACCCCCCCCCCCCTCCCATCACCACATGCAAATAAAAAAAAAAAAACAGTTTCCATAGTCTCCGTGAAAAAGGAAAGCTTGCCAACTTCATTAAGAGCTAATACGGACAATGGATTTCTCACCGTCTTTCTAAATAATTCCAGCTCATTCTCTGCGTAATCCAAAGCCATTTTAGTCACTTCATTTTCTGCAAGGCCAACCTAGAGAACGAAGGAATGTAACAAAGCTTAGAAAGTAACATATTTGGAACATGAAAGCGGCCCAGGGTTCTTTCATTAGAACAAGAAAACTATTACCTCTTGGATAGTCACGGCTCAAAAGCTACAGACAAAAGTTGTTAAATAGTACATCATTACAGTACATTGTGCATGGTTAATCTCTGCTTTTGCTGTCCACTAAAGAAAGGGTAAAATAGAAAGCACCCCAGCATACTAATAACTTGGAAAGAAACTAATAAAACAGATGTTGTATAACAATACTGACAACGCAGCGGTCAATGACATGTATCGGAAACAAGTCCTCCTTATTCCCTTCTGCTACCACATTGTTATTTCCTGCTCCACCCCACAGCAGCCTGGGCTATTTGTAATAATTTTAAATAACACTAAAAATAACAATACATTTTAAAAAAAAAATCCTCATATAATAACTTGAAATGAAGCATACAACAGCTCTAGAAAAACCACATTAACTTTTTGATTTCCAGGTGAATTTGTCAAAATAGGTGTGAAATTGCCAAGCAAATATTTTTTTTCATCATAATGACCTGTAATGTTTGCTTTATATAGGAAATATAATCTTTTTTTTACACAGAACTTTTTATTTGAATGTATATAATAAAATGTAAGCAACGCTGGATTTTTTTGTGTGGATATTTTGCGCCTCTATCACAAATGTTGGCACTCAAAGGGTTGAAGCTGTCATTCTATGCCTGAGACTATTTTATTGCATTCATTCATTTTTAAACCTTTATGGGTTCCAAGAATATGAAGAAGAAAAAATAGGACTATTAGAACAGTGCAGTTCTGCTACCCACCAGTCTGTATCCCCTCCAAATTATGGCAGAGCAACATTACAAGGCTTCTCCACTTGGCCAACAGAGACCACAAAGAATCTACTACTGTGGGATTTGTCAATTTCAACAATGACCCTATGTTAGTGCATGGGAAACAGGGGGATGTGGTGTACTGGAGATACAATGCAGTACGCTTTGTGGAGAACAGGGGAAGACTATTTGAATCGGTGGGATCACCCAAGTCAGTTCTGACAACGTTATTTTCAAATCTATCCACCCAATTGCATGTGTTGTTGTGTCCGACATGGAGAGAAATACTGTCTTGGCATTCCTTTACTCTAGATTTACTGGGAAGTCACAAAAATATAAGAGATGACTGTTTGTCTTAGAGAAACAATTTATTAGTAACCATCAATGAAAAAATAAAAAACATGAAATATGAATGTAAAGGTGCCCATACACGGTGCAATGATTGCCCCCATTATGGGCTGGATGCGTTTTGCATGCAATTTGCGTGAGATGCGATCAGAAGACAGTACAAAAAGTATGTGCAGAACATACTTTTTGTACTGTGCGATGAGATGCCCACGGGAGCACACATCGCATGCTGTTTGGGCACCTTAATGCAAAAGTAATTGACACTCAGCATTGCTTATTCCATGTTTAAATTTTTTTTTATGCAAATAGAAATGTCATGGGACCATTACTCTGTTATTTTGTTGGACAGTCATTCGAGGCAAGCAAACAATTTCTGTAACCCAAATATACCTGCACCTGTCAACAAATGGTTCTGCACACTGAGCTCCTGTCATTCATGCAGCGGTTCCCAACCATTGTGTCGCACCGCACTTGTAGTGTGCAGTCAGGGGTGGCCCGGTGTTCCTGCGAGAGATGCGTTGCACGGCTGCCGGCATTCAAGTACAGGGCTTGGTGCAGCACTTTCACTCCTCAACGGCCAGGCCTGTCACATTGCCCAGCATATGCGTTGTGGCATGACTCATAGGTCATGCATGCCACATCGCCTTCCCACCAGCTTGCCAGTTTTAATACAGGCACAAAATAACAGTACATGAATTATACAATAATTCAATGATAAAACCAGATTTAAAAATTCCAGAAGACAGGTTGCAAAGGTACTAATTACCAAATCATGTATCAGAACTGGTGGTTAGTCAGTTCATGCGCATAATATTCACCAGTCTGGTGCCTGGGTAACAGGTCTGGGAACAATTGAAGTTAGGTAAAGTTATTATGTCCTCCTGGTCTGGAAATCAAATGCGTTTCGACCCAAAGAGATGTGGGTCTTTCTCAAGGCCTTTATATTACAAACACTTCCCTAACCCAGGTGCCGTTTAAAGTTATATACTCTGTTCTTGTGTACTAGATTGTTCAAAGGAGTTGGGAATCTATTTATAACTTTTTTGGCAGCCATAGGGAGCTCAGAACCGGAGATACCCGTTCTCTTTTTTTTCCCCGTATGTTTTATTACTGTGGGGGCCAATTTCTGAGTGTGTTGTGTTTTTTCCATTGGGTCAATGTGTGTGTCTTTTTATCCTCGTGGGGGACTGATGGTATGCCTTGGCAATTTTAAAATTTTGTCCAGTGTGACGCAAGTTGAAAAAGGTTGAAAATCACCACATTAATGTATGACCTACTGTAGCTGCTGCACTCACAGGTGGCCAAACCTATCTCAAACTGAAGCAGTTAGTTATAGATTTGCTGCGCTCAGCTTCTGGGGTAGATGGTACACTGTTTTCATTCAACAAGTGTGTCCCACAATAGCCTGACTATATACAGAAGGTATATGCAGATTTATGCGCGAGTAACCAGTAAATCTGTAAAACAGCATAAAAAGCATGAATGAGTGCGGAGTAACCAATCAGCTAAGTATATATAATATAGGGGCGTGACCTAGGATAGCCTGTCTGCCAGCTTTCCCACCTATATCCTGCTTAAATATCCTTTTAACCCCTTCCCGACATTTGACGTACATTTACGTCATGGTCGGGATGTACTTCCCGACACATGGCATAAATAAAAAAAGACAGAATAGACAGCGCTATGGGACTATATTGAAAACATAAAAAATTTTTATTTATACATCACAATAATATTCATATAAAAATTCTGGTCATATATGACAAAATATCACCGGCCGGTGTTAGGTACACATAAAAATCACTCTCCTTCTGACACCCAATGGTTAGTTGATTTAAGGTAATTTTGCACATATAAGCATAAAAGTCAACTCCCACAATCCTTTTGCGCAATAAGAACTGGGTTAGTATTTGTATTATATCTTAACGTAAGCAACAGTTTCTTGCTCCTCAGAGCCTGTGAATTTTCAATTGCTAGTGCAACAAGTTTAGCAGCTGTTTTAGGCTGAAGCTTTGATTAGTAAGTTAGTAACTCCCTTAGGAATAATCTTGTAGTTCCTTATATAAGGATGCACGCGGTGCAGAACGATAACAATTTGAGTGTACTTGCTCTTTATAGCTGGATGTCCCTGACAGCAGACATCTTCCCTCATTGCCCAGGGGGGGCAGCGATGCCCCCGCCCATCGGCGATCGCTGTGATTGGCTGTTCAATGTGAACAGCCAATTACAGCGTTTTCTGTGTACCGGCGAATAACGTTCGCCGGTGACACAGGGATCGGTGGTGATTGGTGCTGTTAAGTACAGCACCAATCACCACCGGGTGTAAGGGTGACACTGGTGTCACCCCACCTGCCCCCAAAAGGCTGTGATTGGTCCGTCGGAACGACGGACCAATCACAGCCATTACACCACATAGAAAATACCGGAGACAGCTCTGCAGCCGCCATTCCGGTCAGGAACAGCGTGCAGCGCGGTCTCCGTGCCCATCTGTGCCCTATACTGACCTGATCTGCGTTGGTGGCATCCGTGCTGCCAGCTCCTGTGACTTCCTGGTGCGAGTGTTGCTGCTGCTACTGCAGCAGCGTCATTGTGTCAGAAATTGTGTGATATAATTTTGTATCTGCTGTCCCCCTTTTGTGCAGATTAGTATAAACTAACATATCAGCACCTTTTTTGGGGTGCAGGTTTTTTTTTTTTTTTATATATACCCTGTCAGGTTGCACCCACAGTTGTGTGCCTGCTGCCCCTCACTGCTAATCAGTGTTGCATCACTGATCAGCAGTTTTTTTGATCGCAAAGACTGTTTTCAGCGGAGGAGGCATATGCCCTTCTTGTCTCTGACACTGACACAGCCAGTGAAGTAAGCGATGAATTGGCATTTGTCTTAAGCTCCTCTTCCTCCTCTAGTGATGAGGGACCCCCTCAAAGACGCCCCCGTAGAGCAGCTGAGACCCCCCCCCCAATGATTGATCTCGTATGGACCCCACCACCAGACAATTTTGAGCCCCAGGTTCCTGAGTTTTTGGCCAACCCAGGAATCCAATTTGATAGTACAGGCCTCAAAGAAATTGACTTTTTCAAAGTCTTTTTCTCTGATGATTTTATAAATTTAATGGTGGACCAAAGTAATTTATATGCCCAGCAGTTTATTGCCCAAAACCCCACGTCATCATTTGCTAGGTGGACCCCTGTAGATGCAGTAGAGATGATGACGTTTTGGGGTCTGGTGTTACATATGGGCATAGTTAAAAAGCCAGAAATTAGGCAATATTGGAGTACAGATGTTCTGTACAGCACCCCACTTCATCGTATGGTTATGACCCGGACTCGTTTTGAGACGATCCTTAAATTTTTGCATTACAACGATAATGCACAGTGCCCACCCAGAGATGATCCCACCTTTGACCGGCTATTTAAAGTCAGGCCGGTCATTGATTATTTCAGCGCCAAATTTGCTGAGATGTACATCCCTGAAAAATGTATTTGTATCGACGAGTCCCTTATACATTTTAAAGGAAGGGTTAAATTCCGCCAGTACCTTCCCAATAAGAGGGCAAGGTATGGCATAAAAATGTATAAGCTGTGCGAAAGTACCTCAGGGTACACCCAGAGGTTTAGGGTATATGAAGGGAAGGACACAAGAATTGAACCGCCAGAATGCCCCCCCTCCCTCGTAGGTGTTAGTGGAAAGATTGTCTGGGATTTAGTGCACCCCTTCCTGGATAAGGGTTATCACCTCTATGTGGATAACTTTTACACCAGCATCCCCCTGTTTAAGGCCCTTGGTTCAAGAGGTACAGCAGCTTGCGGTACTGTGCGCAAGAACCAAAGAGGCCTCCCAAAAACGCACGTTGCCCAATTACTGAGAAAGGGTGAAAGCAGGGGAATATGCACCGAAAATATGTTGTTGGTCAAATATAAGGACAAGAGGGATGTCCTTATACTGACAACAATTCACGGAGACAGTACCACCTCCGTCCCTGTACGAGGTACCAGTACCCACACCTCAAAACCTATTTGTATCCTTGATTACAATAAGTACATGGGCGGAGTGGATCTTTCAGATCAGGTACTGAAGCCGTACAGTGCCCTGCGGAAAACAAAAATCTGGTATAAGAAGCTGGCCGTGTATATCATCCAGATGGCACTGTATAACGCTTACGTACTATTCCGTTCTACCAGCCAGACGGGGACATTTATGCACTTTCAAGAGGAAGTCATAAAGGGCCTAATATTTGGGAACCAGCAGGCAGAGGGCCCCAGTACTTCTAGTACTGGCCCCCGTATTGTATCAGGGCAGCATTTTCCTAACGAAATCCCCTCCACTGGAAAAAAGGGCAGGACACAAAAAAGGTGCAAAGTTTGCTATAAAAAGGGAATACGAAAGCAAACTATTTTCCACTGTGAAACTTGCCCCGACAAACCCGGCCTATGTATGAAGGAGTGCTTTAAAATATACCACACATCTATGGATTATTAGGTTCATCATTTCACCGTGCTTCGGGGGTCTTGCTAATGCGACATAGCACCCACCATTCATTCCACCAGAATCTGTGCGGCAAAATCCAAATATCACTCCTTCCCTTCTGAGTCCTGCAATGCACCCAAATGGTATTTTTTGGTCACATATGAGGCATTGCCGTACTCTGGAGAAATTGGGGCACAGATTTTGGGGTGCTTTGTCTCCTTCATTCCTTGTGAAAATGAAAAATTTTGAGCCAGAATTGCATTTTTGTGTAAAAAAAATTTAATTTTTAATTTTCACAGCCCAGTTGTACCAAAATTGGTGAAACCCCTGGGGGTTTGAAATGTACACTATACCCCTAGATGAATTCCCTGAGGGGTGTAGTTTGCAAAATGGGGTCACTTGTGGGGGGTTCCACTGTATTGGTGCTTCGGGGGTCTTGCTAATGCGACATAGCACCCACCATTCATTCCACCAGAATCTGTGCTGCAAAATCCAAATATCACTCCTTCCCTTATGAGTCCTGCCATTTTTTGGTCACATATGAGGCATTGCCGTACTCGGGAGAAATTGGGGCACATATTTTGGGGTGCTTTGTCTCCTTCATTCCTTGTGAAAATGAAAAATTTTGAGCCAGAACTGCATTTTTGTGTAAAAAAATGTAATTTTTCATTTTCACAGCCCAGTTGTACCAAAATTGGTGAAACCCCTGGGGGTTTGAAATGTACACTATACCCCTAGATGAATTCCCTGAGGGGTGTAGTTTGCAAAATGGGGTCACTTGTGGGAGGGTTCCACTGTATTGGTGCTTCGGGGGTCTTGCTAATGCGACATAGCACCCACCATTCATTCCACCAGAATGTGTGCTGCAAAATCCAAATATCACTCCTTCCCTTCTGAGTCCTGCCATGCACCCAAATGGTATTTTTTGGTCACATATGAGGCATTGCCGTACTCGGGAGAAATTGGGGCACAGATTTTGGGGTGCTTTGTCTCCTTCATTCCTTGTGAAAATGAAAAATTTTGAGCCAGAACTGCATTTTTGTGTAAAAAAATGTAATTTTTCATTTTCACAGCCCAGTTGTACCAAAATTGGTGAAACCCCTGGGGGTTTGAAATGTACACTATACCCCTAGATGAATTCCCTGAGGGGTGTAGTTTGCAAAATGGGGTCACTTGTGGGGGGGTTCCACCGTATTGGTGCTTCGGGGGTCTTGCTAATGCGACATAGCACCCACCATTCATTCCACCAGAATGTGTGCTGCAAAATCCAAATATCACTCCTTCCCTTCTGAGTCCTGCCATGCACCCAAATGGTATTTTTTGGTCACATATGAGGCATTGCCGTACTCGGGAGAAATTGGGGCACAGATTTTGGGGTGCTTTGTCTCCTTCATTCCTTGTGAAAATGAAAAATTTTGAGCCAGAACTGCATTTTTGTGTAAAAAAATGTAATTTTTCATTTTCACAGCCCAGTTGTACTAAAATTGGTGAAACCCCTGGGGGTTTGAAATGTACACTATACCCCTAGATGAATTCCCTGAGGGGTGTAGTTTGCAAAATGGGGTCACTTGTGGGGGGGTTCCTAACTTTTAGCATCTTATGGTGCCTAGAAACCTACATGGTGCCTAAAAAATAATCTCATAAAAAGGAGGCTCCAAAATCAAGTAGGTGCTCCTTCTATTATGAAGCCTGTGGTTTGGTCAACGTGCACACTAGGGCCACATATAGGATATTTATGAAAACAAAAGAATTGGGGGAATCAATTTTTAGTCACATTTCTCTAGTAAAATCTACTGTGTTCCTTAGAAAAATGTATTAAAATTGAAAATCTGCAAAAAAAATGAAATTTTCAAATTTCACCTACACTTTGTTTTAATTCCTGTGAAACACCTAAAGGGTTAACAAACTTCCAAAATGCTGTTTTGAATACTGTGAGGGGTGCAGTATTTGAAATGGCATCATTTATGGGGGTGTCTCACATACAAGTCCCTCAAAGTCACATCAGAACTGAACTGGTCCCTAAAAAAATCAGTGTTTGAAATTTTCTTGAAAATTTGAGAATTTGCTATTCATATTTTAAGCCTCCTAGTGTCCAAAAAAATTAAAAGGAGGTTGAAATGATGGAAACATAAAGTAGACATATGGTCTATGTTAGTTATTAACTATTTTGAGTGGTATGATTATTTGTCTCACAAGCAGAAAATTTAACATTTTGCAAATTGCAAAATTTTCAATTTTTTTACGACATTTTGGTATTTTTCACAAAAAAACACAGACTGTATCGACCAAAATTTACCACTTACTTGAAGTACAATGTGTCACGAGAAAACAATCTCAAAATCACTGGGATAAGTAAAAGCAAAAAAAAGTTATCCCCACTTAAGTGATACATGTCAGATTTGAAAAAAAGGGCTCTGTCGGAAGGCAAAAACAGGCTGTGTCGGTAAGGGGTTAAAGTAGCGATATCTCTCTGGAGTTTTGTGCAGCGTGTCACGCCAGGGATCTGAGTCTCAGCGACGAAGACCTCTGGTGGAAACTCGGGCCGATCTAGAAATAGGGGAGGCTTCAAGAGACCCTTGCGCATTCACTTGCACGACAGTGCACCCAGAGGCAGGAAGGAGGCAAGGTAAAATACAACCAGGTTTATTGAAGGAACCGATGACGGGAAGGTTGTAAATGGCAGGCAGTATAGTATGCAAGATAACTTTCACACAATGGAGGACAGGTGGTATATGGTGCAGTGCAGAGCACTGATGAAGTCCTTGAAAGACAATATTGTCCACACTGTGTGAGCAGTACTTTACTGGAGCTTGCCTTTAGCTGAGTTGTGGAACGATGGCCAGAACATCGAATGCTGAAGGAACGATGGCCGGAACATCGAATGCTGAAGGAACGATGGCCGGAACATCGAATGCTGAAGGAACGATGGCTGGAACATCGAATGCTGAAGGAACGATAGCTGGAACATTGAATGCTGAAGGAACGATGGCTTGAACATCGATTGCGGCACTAGGCCAGGAACGGCTGAGGTGAGTATCCTATACTGGACATCGGATCACAGGAGCTGGAATGCCTGGAGATTAGCATACTGCAGCAGAGACAGAGAGACAATTGACAACTGAAGCACTAGCATCAGTCTGTGTTCTCCCAGCATATTTATACCCACTGGAAGGCCAGGATTGGCCTGTTAGGTATGACAGGGAGCTTAGACTGCACATGATTGGTTCAACCTGACATGTGACTGAAAGGAGCATGGCAGCCCCCATGTCAGGCTAAGGCGGGAAACAGTGTTTGTGTCCACCATGCTTGGGCCAGTAGCAATGGCAGTGGACTGGAGGATTGCCGGACACTGGACACTGTCACGCAGCGTGATGGGAGCGGCGCAGGACAGCCGCTTGACACACAGGACGCCGGCTGCGTCTGGATCTGAAACGCAAGCTCAGCCTGCGTAGACACTTAGCCGGTAAGAGAGCTTGCTTTAATATTCAGATCGTGACACAGCGGTTGGGCAGCCTCTCCCTTTGTTTCTGGAATACAGTGGTGGTCGGTTGTCCGGTGAAACTTATGCAGAGCCCAGTGGTCGAGTGGTTGCCTCCTCTGGCGCAGCGCGCCTGCCTTCTCTGCCTGCATTGGAGGATTATTTTTGGCAAAGAGTCCCTCTTAATCGCTGCTTGTGCTCCTCTTGTCCAGCAGTGGTATCTGGAGCCGTGACTTGCTTGCCTCCGGCTGTTGTTGGTTGTGTGGGTACCCTGCTCCAGTCATCACCTTTGTGAATACCCTTGGTGCTGTGGCAGACCAAAGGGTAGGGCCTGGAACTGTAAATGAGTTTCCCCTATCGCAAAGTGAAGTAAGGACTGATGCTCCTTGCAAATGGGTATGTGCAGATATGCATCCTGAATGTCTATGGATGCTAAAAATTCCCCTGGCTCTATGCTGCCAAGCACTGAGCGCAGGGACTCCATGCGGAAGTGATCCACCCAAAGGTGTTGATTTAAAGATTTCAAGTTTAGTATGGGTCTGACTGACCCGTCTGGTTTGGGAACCAAGAAAAGGATTGAATAAAAACCTTTCTTGTGTTCCTCCTGAGGAACCGGGACCACAACCCCCTTTTCCCTGAGAGCCAACGCCGCCCCCAAAAGGACCTTGCGTGAAGTGGCTTCCCTCGGTAAACTGGTTGGAAAAAATCTCTGTGGAGGATTCCCCCTGAGATTTATCTGATAACCTCTTGTGACAATAGAAAGGACCCAAGGGTCTGAGGCTGGAATATTCCACCTGTCCCGGAACTGAAGTAGGCGAACCCCCCCCCACTCTGATACCAGAACGGGGAGCCTGTACCCCGTCATGCAGAGGATTTATCCTCTCCTTTAGACACTTGCTTCTTACTGAAGGCCCCAAATCTGAATTTGGCAGCTTTTCCTCTACTGGCAGGGAATCTACCTCTTCCCGCCTGTCCTTTATTTATGCTCCCCCTCGAAAGGAGGAGCGAAAAGCAGGCTTAAACACCCCAAACTTAGAGCCTGAAGGTTTTGCAGAGGTAGGAAGGAAAGTACTCTTTCCTCCTGTGGCTTGCTTTATGATGGACTCTAGTTCAGAGCAAAAAAGCAACTCCCCTTTAAACGCTAAGGTCTCCAGGGCTTTCTTTGATTCGCTGTCTGCATCCCAGGCCTTAAGCCAGAGGGCTCGCCTTGCAGACACAGAAGTGGCGGATACCTTTGAAGCCATTTTGGCACCTTCTTCCCCTGCCTCAGAGAAGTACTCTGCTGCACATCTGAGTTTCTCTGCAAGGATAAACACCTCAGAATCAGGCCGCAGCTGATCTCCCAAAGCCTCAGCCCATTTAATCATAGCTTTTGCTACCCAAGCTGAGGCAATAATGGGGCGGAGTGTATATCCCACTCCATCAAAATCTGCTTTAAGGCATCCTTCTAACTTCTTATCCAATGGATCCTTAAAGGCTGCATCACCCTGAACCAGCAATGCCGTAGCCTTTGACAATTTAGCCACGGGGGCATCCATCAACGGGACTTTCTCCCACAACTTCACATGCTCCTCAGGCATGGGATACATATTTGCATATCTCTTGGACATAGACACCTTTTTATCAGGGACTTTCCAAGCTTCCCCCAACAAGGAGACCATACCGGCAACCGAAGGAAAAGTCACAGAGTCTCTGCGCATTCTCTTAAAAATACAATGAGCCTGTATTTTGTCCTCCTCTGACAAATCCAAAGCCTGTTTTACAGTCAGGATTAAAGCCTCAAACCCTGGGACAGAAGCATCAGCCTCTTCCCTCAGATCCCCAGATAAATCATCTGTACAAACACCATCATCATCTGAATCCACATATAACAGAGGAGGTGTAGCTGAAGGCCGCAAGGAGGAAGGGCTCTCAGGGGGTTTTGCTAATTTTTCCATAAGTGCATTCATTTTATGTATCCCTTGCGCAGTGTCCTGTATGTCCTGCATCAATAAGGGGTCCACTTGCGAAGGAGCAATGGATCCCATAGAATTTTGGGAGGAAGAGCTAGGGCCAGGAGACTTTATAAAGTTATCCTTTTGCCTATTAAGAGCCTTAACCAAGGCATTCATAGACCTCTCCAACGCTGCAGCCCACGCTGGTTCGGGATGCTCAGACCCCTGGGCATGAGCATTGCCGGGCAAAGATTCACAAGCAGGGCAAAGGTCCCCTTGGTCCATCTGTTCACATGATAAATTAACCCCGCAAACACTGCAGTTTAATCACATTTTAACCCACGGTGCACAATGTCAGGCAAAGTACAAGGCAGTATATACAGTGCACTTATCTGTCTTGCTCGCTGTAGGCGACTCAGCATCAGCAAGGATAGCGCTTCCAGGAGAACTGCACTCTGTGTACTTCAGAAAGCTCAGCCAGGCTTCAGCTCCGCAGCTATGGAGAGAAAATGGCGCCCGCACACAGAGTAGGAAGGGACCAAGTCCCTGCTTCAGAGGGGTAGGAAGCCAGAATTGGCGCCTTTCCCTCTTTAGCCGCTCCCACAATAGTTACTCCTCACTTCCTTGTGCCTCCCCCTCAGGTCAGGATCACTTGAAGTCTTCCAGCTACGCTGGACACCAGTAGCAGACTTCACTTCCCTAGTGGGATTTCAGTCTGCAAAACCCTTTCCAGATGGCGCCCGCCATCGCAGGAGGTCCTTCCTCCATGATCCCCTTCTAAACAAGGAGCCGGTTCCAGACGCTCCCAGGGCCCAGGCAAACCCCATCAAAGCTGGGGTTAAGCGCTCTGCAGTGGGTGCAGACAGCCCACCCACGTGCCTCTGTCAGCCTCTACTGCGCTCTCAGTGTGCAGCGCTTCTTGTCAGAAGCAGCACACTGGTGAAAAACCTACACTAATCACTAAGTTAATAAAATAATAAAAACCTAGCTAAACTAGTCAAAAAATCCAGAAAAAAGCCGGCTGCAGCAGCAGCCGATCAGCATAGCACCCACTCCTGTGGGCACCTAAAACGAACTGGAGCATGATGGGATGGAGCTTGTGTCCAGGAGCATAGGTTCCTTGGCTCCTATGGACCCTCCTGCATCCCAAGGTTAGCTGTGCCACCGGACTAGACAAAAGAGAAAAGGACTTATCGGTAAGTACAAAATCCCATTTTCTCCTTCATCCACCAGGTGGCACTGGATTTCGCAGTGGGGACATCCCAGAGCTCCAAAACCAGGCGGGATGGCGCTGAGATCCCCCAAACACCGAACGGCCAAACTGTGACGCTTGGGATGCGAAGGTGTCAGAACGGCAGAAAGACATAGAACAAAAGTTCTATGTCTAGACAAGGTAGCAGCCCGACAAAGCTATGAAAACTGCATAAAGGGGAAGCAGCTCTGAATATGACCAGCACATTTATTGACAGGAACCAGGACCAATGAAAACTACACATAAACACCCAATCCTGAACCAGCACTTCTAAAAGACTTTTAGCCCACCTATATTTAAGACAATGTTGATGTGACCTACATACAACACCTAGAAGAAGGCCTACGCCAACCCGGAAGTATGGTACACAGACCGAAGCTGCTGGAGAACCAACAGGGTAGGAGCACCACAAAGCAAGCTTTTGGTGAATGTTTGTGAGGTAAATCTCTTTAAGTGGAGGGGATAGCTGGTGGTTGGCTTTCCAGGTGTCTAAGCAGAATATGGCTCTAATTCTGGTTCACTCACAAAGGCAAATTCCTTCTCGGTACTTGTGTATTATAACGGCGCCCCTGATTTCCATTGCGCAATGTTTTAATCGCATCGCATGCCATGCACCCGATGGCATGCGATGCAACGCGATTTTTGCCCCCATACGATGAAAGATTGTATAAGCACCCTAAAGGGTGCTTTTAAGCACCGTAATGGGTGCTTACAATGTTAAATGCACCCCCACGCCACCCCCCTACTATAAACGTGAACCCGAAGCGTGGCGAGTGCAGCGAGCCCGCGAGGGGCGGCGGTACGCGTCCTCCGACCTTTTCATACCCCCACTATCCACATCGGCGTGGAGTTCAGAATAGAAAGTGTGGCGAGCGCAGCGAGCCACCGAGCCCGAAGCGTGGCGAGCCCCGCGAGGGGACGCGGATACCTTCACAGGTATCGGAGTCGCCACGCGGCCTTCACAGGTATCCGCGTCCCCTCGCTGCGCTCGCCACACTTTCTATTCTCAACTCCACGCCGACGTGGATAGTGGGGGTATGAAAAGGTCGGAGGACGCATACCGCCGCCGCTCGCCACGCTTCGGGTTCACGTTTATAGTGGGGGGGGGGGGGGGGGGGGGGTGCATTCAACATTGTAAGCACCCATTAGGGTGCTTATACAATGATTAATCGCATTGCATCGCATTGTATGCCATATACAATGTCATACAATTTTAAAATTGTATGGCATTGCGCGATATCGCGTTGCATACCATCGTATGCCTTATGGTATGCGATGCGATGGGCGCCGCCAAAATACACAAGTAGCTCCTTCTCAAATGGACAAATTCATGTGTACTGCAGATGGGGCAGATGTAACTAGTTGATCTATTGAGATCAACTACAGACATTTATTTTCATTACTTCTATTGATCATATTTTTGTAACTTTTGTTTGGATAATTACTGTATTATTTATGAGATATTGTATCTATTTTACCAATATAAAGTAGAAGCATCGCAGTGATTCATGGTTATATGCACTGTTTATTTACATACATCTGCTTATACCTATACCATGTAAAAAAAAATTGGAAAATACACTTCAGCTTTATCCCACAAAACACCTCCACCAGGTAGTGCACACCAAGCTCTCTTGTAGAGATGTATGGTTTCTCTGATAATTTTCAATTTCCCTATGGGACCCTTGAAGTCCTTACTGACCTCAAGTAAGGTTCCTGTGTGCACATAAAGCAGGGCTGGGCAATTGCGGCCCTCCAGATGTTGATGAACTACACATCCCAGCATGCCTTGCATCAGTTTCAGCATGGCCACATAGCAAAACTAATGCAAAGGATCCTGGGATGTGTAGTTCATCAACATCTGGAGGGCCGCAATTGCCCAGGCCTGACATAAAGGTATCTTTCTTTCACTGAAAAATGTGCAATTCTGTGGTGGTGGGTGTCTGGTGACCCACGGACATACACGCAGCTACAATCCTGGGCGCGACCACCTTCCTGTTAAATTTCTGTTTTTGCAATACACTGTACCATTCACCGCAAAAGCAAGAAGCTGAGCGCAGCACATCTATAACAGAGGCCCTTATTCTGGTTCATTCGCAAAATCAAATTCCTTCTCAAACGGACAAAACCATGTGCACTGCAGTTGGGGCAGATTTAACTTGTGTCGAGAGAATTGGATTTGGGTCGGTTTTACTTCAAAGTGAGATCAGTATTGCAGTGTAAATATAAAGCAGCCAATATTTTCCCTGCACAGAAACAAAATAACTCAGCCAAATCTAACTCTCTGCACAAGTTACATCTGCCCCACCTGCAGTGCACATGGGGACTTATTCTAGTTCACTCTCTGACAAAATCCTTCTTAGATGGACAAAACCATGTGCACTGCAGGTGGGGCAGATGTTACTTGTGCAGAGAGAATTAGATTTGGGTGTGGTTTTACTTCAAAGTGAGATCTATATTGCGGTGTAAAAATAATGCAGCCAGTATTTACCCTGCACAGAGACAAAATAACTCACCCAAATCTAATTCTCTGCACATTTTACATCTGCCCCCTTGCAGTGCACATGGTTTTGTCCATCTAAGAAGGATTTTGTCAGAAAGAGTGAACTAGAATAAGGCCCATGGTTTTGTCCATTTGAGAAGGAATTTGCCTTTGTGAGTGAACCGGAATTAAGGGCTATAGTCTTGCTCACTTTTCCTTACTCGGGTTTGATAGGTGCCTTCTCCACACTACATGTTTCAGCACAAGTAAATATAATAAGAATATAACCTTGGGAAAAATATGGAAGGAATACAAAATTTAAAGTACACATACCAGAGCGTAATATCTTTTGCCACTGTTTTCATCTGTTCCTTTCTTAACCAGCATGAACAGAGGCTGCAGACGTGTATTGATCACACCAATAAAATCATCTAACTTGTCGTGCATGTAGTGAACTGAAACATTAGGAAACGTGAAGTTAAATGGATGAGCTGAATGAAATAAAAAGGCTCAGTAGTTTATAGCAGCAATATTAAAGGACATAAATATACTGTATATACTTAAAACTGCAGATGACCGAAAATCGAGCTTAAAGTGCATCTTTCACATACACAAAAACCCTTATTCAGTTCTCAAAATGGGCAAAACCATGTGCACTGCAGGTGGGACCGATGTAACATCTGGAGAGAGAGTTAAGTTTGGGTGGGTTGTGTTAAAACTGAAATCTAAATTGCAGTGTAAAAATAATGCAGCCAGTATTTACCCTGCACAGAAACAAAATAACTCACACAAATTTAACTCTTTCTATACATGTTACATCTGCCCCACCTGCAGTGCACATGGTTTTGCCCATTTTGAGAACAAATTTTTACTGAGCTCAGATCTGAATAAGGGCCAAAGTACAGCCATACTGTTGGTGTGCATGATATATATATATATATATATATATATATATATATATAAAAGAATGCAGAAGATTAACCCATTTAGACCAGCCTAAAGAATACTGGTTTTTGCAAGCGGTTCAAACGCACCCATTTGAAATGTCCCGGGTCATGAGACCCTGTATTTCTACCCGGATAGCGAGCAGGGTTGAACATGGGTTCAACCCGGCATGCTGTGCAGCGCAAACAGGTAACATGGGTCAATGAAACCTGTTCAATGCAATGGAAAAGCTGGCACCTGGAGATGCTCTAATCTCCCAGCGCCGGCCCAGAACCTGCCCCCCCCCCCCCCCCCTTGAGAACCATGAGGGTGAAGTACTATGGGGGGATGGATCTCTATCAGTCTGATAGCATGTAACTTTAGCATGGCTCCAAGTTAGCTGACTAACTCTAAGAGGGGTATTCAAGCCCCAACGCTATTTCCGACGGGGGAAATAGCGGCAGGCGCCTATTCAATGCTGTCTTGCCTAACAGCATTGAAGAGGCAGACCAACAGAACAGGTCTGACTTTAAAAGCTGTCATGCCCAATTTGCCAAGATCACGGGCAGATCTCCACAATCCACAGCCGTTTATGCGGACACGCCCTCTTTTCGACAATCGATATGGGGACATTGGATCCCGCCTGCCTTCGAGCAAAGCGAAAACAGGCCAGGGACGCGGCTGTCGGGACGGACTGACAGTCGTGACCCGGGATTAAATATCCTCCCATTGACCGGTTCATGATTTTTTCCGTCCTGAATAAAGTCAACTTTAACATACATCAGAACAGGATCCCTGTGACCGAGAAGAAGCTACCAACTGACCTTTGTGCACGTCACAGCAATGCTTATGAAGAGCCACGGTTGCAGACTGCTCCATTATACCATGGGACATAAGCACTTGCAGGAATCTCTGGTGGCTTTCATTAATGCTCATACTGCTCTATGGATTACAAAGCAAATATGAAGAGTCATAACAGGACATACAATATTCTATAGTACTATATTATATAACTATATTCTATTTTATATATCTATATTAAAATCATCTAACAAATCTAAATACACCTAATTCTGTGATCACTGTCAAGACCAGAAGTTTTAAACGTGTTTAATATTCCTGATCCACTGATGTGAACATCAGGGGATTGCCCAAATACATCGGTAATGTATGGGGTGTATAATGCTCGGTACACACCTGGCTGATTGGACAACCTACCTGAGGAACGGTAAGAGCAGGGCTGGGCAATTGCAGCCCTACAGATGTTGAGGAACTACACATCCCAGGATGCTTTGCATTAGTTTTGCTATGTGGCCATGCTGAAACTGATGCAAGGCATGCTGGGATGTGTAGTTCCTCAACATCTGGAGCGCCGCAATTGCCCAGCCCTGGGTAAGAGCATACTCACCAATTATCTGTCTGACGTGTTGTGATTGACGTCACAAATGGACAAACATTTAAAAGGGCCTGCCCTGTTGAGATGTCAGTCAATGATGTGTACAGGCAGTTGGTGGACTGGCCGTACAAACTACAAGATGACCAGATATATCCGCATATATTATGGGTATCAACTGTTTTGCAAGGCCAACATAATACATATATTGGGGATATCCACCTGCCAATGGGTGGACATATTTGCTGTTTGCACCCAGCTTTGCAGCATATAGCCCATATAATTACTAATATCTTTAGGTCATAATAATACCATTCTAAAACTTTCAAAGAGCATGCTGCACAATGATAGATCTATCTCTTTCTGCACCATGCTTTTTGGAAGTTTACAAAGGCGACTCACCTATTTGACTTAAGGTCCATACACACTGGGCGATTGAGCTAAAAGCAGCTCACGTTTACCGTTTGAGCTGCTTTCAGCTCAAAAGCTGCCCAGTGTGTATGGTCTGGCGGTGAGCTCTATTCAATGCCATTTGCCGCTCATCCGCTGGGATTACCAGCCGATTGGATGGCTTACAAATACGTCCTGCTGTGGAACGCCATCCAGCCCTCCGAAAACTGCTTGGATGGGCGAAAAACTGATCGCTGTGCATACACACTGGGCAAAAACACCTGGTGTGTATGCACCTTTAGGCATGAGCTCTTTTTTCATATATGGCCTGTCAGTAAAGACTGATGGGCAGATGTGTTAAGCCTGGTGAAGTGGTAAAGTGGCCGGTGAGCAGCCAATCAGCCCCTAACCATCGTGTTTTCAAGACAGTTAGGAGCAGATTGGCTGGTGCGTTACTACTGCCCACTCTATTATTTCACTAGAGTTAATACATTTGCCTCGGAGTTTCCAATCTTCATTGAAAAAGATTACCATGCCTGGGTGCGGTTTACATCTTCTATACAAAAAATACCACTTCTGGTAGCTGGTGGATCTGACTTTTAATGTCCCCACCTGATAGCAGTAAATATATACAGTAACTGTATCATCACACTGCATTATGGAACGGATATCATGTATACTGGCCAAATATTTACATGCCATGTGGCTACAACTGATCTGCCAAGCATACCAACAACTGCCCCATATTACAGCTATAGTAATGATGATCACACAGCCTGCTACTGGCTGTACACACACCATGTCACACAGCCTGCTGCAGGCTGTACACACACCCACACACAATGTCACACAGCCTGCTGTACCACGCACACCATGTGTCACACAGCCTGTTCCACCACACACCGTATCACACAGCCTGCTGCACAGACAGTTGCCACTCACACTGCGCCTGACCTAAGGGGTCTCTGGGGGTCACTCTGGGGTGTATAGCAGTATAATGTGGAGACTCGGTTGAGTTCCCGGTAATGGCGGGAACTCAGCAGCTCACCTCACACGTGACGAGCTTGTTACCAAAAGGTCGTCACAACACACTACGTGCGTGCGCGCATGCGTACTTTACCGTACAACAGCCGTGTAATAGCGTAGAAGGTTGTAGTAGGAAGTGTCGGCACTAGAGGGCGCTGCAGCACCAGGAATTATTGTGTTTGTAGTGTTGTACTGTGTGACAAGAGCAGAGTAGGGTACAGGCTGCTGCTGCTGTGCAGAAGTCCGCCCTCAGGCCCTTCATCCACAGCCATAGTGTAATCTTAGCACATTCTGACTACATAAAACATTATACTGTAGGTAGCAAATGTGCTCCTACATAGACCAGGAGCAAATAATCCAGGGTTACCACAGGAGACGTGGATTCAGTCTGAGTACAACAGGTGGGCAGGTGTACAACACATGGATCATAGGGTAGACAGCAGGTTGGTCAATAAGCATTAGGTCGACACCACTAGGTCGACATGCAGGAATGACAAGATGACTGAAGGTGGATATGGGTTAGGTCTACAGGTCATTAAGTCGACATGGGGAAGGTCGACAGTCCAAAGGTTGACATGGGGTTAAGATGAAGTTGCAGGGGTAAAAGTCCAACTCTGAATGTGAGCAGGATGCCAAAGTAATCTGTGAGCTTCAGTTAGCGCCCACAGCAACATGAGTAGCAAGAAGCCAGGTCAGCATGGCAGCAATTCGGGAACACTTGGAAGGAATTTGTAGATCATCAGTCCACCAACAAGCATTTGCACTGTGGAGTCTAATGAACCTTAAGGTGTGCACACACGGTGCGATATGATTGCTGGCGATATATTGCTAGCAATATATCGCCAGCAATCATATTGCTCAGTGTCTCCTTCTCATAAGCGATGAAAAGGAGACACTGCTACAGTTACGGGGGGGGGAGAAAGACCCGAAGGCAGGAGGGAGGGAGCAGCATCACGGGGTGGGGGGGTGAGAGACCCAAAGGGTGAGGAGTGAGGGAGCAGCAGATGCATGCTGCTGCTGTCACTTGGAAGGGAGGAGGGAGGGAGCCCTTCTGCCGCTGATCTCCCCGGCACTGACCTCCTGCACAGAACCGGTGGAAGCCGCTGGTGGCAGGAGCATGCTCCAGCGACCATTAGGGAGTACACACGGGAGCGCACAGCTATCGCCAGCAGCACTCCAAATTACTGGCAATATGGTCGCTCAGCGACCATATTGCCAGCGATTTCAGCCAATATCGCCCCCGTGTGTACGCACCTTTAAGATGTGTGTACACACTGTGCGATTTGGTCCCTGAGCGATTTTGGCTTAAAATGGCTCAGTGTACTGGCAATATCTCTCAGCAATATATTGCTCAGTGTACCGTATTCATCAGCGACCAGCAATTTTGGCTGAAAATTGCAAGCTATTCTGTCTCATTCTGTCTCTTCCTCATTTTGACTAGAAATAGGCTGGTCGCTGGTGCACAGTGCATTGTGCACTAGCGACCAGTGATTTTTAGCTATAATCAGAGGAGCATGCTGCTGCTATCAGCGACCATGAAGGGCTGGCCACGGAAGAACGCTCCCGGCGATTTATCTCCCACAGCACATGAAATCACCATACCTCCCAACTTTGGAAGTACAGCATTCGGGATGCTGCTGCTGCGCGCCGGAGGCACGCCGAAATTGTCGGGGCGTGGCCTAATTTGGGGCATGGCCTATACTCACGGCTCCCCCCCGCGAGGCCACGCCCCCATCTTGCCGCTATGGGGGCATGACCCAGAGGCTCTGTGAGCCTCTAGCCATGCCCCCAGCCCCCTGGCTGCGGGAATAGACGCTGTGCGCATGCACACAGCGTTTATTCCCCGCTGCTTAGCAGCTGACAGGGGGGACTCCCAACAGCCCCCCCCCACACCGCGGGACACTGCCGCCCGCGGGTGGGACAGCAGGACAGGCCCTGACAATCGGGACTGTCCCGATAAAATCGGGACTGTTGGGAGGTATGAATCACTGGCAATATGCAGGTGGTTTGCAGGTTGCAGCTGTCCGCCATGCCTCCAGCATACCTCCCAACATGACCCTCTCCAGGAGGGACACATTGCTCTGCTTCTGTACTTTCTTCTTAATTTATAATTGTCATCACCTGTAATGAAGCACTTTTCTTAATAGTATACACAATATTGCATCTCGGTTTTGCAATGAGATGAGATCAGACAGTTGTCCAGAAGGAAATGTCAGATTAAGCCGGGGGCACTGTAATTACAGTCTCCCAGAAACCACGAACCGGCTGACCACCAATGATAGTAAAGAGGTACCTAGGGCGAAATGTAATAGAGTGCGATTTTTTAGACATGTGCGATTTTTGGTCAAAAACGGCCGAAATCGCACATTTTCCGAAAATCGCACATTTAATAGGTTGAAAATCGCGGTAAAAAATCGCACTTTTTACCGCGAAATCGCACTTTTAGAAGTGCGATTTTTAGTCACATTTCAATTCGCATCCAGATGTTTTCCCATTATAAAGTATACAACTCGCAAATGTAATAGGGTGCGATTTTTGGTCAATGTTACCAAAAATCGCAAAAAAAATAGACCAGGTTCTGACAGGCGAATTTGACAGAACCATGCACAGATCATTGAGATCTGTGCATGGTTCTGTTAATAAAAATGTGTAAAAGTGTTTTTATAAAAAAAAAACGGCGTGGGGTCCCCCCTCCTAAGCATAACCAGCCCCGGGCTCATTGAGCCGGACCTGGTTCCAAAAATACGGGGGGACAAAAAGCATAGGGGTCCCCCGTATTTCTGAAACCAGCCCCGGACTCTTGGACCGGTCCTGGTTCCAAAAATACGGGGGACAAAAAATCTGGGGGTCCCCCGTATTTTGAAACCAGCACCGGGCTCCAACAGCCCGCGGTGTCATGCCACAGCCGGGGGACACTTTTTATACAAGGTCCCCCGGCCGTACCATGAGCACCGTGGCTGGTCAGCCTTGGACGGGGTACCTGGAGGAGTGGGGACCCCCCCAATAAAGGGGTCCCCCCCCCCCAGGCTTCACCCGTCCAGGGCTGAAGCCCGGGGCTGTCACCGGCGTCCGTGGCCAGTGGACGCCGGCCTGATAGGGTTAAATCCATCATACATACATATCATTACATTGCTTTTTACCGGCGAACTACAAGTGCCAGCAGACCTCCCCCGCATGCTGGGACTTGGAGAACCACAAGTCCCAGCATGCGGGGCATTAATGGGCCCGCTGGGACTTGTAGTCCACCTGTAAAAAGAATGTTTATAAAAAACACACACACAGAGAAGTACAAGTTTATTACACACACACACCTCAATTTTACACCAGCGTTACTTACCATTCCTGGATCCAGCGCTGGTCTGGCTGCTTCTCAGCCGGCTCCCCCCGCACTGACAGGCAGCGGGGAGAAGCGGCTGTCTCCGTCGCTTCTAACAGCCTCTGTAGCGCTGTCCGAGTGCTACAGAGGCTGAGAGCGTGATTGGCTGAGCTACAGTATGCGTCTCCATGGAGACGCATAGCTCAGCCAATCAGGACTGAGCTATGCGTCTCCATGGAGACGCATACTGTAGCTCAGCCAATCACGCTCTCAGCCTCTGTAGCACTCGGACAGCGCTACAGAGGCTGTTAGAAGCGACGGAGACAGCCCCTTCTCCCCGCTGGATCCAGGAATGGTAAGTAACGCTGGTGTAAAATTGAGGTGTGTGTGTGTAATAAACTTGTACTTCTCTGTGTGTGTGTTTTTTATAAACATTCTTTTTACAGGTGGACTACAAGTCCCAGCGGGCCCATTAATGCCCCGCATGCTGGGACTTGTGGTTCTCCAAGTCCCAGCATGCGGGGGAGGTCTGCTGGCACTTGTAGTTCGCCGGTAAAAAGCAATGTAATGATATGTATGATGGATTTAACCCTATCAGGCCGGCGTCCACTGGCCACGGACGCCGGTGACAGCCCCGGGCTTCAGCCCTGGACGGGTGAAGCCTGGGGGGGGGGGACCCCTTTATTGGGGGGGTCCCCACTCCTCCAGGTACCCCGTCCAAGGCTGACCAGCCACGGTGCTCATGGTACGGCCGGGGGACCTTGTATAAAAAGTGTCCCCCGGCTGTGGCATGACACCGCGGGCTGTTGGAGCCCGGTGCTGGTTTCAAAATACGGGGGACCCCCAGATTTTTTGTCCCCCGTATTTTTGGAACCAGGACCGGTCCAAGAGTCCGGGGCTGGTTTCAGAAATACGGGGGACCCCTATGCTTTTTGTCCCCCCGTATTTTTGGAACCAGGTCCGGCTCAATGAGCCCGGGGCTGGTTATGCTTAGGAGGGGGGACCCCACGCCGTTTTTTTTTTAACTTTTTTTTTTTGGAACAAAATCGCATTTATGAAAATGCGCACATTTTCATGACTGAAAATGCGCACATTTTCATGACTAAAAATCGCGGCAAATCGCGGCAAATCGCATTTTTTGCCGCTAATTCGCATCTCATTACATATGCGAATTCGCGGCAAAAAACGCGATTTTTAAAGGTGCGATTTGGTGCGATTTTTTTTTTAGTCTAAAAATCGCACCCTATTACATTTCGCCCCTAGTGTTCATTCTAGCACCTGCCATCTTTGAAAATCCATGTAGTTCCTCTTCCCTGTCTGGGGTGTCACTGCCTGCTGTAGTGCTTCTAGCACAGTGTGGTCTATATATCAGCACTGATATGCAAAACAGACCTGTGCTAGAAACACCACAGCAGACAGCGACACCCCAGACAGTGAACAGGAACTGCATGGGTTTTCAAAGATGACGGTGGCTAGAATGAACACTAGGTACTGTACCTGGAGAATGAATATGTCATAAACTTTACAATTTGAGTTTCCAATTGTCAATTAATGAGACGCCGTTGCAGAGTCACCAAGAGACAGTTAATTACTTGGAGACCACAACTCCAATCTTGAATTATTTAATGAACTTTTCTTAAGGAACTTTTTGAATATTTAACCCCTTCCCGACATTGCCTTTTATGGTATTTTTTTTTTTTTTCCTCCTTGCGTTCAAATAAGCGTAACTTTTTTAATTTTCCGGCTATATAGACACATGAGGGCTTTTTTTTTGCGGGACAAGTTGTACTTTCTAATGGTACCATTTACTATACCGTATAATATTCTGGGGAATCAGGAAATAATTCAATGTGGGGTAAAAAGAAAAAAAACGCAATTCCACAATTTTGCGCTGGTTACGGTTTTTTTGGAGTTCATAGTTCGTTTAAAATGATGGGTTATCTTTATTCTATGGGTCGTTACGATTCCGGTGATACCAAACTTCTATAGTTTTCGTTACGTTTTAAAAAAATAGAATATGTTACGGTTTTTCGAATTTGCGTCGCGTCGCCATGTTCTGCGGCTTATAACTTTTTATTTTTCCACCTACGGACCTGGGTGAGGGCTCATTTTTTGCGGGCTGAAGTGTACTTTTTAATTAATACCATTATGGGATATGGGCGACTTTCTGATCTCTTTTAGCTATTTTTTTTTGGGTAGGCGATGCGACCAAAAAACATAGTTTTGGCGTTGGGGATTATTTTCCGCTTACGCCTTTAACCGTGCGGGATAACTAATGTTATATTTTAATAGATCGGACTTTTAGGAACGCGGCGATACCAAATATGTTTATTTTTTTTATTTTTTATTTATTTTTATTTGGGAAATGGGGAAAGGGGGGTGATTTGAACTTTTAATATTTTTTTATTTTTAAACTTTATTATTTTTTTTTTTTTACTTTTACTACAAGGCCCCCTAGTGTACTTGACCACTAGGGGGCGTGATCGCCTGTACTAGGTTCAGCCATAGAGTTTTATGGCTGAACGTAGTGATTTTATGCACTTCCTATTACATCCTGCCTGAGGCAGGATGTAATAGGTATGCATACACGGCCAGCACAGGGGTCTACATTAGACCCCTGGCTACCATGGCAACCGATCGGCACCCTCCGATCTCGCTGCGGGGGGCCCCGATCGGCGCCGGAGGGGGGCGCCCCCCCTCCGATCAGCTATTTAAGCACTGCGGGCGCTTTGCCCGCGGTGCTTAAAGGGTTAAACGGCCACGATCGGCGAACTCGCCGCTCGTGGCCGTGAGAGCAGGGACCTGGCTGTAATATACAGCCATTACCTGCTCTCTTTCAAGCCAGCTCACTCCGTGAGCTGGCTTGATTCCCCCGCAACCGACATATGACGTAAATATACGTCATATGTCGGGAAGGGGATATTATATTCCTTCCCAGCCATTTTTGTTTTGGTTTTGTCTTTGTCAGGGAACTTTTTTACTGTTTACCCCAAAATATATTTAGATACGCCGTACCTATATTTAGATACGATGTTACCCCCTTGATTTGAAAGGAAGGAAATCATATCATTGTTATACACACTGTACCACCAGAAATTGATGATATATCCTGCTAGTACGGTATACAGCCTTGCAGCCATTGATGATGATGATTACTATGTATGGCTGTGTGTGGTACAACATTTGTACCACACACAGCCATACATGGTAATCATTTATTTATTTATTAACAGTTTCTTATACAGTGCACACATATCCTGCAGTGCTTAACAGAGAATATTTGAACACTCACATCCATCCCTGCCCCAGTGGAGCTTACAATCTATATTCCCTACCACATGTACACGCACACACAGACAATCTAGAGTTAATTTTAGTTGAAGCCAATTAACCTACCAGTATATTTTTGGATTGTGGGAGGAAATCGGAGTACCCAGAGGAAACCCACGCAAGCACGAGGATAATATACAAACTTTGCACAGTTAGGGCCATGGTGGGAATCTAACCCATGACCTCAGTGATGTGAGGTAGTAATGCTAATCATCATTATTATCAATGGCTGCCAGGCAGTGTGTGGTATAGCCATTGACAATATGACTTCCAGGTAACTATTATGGTATGTACACACGGTCAGATGTGCCTTCAGATACTATCCACAATCCGATCGGATCGTGGATAGTATCTGAAGGCACATCCGATTTGCATACAAGTCTGACTTTATAGTGCAGATCTGCACTATATAGTTAAGGCAGACAAGACTTTCTGCCTTGCTTTACGTGAACGCGCATCGGAATCGGATCGGGATCTGAAGGGTTAAAACCCTTGCGATCTGCATCCGATTCCGATCCGATGTTGACTGTATCGTCAACATTGGAAGGCAAAAAGTACCGTGTGTACACGAATAACGCAATGACTGCCATAGGAAAGGAGTGAATTAAACATCCAAGGCTGTGTGTACACAATAGAGCATGTGACTCGGAGCCAATAGGAAAGCAGGGGAGGGCAGAGTTAGCTGGGATAATAGGGACAGGGAAGGAGGAGTCTTCTTGTCTCCCCCTGCGCCCGCTCCCAGTCCGGATCATGGGAGAGCCACAGCCGCCAGCCAGCGTCCCCCTCCTCGTACCGCTGGAAGCCGAGCGGTAACATCAACAGTGTCGCAGCGTCACCGCTCCATGTCTTCCCCTGCGCCCGCTCACGGTCCGGATCGTGGGAGAGCCGCAGATAAGCTCCCCAGCCGCACCGGAGGCAGGAGACTAGCTCCAAGCGTCACATCCGCTCAAACCGCGCCGACGGCGGCGGCAAGGGGGAGGGGGTCATTCAGAGGCAGGCGCGGCACCGGAGCTAGGGGTTTAGCACATAACGGAGCTAGGTCAGCTCAAGCGCCGGGACCCCAATCAGCACGGCAGAACGGGAGACTGGAGGCTGGGATGCGGGGGTCAGCGGGGGGCCGGCACAATAGACAAGGCAGGGGAGAGGAGGCACAGGGTAGGCCAATAGAGGGCGCTAGGAGGCCAAAGCAGTATCAGGCACACAGGGATACAGAAGCACGTAGCAGGAGCAGGGAATGGAGGTCAGGGGAACAATTCAGGGCAGCCTCTTCCAGGTCTACCAGTGACTCTGGACCAGCCTCGCCACCCCGCACATTTGATCCCTCCATGTTATCCACTTTCTTTAGTACAATGGCAGGGGCACTAGCACCACTCATGGAGGGGTCAAACGTGCCGACGGGCGCACGGAGGCAAAACATAGAGAAAACTCCCCGCACAGGGCGCCCAAGCCAGGTCAGCCCGGAAGGGACAACACCACAGGGGCGAAGGTCAGTGGGCCATGCTTCCAGGCCAATACACAACAGGGGACCGGCACGCACGCCCTCCGGGGAACACTTAATTATCTCCACAGATGGACAATCGACAGAGGACGCTGAGTATGGGGCGCAAAACAGCATGGAAGAACGCGATGAGTCGGAGGACGCATGGTCGGAGCAGCTAAGCGCAGCAGGTGAGCGTTATGCAAGTACTAAAATGTGGGCTAGTGGTAGTTCATCCACTGATAGCCGCTCTTCATCTTCCTCATCTTCTTCCTCAGGCGGGTCCAAATCAGGTAGTACAGCCAGGGCCCGTAAACGCGCAGCGAAATATGCTAAGAGAGAAGCGAATAGGCAGGACAGGCACAAAAAACGCAAAAGGTCAGCACTGTCACGCAGGGAGAGGAAAAGGCGTAATCAACCGGGGGTGGTCCACTGCGACTACACCGCGGTTTCACGAGGGGTGAGGGAAAGCTGCAGGATAAAAATCGAAAAAGGCGATTATGTCGACTTTTTCAGCCTTACAGAGGAATCCAAGCAAGAGTTTAAAGCAGCTAAGGCAAAAGGGGAAGAAGGGGTGGAGGCATTCAGAACCTTCCAAAATTGGTTTGCGGGATATTTTGTCTTTGCGGCCTGTTATTTAGAAGACAGGCCTGAAGAACACATGAATGTCATCCGCTACGGCCACATGATACTTGACATGCAAATAAAATATGGTGTGGAATGGCGCAAATATGATGAACAGTTCCGCCGTAAGCAGGACTGTCTGCATGTCATGGATCTGGGCTGTAAGGATGTAGAAATATGGATGAACTTAGCCAAGGCGCAGCAGGCAGTTTCAGACACCCCAAGGGCGGCCGCGTTGCCAGGTACACACGCATCAGGGGCCCAGCAGCGACAGTGGGGAGGTCCAGCACCCACACGCCGTTTCCCGCAAGGGGTGGGGCCATCAGGACCCGGGGTATCAGGACCCGGGTCGCAGAAAGGCAAATGTTACGCCTTTAACGGGTCAACATGCCTCATGGGTCAGAGGTGCCGTTTTCGGCACGCGTGCACACACTGCAATGGCAATCACCCGGCCCACAGCTGCTTTCGGAACGGCCGCCAGCAGCCAGGACCGAAAGCAGCCGCTCCTGTCAAAAACCAAGCCCCTGGTCGGTAGAGCACATACGCCGGTACGGTTGTCAGCCATGGCCGGTTGGCTGCAGCGGTACCCTAACAGGGAGGTGGCCGGTTTTTTTACAGAAGGGTTTTAGCCAGGGTTTCAGCCGGCCCATAAAGGGGGAGGTAAAGGGGGGCCCTTATCAAAACTTCCAGTCAGCCCACACCTTCCCCACCATACTTAGGGAAAAGGTAGAAAAAGAGATCAAGTTAGGCAGGATGGTCGGCCCTTTTTCGGAGCCACCAATGGCGAACATGGTAATTTCCCCAGTAGGGGTGGTACCGAAAAAGGACCCTGGGAAATTCAGGCTGATACAGCATTTATCTTACCCATTCGGCCTCTCCGTCAACGGCGCCATCCCCATGGAACAATGCTCAGTGACATATCAGTCATTCGACGAAGCAGTGTCCATGGTAAGGTCGTTCGGCGTGGGGGCTCTCATGGCTAAGATCGATGTGGAATCAGCATTCCGCCTACTTCCCCTCCACCCAGATGCTTTTAGGTGGATGGGTTTCCGCATTGAAAACGAATACTTTATTGACAAGTGTTTGCCAATGGGATGTTCGGCATCATGTGCATACTTCGAGAAGTTTAGCACATTCCTACACTGGTGCGTGGAGGAGGCCACAGGAATGCGTGGAATCGCGCATTACCTAGATGACTTCCTCTGCGTTGGACCATCAGGCTCCAACCAATGTTCGCACCTACTGTCCAATATCCGTTCCCTCTTCCAACAATTCGGCGTGCCGATAGCGGAAGAGAAAACGGAGGGCCCTGTCAGATGTTTGTCATTCCTGGGGATCCAGATCGACACAGTGAAGGGTTACTGCCGGCTGCCACCGGACAAAGTAGCCAAGCTGGGGGACAGTATAGCATTATGCCTAACATCCCATAAGATCACACTGCGTCAGGCACAGTCGCTGTTAGGACAACTAAACTTCGCATGCAGGGTCATACCAATGGGTCGCCTATTCTGCAGGAAGCTTGAGCGGGCCACAGCGGGGATTGCCAGAGCACACCACTTTGTTCGCTTGTCCGCCGAAATCCGGCGAGACCTGGCGGTATGGGCCTCCTTTCTGGAGGAGTTTAACGGCGTGCGGATCTGGCTTGCCCCCGTTGTCGACAACTCAACCCTGCAGCTCTACACAGATGCAGCTGGATCAACAGGTTTCGGTTGTTACCTGGAGGGACAGTGGTGTGCGACCGCCTGGCCCCATAAGTGGGGCCAGGACGGGCGGACCAGGGACATGCTACTCCTGGAGCTATTCCCCATAATGGTCGCCATGGAAATTTGGGGGGAACATCTGCGGGACCGCAGCTTGTTATTTTGGTGTGACAATTAGAGCACGGTGCACGCCATCAATAACCAGAAGGCAAAATCCATCATGGTGCTGCGCATACTGGCGCAACTATTGTTACAGTGCTTGCGTTTTAACATCCTGTTCAGGGCACGACACGTGCCAGGGGTGGAGAACGAAATAGCAGACGCACTGTCAAGGTTTCAATGGGAAAGGTTTCGCAAACTGGCACCCGAAGCTAACATTGTCGGGGTCCCTTGCCCCTCTTATGTTTGGCAGGTAGTCGAGCCGGCCTGGAGGGGCTAGCGCAACTCGCAGTAGCGCCGGCTACACTCAAGACATATCGCCAAGCATGGACAGAGTGGGAATCATTCGCGAGAAGGGCAGGGCACTCAGGTATGCGTAGAGAAAACCTTATGTTATCTTTCCTTTGGCGCCTGCACAGCTCAGGTAGGTCTAGGTCGGTGGCGCAGCGCTATTTAGCAGGCATTTCCTTCTTTGCTAAGCTAAAGGGGAAAAACGATGTCACTAAGGGTTTTCTAATAAGTAAAGCCATGAAGGGGTGGGCGCGGGCAACGCCAGTTCGTCATGATGCTCGTCGCCCAATAGATTGCTCCCTCCTGCAAATGCTATTGGGGGAATTAAAGCAGTATGCAGAGTCCGCATTTGAGACGCTGCTCTTCCGCCTGGCTTTCTCTATGGCCTTCCATGGGGCATTCCGCGTGTCTGAACTGGTCGCCCCATCCAAAACACGGAATTCCAACTTGCTGCAATCAGATGTGCGATTGGACAGCGGGTCGCTATGGTGCAGAATAAGGAGGTCCAGGACGGACCAAGAGGGGAAAGGGAAGTGGATAGCCCTGGGCCCCGCCTCACCGTGTGTGTGTCCAGTAACATTAGCATACCAATATGCGACAGTCAGACCAGAGGGGGGAGGATCCTACCTACTGCACTACGGGAGTTCACCACTAACCAGGTACCAATTCAACTGGATGTTGCGGAAAAGCCTGAAGGGTTTAGGCCTCTCCCCAGGGGAATTTGGAACCCACTCTTTCAGAATAGGGGCCGCGACAACCGCAGCTAGGGCAGGACGGACGCCGGAGGAAATTAGGACACTGGGCCGATGGCGTTCCGCCAGTTACAAAAAGTACATCCGCCCTCACCTACTGCCATGAGGGCAGTGCGCCCGCACAATTGCGCTGGCGCTGGGTAGATGTTTGTATGTCATTTGTGCCCATCCTACTCGGGGATTAACTACGCTCTGTTGTTGGGCAGAGCGTCCGGAGTTTTCACGCTTTTTTACCTTAACTGACGGGCAGAATTCTATAGTCAATAGTCCCTCAGCAGGTCCAGACGTTTTTGTCCTCCGGCTGAGTAAACCCCATCCCCAGAACCCTACCCCTCTTTGTGTCAGTAATGGGCGTTCTATTGGTACTTTACCAATTTCTATGCAACCAAAATTGGGCAGCAAAAATTTTTCTTTCTTTGGCAGATTCTCCTAAATAGGCATAGCAGGCAGTCCTTTACGAACCAATAATAACTCCTCTCACACATTTCCTTCCTCTATAGGTCTGGCAAGCGATAGCCGCAGGGTGTGGATGGTAGGTCACTCTTTTGTGCATTGGGCCGCAAAACTGGTAGAGTCAGAGGGCGGGCCCGCATTCGCCGGCTCACGCATGGTAAGGTGGTTAGGTATCCGAGGCATGGGATGGCGTGAGCTTAAGCCGTTCCTGATGGTGAACGTACGTTTATATGGGTTGCCCGATATCCTGGTGATTCACTTAGGCGGCAACGACCTGGGAAAAATGTCCCAACTGGAGCTGCGGGCACAGATCTTGAGTGATCTGGAGGCCATTAACGCAGCATGGCCTACCTGCACCATAATTTGGTCATACATCATACCCCGGTTGCATTGGAGAGGGGCACGAGATGGTAGAGCAATAAATGAAGCTAGGAAGAAACTTAATGGTAGCGGTGGCACGGTGGCTCATAGCTGCCGGAGGGACGGTCATAAAGCATGACCGAATTAAGTATCAGTGCCAACATCTCTTCCGGCCTGACGGGGTACATCTGGTTAGAGAAGGGCTGTTTATATTCTTGGAGGATCTGTTCCTTGGGGTAACTTCAGTGTTATAGGCTGGTGGCGGGGCGGGGGTGTCCTGGGACCAGGACCCCCGCTTTGGCGGGAAAGAACGGCAGATTAATTGATTTAGGTCTTCAGTAAGCGATGTTTATACATCACATCGGTTGTTTTCGGTGCGCTCACCTTCATTGACTATAGGCCTGCGCTAGATCACCCGCTCGGGGGACAGCGAGACCACCCGGTCGGGTTGGCAGTCAATGGAGTAGGTGGAGCCATACCGCTTGTGTAGGTAATACGTTATTACATACGTCAGTCGTGGGGTGGAGCTTAGATCACTAGCCGTTCTTTCAGGGCCACCATTTAATTAAGAAATTCTAATACAAACAATTAGCTTAAAATGTTTTAAATAAATTCAGCTAACAATTTCTGCCAGATCCAAGTCTCCGAGTCGTTATTTCAGGTTTATATAAGTAAGTGTTGAAATATGAAAATGTATACCTGCACAAGGTCACACATCAGATGCTAGGATGTTTAACCATTAGTGTCAGTATTTCAAGATGATATAGTGACAGACTGTGCACATTTTTTTTCCCCTAGACTAGAGATGGGTATACCGTGAAAGAAGCCTGTATCCAGGCAAAGAAACTTGGCACTGCAGTGGCAGTACAGACTGCGTGCTGCCGAGATGGCGCAGCAACTAGTCAACTCTACTGAAGAAGCTGGCGGATTTGGAGGAGGGGCCCTGGACATCACGCAGGGAAGTGTGTTATACACAAGGGCATGATGCACTACACTGCATCAGGTCCTTGTACACTACAGTACTGTAACACACAGCCGGGCATGCATATAGATGAGGGAGGAGTACATGTGTACATTTTGATTGTGCCCCTCCGCCACCAATGGTGTGGTAGACTCTAGCAGTAAGCCATACCCGCCCTGCTATTGCACATGCACGAATCACCGGAGAAGGCCGTGGTGACCATTTTACCGGTGAGAAAGCGGAGACTTGGCGGAGTGTTATGTATAATTAAATAGGTGTACGGTGGGTGGTGGGGGCTTTTGTGTGCCACACCTTGCACCCATTATAGATACACCAGTGGTTCTGAAAACATTTCCAATTCAAATTTTAAACATGGGCAGATATAGGCAGTGAACAGGCTCTGTGATGTCACACCTAGGGAGGCGGTGCAAAACACTGCCAGCAACACCACAGGCTGCAGGATACCTGCCTGGGGTACTGTTCCACAGACTATGCAAGCACCATGCAGGTGCAGTGGGGCAGCAAGGTCCTGGGTGACATCAAAGATCGCACAGTCCTTGTATAGGGAATAGGGAAATGAGACTTCACCAACAAGGATTTTGCATTGTGCCTTATCAGCTTTGTAGTATCGGTATTTGTAAATAACTTCCCCTGTCTGCATGTGACAGCTGCATAGATACGTGTAAAGCAAACATATATTTAGGTGACACAGGGCCTAATTCAGGTTGGCTTGCAAAAGCTAAATGTCTCTCTAATGGACAAAACCATGCTGCACTGCTGCAGGTGGGGCAGATGTAACAGGTGCAGAGAGAGTTACATTTAGGTGAGGTGTGTTCAAACTGATATCTATATAGCAATGTAAAAAAAAGCAGCCAGTTTTTACTCTGCACAGAAACAAAATAACTCACCCAAATATAACTCTCTCTGAACATGTTACATCTGCCCCCCTGCAGTGCAGCATGGTTTTGTCCATTAAAAAAGGAGTTCGCTTTTGCAAACTAACCTGAATCATCCCCACAGTTCATATCTTTTTTACCAACATTTGTCCATGTACATGACATGAAATAGGAATAATTTAATTCATGACATATCTCAACCTCGGAGCATGGCTAAAATATAATGCATAATTTACATTCCCAATCTATTGCAGTCAACACCAAAGGGATTATTGCCGGTGACCAAATCACACTCATTTCCTACAAAGCAAAAAATCCCCAGTTGAAATTTGCATTCAGTGCAGAGCTCATTCTGATATTGAGTTATCTAGGTTCTGCTCTCTTTCTGCCTGTAAGCTTTATAGCATATTGGAAATGTAGTCAATGATTCATTTTAGATATTTAACTAATAATAATAACAATGTTAGAAGTACCCTGCAGGGAATGTTAGAAGAGAAATCCCCTCCTATAACAAACACTGAGGGGTAAGTGTTGTGTTGCATAGACAAATATGGTGAAGGGACTTTCTGGTACGAGAGTTCCAGACTGTGCAATTTAATTGCGCACACACAGGCACACACCATACTTGCCTACTTTTGAAAATCAGTTTCAGGGAGATTATAGTTGGTAATAGAATTTTGCACAGCGCCCTATTGAGGGGGTGTGTCATGCTCCACCCAACGGGCATGTCTAGCTCCATATATTATGGAGAGATTGTGAAAAGAGATTGTGAACGTGGCACCTAGAAGCGTGGGTGTGCACTGCTACATCTGAGAGGAATCTTTTAAAATGATTTATATCCAAATGTAGATGAGCCCCAAAGCAGTTAGAAAGAGCTACTACACTTGGTAAAGTGCTGGGAAATGGTGCTGATGATTCAATGTAAATGTATCTGTCTCTCATTCTTTTTTCCCCAAAATGTAACAGTGTAATGTGGGCTAGGTGACATGAGGGAGATTGCTAGACTAATGAGGGAGAGAGGGAGATTGCTGCTATTTCAGGGAGTCTTCTGCAGAATGCAGGAGGGGAGGCAACTATGACATAGCTCTGGCCCTTATTCTGATCGGTGTGTACTTTCCCGAATTCTTACGTAGCAGTCCGCACGCCACTCTGTGCGGACATCATCCGTAGAAACGCCCCCCGAGCCTCCGCATTCGGACGGACTTACTCTTTAAGAAGAGGGCGTGTGTACGGACGACATACAAACCTTGCGTGTGCGGTGGACACGCACAGATTCTGCACGGTCTTACAGCGTAAGCACGGTCTTACCGCGTTAGAACAGACGGGAACCTGGCTGTACGCACCGATGCAGTGTATTTACGCACAAATCACCACTCTTAAAAGAACACCCAAATCTGTAACATGACCCACTTATGCAATTAGGCTACCTCATTCAAAACGGATTGTTTTTAATAGTCATCTATTATTTATCTAATTGATCATTAACCACTTTACATTAACCCTTTCATCATGCTAAGTTCACAACATTCTTTGTATGCATATTACATCATCAATTATTCTTCACCTGCAAACACACACATACAAATCAACACACTATGTACATCTTTACATTACCCTTCACTAGTTGCAGCCACTTTTATGCACTAAACCCATCTATATATACTGTATATCCCTTTTGCACCTTACATAAATAAACACCACAATTTATACTTATATACTTACATTTATACTTATACTGTAAAATTATACAATAACACACAGACCACTTATAACTTTAACTGGAAAACTTTATTTACATATTACAAAAGTAAAAAAAAAAGGTCTTCAGACCAGGAGGTCGCACACATTTTTCACCTCTTCTGCCATGAGCACAAGGTGCTGGTGCAGTCTGAGGAGGGCCCCTCTCAACCCCTCTCCTTCTTGCCTCTGGTCATCTGTTAAAGGGGGATAAACATTAATTATGCTAATCAGGTAGACCTTGTACTGTCAATCCTAAGTACCTACAGCATGCTAAATCATACATACAAACAATTACATAGGCAATACTGTTTGTAATGTAAAAAAAAATGGGCCCACACACACACACTGGCTTACACTACTGAATATGTGACTGATAAAAATCTCCTGCCTTAACAATCACCAATCTACTAGAAAGCTACATCCAATACAACATGCCACATTTTGCCATACATATATACCTGCATGTCACTGCTTAATAGCTAAACTGCATGATAGATAGATACATGGATGGATTGATGGATGGATGATGGATGGATAGATACATGGATGGATGGATGGATGGATGGATGGATGGATGGATGGATGGATGAATGGATAGATACATAGATGGATGGATGGATGGATGGATACCACATTTAAAGGCTAGCCTAGTCCCTCTACCCCTTACTTCCGGAATCATAGTCACATTGCCAGATAGGTGAAACTGCTGCACTAAGCCGCTTCCTTACACCAAACAATTTCTAAAGTCAATGCATCCTACAAAATAGCTTGGCAAAATACATGGCAACAACACGGGCCAACTGGCTAGAGGGGGGCCCAGGGGAACTGCCCACTTGGGACTCCATTATAAATCACGCCTGACCATACTCCATTGATGTTTTTTTTCTGCTAGTATAGAAAGGCCCTCCATAAATAAACACGCATCACCTACCTGAGCCTCCAGATTCCCCATTTGCAGCTTGGGCCTATAACCCCTAAGTGTGTCTGTTGTAACCCACTTTTGTTTTTTAATTAATAATAGACTAAAACACACAAGATTCACCAGTGGTACCTAACAAATAGTAGTTCCACCAATTATTAATGATTCCTTATGTTTACTTACTACATTCTTCAAGCTCCACCACCTCGCACGCCCTCAGCTGTGTGTGTCAGCTTCCTGTGTCCAATTCCGTGCAGAGGGTACCCACATTTGCCCTCGTTTCGAATGTCATGTTTGGTTCCCCTGTTGGCCTCTTTCGGCTACCATTACTGTCTGCTGTACTTGAAGTGTTGGTGCTATACTTTTGTTGTGAAGCCACCTGATGTGTTCCTAATGATTCTGCTGTGGCTATGTATGTTAAAAATGCATGTATTTATTATATATTTTTTATTTTTATTCCTGGCATGGTACCTTTTATTTTGTTATGGTTTCCATTTTATTTAATAAGTTCTTGTAATAAATGTTTTTTTTTTACCCCAAATGTGTGGCTTAATTGATACATGTAGAAGTGACATGTGTATTTCTATTATTAATATTAAGTTGTGTCCATTATTTGCAGTGTAAAAGTGTGTGAAAAGTGCAGCATATATGTGTGTGTTTAGTAATGTTCCATTTAAGCTGCAATGGTTCCAATTGAAGCAGTGACAAGCGTGTAATTAATGAGTAATGAGTAAAGGAGTGGATTGTATTGTGTTCAGCTGACATTGGTTGTACTGATTGGGCGTTCCGATTGCCTAGCGCATGACCGAGTGGTGTCCGCAAAGCAATACTTGCTTATGGACACCGCATATTTCTAGGCTTTTTGTTCGCGTGCATTCGGTGTGCTGTCCGAATGCACGCCTACCAAAATAAGTGCACTCCCTCGTGTCCGCCCATGTTTCCGCCCAGTTTAGCCCACTTTGAAAGTACGCCCCTGTGTATTTCCGAATGACGCCCATAATACGCCCATATTTCCCGAGTGTTTGCGGTGCACATTTCTGTACGGTATTAGTGAGAACAAGTACGTAGACCATGCGTGGCACATGCGCATAGCGTTCCCCACGCATGCGCAGACGGATAAAAAACGCCATCCGAAAGTATTCGGAAATATACGCACCAACCAGAATAAGGCCCTCTACTAGGAGACACGATAATAAACTTTGTTTTGTGGTGGTACTCAGGGGTGCGCACTAATGTACCTTTATTAGGCCTAAGTTTTAATTCTTAGAACCAGTTCCAAAAACAGGAAGATGAATGAAATCTGTACACTTATCTAGGGTGTGGGCGCTACTATAGATCTTGTCTCAATGTGTAACTTTAGCTTCTTAGCGGCACCTTTAATTATAGAAAAATATACATATAAAAAGCACTAAGTACAACTATTATTCAGTTCATTAGCAATGAAGATATAGATGATCTTTTTTATGGTTAAGATATAGGCTCATATTCATCAATATGACTCTGATCCCCCGCCATACTTTGCTGTGAGTAGTGACAGGAGACACAGTATTATTCCAACAATGTAATGCTAGGAATGGGAATCGTTGCCATTGCCATTGATGGTTTCTATTGATGGCAATAGTGCAATTTCCCATCGATATTGTTAAACTGAGCAATGGATGACCATTGATATATTTACCTATCCATGGTCATCCATTGTGTTTGACTGATTGGCCTGTGGGCCAATCACAACATGGGGGTGGGGCTTCATGGGTGTCGGGGGTGGATCTGTGCTCCATGTCCTGGCACTTTGAAAAAAAAATGAAAGCAAAACATCAGTCTTACTATGCCATTGATGAGGGAAACCATCTGGTTCTCCTCCATCGATGGCCATCCCTATTTAATACTGCTCCATGGTGAGGACAGCTGCTCCCACAGACTGCAATCCCTAACATCCGGTTTCATCGCTTTTTGGGGCTAATACAGATGAGGATGGAGCTGCTATCACTGCTGCTTCCTTTCTTCGCTAGCTCTGTATGTAAATGCAGCAGGAGGCATCTATTACAATTGATAACGCCGCCTGAGTGCAGCGAAACGCGTCTTGAAGAGTAACCCCACGCTGACTGAGGACCCAGAGACTCACTTGCTATTCAGAGCTCCAATACCCCTTCACCTGCCGGTCCCCGCCAGCGATCACCGGCAACGGCACTGAGTGTCTCACCCATTGGACGCATTGCTGCCCGCCCATCAACCCGGCGGTTGTCTGCAGGAACGTGCACCAGTATTTATCGGAGGACGCTCCCGCCCGCCCGCCGCAGTGTTCAGCGGCTCACACTTGGCTGTCTGGCCGGTGTAGCTGCTTCTACATCTTACTCTGCTGGACGCATGGCGGAGCGCTTACCCACGCACCCCAATTGGGACCTGCTAAAGCCTGCACATCAGGGACTGTGAGACACCATCAAGCCGTTCCCCACTAATTCTATAAGGTTACCAACAAGACTGATTTTGCAATTTCCACAATTAAGGAATTACAAGGAATCCATTTGCCTACTGTTGTTGCCTATTTGGGAATACATACCCCCATATTTTTATCACAGCGCTGGGACTCTCACCCTTTCATAGAGGACGGTAATCAACTCTTGTCCACATTGTGCGCACTATTCAAAGTACCCATTCAGGACTTGGTAACTATTTGTTACTTTTATACAATCTTGCATTGATGTTCATGTTTTAATTGTGTATTGCATGCATGCAATTTATTATTTGTGTTATTTATTATTAATTAAATTGTAAGTTTTTTTGTGCATAAGGCGCCCACTGGTAATTCTTTCTACCTGTTTGACTGATTGGCCAGTGAGCCAATCACAACACGGGGGTGGGGCTTTATGGGTGTCGGGGTTGATCTGTGCTCCATGTCCCGGCCCTTTGAAAAAAAAAAAAAAAATACGAAAGCAAAAGATCAGTCTTACTGTGCCATAGATGAGGGAAACCATCTGGTTCTCCTCCATCGATGGCCATCCCTATTTAATACTGCTCCATGGTGAGGACAGCTGCTCCCACAGACTGCAATCCCTAACATCCGGTTTCATCGCTTTTTGGGGCTAATCCAGATGAGGATGGAGCTGCTATCACTGCTGCTTCCTTTCTTCGCTTGCTCTGTATGTAAATGCAGCAGGAGGCATCTATTACACATTGGGGGTTATTCAGACCTGATCACAAAGCACATTTTTTTAGCAAATGGACAAAATCATATTGTTCTGCAGGTGGGGCTGATGTAACAGGTGCAGAGAAAGTTGGATTTTGGTGTTATTTTGTTTCTGTGCAGGGTAAATACTGGCTGCTTTATTTTTACACTGCAATTTAGATTTCAGTTTGAACACACCCCACCCAAATCTAACTCTCTCTGCTCATTACATCTGCCCCACCTGCAATTCAGCATGGTTGTGTCCATTTGCTAAAAAATGTGCTTTACAATCAGCTCTGAATAACCCCATAATAGACACCTCCTGCTACAGAAACGATCTAAGCTGCATCCTAGGGAGCAGCATCAGATCACTGCTATACCATTCACAAATGGAGGCAAGCAGCATATAGCGAGTTGATCACTTATCAGCGAATTCGCAGATCAAGCGATTATAGATTACCTGCGACATAACGGAACTCCCCCCCTCCCTCCACAATACAGGTAGGGTAGGACAGCAGCAGGACCTGGCATCAGTGGTCCATGGAGGGATCCTCGGATGGCAGCACTCACTACATAATGATGCGGAACTACGCAGCAAGAGAGGAGGAGCTGTATGTGTGAGCGTGGGTGGGTCTATGGCACTGCATGATGTTGCGGCATGACGTACACCACACCCGCAGTGCTCTTCTTGTAAAGCATTGTGTGGGGGCCAGGGTCGGATTTTATGGGGCCCATTCATTTGTCCCTTGGGACCCACCTTGCCCATGGCGAGTGCCTAGGTCCCCTTGTGGGAAATCCGGTCCTGTTTGCAGAGCATGCCTGCCAGGTTATATTATGTCTGTGGGTTTCTCTTCTACTGTCTTTCCTGTGATGTGTGTGTCTATGTGCCACCGCAACTCAGACCGCTTCAGTTCTAACATTTATATCAGCACATAAGCACCAACATTTCTTGGTGCTTCAGTCTTAGTCAAACATAGAGACCGGAAGACAGAGTTTTGCCTCTGTACTCATAATAAGACCTTATATCTGCCATTTGCACCTCCGTGGGAAAGGTTTAAAATATGCATATTGGTTCTATGTTCTCTACCCCAAACTAAGAAACATTGGTTGTTTTGCTTATCTGTTCTATCCAATAGCATTTAAATATATAAAACATAAATTAAAGGATGTGACCACCCACCTGTCACTTTGTATTACCATATATACTCGAGTATAAGCCTACTTTTTCAGAACATTTTTTATGTTGAAAAAGCCCCCTCTCAGCTTATACTCGAGTGAGGTTCCCACTTGAGTCAATAAGTTTTCCCGTTTTTTTTGGTGTGAAATTATGTGCCTCGGCTTATATTCGGGTCAACTTATACTCGAGTATATATACGGTACTTTGTATGTGATCGTGTGATAATCATCCAAGCATCAGAATTTATCATCAGTGAGAAACAGCTACTGTTTAAGGGGGTATTCAGTTAGCTGAAAAAATCCAGACATACTTATTCACTGCGGCTGTTTTCGGACATTTTTTGTTAAAAAGTTGAATCTGCATTTGCAGAATTTAGTCGTATTTTCGTAAAACATGTGGATCTGTGAGTAATCCACTCCTGACGATTTTTCCAACAGTCGAAATACAGGTATGTGTACTTTAATTGGTAGAATGTAAAGTCAACCAAAAATTATCAAAAGTTCAGATTTTTGGACTGTCACAACTAATTGAATACCTGCCAACTCTCTCTAAAGGCCCACCATACACTGGGCAAATACCTGCAATTTGGGTTATTTTCCTGTGATTGTAACAATCGTAGGAAAATAACCCAAATTGCAGGTGACTGACAGTGGGTCCGATGCAATGCTTGGTCCCATGCGCATCGCACCGGACCCTCCAAGTTGCCCAATCTGGCTTGCTTGGCTGGGATTGTGTGCGATATATCACATGCAAAAAACTTGCATGGCATCCACACTGGGGAACCTATTCAAGTCCCAAATAAGACCTCCTAGGTCTGACAACATCATTCCCACACTGTCATGGCCAGAACATAAGCATCAAGAATTGACACACGCAATTCAGTACTGGGCAAACTGTGTACCATACAAAAAAGGTACCCACTGATGCATAGATGTAGCCAAACCGGGGCCGCACGCCCATCTCTTACCACACCACTGCCTGGCATATGCCAACCTGATGGCAAAAAAACATTAAAAAACTAGCAGTTCCAAGCAGCGCATTGTCACTGTTGAGCCACTGTGGTATTCATGTTGCTCAAAGTAACAAGGAGAAATAAAAGTAAAACCATCACCCAAATCTGAAATAGTGAAACTGTGATCCGATAAATTAAGTTGATCAGCAAACAAGCAAATTGCATAGGTAAAATCAGATCTGTCAGTGTCTTAGCAGAATTACAAAACGAAAGTACTCATTGTACTGATGATTCATTCAGTCTTTACGGTACATGCCCAGAACTGAAAAAAGAAGAACAAAATATGACTAATAACAGACAATGAACAATTTCCATGCAATTTAAAGTGAAATGCAATTGTCTTACAGGATAACAATAGTCACCACATTTTACTGCTGTTGCTTCCATCATTAGAAAGTGGTTTTAAGTGACGATGATTCAACGTCGGATTACACCAATAACACTGTTGGGCAAGGATCATATGTGAATGCCGTATCTGGATCAAGGAATGCGTTGGTTATCGTGGACCCTGTGGGATGAAGCCTTGCATCTAACATATTTGTTGTTCGTCTAAATGATTTAGTTATGAAAACATCATTAGGGACTCCTTGCATGGTGAGTGAAGGTAAGATTTAACAAACTGCAGATATACATGGACCTAATATATATTATAATTCATAAGGTGAGATTTAATAGGATGAGAGATTTGGTAAGAAATCTCCAGGGTTTTTTTTAAAGCTGCAATCGTTTACACTGCAAAACTAGTTTGATTTTGCAGTGTAAATGATCGCCGCTTTAAAATAACTGGAGATTTCTTACCAAATCTCCTACTTTCTGAATCTCTCATCCCATTAAATCTCACCCATAGTATTCAAATTTAGTGAAGGCTGCCAAATGTAAATTTTCTGCATCAGTAAAGCAAAAAAAAGTTTATAAAGTTTATTATATATAAGTTGTAACATTTTGGGCTATGGGGGAATTCAATTTCAGGTGTAGGGTGCAAGTTTATGCCCATGGCGTGTAAACACTGGCAATGGCAGCTTATCTCTCACCCCCACCCCACCCAGCCAGTTTGCACCTCAGTTCACTTAGAAATGCTTTTAAATGGGTTCTCAGTGCTGTAAAGTGTGTAGGGTTTCGCCCGGCAATAGACTTCCCTACTATGTTGCTAAGAGAGTATGTGTAAATTTGCTTTGATAGGATAATTTATTTATTTATTTATTAACAGTTTCTTATATAGCGCACACATATTCCACTTTACAGAGAATATTTGAACATTCACATCAGTCCCTGTCCCAATGGATCTTACAATCTATATTCCCTACCACATATACATGCACACAGACATTCTAGGGTTAATTTTGTTGGGAGCCAATTAGCCTACCAGTATATTTTTGGATTGTGGGAGGAAACCGGAGTCCCCGGAGGAAACTCACGCAAGTACGGGGAGAATTTACAAACTCCGCACAGTTAGGGCCATGATGGGAATTGAACCCATGACCTCAGTGCTGTGAGGCAGTAATGCTAACCATTACACCGTCCATACTGCTAATGTTAATGTTTGTTTATATTTTTAAATTCCACCTCACTAAAGCCATGTACACACACTGGGAAATATTAGCCAGAATTGCTGGCTAAATGGTCACCGGGCGACCATATCCCCCGTTGCTTTCAGTGCAATATCGCTAGGTGCGCACTACCGCTACCACCCCTGTACTGGTCGCTGGTAGCAGGAGCATGCGCGTGCGATTGAGACTTTTAAATGCTGACTTGTCAGTCAAAACTGAAAAGTCAACAAGATATGAATGCTCTGCGCTTAAATGTACTTATGCTCACGAATGCTTGCCGACTGACATGAAAGAATTCAAACCACACAATAATAGGATATATAAATATATCTTTATCTAATAAATTATTTTGACCGGTCAATGAACAATTATATCAAAATTGAAAAACAAAACAGAACAAACATAAAAAAAAAAAATATATATATATATATATTTTTTTTTTTACATACACACAAACACAGATAGATAGATAGATAGATAGATAGATCAAAATAAATACTGTTACTTTAAAGGTGGATCTCTTCAAATAAATGACTAATATCCTGAAACCTCCTAAATGCTCTGTTATAATGATAAATGTGAGGAGCACAGGTATAAATTCTGCTTCACATATAAAATATATGGAGAATGCCATTTCCATTAATATATGCAATTGATATGTTGTTGTGCACATTACTCACAAGCAAGCACGGTGCAAATATATCTAAAAAAAATGTGTCAGTCTCCCAGGGACATAACAATGTATGATATAGGCCCTTCTTCAGATCTGATCGAAGTACAAAGTTGTTCTTAAAATGGGCAAAACCATGTGCACTGCAGGTGAGGCAGATGTAACATGTTTAGAGAGAGTTAGATTTGGTTGGTGAGTGTTGAAATTGAAATCTAAATTGCAGTGTAAAAATAATGCAGCCAGTATTTACCCTGCACAGAAACAAAATAACTCACACAAATCTAACTCTATCTATACATGTTACATCTGCCCCACCTGCAGTCAACATCGCTTTGCCCATTTTAAGAACAAATTTGTTCTGCGATCAGATCAGAATAAGGGCCTTAATGTGGAGCCAAGTGATGACGATGGGAAGCACTCGGATGTTGTGCCGATGATACCCCAGGCAAAAGTGGGAGTCCTCTCTCAAGACATCGCTGCACCTGGCGTCACGATGGCCGGGCCGTGGAGTGTTGTCACTCTGCAAACACCTTGTCCTCCGCCTTGTGTTAATTAACAGGGCTTGTGCCAGCCGCAAAGGTTCTGACTTGGTTTCCTCTGGCAAAATAAATAAGCGCCAATGAAAATCTGTTTGGCAAATGATGCTGTAGACAGATAATAGCGGGTTTGTGAAGCAGAGTCTTTGTAGCAAGTTCCAAGTATTCTTTCCCTAACGCGTTTCGTTCCTGATGGGAAATTTATCAAAGAGTATCTTTTATTGTATGTGGACCCTATTTAAACCATCCAGAATCTTTCTATTGGTTCAGCTTTGCAACATTGTTCAGCAATTTTATGATGCTAAAACTGCACATTTCCCTTTACATATATTTTTGCATATTGCCTTATAACCGAATGGCACAAATATTTGGTACAAGGATGTCATGTTTTTAATATACTAATAACATTTTGTTCTATCAGTGTACCTGAACTTATAATCCATCTCTTTGAATAAGAGTGCACCACACCCGAGTTTCTTTCCTTCTCTGTGTGTTCAACCGTATGTATATTACAGTACATAACTCTGGGGTGCAACACTGAATGTCACAAGCCTCACTTAAAGGATACTACCATGTACAATAGATACCGGTGACATATTGAGAGGGTCACTCTCCTTTTATTATCTCCCTAAGAGACTAGCTACTATACTAATCTTTTCTAGATCCTGTGCGATTTTTGCCCAAAACAGTCCTTTCCATAGCCTTAAGTCATTCGATACCAGAGAACAATAAAATGTAAACATTCTTTGCAATTTTTTCTTGAGACTTTTATTCACACTTTTCCTAAGCTGTGTACACACGCTTCGATTTTTCCCTGTTTTCGATTCGAATTTGCTTATAGAAGCATAATCAAATCCAAACCTAATCGAAATCGAATGGTTTTTAGGACACTTTCAACTGGCATTCAAATTGATGCACGCTCCCGTTTTCTCTATATCGAAAAATAGACTGTGCAGGCAAGGAAATATCCAATTCGATCCAGTAATTCGAATGTGTATACTGTACCTTGAATGTAAATCGAATTCGATAGAGAAAATAAAATGAGTGCAAAAGTGCAGATCGAATGTGAACACAAATGGAAATTCAAAGGCAAAATCGAAACGTGGTGGAGAGGGGAAATCAAAATCGAATCGAAAGCGAAAGCAAATCCATTCATCTGTACGCACCTTAAGTCCTTTGTATTTACTAGACTATAATTAATTAAGGTTTGCTTTATGGTGAGACTCATGAGATAAGTAGAAATATAGGGAACTTAGGTCAGGCACTTCAACTAAAGTGAGATCAGCCTATTTAAAAACCCTTGGGTCTATCCCACAAGACCCCAGTGTTAAGCCCTGTACACATGCATCGATTTTTCCTGATTTTCGATTCGATTTTGCATATAGAAGTAAAATGGAACCCTAAATGAAATCAAATGGTTTTTGAGTCACTTTCGATCTATATTTGACGCTCCCGTTTTCACTAAATCGACCAGAAAAATCTACTGTGCAGCCAAGGAAATATTAAATTTAATCTAGTAAATCGAATGTGTACAATGTACCATGAATGAATATTGAATTCGATATCGAATTCAATATCTAATGCAAAAGTACAGATCTAATGCCAAAGCAAATGGAAAGATCTAATGCCAGACCTAATAGAAAATCGAATCTAACATCGAATCAAAAGCAAATCGAAGTGTGTGTACAGGGCCTTACACATAACACACTGCATTTATTCAATGTAAGATAAGCATGACTGGTAGAGCTGACTCGGGCTACTGTAATCATTACAGTTCCAAAAATAGTCAAAGGTACAAGAAAATTGCATCAATCAACTATAACTTTTTTTTTATTTGTCCATTTTTTTTTATAAATTAACTGGGTTTATTATTTATTTTATATTGTTGTAATTAAATTATCATTTTTATATTTTATGTGGTTCTTTTGATCTAGAGTGACTAATGATAGTTTTTGGACTAGTAATTTAAGGCTTCTTGTATAACACCTGTATATACAGCACAGTATATACATGAAGATCGACCACTAAGGGTCGATAGGGCTTAGGTCAAATACATGAAATAGGGCGACATAGCTAAGGTTGACAGGGTCGGAAGGTTGACACAAGCATTAGGTCGACAATGGGAAAGTCGACAGTCAAAAAGTTGGCATGAGTTTTTTAGCCGACTTGTGCCAACAGGCTGTATTTCATACCCCACCATCCACTAGGGCATGGAGGGAGAACATAATAGTATGCTGAGCGCAGTCAGGCACCGCGCCCGAAGCACGGAGAGCGCAGAGAGCCATGGGAGTAGACGCTGGTATACTGATATCGAGTCACGCTGAAATTTGGGACAAAAAAAAATTCAAAACTCACATCGACCTTTTGACTGTTGACCTTCCAATTGTCAACCTAATGTTTGTGTCCACCTAAGCCTTGTCAACCTTTAGTGGTCAACCTAATGTCCATCTGTGCTATGTATATACGTCTGCCACCCATGTAAACCGCTGTAGAGAACAGTTTTTTCTCTGTTTGCTCATTTTTGCAAGTACAGGAACAATTGCTTCTGCTTTTATAGAAATAGGTCTGTCATTTTTCAGCTGCTCTTTGTATTTGTCAGAGCAGACGTGTAGTATCCGTGTTTGTGAGTGACAGCACAACAGAAAATGTGGGTCATTGCCAATAGTTCTGTCTGACAAATAAGGTTACAAGTACAAAAATAGGTTATAAAATACTATTGGAGAGATGTAGCAACCCTTTTAAAGAAGATAAGTGGCAAAAATGCCCATAACAACCAATTGGCTTCTAGCTATCATTCTATAAAATGTATTATATACAGGGCTGTTTTTACAGGGGGAGGAGCCCATCCCACTGTTGCCAGCAGCTGTATCAGAGCAGGTCCGCGACTATTTCAAATGTCGTGCCGGCTCACGTGTCAATCGGAGCTCACGGCCCAGCAACCAACTAGGCAGTGGTGGCTACTGATTGGCTGCCGTACCACGAGCTCTGATTGGCCAGCACAACATTTGAAATAGCCGCGGACCTGCTCTTATGACAATGGGCATTTAACTCCCCTTGGCAACGGGCATGTAATCCTTAATGGCAATGAGCATTTAACTCAACCAGTCATCAAGCATGTAATCCCCTGTGATTATGAAACCCCTTGTAAGCACCATGTAATCCCCTGGCAAGGCGCATGTACTTTCTGGCAGTGAGCATGTAGGTAAGCTGCAGAAACTCATGTTGACCTTAATGTCAACCATGCCTATGTCGACCATAAGCTTGTGTTGACCTTTTGGCAATGTCGGGTTTGGGAATATCGACCATTTCAATGTGTCGACCTAGTAATTTCTGGAACTGCTACCCTGTATCCACATATATATATATATATATATATATATATATACCCTGTTCTGCTCATAATCGAGATTTACTTTTGCCAATTCCTGTCTCTTAAATTGTATTAGATCGTGTTTATACCCTGCGTCCTGTTTTTCTAATTTTTCAAGCCAGTTAGAGCTAGGGTCTTCTGTAAATGTTCCCTTATGTTGGTCCTCAAAAGACTTCATACAATCTCGGGCAATCTCCAACTCACGTCCCGACTCTTCTCTAACAAGAAGCATCAAGTCCAGACTGCACTTGTTTACCACAGAAATCCATTTTTTACAAAATGCTGTATTAAATTGCTGATTGGTGGGGCATTGCACACCCTGAAACCACGTGGGACATGGCTACTTTTGCAAATAGAGGTGATCTGTTTCACGCTGTTTTAATTGAAACCATCTGTATATCATCTATATATATATTTATATATGTCGAGTGTCCGTGAGTCTCCGAAACACTGCCATCTGCTGCCAGAGAGTGTACTTCTCTTTCTCACACATGCACAAACACAAAAGGTAGCAGACTAGCTTTCAACGCTTTTGCTTTGAACGGGCTTACTATTATATATATATATATATATATATATAAAGTGATGTGAAGAGGCGGCACTCTTAGGTCTTTAAAGAAATACTTCAGACGAGAAACACCATAACTTATATCAACGTTTCAGTTTTATTATAAACTTTCATCAGGATGCCTGATGAAAATTTATAATAAAACTGAAACGTTGATATAAGTTATGGTGTTTCTCGCCTGAAATATTTCTTCAAAGACCTAGGAGTGCCGCCTCTTCACATCACTATATACCGTCCTCCTGGATTGGAGTAATTGAAGGCACCAGGGCAACTATATATATATATATATATACTATATACCAACCCTTGAGGCAAGCGTCAGTCTATTTTTTTCAAAGACCCCAGTGCGCGGACCAACCACTGCTTATATATATATATATATATATATAAATAAAAAGAAAACAAGATACCCAGCGCAAAAGTCCTCAAAGTGAAGTAAAAGTCCACAATTTCAGTCAATGTGTGCTGTCCTCTTCATGCAGGATCGTGCCAAGATCCAATGTGTACACTTGCAAAAAAAGTCAGAGAAGAGACGCACCAATGAGCTTATATTCAAGACAATTTTACTGCACACATAAGGCTCACATACATTGAGGTTAAAAATATTATGCTTGCCAGCCTGGTAGAACACACAGTCACCGTATCCCTCTCCGATAGCACAAGACGCCGCCGCTCAGCTGCAGACCAGAAAATCTTAGACCAAGACGCCGGAGCCTTGCCGCAGACGAACAGGAACAGCAGGATCAACAGTGGAAGAAAGGACGTCACTCCGTCATCAAGAACAAGCCACTCCCAATATGTTTCGACTACGTTCTTCGTCAGGGGTTGTGGTATTTAAGCCTGATACGTACCTGGGTTAACCACACCCCCTGACGAAGACCATAGTCGAAACGCGTTGGGCGTGGCTTGTTCTTGACGACGGAGTGACGTCCTTTCTTCCACTGGTGGTCCTGCTGTTCCTGTTCGTCTGCGGCGAGGCTCCGGCGTCTTGGTCTAAGAGCTTCTGGTCTGCAGCTGAGCGGCGGCGTCTTGTGCTATCAGAGAGGGATACGGTGACTGTGTGTTCTACCAGGCTGCCAAGCATAATATTTTAAACCTCAATGTACGTGAGCCTTATGTGTGCAGTAAAATTGTCTTGAATATATGCTCATTGGTGCGTCTCTTCTCTGACTTTTTTTGCACATATATATATATATATATATATATATATATATATATATATATTCCACAATATATCCGGCATTCAACTGATAAGACCCCCTATAATCACTTTGCAAAAGAGCCCAGCGATCACACATATATCACGCAACTTAGTGGCAATCACGTAACTTCCAAGAAGGACTACAGTAACTACTGTAATACAGTCAACATTTCGGTTATTTTAATAACCTTCTTCAGTATCCTGAAGAAGGTTATTAAAATAACCGAAACGTTGACTTTATTACATTCTTGGAAGTTACGCGAGTGCCACTAAGTTGCGTGATATATATATATATATATATATATAATGTCAGCATTTGTTGCATATCAGGAACCATAGATTTCAAAACGCTTTGTGTGATCAGGGCAAAGCAGATCAGACTGATGGTCATTGCCGTGACTGTGACTAATATGTGGCGCTACATACAACCTTTGCAGATATGTACTTTTTTTCACCCACATTCTTCTCAAACATATACAAAGGCAATTTATGTGGGTGCAATAATATCACCACTCCCACCTCACACCACATCCTTGTGTATCACAATAGTGACATATGTGCTATATGTCTTCTGTACTTGTTCAGCTACACATCTGCCTACAGCTGACTGTTCTATGTACAACTTGCCTATGTATGTTACCACAGTCTCTGCTGTATCCCATGACCCTCCTGTAGAAAATATCTCCTGTATGATTATGACGAGCATGATTGGAAATTAAAATCAGGTAATTTATTTATTGGAAACCACTGTCCATCCGCCCTTGTATACAGTTTGTGCAGGTTTTGCATTTGCATTTTGTTTCATTTGTCTGAGAGAAATGTTTTGCATATCTATTTTTCTGATAAAAATAAGGGAACTTCCCAATCTATTTGGTGCTTTGCTTAAGTTATTGTTTTCTTGCTGGACAAATTTACTAATATGTTTAGGGCAGCAGGACACTGTTGTGTTTTCACTCTCCATTTGACCTCTTAAACATTTGCAATAGATTATTAATTCATAAATCCTTTAATAATATATGGGGAAATATAGATCATAATAATGTTTGGGTTATTGTTTTACATGCAGTATAGCATTTCCTGATCATTTGTCTCTGATTTGTGAAATCGCTCTACTGAAATATTTATATATGTCCATACTAGCCAATCAGAGAGCAAACCATACATTGGTGTGATTAATAAAGTTATTTTTATTTGTATGGAACTTTATGTACATTGCTGAGAGTATCAGAGTTGATTGCAAGCCAATTGTTTTTTTTTTTTCAATATACAATCAGCTTTATTGACACATTTGCATTAAATGGTTTATTCATTCCAATTTTTCTGGTTTATGTCTTTTACTGATGAAGACTCGGACAGGAAACCCCATCGTTTGTTTGGGGGGAATGTAATCTTTTAAAAAATACAATACTAGTATTGTTTCTTCTATATGATATTTCATTGAAACTGCCTAATACAAATAAAATAGATGCTTTTTAAAATAAATATGCTGGGTCATTTTTAATTTAATCAATATTTAATATAGAATGGGTAGTCACAGGGACTAATTACAATATAAACACCAATAGAGTACCATTCCGCTTAAAATATCAACCAAATATGAAATAACAAAAACAATACAAAGCCAACAGCATCTGCAAAAATAATATTGTGTCAATATTCAGGAATAAGAACAAGACGCAGAAATTATTTATGACATCCAATAATTTTAAGTTTGATACACACTATAACATTATCTGGCCAATCTTTCTTGTTGGAACAAAAATCTGGTATGGGAGCAAATGACAATAGACCATTTTCTCAAAAACACTGGAAAACAGTCAAAAATGGACATTCAGACAAATTGATTAAATCCATTTGATTTAACCAATGTATATGAACCACCATATTTTCTTTTTTTTTTTTGGTTTAAGGGAGCAAATGGTTGCTTGTTATTTTCTTCCATACATTACCAGATTTTTGCTCAAACTAGAACGTTTGGACAGATAATCTTATAGTGTGTATTCAGCTTAACTAGCCATCAAATGCAGCAAACACAGGGGGTGATTCAGGTTGGTTTGTAAAAGCTAACTCCTTTAATGGAGGGGATTATTGTGGTTCATTCCTTCTGGCAAATTCCTTCTCAAATGGACAAAACCATGTGCACTGCAGGTGGGGTAGATGTTACTTGTGCAGAGAGAGTTAGATTTGGGTGGGGTTTTACTTCAAAGTGAGATCTATATTGCAGTACAAAAATAAAGCAGTCAGTATTTTCCCTGCACAGAAACAAGATAACTCACCCAAATCTAATTATCTCTGCACATTTTACATCTGCCCCCCTGCAGTGCACATGGTAATTTACTGGTCATCACTGTTTCACTGTCTAATCCAGGGGTGGGCAATTATTTCAGTTGGGGGGCCGCTTAACACTTCCAGTAAATGGTTGAGGGCCGCACTCAGGAAAAGGGGGTGTGGTCTCTCAAAAGGGGGGTGTCCTTGAGTGTAGTGTATCAGACCATATACCTTCTCTGTGCTACTGCCGCGGAGGAGGCTGGGTTCTGAACAGTGGCAGTGATCGTGAAAACCCGCCAAAAAAGTGGGTCCCTGGGACCCTTCACTTCTGAAATTTGGGGTCCTACCTGGCCTTTCTGGGTCCATATGGAGTGAAGGTTAATAATCTACAAATTTAAACATTTAAGGCCAATATGAAGCTTTTGCCTGGGTTATATGTTTCATTGTGTCATCTATAGCAGTGGTTCTCCAAACATAATAATAAAAACCTTAATAAAAAATTCTTAACAAATAAAATGAACCCTGCAGGGGGGGGGGGCGGGGGCATATTGCACACATACACATAGAACACCACACACAGCTCACCAGTAATACATACATAGTATATCACACATACTGCACACCACACTATAAATAGCCCACCACACACACACAGACTTCTTTGCTTTAATAAAATTAATGCAGTCCAATGAATAGCTACAGCCCCCACATCCCCTCCCTGCCAGGACCCCGGAGACACACTGACCTATAAATTGTGGTAGTTGTCCCTGAACACTCCGGGGCTGTGTGGTGCGATGTGCTGCAGCCTTCTCACATTCAGACAGTGTTCAGCTGCCTGTGCCCCCGCTATCTCTGCCCCTGCGTAGGAGCTTGGTCTGGGAAATCACAACAGTGGCTGCAATGTTATTATCATGCTGGGTATGTCCACCCCCCTCCCCAGCAATGTACATACGGAACATACATACACATGATGATAACATTGCAGCCACTGCAGTACTGTGAGTTCCTGGTCAGCGGTCCAACAATCCGGAGCAGCAGGGAGGGGGGTGGTACTGCAGCGCGCAGTACTTACGGTCTCCTCCTCATGGTTGTCTGCCCGGCGTCCTGCAACATCTCTCCGAGAACATAAAGTGCGCGTGCGCCAGTTGGGGCGGAGCCCGCAGCAGAAGGTCACAGAGAGGGGGAGGGGGAAATATCCCTGCTCTCCTCAGTCCTCAGCGGCAGTAGGGCACAATGACCAGCGGCTCAGCCGTTGGGCCGCTTGTCATTGTGCTACAGGTTTGAGTGGCGGGCCAGTCATGAGCCTTTCGCGGGCCGCATCCGGCCCGCGGGCCGCCTGTTGCCCACCACTGGTCTAATCAGTCTGGAAATATATGTCCCACAATTACTGGCTGTGGGTGGGTCTCAAGACAAAACAAAAACAAACAAGCTTTTATTATCTTTTGGAGGAAAGAAAGAAGCAAACAAAAAAAAGAAAACAATAAAAGCAAAATAAAAAAAGAAGTGATTATTAGGAGCTGTGTCTTAGATGATTAGGAGCTGTGTCTCATTACATATGCATGGGGCAGGGATCTGCTCATTAACCCCTTCCCGACATTTGACGTACATTTACGTCATGGTCGGGATGTACTTCCCGACGCATGGCATAAATGTACGTCATGCATTTAAAGTGTCACCGCGTCTATAGACGCGGTGACAGAGGGGAGATGGCTGCTGTCCCTGACAGCAGACATCTTCCCTCATTGCCCAGGGGGGGCAGCGATGCCCCCCCCATCGGCGATCGCTGCGATTGGCTGTTCAAATGTGAACAGCCAATTGCAGCGTTTTCTGTGTACCGGCGAATAACGGCGCTCGGTAACACAGGGATCGGTGGTGATTGGTGCTGTTAAGTACAGCACCAATCACCACTGGGTGTAAAGGGGTCACTGGTGGTCACCCTACCTCACCCCACCTGCCCCCAAGGCTGTGATTGGTCCGTCAGACCGACGGACCAATCACAGCCATTACACCTCAGAGAAAATAACGGAGACAGCCCTGCAGCCGCCATTCCGGTCAGGAACAGCGTGCAGAGCGGTCTCCGTGCCCATCTGTCCTCTTATACTGACCTGATCAGCGTTGGTGGTGTGGTGGCATCCGTGCTGCCTGCTGCTGGTGCTTCCTGGTTGTTGGTGCTTCCTGGTTGTTGTGCTGCTGCTGCTGCAGCGTCATTGTGTAATATAATTTTGTCTCTGCTGCCCCCTGCTGCCCCCCTTTTGTGCTGATCAGTATAAATTAACTGATCAGCAACTTTTTGGGGGTGCAGTTTTTTTTTTTATATATACCCCGTCAGGTTGCGCGCCTGCTGCCCCTCACTGCTAATCAGTGTTGCATCACTGATCAGCAGTTTTTTTTTTTTTGTTTTTTTTTTGAGGGTGCTGTGGGGTCTTTTTTTTTATTTTTTTTACACCCACGGTGATTTTGTGGGTGTCCTGTGGCCGCTGAACGCTGATCAGTGACGTACATCACTGATCAGCATTTTTGGCACAGGGTTGATCTAATTTTATTTTTTTTGATCAAATTCCTGTTGCCTTTGACTGATCAGCAGTTTTTTTAAAAAAAAATTTTTTTGGAGGGTGCTGTGGGGTCTTTTTTTTTTTTTTTTTTTTTACACCCACGGTGATTTTGTGGGTGTCCTGTGGCCGCTGAGCGCTGATCAGTGACGTACATCACTGATCAGCATTTTTGGCACAGGGTTGATCTAATTTTTTTTTTTTGGATCAAATTCCTGTTGCCTTTGACTGATCAGCAGTTTTTTTTATTTTTATTTTTTGGAGGGTGCTGTGGGGTCTTTTTTTTTAAAATTTTACACCCACGGTGATTTTGTGGGTGTCCTGTGGCCGCTGAGCGCTGATCAGTGACGGACGTTACTGACCAACATCTGTGCTCAATTTTTGGCGCAGGAGCTTTTTTTTTTTCTTTTAACCCCTTCAAGGTTGTACCGAAAGCTGCCTTGAAGCTGCTGCCCCTTAAGTGCACTTACACGTGTTAAAGCACTACATACACACTACATACCCCCCGTGTTGAAATAAAGTTTGTACCCCCCCTACACTATACACGTGTTGAAACACTACACTTACACAAACACAAAAATAATAAAAATGTCCCAATCATCCCAAAGACTGTTTTCAGCGGAGGAGGCATATGCCCTTATTGCCTCTGACACTGACACAGCCAGTGATGAAAGCGATGAATTTATCGCATTGGTCTTAACCTCCTCTTCCTCCTCTAGTGATGAGGGACCCCCTCAAAGACGCCCCCGTAGAGCAGCTGAGACCCCCCCCTCCAATGATTGATCTCGTATGGACCCCACCACCAGACAATTTTGAGCCCCAGGTTCCTGAGTTTTTGGCAAACCCAGGAATCCAATTTGATACTACAGGCCTCAAAGAAATTGACTTTTTCAAAGTCTTTTTCTCTGATGATTTTATAAATTTAATGGTGGACCAAAGTAATTTATATGCCCAGCAGTTTATTGCCCAAAACCCCACGTCATCATTTGCTAGGTGGACCCCTGTAAATGCAGTAGAGATGATGACATTTTGGGGTCTGGTGTTACATATGGGCATAGTTAAAAAGCCAAAAATTAGACAATATTGGAGTACAGATGTTCTGTACAGCACCCCACTTCATCGTATGGCCATGACCCGGACTCGTTTTGAGACGATCCTTAAATTTTTGCATTACAACGATAATGCACAGTGCCCACCCAGAGATGATCCCACCTTTGACCGGCTATTCAAAGTCAGGCCGGTCATTGATCATTTCAGCGCCAAATTTGCTGAGATGTACATCCCCGAAAAATTCATTTGTGTAGACGAGTCACTTATACATTTTAAAGGAAGGGTTAAATTCCGCCAGTACCTTCCCAATAAGAGGGCAAGGTATGGCATAAAAATGTATAAGCTGTGCGAAAGTACCTCAGGGTACACCCACAGGTTTAGGGTATATGAAGGGAAGGACACAAGAATTGAACCGCCAGAATGCCCCCCCCCCTCCCTCGTAGGTGTTAGTGGAAAGATTGTCTGGGATTTAGTGCACCCCTTCCTGGATAAGGGTTATCACCTCTATGTGGATAACTTTTACACCAGCATCCCCCTGTTTAAGGCCCTTGGTTCAAGAGGTACAGCAGCTTGCGGTACTGTGCGCAAGAACCAAAGAGGCCTCCCAAAAACGCACGTTGCCCAATTACTGAGAAAGGGTGAAAGCAGGGCACAATCCACCGAAAATATGTTGTTGGTCAAATATAAGGACAAGAGGGATGTCCTTATACTGACAACAATTCACGGAGACAGTACCACCTCCGTCCCTGTACGAGGTACCAGTACCCACACCTCAAAACCTATTGGTATCCTAGATTACAATAAGTACATGGGTGGAGTGGATCTTTCAGATCAGGTACTGAAGCCGTACAGTGCCCTGCGGAAAACAAAAATATGGTATAAGAAGCTGGCCGTGTATATCATCAAGATGGCACTGTATAACGCTTACGTACTATTCCGTTCTACCAGCCAGACGGGGAAATTTATGCACTTTCAAGAGGAAGTCATAAAGGGCCTAATATTTGTGAACCAGCAGGCAGAGGGCCCCAGTACTTCTAGTACTGGCCCCAGTACTTCTAGTACTGGCCCCCCGTTTTGTATCAGGGCAGCATTTTCCTAACGAAATCCCCTCCACTGGAAAAAAGGGCAGGACACAAAAAAGGTGCAAAGTTTGCTATAAAAAGGGAATAAGAAAGCAAACTATTTTCCACTGTGAAACTTGCCCCGACAAACCCGGCCTATGTATGAAGGAGTGTTTTAAAATATACCACACATCTATGGATTATTAGGTTCATCATTTCACCGTGCTTCGGGGGTCTTGCTAATGCGACATAGCACCCACCATTCATTCCACCAGAATCTGTGCTGCAAAATCCAAATATCACTCCTTCCCTTCTGAGTCCTGCCATGCACCCAAATGGTATTTTTTGGTCACATATGAGGCATTGCCGTACTCGGGAGAAATTGCGGCACAGATTTTGGGGTGCTTTGTCTCCTTCATTCCTTGTGAAAATGAAAAATTTTGAGCCAGAACTGCATTTTTGTGTAAAAAAATTTAATTTTTCATTTTCACAGCCCAGTTGTACCAAAATTGGTGAAACCCCTGGGGGTTTGAAATGTACACTATACCCCTAGATGAATTCCCTGAGGGGTGTAGTTTGCAAAATGGGGTCACTTGTGGGGGGGTTCCACTGTATTGGTGCTTCGGGGGTCTTGCTAATGCGACATAGCACACACCATTCATTCCACCAGAATCTGTGCTGCAAAATCCAAATATCACTCCTTCCCTTCTGAGTCCTGTCATGCACCCAAATGGTATTTTTTGGTCACATATGAGGCATTGCTGTACTCGGGAGAAATTGCGGCACAGATTTTGGGGTGCTTTGTCTCCTTCATTCCTTGTGAAAATGAAAAATTTTGAGCCAGAACTGCATTTTTGTGTAAAAAAATTTAATTTTTCATTTTCACAGCCCAGTTGTACCAAAATTGGTGAAACCCCTGGGGGTTTGAAATGTACACTATACCCCTAGATGAATTCCCTGAGGGGTGTAGTTTGCAAAATGGGGTCACTTGTGGGGGGGTTCCACTGTATTGGTGCTTTGGGGGTCTTGCTAATGCGACATAGCACCCACCATTCATTCCACCAGAATCTGTGCTGCAAAATCCAAATATCACTCCTTCCCTTCTGAGTCCTGCCATGCACCCAAATGGTATTTTTTGGTCACATATGAGGCATTGCCGTACTCGGGAGAAATTGCGGCACAGATTTTGGGGTGCTTTGTCTCCTTCATTCCTTGTGAAAATGAAAAATTTTAGCCAGAACTGCATTTTTGTGTAAAAAAATGTAATTTTTCATTTTCACAGCCCAGTTGTACCAAAATTTGTGAAACCCCTGGGGGTTTGAAATGTACACTATACCCCTAGATAAATTCCCTGAGGGGTGTAGTTTGCAAAATGGGGTCACTTGTGGGGAGGTTCCTAACTTTTAGCATCTTATGGTGCCTAGAAACCTACATGGTGCCTAAAAAATTATCTCATAAAAAGGAGGCTCCAAAATCAAGTAGGTGCTCCTTCTATTATGAAGCCTGTGGTTTGGTCAACGTGCACACTAGGGCCACATATAGGATATTTATGAAAACAAAAGAATTGGGGGAATCAATTTTTAGTCACATTTCTCTAGTAAAATATACTGTGTTCCTTAGAAAAATGTATTAAAATTGAAAATCTGCTTAAAAAATGAAATTTTGAAATTTCACCTACACTTTGTTTTAATTCCTGTGAAACACCTAAAGGGTTAACAAACTTCCAAAATGCTGTTTTGAATACTGTAAGGGGTGCAGTTTTTGAAATGGCATCATTTATGGGGGTGTCTCACATACAAGTCCCTCAAAGTCACATCAGAACTGAACTGGTCCCTAAAAAAATCAGTGTTTGAAATTTTCTTGAAAATTTGAGAATTTGCTATTCATATTTTAAGCCTCCTAGTGTCCAAAAAAATTAAAAGGAGGTTGAAATAATGATGGCAACATAAAGTAGACATGAGGGGCGAAATGTAATAGGGTGTGATTTTTGGACATGTGCGATTTTGGGTCAAAAACGGCCGAAATCGCACATTTTCCGAAAATCGCACATTTAATAGGTTGAAAATCGCGGTAAAAAAGTGCGATTTTTAGTCACATTTCAATTCGCATCCAGATGTTTTCCCATTATAAAGTATACAACTCGCAAATGTAATAGGGTGTGATTTTTGGCAAAAAATCGCAAAAAAAATAGACCAGGTTCTGACAGGCGAATTTGACAGAACCATGCACAGATCATTGAGATCTGTGCATGGTCCTGTTAATAAAAATGTGTAAAAGTGTTTTTATAAAAAAAAAAACGGCGTAGGGTCCCCCCTCCTAAGCATAACCAGCCCCAGGCTCATTGAGCCGGACCTGGTTCCAAAAATACGGGGGGACAAAAAGCATAGGGGTCCCCCGTATTTCTGAAACCAGCCCCGGACTCTTGGACCGGTCCTGGTTCCAAAAATACGGGGGACAAAAAATCTAGGGGTCCCCCGTATTTTGAAACCAGCACCGGGCTCCAACAGCCCACAGTGTCATGCCACAGCCGGGGGACACTTTTTATACAAGGTCCCCCGGCCAAAACATGAGCACCGTGGCTGGTCAGCCTTAGACGGGGTACCTGGAGGAGTGGGGACCCCCCCAATAAAGGGGTCCCCCCCCCAGGCTTCACCCGTCCAGGGCTGAAGCCCGGGGCTGTCACCGGCGTCCGTGGCCAGTGGACGCCGCCCTGATAGGGTTAAATCGATCATACGTTACATTGCTTTATACCGGAGAACTACAAGTGCCAGCAGACCTCCCCCGCATGCTGGGACTTGAAGAACCACAAGTCCCAGCATGCGGGGCATTAATGGGCCCGCTGGGACTTGTAGTCCACCTGTAAAAAGAATGTTTATAAAAAACACACACAGAGAGAAGTAAAAGTTTATTACACACACACACCTCACTTTTACACCAGCGTTATTTACCATTCCTGGATCCAGCGCTGGTCTGGCTGCTTCACAGCCGGCTCCCCCCGCACTGACAGGCAGCGGGGAGAACCGGCTTTCTCCGTTGCCTCTAACAGCTTCTGTAGCGCTGTTCCAGCGCTACAGAGGCTGAGAGCGCGATTGGCCGATACATCTCCATGGAGACGCATAGCTCAGTCCTGATTGGCTGAGCTATGCGTCTCCATGGAGACGCATAGCTCAGCCAAACGCGCTCTCAGCCTCTGTAGCACTGAGTCCCCCAGACCGGGACTTAGCCCCGCCTACCAGCCAATGATGGTCCAGCATGGGGGTTTTCCCGGACCATCATTGGCTGGTAGGCGGGGCTAAGTCCCGGTCTGGGGGCGGAGCCCCAGATGTAAACAGAACACCGGAGGACGGTGATCGTGGGGAAAATGCTGCAGGGCTCCCGGGGAAGCGCTGAAGACGTCTGTGGTGAGTATGATTTCTCTCCACAGCCTCCCCTCTGGATTCTACTGGACAAGGGGACCGAAGCTTCGTGTCAACATAGGTGAGTATGGATGAATGGGCTTGGTGTGTATTAAAGTTGTACTGTCTGTGTGTGTGTGTTTTTATTTAACTATTTGTAGTACTGTGGGACTACTAGTCCCAGCGGGCCCTTTATTGCCCCACATGCTTGGACTTGTGGTTCTCCAAGTCCCTGCATGTGGTGCAGGCTTGCTGGGACTCATAGTTCCACAGCAATACACAATAGGATTTTATCTATTTTTTTTACACCATTAATCAGCTCGATGCCCACAGCCCAGGGGCATCGAGGACAGCCCCGGGCTTCAGCATGGGCTGGTAAGTTCTGGAGGGGGGGGACCCCTTCTTTGGGGGGGTCCGCACTCCCCCAGGGCCCCTGCCCATGCTGACCAGTCAGAGGGCTGAATGCTTTGGCCGGGGGGACTTGTATAAAAAGTCTCCCCCCGGCTGTGGCATTACCCTGCTGGCTGGTTGGGCCCGGTGCTGGTTCTTGAAATACGGGGGACCCCCAGTCATTTTGTCCCCCATATTTTGGGAACCAGGACCGGCCCTTGAGCCTGGTGCTGGTTTTATAAAATCATGGAAACCCCAACTTGATTGTTCCTTTGATTTTATGAAACCAGGACCGGCTCTTTGAGCCCGGGGCTGGTTATGCTCAGGAGGGGGGACCCCACGCCGTTTTTTTTTTTATTTATTTTTTACCCAAACTCGCATATATGAAAATGCGCACGTTTTCATGACTGAAAATGCGCACATTTTCATGACTGAAAATCGTCCGAAATCGCGGCAAATCGCATTTTTTGCCGCTAATTCGCATCTCATTACATATGCGAATTCGCGGCAAAAAACACGATTTTTAAAGGTGCGATTTCTGGCGATTTTGGAACTCGTCCAAAAATCGCACCCTATTACATTTCGCCCATGGTCTTTGTTAGTTATTAACTATTTTGAGTGGTATGATTATTTGTCTCACAAGCAGAAAATTTAACATTTTGCAAATTGCAAAATTTTCAATTTTTTTACGACATTTTGGTATTTTTCACAAATAAACACAGACTGTATCGACCAAAATTTACCACTAACTTAAAGTACAATGTGTCACAAGAAAACAATCTCAAAATCACTGGGATAAGTAAAAGCAATAAAAAGTTATCCCCACATAAAGTGATACATGTCAGATTTGAAAAAAAGGGCTCTGTCAGGAAGGCAAAAACAGGCTGCGGCGGTAAGGGGTTAAATATGCACTGTGCTGGGTCCCCGCTTATTAGATATTTACAGGGCGGGACCAGATCAGTGCTTACTGCTGCTTGGGTCAGCTCAGCCAGTGGCACCTGTAGTCAATCACCTCGCTCCTTCTTGGGGGGGTGCCGGAATATTTTTTGCCAGGGGGTAAAAATATTTCTAGCTACGCCACTGATCGGCATCATCAAGCCCCGCTCCAAGTCTGGAAAATACTGGGATACTGGGATTAGCGGGTCTTCGATGTAGAGGTGGAGCTAACATGATGACATTTTAGCCCCACCCCTCCCAAAAAGCGGCGAATTGCGGTATTTAAACACTGTGCCGTGGTATTTAAACAACAGGACAAGGATCAGTGGGTGGGCTAGGTGGAATCCAGGAGGTTTGCCTACCTTTCCAGGGCCTGGAGGGGGACCCAAGTTCCGGGACACTCCCGGCCAATCCCGGAGGGTAGGCAACCCTGCCTTAGATGTGTTGCAGTATGGGGATTAGGAACCACGGGCCTAATTCTACATCACTTGGAACAGGGTGAATTCGGGTGCATGCGCAAGCATGTATTTGCACATGGGCAGACCGCGGCAACAAACGGGTTTGGTTAGTTACACACTTGCTGGGCCATTCATTGCATGAAGCGAGAGGCAGGGGTGGTGGCGGTGCTGGACCATGGGAATGGCCAGCATTTTATGGGCGTCCATAGGAAACCGCTAGCCGTTCCAATGGGTACGCGGGTCACGGCAGGGCTGATGCCTGCTGAGGTTGGGCAACTGACGTCCTGTGAAGTCAGCCGCCCGCTCCATCTTTGTCCCGAATGCTTGCTCATCCCTGTCAGCACGGCTGCGGGGAGCGGATTCCCTGCCCATCTCCACTTCAGGAAGACGGTCAGGTTTAGCAGGGAGCTGGCGCAGGGCGGCTCCAACGGAACAAGGCTCACGAGCGTCTGGAATGCGTGAGCCCCTTCCATCGGCTGGCGACGGGTAGTGGGGCCTGGTGAATGCCGATAGAATCACCAGGAGCAGTTCCAATGTGAGTAAATAAACCCCGGTGAATCTCTGAGACAAAAGGCTCAGCTGTTATGAGTCTTGTCCGCTCATATACATTGACATGAAATAATTTGGAACTTACATATTTTAGAGCAGTACACAATTAAATGGGAAATGACAGGATGAATCAGGGATAATTTGGTTAATTAGCAGTGGTGTGTCTATAAAAAGTTTGGGGTCACCCAGACAATGTCACATTTTACATTAAAACTGACTTTTATTTATCAAATAGGTTGCAAAATGGATAGAACATATAGGCAAGGTTAGAAATAATGATTTTTATTTGAAATAATAATTGTGTCCTTTAAACTTTGAATCAAAGAATGCTCCTTTTGCCGCAATTACAGTATTGCAGTCCTTTGGCATTCTAGCTGTTAATTTGTTGAGGTAATCTAAAGAAATTTCACTCCACACTTCCTGAAGCATCTCCCACAAGTTGCATACCATACGGTCAAGCTGCTCCCACAGCTTAATGAGGTTAAGATCTGGTGACTGCGCTGGCCACTCCATTACAGACAGAATACCAGCTGTCTGCTTCTTCCCAAAATAGTTCTTGCATAATTTGGAGGTGTGCTTTGGGTCATTGTCCCTGATGGCTAAATGACCCCCATTGTTAAAGCCACCCCACTATCAATGCCAACCCGAAGCGTGGCGAGCGCAGCGAGCCCGCGAGGGGCGGCGGTACGCGTCCTCCGACCTTTTCATACCTCCACTATCCACGTCGGCGTGGAGTTGATTTTATATAGTGCGGCGAGCGCAGCGAGCCCCGCGAGGGGACGTGGATACCTTCACAGTTATACGCGTCCCCTCGCGGGCTTCACAGGTATCTGCGTGCGCTCGCCACGCTTCGGGCTCGGAGGCTCGCTGCGCTCGCCACACTATATAAAATCAACTCCACGCCGACGTGGATAGTGGGGGTATGAAAAGGTCGGAGGACGTGTACCGCTGCCCCTCGCGGGCTCGCTGCGCTCGCCACGCTTCGGGTTGGCGTTGATAGTGGGGTGTCGTTAACAATGGGGGGCATTTAGCCATCAGGGTGGGTATACAATTAAAAATGGGGTCTGGGGGGCCATTTCACATATGAAACAGGCATCTGGGTGCCTTCACATATTAAAATCGCGGCAAATCGCATCGCATGCAATCTGATTGTATGCGATGCGATTTGACGCGATTTTTAGGTGCGATGAAGAAAATCGGGCGCCCAGATAAGTCACAAGTACCAAATTATTGAATTTCAAAAAAATGTATAGAGTGTATTTCTGATTAATTAAAACAGTGCTTTACTTTCAAAAATAAGTAACTGTCTAAATGACCCAAAACTTTTAAACGGTAGTGTAACCACTGGTCCCATAACCTGTTGATTATAGCTCTGAATATTATAATCCATCAAGTACTTATCCAACCTTATCTTAAATGTTTTTAATGTATATGCCATCACAAGCTCCGCAGGCATTGAGATCCACCCCATTATTGCCCTCACCGTAACCCTTTCCTTCTGAGGGTTCGAAACATCCTCTCCTCCAGTCTAAGCAGATGTCCTATTGTCTTGGTCACCGACCTTAAGGTAAAGAGGGTGATTGATAGTTCCTTATGTTCACCCTTGATATATATTAATACATGGTTGCAAGGTGTAAGTTTCACATGGGCCCCTGGGAGGGCCCACACCACATACACTGCACCTATTTAATTAACTTGCCCCTCCAGAGTCCTGTGTTGGTGTTGCACAGATCAACAGGAAAATTATCTGTCGACCATGTTACTGCAGACCTAATCATGTATTGTACACTCTCTACTGGCATCGGCATCATGGAGAGCCCCACAGGGAGGCTGCTCCTCCAATCCACCTCTGCGGAGTGAAGACATTTACCCTGAATATATTTTCCCTGGAATAGAGGGAGGGGGCTATAATAATACGTTATATAAATAGAGCAACCCACAACAGCCACCATGATTCCCTTTGTCATTATGGTGTTCTGTTTAGTGGTAGGCCATTTGTGGCATTTTCTGTACTTGTCTTTTTGTTTTTCATTTTTCTATCTGCACCTAAATGCCCAACATTTCTCCAATATGGTTATACATCACAAGGCTGAGTAACTGATTCCATTGAAGATTTCTGCATAATATTTACAGAACATTGAGGCTTACTGTGGTTTCTATTATATAATATTTTTTCCGTGAGAACCTAAGAAGCAAGGTGGTTTCAGAGTGTGCAGCCCACAACCATTTACACATCTTCCATGCAAGAAGATGAAGAAAACCAAGAAGTTAGCAGCACTTTCATCTGATTACAGTATAGATTAGGCTACAGCAGGTATGATTATTAAACTGAAAAAAAAGTTTTTTTGTAATATACAGTATATTGTCATGATGAACATCAGTCTGGAGAGTTGTTAGAACAGGTATACTAATTCTGTCACACATTACTAGGATGGGATATTGCTAATAGCAACCATCAGATTCTACTTATTTATTTAGCACCTTCTAGAAGATAATAGATATAATCTGATTGGTTGCTATGGGCAACATCCCATCTACAATAGAAATCCCATCTCAGTAAATTTACCCCTGAGAATCCCTTGGACCACATGAGGCGCTGTGATTTCATTGGCCAGTGGGCTTCCACTAGTCAGAACTAGAGATGAGCGGTTCGGATTCCGTGGAGCTTGCGAGTTTCCGGCTTTGTTCTTAAACCCAAGCGCGGCCAGATGCAGGAATCATGCGTTGGATTCTTGTGAGATGCCGAGTCTATAAAAGCTTGGCGTCCCCAGAATTCGGCGCAATTTGACAGTCACGCTTCCAATTGCGCACAGCTCTGCTTGTGGCGGGTCTGGGCGTTGTTTAGGAGGGGTGTTGAACTTGTCAGACTCATCATTAGTGTGCAGAGGTGTACAGAGCAGTCAGTGCAAAGGGGTGTTGTGCAGTGTAGACTAGAGGGGTTAGTGTGGTGCATAGGGGTGTTGTGCAGTGCAGAGGGGTTTGTGGCAGTGCAGTGCAGACACAGAGCAGAGGGGTTTGTGCAGTGCAGAGGGGTTTGTGCTGTGCAGACTGCAGAGGGGTTTGTGTGCTGGGTTATATATTATATATACAGTATTATACTTATATTGTAGTGATTGTACAGGTCGTGTGTTAGGCAGGCTGTCAGTCAGTGTAGGGGGGTACAGTAGTACACAGGCAGGTTGTCAGTCTGCTTTTCATTGTTCATTTTTATTTCATTGTGGTGTGCGGTCACTGTGGTGTGCTGCACTGCAATCCAATACACCATATACTACTGTCAGAAGCAGAACAAGTTCCGTGTGTGATTGTTGTGCCTCCACGGACCACGCAGTGTTATCCAAGCCCTGTCCATAAAAGAAAATACAATATAAAAATAAATGTTGCTGTTCTTTTTTTATTTGCTGTATACAGCACCCCAATAGTATACACCACAAGTTCCGTGTGTTATTTTTCTTCGTCCACGCAGCGCTATACAAGCTACGCATTAAAATTACTTAAAGTACAAAAATCCAAATCAATTTTTCTCTTCACTTATTCATTGTTTGTCTGTACTGCACCCATAGTATAGTGTCAGAAGGTGCGTGTGTGATTGTTCGGCCTTCACGCAGCATTATATAAGCTGCGCATTAAAAATAAATTAAGATATTAAAGTAAAAAAATCAAAATCAATTTTTCTCTTCTTTATCATTGTTTGTGTGTACTGCACCCATAGTATACTGTATATGATATTAATAACCAGCCAGCTTGCTGCAGACCTTGGCCTAAATTGAATGAAAACAACATTGTGAGCTGTAAAGTGATCAAAATCGTCTGGAAAGGGCTGAAAATTAATGTTATTGAGGTTAATATTACTCTAGGGACAAAAAACGCAAACATTACGTGATTTGGGTGTTTTTTGACCATTTTTGAAAAAAAATCCAAAGCTTTTCACTGCCACTCGACAAAGCCAAATCAAAATCAAAATCCATGTGACCAATCCAAATCCAAATCTTCGTCACTGGCACTCATCTCTAGTCAGAACAGTCAGTATAAGCATGCAGAGTTGCTAGTTTCTGGATGTTTGGTGTTGCCCTGAAGTTGGTGTTGCATGGGTTCCACCATTATGAATTGATCAGCTGACTTTAGGCTTGTCCACACCTTGAGTGGCTAGGTTCTACATGACTAGATTCACCATTGATTGACCAGAGTGCCCTATTTAAATCCCTCAGTTGCACCTGCTCAGTGCCAGTTCATCTTGTACTGTTCAAGGTTCCAGTGTCAGCAGCACTACCGTGCGATCTAATTCAATCTGCCAAGTGCACAATCAACATCAGGGTGTATAACCATTCAGCCTGTAGAATGCACATCCATTATACTGTAAGTGAGCATTACCATTTATAGCCTGCAGAGTGCACATCCTACATCAGTGGTTCCCAACTTTTTTTCTCTCCCGTACCCCTTGATTAGGCTTTTCATTGATGAGTACCCCCTCCTCTCAATTTAAAATATAGACAGCACTTACGAGTGGAGTGGAAGTGAGCGGTATGCGTATCCTTATGCATGTCCTAATATTAAAGAGTAGCGGACAGGAATCGTGCCCTTCCGTGTCTGGCCGCTGGTTATGTACTGTCTCCAGGGTTCCCACTTACACCTGTAGGATTAATGCTGCTGCTTCTTCCACCTGTGTTAGCGCAGGACAGATGATCGCTGAGGTCTATGGGCAGCATGGGAAGCTCCCATTGGATTGCTGGTCAGGCAAAAGCACAATGAGACGCTGATGATGCTGAAGACAGAACCATAAGGGACACAACATGGTTCTTCTCCATAGCAATGGGTCTTCTTCTGCCATCAAAATACTTTTTTTCATCTTCCGCCATTACCAATATTATTTTCAAGTACCCCCAACTGGTCTGCAGAGTACCCCCACTGGGAACCACTGGCCTACATCACCGTGTATTACCATTCAGCCTGCAGGGAACACTTTATGTTATATCTGCTAGCATTTCTATTCACAGTCAGCAGAGTGCGGTTATCCCAATGTATATTAGCACTTGCAACCAGTAGTGTTCACATGTAGAGTGCACCAGGGCCATAACTAGCATGGTGTGGAGTTTGCAATCACACACTGCACTGCAGGGTAGGGGGTGCTGTTATTCACATTTGTTAATTATTTGTCTTCTTTACTTTCACTTATTTTTGTGCAGTATCAAATAGCTATATGGGAGTTTGTGGCCACAGCTGACCTGATAAAGTATAGAAAGCAACTGTGCATTGTTATTCTTTTGTTTTCACTCTTCCCTAAGGAATGTACATGGTTTTGTATATACAGTTCCCTAGTAATGATTTAGCCATCAGCTATATGAATTACCAACCCGTCTGTGAGAAATGTATCATACCTGTTCATTATTTTGTTACAGGAAAGGAAATCCGATATGAAAAATATGAAGAAACCTAAGCGTGCTGCAGTTCTGTTACTAACAGCTCTGTGCGGCATCACAGCAATAGGTGAGTGCGCAGCGACACATGCGCTAGGCCTGGGGTGCGCTGTGAGTTTCAGTACTCTGACAATCTCTATATTCATTTTTCCCCCTCTAAACCACATCAGTAAAAAAACCTCCAAACTAAACCTATGCTGACTCATATATAACTCTGAACACTTCAAAGAAATGACTCATTGTCAGTCATGGTATGACAAGCTTCCAGTTTAGGTTCTCTGCACTGCAATATACTGTATTCACTGCAAGAATTAGGCATATTCATCGTTTGTGCAATTATTCAATCAAGTTTTATTCTTTACAGGGCTGCCATAATAAATTGTGGGGCTTGACAAAAGAGGCAAAGCAGACCCCCACCAGGGGTAATTGGACTCCTCCCCAAACAGTGTATGTCCTGCACAAATTCTGTCTCTCCAGCTCCCCTCCTTCTCTCCTGTCAGCCCTTATTCCATCTTTTCAGCCTCCTTCTGTCTCTCCAGCCAGCTCCCCTTCTGCCTTCACCAACAAGCCCCCTTTATGTCTTACCAGCCAGCCCCCCTGGTATCTCACCAGCCGGCCCCCCTCCTATCTCACCAGCCGGCCCCCCTCCTATCTCACCAGCCACACCTTTACAATCTCACCAGCCAGCCCTCTTCTATCTAACCAGCCAGCCGCCTTATGTTCTGCAAGCCAGCTCCCCTCCTTTCTCACCAGCCAGCCCCCCCTTCTATCTCAACAGCCACCTCTCTTCTGTCTCACTAGTAATCCCATCTTGCGTGTCCAGCCCCTCTTATTTTTCCTACAGCCAGCCCCCCTTATATGACTTAAGCTCCAGCCCCCACAGCCCAAAGACACTTATGTTCTGCTGCATATATCCTCTAGCTGTCCCTGTGGGGGAATATTCATGTAAACCCAGGGCCGGTGTGAGGTATCTCAGCACCCTAGGCCAATCTTGTGAAACACCTTCCCGCCCCCTCAGCACAGCGGCAGGAGACCTCTCTCTCTCTCTCCCCCCCCCCCCCCCCTTCGGTGGCTCTCCTCAGCCCAGGTGCGGTAACCCCCCACTCACCGCAGCATAGCCAGGGGACTTCCCGTCTCGGCTTTCCTCAGGGGCTGCGGGAGGGAGTCCTCTCTTCCCCCAGCTCTCCTCAGCAGGTCTGTGGGTGACTCTTCCCTCCCCCCCAGCTATCATTATGAAGGTGTTCGTAAAGACAGAGTTCATTGTCTGAGAGTAAAGGTGCATCAGCCAATCATATCAAGAGCTCTGCATACCTCTGGTCTGTATGGGAGGGTGGATAGAATGAAGTTGTAATTGAAGAGGAAAAACTACAACAAAACCAGTCTGATGATGTTGCTAGAAAATGTCAGTGACCCAGTTACATGGTGGAAGAGACAAAAAAGTTAGTTTGCAACATAGGAAGCCCAGGCATTGGGACATGAACCAGGCCAACAGTGCAAATCATGGTAGAAACTTACCCATCAGTCTGAGGCCATTATCACAGCAAAAAGTGGTTCTACTAAGTATTTGGGGTCGATCCTATTAGCCGCGGATGATTTGCGAATGCGAATCACCACGGCACCGGACGCACTTCATGGTGGACGGAATTTGCCTGAAAGAGCTCGCCTCCATAGGGTTGCGAGCAATTTTAGCTGAATTTGAGCCTGTGAAGGGTGCGAGATCGGGTTAATTCAGGTGCCGTTGCCAGCGTTTAAATGCTTTGGAATGACTCCCGAACGGCACCTCGCACCCATCGCAAATAATAGGATACGACCCTTAGTCTGCAGAAGAATGCACTTGTTTAGTTTTTATTTAATAAAATAAAATAAAAAAAAGACAAAATAAATTCTGAATTTGAAATTTTAAAATCTTTCTATGAATAATTGTGTTACTAAGAAGTTTGTATCTCTCGATGTTTCAGCTGAATGTTGTAAAGCTCTTCACTGCACTGTGGATTATATAGACACGTTAACGTGTAACTATAATGGAGATAAAGAAGAGAACGCTAGCGTTTCATATACCCTGCATGCAGAATGGTAAGCAGATATCAGCAACCCTGTCATAACAAAATAGGCATTTTATGTAGATACCCCCAAAATGTAAGCATCCATCCTGAGTATGGTGGAGATATATCTGCTGCAGTTTCAGTAGCAATAGCAGTGTCCATAGGTTTCTATGGAGGTAGAGATAATGGGGGAAACTTACTAAGATGGGAGTTCTGTTTCAAATGGGATGTTGCTATGTGAAACAGAACTCGCGTCTTAGTACATTTTCCCATACTGTGTGATTAACCAAGCTTAGCTGTGGTAGCCAATGCTATATTTTGATGGAGTTCGCCTTTTTAGCCTATGGACTGCATATGGCAGGATATACTGTGAGAAGGACCCTCTGGATCAGATAGCTCGCCGGCAGAACTCCCTCCTCTTCACTCGCTGTTTCCACCTCGCTGGTTTCATTCGGTGAAGTGGAAATGGTGAGTGTGGTCATTAAAACAGCAGGGCTTGCCACAAAATGCAGCAGATTTGCTGCATTTGCGGTGAACCTCACCGTTTAAGGGTATCCTCGCCATCCTCTCACACGAGGATTTCTCCCTTATGTTGAATATGGCTAGGGACGGCGAGAATGGCTTGTTTTCAGGGAGGTTAAGCCATCCTAGCCGTACAAACCCCCTTGCCGGTCTGCATTGAATACCGTCCATAGTTTTTTTTTTACTAAGATGGGAGTTCTATTGAAGATGTGGTTACCCATTGCAACCAATCAGAATTTACTTCTTAGTAGTCAACTGGGTCAAATGATCTATATGGTCATAAAGTCATCAAGAAGTCGACACATGAAAATTATCGTCACAGTTTTTAAATGTTTTTGGGATTTTATTTTGTTTGTTAAACCCCATGTGACCTCAATTAGTGCCACCATGACCTAATGACCATTTGACCCAGTTAAATTATGCCATTACTTTTCCTTCACCAATTAGGGTGTATCCTTCCCCTGACACTTCCCATGCTTAAGCTTCCCATAGAGAAATCAAAACTGTTCTTCAATTTATCTATTCTATGACAATATTATACATCCTATTCAACCACTACTATCTACCACTGGTGGAGCCTGAGCAGGTTCACCATTGTGCTTGTCCTTTGTTACATTGAATAATCTTTTTTTATTTTTTATTTTTAAGGACCCTTGAAGAGTCAGAAGAGACTTGTGATCTGCTTTCCTCAGCCGGTAGACAGGAATACATCTGCACCATTGATATGGAAGACTTCAATGTTGATGATAAATGTACAGTTGTCATAACTGCAGAAGTCAATGGGCATTCTCATTCAAATCAGACCTGCGGACCTTTCAGTATAGGTGACCGGTGTAAGCCACCCAAATGTTTGCTTTATTCAACTTCTCACAATGGGCCTTATTTTGGTTCACTCTTTCTGACAAAATCCTTCTTAGATGGACAAAACCATGTGCACTGCAGGGGGGCAGATGTAAAATGTGCAGAGAGAATTAGATTTGGGTGAGTTATTTTGTTTCTGTGAAGGGAAAATACTGGCTGCTTTATTTTTACACTGCAATATAGATCTCACTTTGAAGTAAAACCCCACCCAAATCTAATTATATCTGCACATGTTACATCTGCCCCACCTGCATTGCACATGGTTTTGCCCATCTAAGAAGGATTTTGTCAGAAAGAATGAACCAAAATAAGGCCCCATATTCTTAATCAGGTGTACTCAAACTATTTTGCTCTGGGACCCCGCCAGACAATAGAAATTATTACAGGACACCAAGAAGTTACCGCAGAATGGCAGCATTGTGGAGGCACAAAATGATCCAAAGAGTCTGAAGTCAGGGGGGGGGGGGTACACACCAGAACGATTAGGGCTCAATTCCATCAATCTGGATCCAATTCCGACCGATTGGATGCAGATTCTATGTAGATTGGGCATGTTTAGGTCCAATTCCGATCCGATTCCAATCCGATGCGCTGGACGCTGTCGTTTGGTCGTTTTACAGATCCTACCTGCTGCAGGTAGGATCTGTAAAAGATCCATTCAACTGGATACAGACTCAGATCGGAATGGGATCAGATTGGATGCAGATCGTTAGCAGATTGTTAGCAGATTGTGTGCTCCAACAGATCGTGCGACCATCACACAATCTGCTAACGATCTACTAACAATCAGGATCGTTCTGGTGTGTACCAGGCTTCAGACAATTCAACAGATTGGATGCTTGGATCACTGACTGAGAGATTAGAGAAGTCAATAGTCTGACGGACAACAACATGAAGTCGCGACCCCATGCAGAGATGGTCGCAACCCACTTTTGGGTCAGGACCTAAAGTTTGAGAACCGCTGCTCTAAATTATGTACAGAGGAGAGTTCCAAGATAAGCAGTAGCTCTTTGATGTTAATTTAGAAAGAGTATAAATGTCCTTTAATCAAACAAATTATGGTAGCTTTTAATTGGAATCTCATAATTAAATGTTTTCTTATCAACAGTTAAGCCAGCGACACCATTTAATCTCACGGTGTCTTTTGCGGAGAGCTACAATGTTTCCTGGAAAACCAGCTATGATGGCCATACGTTGAGAAATGGAGAATTGGCTTATGAGCTTGGCTTCAAGAAGTATAAAGAATCTTGGCAAGTAAGAGCGTTAGTATAGGCAATACAATGTCACCCCCTGAACAATGGCTCCTTGGTAATCAATTGCTATGTTTGAATAGAACCAGAAGTGCATCCAAGTCCTTGAAGATGAAAAGAACGTGGTCTTCCTAAAGTCATCCTTTCAAGCCAATCAACTATATATTGCCAGAATCCGAGCTCGACCAAAACCAAAATCAATATATAGGGGCCAGTGGAGTGCATGGAGTACCCCCGTCACTTGGAGGACCCAAGGTGATGGTATGAACCCTATTATTATTTTATCATATTTATATTATGGGTTTCAGAGACAGGTGAATTGTGTTGCCCAGGAACCTGACACATCTCACCCTACCCCTAATTCTCCCCCTAACCCTCACCTCCCCCCCACTGACAGTCTAACACTGCCCATCCTTTCCCCACCCCCCACTCCACAGCTTGTGTCACGTATATCATCATCTCATTTAAACTGCAAACACTATAATCTTTCTATTTCCGTAATCTTTAGAATTTATAAAGACTTCCTCGCAGAACTGGAAATCCCTGATATATTTTTTACCTGTGATTCTGCTCATTGCCGTCATGCTGATATTGAAATGCTTGAAATGGCCACAGTGGTAAGCTTGTAATAAATATTTTATATATTATGCACTGTATATATACAGTACAAACAATAGGGATACAAGTTGGTTGACAAGCATTGGGTCAACATGGTTCTAGGTCGACATGGTTCTAGGTTGACATGGGTCTAGATCAGGGCTGGGCAACACCGGCCCTCCAGATGTTAGTGAACTACACATCCCAGGATGCTTTGCATTAGTTTTGCTATGTGGCCATGCTGAAACTGATGCAAGGCATGCTGGGATGTGTAGTTCATCAACATCTGGAGGACCGGTGTTGCCCAGCCCTGGTCTAGATCGACATGGGTTTAGGTCGATAGGTCATTAGGTCGACACAATTATTAGGTCGACAGTCAAAAGGTCGACACAGGGTTTTTCACAGTTTTTTGAGCCGACATGTGCCAACAGGCGGTATTTCATGCCCTAACATCCACTAATAGTGGTAATAAAATTGTGTGCCAAGCGCAGTGAGGCAATGTGCCTGAAGCATCGCGAATGAAGCGAGCAAAGCAAGGGGATGCGATGCGTTGGAAACTGTGACCCTGTCGACTGTGTTGACATTCGGGTGAAAAAAACGTGTAAAACCCCATGTTGACCTTTTGACTGTAGACCTAAACACTGTGGACATATTGCTTGTGTCAACCTATTGACCTTTCAACCTAGACCCAGGTCGACCTTGACCCATGTCTACCTAGAACCATGTTCACCTTTCCTGTGTCGACCTAATGGTGTTGACCTAATGCTTGTCGACCAACTTGCTGTAGACCAAACGATCCCAACTCAAACAATATCCTAACATCGCGCTATACATATTGGTAAGTGGATTAGGCTGCCTTTTGTTCTACAGATTCCCTGTTGGTGGGAATCAAATGAAAACAGATACACAATGGAGGACCGGCACCAATAAGGTGGTCACTACTTAGTGGCCGATACGGGTCTGTTAAAAAAAACACACATAAAATGACAATAAAGTCTATTTACTAAAAGTCCATAAGAGTGTGGTTGTTACACTTCATATTTTACTAAAAAGATTCTTCATATTCAGTAGAACAGAATTGCAGTTGTACAAGTACCCAGCACGTTTCGTCTCACAGAGACTTCATCAGGGGTAAAACTGTAATTGTAACTCGATTTATATGAAGCATTACAACATAGTATCATATAAGTGGCCTTGATGTGAGCCACATGGTAAATCAGTAATTCAGGAGTAACCCCTCCTATAGCTGATTCTAATGCATATGAATAATTAGAGCAATCATACACTCTATATGGGGGTAACACAATTGTACCCTAGGGCAATTTCCTGTGGAGACTATCCTAGTGTACACTGCTTTTTGAGGCTTCTATCTTAGATGTTTATGATCGCTTGAATCCATAGGAGTTCCTTTACCTAGAACTGTTGTAAGGTATAATTGTGTTACCCCCGTATAGAGTGTATGAACGCTCTAATTTTTCATATACATTACAATCATCTATACGAGGGACTACTCCTGAATTACTGATTTAGCACTATGTTGTAATTCTTCATATAAATCAAGTTCCAATTACAGTTTTACCCCTGATGAAGTCTCTGTGACACTCTTTTATGGACTTTTAATAAATAGACGTTATTGTCATTTTATGTGTGTTTTTCCGAACAGCCCCATATCGCCCGCTAGGTAGTGACCACCTGATTGGTGCATGTCCCCCATTTGTGTGTTTGTGTCTGGGCAAATAAACGCTCCCCCCCCCCCACACCGCCCTGTGAATCCCCTCAGAAGCTTGAGAATGGATGTGTATGCTGACGCATGCAAGCACATGGGTGGAAAATGATTTAATGTTTGCCGACCATCGAATGATTTTACCCCCGGTTGCAAATAAAAGTCAGTCTAAACTGACTTTTATTTGGCTCGGAAATGTCTGAGAACACGGCAGCCGCTGATATCATGTGATGTCGGTCACTCGCCCCCTGCAGGCTTTGCCATGCATGCGTTCGCATTGGGGACACCCAGCGTTTTTCTGGGCACACCCAGAATGCCATGGAAACACTGGCCATTCTCATGCACTATCCCCCTGCCCGCCCTGATGTGGGTGAACACCTCGGCATTCACACAGTGGGGCTGCACGTGCACATAATCTCGCATGCGCTGTCCACAAAACATCGGAACTGATTCCGTTGCTGGTTGGAGGTGCTATCGCTGCTGCTGACTTTACATTGAAGCAGCATCGATGTACTAATATGGTTATACAGCAGGAGGCATCTGATATAAGTAGATCCCTCTCTCGTGCATTAGTGATCTGTGTTGTGCCCTACAACACAGCTTTGGATCACCTACTACGACACAATCACCCAGCTGCTTGGTCCATGGTGCTGCCTTTGTGGACTGCCAGAGTTCCTAAAAGAGCATAGAAAATATGTGATGGAGATTCTAGCCTCAGCAGCTCCCCAAAACAGTGTAGCATGACTCTGTTTTGGGAAATGGCGGTCGTCACCCTCAAATGGCAGTAGACTGTCAATCACTGACAGTCTGCAGGCAATGTGCTCCCAACATTGCAGACCCGCACTGCACCTGCGCAATACCAGTTTAGTGTATATACACAAAATACCGAACATCAGGCCTGTTGCACCAGGATCCACATTCCCACTAAGACTTGAATCAGGCCCATTATTTACAAGTCAGTCGCAAGCATTTCTCCCTTACCAACCAATCACATTGCAGCAACTGGCTCACTACTATGGCAATTCCAGGCTACTCAATTAAAGTTAGTAACTAGAGCAGTGGTTCCCAAACTGTATGCCGTGGCTCCCTGGGGTGCCTTGGGACACTTGCAGGGGTGCTCCTGGTTGGGGGTCTAGACTAGGACCAATTCAGATTATTTATGGTTAATTATTTATAGACAAAACCAGAGTTATGACGTCTCACACACCCCATGTGATGCTGTTCATTCCAGAAAATATCTTATGGCATAAATGTACATCATATAGCGTCATTTTTACTGAATTATTTTTGTTTTCTCTTATGTCATCAGCCTATGGAAAAATGTGTGGTTACTGGTACCTGATCCTGCTCCCTTTTTTAAGCCGCTGTACGAGGGACATCATGGAGATTTTAAGGTAAATATGTACAGATCCTGTATGTAAATAGAAAGCGCAAAGTATACATATGCAAATTGTTTCTGTTTTATATCAGAGCACCTATATGGTCTGCAAAGTGCCCATCAAGGGGAACACCTCATCTAGAGATAGACACCCCAATATAAAGTTCATACCAGCATCCCCAAGGAAAAATAGTAGAAGGTGCACCCCACATGATTTGCATCATTTAACTCCACCCAACACCATGGACCCGCAAATTGTAGACATTTCCCTGTGTTGGGGGTGGGGCCTAATGATTGGACAGTTCTGCCACACCCCCTGAAGTGGCTTGCAGTGGCTTCTCTCTGGGCTTTTCCTGGAGTTGAGTATGCTCCACCTGCTTTCAATAGTGTGTATATATATATATATATATACTGTATATTCTGGTCCGGCACTCCCAGTCTGCAGAATATAACAACTGGCTGGGTGCCTTCCCGGTTCAATAGATAGAGGATTTCGGCGGAGGGGCGGCACTCCCCTCTATATCCTCTCTCTCGCTCTCTCTATCTATCTATCTATATATATATATATATATATATATATATATATGCAGTATTAGGAAGCCAGCAACATCCGATTGTTTTTTGAAAAAATATCAAAAAGATTTTAATGGCATATTAAAGTGCAATGTGATAGACATGACAAAAAATCAAAAAATCAATGCAAGGATGAGATGGAATACTTAGCAGAAAATTCAGTCAGAAATTAACCATCGCAGCATCCCTGAACGCGGTCATACCGACAGCTGTTTCGGTGCATAAGTGATGCCCATGAGGAAGGTGCATCACTTATGCACCGAAACAGCTGTCGGTATGACCGCGTTCAGGGATGCTGCGATGGTTAATTTCTGACTGAATTTTCTGCTAAGTATTCCATCTCATCCTTGCATTGATTTTTTGATTTTTTGTCATGTCTGTCACATTGCACTTTAATATGCCATTAAAATCTTTTTGATATTTTTTCAAAAAACAATCGGATGTTGCTGGCTTCCTAATACTGCATGTATTACAACATTTATGAGCCTGGCACTCCGTAAATTGCACCATTTGGGTGTGCAAGCTGGTCTCAGGATCTATATATATATATATATATATATATATATATATATATATATATATATATATATATATATACAGTGGCGTAAGTTCATCCCAATTGCCCGGAGGCAAGATAAATGTTGGTGCCCCCCCCCCCCCCCTAATACAGACACATACACACCTCTGTCACGCAATAAAAACAGACACTTCTGTAAAGGGGTGGATTCAGAACAAAACGGGGGGGGGGGGGGGCATGACAGGGGAGGGGTTATTTGTGTGTGCTCCCTAAACAATGGGTGTGGCCTCACAACTATTTCTTGGCCTCTGAAGGCATGATGAGGATAAGCAGTGGTGAAAAGTGAAAAGGTGATGGAGTTGAGAAGGTAGGCAGTGATAGAGTCCGGAGTGAGAGGTACAGTAAAAGGGGGAGTGAGTGAGAGGGTGGAGAGAGAAGGGCGGAAGGGGTGTAGTTTTGGACAGAGAGAGTGGGGGAGTGAGAGAGAGGAGGAAGGGTGGAGTTTTGGACAGAGAGAGTGGGGGAGTGTGTGAGAGGGGATAAAAGGTGAAAGTGTAAGAAGTGGGGGGGTGAGAGAGTGTGAGAGATAGAGAGGGTTCTAGGTGGAGAGGGAGAGTGTAGAAAGGGGGGTGAGAGGGGGTGAGTGTGAGAGAGCATGAAGAGACAGAGTTGAGAGAAAGGGGGGAGAGAGTGTGAGTGGGAATCAAGAGAGAGGGGGTTAAAGAGAGAGGAGATGGGTGAGAGGGTGAAGAGGAGAGAGAGAGAGGAGTGAGAGAGGGGGATAAGAGCAGAAGAGTGAGTGTGTGAGAGGTGGAGAAGAAAGGGGGATGAGAGATATTGAGAGAAGTGGGGGGGGTGAATAAGGTAGATAAGAGAGATAGGGGTGAGAAAAGGAGTGAGTGGGAGAGAAGGGTGAGAGTAAGGGAGGGGGGGGAGTAAGTGTGAGAGAGGGGAAGAATAGAGGGGAGGTTGAGGGGAGAATATGTGTGAGAAAGACAGAGAAAAGAGAGAGAGGGTGGGATTGAGTGTGGAAAAAATAGGGAGAAAGTTAGAGATGGGGGGGAGGAAGTGTGCGAAAAAGGGAAAGAAGACAGAGCATTGATAGAAGTGTGCAGGGAGCAGCATACAGATCAACATTACCTTCTCTGTGTCACTGGATCCCCGTAAGAATGGGAGTGCTCATGGGGGGGTGCCCAATGTCCCACGGAGGTGTTGCAGCTCCCAGTATGTGTCCTGGCTCCCTCCAAGAGTGGTATACGGGTCGGCCTGCTTCTGTGTGAGGTGATATGCGGGTCGTCCGGCTTCTGTGATATGCGGGTTGGCTGTTTAATATGTAAAAAAAAAAAATCACATAAACGACACGGGTTGTTCGTTCATGTGTCTTGGTGGCCTTCCGAAATCCGCCACTTTCTCTGTCACTCAACACAAACACACACCTGTTTCACTCAAACATGCACATGCGCAGTCACTCTACACTTAACAGACACACACATCTCTGTCACTTAACATCCACAAACCTGTTTCACTAAAAACACACATGCAGCACTGCACACCACATAACACACTTCTGTAACTAAATAAATACACACATACTGTACACTTATAAACATCCATGCACACAGACTGCTTACTGATTAAACATGCCTCCTGGCACATCTCACATTATTTGCATAAATTTACCCATTTATTTGGGCTGCAGATAAAGAAAAAATAACCCATACTCACACATATACCTACATAAAGGGGGTCATTCTAATTTGTTCGTATCCACAGTGCGTTCGCACGAGGAACCGATGTGCGTATGTGCTGGTGCATGTGTATCGCCACACTATTCGCCAAGCGCAGGCACCCAAAACTGCGGGCAGGGGTGGCTGCGTATATTCGCACCCAGCATTTTATGGTTGTTCCCATGCTAATCGGCCCAAGACGTGGGTGCCAGGGGTGGACAGCTGGCATCACCGGATGTCAGCTGCCTGCCAAGTTCCTCTCGAGTGTGTACGCATATCTAAGTGACTTGAGAGTCACTTAGATCTGCGTGCACGTTCCACATCATTGGATGGTCGGCGACCATCGAATCATGTGGGTGTTTCCATGTACCCTGCGAATGGATGTTTATGTTAAACATCCATCTGCAGCTCATGAGAAGGGACATGGCATGCAAGGGGGGGGGGCGATCGGACCGACATTTGGCGGGCGACGTATCACACACCTATACACATGCATATATAGTCATACTGTCACACACTTATACATACCTACACTTATGCATACATATATTCACACACCTATTCACCCATGCACACATTCCAAAAGTATAATAATTACACACAGATAAATACATACAGTATATTATAGTTACACACACACACACACAAATACATACTGTACATAATAGTTACACACACACCCACACACACAGATAAATACATACAGTATATTATAGTTACACACACACACACACACACACAAATACATACTGTACATAATAGTTACACACACACCCACACACACAAATACATACTGTACATAATAGTTACACACACACCCACACACACAAATACATACTGTACATAATAGTTACACACACACCCACACACACAAATACATACTGTACATAATAGTTACACACACACCCACACACACACACACACAAATACATACTGTACATAATAGTTACACACACACCCACACACACAGATAAATACATACAGTATATTATAGTTACACACACACACACACACACACACACACAAATACATACTGTACATAATAGTTACACACACACCCACACACACAAATACATACTGTACATAATAGTTACACACACACCCACACACACAGATAAATACATACAGTATATTATAGTTATACACACACACACACACACGCACACACACAAATACATACTGTACATAATAGTTACACACACACCCACACACACAGATAAATACATACAGTATATTATAGTTACACACACACACACACACACACACAAATACATACTGTACATAATAGTTACACACACACCCACACCCACAGATAAATACATACAGTATATTATAGTTACACACACACACACACACACACACACACATACATACTGTACATAATAGTTAAACTGTCACATACACACCCACACACACACAGATAATTACATACTGGATATAATAGTTAAACACACACACAGTCACTGTCACACTCACCATGCTGCTGCTGCTGCAGGGCCTGGCTGGCAATGACTGTATGTGTACAGTCCAGTGTCGTGTAGCCACGCCCCCTTTTCGGACTGCTCATCCGGAGCCACTCGCTCCCTCTTATCTGGCTACAAGGAGGGTACTACTGCTGCACAGTGCACTAACTGCAGCTGGATTGCAGAAACTGAAAGTAAAATTAAGCTCCCAGCAGCCCTGAGCTTCCTGCAGCAAGGTCTGCTAGGAGCTGTAGTTTTTTTTTTCATTTTCTTTTATGCGAGTGCACCATGCTCCTCTCTCTGTGCCCCCCCTAGTGGCTAACGCCCGGCGGCAAATGTCTCCATTGCCTCCGGGAGTTACGCCACTGTATATATATATATATATATATATATATATATATATATATATATATATATATATATATATATATACAGTGGTCGAAGTGGAAATTTTGAAGTGGGGGTATGGAAATTTTGAAGTGGGGGTATGGAAAAGTAAAGAGTGAATATAGTGCGCACCTTCGGACACCCCCCTGTCCATCAACGTCCCCTGCCAGACTGCCCCGTTGTACAGGGGTATTACAAAAGCACAATATGCGCTGCTGAGTGATCAGAGAGTATCCTGAGGGGGAAAAAAAAGTTTTTTTTTTTTATCTTCAGATTAAAGTGGCGGTATGGCATACCCCCGTATACCGCCCCACTTCGACCACTGTATATATATATATATATATATGCCACTGCCCCATATACTAGAAGTGCACCTAGGTTTGCACAAATGCACTGTAGAAAGTTTTACACAAGGGGTGACGGGTGCCCTGTGCTGGGCCATGTACTTAAGCACAGATCGCTCAGCACACATCGCTGGTACACATGCAATTCACAGCGGTGTGTTCAGCGATTTGTGCGAACCAGTGTTCTCTAGTGAGAACACTGGCAATATGATTTTGATTGATGCAGTCGTAATCTAGTCAGACGATGGTGATGCTCGGGACAGCGACTCACCGCCGCTGGGGGATATACCCACGGAGCGATCCGTGCTTAATTTCTAATCGATCTAGTCAGATTGCTTAGAAATAGTCCTGGAATCGCCCTGTGTGTATGAGCCTTGGAAGTTAAACTTGTATTATGTCTAAATATAATGATGGTTTAGCCTGATTGATTGATTAATAATGAGATTGAGGGGACATTGGAACTGTCACTATTACTTGTGGCACTTTTGTCTGTACCTATATGTGCAATAAATCCAAAGTACACCTAAAAATGTGCTTATATAAGGCCTAATTCAATAAGGATCCTATATGCTAAGCTGCGATCCTTAGCAATGCAAATGCAGGAGGAGCTGCATACCACCTCTGGTCTGAATTTGTGACTGCAAAAACTGCTATGCTATTGCAACTCTAGAGGAACACCACGACCATCGGCTTTGATGTTCATCTGCCACTGCAGCCTGAGTAAGTCTGACCTTAGTCAGACTTGCAGTCGCAGGGGGATTTCCAGGGCATAAACGATCCAACCTGAATTAGTCTGGTACAGATGTAGCCCCTGCCATCCTTGGCCGGGGCTCGGTAGACCCTCCCCGCTGGCGAGCGCAGGCGGACAGGGGCTACACTGAACTGGGACGCGCGTGCATCTCACAACCACGCGCATCCCAGTCTCTTGGCGGGGACACTGCGTGTCCCTGCCCGTCTCCGCTTCAGGGAGACGGGTAGGATTAGGGGGCCGCTCGGGGCTGCGAGGGGTACCTGCAGCGATGGCGGGGGAGGCGGTGGGTTCCGGAGGCATGCTTCGTTGCCAGGGGGGGCGCGCGCGTCTCGTGCGCACGCACACCCCTGGCAGGGATGTTGTGATGGCGGGGCTGGCGTTAGAAACGCCAGCCCTGCAAAGATGGGACAAGCCCCATCTGTAGAATGCAGTTTAACTGGAAGGTGCAAGAAGGTGCATCCCATTAAAATGATAGCAGGTGCCTTGACAGTTGCCCACTTGTATCTAGTACTAAACAAAATGTAAGTATTGTTGTGGAGCCAGCAGATGAGCGATAGTGGCCGGCGATGATGCAGGAGCGCTCTTCGGCTCTCATCGCCAGGCCATACACACTGGGTGGTATTTGAGCTGAAAGCAGGTCAAATGATGACAAAATTGAGTGTCTTTACTCTAGACACAGGAACCTTTGCTACACTTATATCCTCTATTTTGAGTATTGCAAACAAGGGCCATTTTATTGTTTCAAAAATTAAAAAGTAACAAAAGTGATTGTTTTGCACATTACATGGAATGACGTGTAGGAAAGAACAATGTGTCATAAAGCTCCTTGAAATGAAGTACAGTGGAGAGTATGTAGCGTTGCTCATCTATGTACTATAGTAAACTTGTCTTGAGAACTACATGCAGACATATGGTCTGGAAAAAGATGTTTTACTTCTGCATTTCAGTACCCTGCGCTGGTGCTGAAATTAACTTCTAATGTGGGTGATAGTAAGCTGTGCTATTTATAAGCAGCACTCTCCATAGTGAACTCAGTTGGTAATTCATGCTGACTCAGTAAGCTGCGAAAACCACCGCTTACCGAGCGCTGAAACACCGCTCCACCAAATGCCCCCCACACCGCCCTCGGTACCATGCAAGGAGATGTGTTCGTTAACACTTCTCCTTCCCCATCTGCTCAATGGGAGGTTTCTGACCTCCCTGAACTCACTTTAGGACAGCTGCTTTACAGTTTACAGGTGTCCCACCCCATTCAAATTCCTTTCCTGCAAAGTAAGGTTGATTTTTTAAAAGTGTGGGTGTTTCCCATAGCAACCAAATTAAATCAATTTGTTCAATGTACTAGATTAATACTAAATAGGATATGATTGGTTGCTAAGAGAAACACCTCCACTTTTACTTTGTAGACATTTAAAAAAATTGAATTTGTCACTGAAGCATTCTGGAAAGCATCAGTATGTAATGACAAGACTGGCTATATAGATCAAAAACCTCAGTCTGTAAAATACAGGCCAGTGGCAGAATGGTCCCAAAAGCAGTTACCACTGTGTATGGGCCCACATACAGGGCCTTATTCTAGTTCACTCTTAGAGGCAAATTCCTTCTTAGCTGGTCATGTGCACTGCAGGGGGGCAGATGTAACTTGTGCAGAGAGAATTAAGGCCCACAGTGAGAACGGACATTATTCTGCTTATCAATTTTAAAGAAACTCACTCATATCAAAGAAACACATTATTCATCAGTAATGTCACTGATAACAGAGGCACAGAGTCTAACATGCTGGGGGTGTTCACCAGGGAATATGGGCTTTGCTGCCCCCTGGCGTGTAAGTCATTGCCCTCCGCCCTGGGTCACCAGACACTAAATCAATTTTGATGCAGAAATTACAAGCAGGTAATAAGAAGCACTGTGGATGAGCCAGCGGCTAAGAAATACAGGCATGGAATCTGGATGCAGATGCAAAAGGGTGTAATATGCTGGGAGAATGCAGGCCAACAATATTGAGATTGATACAGGAGCTGGGAGAATGCAGGTCAGCCCTTATGGTAAATCCTGTGAAGGTATTGTAAAAGCTGGAAGATTGCAGGTTAGATGTATGAAAGAATTGGTCTAGGTACTGGGAGAATACAGGCCAGCACGAGGGATATTCCTGTATTTGTATTGCAGAAGCTGGATGATTGCAGATTAGGTGTATGAAAGAATTGGTGCAGGTGCAGGGAGAATGCAGGTCAGCCCTGGTGGACATTTCTAGATTGGTATTTCAGAAGCTGGAAGATTCCAGGCCAGATCTGTGGATAATGCAGGAATGACTGTAGCTGTGAGCAGACTGAAGACAAGGCTTCTAAGGCTAGGAGAAATGGTCATATTATTCCCAGAGGATCAAGAATATTTAAAAAGAGACTGACAAGCATGCAGACTGACTGCAAACAAACTATCACCGGTACGAAGTAAAGGGCTAAGAGGAATTTAACCCTTTGGGTGCCAACGATGCTGTGAGCGATCCACAAAATATCCACTGAAAATGCCAGCATCGCTCACTGCGACTGTTCTTTTAATATAAATAAATACAAATACAGTCAAGTCAATTATTTGAAGTTTAGTTAAGTATTGTACCCAAAAAAAGAACAGTTGATGCGAGTGGTGTTGGCATTTTTAACAGATATTTTGAGGATCTCTCACAGCAAAGTTGGCCGCTCAAAGGCTTAAACACAGTCCTTCCAATCACAGACTACATACAGGTAATTAGTGATAAAGAAGTACAGGTGTTCAACAGCAGTCTATGCGAAGTGGGTAGATAGGCAACCAGAGACGTTTTCCAGTGTTCTGGTTGCTTAGCATAATTTCTGTGTACACGGGCTGTAAGTAGTACAGTCGGGGAGTCGTCGCTGCGCACGCTGGGAACCAGCAGTGCCTTTGACAGGAGACCACACAGTACTTGCTGACAGGGAGAGCCAGCATCTGGTCCTTGCTCAGACCTGCAGCATTACGACTAACAGTCACTTGATCCTTGTGACTTGATAGGCTGAATTCTCAGTGATGTCACTGGTTCCTAGTGTATTGAGAGGGTGAATTCTCTGGGATGTCACTGGTTCTTAGTGTAATGGGAGGCTGCATTCTCATTGATGTTTCTAGCTCCTAGTGTGCTGAGACAGGCTGCATTCTCAGTGATGTCACTGTTTCCTAGTGTATGGAGAGGCTGCATTCTCAGTGATGTCACTGGTTCCTAGTGTATTGAAAGGCTGCATTCTCAGTGGTTATGGCTCCTAGTGACTTGAAAGGATGAATTCTCCCTCATAGTTATGCAATATTTTAGTAGTATTTTCAAGACTTGGAAATTCAGCCATGTGAATATTGCATAAAGCTTGTCTGACCTGCTGAAAATGTATTCATTTTTTTTAAATATAATTACCTTGAGATCTAAAATGCAACAAGTCAAGTAATTTATGCATTAGGCAATCAGGACTCGTTAACCAATTTTTCTGCATGACAGTTTTTGTCTGCTTCCAGTGTTTGGGAGCAAATGGCAGATTTTGTTCCCATGACCTACCAGATTATCATTCTAGGAAGACTGGAGAGATCGTCTACCAGATAATGTGTATACCCAGCTTAAGATCTGTCCACATCTGAATTATGTACACTGTGCATCCTTTGGAAAGTAATCTTGGCCACACACTAGACAAACTTTCATCCAACCATCCAACTAGTTAAACCAAATCAAACAAACCATCTTCTTTTAAACCAAATCAAACAAGCATCAAATCAGGGTCAGGTATTAATTATGGGGGATTTTAATTTACCCAACATTGATTGGGAAAACGAAACAGGTAAATCAGCAAGAAGCAATGGGTTCTTAAGCTTACTTAAAGACCAGTTTATTACACAAACGGTAGAAACTCCAACTCGTGATGAGGCACTCTTGGACTTAGTATCAACAAATAACACAGACTTAGTTTCAAACACAAAAGTAATTCAACAATTAGGAAACAGTGATCACAATATGGTTTCACTGGAAATCAACTTCTGTAAATTACATCAAAAAGGATCTGCATAAATACTAAACTTCAGAAAAGCGAACTTTGAATTATTCAGGGAAGCCCTAACAGGAATTGGGTGGGAAACGGTTATAGAGGGAAAAAATGCAGAGGAAATGTGGGATACTCTAAAAAAGGTGCTTGATTTACTAACTATTGAATACATTCCTAAAGTAACTAAAGGTAAATTCAACAAAAAAAAGCCACCATGGTTGGACAAAGAAGTAAGGTCAGCTATCAACAATAAAACCAGAGCCTTTAAATTCTATAAAAATAACTTGAATGAGGAGGCGTTTGCAAAATACAAAGAATCAAAACTTGTAAAAGGGTAATCAAAGCAGCTAAAATATTATATGAAGAGTGCATAGCCACTGAAAGCAAAACCAACCCAAAGAAGTTTTTTAAATACATAAATAGTAAACGTTTAATTAAGGAAAACATAGGCCCACTAACTGATACTAGTGGAAAAAGTGTTACTGAGGACAAGGGAAAAGCAAAACTGTTAAATGAGTTAGTATTTACTAAGGGAGAGCAGACTGTGGAACGAACATTTACCACAAACGGGACAAATAAGCCAGATCTCATTGTGGATTTGACGCCGAAGGAAATAATACTGAGGCTAAGCAAACTCAAAACAAATAAATCACCAGGGCCAGATGGGATTCATCCGAGGGTATTAATGGAATTAAGGGATGAACTAGCTACCCCCCTACATTATATCTTTAGCAAGTCACTATCGTCAGGTATAGTACCAAAAGATTGGAGAATAGCAGAGGTAGTGCCAATATTCAAAAAAGGAAAAAAGGAAGATCCCGCTAATTACAGACCCATTAGTTTAACATCAATTGTGGGTAAACTATTTGAAGGATTTTTAAGGGATGGTATCCAGGAATATTTAGATCATCACTGTCTACTCAGTACTAACCAACATGGGTTCGTGAAAAATCGTTCATGCCAAACTAATCTACTAGGGTTCTATGAAGAGGTTAGCAAAAACCTCGATAATGGAAATGCTGTAGATGTGATTTTCCTAGATTTCGCTAAAGCATTTGATACTGTCCCACACAAGAGATTGATTAATAAAATGGAGAACCTAGGATTGGGTGAAAATATCTGCAGATGGGTAGGGAATTGGCTATGTAATAGAGAACAAAGAGTGGTTGTGAATGGTGCCGTATCAGATATGATACCTGTACTAAGTGGAGTGCCCCAGGGTTCGGTTTTGGGGCCCATTTTGTTTAACATTTTTATTAACGATATTGGGATAGGGTTACTCAGCAATGTATCCATCTTTGCGGACGATACAAAACTTAGCAAAGTCATCAAATCATCAGAAGATGTCACCATGCTTCAAAATGATCTTGCAATTCTAGATGAGTGGGCAAAAAAATGGAAGATGAGGTTCAATGTAGATAAATGTAAGGTTATGCACCTTGGGAGACACAACCAGTGTGCAAGTTACAACCTTAGCGGAGAGGAACTGGGTAATTCCATACTTGAAAAGGATCTAGGAGTCCAAATAGACAGCAAACTGGGATGTAGTGCCCATTGTAATGTAGCTACAAAAAAGGCCAACAAAATTCTGGCATGTATTAAGAGGGGAATGGAAACTAGGGACTCAAGGGTAATTATGCCACTGTATAAAGCATTGGTGAGACCTCACCTCGAGTACGGAGTGCAGTTCTGGGCCCCACACTATAAAAAGGACATCATAGAATTAGAAAAAGTCCAAACGCGAGCAACAAAGCTTATTAGGGGAATGGAGAATTTAAGCTACGGGGAGAGATTAAGCAATTTGGGACTATTTACATTAGAAAAGAGACGTTTAAGGGGGGACATGCTCAACATGTACAAGTATATCAAGGGCCAACATAAGGAACTGTCACACACCCTCTTTTCTACTAGAAAGGAATCTAGGACACAAGGGCATGAGTATAGATTAGAAGAAAAAAGATTTAATTCAGCTAGTAGAAAGAATTTCTTTACGGTCAGAACAGTCAAACTCTGGAACTCTCTTCCCAGAATGGTGGTAACGGCTGGCTCATTAAATGCGTTCAAGGCAAAGTTGGACAAACATTTACTGGAGAAAAACATCCATGGGTACAAATAAGAAATATAATTTGTCTGCAAAATATCAGAACCTACCAAATGAGCAATGGATATCTATACCAGGTTGAACTAGATGGACACAAGTCTTTTTTCAGCCTTACCTACTATGTAACTATGTAACGATGGGTGACATTCTATGGGATGAGATTTTTTCGCACTTTCAAAATCGCTCATTATCGCACTTTTTTAATATCGCATTTTTGCCGCGAATTCGCATATTTAATGAGGTGCGAATTCTGGAATGAAAAGTGCGATTAGGTGCGATAATGTGCGAATTTTAGGCAGGAAAATGTGCGAATTTTAGGCAGGAAAATGTGCGAATTTAAGGAAATGTGCGATTTTTTTGTTCATCAAAAAAAAAAAATTGGCGTGGGGTCCCCCCTCCTGAGCATAACCAGCCCTGGGCTCATTGAGCTGGGGCTGGTTCCAAAAATACGGGGGACAAAAAGCATAGGGGTCCCCCGTATTTCTGAAACCAGCCCCGGACTCTTGGACCGGTCCTGGTTCCAAAAATACGGGGGACAAAAAATCTGGGGGTCCCCCGTATTTTGAAACCAGCACCCGGCTCCAACAGCCCTCGGTGTCATGCCACAGCCGGGGGACACTTTTTATATAAGGTCCCCCGGCCGAAACATGAGCACCGTGGCTGGTCAGCCTTGGACGGGGTACCTGGAGGAGTGGGGACCCCCCCATAAAGGTGTCCTCCCCCCAGGCTTCACCCGTCCAGGGCTGAAGCCCGGGGCTGTCACCGGCGTCCGTGGCCAGTGGACGCCGGCCTGATAGTGTTAAATCTTTCATACATAACATTGCTTGATACAGAAGAACTACAAGTGCCAGCAGACCTCCCCCGCATGCTGGGACTTGGAGAACCACAAGTCCCAGCATGCGGGGCATTAATGGGCCCGCTGGGACTTGTAGTCCACCTGTAAAAAGAATGTTAAAAAAAAACACACACAGAGAAGTAAAACTTTATTACACACAAACACACACACCTCACTTTTACACCCACATACTCACCGATCCAGGATCCAGCGCTGGTCTCCCTTCTGCAGCAGAGCCGGACAGCCCGCACTGACAGTGGGGACAACCGGCTCTCTTCGATGCCGCTAACAGCCTATGTAGCGCTGTCCCAGCGCTACAGAGGCTGAAAGCGTCTTTGGCTTATGCGTCTCCATGGAGACGCATCGGCCAATCACGCTCTCAGCCTCTGTAGCGCTGGGACAGCGCTACATAGGCTGTTAGCGGCATCGGAGAGAGACGGTTGTCCCCGCTGTCAGTGCAGGGGTAGCCGGCTCTGCAGCAGAAGGGAGACCAGCGCTGGATCCTGGATCGGTGAGTATGTGGGTGTAAAAGTGAGGTGTGTGTGTTTGTGTGTAATAAAGTTTTACTTCTCTGTGTGTGTGTTTTTTTTAACATTCTTTTTACAGGTGGACTACAAGTCCCAGCGGGCCCATTAATGCCCCGCATGCTGGGACTTGTGGTTCTCCAAGTCCCAGCATGCGGGGGAGGTCTGCTGGCTTGTAGTTCTTCTGTATCAAGCAATGTTATGTATGGAAGATTTAACACTATCAGGCCGGCGTCCACTGGCCACGGACGCCGGTGACAGCCCCGGGCTTCAGCCCTGGACGGGTGAAGCCTGGGGGGGGGTCCCCACTCCTCCAGGTACCCCGTCCAAGGCTGACCAGCCACGGTGCTCATGTTTTGGCCGGGGGACCTTATATAAAAAGTGTCCCCCGGCTGTGGCATGACACCGAGGGCTGTTGGAGCCCGGTGCTGGTTTCAAAATACGGGGGACCCCCAGATTTTTTGTCCCCCGTATTTTTGGAACCAGGACCGGTCCAAGAGTCCGGGGCTGGTTTCAGAAATACGGGGGACCCATATGCTTTTTGTCTCCCGTATTTTTGGAACCAGCCCCAGCTCAATGGTTATGCTCAGGAGGGGGGACCCCACGCAATTTTTTTTGTCAAAAAACACTTTTCCACATTTTTTAACACAGGGCCATGCACAGATCTCTATGATCTGTGCAGGGTTCTGGCCAAATCGCATATCAGAACCTGGTCTGATTTTTTTGAGATTTTTAGACACATTTTTCAAATTCGCATCTCATTAAATATGCGAATTGTATACTTTTCAATGTGAAAACATCTGGATGCGAGTTCTGGCGAAAACTAAAAATCTCACTTCTAAAAAGTGCGATTTCTCGGCAAAACCACACTTTTTGCAGATTTTCGCATCTCATTAAATATGTGAATTAGGGAAAAAGTGCGAAAACGGCCGTTTTTGCGATAAAATTCGCCAAAGTCAGATTATCTCATCCCATAGAATGTCACCCTATATATCTATATTTCTAGGGTTAATTTTTTAGGGGAACCAATTAACCTACCAGTATATTTTTGGATTGTGGGAGGAAACCGGAGTACCCAGAGGAAACCCACACAAGTACGGGGAGAATATACAAATTCCGCACAGTTAGGGCCAGGGTGGGTATTGAACCCATGACCTCAGTGCTGTGAGGCAGTAATGCCAACCATTACACCATCCGTGCTGCCCCAATAGATAGATAGATATATTTTATACTCGAGTCCAGACTACAGCTACCTTGTTTTTTCTGATAAATGCCTGGTGAGCGCTGGGCTGCCCCTGCCTGTTTCACTTGTGTTTACCCAGCGGCTCCTCTGTCTGAGGCCGGACCGGAATCCCACCTCCTTCCCTGTCTGCGCGCTCAGGCAATCCCGGAGCCGCAGGCTGCATCTTCTAAAACCATTGGACAGCTGAGCCGTCGCTCAGCTGCGGACACCTGGTGCCGGAGGCTGTCAATCATTCATGGCAGCCGCCGGGGAAACCTCACTGCAGCAGCAGCATTGAGCTGGGAGCGCAGCAGATTGGAGCACTATTACCGATCTGATCTATGGTCCTGTGGGGGATTGCTGGTAAGAGCGACAGGGCCGTCTTTCCCATTGGGCATGATGGGCACTTGCCCAGAGTCCATACCTTTGTACTTTCCTTTCTTGACGGTGTAGTTTACTACACTGTTGGCTGCTCTTCCGGCAGCGTGAGCCATGAGGGGGAGTGGCCGGCCAAGACTACGGCTCCCAATGCGCTCTGCACTCAGTGCCACTCACTACACTCACCGCAGCCCTCCTTCAACCACAGTGCATATGGCCGGGGGCCGGGAACTGACGCTGTGCTGGAGTGCTGGGGGAAACAAAGGTAGGCGTCAGCACTCAGCGTGTGGGATGTGGGGGGCTACTGGTAAACTATTTTGCAGGGGGTGCCCTGGCAAACTATTTCACGGGGGGGGGAAGACTAATTCACAGTAGGGGGGCCCAGCGAATTAGGTTGCCCGGGGGCCCTCACTAATGTTAAGACGGCCCTGAAGAGCGATGCGATCGGGGGCGGGGAACGGGGGGGCCCTATCAGAAGGGGGGCCCAGGGGTACTGACCCCTTGTGCCCCCGCTTTAATCCGGCTCTGGCAAGAGAAGCAGCTGTAGCGGCAACCTGTCCTCCTGTTCCCTCTGTGTGCTGTGTGCCTAAGACTGTCCATTTCAATTTAGGGACAGATGGCAGAGTTGTGGTAGGGTCGGAGTAACCCACACTTGCACAGACTTGGAAAATCATTAGAGTGAGTTGCGAATGGATTTGCAGATCAGCGATCAATTCGCAAGTTATTGGCAGACTTGACATGGCTTTGACTAGATCGCTTAGAACTGAAACAGACATCGCTGCGTATGTAGTGCCCATAGCGATAACGATGCGCGGCCTCACACGTCACTATCTCCATGAAATGTCGATCATGCATGCAGTATATATCTAGTCCGATCGCTTAGCAAGAGTCTGCACATTGCCCGTGTTTTGTGAAACGAGCGATAGCGATCAGCGAGAACAGCGAGAACACCAGAACACTCCCTGCCTCTCCTTTTTTTTTTCCTTGCTTATTCGCTTAGCACAATCGCTGGCGCACCTCACTGGCACACCTCGCTGGCGCACCTCGCTGGCACATCGCTCACACTTTCTGAGTGATCTAGATTTTTACAGGAAGCTCAAGGGAAATCTCCCATGCTAAACTGCTGGCGCAAATTGCTATGAGTGTAGGCCCAATTATATATGTAACCAAGATCTCTGAATTCTAGTACCATGTAGTATTTATATCTGGATACTGCTGTCTTTCAGCATGCTGAGGGAACCATGTATTTTTTTTCATACTGAGCTTCTGTACTTATCCTGATCCATGGATCCATAGCGTATACAGTACCCAAGGTTTAGTGCATGGTAAATGCATGGTTATAAATTGCAAGGAAAGGCCAGGCATGGTGTGAGAAGAATACGTGTCAGCAGAATATTTCCACCCTGTGTTGTTATTGTAAATGTCACCTCACGTATAGTAAAACAAATGAAGGATGTGGTTATCAAGGTGGCGAAGCTATATACTGTATATATTTATAGAACAGCTAAAGATAAAACACTAATGATACATGAGTAGGACTCGTGGGATTTTTTTTTTTCCATTGCCTGGATTTTAAAATAGGATTGAAAACATCTTGTATGGTAACTGGTAGATACTAACTGCACATTGCCACAATGTTTGCAGCTTAGCTGTGGGCTCTTACTATCAGGGCCTCATGTGTTTGTGTGGTGCGGGGCATAGGAGGCACATGCCCCAGTTGTCGGATTTTAGGGGGTGCTGAGATGATGCACTGCTACCAATAGACATTACAGTTGGCAGTGGGTGACCGTTTGACAGCCCTCAGCACCTTCCACCTGCCGCTGCATCCAATCAGCTCCGTCCACCTGCCGCTATTTCCGCCTTGCTCCTTCTACTGTGTGACATAACGTGTATAAGGGCACTACTCTGCGGTGTAACGTGAATAATGGGTACTTCTGTGTGGTGTAACGTTAATAAGGGGTCCTACTGTGTGGGTTAATGTGAATAAAGTTTCACTACTGTGTTTGAGCCCTGTTGCTATTGTATTTTTAGACTGCTGACTGAAGAAACCCACAAACCCTAAATATCCTGCATAATGATTATTAACCAAATTGTTAAATATCAGCTTTGTTCTCCCCTTTAATCATGTTAGGAGCCATGGCATTCAGGGAAGGATCTACCATTTGGCAGCCTTAGGCAGCACCGGCAGCGGTGTCTGCTCTATGGCTGCCAGGTGGCTGCGGCCAGACCACTGGTTGCTGTTGTCTGTCTGGCATGGTAGTGGAAGTGGTAGGTGTGCCCAGCTTATGGGAGAGTTTACCAAGTTTTGAGTTCCAATATTTGGGTGCCCATTAAGGTGTTTGCCCAATAGCAGGGGTATGCAAAGAGTGCCCATAAAAGAGAGGCCACGTGTACACAATAATAGGGGGGCAGAGTTTGAAGTGTGCCAGTATGCAGTGGTATGTCATACCGGCCCTTCACACTTCAAGCACTGAATTTTTTCTGTAGCTAATGGAACCATCCTGTAGCTGTGGCTTGTACTGTGCCCCCCCCCCACACACACACACACACCACGACCACCATCACTGCCCCAGCCAACAACTGTGTTCCTCTCTGCCTCCATTTTTATCTCCTCCTTTGGGGATTCTTCCATGCAGTCCTGCTCTTTTGTTTACCTGGCCCAGTTCCCCAAACTGTAGATGCCTACCCCAACCTGTTGATACAGATACCTGACATACTGTGTCTGTGTCACTGTGCAAGACAGGGAACCAGAGGTACATTAAATGCAGAATGGGCTGCAATGTGTACAGCATGCATGGAATTGTGTTGTCCATGTCCTAGGAGGCTCCTGCATTGTGCTTTCCATGTCCTAGGAGGTCCCTTCCTTGTGATGTCCATGTCCTTTGAGGCCCTTGCCTTATGCTGTCCATGTTCTAGGGGGCTCCTCACTTGTGCTGTCCATGTCCTTGTAGGCCCCTGCCTTGTGCTGTCCATATCCTAGGAGACCTTTCAACAAACTGAATACTACATTATCTAGGCATTCTTAAGTTTTCGCTAATAAGCCAATAGTAACCAATGTTTGGGGGTCAAATCCAAACATGGCTGGTGACTTGCAGTCTGGTCTCTATGCTATACATTACCAAATGATGTGCAATATTTCAATGTGTCTGGGAGTTCTTCATTAATGTATTACCTATATTTCCATTCTATTTACAGAGTTGGCTGGGGTCATCCTTCCCAACAATGTCTTCTGAAGTGGGTATTCTTCCTCCACAACTTGATATTCTTGAAATCTACAACCACAGCTTACACGACAACCTGGAAAAGCAAAAGCTTTTTCCTCCCAAGTCATGCTCATGTACTTGCAAGAAATGCGGAAGTTTCGGCGATATCAGGGATAAAATCTCCAAGCCAAAATGCCCTGACAACCAGTGTTTACAGTGTCTTGTCACCACCACCATGGATGGTCTTGAAGCCTCCATAGATGAGGAAGACAGCAGTAGAGATGATGGATACCCTGACATTGACCTAGATAGTGGAACTAGCAACATTTTGAATGACTTGGTGAACCACGGATTAAATCCAGAAGGTATAGATAAATCTACAGTGAACTTTAAGTTTCATCCTCAAGAAAATGTCCTGAGAGACAACATGAATATTTTAGATCTGCTATCTGTACCCCCAGAAGACTGGGATTTACAAGAATCTTCTTGTCGAGAGGAAGATGAAAATGTATTTTATAATGATGAGAATTACAATGTGCTTTCCCCAGACTCAGGAAATAGCACCAATTTTGGTTATCCCCAGATGGGCCTGGACCTGGACACCATTGATAGCGGATTTATAGACTCTGAATGCGGGAGCCCTGTGGATAGTGATTTTGGAAACAGTGATATACCAACAAAAACACTACGTTCAGATTCTTACAGTGGACAAGTGGAAAGTGGTGAAAGAAATTATGTGAAACAATGGATACCTTCTAATTCTATGGGGCCTATTCATCATCGTGGGCAGGATGCGTTTCCACATGTGTAATGGGCCCATAACCAACCAGCCCCGTTCTAGCCACATAACTCCCATTCTCAACTCCCTTCACTGGCTGCCCATAAAATGGTAAATTGTTTTCAAGATTAATTTAAAAGCCCTTCATGACCAAGGCCCAAGGTACCTGAAGCAATCTCAATCGTAGCCATGCAGCGCCGACTTTAGGGAACTCACTTCCCTGCACAGTTCGAGAGGCCCCCCACTCTAGAATCCTATAAAAACAGACTCAAGACTTTCCTGTTTACTCAAGCATTTCCTTCATTCCCTTAAGTATTGTTTATGAAAAGCTTTTCTGTACTTGTTCCTGTACTGCAGTGGTGTCAAACTCATGGCCCTCCAGCTGTTGTGGAACTACACGTCCCAGCATGCCCTGCCACAGTTTTAGCAATAAATTATATAAAATCTGTGGCAGGGCATGCCAGGACGTGTAGTTCCACAACAGCTGGAGGGCCATGAGTTTGATACCACTGCTGTACTGTATTACATTCATTCTGTTTGTTAAGCGACATAAGTCCTATTGGAGAAAGAGCGCTATATGAATAAAATTATTATTATTATTATTATAACATATAATAAATAGGCCCCTATTGGAGCAATAAAAACTAAATGCCTTTCTTTTTTTCTTTCACTTACACGAAAATGTGATTGACAGTATAGTGATCTGAGATGAATTATTATCAGAACTGTATATGATGCTGAGGACGATTTTTGAGCAGACGGTGTAACTAAAGTACTTGCATTTGTAGCCTTATTAGTGCTTTTCTGCGGAACACACAATCAGGTTTACTACCTAAATAGTCATTTCCATTGATTCTGCACAATTAATGAACTGTTTCTTTTGCTTCCAAACTCCATGAAATGTACTGCACACTCTTTCTCCATATTAAATGAAACTTTCTCTGTTTTCTCCAAATGAACTCATATATTTCGTTATGCTGTAACTCAGGAAACTAATGGCTTATTTTGGCGGTCTCATATTATAGCTTTTACAGTGCTTGCCTTACTTGTTGCAAGCTTGCTTTATCTTCTGCACCTATAATGGGGTAAATTTACTTTTACAATTGAAGATGGGATTTTGCCCCTAGCAACCAATCAGATTCTACTTTTTATTTATTTAGATGGGGAACACCCAGTGTTTTATGAACGTGCCCATAAAAATACTGGTCATACCCCATGCAGATGCAAACACGTCAATCCTGTTTGGGGTGGGCTGCTGACATCACATGACATCAGCGACGCCCCAAATTTGGCGGCTAGTGGGAGCTATAAAAGTCGATCCAGCCTGACTTTTGTTAGCGTAGGAATGAGAAATGTTGATGTTGAGGAGTGCCCATGTGTGAACTTAACCCTGACAATGCAAGGTCGGCTCTTAACCACTTGAGTGGTATGCCCGGAAATTTCTGCCGCAGCGCACTGTTCCGGAAAATTTCTGGGCATACCATTAAAATGAAGGTGTGCACCAGTGGTGTCCAGGTGTGCACCACTGGCGCATCACCTGTCAGGGCCCCCCCCCCCTCCCCCCAGTGCGCGCTCTGCTGTCCCCTCACCTCTCAGGTCCGGCGATTGTATGCTGGAGCTCCCCTGCTCCCCCGCCACTAGTTCTAGCGATTAACAGGCGGCAGGCTCGGGGATGGTCGGCGCGGCTCGGGGGGACTCGGGAGAGTTCAGGCACCCGAGTCCTCCTGAACTGCCGCAAAACATCTTCGAGCCTGCCGCCTGTGTGATCACTGACAGGCGGCTGGGGCAGCGGCGGTAGGGGACGATCTGTGGTGGGTAGGTTTGTCCTGCCCCAGCAAAACCCACCACTCAAGGGGTTAAAGGTGGTAGCAGCAGTGACTTCCCGACCACCTTACCTACTAATCCTAGGCCACAGCAGTCCAAGAATTTCATGACTGGCAGCTGGAGAACTCTGAGCCTCCCAAGATTCAGCTAGCCAAACTAGCCAGCTGGCTAATGCCTGGTTGCAGCCAGATAAAAATTCTGCAGGGTGAATTGTGGAAATAGTCGTCTGGACCAGGCTATGCGGGTGCTAGATGTCATGGTGCAGCAGTGGGCCCTTCAGGGTGACCCCCCCCCCCGACTTTTGAGGAGTTGGCAGTGGTGATTGAGTGGCACCTGACCCCTGGGGAAATTAACCCCTTCCCGACAATTGACGTACATTTACGTCATGGTCGGGAAGTACTTCCCAACACATGGCGTAAATGTACGTCATGGCTTGTAACTGTCACCGCGTCTATTGACGCGGTGACAGTTTCAACATGTCTGCTGTCCCTGACAGCAGACATGTCCGTGCATGCCCAGGGGGGGCTGCGATGCCGCCCCCCCGTCGGCGATCGCTGTGATTGGCTGTTCAGTGTGAACAGCCATTCACAGCGTTTTCCTGTGTCACCGGCGAATAACGTTCGCCGGTGACACGGGATCGGAGGTGATTGGTGCTGTAAAGTACAGCACCAATCACCGCAGGGTGTAAGGGTGACACTGGTGTCACCCCACCTCACCCCGCCCGCCCCCAAAGGCCGTGATTGGTTCGTCGGACCGACGGACCAATCACAGCCAAGGAGGGGGATTTAAACTAACGGTGACTGCACTGCAGACGCCATTCCGGTCTGGAATTGCGTGCAGTGCGGTCACCGTGCCTAGCTGCCGCAGTATACTGACCTGAACCTTGCCAAATACTTACCTGATCCTTGCAAATACCTTGCCTGATCACTGCTTCATCACTGCTTGTAGTGTGCTGGATGCTTCCTGGATCCTGCTTGTAGTGTGCTGGATGCTTCCTGGATCCTGTTACTTGTGACTTCCTGTGTTGTGAACTTGTGCTGCTGCAGTGTAATAGCGTTAGATAGAGAGAGATAGAGAAATAGAGAGAGATAGTGTCAGAGAGTGCTATATTTTGTGCTGCTGCAGTGTGATATAGTTATAGATAGAGAGATAGAGAGAGAGAGATAGAGAGAGAGAGATAGAGAGAGATAGAGAGAGATAGAGAGGCCTAGTGACAGAGAGTGCTATATTTTGTGCTGCTGCAGTGTGATAGTTATAGATAGAGAGATAGAGAGAGATAGAGAGAGAGATAGAGATAGAGATAGTGACAGATTGTGCTATATATTTTTTATATAACTGACTGCTGCCCCCCCTTTTGTGCTGATCAGTATAAATTAACTGATCAGCAACTTTTTGGGGGCGCAGGTTTTTTTTTATATATATATATATATACCTGTCACTGCTGCTGCTGCAGTGTCATAGAGTGATAGATAGTGAGAGATAGAGAGATAGAGAGAGATAGTGACAGAGAGTGATAGAGAGTGCTAAATTTTGTGTCTGCTGCCCCCGCCTTTTGTGCTGATCACTATATCTGAGGTGATCAGCAACTTTTTGGGGGTGCAGAGGTTTTTTTTTTTATATATACCTGTCAGTTGCTGCCAGTTGCACTGTCAGTTGCACCAAAGGTTGTGCACCTGCTGCCCCTCACTGGTAATCAGTGTCGCATCACTGATCACCTTTTTTTTTTTTGTGGGTGCTGTGGGGTCTTTTTTTAATTTTTTTTTTACACACACTGTGATTTTGTGTGTGTCCTGTGGCCACTGTGCGCTGATCAGTGACGTACATCACTGATCAGCTTTTTCGGCACAGGGTTGATCTATTTTTTATTTTTTTTGATCAAATTCCTGTTGCCTTTGAGCGCTGTTCAGTGACGGACGTTACTGACCAACATCTGTGCTCAATTTTTGGCGCAGGACCTTTTTTTTTTTTTTTTAACCCCTTCAATTTTTTTTTTTAACCCCTTCAATTTTTTTTTTAACCCCTTCAATTATTTTTTTTAACCCCTTCAATTTTTTTTTTTTTTAACCCCTTCAATTTTTTTTTTTTTTTTTGTATAAAGTATTTTTTTTTTCTGCACTACATACACACTACACACTACATACCCCCCGGGTTGAAATAAAGTTTGTACCCCCCCCCCCTACACTATACACGTGTTGAAACATTTCACTACCAGTAACACAAAAATAAAAATGGCATCCCAAATGTCATCCCAAATGTCATCCCAGTCATCCAGAAGAATGTATTCAGCGGAGGAGGCATATGCCATGCTTGCCTCTGACTCTGACACAGCCAGTGAGGCAAGCGGGGAATTTGAAGGATTCGTCTTAAGCACCTCTTCCTCCTCTGGTGATGAGGGACCCCCTCAAAGACGCCCCCGTAGAGCAGCTGAGACCCCCCCCCCCCAATAATTGATCTCGTATGGACCCCACCACCAGACAATTTTGAGCCCCAGGTTCCTGAGTTTTTGGCCATGCCAGGAATCCAATTTGATTCCACAGGTCTCAGAGAAATTGACTTTTTCAAATTATTTTTCTCTGATGATTTTATAAATTTAATGGTGGACCAAACTAATTTATATGCCCAGCAGTTTATTGCTCAAAACCCCACGTCATCATTTGCTAGGTGGACCCCTGTAGATGCAGTAGAGATGATGACGTTTTGGGGTCTGGTGTTTCATATGGGCATAGTAAAAAAGCCAGAAATTAGGCAATATTGGAGTACAGATGTTCTGTACAGCACCCCATTTTACCGTATGGCCATGCCCCGGGCTCGATTTGAGACGATCCTTAAATTTTTGCATTACAACGATAATGCACAGTGCCCACCCAGAGATGATCCCACCTTTGACCGGCTATTCAAAGTCAGGCCGGTCATTGATCATTTCAGTGCCAAATTTGAAGACATGTACATCCCAGATAAATTCATTTGCATAGACGAGTCCCTTATACATTTTAAAGGAAGGGTTAAATTCCGCCAGTACCTTCCCAGTAAGAGGGCAAGGTATGGCATAAAAATGTATAAGCTGTGTGAAAGCACCTCAGGGTACACTCACAGGTTTAGGGTATATGAAGGGAAGGATTCAAGAATTGAACCGCCAGAATGCCCCCCCTCCCTCGTAGGTGTTAGTGGAAAAATTGTCTGGGATTTAGTGCACCCCTTCCTGGATAAAGGTTATCACCTCTATGTGGATAACTTTTACACTAGCATCCCCCTGTTTAAGGCCCTTGGTTCAAGAGGTACAGCAGCTTGCGGTACTGTGCGCAAGAACCAAAGAGGCCTCCCAAAAACGCACATTGCCCAAGTAATGAGAAGGGGTGAAAGCAGGGGAATATGCACCGAAAATATGTTGTTGGTCAAATATAAGGACAAGAGGGATGTCCTTATACTGACAACAATTCACGGAGACAGTACCACCTCCGTCCCTGTACGAGGTACCAGTACCCACACCTCAAAACCTAATTGTATCCTGGATTACAATAGGTACATGGGCGGAGTGGATCTTTCAGATCAGGTACTGAAGCCGTACAGTGCCCTGCGGAAAACAAAAATCTGGTACAAGAAGCTGGCCGTGTATATCATCCAGATGGCACTGTATAACGCTTACGTGCTATTCCGTTCTACCGGCCAGAGGGGGACATTTATGCACTTTCAAGAGGAAGTCATAAAGGGCCTAATATTTGGGAACCAGCAGGCAGAGGGCCCCAGTACTTCTAGTACTGGCCCCCGTATTGTACCAGGGCAGCATTTTCCTGATGAATTCCCCTGAAAAAAGGGCAGGACACAAAAAAGGTGCAAAGTTTGCTATAAAAAGGGAATAAGAAAGCAAACTATTTTCCAGTGTGACACTTGCCCCGACAAACCCGGCCTATGTATAAAGGAGTGTTTTAAAATATACCACACATCTATGGATTATTAGGTTCATAATTTCACCGTGCTTCGGGGGTCTTGCTAATGCCACATAGCACCCACCATTCATTCCACCAGAATCTGAGCCGCAAAATCCAAAAATCACTCCTTCCCTTCTGAGTCCTGCCATGCACCCAACTGGTATTTTTTGGTCACATGTGAGGCATTGCCGTACTCGGGAGAAATTGGGGCACAGATTTTGGGGTGCTTTTTCTCCTTCATACCTTCTGAAAATGAAAAATTTTGAGCCAGAACTGCATTTTTGTGTAAAAAAATTTAATTTTTCATTTTCACTGCCCACTTGTATCAAAATTGGTGAAACCCCTGGGGGTTTGAAATGTACACTATACCCCTAGATGAATTCCCTGAGGGGTGTAGTTTGCAAAATGGGGTCACTTGTGGGGGGTTTCCACTGTATTGGTGCTTTGGGGGTCTTGCTAATGCGACATAGCACCCACCATCATTCCACCAGAATTTGTGCTGCAAAATCCAAATATCACTCCTTCCCTTCTGAGTCCTGCCACTTTTTGGTCACACATGAGGCATTGCCGTACTCGGGAGAAATTGGGGCACAGATTTTGGGGTGCTTTGTCTCCTTCATACCTTCTGAAAATGAAAAATTTTGAGCCAGAACTGCATTTTTGTGTAAAAAAATGTAATTTTTCATTTTCACTGCCCACTTGTATCAAAATTGGTGAAACCCCTGGGGGTTTGAAATGTACACTATACCCCTAGATGAATTCCCTGAGGGGTGTAGTTTGCAAAATGGGGTCACTTGTGGGGGGTTTCCACTGTATTGGTGCTTTGGGGGTCTTGCTAATGCGACATAGCACCCACCATCATTCCACCAGAATTTGTGCTGCAAAATCCAAATATCACTCCTTCCCTTCTGAGTCCTGCCACTTTTTGGTCACACATGAGGCATTGCCGTACTCGGGAGAAATTGAGGCACAGATTTTGGGGTGCTTTGTCTCCTTCATACCTTCTGAAAATGAAAAATTTTGAGCCAGAACTGCATTTTTGTGTAAAAAAATGTAATTTTTCATTTTCACTGCCCACTTGTATCAAAATTGGTGAAACCCCTGGGGGTTTGAAATGTACACTATACCCCTAGATGAATTCCCTGAGGGGTGTAGTTTGCAAAATGGGGTGACTTGTGGGGGGGTTCCACTGTATTGGTGCAACATAGCACCCACCATTCATTCCACCAAAATCTGTGCTGCAAAATCCAAAAATCACTCCTTCCCTTCTGAGTCCTGCTATGCACCCAACTGGTATTTTTTGGTCACATGTGAGGCATTGCCGTACTCGGGAGAAATTGGGGCACAGATTTTGGGGTGCTTTTTCTCCTTCATACCTTCTGAAAATGAAAAATTTTGAGCCAGAACTGCATTTTTGTGTAAAAAAATGTAATTTTTCATTTTCACTGCCCACTTGTATCAAAATTGGTGAAACCCCTGGGGGTTTGAAATGTACACTATACCCCTAGATGAATTCCCTGAGGGGTGTAGTTTGCAAAATGGGGTCACTTGTGGGGGGTTCCACTGTATTGGTGCTTGGGGGGTCTTGCTAATGCGACATAGCACCCACCATTCATTCCACCAGAATCTGAGCTGCAAAATCCAAAAATCACTCCTTCCCTTCTGAGTCCTGCCATGCACCCAACTGGTATTTTTTGGTCACATGTGAGGCATTGCCGTACTCGGGAGAAATTGGGGCACAGATTTTGGGGTGCTTTTTCTCCTTCATACCTTCTGAAAATGAAAAATTTTGAGCCAGAACTGCATTTTTGTGTAAAAAAATGTAATTTTTCATTTTCACTGCCCATTTGTATCAAAATTGGTGAAACCCCTGGGGGTTTGAAATGTACACTATACCCCTAGATGAATTCCCTGAGGGGTGTAGTTTGCAAAATGGGGTCACTTGTGGGGGGGTTCCACTGTATTGGTGCTTGGGGGGTCTTGCTAATGCGACATAGCACCCACCAAAATTCCACCAGAATCTGAGCTGCAAAATCCAAAAATCACTCCTTCCCTTCTGAGTCCTGCCATGCACCCAACTGGTATTTTTTGGTCACATGTGAGGCATTGCCGTACTCGGGAGAAATTGGGGCACAGATTTTGGGGTGCTTTTTCTCCTTCATACCTTCTGAAAATGAAAAATTTTGAGCCAGAACTGCATTTTTGTGTAAAAAAATGTAATTTTTCATTTTCACTGCCCACTTGTATCAAAATTGGTGAAACCCCTGGGGGTTTGAAATGTACACTATACCCCAAGATGAATTCCCTGAGGGGTGTAGTTTGCAAAATGGGGTCACTTGTGGGGGGGTTCCACTGTATTGGTCCTTGGGGGGTCTTGCTAATGCGACATAGCACCCACCAAAATTCCACCAGAATCTGAGCTGCAAAATCCAAAAATCACTCCTTCCCTTCTGAGTCCTGCCATGCACCCAACTGGTATTTTTTGGTCACATGTGAGGCATTGCCGTACTCGGGAGAAATTGGGGCACAGATTTTGGGGTGCTTTTTCTCCTTCATACCTTCTGAAAATGAAAAATTTTGAGCCAGAACTGCATTTTTGTGTAAAAAAATGTAATTTTTCATTTTCACTGCCCACTTGTATCAAAATTGGTGAAACCCCTGGGGGTTTAAAATGTACACTATACCCCTAGATGAATTCCCTGAGGGGTGTAGTTTGCAAAATGGGGTCACTTGTGGGGGGGTTCCACTGTATTGGTGCTTGGGGGGTCTTGCTAATGCGACATAGCACCCACCATTCATTCCACCAGAATCTGAGCTGCAAAATCCAAAAATCACTCCTTCCCTTCTGAGTCCTGCCATGCACCCAACTGGTATTTTTTGGTCACATGTGAGGCATTGCCGTACTCGGGAGAAATTGGGGCACAGATTTTGGGGTGCTTTTTCTCCTTCATACCTTCTGAAAATGAAAAATTTTGAGCCAGAACTGCATTTTTGTGTAAAAAAATGTAATTTTTCATTTTCACTGCCCACTTGTATCAAAATTGGTGAAACCCCTGGGGGTTTGAAATGTACACTATACCCCTAGATGAATTCCCTGAGGGGTGTAGTTTGCAAAATGGGGTCACTTGTGGGGGGGTTCCACTGTATTGGTGCTTGGGGGGTCTTGCTAATGCGACATAGCACCCACCAAAATTCCACCAGAATCTGAGCTGCAAAATCCAAAAATCACTCCTTCCCTTCTGAGTCCTGCCATGCACCCAAATGGTATTTTTGGGTCACATGTGAGGCATTGCCGTACTCGGGAGAAATTGGGGCACAGATTTTTGGGTGCTTTGTCTCCTTCATTCCTTGTGAAAATGAAAAATTTTGAGCCAGAACTGCATTTTTGTGTAAAAAAATTTAATTTTTCATTTTCACTGCCCAGTTGTACCACAATTGGTGAAACCCCTGGGGGTTTGAAATGTACACTATACCCCTAGATGAATTCCCTGAGGGGTGTAGTTTGCAAAATGGGGTCACTTGTGGGGGGGTTCCTAAATTTTAGCATCTTATGGTGCCTAGAAACCTACATGGTGCCTAAAAAATAATCTCATAAAAAGGAGGCTCCAAAATCAAGTAGGTGCTCCTTCTATTATGAAGCCTGTGGTTTGGTCAACGTGCACACTAGGGCCACATATAGGATATTTATGAAAACAAAAGAATTGGGGGAATCAATTTTTAGTCACATTTCTCTAGTAAAATGTACTGTGTTCCTTAGAAAAATGTATTAAAATTGCAAATCTGCAAAAAAAAATGAAATTTTGAAATTTCACCTACACTTTGTTTTAATTCCTGTGAAACACCTAAAGGGTTAACAAACTTCCAAAATGCTGTTTTGAATACTGTGAGGGGTGCAGTTTTTGAAATGGTATCATTTATGGGGGTGTCTCACATACAAGTCCCTCAAAGTCACATCAGAACTGAACTGGTCCCTAAAAAAATCAGTGTTTGAAATTTTCTTGAAAATTTTAGAATTTGCTATTCATATTGTAAGCCTCCTAGTGTCCAAAAAAATTAAAAGAAGTAGAAATAATGATGGAAACATAAAGTAGACATATGGTCTATGTTAGTTATTAACTATTTTGAGTGGTATGATTATTTGTCTCACAAGCAGAAAATTTAACATTTTGCAAATTGCTAAATTTTCCATTTTTTTACGACATTTTGGTATTTTTCACAAAAAAACACAGACTGTATCGACCCAAATTTACCACTAATTTGAAGTACAATGTGTCACGAAAAAACAATCTCAAAATCACTGGGATAAGTAAAAGCAAAAAAAAGTTATCCCCACTTAAGTGAGACATGTCAGATTTGAAAAAAAGGGCTCTATCAGGAACGCAAAAACTGGCTCTGTCAGGAAGGGGTTAAGTAAAGACATAAAGATAGACATATAGATAGTGGCAGGTGCTCAATTAGTGCATGGAAAAGAGGGGTAATACTGAGTAAGTAACAATCCATGGTTTCCCCCAGCTCACTGAATGGTATTAGTAACCAGTCTAGAACACTACATGATAATAGAACTCAGAGATATTGGTTACATATATTTGCTGAAATTTCTGTGTAATCCCCCAAGCCGTCGTCAAGGCATCTCTCTATATTGGGAGTCCCTAGCGCTATATCTAGGTGCAGAGTGCGGCACCCCAAAAACCAGCACAAGCTAGAGTAGCACACCAGTGAAAATACTATAGTGTTAATAAATATTAGTGATAGGAAGCCGAAGCTATATATAGAAAGTGAGAGAGAAAGAAAAAATAATGAAATGTAATTAAAATATTAAAGAAATAGTGTTAGTGAGAAAATAAAAAAATAAAATTGTGCTAAGTGTTAGATAGAATGTACTGTAAAGGTGTGCCACACTGGAACCATCCAGCCCAACCAATCCGGGGGCACCGCACCCCACACCTCCATTACTCGAAATTGAGTCTATGGTTAACCAGCAAGGAGCCACATGATACTGGCTCTTTGCTATTTCTGGCAAAGTTTTAAAAAACTTGAGAAAGATCTCAGCAAGAAAATCAAAGCTATATTGGGGTTATATATTATACAGTAACACTGCTTATTGTGATGCTTCTTTCAAATGTATGCATTCAAAATCGGCTGATGCACGGAGGTAGAGCATAGCACTCACCGTACAAGGAAACACAAAAAAGTACATTTGCTGTTCTTTTATTGGCACAATAGACTGTTTAGCTAATCAATATATATTAGATTTACAACATATTGGGTGAAATTTACTAACAAAAATGTGTAGAAAATAGGCATATTTGTATACAAAAATACACCTATTTAATACGTATCTGTATTGCGGCATCTATTATGCTGAAAATACATCAATTCTTATTCATGACACATTCGTATTCGTATTTTCGAATATTAATGTAAACGCCGTCGAAAGAATATGAATCACCATTCAAAACAATGGTGATTCCTAATTTACTAAGCGTCCGTATGTAATATACGGATGCCAATTACCGGCAATTAAACGGTGTGTCCGTCCGTCCGTCCAAGAACCAGCACCAGGCCCAACCAGCCAGCAGGGTAATGCCACAGCTGGGGAGGGGGGGGGGGGGATTACAAGTTCCCCCGGCCAAAGCATTAAGGAAGTGGGGACCCCCCCAATGAAGGGGTCCCACCTTCCAGAATTTACCTACCCAGCCTAGGGCTGTCCCTGGTGGCCCTGGGCTGTGGCCACCGGGCTGATGATTGTGTAAAAATAGAATTAAACTATTGTGTATTTCTGTGGAACTATGAGTCCCAGCAAGCCTGCACTTCATGCAGGGACTTGGAGAACCACAATTCCCAGCATGCTGCCCATTAATGGGCTTGCTGGGACTCTTAGTTCCACAGCAGAACCAATAGTTAAATAAATACACACTGACACCATATAATAATCCATTATCCCAAATTCTTCTGGTCCTGAGCATTTTGGATAAGGGATACTCAACCTGTATATGCAATTAATCTCATATTGAAAGAGTAAGATATCTATATAATCTGAAACACTTATGAGCATCTTGTAATTCTAACAAGGTGACAATCAGTATATTAAAGTACCTGTGAGATATTCTGTATATTGTATGGACACACATTAATAAACATACAAGTGTGCTTCAGATAAGACACTGTACAGTAACATTATATATTAATTGTCTAACAATTTTTATCTGGTATACAAATACTATATATACTTATATCATATATAGTTACCCACCAAACATAGACATTACTACTATACAATACCAGCACAGAGACTTGTCCTGATATGTCTGATGCTAATATCAATTAAAATATATATATATGACAACTATCAGATGAAAAAAAACCTTATTAACTATACCATTTATACCCTGTTCTCACTGACGCAAAAACCCAGGTTTTTGCCAGCACAAGCAGTAATTTCCCATGTCATGTCTCAGTGTGAATGGGTGTGAGTGGAATTCCCGGGTGTAATGCCCCAGGAATTGCACACAGTTTTTTTCCTGGGAATTACACGGGTGTCTGCCTGTGTGAACAGGCGTGACCCGGGTTTTACACACAGGACGTGAAAAAGCAAGATGATTGGGGAATGAGATCAGGTGACATGTAGAGGGATGAGGAGGTGCTGGAGCTGCAAGCTGTGAGAAGGGAGGAGGAACTAAAGAAGCAAGTGTATGGTATTGTCAAGGATTCAACAGTGTACTACAACATATCAAATATATTGTCTGACCGCGGCATCCATAAAACCCAGCAACAGGTTGTGAACAAACTTCAAGCACTTTGTAAGAAGTACTCCAAGGTGCATGATCTCAACCAGAGGAAGAGTGGTGGTGCCCATATGGACAATCAAAGCTGCTCTTTAAACAGCCAATCAAAGCTGCTCTTTCAACAGCCATTAAAAGCTGCTCTTAGATTCCTCACCCTTGTTGGCAGGGCAGACCCGGGAACTGGTGTGAACGGGGCAGACCCAGGAATTACCCAGGTCCAAGGGGCACTATGAAGTGGGTCTGTGAGCTGAGCTGATCTGTGCCCCAGCTAAAACCCGAGATCAACATTTTTTGTTTTGTTTTGTTACCAGTGTGATTGTTTTTTATTTGGGGGCCAATAGGTTTGTTTTTTTCCTGTGGGGGCCAATGTGTTTGCCCTGTGGGGATCTCATGGTGTTCTTTGGCAATTTTAAAATCTTATTTATTGTGCCACAAGGTAAAAAGGTTGAAAATCACTGCATTAAGATGTGTGTGTGATATCTAGTGGGTATATATCATAGAAATCGTCCACTAGTGTGTGTTGAAAACTGCAGTCTGACGTTGTTGCAAATTTATATAACAAAGTATTGCATATCAAAACTAACTAGCTATATTATAGCAACAATGTTGCCAGTCTATTTGTGTGTAAAGGCCCCCATACACTGGGTCCTACTTGTCCTTAGGACAAATTGGACCAGTTTGCCCTTGAAAGACCCCGGGCAGCCCCCAGGGAGGCTGCTTACGATTTGCTACTTGTTGTGCCAAATTATACATGCAATAAATCGCATGCGATGCGCATTGCTTGCTCTCGTTACTCTCTCTAGACCAGGGATGGGGAACCTTTGGCCCTCCAGCTGTTGTTGAACTACACATCCCAGCAGGCCCTGGTACAGTTTTGCTATTAGGCCATGCCAAAACTATTGCAGGGCTTTCTGGGATGTGTAGTTTAACAACATCTGGAGGGCCGAAGGTTCCCCGTCCATGCTCTAGACATAGAAACAGATTGTCCAGGTTTGCACCACCCTCCATAGCTATAGATGATAGTATACCAGTCCCTTGGTTCAATGACAGTTGTAAACGGTCTGCCATTTGTGCCACCTTTTGGCTTTTGAAGGGATCTTTGGGCACTTTAATGGTGATTAGTTTAGGCTTCGTTGATGACGTTGAAGGCAAATTGAAATCAGGGCGTCAATGGGATTGGCCGGATTGGGCACACTCGTACTTGGTAAAGTATCGTAACATATAGATGATACTGGTACATTATCTCCACGGGTGTGGATCAGTTGGTCACCAGCAAATTATTAGACAGGCATTAGGTTGACACCACTAGGTTAACATGCATTTAGGTTGACATATGTCTAGGTCAACATGGGTTAGGTCGACAGGTTCATAAGGTTGACAGGGTCATTAGGTCGACATGGGTAAAGTCGACAGGGTCATTAGGTCGACATGGGTAAGGTCGACAGTGAAAAAGTCGACATGGTTTTTTTTACCTAGTGGATGGTAGGGCATGACATACCGCCTGTCGGCACATGTTGTGTTGACATGGACACTAAAACATACCACCAGGTCCCCTTGCATGTCTTGCTGCGCTCGCCATGCTTCAGGCACAGTGCCCGCTACGCTCAGCACACTATTTTATTCTCCCACCACACCCTGGATAGTAGGGCATGAAATACCGCCTGTCGGCACATGTCGGCTCAAAAAAAGCAGTAAAAAAAAAAAAACATGTCGACCTAATGACCCATGTTGACCTAATGACCCTGTCAACCTAACTCATGTCGACCTTATGACCCTGTCGACCTAAACTCATGTCGACCTAAACTCATGCCAACCTAAACTCATGTTGACCTATCTGCATGTCGACCTAGTGGTGTCGACCTAATGCTTGTCGACCTACTTGGTGGTGACCCAAAGACCGTATCCCATCTCCACAGTCATCTGCAGCTTCAGTCACAGTATTAGAACAGCGTGAAACTGAAAGTGACCTTTCACTTTCACATTTGAATTTTCTTTTTGCAGAACTTGTTTCGCGTTTGACCTTATCAGCCACTTTTTGGATGTACAGTTTATCTTCACCTGCAACGGCAGCCTTTCACCTGCAACGGCAGCCTGTCACCTGCAACGGCAGCCTGTCACCTGCAACGGCAGCCTGTCACCTGCAACGGCAGCCTTTCACCTGCAACGGCAGCCTTTTTCCCATGGTTGATCAATTCCAAAAATTTAAGGTCCTCACTCCTTTGTTCCTCATTTCTTAACCTATCATTCATTATTTTTTGTGACACATTCTAATCATCAATGTAAATGTACTGCTTGAACCCATCAACGAAAATAGCCTCTTTCTTTTTGTTGAAACCTTCATTTTTATGCTTTTGCAATGATCTGTACTCATCATAACGGGCAAGCAACTTACTGTACAATTTACTTTGTCTTTCCTTTGAGTTGGAATGCCAGCTTTCCTCCACTGAAGTAAAACTTCTTCTGTTACAAATTCTGCGATCACTCCACTACCGGCCCCATGTTTCGAGTACTTAAATTCATCATCTTTTAAGAAACAAAAGTATCTAAACACGTCCCCTTTTGTTGGAATACGTGCAAGGGGTAATTTATCCACTACAGTTCCAAGTAGCCAAACATCAAAGTTTAGCACATTTCAGCAGTTATAACGATTAACGGTGTGTCAAAAAATGTAAAACTAAGAAACACAAGGTTATTAAGTAAGCCTTCTTCTTGCAAATCATCTAACAGAAACAGTGAAGCACGTCCTACAAAATATTCATGTTTCGGCAATTGAACACAATGAACAATCTCACTCGCTCACTGCCTGAATGTCTCAACTGAACGACAAAATGTGTGTGTGCACCATTTGACCACCACTGTACGCACGTACTGTTGTACATATACATAATCAGTCACAGCATCTGCAGCTGTGCAGCAGTAGTAATGATGGTGATTGGTGAGGTCATGTAATAAAACTTTTCATCGAGAATTGGAAAGTAGTTAACGATACTGCATAAAGTGGAGTCAAAATGATGCTAGATTTTTCTGGAAGAATTACGAATGATGAGGAGCAACGGCAGAACTTACTGCAGTCAGTTGATGAAAATCAAAAGAAAATTTCTTGTTTCAAGAAATCTGTATTAAAAAAATTATAAATCAGTTGAAAAATTTTAAGAAAGTCTGAAGTGTAGAAGTGCGATATAAAACTTTTCTGTCAAATTAGCTCATTTTTACGGTACTTGTTTCTTAGCATGGCACCCGATTTCGCTACGTACGGAAACGTAGTGAAATCGCATCATTATATGGTATGCGATGCGATGAGATGCGATTTTACCTGTTATAATGTCATTTAATGTACTATACCATTAAATTACATATAATGTAATTTATTTACGCACTCCCCCCAGTATCCACGTCATCCCGAAGCGTGGCGAGCGCAGCGAGCCCCTCAAGGGGCAGCGGAACGCATCCGCCCGACCTTTTCATACCCCCACTATCCACGTCGGCGTGGAGTTGATTTTATATAGTGTGGCGAGCGTAGCGAGCCACCGAGCCCGAAGCATGGCGAGCGGGCACGTATTATGTTACATGTATTACGCGTCCCCTCGTGGGGCTCGGTGGCTCACTGCGCTCGCCACAATATGTAAGCTAAACTCCACGCCGACATGGATAGTGGGGGTATGAAAAGGTTGGGCGGACGCGTTCCACCGCCGCTCGCCGCATTTCGGGATGACGTGGATAGTGGGGGCCTAATAAATTACATTATATGTCATTTAATTGTATAGCACATTAAATGCCATTATTATATGTCAAATCGGAACCGATATCTGATCGCGACGCATGCCATACAATAATGACATGCGATGCGATTTTTTATCGGACCCGATTTTTGTAATGTATTCACTGACAGAGAGCAGTGAATACATTACATAGGAAAATCGCATCGCATTACATCGCATGCCATACAATAAAGGCATGCAATGCGATTTCACTACCCTGAATAGCCCACTACGCAAATGCCGTAGTGGGCGTCGTGCTAGAAAACAAGTACCGTTTTTACTATCTTGCAATAAATTTTGGGTGCATTTTGGATGATCAGGGAAGGTGGAAATGGTAATTTTTACTTTAAGGGTACTGTTACCAATGTATAATAACAGTTTAAAATGTATTATAAGCCTACCCAAAGTTCCCCCCTAAAATGGGGAGGTAATACTGGAAAGTAGCTGAATTTTCTAAACTTTTGGTCCCTAAGGTCAAACTTTTCCCTGCACCTATGAAGCTCAAATTTCGTATACTCACTTTTAGGAACAAGAGGAATGGGAAATGGGAAACCCTAGGGAGCAGGAGTTTTCTGGAAAAAAAATTTTGGTACTCTTTACCTAGAACGACGCCCACGATTTTGATCTTGGGCATCGCAAGTTAAAAAATCGCGTCGGTTGCATCGCATGCGAACAAAAAATTACATGCCATGCGACCGACGCGATTACCGCGATTTCACATAGGGAACAATGTTAAATGGCCCAATGGACCCGATTTTACATAGGGAACAATGTTAAATGGCCCACAGAGGCCAAATAGCCACCCTCAAGTGTGAAATGGCCCCCCCAATTGTTAACGCCACCCCACGATCAACGTCAACCCGAAGCAAGGGGCGGCGGTACGCGTCCTACGACCTTTTCATACCCCCACTATCCACGTCGACGTGGAGTTGAGAATAGAAAGTGTGGCGAGCGCAGCGAGCCACCGAGCCCGAAGCGTGGCGAGCGCAGTGAGCCCCACGAGGGGACGCGGACACCTGTGAAGCCCGCGAGGGGACGCGGATACCTGTGAAGGTATCCGCGTCCCCACGCGGGGCTCGCTGCGCTCGCCACGCTTCGGGCTCGGTGGCTCGCTGCGCTCGCCGCACTTTCTATTCTCAACTCCACGCCGACGTGGATAGTGGGGGTATGAAAAGGTCGTAGGACGCGTACCGCCGCCGCTCGCCACACTTCGGGTTGACGTTGATCGTAGGGTGGCGTTAACAATTGGGGGGGCCATTTCACACTTGAGGGTGGCTATTTGGCCTCTGTGGGCCATTTAACATTGTTCCCTATGTCAAATCAGGTCAATTGGGCCATTTAACATTGTTCCCTGTGAAATCGCGGAAATCGCGCATGCGATGCGACCGACGCGATTTTCATTTTAACATGTATTTCTATGTAAAATCTCGGGCATCGCATCGGTCGCATCGCATGCCATTATAATGGCATGCGATGTACATGCGATGCCCGCGATGGGCGCCCTTCTAGGTAAAGAGTACCAAATTTTTTGAGACACTCTAAGCTGCTGTGATCAGGGCAGCATTAAGAGAAAGTGTGGAGCCCATGGGTCACCACTGATGGCTCCACCCTCTGAGCATAAGTCAACTGCCGCTTCGCCACCATCTCTATCTCCATCTGCCCTTCCCCTGTACCATGCAGATGATGTGAAGAGCGGTAAAGGGCTAGCAGTGTCCACTCCCTGGGTGTACCTTTCCCACTGCGGAAGCGCTGGTGCAGCTGCTACTGTTTTGTGTGTGTGTGAGAGAGAGAGAGGGGAGAGCACTCACTCTGTTATCCTCTACTTGACCAGCAGACATGGTCCATGAGCCAAAATGGAGAGCCACCCTTCGTACCTACTGCTTCAAATTCTGCCTGTCTTTCGAGTCCACCCTCTTCTTGGTTGGTACCAGAACCTGAATGTGAATAAACGATCGAACAGAAAAACAAAAATAGGACTGTGCTAAAATATGCTAATTTAATAAAATATATAATACATTAATAAAAATGCAAATACAATACAATAAACATATGAAAAAAACTGGAAAAAAATATAATAAAAAAAAAAGAGAACACAACTAATATTAGTTAGTACCAGAGTGTTCTATTAGTACTTTCAGATAGATGTTGGTATGTTCATAGGGGTTAGTGATGGTATGGAAATCCAACTTTCTAGGTTAGTCACATGCAGATGGGAAAAAAGGAGTCTCTAATGTTGGAGAGATGATTATTTTGTTAGTGAATAAACCTTATAGAGTCCCATTTATAGATAGCTGTAGAAATGGATTTTTCCTTAGGTTAAGAACTCAGAAAAAATGTGCACAGTACTGGCAAATTACTATATTAAAAAGATTGCTTTTCATTGGTATATTTACCACTCCTTTCTGGTCACTATTGTTGCAATCACCGCTGAATTGTGCCAGAATATCCAGATGCTATGGGGTGGCCACCACAGTATGACTATATCAAATGACAGCTCCCGGCTGCCTTATCTGGAGTCCATCTTTAGAGTAGTTACCACAGATGGACAGAAGGTACTGTAGATGCTGGTAATCGACAGCCCTAAGGGCTGTCTCAGGTATCCAGCACTGGTTCACTGCAGCCACGACTGGGTCCCCAAAACCCCTATAGTGACAGGCTTCCAGGGCCGGCGCCACCACTAGGCAAATCTAGGCATTTGCCTAGGGCGCCGGCCACTGGAGGGCAGCATTTCGCCCCCCCCCCCCGTGCCGCGGGGGTACCTGTCCTGCGGCTGTGTATATAAAGCTTGCGGCGGCGGCAGCGGGGGGTCCCTGCAGCCAATAAGAATTTAATAACGAGCGCTATCCGCCTGGCTACGCGGAAGCGCTTCTGTTGCACGCCGTGCGGCCAGTGTTTTCACAACAGAAGCGCTTCCGCGTAGCCAGGCGGATAGCGTTCGTTATTAAATTCTGCAGGCTTCAGCTAAATGTATTTTTCCATTGAATGATTGTAAATTAGCCAATCAGATAGAATTCTATGGCCATATACTGCAGAGTCCTATCCATCATGTATTCCTTCGTACAGACGAATTCGGCTGAAGTTGTCGTTCATAAACATGTAAAATCAGCCAAATTCAGCTGTTTGTAAATTTGTCGGGCACTGGGTCCTGCCGTATATCACATTGAATGGGTACGATTGAGTGCATTCGTACCCATTCGATCTTAGTAAATTACCCCAATGTGTTTTATATTTTTCCTATTGAAGCCAGTGTGGGTTTTTTTGGCAGTTAAGTGGTTAATTCATTTTTTTCTTGTGTAGGCCATTTTCATTTCCTTTGGGGAATAATATGTATAATTGTTTTCTGTGTGTTGTTGTTTGTTAGTTTTTTACTATGGGGGCCGATGTGTTTATATTTTTGTGCAATGTTTTTCGTCTGCGTGTGCGTCTGAGATGCACCATGCATGTGTCATTTTTACATGTACAGGGTTGCAGTACAGATTCAGAAAAAGGCACCAAGAAGTATATTAGAAATGTGTTGGCTGTTCCTAGGCCATTCCAGGAGGTTGGTTAATCAGAAGCAGATATAACGTAGCATAGGTGTGTTGCCGAAAGTGGCTGTATATACAGGCAATGGCCAAAATTTACTAAGATGGGAGTTTTATTTCACATAGGATGTTGCTATAGGCAACCAATCAGAATCTACTGCTTATTTATTTAGCACCTTCTAGAAGATAATAGATAGCATCTGATTGGTTAATAGAACTCCCTTCCATGAATCTCTGATACTGGAGGCCATACTCAGCATGCACCTAGCATAGGGATGATGAAAGTGTCAATGATGAAACTGATGGTGGGGTCTAACATTGCCCAGAGCATAATGGCATCATCTGTAGTGTAGCACGTGTCCCTTGCACATGTGGACACACAGGCATAAAGTCACAGATGCAACTGCAGAAAAGGCACAAGGAAGGTCACAACTGCTTTTAACTCATTCTAGGGACAGAATCAGGTCCTATGAGGAGGGATCTTGCCCCTCTTGATGGACCAAGGTGGCAAGAAGAAGCAGATCATACCCTCGGTAACAGCCACGAATAGATATTTAAATTCATAAATGGGATGGAATTCCTTCCACCCCTGCGCAGCTGGGTTGAGCGGTACCACTCCTCTTCAGTTTGGTATAGCACTAGCCCCTCCTTAGTGATGGTGGCCAGGTCCACCCTTAAAGGTAGCAACAATCTAGCCAACCATTATTGCACATATAGAGGCCACTGAAGAGTACTGCTTCCCGCCAATGCCAGGTTCTATAAATCAGGCCTGCCACCCCCCGCAAACACCGATCTTTGTGGCACTTAATACATATACAAAAAATCAGTTTATTAAATGAGTTGACAATTGAGCAACCAACCGGTAGTAATATAGATTACTCAATTGTCAACTCTTTAATAAACTGTTTTATTTCATTTTTTGTATACTGAGATCTCTGTTTGCTGTATTATTTGTGGAGGTTGGCATAGTGGCTGCTGATATACATAATATATGGACCACCCCTTGTTCTAGCGCATGGGATTTTACATTAATTCCGCCACCCCCTATGACACTGCCCTTAATGCCACTGAATCATGTAACCAACCTGGGGGGCCAGGGACCCCTTCTCGCAACCAAATCCTGTAACCAACTGGGGCTACCCTTTCTGTCCCTTGACACCCAGGCCGTAGCGAGTGTCATGCCTGCGGGTTTTTATGGGCCCAGTTATGACCGTGGTGATCAGTGGAGGATAGTGAATGGTCCTATAGAGATACGCTGATAGCTGAATCCGGGGAATGCCGGATTGGATATCTTGGTTGCTGCTACTCCACCTGGTTCCTAGTGGCATTCATGCTGACAGTGTGTCCTGGCTGGCAATGTTGTAGCATTGGGGGAGGGGGGGGGGGGGGCAGTTGATGTGGCTCCCTTCCCACATCTGCAACCACCACTGCACACAACGTAACACTGTTACTGGCCCCAAAACACTAGTTGGGTGAGATTTCTGCTGTCACCCCTGGAAAAGTGTGAAGCTATATAGCCAGTCGGGGGTTTACAGCGGGTGCAATTGAATAGATGCAGACAGCTTCATTGCCGCACTGGGATATAAATTTTCCCATTTGTACCAGGCAGATGCACTGCTCTGTACTAAGCAATGAAGATGTGACCATATACATCTAATTCTATCTGCACATGTTACATCTGCCCCACCTGCAGTGCACATGGTTTTGTCAATTTGAGAAGGAATTTGCCTCTAAGAGTCAACCAGAATAAGGCCCTATTTCCCTGTCATTCAGTTTATTGCAAACTTATTTTTCTGAGTCAAAATAGGTCCTTGGAGAACAGAACAAATCGGCTATTTCTAAGTATCAACCTATCTACACCCTTCTTGGTCAGGAAATGTAATAGTGATTTTCTTGGAGATAATAATGTACTTTTCTGATATAGCTCACCCACTCATATGTCTGAAAAGCAGGAGAAAACATCTCTCACGAAGGACCATGCTACTGGCAGGTACTGGGCACGCATCTTAGTGTTACATTTTATCTTCTTCATTTTTATGTTTTTAAGTCCCAAAAGAAAGATTTACAAAGAGGAAAGGGTTCATTGAGTTCTAACTTAATAAATGTATCAAATTAAAAATAAAAATGATCCTGCTGAGACGTAGAACTTAATACAGATAAGAAGAGATATAAATTTACAGGTCCGATGATCAAACACTATATTGTTTTGAATAAGTAAAACATTTTCTTTTCATTCTCATTTCTTTGATATAGTATAAATATGTATTACATTTAGAACAACTTTTCAGAACTTGCAACAGTAGCATTTAGTAGTTTATGATTTATGTGGAATTAGGTAACAGCATCCAGTGTGGTTATATGCGGATTAGCATGATCAAAGTTGTAGAGAAACATAGAAATGTTTTCACTGTGATGTGGTTGAACATTGGCTCCAAATATGCAAATTGCAGTGAATTTTATTTTTTACAGTATTTTTTGTTTTGTGAATTCCAATTGGCTTTCCGTTTCTCCCTGTTTCTGTCAGTCATCTACGACATTGTGCGTTCTACAGTCTCTGTAGGAACAGCTGCAAAATAACTTTTACATTTAAAATGTAGTATAATTTTAGGTTTGCATTTTGGCTGAGATCAGTGCAGTGTGTCCTTTTTTGTAACTTTTTTTTTTTTTACATATCACTTTCATTTAAGTTTTTCCATATGTTTTTATATATTTTTAGGGAGAGGTATGTAGATATTTCAGAGGTCATTCAGTCTGATAGCACATTGCTTTGTTCTCCTGCTCATACTGCCAGTTGTACTAAGCTTAACTAAGGGTCTGATTCAGGCCGATTATCGAATGACCGCCCATGCACACGGTCCGCAGTGCGCATGTGCAGGGTCCCCCTAAAAACAAAACCAGGATGGCTAGCAATCGCTGGCTGTTCTCAAGTTGATTGACATGCACGGGGCATTTGGGGGCGCCACGCCAGTGTTTTCTGGGAGTACCCCGGAAACAGCAGGTGTTGTCTGGCTGTTGGGAGGGAAAGCTGCTGATGAACAGGAGGAAATCCATTCGATGGTGATTACAAATGGATTTCACAGCTGCGAATGCATTATCGACCAGCACAGGGGTGATGGGGGGAGGGGGGACTCTGTCGTGGCAGTGTTAACCTGATCAATGAACTCCAAACAGTCATAGCGATCAGGTCTGTATCAAGCCCAAAGTCCTAACTGTCAGTTTTCAAGCACAGTCTGTAACATGGCAGCTAGGAGCTGATTGGCTGGTACTTTACTTAACTCTCTTCAAGGCTTAGTACAGGCTAAGTACAGCTGCCTCACTCTCCAGGGGCAGATGTATTAAGCCTGGAGAAGTGATAAAGTGGAAGGAGATAACGCACCAGCCAATACATTTTTCAAACTGTAGCTTGACAGTTGATAGAGATGTTGATAAAGATAGACTGGCGCTTAATCACCTTCCACTTTATCACTTCTCTGTCCTACTCTGAGCTTTTTTATAGACCCATTAAGCAAAACTATGAAATCCATAAATCCCATTATAAAAGTTCCTATAGTCTACCATGTCAGGTTACATCTTACTATGAAGAATAAAACTGATGTACTGTAATGCTGTGTACACACGGGGGAGATATATTGCTCAGCCATATATTGCTGAGCAATATATGGCTGAGCAATATATTGCTCAGTTTCTACTTTACATCAGCGTCCAGAGATGGTCGCTGATGAAAAAGAAACTGCCGGGGGGGAGCCCGGCAGTGGTAATCAGCTGGTCGCAGGAGCATGTTCCTGCGACCAGCGATCACCACAGGGGCAAAAAATCGCCCCTGTGTGTACGCACCTTAAGGGATATATCTGCGGGATGGGGTAGAAACTGGAATGGTCCAGACCAAATGGGGAGGCTGAACTCTACCTCCATGTCTTCCCAGGGGTCAGCTGCCAAAGACACCTAGGTCTATTGGTCAACAGTCAAAAAGTTAACACATTAAAAATTTATTAGGTAGACACAAGCAAATGATCGTCATGGGAAAAGATCATTATGAGGTTTTCACTTTTTTTGGTGTCTAGATCGACATAAGTTGACATGGACACTGTTTAATCTACTGTGCATGGCTTGGGTTAAAAAAAAAGATCATGAAAAACTCGTCGACCTTTTTCCATGTCAACCTTTTGCTTGTAAAATATATCCGGATGTCTATTTTGCCAGGAGAGTTTATACCCTTCCTGCAGTTTCAACCTTCCTCCAATATTGTACAGTAATGTGGTCTCTTCTCTCTGAGACGGAACCCTACTTACTTGCTGTGCAATAATGGGTTAGGGAGTTTGAATAGCTGCAACAACTGAAAAAACATTCTCACTGATGGGACATAATACATTATCTTATATGGTTGGCATAAACAAAGTATAATAATATAATAAAGATGAGCTTAGTGACCAGCACAGTATAAGCTGATTAGACTTAAGGTGCCCATACGGTGCGGGGGTGCTGTGCGATGTGATGCGCGCTCCCACGGGCATCCCATTGCACAGCACATAATGTCTGTGCAGCCAGTGCTTTTTGAACAAGGTCCCAATCGCATCGCACGCATATCGCATGCGATGCGATCTAGTTCAAAATGCATGGGAATATCGTACCGTGTATGGGCACCTTTAGCGCAATTAGTGAGAATGACTATTTAAATGCATACCCTCCAACATGGCCCATTCCATTAGGTACAAACTGCTCTGCTCCTGGTCTTCCCTCTTACTGTATGATTGCCAACACCTGTGGTGAAACACCTTCTCATCAATTATCTCCACATACACTCTTGCCGATGTCGGTGGGAAAGGTGCGATGCTGAAGCCTGGCCTTCTTCATATGAGGGAGGTGAACATTAACGATGCATGGGAGCGGACATCGTTAATGATGTTGAGTGTACACACTAGACAGTAAAATATATCACTCAGGAGGTCCCTTCTCAGTGATATCCTTTACTCTCTCCTCTAGTGGGGGTAATTCAGACCTGGTCGCATGGCCGTGAGTGTGCAGCGGTCAGTGATCAGGTAGACGCCTTCAGTCACCATCAAATCATTTTTTTCCACTGGGCACCACTCATCACAAGCTAGGAAGAGCCAGGAACTTCCTTGATGAAGACAGGGCACGCCTGACTTTTCCCTGACAGCCAGGACCGGCGCCACCACTAGGCAGCTTTAGGCAATTGCCTAGGGCGCCGGCCACTGGAGGGTGGAAGATAGAAGCAGGAGGTCCCCCCCTGAATGGAGGTGAGCGGTAACTCTCCCCCCCCTCACCCGGAGTGATGCGGTGGGGCCCGCGCCGCATCACCTGGCACCATCCCCCTTGTGGAGCGATGCAGCGGTGGCCGCATCAACCCCCACCCCCTGGTGGAGCGGGTGTGAGCCGGGCCTTGGAGGTGAGCGCCAATCTCCCCCCTTCCTGTGGAGCAATGCGCCGCATCACCTCACCCGGCCCTATTAACACCCCCCCCCCACGTGGAGCGCATTACCATATCATACGCAGTATATCGATAATGGCCCGCTGTGTGAATTTGCAGCTGTGCAAACAGGTCTGAATGGCATCCGGTGTTTGGGCAAGTGTAGGAGGCGCGCTAGAAAAATGCTCACAGATAAATGTTACATGTATTATTTTAAAAAACATATAAGCCTTGCGATATTATGTTGTTTACTTGTTTAGCTGCTATGTGAAGGGTATTTCCTCCGCACCTAAGATGGGTGCTGCTGATAATGCTGATGTTTTGTCAGATTTGGGTCTTATCGGTCACATGTTTCTGTCCCACATATGACATATATTTATGGCATGCATATTGTATAGCATAGCAACTTTATTCATAACGTATACTAGAAAATTACCTGTTCGCTAGTCTGCGTCACTTACACATCCTGTAAACAAAAAGAGGGTCGATTGAGCAGCGCTGAGTTTACAATGAAAGAAATAAACCAATTAGCATTGAATTGATATTTTATATAGAAAATAAATAATACATACAATCACATATAATATGATATAATAAGAAGATATAAAATGTATAAAAATTCTCACTCTCGGATTGGATCAGAATCTGGGTTGGCCAATGTCCAATGGGATGTCAGTCCAAATGGAAAGTGCACTTAACCATAAATCATTCTGCTGAGTTGGGAAAACAAAAATCAGGCGTATAGTTGGAAGGAAATCCACCGGTCCTCTCTATTGATGCGGATAGATGTTAATGCCGCTGGAGGAGTCGATGGAAGAATATCCGTATTATATCCCCAGGGATTCCTCTATCAGTTAGATGGAAGACGTCCTTTGGCTCAGGCCCAATTTGAACACCTCCTATTGATGGTAGGGGAGTCACAGTAGATGTTACAAAGGAGGGTGGGCATCTGTTCTCCAATCTTGACTAGATTTTTTTTGGGGGGGGGCAGGACTCTCTGACAGGTGGCTGGGATGGTAGTCTGCTCACCCGGAGGGATACACTGCCAGTAACCCCAGTCGCTTATGATGGAGACGGCCAAGTTCTTAGTGCAGAAACACTAATCTCAACAGGTGGCAAAGGATGGCGTGGCTCACCTGGAGTTAAGTGTGCTGAGGGGAATCCTGGAGGGGAAGTTGAGATGAAGGTTCCCAATTGGAAGCAGCAGTGGACTGAAAGTGGTTGGAGGTCCAATCTGATGAGAGTGAGAGGCTGCACCTAACGCGTTTCGCCACTAGCTTGTGGCTTTTTCACCTTTGAAAAAGCCACAAGCTAGTGGCGAAACGCGTTAGTTGCAGCCTCTCACTCTCATCAGATTGGACCTCCAACCACTTTCAGTCCACTGCTGCTTCCAATTGGGAACCTTCATCTCAACTTCCCCTCCAGGATTCCCCTCAGCACACTTAACTCCAGGTGAGCCACGCCATCCTTTGCCACCTGTTGAGATTAGTGTTTCTGCACTAAGAACTTGGCCGTCTCCATCATAAGCGACTGGGGTTACTGGCAGTGTATCCCTCCGGGTGAGCAGACTACCATCCCAGCCACCTGTCAGAGAGTCCTGCCCCCCCCCAAAAAAAATCTAGTCAAGATTGGAGAACAGATGCCCACCCTCCTTTGTAACATCTACTGTGACTCCCCTACCATCAATAGGAGGTGTTCAAATTGGGCCTGAGCCAAAGGACGTCTTCCATCTAACTGATAGAGGAATCCCTGGGGATATAATACGGATATTCTTCCATCGACTCCTCCAGCGGCATTAACATCTATCCGCATCAATAGAGAGGACCGGTGGATTTCCTTCCAACTATACGCCTGATTTTTGTTTTCCCAACTCAGCAGAATGATTTATGGTTAAGTGCACTTTCCATTTGGACTGACATCCCATTGGACATTGAACACCACAGATTCTGATCCAATCCGAGAGTGAGAATTTTTATACATTTTATATCTTCTTATTATGTCATATTATATGTGATTGTATGTATTATTTATTTTATTTTCTATATAAAATATCAATTCAATGCTAATTGGTTAATTTCTTTCATTGTAAACTCAGCGCTGCTCAATCGACCCTCTTTTTGTTTACAAGAAAATAATTTTTGTAATACTACCCGCAGGGAGTGACTTCCCCTGCACCCCAGCAGCTGCTTGGAGATACACCACATACTATAGGCGCCCTCGCTGCTCTCTGGTAGAGCAAACTCTCTTTTTTGTCACTTACACATCCCCTTGCATGCGGCCGAATGGAGGAGAAATCATATCGTTCGGTGCTGTCACCACAAATATGCAGTCACTGACAATATCGTCAGATTGGACTGCATGTTCAGATAATCGAGTTAATTGTTATCGATCCACGGGAACCATGTAGTGCAGGCATGTCGAAACTGTGGCCCTCCAGTGGCTGTGAAACCACAAGTCCCTGAAAGGGAAGAAGAAAAGACTCTCTCTTTGTAGGGGCACTCTTTGATGATTTAAAGTTTAAATGTTGGTGTAAAAATATCACATAGATGGAGGATGGGTGAACCACACAAATCACTCACCGCTATGTTGCCCAAACGGCATTGAACTAAAAATACTAGACAACAGTGTTGACAGGAGGGCAGAGTTGGGGCTCCCTAAGGCGGGGCTCCCTCTTGGTCCTGTCTATGTAAAAATAGAGTTGATTAAAATATAACTTTTAATAAGCACTTAGTAAAAATTGCTAGACAAACATGTAAACAAGAGAAAGAAGGAGAAGACTCTCTCTTTGTTGGGGCACTCTTTGAAAATGATTACGATTCAGTAATCGAAAATTTGTAACAATGTGTCATACGATATTATCAATGAGTCATGAGTGTGCCATGAGTGCCCCAACAAAGAGAGAGTCTTCTCCTTCTTTCTCTTGTTTACATGTTTGTCTAGCAATTTTTACTAAGTGCTTATTAAAAGTTATATTTTAATCAACTCTATTTTTACATAGACAGGACCAAGAGGGAGCCCCGCCTTAGGGAGCCCCAACTCTGCCCTCCTGTCAACACTGTTGTCTAGTATTTTTAGTTCAATGCCGTTTGGGCAACATAGCGGTGAGTGATTTGTGTGGTTCACCCATCCTCCATCTATGTGATATTTTTACACCAACATTTAAACTTTAAATCATCAAAGAGTGCCCCTACAAAGAGAGAGTCTTTTCTTCTTCCCTTTCAGTAACCTATCTTACTCTCCAGGGTGCACCTCCACTACATAAATTATTCCAAATCAGGGAGCTTACCTCTCCCTTTAATTCTACCTGCTATTGTGGATCAATACATTTCTTTCTAATTGAACACCTTTAACCGCTTGTGCACCAGTCACCATCCCTTTCCCTTTTTCCCCTAAAAGCATATAAACTACAAGTCCCATCATGCCTTGCCACAGTTTTGCTATTAGGGAATGCTAAAACTATGGCAAGGCATGCTGGGATGGCCATAGTTTGGACATGCCTGATGTAGTGGGTACACACTGAACGATAGGCATGATGTTATCGTGAACGATATCTTTATCGTGCATATTGTTCAAGATAATCGTATAGTGTGCACCCAGTTTTAGAGATGAGCTTGGTAGACCAGTGTCAATAGAATAAAATAGGTGAAATGGACACACGCGGGTGGGGGGGGGACATTGACCATATCAACATTTAGCATCTCTACACTTACTGTATGTAATATCGACTTTGCTGAAATGTGGATAATGTACTTGAGTGGACTTCAATTCCTAACCCTGATGAAACAGTAAACCCTAACTAAAAATAATGGTCCCTATTGGAAATTTTGACATTATGATAATGTCAACATTTTTGTTGTCGACATTCTGTCATTGCCAATACTTTGCTGATATTGACATTATGGATGTCAACATTCTGAAGATTGACATTTTAAATGTAGGCATCTTCACTTCATATTAACATGAGCTTAAGGCAAGTGCAAAGCCACAAGTACTAAGCAACAATGCCTATTCCATCTAATGTGACCATGTGATAACCTACATAACTTACCTGTAGGGGTTTGTGTTACAGCACAGCTCTTTAGTAGTTGTTTACTCCAATGGACAAATTATTGGGGAAAAAAATTATAATTTGACAAACTTTTCTACATTTTTCGATCAATTAGGGAAAAACCAAGTTGAACTATGTTCAAGCCAGTATGACCGTCAACCAGGGACGGATTAGCTAAAGGTTCGTGCATGGGAGTGTGGTAGTGCTGCAGCTTCACCTATCTGCCAATGTGACAATGATTAATGGTGTTGAGCATCGGGAGCCAAGGCACACTGACTGCACAAGTGTGCAGTGCATTACTGGGAGCTGCCTAAGTTCCATGAGACTTTGCACAAAAGGTCAGAGGCTGAGAGGCTTGTGCTAAGCTCTGCTTGGTGGAGCTCATCATATGCTTCTCAGGCCCATGGAGGACAGCAGCAGCAGCAGCCTCGTCATGGGAGGGTTTTTAATCAGAGGCAACAATGAGGCTGTCAGGGCTCCTACAGAGTAAGGTACAGTAATCCCCCTGCCCCCCCCCCCCCCCCCTGCAGATACCCATTAACCAAGTTTATAATGCTTTTACTGTGTTTTGACAGTGTCATATTTTCCGGTGCAGTTTGCGGCCAGTAATGACAAGTGGGAGGGGGCCCCCCTGTCTAAAGTGCCCCTGGGCCCCCCGAAGGCTTAATCCGGCCCTGCTGTCAACGTGTTTTGTAGAACGATGGAACTCAACCGAGACAAAAATACTAAAGTTGTAATAACAGTCATTTTAAAACTGGTGACATTTGATCGAAATTGTAACATGTTGGAAATAATAATAATACAAAATAATAATAATAATAAGTTTGCACTGCATTGTGAGCAATTAAGGGAAGTTTTGGCCAATTCAGTTCACATCCATCCTATGATTTAACTCCTTGAGGAGCAGTTTACTTTATTGATATGGTTTATTGAATCGTTATTGAAAGATGAATGATTCGAGTAATGCTTTTAATATGTTTATAGGAATAAATTGTTGCTTTAAGAATTATTTATAAATGTTGCTAAAAGTATGATTTTATACAGTCATAAAGAAGTTTGACTGATTTTTTTTTCCCTGATTTTTTTACCATAATTAAAAATTTAAAACAATCTCATTGGGATTTTTAAATAAATAGTGAAATATGGTTTGTATAAGTTTTATTCCAATAACAAAATAATTTAACAATAAAAAGTCAGGCATCATGCAGTGGCCGGTGGCACTCAAAATATATAGAGGTGGGTGAGAAGCAGCGTAAAGGTGTCCATACACTGAGGCGATTTGGTCCGATTTTGGCCGATTGTGACGAATCGGCTCATTTAATTGGACCAAATCTTCTCTCCATGACATGCAGTCGGGTCTGATACGTGGTCCCGTGCGCATCGGACCCGACCAGGTGGTCTGACTGGCTGGTCGTCCGACCACCCGTTCTGGGACCTCCCTCCTGGCGGCGAGGTGGGCGGGAACCAGGGACGCATGCGATCCATCACAATGGATGTCCGTACACTGCTGTGAGACATCGCAGCAGTGTATGGGCACCTTTAGCCTTTTCTTATATAGGATAGCTTTCACATAGTTTGACAGAGAAAGTAGATGCCATCAAATAATTTTTATGACATTATCATAACTCCCAACTTTTGATTCTTTGAAATTGGGACCTGCAGTGCCTAAGACGCGGCTAGCCAAAAAGGAGGTTGAGCTACATGCCGGGGTGTGGCCTAGGATAGAGGGTGTGGCCTAGGACTCTGACTCCTGTTTTGTCACTTTGGGGCCATGTCTAGCGCTCCCGAGCAGTGAACTCCAGCTCCCCCCAATTGTTCCCCCATCCGCGGGACACTGCCAGATGTGGGAGGGACAGCAGGACAGTCTCCAATTAGTGGGCCTGTCCCGCTGTAATCGGGACATTTGGGAAGTATTATTTTCCTAGGTACAAGATATAAGTACTGTGCTCCTAGCAGTTTCTACTAACACATAAAAGCTGCAACTTTGCGCTATATTTAGGCGTAAGCTACACACTTGTTCACATGATGTACTACAGGGCAGGAAATATGCTTTTTTTTCTTTTGATGAGTCTTCAAACGCATCCATTCATCCCTTTGGTGGAGGAGTCTGCTATCGGGTTTAACTGATACCGGTATGCCCTGGTTTTATCTTCATATGATATTAAGGACCCAATATTGGGTATATACATTTTGAAGTAGAGTGATACTACCATTCACCTTAGTAATTCTTCTAGTCAACATGCCCTTAATGAAGTTGCAAGACGAAGCGCGTTGGGTATTGATGTCGAACAGCGACAATCTTCTTGTGTTTAGCGATGTGAACAACGACAATTGTCATAAAAAATGCATTGTACTCTACTGATGTTACAGAACTATTGATTATTTGATTCATTTTTGATTGAATTTTTATTGTGATTATCAATATTAAACCATTGTGTCTATTTTTATTCTAAGTGGTACTTAATAATAATTTATTATAGTCCTATAGTCTTGGGTGTTTTTTTCTATTTTTCATCATTGCGCCCTCTGCTAATGCTCTACCTTTCCTCCACATCCCTCACTAACCAGAGGTTCATCTAGAGGTGCTGCAATCCTCCCCACACCACCACCACACACACACACATACACACACACACACACAAACACACCTTTGTCCCTAAGCGCATTGTGGGGGTCTAAGTGTCATCTAAATATATGTATTTTATATATATATATATATATATATATATACATACATACATACATACATACATATATATATATATATATATATATATATATGTATATATGTATATATATAGATAGATAGATAGATAGATAGATAGATAGATAGATAGATAGATAGATAGATAGATAGATCCAGCGGGGTCCGGCACTCTAACACAGATGACAAAACTGAACAACAGCAGACAAAGGTTATATATATATATATATATATATATATATATATATATATATATATATATATATATATATATATATATATATACAAATATATCATTAATGTGTTTATCTCTGTTTTTCAGGCTGTATCTGAGAATGAGAAGATACACTGTGCACCCGTGTCTGCTGCTTTGCGTACATCTGATGCAGTACCATTTCAGTCATACATGTTCTTTATGTAAGTGGATATAAATAACCAATGAGTGTAGAGTTAATTATAAAAATCTCCCTGTATATTGATTTGTCCGTGTACACATAGTAACGTTATTTACTTCACCACCCACAAGTTCTGCTTCTGCATATAGTAACTTTAGTTACCTCAACACTATGCTCACAGCATGGTAGCAGATGGCACAGTGACCACTGGTTTGGTGTAAATAAAAAACCCATTAATGTAACTCCGTAGCCTGGCCCCAAACCGGTGGTTACGTTAACTTATCAACTTCAAATAAAGACACTGACACTACTGCGTTTGATTCAGGTGACAGCTTTTATTACAGTGGGGCAGAAAAAGTATTTGGGCAGCCACCGATTTGTGCAAGTTGACCCACTTAAAAGGTCTGCAATTCCCATCATATGTACACTTCAAAAGTGAGAGACATATCGGGGGACATTTACCAAAATGGATTCGTAGAAAAAAGGTGTATTCGTAGGGAGAAATACACCTTTTTTTTACGAATTTGTATTTTCGGGATTTACAATCCCAAAAATACAACAATTCGTAGTCCTAAAGATGGAACATTCGTATTTGTATTTACAAATACAAATGTCTACACCATCGATAGGATACGACAGAAATCACCATTCAAAAGAATGGTGGTTTCTGATTTACTAAGCAGCCGTACTGATAATACGGCTGCTTAGTGGTGTAAAACAGGCATGCAAATACGACAGGAAAATAGAACACCATTTTCCTGTTCTATTTGCTTTAATCCTGCACGGATCAGTCAGATCCATGCAGGCTTCAGTGTAAAAAAATAGAAAAATTAAATAAATAAATAAAAAAACGGCGTGGGGTCCCCCCCACAGCCGAAACCAGCACCAGGCTGACGGAGCCTGGAGCCGGTAATTAAAAATCAGGGAGCCCGACAAATAGGGGTTCCCTGATTTTTAACAAGCAGCCCCAGGCTCCTGCTCTGGGGCTGGTTCCCAAAATACGGGGGACAAAATGACTAGGGGTCCCCCGTATTTTAAGAACCAGCCCCAGGCAAAACCAGCCAGCAGGGTAATGCCACAGCAGGGGGGAGACTTTTTATGCAAGTCCCCCCGGCCAAAGCATTAACCCTACCGACCAGTCAGCCTGGCCAGGGGCCCTGGGGGAGTGGGGACCCCCCCAATAAAGGGGTCCCCCCCCCTCCAGGACTTACCTGACCAGGCTGAAGCCTGGTGCTGTCCTCGATGCCCCTGGGCGGTGGGCATCCAGCTGATAGTGGTGTAAAAAATAGAACAAACTATTGTTTTTTACTGTGGCACTACAAGTGCCAGCAAGCTGGGACTTGGAGAACCACAAGTCCCAGCCTGCTGGGCATTAAAGGGCCCGCTGGGTCTTGTAGTGCCATAGTAAAAAAAATAGTTAAATAAAACACACTGACACCCATTTTAAATAAAAGTTTAATACACACATTACACACATACTGATACTTACCTATCTTGATCCCATTGGTAGGTCGCTGGCTCCGTGTCGGCGGCTCCGGTGTTGGCGGCTCCGGTGTCGGCGTCCTGTCCGAGGATAATCCATGTTGGACCTGTGGAAGGAAATCCTACTCACCCAGGTCCTCCATGGATGGTCTTCTTTCTTCATCTGTCGACATCCAGGTCTTCTGGCAGCTGCTGACGACTTCCAGCAGCTGGCGGCATCTCCCGCGACGCTCCCCGGCTTTCAGAGCCGGAGAGATCCTTCCTCTTCGGCGTCTGGGCTCAGAATAATTTCTGGCCAATCAGGAGCCGCCTAGCCGCCTAGCGGCCAATCAGGAAATACCTTTCCTGATTGGCCGCTAGGCGGCTAGGCGGCTCCTGATTGGCCAGAATTCATTCTGAGCCCAGACGCCGAAAAGGAAGGATCTCTCCGGCTCTGAAAGCCTGGGAGCGTCGCAGGAGATGCCAGCAGCTGCTGGAAGTCGTCAGCAGCTGCCAGAAGACCTGGATGTCAACAGATGAAGAAAGAAGACCATCCATGGAGGACCTGGGTGAGTAGGATTTCCTTCCACAGGTCCAACATGGATTATCCTCGGACAGGACGCCGACCACGGAGCCGCCGACACCGGAGCCGCCAACACCGGAGCCGCCGACACGGTAAGTATCAGTATGTGTGTAATGTGTGTATTAAACTTTTATTTAAAATGGGTGTCAGTGTGTTTTGTTTAACTATTTTTTTTACTGTGGCACTACAAGACCCAGCGGGCCCTTTAATGCCCAGCAGGCTGGGACTTGTGGTTCTCCAAGTCCCAGCTTGCTGGCACTTGTAGTGCCACAGTAAAAAACAATAGTTTGTTCTATTTTTTACACCACTATCAGCTGGATGCCCACCGCCCAGGGGCATCGAGGACAGCACCAGGCTTCAGCCTGGTCAGGTAAGTCCTGGAGGGGGGGGGACCCCTTTATTGGGGGGGTCCCCACTCCCCCAGGGCCCCTGGCCAGGCTGACTGGTCGGTAGGGTTAATGCTTTGGCCGGGGGGACTTGCATAAAAAGTCTCCCCCCGGCTGTGGCATTACCCTGCTGGCTGGTTTTGCCTGGGGCTGGTTCTTAAAATACGGGGGACCCCTAGTCATTTTGTCCCCCGTATTTTGGGAACCAGCCCCAGAGCAGGAGCCTGGGGCTGGTTGTTAAAAATCAGGGAACCCCTATTTGTCGGGCTCCCTGATTTTTAATTACCGGCTCCAGGCTCTGTCAGCCTGGTGCTGGTTTCGGCTGTGGGGGGGACCCCACGCCGTTTTTTTTTTTTTATTTAATTTTTTTTTACACCTTGCAGCCTGCACGGATCTGACTGATCCGTGCAGACTGCCTACAAATAATTCGTATTAGCAGCCATATATACGGCTGCTAATACGAATTCCTACGACATCGGAGGGTTACAAAGCAGTCATATATGACTGCTTTGTAAATCCCCCTCCGGAACACGACTTTGCATACGACTCAAACAGTCGTATGCAGTCGTAGGGGAAATACTAATACGAAAAACTCGGTTTTTCATATTAGTAAATTCCCCCCATAATGTGGAATAAAAAAAAAAAAAAAATTATAACAATTTATTTGTATATTCTTTCAGAAAATAAATATTTGGACAATCAAAAAGTTAAACTCGATACTTTATAAGATAACCTCGGTTAGCAATTACATAGGTCACACGTTTCCTGTAGTTCTTGACCCGGTATGCACACAATGTAGCAGGTATTTTGTCCCACTCTTCCTTGCAGATCTCTAGATCTGTCATGTTATGGGACTGTCGTCCTGCAACATGGACTTTCTACTCCCTCCACACATTTTTGATTGGGTTGAGGTCTGGAGACTGGCTAGGCCACTCCAGGACCTTGAAATGCTTCTTACGGAGCCACTCGTTAGTGGGTGCCGGACAGTTTCCCGACAATTGGGATACCGACAGTCATTACCCCGACGTCGGGATCCCGACAGTCAAAACCTCGACACTCGGGGTCCCAGCGGCCACCGGCTATTCTCCCTCTATGATGGAAATTACAGAACTCTCTGATCTTTTTAAGTGGGCCAACTTGCACAATCGGTGGCTGTCCAAATTATTTTTTGCCCCACTGCAAGTGGATGACCAGATTTTAATTTTTAGAGGATGGCAACTACGAGTCTACCAAAACCATCTCTAGCCAATCAGCCCTCTTAAAAATGGAGGCAACTAAAATGCATCCCATCTATATACACATAACCTGCTCTGTGAACGACTCACCACCCTTTACTATGGCACAGTATGGATGGTCCCACAGAGAAACACCTTCTCCCCACCACACAGGGGTAGGACACAACTGCTGTCCTTCAAATGGGCAAGTGCCACTTACAACTTGTGTGGCTGCAGGCTGGTAGCACCTTCCGCTTTCTTAGCTGTGCCTAATTTTATTAAAAAGAATTAGTAAGACAAACAAATAATAGCAAAGGCTTTGGGCGGGTGGTCAGGACCTCCAAACTCAAAAGTGGCTGACCCTGATTCAAATGTCCCCTAAATGTATATAGCCAAACATAACCTAATAGGTTAACACTTAGCCAATCAATAAATTGTTTAAATCAAGTCATCTTGGTGGTGCAGCAACTTGCAGGCATTTGAAGTTGGCTCTTATACCGCTTTCAGACAGCGGCGGCCAAATAACCCGGCAATTACGGCAATTGAAGATCTTCAGGTCTAAAATTTTGACCCGGTCATTTTCTCTATTACACATGGTTTTCACCTGTGTGAAAGGGTCAACCCGGATCTTAAACACCGGATCTCCGATGCTGGTCATTTGCAGGGTGGGAGACCACTTAGGGCCACTTGACGGACTAACTTACTCCTTTGTGTGCTAAAAGATGTCATAACAGAAAGTGAAAGCATTTTTTGTGGGGACACTGATCTGTTTCAAACTTGTTGCCTACAGTGAGATGGAGCTGTGAAGACAGAGATTGGAGGTAGGACCAGATAGGGACTGGTGGTGGGGTGGAGAGTTTGTGGGCTAAAAACTGTCACAGTGCAAAAGCCATACTTTGAACAGGCTTTTAACCAGTACACATTATAATGTAACATATGAATAATTAAAGTGCAGAGTCTGCAATCTGACTCATAGAGGAGTGTGTGAGTGCCCAGGCAGTGTGGCCCACCAGGGGACTCCCCTGTATTCCTGTGGGCCAGTCTGACCCTGCCTATAGGTCTCTGTGGCTTAATTGCTGGATTTACTAAGATCCAAAATGTGAAGCATTCCGCACCTTGGAACAGGTAGCTAACGTCATCTTTAGAGTAACATGTACACCACACAGCTTTGCTCCCTTGGCTGGCTGTCTCATAAACAATAATTGGGGGTAGATTTGCTTAAAGGTCGATTTTTATCGATTTCAAAATCGATTGAAACCCAGTATTGAGTTTCATGGGCTATAACCCACATATACTAACAGATTATTTTAATATTATTTTTTAAATGTTATTACATGCGTGTGTGTGCGTGTGTGTGCGTGTGTGTGCGTGTGCGTGTGTGTTTAAGCCCCAGAAACACAACATCAATTCGGATAAATTTGAATACATATAAATCGACTTTAAGTAAATACTAGGTAACCCATGCGAAAATTTTGCGTACAAATAAAATATGATTACGTTTATAGCGAGGTTGGTGGTTTGCAGAAGGATGAAAGAAGAACCGGTTCATTTGTGGCCATTTCCAGGAGCCGAGTAAAACTGATCATTTTAGCCGTGCCGTATCGACTCATCCAGGGAAAAGACTCTAGGGCCAAAAGTCATTTTTCATTTTGATTTTTAAACAAACAATCCAGTATGCAATTCTAAATGAACAATTCGTCAGAAGTGGAGACCTTCATTTTTAAAATGGAATCTCATTTATCGATTTTGGTAAAGTAGGACGTGAGAAAAAGGGATCATCACCAAAAGTCACCTTCTAGAAATAATATATACGATAACCCACTGTTATGGATACTGAGCTGTTTAAAAAATATATATGTTTTAGGGTGATCTCATGGGTCCTACACATTTCAGGGCATTTTGTTAGCGATCTCACTAGATCACTTAGAAACTGCTCCTGCATCGCTACGTGTGTAGGGGCCATAGTAATAGCGATGCGCTGCTGTAGCCCAGCGAATAATATCCAGCATGCTGGATAAATCTAGTAATGTCGCCGGGCAGGGCCAGTGGTCTCACCGGAGAACACTGGCCCCGACAGAAAGCTCAGCACGCAGCGCCGACACATCACTGTGCGATCTTGCTGAACGTTCTGAGCGATCTAGCATTGCTCAGAGCACTCAGCAAATCTCCCAGTGTTTAGGCCAGGGTTACCTACCTGACCCTCTCCTTCAGGGAGAAAATGCTCTGTTCCTGGTCATGTATGATTGCCATCACCTGTGGTGAGCCAGGTAATTGATAAGAAAGGTGTTTCACCACAGGTGATGGCAATCCTACATTACCAGGGAAATCCAGTAACAGAGCATTTTCTCCCTGTAGGAGAGGGTCACGTAGGCAACACTGGTTTAGGACCCTTTAGCCTTTTCTGATTTGTCTTTCATTTTCCCACCAATCCAGCTAACGAAACAGAAAACCTCTCCTGCTTTGTTAATTATGTTGACTACATGAGCTGCACCTGGTACAGAGGATCACACTCTGGAAATGGACCATTTAGACTGTAAGTACATATTGTTGTTCGGAGTATTAGGAAATACAAGGTCTGCTCCTGGACTTGCGTGAAATACAAGGAAAGTGTGCACATGTGCGAGCCAGGGATTGAGGCATCATTGGCAATGATTCCGCGATCACAAGGTTCTGGAAAGACCATTGCAATCCATACAGGCATTTTTAGGGGGAAGCAGGAAGAAGGCCGAATGCGATGGCGTAAACAGCTGATCATTTTCAAAGCTCAGCGGTCAGGATAACACCGCCCCACCAGAGTGAAATCCCGCCCCATGCAAGCCTGCAAATTGCTTAGAGAAACTTGTGAAACTATCGCAGGCCCACAAATAGCTGCAAATGCCTTCGCAAGATGCTCATCGTCAAATTGTTAACGGTGTACAGTCTGTGTGTAGCCCCACTCAGTGGCTGCGATAGGAACAGGCTGATTGGGTCCGGAGCTGACGTCACATGACTTCCCCTAAAACGCCAGGGCACATCTGCATTTTCCCCTGCCACTAGGATAGTCATTCTGCACAGCTTATGAATTATAAATGAGTGGAGCTGTCCATTCCCTCCATAATAATAATTTTCCCTGCCTCTCCCAGAAAACGGCTGGTTACCACCCCTCAAATGCTGGCTTCCTGTCAATCACCTTGCGAATGGCCGGCGATAATAAAAACTAGCCAAATTTTACTTCAGGAAGGCCTCACACATGTGTACTACTGGCTGCATGCCTGCGCAGTCTATCACTAACCGCCCTGCCTGAGAATTTGCAGCCATGCGATCAGTTAGTAATCAGGCCCCATGGTCGTGTTATAGGAGTTCCAGGGGTGTGAGAGCTGACCCAGAATTTGAGGGTATCCAGATGATAGGGGAAATTTACTAAAATGGGAGTTCTATTTCACATGGGATGTTGCTAAGGGCAACAAATCAGATACTATCTATTATCTTCTAGAAGGTGCTAAATAAATAAGTAGATTCTGATTGGTTGCCCGTAGCAACATCCCATGTGAAATAGAACTCCCAAATGTCCCCCTCAGTGTCTAGGTTGGCAGTCAATTCGCTGACACCTAACGGTCCACATACAATACCTTCCTGTTCCTGCTCATTTCTTCTCTGTTCTCCTCTTTGTGAGAAAAAGTAAATGCTTCCCTTTTTAATTATTCATCTGTTTTATTTACAGCGTTGCACAAAATGATGACGAGGAGGAGACGTGTGATCTTATAACCAAGTCATATGAAGAGAACACATCCAGCTGCAATATTACACATTTCTATGCTGAAGAAATGGATGAATATCACATAACGGTGCATGACTCAGCTGGCATCACTTTAGCAGAGATTAAAGAGTTTCTACCGAAGTGCAACAGTGAGTGAGATGCATCTATATCATTGTACATGAATGCTGCAAATGTGACCATAGTAACAAGCCATATCTAGATCAGTAGTTGCAGGGAATTCTACAATGACCAGTTACCTGGATCCTTTTGATAGGTCGACAATGTCCAGGTCAGGCATGTCCAACCTGCGGCCCTTCAGCTGTTGTGAAACTACACATCCCAGCATGCTTTGCCATAGTTTTAGCATTACCTAATAGCATACTTGCCGACTTTTAAAAACTCCTCTCCGGGAGAAGCCCGGAGAGGAGTGAATGTGGGGCGGGACGAGGCAAAGTTTTGGGGGCGGAGTGATGCTGACGTCACATAGCCCCGCCCCACGAGAAGCAGCCGCATTAAATTGTGGGTTTATGGATGGGGGAGGGGCTACAATGATGCGAAATGATGCAAATCACATCATTTTAGCCCCGCCTCCTCCTGCGGACCCGCAAAAATCTGCATTTTATACCTCAGGGAAGGGGGGGAGCCGTGGCTGTGGTCAAAATGCGGGAGACTTACCCACCTTCCCAGGGCGCCGGGAGGGGAACCCAATTTGCGGGACCCTCCCGGCAATTCCGGGAGGGTAGGCAAGTATGCCTAATAGCAAAACTGTGGCAAGGCATGATGGGACTTGTAGTTTCACAACAGCTGAAGGGCCGAAGGTTGGACATGCCTGGTCTAGTTCAACAGCCAATAGGTTGACATATATGGTCAACATTTACAGGGTCGACATAAACAAAATGTTAAAACTTGCAAAAGGTTGACATGGCAATTGTTGACACATGAAAAGGCCGCCATTGAGGAGGTTTTTTTTTTCTTACTTCTATGTACTTTACCATGCACGTGGACTATGATTGGGATCAGTAATGTGTGCCGAGTGCAGCGGTAGCAGAGCGCGGCACCTGGCCCGAAGCATGACAATTGAATCAAGCCAGGGCCGGTGCAAGGCACCGGAGCGCCCCAGGCGAGTCGGGGTGGGGGCGCCCCGGTGCCGGGGGGGTGGTACCTGTGAAAAAACGTGCGTCCCCGGCGTCCCTGCTGAGCGCTGGTGCGTGCAGGGGTGTCCGTGCCGCCGGGGGAACCTGCGGCGCTGTTATTGTGTGTAAGCTGGCCGCGGCCGGCGGGGTCCCTACAGTGAATAGAAAATAACTAGCGCTTCCCGCGCTAGTTATTTTCTATTCACTGTAGGGACCCCGCCGTCCGCGGCCAGCTTACACACAATAACAGCGCCACAGGTTCCCCCGGCGGCACGGACACCCCTGCACGCTCCAGCGCTCAGCAGGGACGCCGGGGACGCACGTTTTTTCACAGGTACCGTTCGCTAAATGCTGGGGGTGAGGGCGAACTGCCGCCCTCCAGGTGCCGGCGCCCTAGGCAAATGCCTAGAGCTGCCTAGTGGTGGCGCCGGCCCTGAATCAAGCCACGCAAGGGTACGGATTGGGGTTCCCATGCTCAAATCTCCCATTTGACACCCCCAAAAGTTTTAAAAGGAATGTCAATCTTTTTATGTGTCAACCTGCTTTTGTAAACCCTTTACCCCGTGTCGACCTTGTGCATGTCAACCTTTTGAGGTCGACCTAGGCCCTTGACGGCTAACCTTGACACTCCAGATGTTGTTGAACTACACATCCCAGCATGCTCTGCTACAGTTTTGCTATTTGGCCATGCTAAAACTGATGCAGGGCATGCTGGGATGTGTAGTTCAACAACATCTGGAGTGTCATGGTTAGCCATCAAGGACCTAGACACTGGAAACAATAATGTTAGCAACGGTGGCTGTGCGTGCCCGAATGGAGCAACACTTGAACTGCCCTGTCAAGCACCATCTAGTGGCGGCCGAGACACACAACACTATAATTCTCCCCATAGAGGTGAGGAGCAACGTTAGCCTTTTATTATACAGGATACAACATTAGCATATGCTATGAATTGCCACAAATCAAAAATGAATTTGACAAATGCCGGATTCAAGTTTGTATGGAATTGTACTGCAGCAAGGACGCGGCTGTGCAACTCCATCTAATTAAAGTTCTGACGCAGCAGGAGGTGTCTGTAGGAGATCTGTAGAAGTACGCCCCGGTGCAGTAGCACTGGGACGAAAGGGGCAAGGCCGCCGCCGGGTGGCGCCGCCCCCTGCAGCCAGGACCAGTGTACTCGTGCGGTCACTGGCCCTGCTGCTGGTTGGCGCCTGCTTCCTGGCCTGGGGTGGCCTGGCGCCACCCCAGGAAGCCGGAAGCAGACCCTCCAGTGACGCCGGGTGTGGGGGCAGCGGCGAGCCTTCGCCGCTGATCCCCACGAACAAAGGAAATTCAAATACGGCGCCAAAGGAGAGCCAATCATGGCTCTCGCTCTGGCGCCCAATGGGAAGCGGCGGCGGCGAGCCAATCATGGCTCGCCACGTCACAAGCCCCGCCCCCCGGGCGCTGGTTTGAACTAACCAGCGCCGGGGGCGGGAAAGGGTGTTCGGCGACGGAGGACGAGAAGAGAAGAGAGCGCTTGACGGAGAGAGGATTGCCGCCGGAAGCCCCGAGAGGCGGCAGCTGTGTGCGCAGGACTGCTACACGCTGCCGCCCGCCGGGCGAAGGACACAGTGCCGGGGACAGCCGGCGAAGACGGAAGAAGCCCGGGTGCGGCGGGGTGCAACGCAAAAGAGCTTGCCCCGGCCCCCGCTGCCCCGGTGAAGACTGCAGGAAGCCCGGAGGTGGTGGGAAGCATCCCACCTCCGGCGAAGACGGACCACCCTCGTGGCTGGACCAGGCTTGGTCCAGCGGAAGGCCCTAGGACGGGTAAGTCCACATGTGGGTCCCCTCCCTAGACCACCAGGTGTTCGGGCAATAGGCCCGTGGGCCCAATTCAGGCATCAGGCCTGCGGGACCAGAGTCGGGCAATAGGCCCGTGGGGACTTCAGGTGGTGTGTTGGGCATTAGGCCCCTTTGCGTGTTGTTGGGCATTAGGCCCCTTGTGTGTATCGGGCACTAGGCCCAGTGCTGCCCTGGGCTTAAGCCCCCCCCCCCCATAGTCGGCCCTCAGGCCCATCTGTGTTTCTGGGCACCAGGCCCATCTAAATTACTGGGCACCAGGCCCATCTGTGTTTCTGGGCACCAGGCCCATCTGGGTTGCAGGGCGCAAGGCCCTGGTTGTGTACGAGGCCCAGACCCTGCTAGGGCTGAGGCCTCTCCGTAGAAGTAACAGGCCTGTATCGACAGGCCGCGAGTTCAGGTATCGCCACAAGGGTTATTGTGGTAAGGCTGGGAACAGCCAGAGGGAGGTAGGCCCTCGCTAGGTGTTGGTGCAGTGTTGTCTCTTTACATTGTACTGTTTTACTTGACACCGTGTACTGTATGCTGTACTTGGGTTCACCAATAGTGGCCCTGTGCGGATTGTGTTCTTTTCAGGTTGCGCGGGCGTTAGGCGCCAGGTTGCGCGACGCTAGGCCGTGGCATCGGAAGATCCGGCGCTAGGTCACAGGTTGCGCGGGCGTTAGGCGCCAGGTTGCGTGGCGCTAGTCTGTGGCATCGGAAGATCCAGCGCTAGGTCACAGGTTGCGCGACGCTAGGCTGTGGCATCTAAGGATCCAGCGCTAGGTCGCGAGTTACGTAAGACGGCTTCAGGCCGCAGGGTGCGCGGGCGTCAAGTCGCAGGCGCGTTGGTGTATTGCCCTGCCCTAGGGAGCAGGAGGTTACGTGAGTCCATTTTCAGGTGCCGGTATCCGCATTGGAAGCGCGACGGCGGACCAGTAAACGACTGGTGAGTAGAGATTGTATTGAATCTGTTGTCCTGTTGTTTGTGCTCCTTCCCCTCCCCGGAGCGTTCCCCCACCCCAGTTACACCTGCCGTGTTCCACAAGCGGGTGTAACCCTTCTGAGGCCAATAGTGCCTGTGATGAGCATCCCCTCCCCCCCTTAGGGGGTTTCTCCCCCCTTTTTTTCCCCTACAGGTGCAGTCGCTTCTGGGAACTAGTGGAGCAAGAGGAAGGTACCGGGACCGTCGCAGGCCCGAAGGTAAGAGACGGAGCGCAGCGAGGTGAGTACGCGCACGGAGTGGTGCGCCCAGGGCCCCGCCCCGTGAGTCCCACAGATCGACACCTCCTGTTATCATGGATCACTATCGCGACTATCGATCGCAATTCATGGTGGCTACAGTCATCAGCCAGCCTGCCAAAGCTGAAGCTTACTCAGACTGTAGGATCTGGATTCCGGGACCCAGGAAGTCTGAGCGCGACGACGAGTACCCTGAACCTGTCACACCTTCAAAATGGAGATAACACGGTCCTGTTTTAGAGAGTGTTGCTGAGTGACGTCCCTGTTCCATCCCCAAATTCCACGATGCACACTGCGATGTGTGCGGAGCGATCGGTGCAGGGCGTCGATTTGCCTATCGTTTATAGGCAAAGCTCAAAGATCCAGCAGGAAACAGCGCAAGCACTATCTGTGCGATATGTGCTTCATTTCTAATCAATCTAGTCAGATTGCTTAGAAATGGGGTGAAAATCTCCCCGTGTGTATGCCCCATTAATGTCTTTTATTTATTATTATATTTTATTTAAATGGAAAATAAATGGCAGCAAATTAATTTAAGGATGAAGATGGAGAAATAATTCATAATTTCTTGTTGCAGTCAGGCTAGATCCACCTTCTGGACTGTCCTACAGTGTCAATGGCAGTATGTACCGGATCATTTGGACTGGTATTGAAAATTTTGGGGCTGAAACCGAATTAGAGTATGAATTACAGCTAAAGAAGGAAGCTTCATCCTGGCAGGTAGCACTTCAATAACTATCTTTATTTGTGACCAACATGTGAAATGGATTATTCATAGATTATCAGTTATCGGTACTTTGAGCATGTGCAGGACGCATTCTGCAAGTGGTTGAAAGGGTCCTGGGACTTAGGACATAAGATGGCAGCAGACAGTCAGTGACTGACAGTCTGCTGCCATTTAGGGGACAGGGAAGCGGAGGCTATGGGCTCTGTTTCCCAAAATTGAGTGTGTTGCTGCCACTGATACCGTTTCACAGAGAGTTAAGCCCCGTACACACGGGGGGAGATATATTGCTCAGCAATATATTGCTAGCAATATATTGCTGAGCAATATATTGCCCAGTGTCTCCTTTGCATCAGCGACCAGAGATGGTCGCTGATGAAAAGGAACCTCTGCTGGGGGAGCCGCAGAGGTAATTAGCTGGTTGCAGGAGCAAGCTCCTGCGACCAGCGATTAGAATGGGGCTGAAAACGGGAGCGCGCACCCGGCGATTTATCGCCGGGGCAAACTCCCAATCACTGGCAATATGGTCGCCAGCGACCATATTTCCAGCGATTTCAGCCCCTATCGCCCCCGTGTGTACACAGCATTAGATTGGGTGGGGTGTGTTGAAATTGAAATCTAAATTGTAACAATTGTGTGACAATAATGCAGCCAGTATTTACCCTGCACAGAAACAAACTAATTCACCCAAATGTAACTCTATACATGTTACATCTGCCCCACCTGCAGTGCACATGGTTTTGCCCATTTTGAGAACACATTTGCCCTGCTATCAAGCCTGAATTAGACCCATAGTCTGAAGAGACTTTAACAGGGAAAATTGGTATTAATCTCATAATCAGCTAAATTAATTGATTTCTGACTTCTCACTGCCCCCAAGCGCTTTGCCCATATGAGCAGGTACAGTCCCTGATATTTGTGGAGGTGACCAGCTGGGATCACTGTCGGCAGCTGGCTCAGGGTAAATGAGGCTTCATCCAAAGCTGCCGGCACTTGGGCTGTGTGTTCACGATCATAATTACATAGATAAAGTGTACGCAGTGGACACATATATAAGCATCTCTCCCCATGTAACAGGCCACACCTGGGGGACACGTGCAATGTGGCACTCACCATCTCTCCCCATCATACTGCTTACTTGGGCTCAACTCAGTCCCCCCCACACACGCCCTCATGGTACCACATCCAGCACCCGGGGCATGTGACCAGGGCCACCGACAGGGGGGTGCTGTGGGTACAGCTGTCCCGGGCCCCGGCCTCTGGAGGGGCCCGGGCAGCTGCCCACAGCGACACCCCCCACCCGGCAGCCCCCCAGCCAGGCATGCACGATACTCAGTGCAGCCTGCAGAGCGCCGAGCCTAGGACACAGAGGGGCTCGGCGCTCTACAGGCTGTACTGTGCACTGCAGTGTGCGCTCCTGAGGAGACGTGGGATGGCACAGCTACTGTAGGTAAGTAAGGGGGGGGAGTGCGAGGGGAGGGGGGGCCCGGACTTAAGGTCAGTCCCGAGCCCCAAAATTACTAGTGGCGGCCCTGCATGTGACCCCCTAGCCAGTAGCGCACGCAGGGGGGGTTTCTGAGTACCCAGAAACCCCCCCAGGAGACTAAGGGCCCTGGGCTGAAAGTTGAGGGTCCCCTCTTTCCATGGGTACAAGAATTTTAAAAATCGGCCCTTGGGAACCGGAGATATCTGACTTCAAAGCAGTGATCCCCATCCAAGCCTGTTAATTGCTTTTCCCAGTCAGATATTTCAGGTTCTGTCTGTCGTAGAGTTTTTCTGAGGGTATTTTCCAAATGCTGGGACTCTCCCCATTTGAGCGACACTAGTAGCTTGTCTCTACTCTGCCCAGAACCAGAGATATCAGCCTTCCAACAGCTGGTTACTGCTCCAGCTCCACACACTTGGTATGTAGTTTTATATCCTCGTTGGCATATTGCTCTGCCTCCTGAACTCTGATCCCCTAATCCCTAGTATCATTTGGTAGGTGGGATTCTCTAGTTTTTAATTCCATTAAAATCTAAGAAATCTATTTTTGGGAACTGGAGATATCTGCAGTCAAGCAAGCTGTCCTCCCACCAGAAAATGATGAATAATAAGCCCACTCCACTATATATATTTATTATTATTATTATTATTATTTATATACATTTGGTCTATCTATAATACTTTAACTGACCCGACTTTGCTCCGCCCCTCTGGAAACCCCCTTCTGAAAATCCTGCGTTTGCCCCTGCTAGCCCACCCCAGTTGCTGTAACCCAGGGTTGCCTACATGACCCTCTCCTTCAGGGAGAAAATGCTCTGTTCCTGGGCTTCCTGGTAATGCATAATTGCCATCACCTGTGGGGAGCTAGGTAATTGATAAGAAAGGTGTTTCACCACAGGTGATGGCAATCATACATTACCAGGGAAGTCCAGGCACAGAGCATTTTCTCCCTGAAGGAGAGGGTCAGCAACCCTGCTATAACCATTTTTTACTTCTCCGGGCGTGAAGTCTTAGTATATGACTCCCTTCTCAGAAAATGTAATGACATGTTGCTGCATACGATTGTGGTACCCTAGCCCCTGGGTGTTCCTACTCAGTCGCAGCTGTACATGTAGCCCTGAAGGAGCCCGCGGTGGCTCTGTTTTGTACTTTGAGATGCGCGCTCCGGCGCATCTCATCGTACAGTACAAAAAGTATGTGCTGCACATAATTTTTGTACTAGCTTTTCATCGCATCGCATTGCATGCACAATGCATGCACAAGCCATGCGATGCAATGCTATGTGTACCATTTAAGTACAAAACGTACACCCACAACGGAGTGTAGAGAAATAAAGAAAAACTGTGTAGAGCGCTGGTCAAGGTGGTTTGCTCTAGGTGAGCAGCTGCAACTGGGGACTAGTCAGGTCCCTAGAAAATTTATATGGAAAAAAGAGAGATTGTTGCAGCGCTCATATATTTTAATGAGTCAACCAAAATAAGTAAAAAACATTATTTAATTAATAATACATAACATACAATAAAACTGTAAGTGAAGATCACTTTAAAAACAACAAGTGGACCAATTGTTATAACCTGCTCTGGTAGACCTCAACAAGTTGGAGAATAGAATGGGGCACTGGAGTCCGATCTTATAATCCCAATAAGTCGCTGGAGTTGTCCCGGTCCAATTTGGACTAGTTGGTTTGTAGGTATGGCAATTTGTAGATAGGGTCCCAGAGAATTAAGCAGGTAAGGGGCAATGTCTGCAAGAGGTCCAACTTGGTCACCAACGCGTTTCACTGTCACTGAAGGGGCAGCTTTATCAAGGCCACAACGGAGTGTGTATGGGCTCCTTAAGGATTAATAGAGATCACATAGGAGGCCCAGCTACAGTTTGTCAGGGGCCTCCAAGCCTCTAGTTACGCCACTGACATAGAGTTTCAGGTAGTAGTAATGACTAATTCAATGTAATTGTATATGCAAATGAGCAAAACTGTTTAATTACAAATTGGATCGAAAGACAGTGAGAGAGATTTTATCTATCTATATATAACTATATACAAATATAGAAATGTTTCGTTCCTCATGCTATTCAGCTGCAGTAGTCCAGAACAATGTGTATAGCATGGTTATCCATCGAATGAGTATCAGAACAGAAACCTCATCTGGGTAAAAAGGCGAGGACTCCTATTCTGTGTCCTGCGCTATGTCAATAACGTCATCTCCACCATTGTCACTGGTCAGTTCGTCCAGCTCCGTCTCTTCGTAAATAGAGTATAATTTAGGTTTATACCTCTTTCTCTTGAACTTCCGGACTGTACGTTTGGTAAACGCTGGTGGGCTGGAAATGATTTTCAGGAAAATATCTGCTTGGTCTTCTATGGAAAAATCTGCGGATGGGTCAATATCACAGATATAAGCATTCTGGACACCCGCAGATGCAGCATGCCCTTTATTATCTTCCTGGCCTCTGCAGTGAATGCTTCCATGCTCCACATCATCATCATCATCATCTCCACAGCACTTGCTTATGCAACAACTCATTTTGGGACAACTTCTTCCCTTCAGCTCCCATGAAGAAGTGAGCCCCAAGCAGTGGCTTAACTATGGAGGATGCATGGCAGTGGCGTAACCATGGAGGGTGCAGGGCAGTGGCGTAACCATGGAGGGTGCAGGGCAGTAGAGTAACTATGGAGGATGCAGGGCAGTGGCGTAACTATGGAGGATGCAGGGCAGTTGATGTAACTATGGAGGATGCAGGGCAGTGGCGTAACTATGGAGGATGCAGGGCAGTGGCGTAACCATGGAGGGTGCAGGGCAGTGGAGTAACTATGGAGAGTGCAGGGGGTGCAGCTACTATGGGGCATGCAGCTCCCCCTGCAGTGCACCCAGTCACAGCCCAGCTCCACAGACTTGCCTACCCTTGCACAGCAGAATCCCACCTCTGCCCCGCATACTTGCCTGTATGCTTTTTCTGGATTTTCAAACATCCTCTCTGGCTCCCCCTCCCCCTTCCCCTGAATGGACGAGTCCAGAATTACACAGCATGTGGCCCGCCTCCAAAAGAGGGCAATCACTATGCTCCTTAGACCCTGCGCTGGCTGCTTCAGAAACTCCACATGGAGGAACCTGCTCCAGTCCCCAGCAACATACATTCACAGTGGTGGATTTCTCTCCTCTCCCTTATCATGCCTCTTGAAGCCATAGACTGTCAGCAATCATATCTGCACTGGGAAGGCTGAAAGCAGCAGCCTCATCCTCTCACCCCCCGAGGCATGATAAGGGCGAGGAGAGCAGGTACGTGGGATGTGTGAGGGGGACCAGCTAGGGTCTTGCCTGCAGGGTCAGTGCATCCAAGCAGGCCTACTTCCCACATACTCTGCTCCTCCTGTGCCACCCCCATTACCCTGGTGAAAGTGCACTAAAGGCGCAGGCAGAGGCAGCAGTGCTGGTTCCCAGGTCCCGGCTCTTTTGTTTGTCCCCACATAAGAGCCAGAATAAAGAAGCAAGCTGCGGTGAGTTAAACCAAGGAAGGGAGAGATGGATAAGAGGGATGGTTGGATGGAGGACAAGGGTGGGCACTGTTATCAAACAGCAGATGACAGGGAAGAAGATGTTTTATGGGCGCCCCAATAAAAATGCTGGGCGTTCCCCTGCAAACGATGCCAGCTGAGGGTGGGCAGCTGACATCACATGATGTCAGTGCCCACCCCAAATTCAGAGGACAGCATTGAAATGAAAAGTCTGTCCAGGCTGACTTTTCATTACTAACAGAGGAAGAATCATTGGACCGTGAGTGTCCTTCAAATGATTTTTCGCCCGCACGTGAGGGGATGTGTTTGTGTACACATTCCCTCGCATGCTAATGAGGGGATATGTGCGGCAGGGTGCAGGCAGGCGGCGTTTACCTGAACCCTAGGCTGCAAACATACACAGGACAGCCTCCCTCCTGCATGCACTGTGAATTCGCAGCCATGCAATCCGTTCTGAATAAACCTCTTTGATAGATCATGTGCTATCCAAGACATGTTGACACAAAGGACCTTATTCTGGTTGATTCGCTCGGATGCGAATTCGCACCCTTGCGAGTGAACCAGACCCCGCCTTGCTAATGGTGCTACGCCATTACGTTTTACATAAACATCCATTCGCAGCCTGCGGGGTAACGCCCACATCATTCGATGGTCGCCAACCTTAGATCTGCGTGCACATTCGGAGGGCAGTGGGCGGGCAGCTGACATCCGGTGATGCCAGCTGCCGGCCCACCACACCCGCGTCATTGGCCCATTACCATGAGAACGCCCAGCGTTTTCATGGGAGCACCCATAAAATGCTTGGCGTTTCCATATGGTATTGGGCCGACTGCCACCCCCCACCCACTGTTCGCAAGGATGGGCGTGTGCACCAAGTGAACAGTGTGTTTGCCCTGTACGCACACACCCAGTGCAGGCACATGCCCAGAAATGCGCAAAGCAAACATATTGGCCCCGTGTGAGCCCCAGGTCCCAATTCTGTGGCCATTTCTGTGACATGTATGATGGTGAATTATAGTATAGTCTGCTCTGGGACACCATCATGTTCTAAGATGATTTGCTTATTATTGTGTTACAGGAAGCAATACGGAAGTCTACAAGTATTCCTAATTCTGTTCATTCAGATATGTACATGGAGATCCTATCATCGGGTTTTGAGAAGAGCTCAGTCTACGATGTCCGAATTCGCCATAAGACAGAAAACCAAGAACATTATAAAAGCCAGTGGAGTGAGTGGAGTTCGGTGATAAAGATTCACACACCGGGTAATAGAAATTTGTCATGGTTTTTGGAAACGCAACCATCTAATATTGAGGAAACTTGTTTGATTAGTATAATAGGTTTATTTATCAATGATACCCGATACTCAGGTGCGTAAGAGCTTAATAGCAAGTGGAGGTTCTCAAAAGAAACTGTCCATCACTGAATCAGGCCCCCAGGAGCGGATTAGCAGGATCTTCACTCTAGGATGCAGAGAAGGAAACTGGATCCAAGTTACTAGCCACTGAGGGGTGTGATATAGCTCACAGACAATGGGCCAGATGCACTAAGCTTCAATAGAGATAAATGGAGAGTGATAAACAGCCAGCCAATCAGCTCCTACCTGCCATGTCACAGACTGTGTTTGGAAAATGTCAGGCAGGAGCTGATTGGTTGGTTGTTTTTCACTCTCCATTTTATCACTTAGTGCATCTGGCCCAATGTCTAGTTAATAATAAGAATATCTTTATTTGTCATAAAATGCCCACATACAATGAACATTAAACGAAAATCAAGTGTAAGCAGTACAGAATAAAGACAATAAAAATAAAGTTTGTATGTTTTAGTTAGACAGTTAATATGTGACATCAAACGGTCAATATGCACTAGTTCCACGTTAACAAAAATGGTTGACATCTAGGCCAACAGCGACAAAAGTGAAAGCTTGACATGAGTTTTTTAATGCGTTTTATGTTTGGTGTCAATGTACCCAATGTGTTTACTGTCAACATTCAATGGCATCCTCCATGTGTCCTCCATGTGTCCAGTGTCAGTTTTGACTGATAACAAGCACCCCATTTCAATGTTGCACCCCTGAGGTGGTTGCAGATATGACCAGATGCGTTGGGTGAAAAGGGCGACTGGGTGGTGTGGTACAGAAGGAAACCCACTGAAAGTGCGCACTGCAAAGTGGTCTACCGGAACTCTGTCAGGTGTGGATGCTGGACATGTTCAGTACTGTGCTTACATAAAGGTTAATAAGTTTGGGAGCATGGTTATTATTACTGCCTCAATTGGCTCCAACAAAATTACCCCTAGAATGTCTGTGTGTGCGTGTACATGTGGTAGTTAATAAAGATTGTAAGCTCCACTGGAGGCAGGGATTGATGTGAATGTTCAAATATTCTCTGTACAGCACTGCGGTATATGTGTGCGCTATGTAAATAACTAGTAATAAATAAGCTGTTTTTTAAATTTCTATTTTTAGTAAAATCAATGTCCACATTTGCCTCACAGCCCCTGACCACATTAGTTTTGTGGTTCATGTTGGAATAGTAGTAAAAGGTGCTTTTTTTCTCTTTACCATTGATATTGTATAACGCTTTTTCTCTCTATCTTTCAGAAGAAGACAGAAGTTCTGCCAGCATCGGTCACATCATTGTTTTAATAGCCCTACTGATAATGATAATGCTACTGCTGTATCTGGTTTTCTTTTCCAACCTCTCTACCAGGTAGGTAGGAAGAGATGCTGCAGGGGTATATGGTATGTAATGCTATGGTAAATATAGTTTAGAAAAAAACACTGCTTCAACCCTTCATTTATTCTATGTTGATCGAGAGGAAGGTAAAATATTGCCACGGGCGGAACTACTTCCTCTTCAAAGGATGCAGCCAATCAGAGCCAGAGTAACAATGGAACAGATTCAGGTCCTCACATAAAAATAGGACCATCATCATGGCCTAGCTGGCTTCATAGTCGGCCATAAATCATACATTTTAACAGTTGTATTTCTAATTTTTTTACAATTTTTTTTGTTTTAGTTCTTATTTATTTATGGAGACATTAAGGGGCAGAAAGTGTCCGATAATAACGCACCAGCCAATCTGCTCCCAACTGTCATTTTTCTAACCCACTTTGTAACTTAAGAGTTAGCGGCTGATTGGCTGGTACTTTATCACCTGCCACTTTATCACTTCACCAAGCTTAGTAAATCTGCCCATCAGGGTGATAATGTATAATTGTATATGCCTACTTGGCTCTGGCCACACCCACACAGCACTGGCCACAACTCCTCCCCTTCTCTGTATCGGTTCTTGAACATTTTCAGCTCCGGCTTTTAATTCGGCCCTTTGGCTACTACGCGGCCCCGACAGGAGCCAGCAATGGCCGAGCCACCCTCCAAGGTCCATGTCAGAGGACAGGTATTGTCAAAAAGCAAAGATGCGATGTAGGGCCCATAGCAACCAATCAGATTCTTGCTATGAGTAACATCACCTCTTTTCATTTCTAGAAGCTTTAGTAAAATGACCTCTTATAACTAGTTCTGGATACAAGAAGAATTTGGTGATTCAGAAAGACACTGGTGGCTTTGACAACTCACCCCTTAAAAAAACCGACTCCATTGTCTTTATACATTTTTAGAAATCATGAGCCCCTAAATAAAGTTTAGGCACAGTCATCAAACTTGTCTTTTTTTTATATGGTGATTATTTCGGTTATTCTTATTTATTGTCTTCTATTGAATATCACAGGATAAAAATTCCATTCTTACATGACATTCCCACGGCAGATGCATTCTTTCAGGATCTCTACCGCGTGCATAATGGCAATTTTCAGGTAATGCTGGGCTTCGTGTTTATTTTTTTTCTATAGAACAAACATTTTATTTCAGAGACCAACTAAGCTCACAATCTAACTGGCACCACAGACACATGAAGATGAGCATATTCCTCTGCTGTCACAAGGAGATGACATTTGGACTCTCTAGTAATGTAATAACAAGCACGTCTCTATAGTTATTACTGGAAATTAATCTCTTTTATGTCTTTTTTTAAACAAGCTTAATTTATCATTTGCAGAGGAAGACCTAACCATTCCGATGCCCTAGGCAATATTTTAGCTGGTTCCCCCTAGGAATCCCAACACCGGAATCCTGACCGCCAAAATCCCGACACTTTGTCCCTCTGTGGGTGTCCACGACACCCATAGAGGGAGAATAAATGAGTGTGCCAAGTGTAGCGATGCACCGGGCCCGCAGCGAGCCTGCAACGGGGGGGCGATCCACGTCCCCACCTTGTCGGGATTTCGGCGGTCGGGATTCCGGCTTCAGGATTTTGAACGCCGGGATTCCAACCGCCGGGATTTAAAACCACTCCCGTCCTGATGGGGGAAGGAGGAAAAACAGTGCTACCATACCTGTCCTGATGGGGGAGGGTGGGGGACAGCGCTACCTGTCCTGATGGGAGGGAGGGGGGGCACAGTGCTAGCTTTGCTGATGGTGGATGGATTAGTAAGTATAATGTGCTACATGTCACAACCCTATTCCTCCTCCACTTCTCTCCTGGTCACATCTCTTTTCTTTATTTCTGTACTCCCACCCCCATCTCCCATCATACTTATCTCCACCTGTCCCCCTCTGTACCTATGCCCCCTGGCTTTCTCACCCTCTTTCCACTCTATATCACCTTTCTCCCCCTCCTCCACCTCTCTCTCTCTCTCATTCTCCCTCTCTTTTTCTCTCTCCCTCTACACCCACCTCTCTATCATTCCCCTCCTCCACCTCACTGACTCCCCCACCTCTCATTTTCTAACACTCCCCCTCTCCTCCTCTCTCCTCCTTCCTCACTGACTCTCCTCTTTGACTATCTCCCCTCTCTCTCTGTTAGGGCTCTGGGAGTATCCCCGCCAACCCCTGACTCTGTTGCCTCAGACTGGGGTTTACGGACGCGTGCAGAGCTAGTCTTCGCCTTTAACCGCCCCGGCTGTAAGGGCTTATTAGATCCGCCCAGACTCCATTGCAGTCAGGTCTTATGTTTTGACAACGCGTCCATCAAGGCCGGACGATAGCAAGGGGACAAGCTAACTAAAACCCGCAAGAGATGGGGAAATCCCAGAAACCCCAGGGGAGTAACAATACTCAAGAGATGACACACAGTGTGGGCAAATGAAAATGAAATAGGATACACTGGTGATTAGGATGGAATAACACACAGCGTGGGCGAAACAATGCACAGGGGTGACCAATAAAGAAATATAATAAGCTCAACAGAGGATACAGCAGGGTAACCCCTGACTTAGCTGCATGCAAACTGGAGAACGCTAGAAGAACCTGAAGGCACAAGACCAGACAGGACTGACAGGCAGGATATCCAGGAACCAGGAACGTCTCTGGAGATCAGGCACAGCTAGGACCAGGAGACCAAACGCTTCCACAAACAGGTGAGCTGGAACAAGGCAGGAACCAGGAGCTATGACTGACAAGCATGCACACAGCACAGGACTATGAGCTCAGACTATGAGACTATAACTGGCAAATTTGTAACAATATATATTATCCATAAAATAATATCTTATCCATATATACATCGCCCTAAACATAACTCCATTGAAAACCCTATTTTATTCTACACCATGTGCATGCCGCAACAAGTGAGACTGACTTCCGTTTTTTTGACAAATAAAGTTTTTTAATGAACAAAAGAAAAAAGTTTCTTCATAGCTACAACGCTATAAAATCAAAGGCTCAAACAGTCAGCCACCATCCTTGACAAAGAGGCTATTGCCTTGAAACGCGTTGGAGAGAGGGAAACGTGAGACCAGCACACCCGCCATACCGGAAGCACGGACTGCGACTTCCGGTTTCGGAAAAGCAGCGTGCTAACGGCACAAGGGGACGGGGACAGAGAAAAACGCAGATACTTGGAAAACATCTAAAGGAGAGGTAAGATTAGGGATAGACAGGGCCTCCGCAACCTCCCGAATACCATCCACTACCTACGGCAACCTCCGGGCCACAAACCCCGCTATTTCATCTGAGTGCGCTCCACGTATATAAACCCACAGGAAAAAACTCCACTTGCTCCAAAAGGAGCTGTAAACATTGAAAGTGATTGCTTTGCCAATTATATTTTCATGTTGATACATTTGTATTAATTATTTTATTTTTATTGTTGTTTTTATTTGACTTTTATTTCTCATTTTTTTCGGCATGCACAGCTCACATATAAGCTTAGATACAAGCACTTGATTAAATCCAGCATATTGTATAACTGGCAGGGCTAAGCAGTAGAGATGAGCGGCAGGCACTTTTTCGGGTTTTGGTTTTGCATCTGGATCTCCCTTCGTGTTTTGGATCTGGATTGGTTTTGGCAAGAACCACCCTTGCGGGTTTTGGATCTAGATTTTGCTTGGGGGGGATGCTAAAAATTTATAAAATAACAGATTTTTGGGCCTGTTTTTGCCCCTAAAGTATTATTGAGCTCAACAACATTAATTTCCACTCATTTCTTGTCAATTTTGATCACTTCACAGCTCACAAAATTGTTTTCATTTACTGTAGTTGGGCCAAAAGGTTATACCGAGGTAGCTGGATGACTAAGCTAGGCAACAGCAGTTGGCATTACATATATGTGGACCTTACACTTCCCACCTGGCACATCTTGGAAGCAGAGCGGCACTGCAGGGGCAGACAGGGCGGCAGTTTAATAAACTACCCCCCCCCCCCCCCCAAAAAAAAGAGCAAAGAATACAAAGATGTGCAAGTTGAAATTGTCCTTGGGCCCTCCCACCCACCCTTAGTTTTACTAGTAGCTGCGCTCCTCTGTTAGAACCTTAAAACAAGTACCAAGACCCCTATGTGGCTTGATTGTGCACTCTCCTCTGGGATTTGTGACATTGGTGAACTCGCCTTTGTCTTAAAAACGTTCCTTCTTTTTTTTGTAGTAGCAGAAGGGCTACCATCATTCTTCTGAGACGCTGTACTATCAGTCAGAAACAAAGGCCAAGGCCGTAGCCTTTTCTTCCCACTGCGTGTGGTGAACGGCATATTGCCAATTTAATTTTTCTCCGCAGGTGACTTAAAATTTTTTTTATGGACCATTGTGAAATGAGATTTCTGCTTTGCTTTTACATGGCCTCTAGGCCTTTGAGCATCGGCCTTGCCATCATGAATCTAACTGGTGGTAGCAGCTTCAGTACTTCTATCAGGTTGATGATCTCCCACTATTTCCTCTTCCATCATCTCTCAAAAATTTGTTTGTTTTTTTAAATACTTTTATTTATTTTTCTTATTTTTTACACTGGACACAGCCTGTGACACTGGACACTGCCCCTGGTCACTGCCCCTGGACACAGCCCGTTACACTGGACACTGGATATAGTCCGTCACACTGGACACTGGATATAGTCCGTCACACTGGACAATGGATATAGGCCGTCATACTGGACAATGGATATATATATATGCCCTCACACTGGACACTAGATTTATGCCGTCACACTGGACAATGGATATAGGCCGCCACACTGGACACAGGCCGTCACACTGGACACTGGATATATGCCCTCACACTGGACACTGGATATATGCCGTCACACTGGACACTGGATATATGCCGTCACACTGGACAATGGATATAGTACGTCACACTGGACAATGGATATATATGCCCTCACACTGGACACTAGATATATGCCGTCACACTGCACAATGGATATAGGCCGTCACACTGGACACTGGCCGTCACACTGGACACTGGATATATGCCCTCACACTGGACACTGAATATATGCCCTCACACTGGACAATGGATATAGGCCGTCACATTGGACACTGGATACAGCCTGTCACCCTGAACACAGTCCCTGAATAATGGACACAGCCCCTGAACAATGGACACAGCCCCTGGACACTGGACACAGCCCCTGGACACTGGACACAGCCCCTGGACAGTGGACACAGCCCCTGTACACTGGACACAGCCCCTGTACACAGCCCCTGTACACTGGACACAGCCCCTTGTATTATGGACACTGCAGCCCCTGTACACTGAGTGTACAGTCAGCAGCACTGCAGCCCCTGCGTGTGAGCACTGCAGCACCTAGTTTACAACAAAATACAAAATCAGTCACTAAATAAATCACAGCACAGGGCACAGGGCACGGGGCACAGAGCATAGAGCATGGAGCACAGATCCCAACCATCCTCTCCTATAATGGAGTGAAGATGGCGGGGCGTGCTTGCGTCTTATATAGAATGCAGATTCCGCGAGAATCCGACAGCGAGATGATGACGTTTTGCCTCGTTTTCGGTCCAGAATTCAGGCGGGAACTCCCGAGCCGACTTGGATCCTGACTCGCATCACCATATTCTGATCTGTCGGATCCCGGAGATCCGGTCCCGCTCATCTCTACTAAGCAGGTGAGGATGCCTTATGAAGGCGTCAGGTGATAAGGGCAGCTGTGCACCATTCAGGCCAGCAGGCTGATGAAAAACACACTTGTGCATACTTAATACACAAATGACTAGGCTGAAATAGCACAGACTCACCACTGGAGGCCACCAGAGAGTCAATTCCCAAAACAGGCAGAAATTGACCCATGACAGGCAAGACAGATAGGAATCATACTACTGACTCCTAACACTCTCTTTCCGCCTTCTTTCTCTCATATCTCTCTCCACCATCATCTCTCAGCAGCTAGTGTCTCTTTCTCATCCCCTCCTCTTTCTTCATGCTTCCCCCTTCTCTCTTTCCTCCCTTCATTTCTCCTTCTCACATCCCTCCCTGTGACTCCTCCTTTTTCTCTGACACCCTCTCTCTGTCAGCATTCCCTCCTTTTCCATTAAGCCCTCGCTCTCCTCTCTATTTCCCATGAGCATAAGGGGCATATGTATGTATTTCTATGGGGCCCACAGAGTTCTAGTTACGCCCCTGACCCCATATCTAGTTTAAAGACTCATCCAACCTTTTAACTATCCTGTCCTCCAGCACGGCCACCCCTCCCCATTCAGATCCAATCCATCTCTGCCATACAAGTGGCTCCTGACTGAGAAGGCCGACCTAGATTGTGGTAGGGCAGCAAGTGCGGAGCGCCCAGCGTCTTCCACCCATCACGCCTCTGCCTGCTATGTCAAGCTGCCTCTGAGCCATCCCTAGGCTTGCAATGAAGGCTCCTAAACTTTCCAAATGCCTACACATATGCCTAGTGATGGCTCTGATCATTTGTGAAGCCCGGGTCTTTCTAATGACCTTGAAGGAAAGAGAACAAACGAAAAAAGTATTTTGTTCAATATTCCACAAAATCATAGATGTTAGCTTATGGCAGTGGTCAGGGAACAGGGGTAAGCTACCTCAAATGAGGTAAACATTAAATTACTGGGGTAATGGATGGACGTGCTGCCGAGACACAGCCAGGCATGCATATGAATCTATATGCATGCCCGGCTGTGTCTCGGTAACGTGACCGTCCATTAGCCCCAGGAATTTCATTGCATATAGAATCTACATATAGATTGTATATATGCATGCCCGGCTGTGTGTGTTACAGTACTGTAGTGTACAAGGATTTGATACAGTGCAGTGCATCAGGCCCTTGTGTATAACACACTTCCCTACGTGATGCCCCAGGTCCCGCCTCCAAGTCCGCCTGCTTTCTCAGTAGAGTCAACTAGTTGCTGCGCCATCTCGGCAGCACACAGTCTGTACTGCCGCTGTGGTGCCGAGTTTCTTTGCCTGGTTATAGGCTCCTGTGAAGGTATACCCATCTCTAGTCTAGGGGAATAACATTGCACAGAATGTCACTATATCATCTTAAAATACTGACACTAATAGTTGCCTGGACGTCATATGGCTATACCACACACTTCCTGGCAGCCATTGATGATGATGAGGATTACCATGTATGGCTATGTGTGGTACAAATTTTGTACCACACACAGCCATACATGGTAATCCTCATCATCATCATCATCAATGGCTGCCAGGCTGTGTACCGTACTAGCAGGTTATATCATCAATTTCTGGGGGTACAGTGTGTATTAAAATTATATGATTTTCTTCCTTTAAAATCAAGGGGGTAACGTCGGCTTATCTAAATATATTATGGGATAAAAGGTGAAAAAGTTCCATGACCCCTGGCTTATGGAGACAAAATGCAAAAAGCTAGCCCTTTCTGAGCTTGCAAACAGTTCCATGAAAGAGTAATAGAAAAGTGGGGGGAGAGAGGGGTTGTCATTAAATCTTGGCACTATCTTGTAAATCTCTTGCTTTCAAACCTTGGTAACTGGCAGAGATAATTAATCCTGAATGTGTGGAATGAATTGTTTGTACAACTTTTAAAGAGCAAATTATTTTGACAAGGTACATGGTGAAGACCCTGACTGACACCAGAATTCTGAGCTCCAGAATCTCGAACATAAATGTGTGGGATGGGTTAGCGGTAGGACAGGGGGAGGGGAAGAGTTACAATTAGGTACTATGGGGGACACTTAGGGTTAGGCTGCGGGGGTGGGGGGGGCGGGTTGGTTAGGTTTCGGGGAGTGGTAGGCATTTATAAGAGTTGGCTATGGTTAGACTGTGGGGTACAGGGGTTAGGTTACACACTAGATTAAGTCTGTGGGAGAAAATAGGCTGCATGGAGGGAGGGTTATGGGGGGGAGGGGCAGTGGGAAGGTAAGTATACTTGCCAGATTCCCTGTATCAAGATGCTGGCATTGAATGGTCTGAGACCACGGTCATCTGTATATATTCCTTTGACAAATAGGTCCCTAAGAACCTTGGTGTGGCCAGGGCCGCCATCAGGGGATGCTGTGGGTTCAGCTGTCCCAGGCCCGGCCTCTGAGAGAGAGGGAAGGGGGCCCAGGCAACTCATCTTGCCCACTGCAACCCCAACCCGCCCTGCGACTGCCTAAGCTGTGCTGCCTGAGCTCAGTGCACTGATCGAAGCCCTGCTCCCGGAGGGCAGGCTTCTTCACCCCTGGACGCCACAGCCAATCAGAGCCGGTACAGCAGCCTCTCTGATTGGCTAACAGTATGTGAGCTCTAATTGACTAAAAATCAGTTCCCGGGCCCCAAAATTCCTAGTGTCATCCCTGGGTGTGGCTTGTCAGATCTATTAACTATTTCAGGAGACTGTGTTCTTATATTGTGGATGACCTGCCCACATCAGTGAGCGCAGATCTGTATGTTACCTGGACAATGGTATAATAATAATGAGTTAGATAGTTGATAGATCCGAAACCTATGAAAGCACAGACTGACGATGTCATGCTCCTGTGATATGAGGGGACTGCTGTCTCAAACATACCTGTATATGACAATAAGTTCATATCTCTAACTCTGTCTCTGACTATATATATATATATATATATATATATATATATATATATATATATACCAGCAGGTAGGGAACACCAGTAACCTCAATGTCCCAAGCACGGCACTGACAGGTCTTTCTCAAAACAGCTTCTTTATTCTCCATATATATATTATATTATTCTTTATATATATATATATATATATATATATATATATATATATATATATATATATATATATATATATATATATATATAAATCCTTCCTTCATTTGCTCATGTAGTTGTATTAGAAGAGATGCTGAAGAGATGTAAGAGATGGCTTAATTACTGAAAATATTTTTGGGGTTTTAGGAGTGGACTAAACATCCAAATAAAAGGGTCAAAACCAAGAAGGGAAGACGATCGTGCACCACCACGGATACAGATCTCCACAGTTCTACTGTCTTATGTTTTCCGAAAGACATGATATCCCCTATCACGCTTGAAGCACCTCCTCCCAAAAAAGATGACCTTTTGATTGACGAGACTGTTTCTCCAGAATCTTCTGTTGTATTACATCAGCCAAAGAAAATATTTTTAAGTGAGGTCTATCCCTCTTTCTCTCCAGACTTTCCCATATTTGAGGATGGCCCAGCAGACTATGTTACAAATGATGGAACCTACATTGTTAATCCACAAGAAGTAGAGAAATGACTTACACCTCTCTGACATTATCCTCTGTGACTGCATGTCAAAGTCGCCAAGGTGCCCACAGAATTTCATCATATGGAAAAGTCATCCTCTAAGTATTTTATGAAGCCCACTGGTCGTCCGCACACGAACGTGCACAGGTTCTCCGGTAAATGGTTTCAAACGGTATCTTGAACATTTTTGAAACTGTTCATTTGTTCCTGCATGAGCCAACAGAAACCCATGTAATGCTAAATAAAAGAGAAACACAGCCATTTTTGTCTGTCATGGCCCCCTCCTCTCTAGCCGGCAGCAGTGTGTGGGTAAGCGGTAGTAGAGTCTAGCTTTGTGCTAAAGTCTACTAGAAGAAGCACCGTTTTCTGAGGAAAATGCCAAGAAAATTGCCACCGCATCATTTTCCTGGTGATTCGGCAGCGCTGCCGCTTCCAGCCCAGGACTCTGAAGAGGAAAGTTTAGAAGCACTGGGAGCAATGTGTGCAATGTGGTCCCCCCATGCCCCCCGGCTGCCCATTTGTACCATACACAATGCACCCATTATAGCTAAACCATTGGTTGTTTGGATCTGCAATGGCACTAGTGGGCATCATTTCCAGGCAATTACAGCATTAGCATATTTTTGCACATCCTCTATTTACAGGATGGCAGCATTAGGGATTAATACCCTGTACAGAATACACAACTAGGGACACCATTGATATAGTTCACTATATTGGCGGTACCACTGGTCAAACAACACTGAGTGTACACACTGTACCATATCAGCAAACAATATTGTTCAGTGACGTCAATAGGACCCGCTGAACATGAGGGTCATTGGCTATTTAGCCAACGTCAACCTGCATTTTCAATAAATGGGGGGTGTCATTAATGGTATTAAGTGTACACGAGGCATTTTTTAAAAGATATCTTTTGCTTTCTGATCTAGGACCGTATTCAGGATACGTATGCTCACATGCGAATTTGCCGGGTGCGTGCGTCCACGGCAAACAGATTGTTCGCCTGGTGCACGCACCCAACATTGTGCCAGTGGGCGGGGGGGCAGCGGGCCGGGGGGCTCGCCCATGGGAACGCACATCGTTCCCATGGGCGTTCAAATGAAAATGCTGGGCGTTCCCATGAAAATCGCGCAGAGACGTGGGCGCCAGGGGCGGGTAGCTGCCTGCCTACTTCCTTCAGAATGTGCATGCACATCTAACGTTAGCTCTGAGCAACCTTAGATGTGTGTCACACGCAGCCGCGGCGGTGCGCGGCGGGCATATTACTCACCCGTTCGCGCCCGCCGTCGGCTAGCGTGTAGTGGTTTCCGGGTCAGCGGCAGCGGGCAGCGGCAGTCTGGTGGGCAGCAGACAGCGTGGGACGCCGACAGGTGTAGCAGTGTGTGCTGTAATGGCGCCGGGAGGCCGGCGCCGCCATCTTGGTTAAGGGCAAATAGCAGATTGGCCCAGGTCTGAGGTTTCCGCCCATACTGACCTGACAGCCAATGGCAGCCGCCCTCTTGGGATATAGGGGATCTGCCTAGGGCTGTTCAGTGTCAGTACAAAGAGTCTCCCGAGGCGTTCACAGCTCCCAGCTGACTCCGGCTCTCTGACTCACCTCTCCTGACCTTGGTGCCTTGCTCGTGCTCTGTGCTGGTCTAGGCTACTGCTTAACCCCATCGCTGCCAGTTCTCTCCACAGTCTGGCCTCTGCCTGTATCCCTGAGCTTCCTGGCCTAGCTCTTCAAGTCTCCTGCTTCCAAGCAATTCTGCAATCTTCATTTCATCATTCATCTTCTTCCAGTCTTCAAGGATCCTTCATTTACCATCAAGTACATTCTCTTTCCGGATCCTCTTATTCTTCAAGACTCCTGCATGTCGTCCTGTGCTATTGAACTGTCATTATTCAAATGAACTTAATTCTTCTAAAAGTGCCTTGCTGGCTCAAGTATTATTTACCACTAACTGCCACTTAAAGAAAGTATTCAAGTGTGTATTGTTTCCATTGATGAATTCTATTATTAAACCTGCACGATTTAATCCTTCCTCCTCTGGTCCGCCTCTGGTTGCTACACACCACACGACTTCATCCAGCCCTTCAGTTGTGACAGTTTGTACTGACCCGATGGAGTCGGGTGTTGAACAGGCTTCCATGGCGGACGTCTTTCAAAGCATCGTGGCTCGTCTTGAACAAGTGGAAACTACCCAACGCCAAGTGGCTCAATTTCTTCAGGCCTTGTCCCCGCCCCAGGCGGCTCCCTCAGTGTCGGTGGCTCCCGCACCAGTGATTCAAGTTCCTGTTTCCACACCAGGATCCGTAGTTCCTTATCACATGCAACTACCAACTCCCAGCAAGTTTGATGGTTCGCCAAAGGGATGCTGTGGGTTCCTGAACCAATGCGATGTTCATTTCACCCTGCAGTCGTCTCACTTCCCAACCTCCAAGGCAAAGGTGGCATATATTGTGTCTCTCCTGGCAGGGTCAGCTCTGGACTGGGTGTCCCCTCTCTGGGAACGCTCTGACCCCCTGCTCAATGACTATGAAGCTTTCATTACCTCTTTCGGTCGCATCTTCGACGAACCTGGCAGAGTGTCTTCTGCTGCCACTGAAATCCTGAGGATTCGCCAGGGTAGCCAATCTGTGGGACAGTATGTTGTGCAGTTCCAGACCCTGTCCTCTGAATTAAAATGGAACGAAGAGGCTCTCGTCTCCGCCTTCTGGAATGGGCTGGCAGGTCGTATCAAGGATGAATTAGCTACTCGTGACTTTCCTGCTACCTTGGCCGAGCTCATCTCCCTGTGCAACAAAGTAGATCTACGGATGCAGGAGCGCCAACTAGAGAGAAACCGATCCGATCGCCTCCGCCCTCGCTTTACCACCAATGTTGTTCCCGTTCCTAGATCAGGTTCTTCCACAACTACACCCCCTGATGAACCCATGCAGATCAATCGCTCTCGGCTCTCCTTGGAAGAAAAGTCCCGTAGACGACGGGAGAATCTTTGCATGTACTGCGGTTCTTCCGCCCATTTGCTGTCCTCTTGTCCATTGCGTCCGGGAAACGGACGCTCCTAACCTCCCAGAGGGAGGCCCGGTTAGGAGTCCTGCTTTCATCTCCCTCCTCAACTGTTTCCACCATTCCAGTTACCCTTGTGTATCCTCAAGGGAAAATCAAAGTCCAGGCCCTATTGGATTCCGGAGCGGCAGGAAACTTTCTTTCTTCATCCTTCGTCTTTCAACACTCCTTGACAGTACAACCCTTGGTCCATCCCCTGGTTCTCACTGCAGTGGATGGGAGTCGTATTTGTAGTGGGCAAATCACCCTTCAAACCAATCCAGTGACAGTGCTAGTCGGTGCTTTACATCAAGAGACTCTAGAGTTTTTAGTCCTTCCTCAGTCATCACACCAGATGGTCCTGGGCCTACCATGGCTCGCTAAACACAATCCTCATATTGATTGGACCAGCATGGAGATCAAAGCATGGGGTACGAACTGTCTAACCACTTGCATGCCTCGTATCCTTCCACTCAATCAAATTAATCCTCAAGAAGGAGGCCCCAGTCTTCCATCTTCACCAGCTTCACCCATGTCTATACCCACACCATACCATTCTTTTTCGGATGTATTCAGCAAGGGAGGTGCCGATACTCTGCCCCCTCATCGTCCTTGGGACTGTCCGATAGAGTTGATACCCGGGAAGTTCCCACCGCGGGGCCGTATCTACCCCTTATCTCTACCCGAGACCAAGGCTATGTCTGACTACATTCGTGAGAACTTGAATAAAGGCTTCATTCGTCCATCCACTTCGCCAGCCGGAGCGGGGTTTTTCTTCGTAAAAAAGAAAGATGGAACTCTCCGGCCATGTATCGACTATAGGGGTCTAAACGATATCACTGTCAAGAACCGCTACCCATTACCCCTCATCACCGAACTCTTCGATAAGATCAGAGGGGCTTCTATTTTTACCAAACTGGATCTGAGAGGGGCGTACAACTTGATCCGAATTCGTTCCGGTGACGAGTGTAAAACGGCTTTCAACACCCGAGATGGCCACTACGAATACCTGGTGATGCCATTTGGTCTTTGCAATGCCCCGGCCGTCTTCCAACAGTTTGTAAACGACATATTTCGGGACTTACTGTATCATTCCGTCGTGGTGTATCTCGATGATATCCTCATCTTCTCCCCTAACCTCCATCTCCATCGTCAAACCGTCTCTGAAGTCCTGCGGCGTCTACGCCAAAATCAATTATTCTGCAAGCTAGACAAGTGCGTTTTCGAGGTCACTTCCATTCCATTCCTTGGCCACATCCTCACCAGCACTGGGATAGAGATGGACCCAGAGAAAGTAAGAGCCATCCTTGACTGGACAGCGCCTACCACGCTCAAAGGCATCAAGAGGTTCCTGGGCTTCTCAAATTATTATCGTCGCTTCATCCGGGACTTCTCCACCCTTGCTGCACTTCTTACTGCTCTAACCCGTAAGGGAGTAGATCCAAGTCAGTGGCCTCTCTAGCCTTCCAACAACTAAAGAATGCGTTTGTCTCCGCTCCAATTCTTCTTCAGCCAAATCTCGACAAACCCTTCATTCTCGAGGTGGACGCATCCTCAGAGGGAGTCGGGGCAATCTTGTCGCAGAAAGAGGAGGACCAGGAACTTCACCCTTGTGCCTTCTACTCCAAGAAGTTTTTTTCCAGCAGAGAAGAATTACCCCATTGGGGAGCAAGAGTTACTGGCAGTCAAGTCAGCGTTGGAGGAGTGGCGGTACCTCCTGGAGGGGCACGACATAAGATCACTGTATACTTTGACCATAAGAATCTCTCTTTTCTCAAGCACGCCCAATGCCTTACTGCTCGTCAAGCCCGCTGGGCCATGTTCTTCGAACGATTTGATTTCCAGATCAGATTCAGACCCGGGTCGATGAATGCCAAGGCCGATGCTCTTTCACGCTCTTTCGAGACTCCGGCAGACCTTGAGACTCCTCCTCGACCAATCCTCGATCCTCTGGTTTTTGCTCAAGTTACGGTCCAACCTTCACCTCCGGGCAAAACCTTTGTTCCCCTCAATCTTCGCAAGAGAGTGCTGTCCTGGGCACACGCTTCCCGTTTCGCAGGACATACTGGTGCACAGAAGACCCTAATGTTTCTATTACGTTCATATTGGTGGCCCACCATTCGTCGAGATGTAACCAGCTTTGTCGCCTCCTGTGTAAAGTGCGCCCAGCATAAGTCCTCCAGAACGTCTCTTGCCGGTCCTCTTCTACCTCTAGCCATACCCACAGAACCATGGTCCCACTTGTCTATGGACTTTATCTGCGAACTTCCTCCCTCCAAAGGGCATACGGTAATCTGGGTGGTAGTTGACCGGTTCTCAAAAATGGTGCACTTCTTCCCATTGAAAGGCCTCCCATCCGCTCCAGTTTTGGCTCAGCTCTTCATTTCCACAATCTTCAAACTTCATGGGTTGCCCAAAGAGATTATATCTGACCGTGGAGTGCAGTTTGTTGCAAAGTTTTGGAGGGCCCTCTGTTCCGCTGTACAAGTCAAACTCAAATTCTCCACCGCTTTCCACCCACAAACCAACGGGCAGACGGAACGCGTCAACCAAGACTTGGAAGCCTTCATTCACTTATTCATCTCTTCTTCTCAAGACGACTGGGTAGACCTTCTGCCTTGGGCGGAATATGCGCACAATAACTCTTATCATTCATCCTCCGGCACCACTCCCTTTTTTACTGTTTTTGGCAAACATCCCCGATCTCCAGATTTCTCAGACTTATCTTCTTCCGATGTTCCTGCAGCTGCTGCTTCCTTACAACGGTTTGCGAAAATCTGGTCAGACGTTCATACCGCTCTCCTCAAAGCATCCGCTCGATACAAAAGGATGGCGGACAGGAAAAGAAGAGCGGCTCCCAAATTGAAGGTTGGAGATCGAGTGTGGCTGTCTACCCGCCACATACGCCTTCGGTTACCATCTATGAAGCTGGGTCCCCGGTTCATCGGGCCATTCCCAATTACTCAAGTTATTAACCCTGTCGCCTACAGACTACAGCTTCCTTCTTCCCTGAAGATCTCAAATTCTTTTCATGTGTCTCTTCTAAAGCCCTTGAGATTGAACTTATATCAGAAGAAGGTGCCCAAACCGCCCAAGATTGGCTCAGAGAGAGAGACAGAGTTCGAGGTGAGGCACATCATCGACTCACATTGTCGCAATGCCCATCTGCAGTATCTGGTAGAATGGCTTGGATTCGGTCCTGAAGAGAACTCCTGGGTTGATGCTGCAGATCTTCATGCTCCCCGTCTGGTGAGGCAATTCTTCCAAAGGAACCCACACAAGGTGCGTAGGTGCCCTAGGGGCACCCAGAAAAAGGGGGGTACTGTCACACGCAGCCGCGGCGGTGCGCGGCGGGCATATTACTCACCCGTTCGCGCCCGCCGTCGGCTAGCGTGTAGTGGTTTCCGGGTCAGCGGCAGCGGGCAGCGGCAGTCTGGTGGGCAGCAGGCAGCGTGGGACGCCGACAGGCGTAGCAGTGTGTGCTGTAATGGCGTCGGGAGGCCGGCGCCGCCATCTTGGTTAAGGTCAAATAGCAGATTGGCCCAGGTCTGAGGTTTCCGCCCATACTGACCTGACAGCCAATGGCAGCCGCCCTCTTGGGATATAGGGGATCTGCCTAGGGCTGTTCAGTGTCAGTACAAAGAGTCTCCCGAGGCGTTCACAGCTCCCAGCTGACTCCGGCTCTCTGACTCACCTCTCCTGACCTTGGTGCCTTGCTCGTGCTCTGTGCTGGTCTAGGCTACTGCTTAACCCCATCGCTGCCAGTTCTCTCCACAGTCTGGCCTCTGCCTGTATCCCTGAGCTTCCTGGCCTAGCTCTTCAAGTCTCCTGCTTCCAAGCAATTCTGCAATCTTCATTTCATCATTCATCTTCTTCCAGTCTTCAAGGATCCTTCATTTACCATCAAGTACATTCTCTTTCCGGATCCTCTTATTCTTTAAGACTCCTGCATGTCGTCCTGTGCTATTGAACTGTCATTATTCAAATGAACTTTCTTCTTCTAAAAGTGCCTTGCTGGCTCAAGTATTATTTACCACTAACTGCCACTTAAAGAAAGTATTCAAGTGTGTATTGTTTCCATTGATGAATTCTATTATTAAACCTGCACGATTTAATCCTTCCTCCTCTGGTCCGCCTCTGGTTGCTACACACCACACGACTTCATCCAGCCCTTCAGTTGTGACAATGTGCGTGTCAAACATTCATTCGCAGCCAGTGCGTGTGAACACAAGCTGCAAATGTGTGGCGGCCAGGCCTTGCGAATCAACTGGAATAACCCCCCTAGTGTGTATGGGAGTTTAGTGTACATAGATAAAATGGTTGGGCTCAACAATTTTTTGCAAATCTTTTCTTTATTTTAGCGAGTACGATTGAAGCGTTCGGAAATAAAAGTCAGTCTAAACTGTCTTTTATTTCCTCTGCAGATCGCCAAAGATGGGGCGGGGGCTGACGTCATTTGACCACAGCCACCAATCCTGAGCAGGCATCAACCCATCTGCGTTCCCAACATTTTCATGGGGACGCCCATAAAACACTAGCCCCCTACCAGTGTGAACGCCTCTGCGACTGTGATAGTTACCAAGGCGTTTGCGCAGTGGCCCTGCCTGTAGGAATTCGTATTAGCGGCCGTATATACGGCCGTTAATACGAATTAAAACGACATCGGAGGGTTACAAAGCAGTCGTATTTGACTGCTTTGTAAATTCCCCTCCGTAACACAACTTTGCATACGACGTATGCAGTCGTATTCATTCGTATCAAGAATACGAATACAATTTTTTGTATTCGTATTCTTTTTAAATTAAGTAGTTTTTATTGCATTTTCATAACATAACACACATAAGCAAGGTACAAAATCCCGACAGAGACGTAGGAATTAAATACTGCATAGTACTAAGTAGTATTTTGAACAATTACAGGATAATATATGAGTATAATTAAGTTAGGCAAAACTGATCCCCTTTTGCTGCTAAGGATATAGTACAGTGGCCCGAAGGCGCCATCCGGGCACACACATCAATAAAAAATGATGGGTCATAATCGCAGGCTAATATTATAAATGGTACTACCAGACTATACATGAGAAGCGTAACAAAGTTTTGGTCAGCTGTCGGGAGACCTAAGCCCACTAACTCTAATAACATAATTAAACCCACCCCCCCATAAGCCAAATCAAACCGCCCAGAAAACCTCCCACCCTGTACAACCCATCCCCAACTTAGGCGTACCTGGATCCCTAAAGATATCCCCCCCCCCCCCACTATCTAATATAGGTTACAGGACAAGGCAGACTAGTGGCCTATAGATATAGTAGCTAACCTACTATATATGGGGTGAGGAGACAGGGATCTACCCATTCTGCGCAGTGTGTGACAGGATGGGTTTGCAGATCTCTCTCTCACCACCACAAGTACCCCTCCCCCCTCCCCCCCCTCCCCCTTTTTTTGGGAATACCTATCGCACATGAAAATATGTATTTCATAGAATTCAATACTGAAATAGTTGTCTGAAGGGGTCGACACAGAAATAAATTCTTCTATCTGGATTTTTTCCACGTGCGAATAATAATAATAAAAATACAGAAGCATTGACTATATTTATAAATTTAAGGTCAGTCAGACCAATGGTCTGCATGGTCATACAAATTCTCTTAGACATACATGCTTCTGTGTATCTATATACATATAATTCTCACTACCCTTATTACGTATTTTTTATATATAGTCCTCTATATCTTTTTATTTATTTATTTTTTATTTATTTATTTAACCTTTTTCATAATTTCTCTTATTCTTGGTATATTTTACTGTTATTATTATTATTGTTAGTCCTGTATAAATAAGTCTGCATACATAAGGCGCATGATGCACTATGTCTGATCAATCTGGAATGCGACATAATATATACTGGAGTCTGGTGCTCTATACATGTATTATATTCATTTATTTCTCTACCAGTGTATATATATATATATATATATATATATATTCTTTTTCCTATTTTTCATTATGAATTTGAAGGATCATAAAAATACTATAAATGGCTACTGCTGATTATCTCACACTCTTCTGCAGAATTATGCTGTTATATAAGACCGCCTAGTAGACAGCAATTTGTACACCCTCATGGATACATATAAATACTAGACACAACCTCTCTGAATAACGATACAAGTATAAAGAAAATCTTCCAATTAAGTAATTAATAGAGTATTTGGGGGAAATTTACTAAAGGAAATTTGTAAAAAATAGGTGTATTTGTATCCAGAAATACACTTATTTTTGACATTTACTATCCCGAAAATACGGCTATTCGTATTGATAGCACATCAATACGACTACGAATTGCCGTATTTTCGGGATAGTAAATGTAAAAAATAAGTGTATTTCTGGATACAAATACACCTATTTTTTACAAATTTCCTTTAGTAAATTTCCCCCTTTATCTCTGATAATATACCTCTAGACTAAATATGAAATAAGTTCTTGGACACACTGCTTATCTCTGTTATAAACTGAATTAATATATTTATCTAAGCTTCAGATATATACATTTGTTATTTCTTTATAAATCTATTTATAATTTTTGGTTGATTAATTGGGCAAATGGAAACCAATGGACTAATTAACTTAGGCTTCCAACCTATAAATAAGCACCTGGATTACCAGCAAGTTATCCGTCTTGAGAAAGTCTCCATTTGATTCAGGAGACGAAACGCATTGACGTCATCAGACCACGGACGCACTTGGGCTACAGGCTGCCGCATACAAGATCGCTGTGCATCTCCAGCTCTCGTTTACCCCGTTCACCCTGCAGGGCTCACGCCCTAACATCATCCACAGCGTCTGCACTACTTGGACGCTCCTGCTGCCGGAGGAGTTAGCGCTGGCTGACGGCGCATTGAAGCGCCCTGCACGATACCTACTCCAGCCGCCCCCTCGATCAGGAGCAACCAGCTGACGACTTGTCTACAAGGGGTGAGATACAACCAGAGCCCCGCTCTGTATTATTATATCATCGCAATTACCATCATTGCTTGACTATTTACCTCTGGATGCATGTAAATTCACATGCTAAATTCGACCATTCATCCAGCTTATCAACTACTCATATTACTAACAATAACTTTATCTGGATACTAATCCACTAATTCATCACCATACAATAAACTTTTGGACTCTTACAATTGCTGCTATAAACGCATTTGAAATATATTCAAAAAGCGGAGCCCCCAAACTATACGTCCAGTTCTATTCTCAAAACCCTATTATACGGTGTTAATTCCAACAAGCCCACTATATTGATATTAATCTTATTGTTGTCTTCATATATTTATATATTTTTATTTTCTTATTTTTGCTTATTTCTATATGTGAAATTATTTTATGTATTGTGTACTGTAAGCTTTTTTTTATCTTTTTCATATATAAAACTTTGTACCATTCAAGCAGTGTGTCCTCCATTCATTTCTCTGCACAATTGTCTGGCAAAAAAAGAGTGTTAAATTCTTCAAATAAATTGTCAGCAGCGCAAGTACACACCTACCCCCTAGATCCAACTATAGTAGCTAACCTAGCCATGCAAAATACTAACCTACCTCTCTTGCTAACCCAATTACCCTCTACACTATAATATCTATCTAAACCCCCTCCCCCCAAATATAGGAAGGATAAACAGAACAAATGCCTGACAGAGGCAATATAAGGCAGGATCAAATTACTTTAAGCAGCTCCTCTGAACCCAACAGACACAAAAACAATGCGATAAGCATTACATACTGTAGGATACCAGAAAAAAATAAAAATAAAATAGGTGAAACAGAATTTAAACTCTGCTTCAGTTCGGCAAGAATGTTTAGCATATTCATTTAGTTTAGTCCGGCCAAGTGTCAGCGTGTGTCAGGTAGGTAGGTACGACTATTTCTGGCCAATATTCTGTATCGTTAAAGAAAAATGTCAGAAAGGCAGCATGACCCCCACCTTGCATTAAAATAAGCGGGAGGGTATCCAGCACATATAGTGAACAGCTCGTATGGATTAGGTACAATCAAAAAAGATTTTTTAAAGGGACTGCGGCTTCATCAGGACATTTAGGATAGTAACAGCAAAGAGACTCATCTATAAGCACAGGCATAGAAAGCGGAGGACTGAAAGCATATTTATCCGCAGACGTAGTTAGCTTAACAGAGTCAGACGTTGAGTGTAAGTCCAGGACAATCCCATCACTGCACTGCCCATCCAGCCAACTTGGTGTAATAGTGTCAAACAGCTGGAGAAGCCTCTGGGTCGAGGCTGTTATGGCAAACAGGATTTGTTGTATATGGCTCTTCATAGGGCTGGAAAGATGTGACCCAAATTCAATCTAAGCAGCAGGTCAGTAGCGAGGTGGCAGCGGCTAGCACGCCACCAGAACTCACCACTATTGTGAAACAGAAGAGTATAGAATGACGCGAATCCCGGCCAGCACGTCAGGGAGAGAGACACAGCCGTTGAACATAGATAAATTATACTTATGCAATGTAGCCTTTTTAGTAATTGAATAGCTGCACCTGTGCAGATTGTCAATGGCAATGCAGTTAACAGTGAGTAAGTAGGAACTCTTGGCTATTGAGGTAATGTGTCCCTTCTAATGTGAGTGCAGACTCATATTCAACACCGCTATATACATAAGAGGTGGGCAGTCCCAGGCCTGAGCAGCTGAAATAAATGTAATGGTGCCTGTTACACTGGGGCCCCCCAGGTCGAGACGGTCACGGCCTCCTACTCACTACCACAATGCACGTGTACCAGGGTCCAGGGAGCGGAGCAGGCAGCCGGAGCAGATGACTTGGCAGGGCAGGATGACGCAGGACAGCAGTTTAGCTGCCCGGAGCCGCGACGGGCGGTAGCAGCAGCAGGATATCACCTGTCTGTCCATCCAGGAGTTGATCGCTGGCAGGCTTGTGTAAACAGGGCAGCGGCTGGGGGAGCGCACCTCCGGATGCAGCTCCCAAGATGGCGCCCGCCAGCGAGCACACCAGAGCCCAGCAAGACGCACCAGGCCGGGGGAGCCCCCACAGGAGCGCTGGGTCCTCCAGGTGGGCACCGGCCAACACCTCAGGCACAAAGGGAGAGCAGGGGCACCCAGGAGAAAGAAAAGGGAGGCGGCCGGGGAAGTGGCACCCGCTCACCGGTACAGAGCAGTCCAGGGGACAGCGCACACCAAGCAGGACGGGTCACCGCAGTATCACCAGGTCCCAAATCAGCGCCACAAATGCAGAGGAGCAACAGGGGTGCGTAGGAGCAGGGCTGGGGTGCCCAAACTGCAGTGGTAAGGATATTTAGCCGGATTTTAACGGAGCACCCGCACCCTGCGTCCGCTCTCTTGCTTGGCTAAGCCACACCCCTCTTGTATTCGTATTCTTAGTAAATTTCCCCCTCAATCCCTTCACAATATAGTATGTCAATTTAGATGAGTATGAAAGGAAGTTACTTGAAAATATCTACAAGAGTACTAAAGAATTAAGAAATAGAAGTCAAATTTAGGTACTTGGGTACTTGTGTATTATCACGGCACCCGCGAAATTGGCCGCAAATAGGCCACAAATTGCATGCAAAAATCGGATGCGATTTAGTGGCCAATTTTCGGCCGATTGGCAGGCTATTCCATCCTTGCACACCCCCACTATCAAAGTCAGCCCGAAGCGTGGCGAGCAAATGCGGTACGCGTCCTCCCGACCTGTTCATACCCCCACTATCCCCATCGGCGTGGAGCTGATTTTATAAAGTGTGGCGAGTGTAGCGAGCCACCGAGCCCGAAGCGTGGTAAGCGCAGCAAGCCCCACAAGGGTCCGCTTAACACGAGCCCAAAGCATGGCAAGGGGCCGCGGAATACACGTGAAGTAATCCATGTCCCCTCGCGGGGCTCGCTGTGCTCGCCACGCTTCGGGCTCGTTTTACACGTCCCTACATGGGGCTCGCTGCGCTCGCCGTGCTTCGGGCTTTATAAAATCAACTCCGCGCCAACATGGATAGTGGGGGTACGAACAGGTCGGGAGGACACTTACAGCATCCGCTCGCCACGCTTCGGGCTGACGTGGATAGTGGGGGTGTGCTAAATCGCATCGCGGATCACATCGCATGCAACTCATATGCAAATCATATGCAAATCGTGTGCGGTATTTGCATACGATTTGCATACGATGTGATCTGCTGGGAAGTGCCGCCGTGAAACAAAAGAAGTACCAAAATGAGTTTGTGGTATTCAAATCCAAACCCATTAAACCAGTGGTTCTCAAACTTGGTCCTCCGGACACCAAACAGTTCACATTTTCCAGGTCACCTGACAGGTGCACTCATTACTGACTGACACATTTTAAAAAATCCACAGGTGAAGCTAATTATTTAACTTGATTTTGTAAAGAGATCTGCAAAACATGCACTGCCTGGGCTCCTGAGGACCACTTTGAGATCCTGTGCATTAAACGGATACCGCCCTGGAGAAAGAAAAGCGTAGCTCTTTTATTTTGGACTATTGAACTGGTTCTCATTGCGGGCTGTGTGGAGGGACTTAACTAGGAGTCAGTTGACTGGTCCAGACTGTCGGCTCCCATTACTATCTGTCCAGGGATGGTAACTCAATTGTTCCAGCTTTGCGTTGGAGATTGTAGTTCACGCTTATTATTTTATGTATATTGTGAGTACATTTTATTATTAAATTTGTTTTTATCCTATTGATTTGCACTATTGTTGCTTTCTCTGGTTTTGCCATTTCTATGGATCTTTGAAGTGAGCAATCACCATTGACAGATTGAAACAGCAGGAGTGGCCTTTGGATGCTAGCAGCTTTGCCTGATTACACACACGTAATCAACACTGCAGTTACTGCATGGGCTGTAGCCATGGGAGAGTAGAAGGGCTTGGCTGGGCCCTCCCTTAAACTTTTCTCTGGGACCCAGAGATGCCATTTTTTACCCGAGCATGTAATCATACACCACTTTAGTCCAGGATTGCCCACCCTCCCAGAATGGCCAGCAGGGTCCCGGAAATCGGGTCCCCCACCTGGCCCCCCCGGAAAGAGGGGCAACTTTCCTGGAAAGCTGCCACCCCCCCCCCTCCCTCCCAGATCAAATGACATGGATCGTGTAATTTTAGCCCCACCCACCTGCAATAAAAACTGGCATTGCACATTGGGGGCGTGGACAAAACAGTGCTATCGCTCTGGCCATGCCTCCAAACAAGTAGCCACTTGTGTGGCTCCGCCTCCACCCCATCCCTTTTTTTGCTCCAACAAGCCCCGCCCCCCTGTGTTCTGGTTGCCTTCTCCCGGAAAGTGCAGCCAGAAAGCAGGTACTGTAAGTATGCTTTAGTCCACATGATTGTTTGATGAAAGGCTACATTGAAAAGTTGAATATAACATGCAGTAAAACAATAAGACATAATAATAATAATACTAAGACAAGTATGCAGTTGCTAGTATGCCCGCTCAAAGCTAATGTTTCAAAAGCTAGTCTGCCACCTTGTGATTGCCTCTGTGTTTATGCACAGAGGCAATCACAAAGATGTAGATTCACTCGCTGCCAACAGATGGCAGTGTTTCGGAGACACACAAACAGACACTAGACATATATATAGTTGGTAAATGGTAAATTACATATTTAGTAGTACACTTCAAAATCACAGTTTTGCGGTGGCATGTGTGGGAGTCCAAGATCAGAGCACTGCAAACAGATTTCCACTTAAAAAAACCTCATGATTTCCTCTGGTACAATAAACAACTTAGAACATTGTAAGATGGAACCAATCAGTGATATTGTTATCTATTTCCAAACTAATGCTGGCTACATACTGAGAAATAACATTAACAATATGCACGATACCAAGATCGTTTACGATATATCGCGAACATTGGCCAGTGTGTAATCTCAATATCGTTAACAATGCGCACTCCTGTGTATCGTTAAAGACGCCCCCTGACGTCTCTGCATGCAGCTCAATCTGACAATATTGTCAGGGACTGCATGCATAGCAGGGGCCTGGTGACATCACCGAACAATATCGCCAACCTATATCGTTCAGTGTACAAGCGCCCGCAGCATCGACAATATCGGCGGTGTTGGGAATCGTTAAATGTGTGCCTAGCATAATGGTGCCTACACAGGGCGACACTGCTGAGCCATCTGAGCAATGTAGATCGCTCAGATGGCTCACCAAGATCGCTCAGCACACAGCGGTGCACAGCAATGTGTCAGCGATGTGTGCTGATCAATCTGTCAGGGTCAGTGTTCTCTGGTGAGATTTATCCTTCATGCGGGGTCACTGGGCGAAAGCAACGCATGGGGCCGCGCATCGCTATCGCTATGGCCCCTACACAATGAGGGGCATTTTCTCAGCAATCTAGTGAGATCACTGAGAAAATGCCCTGAAATTGACCAGTGTATAGGCCCCATCAAGGATGGACTGGGTCGCCATATCAGCCCTGGCATGTGTGCATGTGTACACACCAGGCACGAGTAGCCACACGCACGGCATGCATGCACTGCTGATCCCAGCTTTCATGAAAGAGGGGAATAGCCGCATGTGATGCCCCCCTGTCTCTTGGACCCATTCAGCACACAGAGAAAGCCGCTGGACCTGCCGTGAGTCCAGCGACTCTCTCTGTGCGCCGATTGGGAGGTGGTGCCTCCACCATGCAGTGACAAATCAGCCCACCTGGCCATCGGCCCTTCTGGCATTTGCCAGAAGTGCCAGATGGTCAGTCCGACCCTGGGCCCCCTAAGAGCTTTGATCGGTACCATGTATTAATCAACTGCACGACTTAAGTTCTCATACATATAACACTCTTGCAGAATAAATAAATTAGCAGCTTCTAACAACCACAGCCATTTTCTCTAGCTTCCTGTGTTCTGTCACACATTACAGTAAACACCAAGCCACACACACAAGTGTTACAGGTTTCACTAGCTGTCAGGAAATTCAGCAAATCAACATTATGTTGTCTCTGTCCATTTCTATGTATTTTTGTTAATTAATTTCTAACATGAGTATGCATGTACAGTATAAGGGCCCGACTCAGACCGGATCACTGATCTGCAAATTGCAGATGACTGCGTGTAGATAGCCGACTGCCCAGACAGGGCCGTAACTAGGGGGGCTGGGGGGGCACGCACACCTGGCGCTGGAGGGGGGGGAGCTGTCAGGTCCGGGGACAGCCAGCGGAGGTCCGGTGACAGGAAGCGGGGTTCCGGGTAGCTGCTGTAGCGGCAGTTTGACTCCGTCCGTCTCTCTACTAGCGCGGCGGCGGGAAGTGCTGATGACTTTGAAAAGACTTGCCAGACGCTGATTGGCTGAATTCAGCCAATCAGCGTCCGTCAAGTCTTTTCAAAGTCATCAGCGCTTCCTGCCGCCACGCTAGTAGGAGAGACGCACTGAGTCAAGCTGCCGCTACAGCGGCTACACCAGTCCCCGGAACCCCGCTGACTGTCCCCAGACCCCCGCTGGCTGCACACAGGTATGTATGTTGTCAGCGGGGAGGGGGGGGGGGGTCTCCGGCACCAGGGGCAAGGCGGTCATTTGGTCCCCCCCCGGTCAGGGGAAGGGGGGGGGGGCACCAAAATGACTGCCTTGCCCCGGGCGCCGGAAACCATAGTTTCGGCCCTGGCCCTGACAGAAAGTGTAACTACTCTGTGCAAATCTGTGAGTGAATTGCGAAAATATCACTATTCACTATGTATCTGCAAATCCACAAGCAATTCCCGATCCATCTAATGATTTTCCAAGTCTGTGCAAATGTAAGTCTGACTCTTCCACAACTCTGTGACAGATACAGGCCAATTAAGACCGGCGCTGATGTCACACACCCTCCCATAATATTCCTGGGCATGCCTGCGGTTTTCTGTCACTCCCAGAGAGCAGCCAGTTACCGCCCCCAAACGCCAACTTCCTGTCAGGCAAATTGTGAAGGGATTGCAATTAGATATATATGCTACTTCTGTCGATATTTGGGCATACCTATGCGCGATCCTTCAATAATCGATTGATCTGCAAATTGCGCAGATCAGCGATCAACTCTGAATAACCCGTATGCTGGCTTTTATATGAATTTTTACTTTTGCACAGTAATGGCACTATTCCTGAGGGACAGGTTTGGGGAGACTTGGGTGCCACTGAGCTGAAGAAGCGGGAGTAATAAAACAGGCTGCGGGCTAGGGCCGGATTAAGGGCCTAATGGTCCTGGAGCTGAAAACGGTCAAGGGCCGATCATGAAAAGTGAAGGAGGTGAGGCAATAAAATATAGAGGTGTATAACCCATATACTATTAGCCGCAGCGTCTCCTTAATTATATAAAAGTATAACAATTGCATAATTGTGTGAAATAGGAATGCCATTTTAATACTTAATAATGATTTAATAATGATTTATGGCCAACTATGTGGAAGCTGGTGTCTGTCTAGTCATCCTGCTGTCATGGCGATGGGCCTATTTAATGAGGAATGGAGTTGCAGCACTATCTGCCTTATTGTTAATCTTGCCCTAGCCGGGGCTATGGGTGGATAGTAGAGTAACCAAAGGATACCTACAATTTGTTGAACAACACTGCTATAGATATCTCTGAAATAAAAATAAACAGAATAACTAGAAAGCATCCAAATTAAAGTTAGAGGATGGACCGCTAGAGAAAAACCAGTTGCCTGCGATCAACAAGTCACTGCCCAGACAAAAACAATAACCGCCATTTGCATAGGAAAACACAGAGGGGGTTTCTGGTTGCCCAGAAACCCCCATCCTCTTGGCAAATGGTTCAAATTATCAATGGAATATAATGTGATTACTAGAGCTGCCACCACATCATGCAGTGTAAGGGACAAAGCAGAGCTGATGCACATGCCTAGTGGTCCTCAATTGGTGCACTGGACCAGAGAGTAGCTACCAAGTAAAAGGGACAGGTGCCTTACCATAAGTTGGGAGAATGTGTGCTTTGAAAGTGCAGTACTGGTCTAATTATGTTTGTGATTTTTTTATGGTATGCTTAACCTTTTCATGACAACTAATTTATATTATTTACTCCAGTCCCCGAGAGCTACCAACAGTTCACGTTTTCTAGACCACCTAGCTGGGGCACAGGTGCACTCATTACTGACTGACACATTATAAATGATCCACAGGTGGAGCTAATTATTTCCCATAAGATTCTGTGTGGAGACCTGGAAAACGTTAACTGTTGGTAGATCTTTAGGACTGGAGTTGGCTATCCCTGGCCTATACAATATAGACATTTATATATATATATATATATATATATATATATATATATATATATATATAGTATTATATATATTAATACTGTATTTCATACAGTATCCAGTGTAAATAAAAAAAGACCAGTGTGTACATTAACCCCATTGAGTGGTGGGTTTTGCTGGGACAGGACAAACCTACCAGGTTTGTCCTGCCCCAGCAAAACAGACCAAAGAACTGGAAGGGCCCCCTCACCTCCGCTCCGGCATTTGTACGCCGGATCTCCCCTGCTGCCGCTGCCCCAGCCACCAGTCAAAGTCAGCATTGACCACAGGCGGCAGGCTCTGGGATTTTCGCAGCGGCTCAGGAGGACTCTGGTGCTTGAACTCGCGCTCCCGAGCCCCCCCCCCCCCCCCCCCCGAGCCGCCCCGAACATCCCCGTGCCTGCCACCTACTTCACTGCTGAAAAGTGAATGGCGGCTGGCGGCAGGGGTCAGGGGAGCTCCGGCGTAGATCGCCGGAGCAGAGGTGATGGGGGGAGTGACGGGGGGGGGGGGGGCTCTAGAGGTGGTGCGCCAGTGGTGCACAGGGTCGTTACTAGGTTCTTTTAGTGCTCCCACAGACTCCTGCTCTCCAATGTTCCACAGAGTGGTCATTTGTGTACTTCATTTGGAAACCCCCTCTTGAAATCCTGCTATTGACACTGACATGAAAAATTGTCACTGCCCCGCCATTTAGAATTTAAAAAAAATGTTTTTTTTTTAATATGTAGCATTAACAGAGGTGGGCCCCTCGCATGGCTCTCTACGCTCCCCATGCTTCGGGCAAGGTACCTTGCTGCGCTTGGCACACTATTTCTATTACACTACTATTCTCCTGCCACACCACCATAGTGGATGGTAGGGCATGAAGTACTGCTTGTCGGCACATATCAGTTAAAAAAATTTGTCGACCTTTTGACTGTCAACCTTCCCATTGTCGACATAATTCTTGACCTTAAGACCCTGTCAACCTTGCCCATGTTGTCCTATTTCAGGTGTCAATCTAAGGCCTGTTGACCTTCTGTGGTCGACCCAATGTATGTCGACCTTAATAGGGTCGACCTAATCATGACCGTATACCGCTACAGCAGGAGTCAACCCTCTCTCCCTGCAGGAAGTACAGGAAGACAAGGCAGCGTTGCCTACTTATAGCTGCCCTCTCAGGGAGAGTGCGGGGAGGGGCCACCGATGGACAGGAAAGGGGCATGGCAGAGGCGTGGCCACTGAAGAATATTCATGTTTAGGGGTGTGGCCAGTGCAATTGTGTCCTTGCGGCCATGCCCCAATGTCCAATGCTGGTATTTCATGCATTGGACAGCAGTGGGTGAGACCACAAGGAAGCGATTTGCATCTTTGGTCCCACAGAACTTTCCCCGCGGAGGGGGGGGGGGGGTCGCGGGAGACTACATGCAATCCGTGAGGCTTGCCCCACATACATCTGACCCACATTATCAAGCCAAATGTGGGTACCCCAACTAGATTATAGCATAAACCATCCTGTATCATGTGCTAAATTTGCTCACAATTGTAAAGCACTACATAAAATACTGGTACCACAGACGTATATTAATAATAATTTAACGCAAACAATACTCATTATATTATACACTTAAAATAACCTACATATTACATCTGTGAATGATGCAGATGTGTAACATGAATATTATTTAAGACATGCAAAAAAAAAAATGCATTCTGTTCTACCGCCACTAGTTGGCAGCAGGTATCGATTCAATTCTTTAAAATGTAAAAGTGTTTTGAAAATCAGCCGTCACGTCACGAATATATTTGCTGGTCATCCACTGCATAAAACAGATTATAATATATGGTTCAATATGTGCAGCTTGCATTTGCAGTGTATATTTCACATGCAGTGGCCAGAGTAAATGATCATGTACAGTGCAATATTCACTGTCTCTGTAAATAGCATACATTGGAGAAATTCAGTATGTCAGTTGTGTTTACGGTTCCACCAGACTTGCACATTTATATTTGCAGCAGCCTAGGGTTACGAGCAAAAATGTGCAAGTCCGATACTAGAAGGAGCAACAGAGGGGTAAGTTTGGGTGTCATTGCCTACATCACATTCTATTGCAAGGGCAACTCGTACCCCCCGCAACCTGCTCGTGGCTAATAAGATTCCCCCTATTGCAATAGACAATACAACTGGACCATGATTCTCACTATTGTTTTTGCACACTGGTGTGTTCGCTTGTATTGTTTCTCTGCAGGGGCGTAACTAGAACTCTCTGGGCCCCGTAGCAAAATTTTAAGAGGGGCCCCCTTGTACAGGGTGACAGACACACATGGGTAGTAGGCTACAGGGGGGGGGGGTTTACGCACAGAGATAGGGGGTACAGTGGGACAGACACATGGATAGTGTGGGGATAAAATTTGTCACAAAAACATTCACATAGGGTTAGGAGGGTACACAGTGTCATACACGGGAAGGGGATGTTTGGCAGGTATAAGGTGTCATAATACACAGACACAGGAAGGATGTAGGAGGGACAGGATTTCACACACACAGGGGTAGTGGGCTACAGGGCGGTCACGCACAGGATAGGGGTTAGAGAGGGTCACACACACACAGTGGATTAAAGGGTATGGGTGAGAAGGTTTCACACAGGGATAGGGGTACAGGGGGTCTGACACCGGGAGAGGAAAGAAGTGGGGGGATAAGGTTTCACACACACATACAGGGGTTGTGGGGTCACACACGAGAGATTAGGGTGGTAGGGGGAACAAGGTGTAGGGGGGGGGGGGGTGATAAGACCTGACATACACAGGGGTTCGCACACTGGGGTGTAGGTGGGTATAGGGCTCACCAGGCACTTACCAATCTGTTGGTCAATGTATTCCCGGGTGTTAGGGAGGTCCGTGGACATAGGGTGAAGGGGAAATCCTGAATTGGAATCCAGGATGTACTGCTGCAAACAGATGGCCGCCCGGCTGGAAGCACGGGGATGTCACCCCCGGGCGTCTGCGCGGGGGTGGGGTGGGGGTGTCACGGTTTTAGAACAGCACAGGTGTCTCACTCTCCAGCGCCTGGGGGGGGGAGAGATCCTCAGATGCCGGTGCCCTTTTCTGCAGTGCAGTGTTACCGGGTGCAGGGGGAGCAGCGGGACCTGGGGACGGCTCGGGCCCCATAGCAACTGCACCCCCTGCACCCTCGGTAGTTACGCCACTGTTTCTCTGCATTGCAATATATCCTGTATTATTATGTCAGAGATGGTAGCATTATTTCTAACTGTGGGGCCGATTCAGACCCATTCATTATGGGCCGAATTCCTCCCATCCCTGATGTTTGGGGTTTGCGCATTGCATGCATGTGCAAACCCCGGGAGCGAATTGGCGCATTTCACACTTGCCGAGCCGTTCGCTCAGTAAGGGGAGGGAAGGGGGCGGACATGGGGTGGTAGCAGGGCGTCCCCATAGAAATGCTGGGTGTTCCCAGGCGTGGCGATGCCTGCTTGGGGCGGGCAGCTCACGTCACATGATATCAGCGCCTGCTCCCACATTTGGAGAACAGCGGCCATAAGCATTGACTTACTTGTCAGACAAAAGGCTGGAAAAATCATTCAATGGTGAGCAATCATTGAATGATTTGTCCAGTGTAAGGGGAACTTAGGACAGGAGGCATAGTGGTAGACATGGAAGATGCAGTGGGGTGAAGTAAACTGTAGTAACATGCGCACATGGCAGATGGATATGCTTTTAGGAACAGATGGGATTTCATCATTGAAGGCAAACATCGATGACTAACACAATGATGGCCATCCTTAATGGGAAGTCGCTCCAGTAGTGGGGGTTGGGGGGGTCAGTCGGGCAGCATGGGAGAAATCATGGATCTGAAAATAAGATGAAGTAATCAAGATTGAGCAAAGGGAATGGTCATTGATAGACCAGGGAGGGCAGGAGGGAATATGTTGCATGTATATCTACTCTCCCAGAGTACTCTTGCTTTTTGGGATAGTCCCCAGCAAACCTGGAAGATTGGGCACTCCTTCCGTATCCTACAGGCTTCCTAGGGAAGCAGGAAGGATATGCAGGTGAAGCCGGGAACCGTGGGTTCTTGCAGAGGAGGTGGGGCCAAAATGGTGCAAATCACCGTTCCTTTAGCCTCACCCCTCCTTGAGGCACCAGCAATTCATACTCACCATTTAGTAATCATTTAAGGGCAGTTTCAGTGTTTGATAGTTCCTGAAATGTCTTCTTGGATATGTAGGATCAGGGGCTCTGACAGGTCGGCCGGGCCGGGCTACGCCCCCGTGAAAAATAAAATAAATAAGAGGGAGAGGAGAGGCTGCCGCTGCAGCTGTCTCGCACCCCATCTCAGCACACAGCAGTGTGAGCTGAGCTAGGGAGAGAGGCTGTGCTGTGACAGCAGCCTGTCATCTCGCTCCCCACTGCCCAGCTTCCTGAAATGGGAGAGGGGGAGCGGGACCTGGGACCCTCCAGCAGACCTGGACCAGGGTAAAAAGTACCCCCCTCTCGACGCCACTGGGAGGGATATATTTTTAGTATTAACTATACTTCATGGTTCCCTGATGATGCATTTGTTAACTTCCTAAAGTATGCATTGTGAAATATCTGTGAACTCAGGGTTGGATTAGCCCACAGGGGGCCCACCTCCTGCCTGGGGGCCCACCTCCTTCTCTAGGGATCAGGTTCCAGACTGTGCTCTTGAAATAAACATTGTAAATAAGTTACTTTATATTGCACAGGACTGTGGTGCATCTTGCAAAGGGCATAGCTGTTATTAATGTGGAACATTATCACACCTCCCAACTGATTCTCGCTCAATTAGTTCATTCGTCTTACTTAGGAATGCTGGCTAACCCTGGTAAGGGTCATACAAATTGACAAATGTAAATAGTTTACAGAAGATCTTACCTTTGATCAGAACTTTAGGGGTAAATTTACGGCAATTCGTATTTGTATTGATAGCACATCAATACGACTACGAATTGTTGTATTTTCGGGATAGTTAATCTAAAAAATAAGTGTATTTCTGGATACAAATACACCTATTTTTTTACAAATTTCCTTTAGTAAATTTCCCACTTAATGTGCATGGATGATGGAACATTATTTCTTACAATGATGGATAAACAACTAACAACTGACTACTGACAACAGCTGAGGCATAGCTTATGCAGATTTGTATTACTATTATTATTATAAATTATTATTTATAAGGCACCACAAGTGGTTGCCATACATAGGGCACACATTACAACAATACAGGGTACACAGCAGGGCCGGATTAATCCTTCGGGGGGCCCGGGTTACATAGTTACATAGTAGGTGAGGCTGAATAAAGACTTGCGTCCATCTAGTTCAACCTATGTTTATAGTAGCTTATCCCTTGTTGCATAGTATGTTCTGATATTTTACAGACAGATTATGTTACTTATTCGTACCCATGGATGTTTTTAACCAATAAATGTTTATCCAACCTTATTTTAAACATATTTATAGTGTCTACCGACACCACTTCTCCAGGAAGAGAGTTCCAAAGTTTGACTGCTCTGACTGTGAAGAAATTTTTTCTTCTAGATGAACAAAATCTTTTTTCTTCTAATCTAAACTCGTGCCCTCGCGTCCTAGATTCCTTTTTAGTAGAAAAAAGGGTGTTTGACAGTTCCTTATATTGTCCCCTAAAATATTGATACATGTTGAGCATATCCCCTCCTTAAACGTCTTTTCTCTAGTAGAAATAGTCCCAAATTATTTAATCTTTCCCCATAGCTTAAATTCTCCATTCCCCTAATTAGCTTTGTTGCTCTTCTTTGGATTTTTTCTAATTCTATGATGTCCTTTTTATAGTCTGGGGCCCAGAACTGCACTGCGTCTTCGAGGTGCAGTCTAACCAATGATTTGTACAGAGGCATAATTACTTTTGAGTACCTAGTTTCCATGCCCCTTTTAACCCCTTCACGACATATGACGTATATATACGTCATATGTCGGTTGCGGGGGAATCAAGCCAGCTCACGGAGTGAGCTGGCTTGAAAGAGAGCAGGTAATGGCTGTATATTACAGCCAGGTCCCTGCTCTCACGGCCACGAGCGGCGAGTTCGCCGATCGTAGCCGTTTAACCCTTTAAGCACCGCGGGCAAAGCGCCCGCAGTGCTTAAATAGCTGATCGGAGGGGGGGCGCCCCCCTCCGGCGCCGATCGGGGCCCCCCGCAGCGAGATCGGAGGGTGCCGATCGGTTGCCATGGTAGCCAGGGGTCTAATGTAGACCCCTGTGCTGGCCGTGTATGCATACCTATTACATCCTGCCTCAGGCAGGATGTAATAGGAAGTGCATAAAATCACTACGTTCAGCCATAGAGCTCTATGGCTGAACCTAGTACAGGCGATCGCGCCCCCTAGTGGTCAAGTACACTAGGGGGCCTTGTAGTAAAAGTAAAAAAAAAAAAAAATAAAGTTTAAAAATAAAAAAAAAATAAAAAAATATTAAAAGTTCAAATCACCCCCCTTTCCCCATTTCCCAAATAAAAATAAATAAAAAATAAAAAAATAAACATATTTGGTATCGCCGCGTTCCTAAAAGTCCGATCTATTAAAATATAACATTAGTTATCCCGCACGGTTAAAGGCGTAAACGGAAAATAATCCCCAACGCCAAAACTACGTTTTTTGGTCGCATCGCGTACCCAAAAAAAAATAACTAAAAGAGATCAGAAAGTGCCCATATCCCATAATGGTATTAATTAAAAAGTACACTTCAGCCCGCAAAAAATGAGCCCTCACCCAGGTCCGTAGGTGGAAAAATAAAAAAGTTATAAGCCGCAGAACATGGCGACGCAACGCAAATTAGAAAAACCGTAAAAGTTGCGATTTTTTTTTTTAGTGGTAAAACATAACGAAAACTATATAAGTTTGGTATCACCAGAATCGTAACGACCCATAGAATAAAGATAACCCATCATTTTAAATGAACTATGAACTCCAAAAAAAACGTAACCAGCGCAAAATTGTGCAATGGCGTTTTTTTTTTTTTTTACCCCACATTGAATTATTTCCTGATTCCCCAGAATATTATACGGTATAGTAAATGGTACCATTACAAAGTACAACTTGTCCCGCAAAAAAAAAGCCCTCATGTGTCTATATAGCCGGAAAATTAAAAAAGTTACGCTTATTTGAACGCAAGGAGGAAAAAAAAAAAAATTACCTTAAAAGGCAATGTCGTGAAGGGGTTAATACATGCGAGAATTTTGTTGGCCTTTTTTGTTGCTATATTACATTGAGCATTACACCCCAGTTTGTTGTCTATTTGGACTCCTAGATCCTTTTCGAGTACTGATTTACCCAATTCATCCCCGCTCAGGTTATAACTAGCACATTGGTTATGTCTCCCAAGGTGCATGACCTTGCATTTGTTCACATTGAACCTCATCTTCCACTTTTTTGCCCACTCATCTAGATTGTCAAGATCATTTTGAAGCGTGGTGACATCTTCTGATGATTTAATAACTCTGCTCAGTTTTGTATCGTCCGCAAAGATGGATACATTGCTGAGTAACCCTATCCCAATATCGTTAATAAAAATGTTAAACAAAATGGGCCCAAGAACCGAACCCTGTGGCACTCCACTTAGTACTGGTATCATATTTGATACGGCACTGTTCACGACCACTCCTTGTTCTCTATTACACAGCCAGTTCCCTACAGATATTTTCCCCTAATCCCATGTCCTCCATTTTATTTATCAACCTCTTGTGTGGTACTGTGTCGAAGGCTTAAGCAAAATCTAGGAAAATCACATCTACAGCACCGCAGCTTCCCCCAGCACCGCAGCCCCCTCCTCGTTCAGGTGCAATCCATCACGACAAAAAATATGGCGCCTGACCGAGAAGTCCGCCCAGTGTTCCATGAACACAAATCCCTCCTTCCTGCACCAGTCCTTTAGCCACGTTTACCTCCCTGATTACTTGCTACAGGGGGGGGCCTCTCACTCTTGTCATTACTGGCCACAAACTGCACGGGAGAATATTACACTGACAAAACACAGAGTACAGGCAGTATAAACTTAATAAGTTGCTAAAGTAGCAGATAAAAGCAAGTGGCAAGCAAAGCCTTGCATGTAGATCATACATATGTATAATGTCACTGACAAGTTCAAATAAACTAGAAGGCAAGTTCAAAAGTAAGGACATGTTATAAAGCAAAGGTAGGAACAATGCGATAAGAGAGTACATGTAAACTCCAAAGTTGTTGGAAGAGTACACGTAAAATCCATGGGCAAGTGTGATAGTCAGGGCATCTGGATTATCAGAGAGTTGTACACATAATATATGTGGCCTACAACTGGAGGTGGCAGTGGCGTAACAATAGCCCTGCAGCCCCTGCTGTAGCGGGGAGGCGATGTGTAACTGCAGGCGCCAAGGGGCTGCGGAGCTATTGTAACGCGTCCACCGCCACAGACTTACTTATATTCGCTGCGAGCCCGGATCTTCCCTGGCTTCTGATGCTTTCTTAACAGACGGACCATCATAAAATGTCCACCTCCATATAGCAGATCATTCTCTGAAACTGTCTGCTGTATGGTGGCGGACATTTGTGATGGTCCGTTTTTCATAGCAGAAGCCAGGAGGGGGCCGGGACCGCACCGCAGACAAGATCTGCGGGTTCCTGCTGCTGGCAGGAGGGGTAAGGAACGGGTGCACGGGGGAGGGGGGCATGTGTGGCCGGGGGGGAGGGGGGGCACTGCCAAATTATCGGCGGGGGGGGGGGGTGTGTGTGTGCAGACATTATAGTTATGCAACAGGGAGGTGTCAAATGCTGATTGCAAATTAGATTCTTCCTCAATGATTTCAGGATGGGATATCTTCTGGAATGCCTCTTATGCACAGATTGTTATGATGCTATGATGCGGAGGAGCAACACTGCCAGGCTGATCACATCTCATGAACCTAGGTGTAGAACAGTATATATTTAGCAAATATAATTGCACCCCCTGCAATGCAATTGACCAAGTAATTATTGATAAACTGTGCCCACTGTAAACAATTTAAAAAAATTAGGGGAAGTTTTCTAGAGAGACTATAATAACTTAATGTCAGCCATTCGGTTATTTCATATAAAAGTCATCATACATAAAATGTTAAATTGTATAAGCAGTACATAGATGAATTTATAATAAAATTGTATGGTACTGACAACAAAATTGCAGACATTCTTGAAAGAAATATAACGAAGGAGGAAGAAGAAACCACACAAGAAAAAAAAAACAGAGAACAATATATAATTTTCTGTTACATACTGTGTGAAATTAGTAAATTATTTATTGAATAGTTAAAATAAATTCAAATAAATGTGGTCATTTTTTTTTAAATTGGCTTTTTTTTGCCCATTTTTTTTCTGGACAATTCAACTAATGACCTTTTTTTCTAATGTGAAAAATACAGGATCTGGGATAAGTGCACTGATCCATGTTTTTTTCGTGATCATCACTAATTATTTTACACAGATTTAGTTTCTCCTGCCTCCGGCTAGTAAAACAAAATCCCCAATAATGCTGGCTATTGCAAATAAATTACCCCCTGGGATCAATTAACCACAGTAATAATGTTAGGAGACATTTATTATGGCTCTTTTCTGTCATGTCAGTTCTGTGGTTTTTGCCTGGTATTGGACTCTCTGGTGGCCTCAGGTGGGGAGTCTGTGCCATTAGAGCTCAGGCTTCTGTGAGCTGATTTATGCACAAGCCTTGGAGTTAATGACCTCATTATCCCAGCTTGGAAGTTGGGCTGGATTTTTCACAGGTGTCTTGATCACCTGAGCCCTTCTTAAGGCATTCTCCCCAGCACTGCCCTGCCGGTGATAGTTTCTAGTTTCCATATTCCTGTTGCAGGGAGCTGCAATCTTTTGCTTCCTGCTGGCCATCTGTCAGTTCATTGCTTCTTGCAGTGTGTCCTGGTCTTGTCTTGTCCTGGTCAGCGTTCCTGTCTTGTCCAGTCCTGCCAGTCCTTCCCAGCCTGCACTCTTCCATCTGGTGCAGCTGGGTGTCGTGATCCTGTCACTGTGTTTCCAGTTCAGGTCACGTAAGTGCTCAAGTGGAGCCTGGTTCTGTTCTGTATTTATTTATAAAGTTATTTTGTTATTCACTGGTGGGCGAGGGGCATATGTTATTTAATATTTCCCTTGATTCAGCTCTTCCAGGTGTGGAGAGGCCCACGGTAGTGGGTGTGAGGAAACCACCCTTAGCTGGGAAGGTGGTTACCCTCGGTGGGATTCAAATCACTCGGGCAGACAAGACTATATCAAAAATAAGTCTTTATTATGACAGCACAACAGAAAAAGATGCTCACATGGTACAGGATAATTGGTAGCATAGATCCTCCAGCAGACTCTTGCAGTCAGAACCCTAAAATAACAATCTCAGTAATCTGCAGTTTTACCATTACCGTTAGCTAGACATTCTTGTGTCCCCCAGCCTGGGGTACTGGCTCACACAGACCCTGCTCTGGTAGGATTTTCTCTGATGTCTGGTATACAGGATCCACCAGGATAGAATATCTCCATTGAGAAACTGTTCTCCTTATATACCTGGCTGGCAGATCCCCCCTGGTGCCACAAAGTCTACTCAGTGAGTAGGGTCAGATATCCCAATGCTAGGACAGCCAGTATAGTGCAGTAGAGACAAATTGTACATCCCCTGGGAGGTCTGACCTATTATCTCCCAGTTTACCTGCTGACCTAGATATATCCCTTTGCCTGGCAGCTACCTCACCAGTCATTTAGGCATTGTGGACTAGCATATGTGATACACATAGTAATTAGCTAGCCCAGCTACCTGGCTCTGCTTTTTGTCATACACTATGGTAATAACCTGTTTCTCTCCAGTACAAATAATCCTGCAAGATAGACCTAATAACAGTACATAAAAATACACATAATACACAGCTGCTCTTGTGTATAAAACTGTGCCAAGGATTAAAAAGTACAATACGCAGTGAGAAATAAGAGGTGAATATGAAGGTTCTCAGTCCAGGTCCATCTCGTTTCGTCACAGTGGGCATATGCTTGTTTTGTGGTATTGTGTGTTTGAGTACTCATTATTCACTTTGGCGTGTTTTAGGTTGGAGACACCCCGGTTCTGTTGCGTCTGGTGTCTGCGACTGGGTCGCACTTCCTGTCCTTGGCCTGGTGCCGCTAGGCAGGTTGTTACTCTCAGATAGCGCCTGTTAGCTAGACCTCCGCTTGTCTCTACCTCTGATGGTCGCCGTAGTCTTGTCACCACGTAAGACCTGTTTGCATTGTGGTTGGAGCGGGCCTAACTCGCTCCTTTGAATGCGCCGACTATAGGAGAAGCCTAGTTACCAGCAGACTAAGGTCACCTGTCCAAGGAGGTCAACAGAGTTAGTGTAGGTGTCGCTGTGGCCGTTCTAAACAGCGGTCCTGGCTGTGGGTTCACACCCAAAACCCTAACAAATAATTTATAGCAGTTAATTGAATTTACCCCATAGATTCAAGTTTAGGGGAGTAATGACACCCCTATTATTTAATTCAGAGAGCTATACAAAATGCATCATCATCACCTAGATCTCATTTTCATCTTTTTTTCTCAAAATTCGGATGTGTTCTATTATGTTAATTTTTCTAGCTACTGTTCGCACCAGCCTAGTTCTTAAATGTATTCAAAATTCAGCTGCACTACTGTTGTCTGAGTCTGTGGCTAATGACGTATGGTTTTTATTTTGTGAGTATTTTTTTTCTGTTCTTGCATCTGCCTCAATAAAAATAATTTTGGAAAACAAAATATCTATGTAATTGATCTATCTCTGACTACTATTCAAGTACTCCGTTTTAAGAAAAAAACTTTTTTCACAAAATGAATGGTAACAGAAGAAAAAAACAAAACAAACAAACATCAGAAATTACTCCCAGAATCCTATTCTGGGTTCCAGTCTAGCTCCCAGACCAAGGGGCTTATTTATTAAGCCGTGGCCGCTTATACCTGTTTTAGACTGCTTAGCCGGGTTACACGTGGGATATTGTACCTGGCTCCCACCCTGTACTATACGGCTTGCAAACACTTTTACACTGGAGTCCCTACCCGGCAGATTGTCGGCGCTTGGAGATAAGATCATCTCAGAGTGCTGGCTGTTTCATTGCTGTGAACGGGTTCGGGTTCACATTGACATGTAAAATTCCCGGGGAGGTGCGGGGGGGGGGGGCAGGAGAAAAAATACCTGGGGTCTGTGCTGCGTGAAGCGCCTGGGGGCTGTGGGTGCAGCAGCGAAGCGGGCAGTCCGCAGTGTCCAGGAAGTGCTATTAAAAGATAGGCAGCCTGAACCCCACCCTCCCAGGTATTTTTTGGTACTTGTTACCTAGCACGGCGCACAAATTTTCTACGTACGGCACCGTAGGGAAATCGCATCGCATGGCATGGGCCATTATAGCGGCATGCGATGCGATTTTTTCATGTTTTTCTTTTTTACTCATTGTACACAAATATAGCGCATTGCATGTCCTGCAAAATTGCATGCGATCGCATGTGATTTTATAGGGTGTGCGATGCCATGACATTAGGGGGGAAATTTACTAAAGGAAATTTGTAAAAAATAGGTGTATTTCTATCCAGAAATACACTTACTTTTGACATTTACTATCCCGAAAATACGGCAATTCGTATTCCTATTGATAGCACATCAATACGACTACGAATTGCCGTATTTTCGGGATAGTAAATGTCAAAAGTAAGTGTATTTCTGGATACAAATACACCTATTTTTTTACAAATTTCCTTTAGTAAATTTCCCCCTAGGTGTCCAATAATGATTGTATGTCCCAAAAATAGATTTAACGCACCCCCCCCCCCCCACTATCCACGCCACTCCGAAGCGCGAGGGAAGGGGGAACGCGTCCTCCGACTGTTTTATTACTCCACGATCTACGACGGCGTGGAGTTGATTTTATATAGAGTGTGGCGTGCGCAGTGAGCCCCGCGGGGGAAGCGGATTACTTTACATGTATTCCACGTCCGCTCGCCACGCTTCAGGCTCGGGGGCTCGCTGCGCTCGCCACACTATATAAAATCAACTCCACGCCAACGTGTATAGTGGGGTAATGAAAAAAATGATAGTGGGGTGCATTCGCACGCAGTACCGATGTTGCGTGTCTGCACATGCACCCATGCCTTTCGGGTCGCCGGGTGCATGCACCCATGCCGGCGTGGGGAGGGGGGGGAGATGGGCGGGGGGTGCCGGGCTGCCCCATTACCATATGGGAACGCCCAGCGTTCCATGGGCGTTCTCATGGTAATGAAGCAGTGACGCGGGTGTGGGGGGTGGGTAGCTGACATCACCGGATGTCAGCTGCCCGCCTATATCCACGCCAGCGTGCACGCAAATGTAAGTAACTGAAAAGTCACTTATATATGCGTGCACGCTAAACATCATTCGATGGTCGGTGACCATCGAAAGATGTGGGCGGTTACCCGAGCCATGCGAATAAACCCCTTTATGCACATGCTGGGCGATTTATCTACATTTTGCATGCATGTGCTAAATATCTGAGTGGCCCATGACGGCGTACGGGACTGCACATTGTGATGGGGTGTACACACAGATGGATTTCTGCTTAATTTCTAAGCAATTTAGACAGATTGCTTAGAAAAGAGGCACACATTTCCCAGAGTGTATGCCTCTTTAAGATTAAGGGCCAGATGTATCAAGCTTCAAAAGTGATAAAATAGAGAGTGATAAACAGCCAGCCAATCAGCTCCTATCTGCCATGTCACAGGCTGTGTTTGAAAAATATCAGGCAGGAGCTGATTGGCTGGCTGTTTATCACTCTCCATTTTATCACTTTTGAAGCTTGATACCTCTGGCCCTAGAAGTATCCAGTCATAATAGGGACAGTTAGGAGGTAACTCCTGAGGAAACTGAAAAGCTCTGTATCCAGTGAAACGCGTAGAGTTGAGGCTGCAGTGTTCCTGTAACACAGACTGCCACTTATTTTCCATTTATGGATTGCTAATCCTCTGGCCATACTTTGGACACCTCTCATTCCATTAATTAGGAGAGACACCTTGGCAGCTTATTTGTGCCCTCATCCAGGTCTTCACCTATTAGATCAGGCATGTCCAACGTTGGCCCTCCAGATGTTGTGAAACTACACATCCCAGCATGTTTTGCCACAGTTTTGCTATTACAGAATGCTAAAACTATTGCAAAGCATGCTGGGATGTGTAGTTTGAAAACATCTGGAGGGCCAACGTTGGTCATGCCTGTATTAGATCAACCCCAGGAGCACCCGGACGGGACACTAAATACACGCTCCATTATTGTGGAACTCCTATGGCTACCTGGTAACCACTGCTTTATTTCCATTGGAGAAATCCTAGTCCATTCAATAAAGATATTCGTTAATCAGTGGCCAAATCAGAGCACCATATCCACCATACCATTGTGCCAACATATACAATTTTTGCTTTTATGAAGTGTGTTTGAATATTATTACATTCATTTATATGAATAAATTGTTCATATTTGTGTCAGAAGACGCCATTCACTTTATTATTATTCCCTTTATTTTAAAATGTATAAGATAAATTATAACCCAGCCAGCACCGATACCTCCTCTTTTTGTATTTGCATTTGTTGCTTAGTGAGGCCCGACAAACCTCTTAAGGTGCGTACACACGGGGGCGATTTTGTGTAATATCGCGAGAAATATGGTCGCTAAGCGACCATATTGCCCGTGATGCGAGTGTGCACCGGTGATATATCGCCGGGTGCGCGCTCCCGTTTTTACCCCTGTAGTGATCGCTGGTCGCAGGAACATGCTCCTGCGACCAGCTGATTACCACTGCCGGGCTCCCCTGGCAGTTTCTTTTTCATCAGCGACCATCTCTGGTCGCAGATGAAAAGGAGAAACTGAGCAATATATCTCCCCCGTGTGTACGGGGCTTTAGCGTCTGCTGCTAGCAGCGCACCTTACCTCTTCCTGGGTTTTTTTACAGTAGGGAGGTATATTATATTAAATCCCTCTATAAAGTGCATCATAGAAAGACATAAATGGAATCTGCCTTGATCCCATTTGCCTTAATGTACTGTATTTCCCTCTATTAGGGATGGGTAATCATATGATGTTTCATCGGTAACATCGGATTTATGGTTCCAATGTTCGATGTTTAACCCTGCAATGTTGAGGATCCAATGTTTCCTCAACATCGCTAGATTTTTCCCCCGATGTTTTTCTCAATTTTCCAATGTTTTTTTGGTACTGCTTTCCTAGCATGGCGCCCATCGCATTAATCATGTACATTTTTATATGGCAGACAATCTGTGCGATACGTGCGATTTCGGTTTTTAAATCGCATGTATCGTATGAAAAACAGTAGTATAGTAAGCTACGATGCGTGCGATGCAATGACTGCGATGTACGCGTTTAAATCGCATGCATCGCACTCATCATTTAATTTATTCATGTGCGATGTACGATGTACGCGATGCGTGTGATGATTGTATGTCGAGTCAATTGTATGGATTGTATGTAGTTTTTATATGTACAATGAATGCGATGGGTGCGATGCAAAATACTAAAGTGCATATACTATGGTGTATGCATACGGCTGTGGCCGGATAGGCTGTGGCCATAGTTTAGCTGTGGCCCTGTATTGAAGTGGACCGGTTTAAAGTGGGAAAACAGAGTCATAACTACGAGCGTTATACCTGCGTTACACCGAAGGAAAACTGAAGGCAAACTACTACACATCAACAAAAACACACATGGACTGCATTGATACCTCAAGAGTATGTAATTCATCTCCAATATGCTCTCTTTATTTCTGTGTTATGCAAACTCTTGTATGATTTGAAAAGTTCTGATTTAATGAATTGTTTGTAATTGTTATTACTTGTTTGGTGAAGTTGTTCAGTGAAGTATAGTTCAGTGTTGCATTCTGCCTGATGTCTACTCAAACACAGTGCAAATTATCTCCTTTGACCATTTGGCCATTAGTGTTCAGGTGTAGCCTGACCTGAACAGACTCACTATATTCTTAGAATTAGTGACCTGCAGCTTTTCTGAACAGTAAAAAAATAAAAACAGACATTGAACAACATCATCAAACAGGTAAATTCAACTTTAGATTTTGATTTTGTACTGTATGAACATGGCTAGGAATAACAGAGGCACAGGTAAAATTTTTAAAACTATGTGTGCAAACGCTAGAAGCCTAGGAGACAAAATTCCTGATCTAATCGCAATAATGACAAGGGATGACCTAGACATTGTGGCTATCACAGAGACATGGTGGAATGAGAACCATGGCTGGGACGTAGCTATACCAGGATACAATTTATTTAGGAAGGACAGAATGGGAAGAATCGGAGGAGGGGTAGCAATGTATGTAAAGAAAAGCATAAATGCTACTTTAATACAAAACATTGAAGAAAAAACTGAGGCCCTTTGGGTGACCATAGAAATGGGGGAGAAGGACATTATTCGTACTGGGGTCATCTATAGGCCACCAGGCCAGGGGCAGGATTTGGACAGGAGCCTATTGCTTGATGTCACTAAAATGGCTTTTAAGGGAGAAGTCATAATCATGGGAGACTTTAATCTACCTGATGTGAATTGGGAGGAGTCTTTTGCAAGATCATCTACAAGTGGCAAATTTCTAAATTCCCTACAGGGAGCCTCTCTCAAGCAATTGGTGAGGGAGCCTACTCGCAAAGACTCAATATTAGATTTAATACTCACAAATGGTGACAGGATATCAGACATATATGTGGGTGAGAACCTGGGATCCAGTGATCATCAAGCAGTATGGTTTAGTATCAAGGCAGGGTCCAACTCCAGTCACACAAAAACTAAGGTGTTGGATTTTAGGAAGGCTGACTTTGCAAAAATGGGGAGATGTTTAAGCGACTCATTAGCGGATTGGACGAACTTGAAAGGAGTGCAGGAGAGGTGGAGAAAATTATAAAGTGCAATACTAAAGGCAACGGACCTTTTTATCAAAAGGGTTAAGAAAAGTACCAGGAAAAGGAAGCCAGTGTGGTTTACAAAAGAGGTATCAACTAGTGTAAAAGCAAAAAAGATGGCCTTTAGGACATACAAGCAGACTCAAAATAATAATGACAAAGAAGTGTATCTTGCAAGACGCAAAGAGGCTAAGAAAGTGATCAGGCGTGCCAAGGCACAAGCTGAGGAGAAAATGGCTCAGTCGGTAGATAAAGGAAACAAAACTTTTTTTAAGTATATAAATGAAAGGAGAAAATCAAATGGAGGAATAATAAGACTGCGGACAGACACTGAGAATTTGGTGGAGGGAGACAAGGCAATTGCAGATCATCTAAATAATTACTTTTGCTCTGTATTCACTATAGAAGGAGAAGGGAAGGGACCACAGTTAAGTTGCAAGGACATTCATAAAAATAAGGTAGATGGAGGTACATTTACTAGGGAGAAAGTCCTAACACAACTTTCAAGACTGAAAGTGGATAAATCAATGGGGCCAGACGGAGTGCATCCAAGGATACTAAAAGAACTAAAAGATGTGTTGGTAGCGCCATTAACAGATTTATTCAATCAGTCACTAGATACAGGTGCAGTTCCAGAGGACTGGAGAAAAGCAAATGTAGTTCCACTGCACAAAAGCGGAAGCAAAGAAGAAGCAAGTAACTACAGACCAGTGAGCCTTACATCAGTAGTAGGGAAAATAATGGAAACACTATTAAAAGAAAGAATAGTGGAATATCTTAAATTAAACAACTTACAGGATCCAAAACAGCATGGTTTTACTGCAGGGAGATCATGCCAAACAAGTCTCATTGACTTTTTTGACTCCGTGACCAAAATACTAGATGAAGGGGGGGCTGTAGATGTGGCATATCTAGACTTTAGTAAGGCATTTGACACTGTCCCACATCGCAGGCTGCTAAATAAACTTGAAAGTGTGGGATTGGATTATAAAACAATTAAATGGATAAGAACCTGGTTGCAGGATAGGAAACAGACAGTTGTCGTAAATGGAGTGCATTCTATGGAGGGACATGTTACCAGTGGAGTACCCCAGGGATCTGTACTTGGACCAGTGCTCTTTAATATCTTTGTTAGTGACATTTCAAATGGTATTGAAGGGAAAGTATGCCTTTTTGCAGATGATACAAAGATATGCAACAGAGTAGACACACCAGGAGGGGTAAATCAAATGACTGATGATCTAAGTAAACTTGAGAATTGGTCAAGAGAATGGCAACTACAGTTTAATGCTAAAAAATGCAAAATTATGCACTTGGGACTCAAAAACCCAAAGGCTCAATATAGTATCAAGGGTACTATAATGGAAACTACTGAGGAGGAAAGAGATCTAGGAGTCACTATTTCAAGTGACTTAAAGGCAGGGAGGCAATGTAACAAAGCAATGAGGAAGGCTAGTCAGATGCTTGGTTGCATAGGGAGAGGAATCAGTAGCAGAAAAAAAGACGTAATAATGCCACTTTATAGGTCATTGGTACGACCTCATCTGGAATACTGTGTCCAGTTCTGGAGGCCATATCTTCAGAAGGATATAAATACATTGGAGAGTGTACAAAGAAGGGCAACTAAAATGGTTCATGGCCTACATCACAAAACTTACCTGGATAGACTAAAAGATCTTAACATGTATAGTTTGGAGCAGAGAAGGGAAAGGGGGGACATGATAGAAATCTTCAAATATATCAAGGGTTTTAACATAGTACAGGTGGGAAATTTTCTTCAAAGGAAAACAAGTAATAAAACACGAGGACATGCACTGAAACTGGAGGGAGGTAGGTTCAGGGGAAATGTTAGAAAGAATTACTTCACAGAAAGGGTAGTGGATAAGTGGAATAGCCTCCCATCAGAGGTGGTAGAGGCTAAGACAGTAGAACAATTTAAACATGCTTGGGATAGGCATATGAATATCCTTACAAAGAAATAAGGATTAAAAAGGGTTGAGTTTACCTGAAGGGTAAAAAAGGGGCAGACTAGATGGGCCAAATGGTTCTTATCTGCCGTCAAATTCTATGTTTCTATGTTTCTATGTATGCCCCCTATACGATTAAAAATTGTATAATCACCCTAAAAGGTGCTTTTAAGCACCCAAATGGGTGCTTACGATGTTAAATGCAGCCCCACGCCAACCCCCCACTATAAACATGAACCTAAAGCGTGGCGAGCCCGCGAGGGGCGGCGGTACGCGTCCTACGACCTTTTCATACCCCCACTATCCACGTCGGCGTGGAGTTGAGAATAGAAAGTGTGGCGAGCGCAGCGAGCCACCGAGCCCGAAGCATGGCGAGCGGACGTGGATACCTTCACAGGTATCTGCTTCCCCTCGCGGGCTTCACAGGTATCCGCAGCTGTTCGCCACACTTCGGGCTCAGTGGCTCGCTGCGCTCGCCACACTTTCTATTCTCAACTCCACGCCGACGTGGATAGTGGGAGTATGAAAAGGTCGTAGGACGCGTACCGCCACCGCTCGCCACGCTTCGGGTACACGTTTATAGTGGGGGGGGGGGTGGCGTGGGGCTGCATTTAACATTGTAAGCACAGGCCTGTGAGCGCCAAATGTATGAAATCGCGTAAATCGCGTCCATCGCATACAATGTATGTATTTTTAAGAGTATACAATGCATGCGATTTACAATGCCCAAGTTAAAAAAATACTTTCATCGCATCAATCGCAAGCATCGCATGCATCTTATGACATTAAAACAGTACGACCGATGCGATGCATGTGATAAAAATAGATACGATAAAAAAATCACTGTAGTTGCATTAATCGCAAGCATCGCATGCATCTTATGGTGCAGAAACACATAAGATGCTTGCGATTAATGCGATGCTTATCGTGGGTGCCGTGCTAGGAAAGCAGTACCGTTTTTTTTTAAATTTTGTGTGTCACTGTGTCATACCTCCCAACTGTCACGATTTTAGAGGGACAGTCCCGATTTTCGGGTCCTGTCCCGCTGTCCCACCCGCGGCAGGCATTGTCCCGCTGCGGGGGGTGGCAGTTGGGAGACCCCCCAATCTAGTAGAATAGACGCTGTGCACATGCGCACAGCGTCTATTCTCGTATGAAAATGAGGTAGCGGCTAATTAGCAGTCACGCCCTCATTTGAATACGCCCCGCCCACTTTTCGGGCGCTCGCGCCGCGCGAGTGTCCCTATTTCTTCAGGTCAAAAGTTGGGAGGTATGCTGTGTGGTGCGGTCACTGTTTCGGCAGGAAGCTCACTCCTTGTTTTATATTCATTGACAACTTAAAACACAGATACAAAACAGTAACACACACTGTGGCTCTTAAGGTGCCCACACACTCACCGATCCCGGCGTGCGTTGTGGGCTTAACTAGCACACATAGCATCGCATCGTATGCCTTGTGCATACGATGTGCATGCGATGCGATGCTATGCTATGCTAGAAAAAGCTAGTACAAAAAGTATGTGCAGCACATACTTTTTGTACTGTGCGATGAGGTGCCGTGGGAGCGCGCACCCCATCGTACAGCATCGCACCGCCGGGATCGGTGCGTGTGTGGGCACCTTTATTCAGATCTGATCGCAGTACAAATTTGTTTGGAAAATGGGCAAAACCATGTGCACTGCAGGTGGGGCAGATGTAACATGTATAGAGAGAGTTAGATTTGTGTGACTTCTTTTGTTTCTGTGCAGGGTAAATACTGGCTGCATTATTTTTACACTACAATTTAGATTTCAGCTTCAACACACCCCACCCAAATGTAACTATCTCTGCACATGTTACATCTGCCCCACCTGCAGTGCATATTGTTTTGCCCATTTTCTAAATAAATTTGTACTGCATTCAGATCTGAATAAGGGCCAAAGTGTGGTGATGATACAGACTTCAGTTGAGAGAAAAGAGAGAGAAAAAGATTAACTAAAGAGTATGTGAGAATATTAATGGTACTGTATAGTATACTCCTATATACAAAATAAGGCCATTTTTTTCAACGTACAGTATGTTCTATGTTGCACTGTATGTACAGTTTTTTTTTTTTTTTCTATGTTCAACTTAAGTTATTAGCCTGTTGCTACTGGTGTAAATCAAGTCAAAAATGGTACTTCCTCATGTTTGCGGCCACCACTTACGCTACGGACCTTACGTTGCGTACAGCGAGCCGCAAGGGTTATTTTCGTGGTGCACGCCACCATCTATTACCTTTAGTAATGTTGTGGCGAGTGAAGCAGAGCGAGCCACCGAGCCTGAAGCGTGGTGAGCAATAGTGAGGGGACAATCGCGATTTTCGTAGCAGCTAACATAACTGGCATAAGCAGAGGCCGCAAAGACGAGGAGGTACCTTAAAAATATTTAAAAATAGCAGATTGTGAGCTGCTGTGGAGTTGCTGCAATGAAGTTTTGCTAGTTAATGCTTCATTTTTATAAGCCTCCAACTAGATAAACTTAATAGAAGGATTATTTATCATTTCATAAGTGTATTAGTGTATTATATTCTTAAGTAGACAGTTTATTAAAAATATATAGAAACATCGGTTTTAGAGTATCAATGTTTAGGTCTAAAATAAATGATGTTTTGTAACCAATGTTGAAAAACATAATTTAACCAATGTTTTGTTTCGATGTCCCATCCCTACCCTCTATGCACCCATTGAAATCCACCTAGTCGTACATCCACAAGTCACCTGAAAAAGATGCGCACAAAAAATAAAGCAGCTGACAAAACCATCAAATCCCATTTACAAATGTAGTATGGATGTACTAAACTTTTGGAGAGAGATAAAGTGGAAGGATAAAGTACCAAACAACCAGCACTTGACAATTTTTCAGTCTGAAACTTTGCAGCTGATTGGCTGCAACTTTATTGCCTTCCACTTTATCTCTCTCCAAGGCTTAGTACATCTCTCCTCATCAGCGTTTTAGGCGCACCCTAACAACTCACACCCCTGGCAAGCAGCCAGTTCACCTGATACCTACACCAGCACTGCCAATCCATACCTGGATGGGTGACATATTATGAAACCTCTGTGCCTTGTACCTGGCAGACACACTACAGATCTAATGGCAGTAGCAACATATGGCAAACTTGTTCATCCCCCACCCCCCGAGCGCCATTACTGGCACAGAGGAGACCAGGGTCCACGTTGTGTAGCGCTAGGTGCCTGCTCGGGCTGAGGAACGTCCCCAGCACCGACCTCGCTGCGAAATGGAGGAAACAAACAAGGAAACGAAGAAGTCGCTTTTTCTGTGAATGAGGAGGAGGGGAGAAGGGCGCGGCCACCACGGTGTAACGAGCGTGCGCCTCGGCTAATCAGCGAGCGAGGGGGGCGGGACGATGCCAGCGCCGACCATTTGGCGGCGAGCGGTCGGCCGGGCCGCACCTCCCCTCACCACCACGAACATTGTTGTGGAGTGACGTCAGCGCCAGACGATGCGGGCGGCCATTACTGCTGGCTGTGTGATTCCCTGAAGCCATCTGAGGAGAGGGGAGAAGGCCATGGCCAGGACCACCAGCCAAGTGGTGAGATGCCACTCTATGGGCTAGGGGTCCGGGGGTGGCGGTGGAGGGAGGATGGCAGCCTGGTGGGAGAGGCAGAGGAGCAATGGGAGGAAGGAGGTCAGCGCACAGGCGGCAGGCCTCTCCCATACACAGCTGCAAGGATGGGCAGATGCCCCTGTGCCCTCAGCCGGCCTGTTGCCCCCACAGGGGGAGGAAGGGTAACTAGATGCCAGGCTGGCTGGGTGTGATTTCCCTTACGGGGGTATACAGGGATGTGCCTCAATGTAATTCCCATTCAGAACCCTCCCTTTCCACACTGACATTTTATATAACGACCCAGGTCCCCTGGTAATCCCTGCCCCATTCCAGATCTGCAGGTGAGCTAACACTGCCGAAAATCTGCACCCATTCCGGGTGGGTCCCTGACTTGGATCCCTGGGGGCATTTAGATGCAGTGATGCCTGCCAGGGGGCAGTGATGCCTACCAGGGGGCATTGAGGGGCAGTGATGCCTACCAGGGGGCATTGAGGGGCAGTGATGCCTGGCAGGGACATTGAGGGTCAGTGATGCCTGCCAGGTGGCATTGAGGGTCAGCGATGCCCACCATGTGGCATTGAGGGTCAGTGATGCCCGCCAGGGGGCATTGAGGTGTAGTAAATAGCCAGAAATCTATGTTGTTGTTGTTTTTGTTTGTTTCCTTCCAACATTATAAACAACGTTCAAGTTCCCTTTCTGGCAAGTGAAAATAGGAAGCGAGTTGGAGAATAGTAAACATGATGTTTTATTGAATGGTGTAATAGACTGAATACTGCTGTGGTTTGTCAGTCATTCACAGAAATGATTCCATTGTACACTACGCCATACTATAGTAGAAGAAGAACTGCCCCTCAATACTGTGCTATTGGCATGTTTCTTTGAGTTGTGTTCTAGTTTACCTGCCAACATTTATGGCAGGCGTTGTATTGGGTAATTATGGCGACATGTAACTACTTGTGGATGTATACAAGGCTCTGGAATGTGCATGTGACTTTTGCATGCTTTTTGACAGATAACTTTTTTTTTATGAGTTTTTTTCTTCATGTTTTAGATGGCAAACTGTGGGGCAGATTTATTAAACTTGGTGAAGTGATAAAGTGTCTGGTTTTTATCACCGGCCAATCAGCTCCTAACTATGAAGTTATAGGCTTGGTCTGAAAAATGACAGGTAGGGGATGATTGGCCGGTGATAAAAAACAGATTCCTTATCACTTCACCGAGCTTAATAAATCTACCCCTGTGTTTGGAGACAGATTAAGTTGTCTTGTTTTCTTGTTAACATTCCAATATATGTAAACAAGAAAGAGATATACCCTTTTCAGAAATTTAAAAAAATCCCGGGTCCATTGCAGGTGCGCAGGACCCGGGATTTTAGAGGACTAAAATCCCGGGTAGAGACATTCAGACATATGATAGTCCCGGGATTGTGCACGTGAAAAATCCCGGGATTTTGCTGTATGTCTGAAAGGGGTGTTACTGAGTGTTTTCTCTCTATTCGGAGTATATTGTGCATTGCTCCTGCTTTGACTATGTGTTTTGGCCCCACCCACAGTCTAAGGGCTGACATAGTCGAACTTTCAGGAGGGTCTATGTTAGCGACATTTGCATTTTGTTTTTTAAAGGTCTATATTATGAAATTGGATTTTCAAAACCCTTGTTTTTTGCAGATTTCTGCCTGGCAGATTTAAAAGGGTAATAATATTTTGTGAAAAACAATTTATTATTATTATCCTTTTAAATATGTCATACACATTCAGCAAAATTGTGGAACATCCATTGCTTAGTAAATATACCTCTTGAGGTACAATATGCCTCTTAAGGTACAATATGCCTCTTGTATGGCGTAAACAAAAATGTGCTTTAGATATTTGGTGTTATTTTTTCTGTTGCTTGGGGTTAAGTTGTTATTACAGGTTGAGTATGCCTTATCCAAAATACACGGGACCATAAACATTTTGGATAATGGATTATTCCAGATTTTTGAATATTTTTGTATTTGAATGAGGTATTTTTGTATTTGAATGAGGTATCTTGCATTTATGATGTATAAGCACATAAAATGCACACAAATAGATTTTATTTGTTCATGAAACAAGGTTTTAAAAAATTAAACAATCTCAGAAACTGAATTTGAATGCCAAGCAATATATAGTGCACATATTTAGTACCAGTTACATGTTATTTCCCAGTTACAGATGTCCCCAGTAGGTTTTTAGCTAAAAATAAACATTTTAAAAGTAAATTTTGGAGACTATGGTTTTTGGAATAATTTGGATAATGGATACTCAACCTGTATTACTTTCTCTGACCACCTTGCGTATGTAGAAATGTGACCTACACATTAGTTATATAGAACGTAGAAGGCTACAGTCGCAATTCCATTGAGCAGAAAAGGTAAAAATGATGCATCAAAATCATTTCTACAATAGATTTAAAAGCAAGTCTTTTAGAAGATAATAGAATCTGGTTGCTACGGGCAACATCTCATCTTAACCCTTCGTTACATGATTTTTTTACAATTTTTTTATGATTCTTGTGTATTGTACTGACAAGGAAAAATAATTAAAAAAATCACAGGCAAAAAAATAAAATATTTATTTTGAAAAAACTCTAGCAAATTTGATACACCACGTAATGTTATACCTATATACCTTATGTATATGGGTATGTAGCAAATTTGCAACAGTCTGCAATGAAGGGTTAATTAGAACTCCCATCTTAGTAAATGTACCCCCTATGTATTCTGATTGGTAGACAATGTTGTGTGACTTTAATGTTCCGTGCAGCATAATACTGTATATAGATTGAATAAAAGTGTTTTGCAATTGTATATGCCTGCAAGGAGGAGGGTTATTGAAATATTACTGCATATAGCAGTATGTTGTTGTTGTTTTTTTTTTTTTTTTTACCTGCCTGTTGATTAGAGTCATCCTAATTATTTGTTCTGGTGCATAAATCCCATTAAGGGGATCATTATTAAAGCATAAGTTCTCAAACTCCATCCTTGGGTCCCCAAACTGTTCATGGTTTCCAGGTCACACAGCAGGATCAGGTGGAGCTAATTATATCACTTGTTATTCTGTGAGGAAATATGGAAAACATTACCTGTTTGGAGGTACTGAGGACCAAGTTTGAGAACCTATGTATGAAAGCCTGGACAGAAACAAAGGGGCAGATTTATTAAGCTCGGTGAAGTGATAAAGTGTCGGGTTTTTATCACCGTCCAATCAGCTCCTAACTGTGAAGTTACAGGCTTGGTTTCAATAATGACAGGTAGAATCTGATTGGCCGGTTATAAAAACCAGACACTTTATCATTTCACCGAGCTTAATAAATGTACCCCAAAGCATCAAACAATTGGCTCCTGTCATTCTTCAAACACAGCCTGATTGGTTTGTACTTTATCTCTCTACTCATGCTTTGCTAAATAACCTAAAATATCTGATCAATAATACATGTAAATCCTTATATACAAGTTATTATAAACCTCTTCATTTTCTAATCTTTTGGTTCTGAAAGTTTTGTATGTATAATGGTCATAGCTAGCTGTATTATTATATAAGGCATTATGTACTTTAGGTTTTTTGGTGATAGCGTTTAAAATGATGATTTTAAAGCCCTGTGAAGGGGCTCAATCATAATTGTGAGGAATCATATATTGCTCATAATGGGGTAATAGTGTCTTTATTTTTAAGTACAGATTCCTAAAACATCTTTGATTTATAATGGCTTCCGTTTAATATCTAGTCCTGTTTGTATTTGCCGGGTATGTATCTAAAATTGGTTTATTGAAAGTGATCAGAGCACATCAATATTTGTTAAGCAGAACTATTAATTGTATATGGTTCGTTTTAAAACTGTAATGCCATAAGTCCAAAAGTAGAGTGGACGAATAGATATTACTCAGTACCACAAGGACAAGACATCATTTTGTTGTTTTGAGTGTTTGGCTAGGTTCTATCCTTATTTTGTACTAAGCTTTCCATGACCCATGATGGTTGGTCGACAGGGACTAGGTCAACACTGAAAAAGGGTTCACATACCTTAGATCGACACTGCCAAAAGGTTGACCGAAGCTGATGGTTGACATAGTCAAGGTCAACATCAGTTTTTTGTGATTTGTTGTGTTGTACGTCGACATTGATACCGTATATATTTGCCGCATGCTTCACGCACGGTGCCTCACTGCGATCGGCACACTATAATATATTACCACTCTATGCCCAATTGAGTGTCTACCTAGTCACTTGTCGGACATTAGTGGTCGGCTTAATGACTGTCATTGACCTAGACATTGTCTATCTACTGACTGCATCCCCGATGGTTGCCCTCCAGTGATTATTCTTTCTGTAATTGTAATTATTTCTATTAGCTAAAATAGCCAGATAGCCCCCTAGGCACTTTAATTTAAAACAGTAGATTTTGATCATTTGTATTGTCGTCATTTTCTGAAAAATCTGAGGAAATGTTATCTAATTTTTAAACTAAAGGATTCAATTTACTTAAGTTCACACCAGTGAATTCATAATTCAAATATTAAAATTAGCCATTTAGTAAAGTACAAGTAACACATATTGAAAACAACCCTACTTTCAGTTAGTCCAAGGAGATGATCTAAATTACTAACACATTTGGTAATACATGGATTGTTGAGTTATTTTATTCTTTACTTTAGTCACCCCTTTATTTATTGTGTGTGTGTGGGGGGGGGGGGGGGGGGGGGAGGGAGGGAGGGAGGGAAGGGAAGGGAACTAAAACCGTAACAAAATGATTGTATTTTGATTTCCCACAAGTTTTCAAAAACAATAATTCCCTTAAGCCTATGTTGTGGGTAATTTTATTATTTTGACTGATGCATGTTATGTACGTTTTAGGAAGAATTAACAGATTTGTATTTAACAATGACCTCTCTAATAAATGACTTACCCCATTTCAGTCAATAGTATTTATTGATTGGCAAATTCTAAAAACTATTTTCAGCCAAGCAAGTGACCTGGACCTCTGACAGTTAAGCAACAATCCAGCGATTAATTTTATTCGACCACATCATGTGAAATCGGATGTAAGCTATAAATAGCACTGTCAGTGTTTAATTTACTGCACACCACAAATTGTGACTTTTAAAGAAACATTAGATGGGGAGGGGTCAGAAAGAGCTTCTCATTCATAAACCACATGGTCAGCAGTTAAATTTATTATTATTTTTTTACGTTTTCCTTACAATAAGACTGGGGGAATTTTGTTTGATTTAGCTTTGTGTAAATTTACTGAAATCCTTGTATAAATATGTACATTACACATATCTCCCTCAATTAAAAAAAAAAATGTTCGAGGTTTACGGGTTTCAATAGTAAATATGCAAAACGTGTTTTATGGCCAAAATAGTTTGGAAATTCAGATATTGAAATCTTATGAGTCACTGAGATCTTTAAAGGAGCCGAGGAGGGTTTATACGATATATCTATTTGAATCCATAGAAATGACTCGGTTATGAGAAACATTGGCTACTTCGATCATGGCTGTGTTGAATCCTTTTGTGAATATTATTAAATTATGTTTGTGTTGAGCTATATTTAGGAGAATTTTTTTTTCCATTGCAGTGTGTAGCTTTGCAGTAGAGACGGTTCAGTGCTGCCCAAATAAACAGCATAATATTCATACATTTTTATGTTGTTATCTCATATGACTCAAAGGGCGGTATTCAATGAGCTGAATCGTTTGTCACAGCGATTCAGTTTTTTCATTCGCCAGCCAATCGCCGGTTTTTTGCTGCCAATCGCCATGCATGGGGATTCGTGTGGAGTCGCCGAGTCACCCTATTCAACGTGGCTGAGAATCGCCGGCCCTAACGGCGATTCTCAGCCAACCCTGCGTTTCCCAAAACAGCGTCAGTAATGTTGTCAGTGTTTAAAAAAATGCAGTGAAATGCAAGAGAAATGCAAATTACCCTGAATAAACGCTTCCAATACTGCAGACGGCAAAATCGGGGTAATCTGCACAAAGGGCAAACGAAGGAGTGAGGTGGGGAGGAGAATCATGGGTAAGTGAGGTGCACCATGGGTAAGAACAGTGCTTTGTGGGAGAAAAAAAAAATACCTCAAAAAATTAAATATATATTTGTATAGCACTTCTACGACCATCACATCACACAAGGGCAGCAAATAATAATACATTACACTTGCACAGTTAAATAGAACACTTAAAACCAATTATTTGACATGTTCCTATCAAAGTTCACCAGAAAAAAATGACGAGGGACACTCGGTGAGGAACGGCGATATGTAACAAGAAAAAGGAATCGCCAACTTCACATTGAATACACTTTTGGCGATTCCCCTCGACTACCGTCGATTCCCCATGCAAAATCCTATAGACTAAAAACGGCGATTTTTAGAGAATTACATTTGGCGATTGGTGCTTCATTCACCGGTCCTCAACGGCGATTATAGGTCATTGAATAGGGTGATTCGCTTATACAGCTCATAAAATCGCCGGCACACATGAAAAAAACACAGAATCGCCATAAAACTTGGCGATTCTGGCTCATTGAATACCGCCCAAAGTGGATATTTCAATAAAAAAAAAATGTCAATAGCGCTGGGAAGGAGCTATTCAATTGGCTGCTCTAATAAACCGGACCATAGAATTTATTCTCTTACTCATCCTGAGGTGTGAAGAGAAATCCAATTAAACTAGTGCCACAATGCTGTTCGATCTCTTTAGCGCAGTGCAAACTGCATCGTGACAGTCACTGGGGATACAGAATACAGACCCATTTAAGGTGCTAGAACTGGCATCTCCCGACTAACAAATGACCTCCTTCATGGCATTAAGTAGTAATAACAATGTTTTGGTAGTATGGAATAAAGCGCGATATCCCATTACCTGTGATCGCCTTTTGTGGGTAATTGGCTCGCCAGGGCAGTGGTTCCCAAACTTTCTTGACCAGGGCACCCTAGAATATCAGCATTTGTTTAAGGTACACCTAGTCAAAAAGTTTCTTATGGATAATTAAAAAATAAAGTCAATTTTACTTAACTGTCGCCCTCAGGTTCAGTTATGTGGTAGGGAACATAGCGGTGGTTCTAATTGTCCATACATTTAATGATTGTCAGCCACCAGCGCTGGTTTTGCTGCCCACTTTATGCATAAATAATTTGTTTAGGTTGTGGACCCTCGACCCGCAAACATCCCGAGGCACCCCAAGGTGCCTAGGCACACGTTTTGGGAACCACTGCACCAGGGGCTGTCCAATTAAACTGCTGCATGCAATGGCTTATCAGGGCTATCAAGGATTTTGTTGCACCTGCCTCAGGTAGGTAAAGCAAAATCTCCGAAAGCATGCACCTTTTCCAGCACAAACATCTGCAGCTGTTTTTGGGAAAACATGCACCTAATTGGATAGCCTAATTGAAAAATAAAAAACAAACTATGGAACATGGAGGCTAATTGGATACTGTCCAAAGTGTATCTTTATCTTTACTTTATCTTTTATTTTGCAATATCTCCTCCTCCCTCCCCCATGAAAAAACAGAAATGTTAAACTGTATTATTTAAATATAAATGAATGTATCCTAACAAGGAACATTTAATTTATTACCAAGATTTAAAAAAAAAAAAGTATGAGTCACTCTTTATTCTTTCAAATAATCATTCAAGTTAGAGGACATTTGAGGCTGTCTTTGTTAGATGTGGCACTTTTATGCGTTTGAGGCTATGTTTTCCAGTAAATGCATCTAGAAATGCACCCAACCACAGAAGTGTAACTGAAATAGCAATATTCCTTTGTTTTTTTTTGTATTTTTTTTTACAGTCTAGGATAAAACCCAATCTCTGCCATCTCCACGTTCGTCAAGTCCTTTGCAATGCACAGTAATGCCCCTTTCAGACCGCACTTTTTACTCGTTATTTTGCCGTTTTTTTTACCATTTTAAAAAAGGTAATTTGTGCAGTATGAAAGGTGCAGAGTGAATTTACCGGTTCTCTTGAACTGGTATTTCTAAACGGTAATAAAGCAGGGTCCTACCCGTTTCAGACCCGTTTTTTTTTCATCCACTGTTTTCTATGTGTTAAAATGGGTTCAGTGTTGTGAAGGAACAAAAACTGCACTGAAATACCATTTAAAGACATGTGGTGTGAAAGGGGTTTTAGCCGGCAGACCCGTTTTTAGAAACGTTTTAAAATACCTGGTCAAAGACAGTTTTTGCGGTCTGAAAGCAGCATTAGTTCTGCGTCCTTCAACACAGTACCACTCCAATTGTGCCCTTTTTTCACTGCTATGCAAATATACCTGGAATCTTCCAATTGGCCAAAGCATTGGTCATCAAATTGTGTACATTTTTAAAGGTTGTTTTGTGGCTGATAAATTTAAATTTTCTTACTCATTTGTTAATGACCCGTTGGTGTTTTATGCAGTAGAAATTTTCCCCTGCGTCTCAATATTTTTTATTATTATTTTGCATTCAGTTTTACAAGACTGGGGGATTGTAATAGGGTTTGAGAATCAGACTGTGAGCACTATTGTTGAGCGTTCTCCAGTTTTTCTTTGCAATCAGTGGCAAAAGCAGGTTGATTTTGCCATGTAAATGATTTCCACAAAAAAAAAATGGGAGACCTCTCACAAAAGCGCTCACTTTCTGATTCTCACACCCTATTTAATTCCCCACTAAGTCACTCAATCTTTGATTTGGATGTGTGTAGTTTTGTTGCCAGCGTGATTTAATTGGCTTGACCATATAATTAAAATTATGCCTAATTCAGGCACAAGGGGTGAGATTTAATGGGATGAGCGATTCAGAAAGTGAGAGATTTGGTGAGAAATCTCCAGTTGTTTTAAAGCGGCAATCATTTACACTCTAAACCAGTTTGATGTTGCAGTGTAAATGATTGCCGCTTTAAAAAACCTGGAGATTTCTCACCAAATCTCTCTCTTTCTAAATCTCTCATCCCATTAAATCTCACCCAAGAAGTTTGATTTTGCTAAATATTTGTGTATGTGTTTCTTTCCCCCTCTCCCTCTTGGAATGTTTAGGACACAGGTTCTCCATATAAGGGATGATTCTGTAATTTGGAGTTTCATGCCTAAAATATACTAGACTATGGAATATCTTCAAGAAGCAGCCAGTTTGACCCCAAAATGTAAAGTGACACTTATATTAATTGCAAAACATGACTGACAAAATATGCACTTATTATTAATGTTTTTGAGATCAGTCCTCAATGAGAAGCATTTTGCCGCTTCTTATATGTGTGTCTATGTGAACAAATCATCCGTGTTTTCCTTTATTAAATAGCAAAGCCGTGAATCCGAAAGGAGGCTTTTGTTGATGGTTGTCTGTGTGTGTGTGTGTATATTATCTTTGAGCAACAGCTTTTATTTACATTCATTTAGTTTATGGGAAGCTCCTTTTCGGATAATCCTACTAATACAATATGGAGTTTAAACTCGCTGTGCCTATACTATATTTTTTTCAAGTGTTTGAGTGAACAATAAGATTGTTCAAGTCCCATTAAAAGCCCCATCAGTAGCAGTGTAATGCAAGTTCACATTTCTTGTTCTGTTTTGATAAAAGACCTAGGGTAAACAACTAAAACATCATATGAACAATTCAGGACGGTTTATCTGTAATAACACTGGATATACCCTAATGATATTTCAATCCACTCCATTTAACGGACTGATTTTATTTTATTTTTTTTCATCAATTTATCTTTCTTAAATTCTCACAAACAGGAAAACAACAATGCTTAGACTAATAAAGCTATTTTTTATTGAAGCGCCGAAGAGATAAGGACACAAATGCAATTGCTGTTACTGTCAATATCTTTGTTGTTCCGCAGTGAAATTCTTACCTTTGACTGACACCTTGTAATAAAGTTCCTGTTGGCCTTTGTATCTGAAATGTGATAGGTAAATAAGTAGAGGCTGGTATGCGACCTAGAATTCTTGCTCTTTTTTTTTTTTTTTTTTTTCCTTCAGGAATTTACTGAATCTATTGATGCCTCTGTTAACAGCACAAGAAATGCTAAACCTAAATTGTCCATTTTTCTACCATTTTCAACATGCCTAAAGTTTTCAGTTGTACATAGTCACGTGTAGAAGGTCATAAAGTATAAAGCTCCACAGCCTGATTTGAATAGTTTGTGAAGTTATTGGATACACATGCAGAAATCACCTGCTCTCTCTCTTGTGTGTGCATGATTGCGTGTAGTTTCCAGTTCCTGCTATATTACTGCTGGTATCTGCAAGCCTGGGGCACCTGGAAACAATGAGGAATAGTTGTGCCTGATGTAGCCGACACCGTCGAAAGAGAAAAACAGAGGCCTAAAAATATAGGATGGAAAAGTGTTATTTATTATAGGGTGATTATAGATAGATGTTATATAATGGAGACTTATACCTAAGGATAAAAAATGCCACCAAGCCCGAAGCGTGGCGAGCGGACGTGGAAAACGATCCCGAAGCGTGGCGAGCGCAGTGAGCCCCGCAAGGGGACACGGATTTTTTGATAAGCTGATTTTTAAACAAAATATTTTTTACTTCTCTCTATACTTTCATTGTACCAGCTGCTATTAGTGATTTCTTTTTAAAACCTATTTTACATTTTTGTATTTATATCTTTCTCTCTCCATTACGGTTTTATTGGTCTGTTTTACTGACAACATCATCTTCCTCGTTGTCATCCCCCAGTCCTTTTTTTTTTTTTTTTTTCTCTTTTTAAAAATATCTTTTTGTACACCGATAAAAAATTTTGATATCACTTTTTTTTTATATCTTTTTCTCTGTGAATAATATATTGTTCACCTCTATTTACAAATACTGTCCCATGTAAACTTAATACGTGCATATTGGTCGCTATCAAAGTCCAAACCAAATTTCTTCTCCAAAACTACTCCCTGAACGGCACACCACTGTTCCTGGACTTAGCTGACACCCCACATACTCAAGGGGATTGCATTATATGGGACTGGACACCTTGGCGCACATCTCACTTAATCTACTCGTTATATATAACGCCTGCTGCCCAGATCCCGGTAAGTACCTTTCACACCAGTCAGTAACCCGGACTGGTCGCGGAAGCAACCCTGCTAGTTAGTTGAAATCCCGGCAAATTTTCTCAGGAATTTCCCGGGGCCAACCCAGGAATTTTGGCTGGTGTGAAAGGGGTATAAGGGGTTGTCTAGCTTAAACTTAATCAGTAGTCACGTATATTTAATATAGGTTCAACTCGATGGACAATTTTCTCTCTTTTTTTTTCAACCTCGCAAACTATTTACCTATAATGTTAATTGCCTTGTAAGAGATGCTGTGTCCTATTTCAAATCTAGTCAAGAAATGTAAATGTTGTCTTTATGCAGGGTACAAAAATATCTTCCAAGACCTTGGTGCTCATTTCAGGACAAAATATTTGGTTGCAAACATCTTGTAAACTATAGACTCACAGAATTGTGCTTCTGTGTATACCTTTTACCTTTTCCATCCAAATATCCAGTCATTGGAATTTATCCCCTTGGCCACGCCGCGTGCTTTCTTGCTAGGATTAGAGAACACATGCAGATAAGGCTAATCTAGTCACTGTCATTGCAGGCCACAGAGCACTGTAAGAAACTTTGTGGTTCGGCAAAGGAAGTATATTAGGAAAACAAGTGTCTTCATTTGTATAATTAGAATACACAATAACATTTGAAAGTTAAAGTAGACATCCTCTTTGTATTTGTAACTATATTCTTCTCCTTATTGGAAGCTAATTATAAGTCCTTTACCAATGCACAAAACAGGACCTTCCCATAGTGACTTAGCCAGTTTTTGTGCAAATGCACGATAGTTTGTGGTGTTGAGGAGCGAGACAGCGCCAGATGTTTCTTTGTGGAATGTGGACAAGGTGGATGAATATACAGTTGTGCAGCTGCACAAACTTAATGAGTATCACAGTGTGGCGGAGGTTCATTTTGGGGTTAGTTCATATTTTAGCACGTGTGTGTGTGTGTGTGAGAGTGTGTGAGAGATAGAGCACATCAAGAGGACTAGAATTTTCCATGTGCTGGGAGGTGGCTGTGTCAGATATGGATTAGCTCTCATTCATGGGTATCACTTCTGGTTTAGTCACTGTGTTCACTACATGGTCGATTGCATGAAACGTGTTGAGCAAATGTTTCCTGTCAGACCCAGTTTGTTTCCGATTGCCTCATTGGAGTTCCAAATAATTGCTTGTATTGTCTTTTAATCTTGTACGTGTATTTAATTATCCTTGTGAGGATTTAAGCATATTTGTAAACTGTGTTACACTATGTTTTTGTTTTTCCTGAGCCTCTTCCTGTGAACCTGAATAATCCTTGGCTGATTAAACTAGACCAATGGCTTAGAGCTAAATGTTTCCATAGTTTGTTATGGGGGCCATTCCACACCTATTTGATCTACAACATGGGTGTTGTTTTACTGCATCCTAGCTCTACACTATATAGAATAGTCCCTGGTAGGGGACTGTCTGGTCGGGCTAATCTGGAGAGCCACAGATTTTGCTGGGGTTTTCACAATTCTGTAGATCATTTGTCGAGGAAGGATTAGGTATATAAAACCGTAATCTATGACAAAAGGGACATGGGCAGTGACGATTGTAGTGACAATTGAAGAGTTTGGACAATTAGGCCTTGGAATTTTCTTGTATTACCTATCCTGGCAAGCTGCTATACTTTTATCTTGATGTACGTGAGCCTGTTATTTCAGTAACATCTTGTTGAATACTATGCTGAATGTGTGTCTTTTTGTTACTTTTACATGAATTCTGTGTAAGCCACTTTTGGATTAAGCGGCACAGTACATTGCACATACCACAGACTGACTATTGGTATAACTACTAGCGCAACTGATATTCCTGTCAAAAAGAATACAGGTTGAGTATCCCTTATCCAAAATATCCATAGTTTCCATTTTTTTTTTTGTGTGTGCTAAAAGCACTACTGGGGACATCTGTAACTGGCACTACTGAGGATATGGTATGTAACTGGCACTAAATATGTGCAAGAAAATGATTGCTTGGCAGTCACATTCAATGCCTGGGATAGGACACAAACTTTGTTTCATGTTTTGAAACCTTGTTTCATGCACAAATAAAATATATTAGTATGTATTTTATGTGTTTGATGTGTTTATACAGCATAAATGCAAGATACAGCATTGAAATATAAAAATATTCTGAAATACGGAATAATCCGTTATCAAAAATTCTTCTGGTCCTGAGCATTTTGGATAAGGGATACTCAACCTGTATTTATAAAATTTATATTTTAGTTCAAACCAGGGGTTACCAAAATTTTTAAAATCAGGGCGCTCTAGAGCATCAGAATTTTTTCCACGGCATCCCTAGGCCAAAAGTTTCTTATTCAGTAATAAAAAATAAAAAAAGTGAATAGTTTTATATGTCATACATAGGTTTAATTATGGCTGAGGGACAGGATTAGCTTCTGTTTGTCCACATATTTTATTATTGGCAGCCACCAGCAATGTTTTTACCTTTTACATTGACCATAAATAATTTGCATTGTTCCTGGAACACCAATCCAGGGCACCCCTGCAAGTGTCCCAAGGCACCCAGGGAGCCAAGGCACAGAGTTTGGGAACCACTAGTTTAAACAAAAATTCCAACAGCTCTGCTCTCACCATATACTATATATTAAGAGCTTAACACTGCTCTTCACCTCTGTGGGGAGGAATTCAAGTGTTTTGCATGCTAGCGGCAACTTAATGGCATCTGACAGAGCGATTCAAGTTTTGCTCCATTCCGGCACTGACATTACTGGTATGTTGTTTCATCATTTGCTGGTTTCTAATATATTATAAAAATTGCTTTCCTATACTTTATGAACAGGAAATCCTAGTTACAATTGTTGCAACATTTGTTAAACTGACCAAATTGACGAAAATATATCATTCAATTCAGTGCACTGGGAATATCGCTGTGAGGGAGCTCCTGGAGCTGCTTAAATCAGTGCGGTGTTATGCTTATCTAGTTTTGTCTGGATGCTGCTTGCACCTTAGTAGGCGTGCCAGCAGAAACACACTAGTTGGAGTTAGCGGTGCGCTGATTAGAATATCTGCGGGAGCTCCCTCCCGGCGCTATTAACTGCACACCGTATTAAACCCTTTGTGTCAATGGCCAGTCAAGCAGTTGTTTGGAATATTCATTATTATATTGGATTAACCTCCCTGAGTGCCATTGATTCGTCTCAAGCAAAAGTGTGCTTTTCATTTTCACTGGATCGGTCTAATTTCACCTTTTGTATGTGTAACCAAATTGGCTCTATATTGGGTGCTTTTGGAGCTAGAGCTGCACCAGTAAAACTCATAACTGAGCTCCTGTCTGATATTTTTCAAACAGTCTGTGACATGGCAGGTAGGAGCTGATTGGTTGGTTGTTTTGTCACTCTCCATTTTATCACTTTTGAAGCTTAGTGCATCTGGCCCAATATCTTTTCAAGATTGCACCCTTTTTATGCACTGTATCATTAGTCCAGGAGTGCAAGGGAAATCGTTGACAACATGGAATTACTTGCAGGTCGTCTAATGTGCACCAAGTTTGAAGTGACAGGGGTGCTTTATTGAGCTTGGGGGTGGATTTGGTGTAGGCCTGATGTATTCCTATTTCAGAAAATATGGACCACTTCCATTTGAGATAATGGATGCGATTTAGATAAATCGGCACAACAAATCACATGGATCACATGCCATTGCATGTGTCGCCCGATGCGATGCGCGGGCCTCCCGGTCAAATCTCGCATCGCCAGATATTATGTGCTGCACAACTCACCCCGACATCACCGGTGGGCGAGCCCCGAGTCACCTATGCTACTTGCCTTTCCCTACCCTGCTGCACACAGCAATGCTGCATTTCAACAGATTAGGTGGGCCTCTGGCTGAGAGATCTTTCAGCCAATCAGAGGGCAGAGAGCTCTCTCAGCTATTCTTTTTTTTTTTACTATTATTATTTCAAATTTCGCCACCAGCTCCGCTGACTCCCACCCTGCTTGCCACTGCCAGTTACCGCAACCAGTCTCCTGCTCCCTGCCTGGTTCCAGCACTTCAGATGTGATGGGAGATAGCATTGCGATGTCACATCGCATCTGTTCACACTAGAGTATGGGCACCATGAGTGATATTTTTTTGTTGTTATGAATTTGTGATTGTAGCTTATACCGCTTTCACACTGCCAAAACGTTTCAAAAACCAGTATTTTCAAACGGTATTTAAAACGGGTCTAAGACTTCACATTGCAGTAGATTACCATTTAAGTAACATTCACATCAGTCAACCCTTTAAATCCCTTGAACACATTTCAAGGCAGAATGCAGGGGACAGCCTATCACAGGTCTGTAATCTGTTTGTTTTACTAAATACCGTTTCAGAGCCATTCTCACTGCATTAAAAAAACGGCTCGGAAATGTGTACGACTCTGCTTTTTAAGGGTTTTGAAATACTGTACCAGTTATCTTTAACCGGTAAATCAACTCTGGCACTTTCCCACTGCAGCTTTAAATGTTTTGAAATGGGAAAACAATGGCAATATACAGTTTAACAAGTGCGGTGTGAAAGGGGTATTAGTGATTTGTTATGTGATTCGTGAAACAACTGCCTTAACTGGCTCTCTCCTTCTGTGCAGACGGGCTGATTGCGTGAACACACCTCACACAACAAGTAAAGCTCCAGCTTCCTCAAACGATAATACACTGGCAAAACAGATTCAGTAAACATATTCCAATTAGGTGGCTGGTGTGACTCATTTGTATTGTATCCAGCCTTGAGGGATATGCAATCCTCTATCAGCTTGCTATATTCAGCCTGTCTTGCTTTGTGCATTTGCTCAGACCTGCACTTTGGCAGGTATTCAATGCTGTTTGCGAGTGGTGACAGCGAGCAGGTCTTCCTGCTCGCTGTCACCACTTACCCTGACAGCATTCAACACACCCTCCGCATATGGCAATTCCCCCTCGCTCCGTTTTTTGGCGGATGCGGCTCCAGAAGCAGCGAGACTCGCGGTTAAAAACTGCGAGTTTTCTGCAGGAGCCATGGGTCTCGCTGTTTTGGGGAATTCTCGTCGTCCTGTGATGGCGAGGATTTCCCGAGAACATTGAATAGAGCGAGCGGCCGGCGCTGGGGTTAAACAGCGAGGATCGCTGGTTTTCTGCAATCCTCGCTGTTTAACCCGCTCGCTGCAGCATTGAATACCCCCCATTGCTGGAGAATGTGTATCACATTGTGCTTTATGCAGATATTCCTTCTCCCCCCCCCCCCCCCCCCCCTAAAATGTTGTAACAGCAAAGGGATTGTTTATTTCCTATAAGCAGTGGTTCCCAAACCGTTTTTGAATTACAGCGACTAGATGATCAGAATTGTTTTCACTGTGCCCATAGGCCATACATTTCTTATTGGGAAATTTAGGAAAGAATATTTTTTTAATTATGTTTCTATGTATTTCTTTATAGGGCTTAGAAACATGGAGATGTGCCGAGCGAAGCTAGATCGCTCAGCATACAGCAATATGTCAGCGCTAAGCGATCTGTCAGGGATAGTGTTCTCCACTGAGACCAGTGTACCTGACAGATTTAAGCATGCTGGATATTATTAGCCAGGCGATAGCGTGTAGGGGCCACGCATCGCTATCACACTGTAGGGGCATTTCCTAAGCGATTTAGTGAGATTGCTTTGAAAAAGCCCCTATATCGCTACGTGTGTAGGCCCCATTAGGCTCAGTAATGTGGTGAGGGACCAGATTTGCTTGTTTGACTACATATGTTATGACTAGAAAGCAAACAAACGCTGGCTTTGCCTATCACATTGACCATAAATTATATGAATTGATCCTGCACCATCCACCCAGGGTGCCTCGGATTACAGTTTGGGAACCACTGCTAAACCGTTTTTCAGGCTCAATGCTGTATGCCGTAGCTCCATGTTACATTCATGGACTGTTCTTTATATCAATTTGCAAGTGATTTTTGTTGCTATCATGGTTCCACCAAGCTTTAAATGCAACATTCTTTGTATGAAAATTCTATGTATAATATCTGTTTTTTATTTTGATCAATTCTTTCTGCACATGCGGAAAAAAAATGCAGGTGCACTATTCAAACATTACTAGAATGGTAATAAATTTTGCAATAAATTATTTGCATGATCTTGACCAGAATTATGGGGCTACCCAACATGTCCAGGTAACCTCACCAAATAATAATAATTATAATAATAACAACATTATTCTTAATTTTATATAGCGTGTCTGGGGATCTGCAGTACCTAGTTACAGAGTACAAAAGCAAAACAAGAAAACAGTGACTTCCATTTCAAGACTGTATAGGACAAGTTCAGGGTATATAAACCTAGCTGCATCAGCAGACGGCACTGACATAAGTGTTACGTTGGTGGAAAACAAAGGGATTTGGCGCCATTGAAGGGAGAATGGAGTAGAAGATGGATTAAGTTGGAGAAGAAAGGGCACATAAGGGAAGAGGCCTTGCTCATGAGCGCTTACATTCTGAAGTGGACTATACAGTACAGTGGATACACAAATGGGGTAGACAGTGAAAATGGAACATATTGTAAGGTTGAGAGTTGGCTGAGTGTGGTGAAGAGGTAGGTCTTGAGAGCTCGTTAAGTTTTGTAGAGAGATGGGGAGAGGTTGATAATTTCAGAGGTAAGCATGTGAAAAATCTTGGAGGTAGGGGTGTGAGGAAGAAATCAATAGGTAGGAGAGGCATTGGCAGAGTGAAAAGAACAGGTGGGGGTGTCAAGAAAGATAAGGTCTGAGATGTAAATGAGAGAAGAGTGAGCAAATGCTTTGTAAGTGAGAGTGATCAACTTGAATTGGATTCTGAAAGGGAAGGGGAGAGCCAGTAGGGGCTGTAGATGTTGTAAGCTTGGTGAGGCAAGATGAGCCAGGCTGTAGCATTGAGTCTAGTTCCATTAATAGATAATAACTAATAACATTGTGGGTGGCACGGTTGTTTGGGAGGGCATTTCAGCTAAAAGCCACTTGGTTTACTTGTTTGATCAGCTTTCAGCTTGAAAGCCTGCCCAGTGTACGGGGCAGGGTTGAGTGATTACGTGCTCTCGCATTATCGCTGGCCCAGCCGCTCATCTGCTGGTAATACCAGCAGATGAGCGACGGTATGGGCTGCTTTCCATAGTGTCCTGCTATGGAAAACCGTCCACCCTGAGGAAAATTGATAACACGGGCAGAAAAAATGTTCAGTCTGTATGCACTGAGCGTTGTTCAGCCCAGTGATTATCTCCATAATTGTAATCTATACACACTGTGCAAAAACATCCCCAGTTTGTATGGCCATTTAGACATGTTGGGTGTGATGTAATGAAATCCAAGTTCAGTGCCTGTGCGGGAACTCTGACTTTTTTTTTAAAATTTTTTTTTTTTTTTAAGGGGAAATCAATTATAAAGCATATATGCACATTAATCATCTACTGGGAAATCCATTCATTCAATTACATATCTGGAAACCCAGCAAGGGTATTGGTATTCCATATAGGATCCACCTCTCCATTTGGATTTTATTGCATGCATGGATTTTCATGTGACTTTATGATTTGATGAAATTGTTCCCTCATATAAATATGTTTGGATAATTAATTACTTAAGGGAATTAATTATTTTATAGAAAATTACAAATATTTTTGGAATTATTGTGTTCATTCATGTCAGCCTTGTATTATAAAGTTCAGTGTTTAAACTCTTTGCTTTCGGGCTGCATCCTGCACGGCTGCCAAACTTGGACTTCATTACATCCCGCTCGTTGAGTGCTGGGACATCCAAGAGACAGCAGAGAAACAGTGGGAGGTACACATTACTAGATTGTGCCCGATGGCAGAGATCACCGCCTGCACTGACATTTCTGCTTGCCACCTCCTGTCTTGAGGTGGCGAGCAGAAATGGGTGCCCAAACGGGATTTTTCTCATTGCAACCATTATTTATTATATTATTTTAGTTGGGTTTAGGCCCTTTGCCCTACTCAACTAGGCGCTATTGGTTTCTTAAAAAGTAATGGGCACCCAATCAAAGCAACAATTTAATGAATTTTCTACTAAAGCCCCGTACACCCTAGACGAGAGTTGAAAAAATAAACGTTCAGAAGGGCTACATTTTAATGGTGCGTGCACCCATGCATTATTTGACCCCCCCTGTCATCTGTGCATACATATCAATCTGACATTATTGTCAGGGAATGCATGCACGCGGATCCAATGACGTCACTGAGCAATATCGGCAACTAATATCGTTGTGTGCACTATTTTGTTTGTCCAGCTCCACTGCTGATCTAGTTAATGTGTATGGGGCTCAAGATTGGGTGGTTGGGTGATTTAAAAAAAAAAAATAAACATTTTAATCAACCTCCTTAACCTCCACTATAAATTAAATTGGTACTTGTTTCCTAGCACGGCCACACCGATTCTAATCGGGGGCATCGCAGGTAAAAAAATCAAATCGGTCGCATCGCATGCGTGCTAAAAAATCGCATGCGATGGTCCCTACGCGATGCCATCCAAGTTGACCATAAATTATATGAATTGATCCTGCACCATCCACCCAGGGTGCCTCGGATTACAGTTTGGGAACCACTGCTAAACCGTTTTTCAGGCTCAATGCTGTATGCCGTAGCTCCATGTTACATTCATGGACTGTTCTTTATATCAATTTGCAAGTGATTTTTGTTGCTATCATGGTTCCACCAAGCTTTAAATGCAACATTCTTTGTATGAAAATTCTATGTATAATATCTGTTTTTTATTTTGATCAATTCTTTCTGCACATGCGGAAAAAAAATGCAGGTGCACTATTCAAACATTACTAGAATGGTAATAAATTTTGCAATAAATTATTTGCATGATCTTGACCAGAATTATGGGGCTACCCAACATGTCCAGGTAACCTCACCAAATAATAATAATTATAATAATAACAACATTATTCTTAATTTTATATAGCGTGTCTGGGGATCTGCAGTACCTAGTCACAGAGTACAAAAGCAAAACAAGAAAACAGTGACTTCCATTTCAAGACTGTATAGGACAAGTTCAGGGTATATAAACCTAGCTGCATCAGCAGACGGCACTGACATAAGTGTTACGTTGGTGGAAAACAAAGGGATTTGGCGCCATTGAATGGAGTAGAAGATGGATTAAGTTGGAGAAGAAAGGGCACATAAGGGAAGAGGCCTTGCTCATGAGCGCTTACATTCTGAAGTGGACTATACAGTACAGTGGATACACAAATGGGGTAGACAGTGAAAATGGAACATATTGTAAGGTTGAGAGTTGGCTGAGTGTGGTGAAGAGGTAGGTCTTGAGAGCTCGTTAAGTTTTGTAGAGAGATGGGGAGAGGTTGATAATTTCAGAGGTAAGCATGTGAAAAATCTTGGAGGTAGGGGTGTGAGGAAGAAATCAATAGGTAGGAGAGGCATTGGCAGAGTGAAAAGAACAGGTGGGGGTGTCAAGAAAGATAAGGTCTGAGATGTAAATGAGAGAAGAGTGAGCAAATGCTTTGTAAGTGAGAGTGATCAACTTGAATTGGATTCTGAAAGGGAAGGGGAGAGCCAGTAGGGGCTGTAGATGTTGTAAGCTTGGTGAGGCAAGATGAGCCAGGCTGTAGCATTGAGTCTAGTTCCATTAATAGATAATAACTAATAACATTGTGGGTGGCACGGTTGTTTGGGAGGGCATTTCAGCTAAAAGCCACTTGGTTTACTTGTTTGATCAGCTTTCAGCTTGAAAGTCTGCCCAGTGTACGGGGCAGGGTTGAGTGATTACGTGCTCTCGCATTATCGCTGGCCCAGCCGCTCATCTGCTGGTAATACCAGCAGATGAGCGACGGTATGGGCTGCTTTCCATAGTGTCCTGCTATGGAAAACCGTCCACCCTGAGGAAAATTGATAACACGGGCAGAAAAAATGTTCAGTCTGTATGCACTGAGCGTTGTTCAGCCCAGTGATTATCTCCATAATTGTAATCTATACACACTGTGCAAAAACATCCCCAGTTTGTATGGCCATTTAGACATGTTGGGTGTGATGTAATGAAATCCAAGTTCAGTGCCTGTGCGGGAACTCTGACTTTTTTTAAAATTTTTTTTTTTTTTTAAGGGGAAATCAATTATAAAGCATATATGCACATTAATCATCTACTGGGAAATCCATTTATTCAATTACATATCTGGAAACACAGCAAGGGTATTGGTATTCCATATAGGATCCACCTCTCCATTTGGATTTTATTGCATGCATGGATTTTCATGTGACTTTATGATTTGATGAAATTGTTCCCTCATATAAATATGTTTGGATAATTAATTACTTAAGGGAATTAATTATTTTATAGAAAATTACAAATATTTTTGGAATTATTGTGTTCATTCATGTCAGCCTTGTATTATAAAGTTCAGTGTTTAAACTCTTTGCTTTCTGGCTGCATCCTGCACGGCTGCCAAACTTGGACTTCATTACATCCCGCTCGTTGAGTGCTGGGACATCCAAGAGACAGCAGAGAAACAGTGGGAGGTACACATTACTAGATTGTGCCCGATGGCAGAGATCACCGCCTGCACTGACATTTCTGCTTGCCACCTCCTGTCTTGAGGTGGCGAGCAGAAATGGGTGCCCAAACGGGATTTTTCTCATTGCAACCATTATTTATTATATTATTTTAGTTGGGTTTAGGCCCTTTGCCCTACTCAACTAGGCGCTATTGGTTTCTTAAAAAGTAATGGGCACCCAATCAAAGCAACAATTTAATGAATTTTCTACTAAAGCCCCGTACACCCTAGACGAGAGTTGAAAAAATAAACGTTCAGAAGGGCTACATTTTAATGGTGCGTGCACCCATGCATTATTTGACCCCCCTGTCATCTGTGCATACATATCAATCTGACATTATTGTCAGGGAATGCATGCACGCGGATCCAATGACGTCACTGAGCGATATCGGCAACTAATATCGTTGTGTGCACTATTTTGTTTGTCCAGCTCCACTGCTGATCTAGTTAATGTGTATGGGGCTCAAGATTGGGTGGTTGGGTGATTTAAAAAAAAATAAAAATAATAAATAATAAATAAATTTTAATCAACCTCCTTAACCTCCGCTATAAATTAAATTGGTACTTGTTTCCTAGCACGGCCACACCGATTCTAATCGGGGGCATCGCAGGTAAAAAAATCAAATCGGTCGCATCGCATGCGTGCTAAAAAATCGCATGCGATGGTCCCGACGCGATGCCCCCGATTTCCCATAGGGAACAATGTTAAATGCCTCAATTTACCCAAATGAACAGGGAACAATGTTAAATGGTCCAGAAACCCCAAAAAACACCCCAGAACAGTGAAATGGCCCCCCAAAATTAGTTAACGCCACCCCACGATCAACGTGAACCCGAAGCGTGGCGAGCGCAGCGGTACGCGTCCTCCGACCTTTTCATACCCCCACTATCCACGTCGGCGTGGAGTTGAGAATAGAATAGTGTGGCGAGCGCAGCGAGCCACCGAACCCGAAGCGTGGCGAGCGGACGCGGATACCTTCACAGTTATACGCGTCCCCTCGCGGGCTTCACAGGTGTCCGTGGCGACGCGGACACCTGTGAAGCCCGCGAAGGGACGCGTTTACCTGTGAAGGTATCCGCGTTCTCAGCTCCATGCCGACGTGGATAGTGGGGGTATGAAAAGGTCGGAGGACGCGTACCGCCGCCCCTCGCGGCCTCGCTGCGCTCGCCACGCTTCGGGTTCACGTTGATCGTGGGGTGGCGTTAACTAATTTTGGGGGGCCATTTCACTGTTCTGAGGTGTTTTGGGGGGTTTCTGGACCATTTAACATTGTTCCCTGTTCATTTGGGTAAATTGAGCCATTTAACATTGTTCCCTATGGGAAATCGGGGGCATCGCGTCGGGACCATTTTATGCTTATTTAGCCGCATGCAACGCGACCGACGCGATTTTTTAACTTTTCAATGCATTTCAATGGGAAATCGGGTTCATCGCGTTGGGGGCCATCGCATACCACTATTAAGGGCACAAGATCAATGCGATTGTGGCCGTGCTAGGAAACAAGTACCATTAAATTATTTTAATCAATATTAGACCATTATCTGTAATAACATATTGGTAGTCCTTTAGAGCTGGCAAGTCTAATGGGCAGAGGTAGAGCATTCTAAAGGTAAGAGCAAAGCCGGGTAGGCTGCAAATGAAGGCGTGGAGGGTTGCCCAGGGCTACTTGTTGCCCATTTGGGATAGGTTATTGAGAACATATTTATAGTCACTGATCTCACTCCTTGTCTTGGGTTCTGTCCCAAGTAAGCATCACGGGAATAGAGCAACGCAAATCTAGTCTGATCATTTGTTTACAGCATCACAGTATTAAGTATTAAGGAAATAAAAGCAGTGCGCTTGTAGGATGCTGTGACCTGAACAGGGACATGATTGTGCTAGTTAGGGGAGGGCTGCATGTGACATGCAGAGTGTCGGCATATGAGGATGGGAACAGAGGCAAGCAGAGTACACAGGGACATTGTAATTTTGGAAGGAAGACTCCCTTTTCGGTGGAAATATGAAGACCTATTTCAATATAACTTAATTATTTGAAAGGTAGTCATACAAACATATGCTAGGATGTCTCTCTATGTTATAGTACTACATACAATCCAACAGTACTGATCTTCTGGTACATTACTGTTTTTATCGGTCTGTACCGGTTGGTGGGAGGAGGTGAGCTGTATTTGAGAGAGGTTGGAAAACCGGAACAGGTCCTGTCAGACAGTAACAAGTTAAATTGGCTGCCCATGGATTGGTGACTATGTATTATGTGAATACTTCTGGAGTGCGTGATGGAATAAATATCACTTGTCTTTACTTGAGGTGATGATTCCGCCCCATTGGAGATGGATAGATAGCTATATGAATAAATGTGTACCTATTTCTGCCCTTCAGATGTTGGAGGGTATGGTATTATAGTGTTAAGGGTATGCTGCAGTAATGTCTATTGTGGGTAGGGAACTACACTCCCATTGTATTGCCAAAGTATCCAGATCAAAAAGCATATACCTGAAAATCCGTAAACTAATCATACAATTATATGTGTGCAGTCCAAAAACAATCCTCCTGATTATATCTAATATACAATTCTATCTACTATGTATAAGTGACCATATAGTTTCTCTTCTACCAGTTGTCTTTACATAATTACTATAGCACTCGTGCAATTTGCATTTGAATGAATGTGTGAAATATCCATGTTCGTAAGGGGGAGGAGCTATTGGTATAATGATTATGGATTCCCTGGAGCGGGTTGAATTGCAGCGGTTAACCCAAAACTTTAAGCATTGGGGTAATGAGCACAATTTTAAACCCAAGTGTTTGGGTTGCCATAAATGATAACAATGAGGGGGTGAGTCATTTGTTTTATTGGTGCCCCTAATTGCATTACCCCTGTCACTTAAGATGGGCCAGTAAGCAATTGTTTGAGTGCCGAGTTTGAACACCCAAACGGGAGTTTTCACATATTTTTTGCACCCACTGCAGAACAATGTAAATGCTGCCATCGGGCACCATAGAATCACCCCCGCACAGTTTGTTACAGTCTTATAAATCCCAAGCGCCAACTCACAGATTTATACCCCTTTCACACCAGCCAAAATACCCTGAAAATTTGCTGGGATTTCAACCCTGCTAGCTAACATGGTTGCTCCCGCGACCACCCTGGGTATACTGGCTGGTGTGAAAGCTACTGACCCGGGCGGCAGTGCCTGGGTGCTTGTAGCGCTATTTGTTGGGAAGCGCTGCTGGATTTGAAAACATATTGATAAGACTGGCCAGATGCTTTCAGCCAATCAGCGTCCACCCAGTCTTTTCAAAATGTTTTCAAATGCAGCAGCGCTTCCCGCCCTGATGCCCGGCAAATAGTGCTACAAGCACCCAGCCACTGCTGCCCGTATCACCTCTGCCCTCCCCTCGCTGCTGCACATCGGCGCCCTCCCAGCACTGTCTCTCCCTCCTCACACCAGAAAATGCAGGGACTAGGCTGGTGTGAAAGGGTCCAACCTGTCCCTGCTTGATCCCTGGACTGTATTCCCGGGTAAGTCCCTGCATTTTCTGGTGTGATAGGAGTATAACAAATACCAGCATAAACCGAAAATAACCTTGGGAATCAACAGGCATGTGTCAGAGGACATCGTTTTACTGGCAGAGATAAATGACATCATCTTCTGATCACAATTGCAAATCGTATATTTTGTTTGTCATGCTTATTTAGCACTCTGAAGAATGTTCCTTTAACACCATGGACACAATCTATTTAGAACACGGTGTTCATCAAAATGTCAAAAACCCCTAAGCTTTTGTCAGTACAGTACGTGAGTATTCTGGTAATTGTTTTAGTCACAAAATAGAATCCGTTGTATTGTAAGTAGTTCAGGTAATATTTCACATGAGGTAAATATGGGAGAGCACTCCCGTGATAAGCATGGCCATTTGTAGCTACTGCTTCCCTGTGTGCTAACAGCAGTGAACAAGGTGTTGAGAGTAGAGCAGAACAAAATCTGATATGAAAAGACACAACTGTACAGGCTAGCTATGGGAGGGTCATCTTAATGCAGGAAGTCCCTAGCATTTCCACTGTCAATCTTACAGTCGTAAACTCTATTTAGGGCACAACTGATGTGCAGAAATCATCGTAACCCAACAGCCCACAATAACCACCATGTAAAATACTAATAAAACAGCTTTATTATATCCGTTATCCTTGATCATTCAGCCTGCTTTCATAGTCCGTAAAGGAATCCACCATTCAGGAGACCTATAACTGTGGGCCTAATTCAGACTTGATCACAGGGCAAAAAAATTTTTTTCTCAAAATTAGCAAAATCATGTGCACTGCAGATGGGGCAAATATAAGTAACATGTGCAGAGAGAGTTAAAGCCCACAAACACTTTTTGGGCCAATTTCACCCGAATCCAGCAGATCAGGCCATGAATCAGCCCAAATAACATGTGTTTAACATTTGATGCGATGCGCGGTCCTGTGTACATCAGAGTTCAGACCTGCCTGCATGACCGACCTGTGACTCGGACCCCCACTTGGCGACTGGACCACATGTGATGTATTGCATGCGATTCTGCCACCCAGGAAGAGGGATGAGATGCTGCAGTAATGTATGGCCACCTTTAGATTGTGGTGGGTGTGTCCAAACTAAAATCTATATTGCAGTCTTAAAATAAAGCAGCCAGTATTTACCCTGCAGAGAAACAATAGAAAGCCCAAATGTAACTCTCACTATATACATGTTATATCTGCCCCCCTGCAGTGCAGCACAGCGTTGCCCATTTTGAGAACAAATTTGTCCTGCAATCAGGTCTGAATTATGCCCTATGCATGTGCACAAAAGGGATTAATTCAGCTTCTTAAATGACCTCCTACAGTTTCACAATTTTATTGCAAGATGGGGACATCCTGGGGACACAGCTACATATATTTTGAAAAAAATTATGACAAATTGTGTACCAAGGGCACATTTTTTTATTTGACTAAAGCTACGGAAAGACCAAGTGGGTAAGGTGCATGGTAAAGTACTGATTTATAGGGCGTTTGCTACTTACTAATACAGCTATTACTACCTCTGTATCCTACTATTATTTATATTGATATGAATTGAGAATAATATCCACCACTCTTGTGCAGAATTATTTCACAAATGACAGGATATGGCTCTTTGCATGCTCACAGAATCATTCTGCAGACTTTTCTCTAAAATGATAACTCCCTCTCTCTGCTCAGAAAGCAAAAGCATGGCAACATGGCGCTCTACTACTGAGTAGTGAAAGATATACATATGTACTGTAGCTAAGTATATATAAATGTCATGTCACTTCTCAGACCTCTGGAGTGTGCTGGAGTATGACAGGTGCTCCTCTGCTAGCCTGACTACACGTCACTGGTATATTTATTTATTTATTAACAGTTTCTTATATAGCGCACACAGATTCCGCAGCGCTTTACAGAGAATAGTTGAACAGTCACATCAGTCCCTGCCCCAGTGGAGCTTACAATCTATATTCCCTACCACATGTACACGCACACACAGACATTCTAGGGTTATTTTGATGGGAACCATTTAGCCTACCAGTATATTTTGGATTGTGAGAGGAAACCGGAGTACCCGGAAGAAACCTACGCAAGCACGGGTAGAATATACAAACTCCACACAGTTAGGGCTGTTTCACACGCTCCGGCTGACGAAACACCGCACGTGCAAAAGCCATGCCGTACACAGTAGGTATTAATGGACAGGAGTGTGTCCATTTACACGGGATGGCCACGGCCCGGCCGCCCGGTTGCAGCCGGCTGTCGCCACTGGAAAGGACAGCTGCCAGGCTGTGGCCATCCCGACCATTGTAAACTTCTGTGCCCGGCACGGCTTCTTGGCCGTGCAGGTTTCTCCGCCCGGCAGCTGCCGGTGTGTGAAAGGGGCCTTAGGGCCATGGTGAGAATTGAACCCATGACCTCACTGCTGTGGGTTCCCAAGCACTTCCGGACAGCGGGGAAGCACAGGCCTGGCTGTTTTAGCAGGGCACCACTAAATGGGCAGGGTGCATTTTGCCCTTTAAAAATTGGTCAGGGTGCGGCGTCCTGTAAAAAACAGTCTAGAGTGAACACTAAATCTGGTAGCCAACCATAATCAGCCATTTGCTCCCACACACTGAACAGGCCAAAACAGTTGGTCTAGTTTGCTGGAGAATCAAATCTGTAGGTGGACACTGGCCATCTGTATCTGCCTTACTGTTGATAATCCTCCACTGATGCCGGACTGCACCTGTATTGGTGGTAGAGTTGGGACCCCAGAGGAGCAGACTGCGGCAACTATAGGAAAAGAGCAGGTGCCCCATCTCAGCCCTTTATCAGCGTTGGCAGAGCAGGATGAGGACTGGTTCTGCTGCATGTCAGGATCCCTGTCATTCTTCTCGCCCCACTGGCACCTGCGATCACTGTGCTGCCCCCACTCTCTCCAGCATCCTCAATCACTGTGCTGTGCCCCAGGGACCTGTCGCCTCACTCTTATGCAGCTGGCTACTGATGCCAGGGGCATTGCCCATCTCCTATAATAGTAATAACTAATCACTCAATGTGGGAGACAGCTGCTACATGCTGACAAGTTGTGACAAAAAGACAATGGCTGTGCCTGCCTATAGCAGCTTATGCTGCTCTGTGATAGGTACAAGGTGGGTCACCGCTGTTGTCACCATGATACCTGGCACTGGGATTACTCCATATAGCTTGTAGTTAGAAGAGAGCTCATGCATGTCTGCACTATAAATCCAGTGGAGGTTAGATTGAAAGGTTGCAAGGAGCTGTTCTTTGTCAGTGATGTGTGTAAGGATTGGATTACCACAGTAGTGTATTGGACTTTTCCTTGTGCAGCTGAATTGTAATGTTATTGTTTTTTTTTTATATTTATTTAATTCTGCACCAGCATTGTGGGCATATGTCACATGTAGGGATGCCGATCCCGGGGCATTTTTTTCAATCCCGGGATTCCCGTGCCCCTATCCGATACATTAATTTACTTGGGAGCGGGACAGCCTTGCAGCAGAGTTGCCAGGTGGAGGCAGTCGGCGGGGGTGACGTTGGGTTTGGGTGATGGAGGTGCTTGTGTGTCATTGGGCGGGTGGTGTAGGATTCCGGTGGGGGCAGTGCAGTGGTGCGGCCTGTGCAGCGTGACCTATGACCAAGTCATGCTGTGCAGGCCGCACGTCGGGAAAAGCTGGGCAGCGTTCTATCCCGGGATACGCTAATCCTGAGATTGAAATCCTGGACATTTTGGGGCAAAATCCCGGGATCCCGTCAATCCCGGGATTGGAAACCCTAGTCACATGTACTGTAACTGCTGCTTGCACTATAGTAGCATGACTTATTTATTCAGAACATGTACAAGTATGCAAAACCTGTCAGCCTAGATCTGTGACCTCACAAGTTGGAGAGAAGTTGGTTATGTGTGTGTATTAGTTGGATGGCTGGTCAGTTGGCCGGTTGGAGGAACGTTGGTCTGATGTATGGCCAGCATAACAGTTGTTTAGTGTATACAGGAGAAGCACTGCATGGGCAGCTAGACACTAGACAGATAATGGTGTGAGACCTATTCTCTGGGTAAGCGTGTTTGCTCCATTCAGCTTCTGAATTGCTGGCTTAGCTTTATTCCACTGCTGGAGTCTGGGAAACATGACGAGAACAATAATGTTTACAATGTTCAGACCTCATGTTTCTCATTCACCAATCGCGTACTTGCATTCTTATAATAGTATAATATCAGAATTGTGTTTGGCCGGGCATTTTTTTTTCTAAAGGCGTAAAACACAATGAAATCATTCATTGGTCATTCATAATTATATTTGATTTTGCCCACCCATATGTTTGAAACTGTTCTTGCATACAGTATAATATAAGGGCTGCTGGCTCATACATGCTGACTTCTCTGTTAAGTTGTCCAGGAAACTTAGCCATGTTATGTCACTGCAAGGGAGGAGGAAGCAGATCTAAGCTACCCAACTGATAAATCCCCCAATAAATGAGCTTATAGTCCTGTTCCTACAGCACCTTTCAAAACCTGTGCAGTTCCTCTATCCTGCCTGGGGTGCCGCTCGCCGCTTTGGTGCTTCTAGCACACTTTGGTCTGTGCTTCATCGCTGAAGTACAGACTAGTTTGTGCTTTAAACACCGCAATAGAGAGTGACACCCCTGACAGGAAGAAGGAACTGCACAGGTTTTGAAAGGTGCTAGAATTAACACTCTGGCCCAATTCAGAACCATTAGTCTGGGAAGGGAGGACCAGGGGTGGCAGCAGGGTAACGGACAGTTTTTTATGGGCATCCTAATGCCTGCTGGGGGGGGGGGGGGGGCGACTAACGTCACATGACATCAGTGCATGGCCAAATTCGGCTGAGTAAAAGTCAGTCTAGGCTCACTTTTATTACCGAAGGGGAGAAAAATAATTAGATGGTCACCGTCATTCAAAATATTCTTCCCCTTGTGTCCTTGTCACTAGGAATTATTGGCTGTAATTATTCAGCTGTAAATGCATCATGATGGTTTTTTCAGTTTTATTTTGTAATTTCCCCAATACATATACAAGCGGAGTTGTCACCCCGGCAGGTCCTGGTAATTACATAGGACTTACACATTTGGTACATTTTGGGGAGTTCTTTTTAATACATCTAGCACCATGCTCTAGCAGCAAATGTTCATTCAGTGTAAATATTTTCAAGGCACAATGTGCTAGGGACAGACCCCTGTGGTTTTGATTTGATCTTGGTTACAGAAATAGCACAAGCAGCCAGGTGCCTGGAAAGTACCAATTACTGTTTATCAACTTGGAACAAATTTGGGTTTTTTGCGTTTTAGATTTCACGATTTGCTTCTGCACTATTTCCTTCATGTAGGAGTTTCCTCTGGTATCCGGACACCGGGTGTAGATTGACAGCCACCATTAGTCAATCCTGCCCCATATCATAGTTGACCCGCTATACCATAACCGTTTCCTCTTATTACGCTATTCATTTATTATAATGGATTCAGTAAAGTGTTGTTTAATTTAATGCTACTTTAGGACACAAGGGCAGATGAGATGGGAGAAGGCACAGAACATTCATATTGACCGACCTCCCCCCTCCCCCTTTTTCTTCACAGTATGATGCTATTCCAATTCAGTCCAACGTGGTCATATGCTCCTGTCCATCCCCTTCACTAGTAATAAACTCCGACGCCGGGTCTCCGCCCGCCCTGGCGAACTGCAGCAACCGAGCAAGCTCCTCCAGTGACGCGAAGACCGCAGACTATAGAGCTAATCCTGATCCCCAGCAGCACACAGGGCAGCAGCAAACGCAACAGCCTCGAAAGAAACGCCCGCAAGACTTCAAGCTCGGCAAAATCCTTGGTGAAGGGTCCTTCTCAACAGTGAGTTTAGTGTTGCATGGGTACATGTGGAAATGTTATCTCTTTTTTAAAGTGTTTAACTTCCCCAAAGCAAAGCCCTAAACAAGTTTATAGGATTCGGCCCAAATTGGAGAATTTTGTGGCCCTGCATTACTATGTAAAGACAAGTGGCATGCGGCCCGACGGAATCTTCCTTCTCACTCTACTCACACCTCCGCCCAAGCTCCTCCTCCAACCTACATGTACTATGTGTCTTCCCCTGGATGCTCTTCCGCACTGACCCAGCGAGTGCTGGAACACGGAATAGTACAGTAGGAATATGCGAACGCAGTGGTTAGTGATATGTGCATGGTCCCCTGGTGTTGAGCTGAGCCCAGTACAGATGGTGTGTAGAGGGGGTACAGACGGTAACGGGAGGAGGGAGTAATAGTGTGTAATAGCCTGCTGTCTGCCCCAGCACAGACTCTGTTTTGTGATATGTAATGATACATAACCGGTTTCTAGGTATCAGGGATCGCCACCAAGTACCATACAGACACAGGCAACACTGTGGAGGATATAAGGAGAACCACAATATTTGCAGTGCTGCTCTTATTGTCACAGTAATCTCTCCCATAGGGCCACATGGAGTATAAACCTCTGAGCTCGGTGTGGAGGTCACTAATGCTAGAGATATGAGGAGGTGCATAATATTAGCAGCTCCCCTCTTATTGTTGTCCAAATTTGCATAATTGATTACTTTTTCTTGGGCAGACACAATATTACAGGGGAATTCAGTTGCGGGTGGGGAATTTCCAAAAATTGCTATTTAATTAGGGGACAGAAAACGGGAAAGCAAAGCGTCTTTATTTTTTATCTTCCCACCTTCAGAGCAAATCTTTTTCACATTTTTCCTAAAATTAACTAAATCACTGGGACTTGATCTGGGACCCTGGCGGCACCCCTTTTGGGGACTAATTAAGCAATTCGGAAGTTTGCAGTTGCTTAATTAGTTACCAATTACTCACAAGAAGTAGTGTCTTCTTCCATCACCGGGAACAAGGTTCTCTCCAGCAGGGTGAGTGTGTGTCTAGTTTGTAAGTGCATCTGTGAGTATATATGTGTGTGTGTGTGTGTGTGTGTGTGTGTGTGTAACCTTCCCCTGTCTAGTGTTATTCCCCCCTGAGTCCTTGGGAATTACAGCAGCCTCCTCCCCATTGAAAAGATGGAGGGAAGGCCACATGGAGCTACGGAAACCCCTGGTTTTTAGCTCTGGGTGCACATACCTGCTCACAGTACGCAAGGTGTTTAACATCACAAACCTTGCTTTAGTTTACCTTAGTTTGTGGCACCACCACTTAGCTACCATCACCACCACTCTCTCCCTACGCCTGTATGCCTTCCTGGTGCCTAGATCTTCCACCTTAGTGCCTACCACCCCTTGTTAGTGCCTCGGCACAGTGAATTCATCCCCTCCAGTAGCGTTAGTCCATGAGACCTATTCTTGTCTAGTTGTACATGTTCATATAAGTATTTTCACATATAGGGGTGAGGGGGCAATAGAAACAACAGCACCACAAATCCGCCTCCCTGTGGCTCTATCTTGCCTCGAGTTTGTGGATTTTATATATGCAGCTTCCTTCATCAGACTGTTTGCAGTGAATAGACTCCTAGCTAATATGTTAAAATGAATAGATAAAGGGTTCTAGTTCAGATGGTGTTTTAATGTGCCTGAAGTAAATAACTTGAATTCTGTGTAGTTGTTTGGATGATCCAATATATTTAGGCGAAAAGTGTTCCTAAATAAATTGTGTTGTCTGCAGACACAGCAAAGGCACAGACAAGCTGATCTAACGCATAGTTCTACACATAGAAACAGATTTCTGTCTACAGTGCCATCTACAGTCATACACCAGTAATACATAACACTTGGTGCCATCTGCAGCCTTACATCGGTAATACGCAACACTTAGCTACATTCCTATTGGTGGATAGGATGTCACAATTGACTTCAGGCTAACAAGTACACTCTCTGGAATACTGCGGTCAATGCAATTGATAGGTTATTTTTAAAATCCATCATAGCAAACGTCCAATATCTGATTTGTTATTGTTGCTATTATTGTTTATGGATTTATATATATTGAAAGCCTAATATTATTATTATGCAGGTTGTTTTGGCCAAAGAGTTATCAACAGGAAGAGAATATGCCAGTAAGTATACGTATACTGTCATATTGTTATGTTTCACAACTTTCCATTGTGATGTCAGATTGCAGAGCCGTAGAAAGCAGAGAGCGCTTCCTGTCTACTACACATTTAGGGAAAACCTACCTATGGAATTCCATGAGCTGATTCATGAAAAAAACAAGTTTTTATTTTATTTATTTTTAACCCTTTGAGTGCCAAGTGAAGGTGTGAAAAATTGGCAAGCAAACCTTTTTATTCCTCATAAGGTACACATTGACCTGTAATGTGTACCTTTTTTTATATAAGAAATCTTTTTTACCAAAAAAAAAATCATATTTGAATTTATATAACAAATGTGAGCGACGCTGGCATTTTTTAGCAGATATTTTTAACATCTCTCACAGAGATGTTGGCACTCAAAGGGTTAATCAATTAACTAATATTTTTTTTCAAAACCGATCAGAAATGTTCCGGGGTTATTCAGACCTGAAAGCATGGCTGCAAATTTGCAGGCCGGACGATTATCAGTAGGCTCCGCATGCGTAAGGATCATTAGTACGCACGCGCAATGCCTTCCTGTGATAATCGCCTGCTAATTTTTTGAATCGCTGGCTGTTCGCCAGTTGATTGACATGTTTGTGGGTATTGACCAGCCGCTTTCAGTGAGTGTTAGAAAAAGCAAAGCGTGCCCAGGTGATTGAAAGGAAGTCTTGTGACATCGGTTCTGGCCACGACCAGACTGTTTTTATCACAGCTGCCGAGTAAGTCCTGGGCTACGCACAGTCTGCACACAGTGGAAACATCATGCGAATAGATTTGCAGCTAATCGTCAATCCAGCTAACTTTCTCATACTGCACTAAGCAAATCACAGGCTAGCACGGGGCTGGATTTCACTGGCTGGGCGGTGTATACCTGATTGCACATATAGCAGCCGTATGATCTGGTCTTAATAACAAACATCCATTTGTTTTATGGTGGTACTATCGGTCTATTAGTCATTGGGGACCTCGAGGCAATGAGGAACCTATATTTTCCCACCATAAGGGGACTTATTACATTCCCAGGTGGCTGCTAATTTTTGCAGCCATCAGGAGATGCCATTGGGCTGCCCAATCAGCAGTAATTGGGAGCACTGCAGGCACTGGAGGGGAGGGAACCAGAAAGCAGACAGAACAATCGGTGTCTTTTTTTCATGTAAGTTTTTGCCTTCTTTTGTATGTGAAATTAAAAGTTAGAACAAGGGATGGACAAGTCATCATTGTGAAGAAAAACTGTGGCATTACAATAAATAGTACACGCATGTGGACTGAGCTGAAAATATCCCACATAGAACAAATAAATAAAATAATGATATTGGAACTGAAAACAGTCTTTCTCCTTCATCTGTGAATGCTGTTTGAGAGTTAGATTTATCGAGCTTTGGTGTAACGGTTGTTTCTTTACCATAACCTTGTGAGTGTCATACATGGATATGCCATTTTTTTTAATGTATTTCTTTTTTTGTTCCTTTTTAAAGTTAAAATTCTACAGAAGCGTCACATTTTAAAGGAGAATAAGGTACCTTATGTGACCCGGGAGAGAGATGTAATGTCCCGATTGTACCACCCATTCTTCGTCAAGCTATATTTCACATTTCAAGATGATGAAAAACTATGTATCCTTAAAATCAAAATGTATAACTCTGCCAGCGAGCCGATGGGTAACTTGGGCGGCGTTCACTAGGCTGCAAACAGGCACAGCCTAGCGATCGGGTCTGAATCAGGCCCTGAGTGTAAATCTAGTCACTGCCTGTTTTTGAACTTTTATTTTTTTTCATCGTCCTCTTCGGTTTGGAATTCTCACTTAGTTCTTAATACAGACCTGATTGTAAATGCATAATCTTTCCCAAATGGGCAAAACCATGCTGCACTGCAGGTGGGGCAGATGTAATGTGCAGAGAGAGTTACATTTGGAGAATTTTTTTTTATTTTTTTTCTGTGCAGGGTAAATACTGACTGCTTTATTCTTACACTGCAATTTTGTTTTTTAGTTTAAAAACACCCCCAAATCTTACTCTGCACATGTTACATCTGCCCCACCTGCAGTGCAGCATGATTTTGCAGGGTATGGATCATTGAGTCGACCAAATTAAGGTCGACATACATTGGTTCGAGCACTGAAGGTCAACACAGGCAAAAGGTCAACATGCCTAAGGTCAACACAAGCATTAGGTCGACAGTCAAAAGGTCAACATAGGTTTTTAAAGTCTTTTTGTCCCGAATGTTGACATGGTCAGCATGGACACCGTATTGGTGCACAGTGTCCCTTTGCACTATTTTATTCTTCCTCCATGCCCTAGTGGATGGTAGGGCCTGAAATACCACCTGTCGGCAAAGTGAAAACCCCAAGTCCATATTTTGACTGTCGACCTAGTGCTCGTGTCAACTTTTTGACCCGGTCAACCATAGGCATGTCAACCTTTTGCCTGTGTTTACCTGAGGCCTGTCTACCATCCTTAATAGTGTCGACATAACAACCATATACCAGATTTGCCCATTTGAGAATGATTTTGCAGTCAGGTCTGAATTAGGCCCTTAGTACCAATGTCATTTAAACAGGGCAAGAGCAGATGCCCCGTACACACATTTGACATGTTATTTTTGTAGGTTTATTCTGTTATGAGGTCAGTATAGGTCATTCCCTCAACATAAATAACTTGCATTAAGCACATTGAATGGAGCAGTTATTATAAAACTACTGTCCTTTTTTGACCCATATTTGTGGGTAGTACTAGGTTTAAGAATACAAGTACATCAGTCCAATGTGATACATGTAGGTATAAGGCCTTAATGTCATGTGCAGAAGATGCGTCTAAAAATTGTGCCAGTGGGTGGTGTCAGAAAGCATCAGATGGAAAGTTTCATTGTTATATTATCTTCAAGCACCACCACACACACTCATGATATTATACCATCATAAGAAAAGAACAAACCAGTACCACTGTGGAGATGACCGTTGTCATCCCAGGGGGCCTCCCAGCATTTTAGTTCTGCTCCAAGTGATCTCACACGACCAATCGGTAACATCCTGGGAGAGCAGGCTGCGGTACTGCTCGCACATGGAGGAAAATAGCCGATGGTAAAATGTTATACTGTACTTGTTGTTCCTTAACCATGGCTGCAGATTTTGGCCTCAGTTATGCCAAGAATGGAGAACTACTAAAGTACATCAGGAAGATTGGTTCATTTGATGAAACGTGCACCAGGTTTTATTCTGCCGAAATTGTGTGTGCTTTAGAATATCTGCATGAGAAGGGAATTATTCACAGGTGAGAAGATTGTGCTAATAGTAGGCACTATTACTTGTAACTGTTAATGTTTATGCATAGAACTATATGGTGTCACATTGTAATTGTTCCTTAGTTGTGTTTTGTGCTTCAACTGTGTTACTTGACCTGGCAGGACATGCTAGTATCTGTTGTTCAGCTGGAGGTCCACAGATTGGCTGGCATTGACCTAGATAAGAAAGTGTTACAATGACATGAGCAAGTGAAGGATTAGGGGGGTAATCAATCTGAGATTCCGACTGTTGGGACTTTCCGACAGTCGGAATCTCATATTGAATCCCGGGCCTTTTTTGTTTCATCGGACAGTAACTCGTAAGTCGGATTTGAATGTTCCAGCTGTCGAGTGTCGGAAAGTCTGTATAGCGGCAAAAATGTCCATGAATTGGAACATCCGCGGCCGTTTCCTACAAAACAGGTCCGACTTTAAAAAAGTCTCATCTGAAACTCTTCAATGCTTGTCGATATTTATTGTCTGAAAATATCGGCACATATTGAATACCCCCTAAGTCCTAAACTGTGCATACACTGAAATCATATGAAAAGTGGCAAATCGTATGTTTGTTTTTGTTTCCAATCTGATGCCCGATCCCGTGGGCATCCAATCGGAGTCAGTGATCTGTCGGATTGGACAGCCTTTGGAAGCTGTGAAAGGGGCCGCATTTGATATATAGTATGTGATCCAGCAGCCAGGGAGCTGCCGGGTTACTTGCCGGGGTATAGGATGAGATACCTCGCCCTAGTGTATGGTGGCTTTTAGATTATATTCAATGTTAATATTCTATCGACATTGCTATTTGTCCTTTTTTTTTCAGAGACCTGAAACCTGAAAACATTTTACTTAGTGAGGACATGCATATTCAAATTACAGATTTTGGGACCGCAAAGGTTTTATCGTCAGACAGCCGGCAAGGTGGGTGAAGTCACTTTGTGTGTTTGTGTTGCTGCCAAAGTACAACTAGGGTTGTTACAAAATGGGAAGCCTAGTCTGGTTCTGCTGTCTCGCTAACACTCCTCTGTACATTTTCAGCCAATGGTGTTCAGTCCTTCCCTGCTCTGTGCTCCTCCCTCCTTTCAGCAACTCAGACATTGTGTGCTCACCCATAAGGTGGGTACAGGATCATTTTGAACTGTGGTGCCTGCACACTGCAGCTCACCACTACCTGCTGGTTCTAGTTTCAGCGCGTCGCCCTACCCTTTTCCCCCGTACCTGTCACTGTCTGTGGTTTTACTGCAATGTTTGTATTTACAGGATGCTGTGTAATCATGCAATGCTTTACTGTTTCGCATTTTATTTATTCTGTTCCCTGTAATTGTTCTGGTCTGCAAACATCTTCTGATGCCTGATATATAAAAGATACAATAAAGCACCTGGCCACACTGGGTGCCGGATGACTGATCGACAGTCGGCATCCGGACTTACAGTGGCTATATTTCCCCATGGGGGTCCATGACCTTCATAGAGGAAGAAAATAATAAGTGGTGAGCGCAGCGAGCCCGCAAGGGTCTTCAATGCGCACTCCCACCAGTTGGGCTCCTGACCGCCAGGATTCCGATGTCGGAGTAATGACTGTTGGTAACTTATACCATATCTGCCACACTATTTTGGAAGACATGCATGTGTCTCTAAGGGGTTTGGAGATTATCATAGAAGAATAAGATGGACCAGGTGGTCCAATAAAATGGGCAGGTGCGTAAATAAACGATACCCAGCAATATGATGCTTAGAAAATATCAACATTCTTAATATAACTTTACATTCATCTTCCAATATTGACACCAGACACACATAAATAGATTCATACAAAATAAATAGGCTTAGTGAGGAATTCAGTTGTGCCTGATACATATTTGCTAGAAAAAAAACTGTCCTTTTTTTTTTTTGGGCGCTCCAATAAAAAAAAAATGGTACTTGTTTCCTATCTGGGCGCCTGCTAAGTTAATTGCGCACCATGCTATTCTCCGTAGAGAAATCTGATCGCATCGCATCGTACACATACACGATATTGAACGATGCGATGCGATCCGATTCGATTTCCCATAGGAAACAATGTTAAATGGATCAATTTACCCAAATCAGCATAGGGAAGAATGGTAAATGGGCCAGAAACCCCCAAAAAGCCCACAGAGCAGTGGAATGTCCCCCCAAAAGTAGTTGACGCCACCCCGCCATCAACGTGAACCCGAAGCGTGGCGAGCGCAGCGAGCCCGGGAGGGGCGGCGGTACGCGTCCTCCGACCTTTTCATGCCCTACTATCCACTAGGGCGTGGAGTGAGAATAGAATAGTGTGGCGAGCGCAGCGAGCCACCGAGCCCGAAGCGTGGCGAGCGGACGCGGATACCTTCACAGGTAAACGCGTCCCTTTGCGGGCTTCCCAGGTGTCCGCGTCGCCATGGACACCTGGGAAGCCCGCGAGGGGACGCGTATAACTGTGAAGGTATCCGCGTCCCCTCGCGGGGCTCGCTGCGCTCGCCACGCTTCGGGCTCGGTGGCTCGCTGCGCTCGCCACACTATTCTATTCTCACTCCACGCCCTAGTGGATAGTAGGGCATGAAAAGGTCGGAGGACGCGTACCGCCGCCCCTCGCGGGCTCGCTGCGCTCGCCACGCTTCGGGTTCACGTTGATGGCGGGGTGGCGTCAACTACTTTTGGGGGGACATTTCAATGTTCAGGGGTGTTTTTGGCCCATTTACTATTGTTCCTATGATAATTTGGCTAAATTGAGCCATTTCACATTGTTTCCTATGGGGCATCGCATCGCATCGCATCGTTCAATATCGTGTATGTGTACGATGCGATGCGATCCAATTTCATTACGGTGCCGTACGTAGAAAACCTGGGCGCCCAGATAGGAAACAAGTACCAAAAAAATATATATATATATTATTTACTAAAGTGCTGGTTTATAGAAGTGGATTATATTTTCATATTCCATATCTCCTTCTATAAGATGCTAGATATGGTTGCTATGGACAACATATCCACTTCTTAAAATCTGTCATTTTAATGAATATACCCACAGTGTCCGGGCTAATGTGTGTGTTTTCACCATCGGGGCCATGAATAAGCTGCATTTATCAGGTTTCAGAACCTCAGTGGGTCCTGGAAAAAAATGCGGGGATCATTTAGCTGCGGGAAATAAACTATTTTCGGTACTTGTGTATTATCACTGCACCCAAGATTTTGATCGCAGGGCATCTGATTGCATCGCATGCGATGTGATCAGATGCAATTTTTAATTGTATGACATGCGATTTTTAATTGTACAAGCACCCTGATGGGTGCTTACTATGTTAAATGCACGCCCATTGTCAACGCCACCCCCACTATCAATGGCAAAGCCCGCGCCCTCCGACCTTTTCATACCCCCACTATCCACGTCGGCCTGGATTTGACTTTAGATAGTGTGGCGAGCCCGAAGCGTGGCGAGCGGACGTGGATTACTTGACATGTATTCCGCGTCCCCTCGCGGGGCTTGCTGCGTGCGCCACGCACTAAGATTGACTCCACGCCAACGTGGATAGTGGGGGTATGAAAAGGTAGGAGGACGCGAACCGCCGCCCCTCGCCGGCTCGCTGTGCTCGCCACGCTTCGGGGTGGCGTTGACAATTGTGGTGCATTTAACATAGTAAGCACCCATCAGGGTGCTTGTACAATTAAAAATCGCATCGAATGCCATTTTGCTGGCATGCGATGCTATGCAATATTTTATTGTACGTTGTGGGTCTTTTCACCAGAATATCGCATCGCATACCACTTATTAAGAGATGCGATGGGCACCGTGATAATACACAAGTACCCATTTTTCTCATGTATGCAGAATGATGACATTGGGGTCAAGAAATGCATATCATTATTTTTTCTAAAAGCTCACAATTTAAATGTTATTGCTATTGTTCACAGCCCGCGCAAATTCATTTGTTGGAACAGCACAATATGTGTCACCTGAGCTCCTCACAGAGAAATCCGCTTGTAAAAGGCAAGTATTATTTTTTCGCAGCATTTCTTGATGTTTTTTTCTTTGTATGTATGATGTAATACATGTGTGTGTGTGTGTGTTCATTCTAGCACCCTGCTTCTTCCTAAACAGGTTTGGTCTGTATTTCTCTGACATGCAGCAGGGGCCACTGGGAATCACTTCGGGGGTTTTGGAGCTTGGTTAGCGGGGAGCTAGGCACTACCTAGTTTTAATACAGGGGAGACTAGCTCCTCCCCTCCAAGACCCATCATCTCCCAGTGAGAAAATTGTGCCTGAGGGAGCTAGTCACAGCTCTCACTGCTCCTGCACTACTCAAATCTTTTGAGCCTTTTTCAATCAATTTTTTATTTTTATTTTTATTTTTATTTTTTTCTACATAAACTAAGGATCCCTTCCCTGCTTATTGAAAAGCTAGGGTCCGGGTTCCTGTGCCCCTGGGTTGTCCCAGGCTGTCAGTCAGGGCCTCTTCAAAGGCACCTGCCGCGACATTACAGCGTTCCTGCCACCCTCCATCAAGAGGGGATTGACAGACGCTACCTCAAGCCTCAGCAGGGTGAGTACAAACCCCCATTTGTATGTACGCTGCAGCGCTTATCCTGCAGATGCCGCGCTAATAAGGGCGCGGCGGAAGGGGTTAATGGCGGCCGCGGCGGGGGTCTGAAGCACGCCTTGTAAAAAGGCACACGTACTAGCCCCCACCTGTCCCTACCCTCTACACGCAGGCAGCGCTGTCCCTGCAAGGCGCCGCCGCCATTTTGACTGGCGCGGCGGGGGTTAATGGCGGCCGCGAGGGGGGATCTATAGCGCGCCTGATTACACAGGCACAACTAACCCTCCAAGCGCCGGCAGACTCTGTCCCTTAAAGCAGGGCATAGGCAAGGCTGCGCTGAGGAAGGGGGGGAAGGTGCGCGCTGAGGTGGGCATGGCGCGGCCCTATTACAACACACACACGCTACATGCTGCTCTCTCCTCTTGTATTTCAGGCAGACTGCAGCTACTGTAACCCTTTCAGGGCATTATCTGTCAATTGACTGAACTTATAGGGACTTACTCCCTTCCAGGACCCGCTCTCCCAGGGGGGATTTGGGTATTGCCCTAGGGTTATCCACTGTCTTGTGTGTGTGGGTGTGTGTGTGTGTTTGCGTGTGCCTTAAACTTGAGTGACCCATGTGCAGACATGGCGAGCAAGTCCAAGGCTGCTCAAAAGTCTTTCACCTGCACGGTCTGTTCAAATAAGTTCTCCCAATACTCTGATGGGGGAACTTCAGTCTGTCAGACCTGTGCGGTCTCCCCGTCAGGGTCCCAGACTACCGGCACACCAGCTCCCCAGTGGGCTGCAGCCTTAGTCGGCTCTATGACTAATTTGTCTGAGGAGTTGGCAGTATCCCGCAGGGCAGAGCCTGCATGGGCTACGGCCTTGTCCAGGTCTGTGGACTCCTTGGCGGGGGCCCTTTCCAAGCCCCAGAGGCCGGGTCCCTTAGCCCAGAAGCGCCCTTTTCAGATGATGCTTCAGGGAGAGGACACCGACGAGGAGCCTGATCCCTTTGAAGAGATGGAAGAGGGCGAGTGGGAAGAGGTACAGGATACCCCTCAGGAGGCGGAGCCAACTCCGGTTGGTATAGAAGCCCTTATTCTTGCAGTTAAGGAGGTGTTGCATTTACCTGACGATCCTCCTCCGGCTCCCCAGGAGTTGGATTTATTTGGAAATACACAGAAAACCTCTGTGGTTTTTCCTTGCCCTAACCAGGATCAGCTTCTTGAGGCCTGGAAGCGACCGGACAGGCGTTTTCAGGTACCGAAGAGGTTCCCTTCAATGTACCCTTTTGAACCAGCAGCCTTGAGCAAATGGGAAACGCCTCCACCGGTGGACACATCCGTGTCTAGGTTATCTAAGAAGACGACCCTGCCAGTCCCAGGGGCATGTTCGCTTAAGGATCCGTCAGACCGGAAAATGGAGGCCACCCTAAAGGCTATCTATACGGCGGCTGGTGCCCAGCTTCGGCCGGCCATAGTGTCGGCCTGGGTAAATAGAGCAAATGCCAGGTGGGCGGAGCTCATCACTGAGGGCCTCGACTCAGGGATGCCAGCAGAGGAGATTCGCCAACTGGCGGAACATATTAAGGAGTCGGCGGGATTCCTTGGTGATGCTGCTAAGGATATCTCCCTTATTTCATCTCGCATTTCTGCGAACGCCATTGCAGCTAGACGGGCCTTGTGGCTGCGGTCTTGGCAGGCTGACGCTGAATCTAAGAGAGCGGTCGAGGGTCTCCCCTTTGCGGGTGATATTCTGTTTGGTCCAGAACTGGACAGATGGATTTCGCAGGCAACGGGGGGAAAATCTGCCTTTTTGCCAACAGCGGCGCCGCCTCCGAAACGCCAGTATGCAGGACCCTCGTTTCAATCCTTTCGTCCACAGCGTTCCTTTCGTGGCAGAGGAAGAGGCTTCCAATCCTCCAGAGGTACTAGAGCCAGATCTCGACCACAGGCCTCCCCCCGGGTCCTGGAGCCAAAACAGCCCCCAAAGCTGGCAGCATGACGATTTGCCAGCTTCAGTGGGAGACTGGTCAGTCGGAGCACGCCTCTCCTACTTCAGAACCCAATGGTTCTCCCTAACGGAGGACCCTTGGGTTCGCAGGATTATCTCGGAGGGCTATCGTATACAGTTCGACGCTCCTCCTCCCAACAGGTTCTTTACCACAGCACTGCCAGAATCCTCAGTCAAGAGAGAGGGGATTCTCCTGGCTATCCAGACGCTGTTGGACTCTCAAGTCATCTGTCCGGTTCCGGTCTCACAGAGAAGGTTGGGGTATTACTCCAATCTCTTTGTGGTGCCGAAGCCGGATGGGTCAGTTCGACCCATCCTAAACCTCAAGGCTTTAAACCTACTGGTCTCGCACCAACCATTCAAGATGGAGTCAGTCCACTCAGTAATAGCTTCTTTAGAGCCAGGGGAATATATGATTTCCCTGGACATAAAGGATGCCTATCTGCATATCCCCATCTGCAGCCATCACCAGGTTTTTCTACGCTTCGCAGTGGGCAGAGACCATTTTCAATTCAGGGCTCTGCCTTTCGGGTTATCGTCAGCCCCCAGAGTGTTCACCAAGACTCTGTCGGTGGCGATCGCCGCTCTTCGGAACCAGGGGGTGACGATAATCCCTTATCTGGACGACCTTCTCGTCAAGGCTCCATCAGTTTGGATGCTCGAAGATCATACCAGGAAGACGATTATGATGCTGACCAGCTTAGGATGGGTCATGAACTACAGGAAGTCATCGCTGACCCCTACTCAGAAGATTCGGTTTCTGGGCCTTTTGGTTAGACACAGAGGCTCAGAGAGTCTTCCTACCGGAGGAAAAGATTTTGGCCATTCAGGAGCTAGCTCGAAGAGTGTTGCTACCTCAGAGGGTCAGTTTGCACCTTTGTGTGCAGTTACTAGGGAAGATGATGTCGGCTTTTCCAGCACTGAGCTGGGGGCGTTTTCACTCCAGGACGTTTCAGATGGACCTCCTCAAAAAGGGAGCAGGTTCTCATCTATTGCTTCACAGACAGATCCGGTTATCCCCTCATGCCCGTCTATCCTTGACTTGGTGGCTCCAGCGAGATCACTTGAGCGAGGGCCGTCGGTTTGCGATCCACAATTGGACGGTAATGACAACGGACGCCAGTCTGAGCGGTTGGGGAGCGGTCCTCCTAGACCTCAGAATGCAAGGAAGATGGACCACCCAGGAACAGACCTTACCGATCAATGTATTGGAGTTAAGGGCTATTTACAATGCGCTGGTCAGATCGGAGAATCTACTTCAGGGTCACGCAGTGAAGGTCCGCTCGGACAATGCGACAGCGGTGGCCTATGTGAACAGGCAGGGGGGAACGCGCAGCCGAATGGCCATGACAGAGGTCAGAAGAATCCTTCTTTGGGCAGAGCGTTGGAAGGTGGTTCTGATGGCGGTGTTCCTACCAGGAGTGGAGAACATAGAAGCAGATTTTCTCAGCCGAAAAAGTCTGCATCCAGGAGAATGGTCCCTACACCCAGAGGTGTTTCAAGACCTCACCAGGAGGTGGGGCACTCCCGAGGTGGACTTGATGGCCTCGCGGGAAAATCATCAGCTACCAAAGTATGTGGCTCGGACAAGAGACCCAGGAGCAATAGCAATCGACGCCCTATCAACTCCGTGGAACTTCAGGTTTGTCTACCTGTTCCCTCCGCTGCCTCTCCTAGCGCCAGTCTTGAAGAAGCTCAAGAGAGAGTCAGTCCAGGCGATTCTCATTGCACCGTTTTGGCCTCGACGGTCATGGTTCTCGGACATTCAGAGGATGGCAGTGGACGACGTCCGGTTACCGCTACGCCAGGACCTTCTACAACAGGGCCCATTTTGGCATCAAAAGTTGACACAGCTCCATTTGACGGCGTGGCTGTTGAGACCGCAGTGTTGAGGGAGAGGGGCATACCTCGTTCGGTAATTCCCACCATGCTGAGGGCTCGTAGACCTTCGTCAGCGGCCCATTACCACCGGATTTGGCGCGCATATTCGAGGTGGTGTGAGGAAAAGGGCTGGCCTTATCGGATTTTCAAGCTCTTACGCTTATTGTTGTTCCTACAACGTGGTCTGGATGGAGGCCTTAAGCTAGGATCGCTGAAGGTACAGATCTCAGCGTTATCCATCCTTTTTCAAAGGAGGTTAGCACTTTTGCCTGAGATCCAAACATTTTTGCAGGGGGTCCTTAGAGTGCAACCGCCGTTTGCTCCACCTGTTCCTCCATGGGACTTAGACTTGGTCCTGTCGTTCCTTCAGTCAGAGACCTTTGAACCGCTGGAAAGGGTGGAACTTAAGTTCTTGTGTTGGAAGACGGTTCTTCTGCTAGCTCTGGCCTCTGCGCGTAGAGTATCAGAGCTTAGTGCACTGTCCTGCAGAGCTCCATATCTCATTTTTCATGAGAACAGGGCTGAGCTACGCACCACGTCTGCATTTCTTCCAAAGGTAGTTTCCTCATATCATATGAACCAACCTATAGTGGTACCGGCTTTTCAAGGGGACTCTTCTCAACAAGAATCTTTGGATGTTGTGCGCGCCTTAAGGATTTATGTGTCCAGAACTCGACGAATCCGTAAGACGGATAGTTTGTTCGTTCTGTATGACGCTTTTCGCCGGGGACGTCCGGCTTCAAAACAGACATTAGCGAGATGGATTAAATTCACAATCAGAGGTGCCTACTTAAAGGCGGGGAGAGTTCCGCCTTCCTCCTTGACGGCACATTCTACCAGATCTGTAAGCACGTCTTGGGCTGCAAGACGAGGAGCTTCAGTTGCGCAGATTTGCAGGGCGGCCACTTGGTCGTCCGTAAATACGTTCGTGCGCTTTTACAGGTTCGACACCTTCGCTGACTCTACCGCAGCGTTCGGCCGTTTGGTCCTCCAGAATCCACAGCGCTCTCCCACCCGGGGCCTGGTCTTTGGAACCTCCCCGAAGTGATTCCCAGTGGCCCCTGCTGCATGTCAGAGAAAAGAGGATTTTGGTACTCACCGATAAATCCATTTCTCTGAGATCAGCAGGGGCCACTGGGCGCCCAACCCAGCCTGTGGATCCTGGTCGTTGTGGCTGTACGTGGGTCCAGTTTACTCGCTTGCCTGTTTGTTGTTATTTTTGTTTGTTATAACGTTTTTGTTCCTATCTCCTCTAGTTTACCAATTTTCTCACTGGGGGATGATGGGTCTTGGAGGGGAGGAGCTAGTCTCCCCTGTATTAAAACTAGGTAGTGCCTAGCTCCCAGCTAACCAAGCTCCAAAACCCCCGAAGTGATTCCCAGTGGCCCCTGCTGATCTCAGAGAAATGGATTTATCGGTGAGTACCAAAATCCTCTTATCTGTGCTTAAATAGAGTCCACTCTGTGCTACATGCACAACCGCAGACCGCGACACACCAGGCAGGAAAGAGGAACTGCACAGGTTTTGGAAGCTGAAGGGGGTGCTTATCCCTGATCAAGACAAATGAAATAGCAGAGGGCAGGACTTGTGACCAGTTAAAGAAGAGGAATGTCCTGACTAAGGATCTGCCTCATGTTTGACCGGTCACAAGTCCTGGAGTGCCACCTGCTGTGGCATAAACGGAACTAGAAGGAGAACCGGGTGCATGTTGACTCTTTTAATACCTTCGCTTGGAGGTTTTCCCTGCTGCTTGTATGGTCTTGAGAGGAAAGGACATTATAGAGTTGCAAAGGAAAAGCCATAAAGTTTAAATGGGAAAAATCCCGCAGACTTTGGACGTGAATGAATGCAACAGAAATGAGTATTATGGCCAAGTGGAGTGTGAAGTGTTTTTAGGTTGAAGTGAAAGAATGTATGCTGAGGAGTGTTTGATGCAGTCTTTCATGCGCTGTGAAGGAATTGTAATGGGATGGGGGCTCTTCTGGTGTAGGTAAGGTGGGAGATTTACACAGCGTGTCTTTCCTAGGTGTGAGGATCCAGTTCAGTGAGCTGTGTAGGATGCTTACAGAGGGGACCCTAGCCTCCTAGGGGAATAAACAGGGTGCTGGAGTACTAGTCTTTGATTGGTTAACCGGAACTAACGGCAGATTCCAGAATATATTTAGCTTTTGTGGCACGAGCTTGACCGTAAGATCAGGCAAAATAGCCCTACACATCAGTCGCTTCTCTGGGAAAAAGTAGAGAAGTTGTGGTTAGAAACGTCTCTAAATATCTTAGAGAACGACCACTGCTGACGTCTGCAAAGTTGTAGTTGCTGCAAATGGAAGTTTGAACTTGTTGTTGCCTTGCTAGAATAGAACCAAGTATGATACTACTTTTATATTTGAAATAACTAAGCTTCGTCTGCAGGCAGCTGATCACAGGGTTAGTTGCCTTTGCACACTTGTGTTTTTTTTTTTTTTTTTAAGATCAAATTTCTCACGTAGAGTATAGCTGCAAATATCGTTTACGGTCCTCTCCAAGCTCTAGCCAAAAGTCAGAGCTTTACCATATACATCTCTAAAGCCCCGTACACACGGGGGGGAAGTTATATTGCTCAGCAATATATTGCCCAGTGTCTCCTTTTCATCAGCGACCAGAGATGGTCGCTGATGAAAAGGAACCTCTGCTGGCGGTGCCGCAGAGGTAATTAGCGATTAGAAATGGGCTGAAAACGGGAGCGCGCACCCGGCGATTTATCGCCGGGGCACACTCCCAATCACTGGCACTATGGTCACCAGCGACCATATTTCCAGCGATTTCAGCCCCTATCGCCCCCATGTGTACACAGCTTTAGATGTCCTTTAATACACTGTGTAGACAAAAGTGATTGGACACTGACAGAAAATAGATCAACAAGATGTTTTTTGATGTGGGTACTTACCATGTGTAGTGATCACTGCAGACCTCTTTCTTGGCTGTCTATCTGCAAGTTCCTGGACAGCAGGTGGTATGTTTTTGCTGGGTTGCGGTCATTTGGTCTACAGCATGATCGTCTACACCATTAGGTCAATATGGGTCTAGGTCGAAATGTCATTAGTTCGACAGTGTCTAGGTCGACAGTCAAAAGGTCGCCCTGGGGTTTTTCACAGTTTTTTTCAGCCGACGTGCCCACAGGCGGTATTTCACGCCCTACTATTCACTATGGCATTGTAGGAGAATAAAATAGTGCCCGAAGCATTGCGAGGGGATGCAGTGCACTTTAATCTGTGTCCATGTCGACTGTGTTGACATTTGGGTCAAAGAACAGTGAAAAACCCCATATCCACCTTTTTAACTGTCGACCTAGACACTGTCGAACTAATGACCTTTCAACCTAGAACCATGTCGACCTTTTCCCATGTTGACCTAGACCCAGGTCAACCTTTTCCTTCGACCTAATGACTGTAGACCAAATGATCCCAATCCGTTTTTTGCCATTCAGCCTTAAGTACAGTGACCAAATTTGACACTGAAGAAGATAGTCTAGAATGCTTTCATCGGTCCAGTACATCCCAGAGGTTCTCAATGGGGACATGTGATTCATCCCTCCATAACATTCACCCCCATCACTCTGATGTCCAGTTGTTGTGCTCTTTACACCATTTGTAAGGGCAGGGCTGCATTATTTTCTGTGATTTAGAAGTTTATGAGCATCTGATTGTTTATAATATCCAAGTGCATGGGCCTCCCTATGAAGTGTTCTTGTCAAAACCAACACATTAGTGGCCGTTCGGGACTCGTGGACAAGAGTATGCATGGGACAACCCTGTTCTTTTGCAGCCCTATGGTTAATACTGTCTGGTCCCTAGGTTGCAGTGTCGGGGGTCTTCCAGGGCGAGCTGCATTCCTGCAATGACCGCTCTTCTCCCATGACTTAATAAGAACAAAAGTCACAGTGGATTTAGGGTCCTTCCTAACACCCGCAATGCTTCTCCTCTCACACTCATACCTCGGATCCTTCAGCCTACGATGGTCCCCTCTTCACACTGTTGGCTCTATATCCGATTAATCACCAGTCTTCTCGCGTGTCCTTGTCATGTTGCAACATACACATTTTCATTAAAAAAGATGCTGAGTGATAGCAGGGGCTCATGGGATCTGGCATGACTGCAGCAATGGTGTATGAGGACACATTTGGCATTACTCTGAAACAGATAAGGATAAGGCACACTTGTAGATGGCATAAGGATACAGAATGCATTGGGAACAATGCAGACACATAGGGGGTAATTGTAATTGATTCGCATGGGGGACCCATTTCTGTGCATGTGCAGACGCAGGGTGCGAGTGGGCATGGCAAACTACATGTTCACTGTCCCGCTCGCACCTAGCAGGGCGGGGGGCAAAGCCCATGGGAATGGCCAGGGTTTCATGGCCGTTCAACTGAAAATGCTGAGCGTTCTCATGCAAATTGTCCAAGTGAGGTGGGTGCAGGGGGCTGAGTCGCATGCAAAGCGGGGGTTTGTACGTCTGTAAGTGGGCTCTCATGCCACCCATTTATTTTACGTCGGACACTACAACCATCAATGTTGAGTATATGTAGACACACATAGACACAACTCTTGACTAGCACGAAGATTTCCACACATTACCATGGCAATCCCACATGTTAGGGCGACAGTGTTGTCGCCAACCAATTCCCTCCCTGAATTGCACTCACGGAAAGAACGATCAAGCCAAGTTCTGTCTGATTCAGAATGAAATGGACACATGCAAACTGTCAATTTGCTTCTGCACATGTGCAAAATTTACCGATTGTGTACATGCATAGAGATTGTTCTGCACAAAATCGGGGGTATAATGTGCTTCATCTTTGTTTTAAGGCCCTAGTGTACCTGCTATGAATTTATTAATTTTCTTTTATACATAAACAAATGATACATGAATTATAAATGTGCCCAAAGTTTTAGTAGACAATTTTTCTTAAATAATATAAGTGTGTGTATAGGTGGGTCATTAATATTTCTTGTTCTTTTTCAGTTCGGACCTGTGGGCTCTGGGTTGTATTATCTATCAATTGGTAGCTGGATTACCACCCTTCAGAGCTGGGTAAGAGCATATGACCTGACCTTTTTAAATAATGGAAGAAATTTTTAATTCTTTGTATGTATTTGATCCTAGCGTCACAGTGTGTGAGGGCAAGCGGGTTGTTTGTTGTCTTACAATGCGTATTTGTTCTCTTGCAGAAATGAATATCTTATATTTCAAAAGATAATCAAGCTGGAGTACGACTTTCCAGAAAAATTCTTCCCTCGAGCTAAAGACCTTGTAGAAAAACTTCTGGTATTTTTATTTATTTATTTATTTTTAAGAATAACTGTTATCAGAACAGGTAATATATTTCAATGGCCACGCTTTAATTCAGAGTAATTTTTTAATTTAATTTGGACTATATAGTCCAAATCGAATCGCAAATGACCCTGAATCGAATAGCGTTGGCTGCAGATTCGTCCAGAGTCCTGTGCTGCTCAATGCAGATTATCCCCCACCCCTCGCGCCGTCCGTCCCTCCCTCACTCTCTCCTCTTCGATGACGGCACCCGCCGGGTCCTGGCGGACATCGATATTGAATCGGTATTGATGGCCACCGGATCACAATGGGTGTACATCCCATTAGTCACTGTTATCTTTTTAACTGTGTAACAGAATTACTAGTGTTGGAGGGATAAGTAAACTGGTACATTGCACGGTTCTGTCAGACACTACAGATTGCAGGCTAGGTAACTGAAGAGCCACTTTTACAAGGCACTGCCTCTTTGTGGATTCTACCTGGAAATTTAGGCCCTTATTCTGATTGAGTCGGATAGCTGCATGTTCGGTCGGACGGCCGATGTTTTGTGTTTGCGCATGTGCAGAGGCATTTCTGCGCATGTTCGAACACCTCACACGTCCGAACACGGCGTGAAATCCATGCAGAAAAAGATCGTATGGAACCATCCGAGCAGGGGGTGGAGAGCAGCGTGAAGGCCTGTTTAGGCTCATTACCATATGCTTACGACCCGCGTTTCATGGGCGTTCCCGTGAAACCGCTGGGCGTACGTATAGTAATCCGGCAATGATGCACGTGTGGGGGTCGGACAAATGACATAGCCGGATGTCAGCTGGCCGCCCATATCCCTGCTTTCACATGGAAAAATGTCCGAGCACTCGGGGCTGCCTGACCGCTCGGTCCATCTTTCGATAGTCGGCGACCATCGGAGAATGGGGGAGGTTCCCACAGATGGGGGAGGTGTTCACATGAAACATCCACTCACGGTCCATTCGCTTGGCGTCTTACAGCATTCGGACGGCGTGAGCGATCCGTACGATAGGTGGGGCTAAGAACACTCGGTGCCCATCCGAAATACGCATACGTCCGATTCAACCAGAATAAGGCCCTTAGAGTGCCAGAAATATTAAGTGCAAAACACACCACTCTTTGCGCTTATTATTGCTGCTTTAAGTTTCCTGGTCAAACCCACAGGCAAAGATAGTTTTGCAAACGCCACTTCTTCATAAATCTAGCCCCGTGTGTTATTCTAGTGACCACTTTTATAAGCTGACTAAGTTTATATTGCATTACCCTTAAATTACATTTACATAGACTGCAAGGTTTTTCCAAGTGGTGCGAGAAATGGTATGGTATCATGATGCCTGCCCTAGGGATGCTGGTGGTTAGAAGCAGGGTTCGGGGGGGGGGGAATTAAAACTTAAACCAATTTATTTTATTTTTTTGCACTAATGTTTTAATGAAAACCTTTTTAAACATATTTGTTATAATACTGTGAAACATTTCTATGTCTTTGAAACCTTGATTAACCATAATTTAATGCTTACTAACATTAACGATCCAAAGTTATTAGGCTTTGAGGTGATTTATTAGAAATCTTTCAATAAAACCAATATTAGACTAAACCTAATTAAAACATGCCAAAAGTACTTTCCAGAGAAACGCAAAAACACACAAAAACGAGTTTTAGCACTGGATATGTCACTGGCATTAAACATTATGAATAAAAACACTACTTTAGATGCCTTTTCAGTTTCTATAATGGTAAATACATTAGGATTGTTGAATGTTGAGGGAAATTCTTGATGCTATGCAGACTTAGCACCTCTCCTATCTGCACCTCTCCTATCTGTATCACCCCCCCCCTTATATATTTTGTTGTGTATGTGATTTACTACATTTGTTCAGCTTACTTGGATAAAGACCACAAGCAACAGAAGTGGATTACCACCAGGGATTCCCTTAAATTAGGCTTTTTTGTAAGAAGTCAGAGTTGTGCCTGTAGTCCCAACATATTAAGAAAAAAACATTTAGTTTATACCAGCCAACACTTAGAAGACAAAGAAAAATGGGTTAGACAGATGGATAATTGCGCCCGGGGCTGCTGCTGTGTGTAATTTCTGTGGGTCACCACACTCCCACCAATGAAGTACAATACAAAGAAAATGAAAAAACACTTCAGCGCTGTCCCTGAAATTAATTCTGGAAAGAACTTGCTAGATGATTTTCCTGGTTTGACTGATGTCTTTCGACACTGTCTAAACAGGATGGGGCCTCTTACTGACCTCCGTAGGGGTCCCTATATGCACATAAAGGTATCTTTTATGTGATCCCCAAAGACTGTCTCCCTTCACTCCTCCTCTGACCTCGCACTCTTTTTCGTAGACCCAATGTGGATGTTACTGACCTGATGTAAAGGCCCTATTTTCATATAAAGGTATCTTTAAAGCAGGTTTAAGGTCCTCTGGTCAATCCCTTGGTACTTTAAATTCACTCCCAACAATCACATCAACACGTCTCATAGACCGACACTCACCTCTATGTGAGGCCCTATAGGCACATAACGGTTTCTTTGGTCTTTTCAAGGTAAGGATATTCTCCACAACCAGTGAACTCCATAAAAAAATTTTTAAAAAATGTATTCCATATGATATACAGGATAAAAAACAGATGATAAAAATGTATTCAAAAACAAACACAAAAATGGTGAGACCCCAAGATTCACTCTCTCCCTGCATCCGGAACAGGTTGAGCTGAAATTGCTAGATGGAAAATAGCACAAAAAGTCTCACCATCAGCTGTGTCCCCTCCTTCACCAACGCGTTTCGGGCTCAGGTTGTAGCCCTTTTTCAAGGTGTGAGGGGTAAGTGTACTGGGGTGGTTTATATACCGATCCCCTCCATTACTAAAAACATTAATCAAAAACCTGGGCCGGAGCAGGAAATCGCTGCTTCCTATAAGCCCTCCTAAACAACTAACTAATACATAGTATATTCCTGGCTACACTTCTAACATCACAACACATCCTATACATATAATGCCTAACAGTATAAACAATCTCGCGTATAGAGTGTGGAATAAATCCACTGCATCCCTTCCGGGATTGGCGTCCATGTTTTTTTCTTTTTTCTTCCAACTTCTCACACACCTGTGAGAGTTGCGTCGCGTCACTTCCGGTCCGGCGGAAGTGACTTCCGGTTGCCGGACCATGCAAAACACCCGCTTACATGGTTCCGCTCATGGGTACACATCTCTCCCTCCTGTGTGCGCAGAAAACGCTTCCTCTGCAGGCATAAGTGTCACATCCTTTTTCGTTTACACACATTGCGGACGCTATTTTGGATGCTCCATTTCCATAGGGATTAATGCTGTACAATATATGTCCCTGCTTTAAGGAACCATGATGTGGCCAGAAAACGTAATTTTTCTTCCAATAGTATATCCAAACACAAACAAACACATAAAAAAGACACATTAGTAAAATGTAATTTTAGATTACAGAAAACACTTTACTTCAAAAGCCACATTTAGCCCATTTGGTTCTATTGTTTTGTGGGAGTAGATTTTTTTTCATTTCAGCACAAGACAATCTTTTCTCCCTATCATTTACTCTCCAGTGCTCTTTTATGACATTTATACCATAAAATGAAAGCAAATGTTTTGTGTCACAGTTATGTGTGTGCTTAAAGTGCAAAGACACATTATGGGTCTCAGTACCCTTTTTAATGTGTCTCACATGTTCCGCCATGCGGATCTTGAGCATTCTAGTGGTCTTACCGATGTATTGTTTATGACAGGTACACTCAATTATATATATGCAGAATTTAGTGTTACAGGTGATAGTCATCGATGGCATGCCATTCATTAGTCTGTGTTGACTTATATTGGTTTATCACCCTACTATCACTTTTGCACACTCTGCACATTGAGCAGGTCCCACACCGATAAAAACCTTTTGATTTTATAGGGTTCAGGGGGGACGGTGTATTGATGGCACTAGTGACAAGAAGGTTCTTTAGGTTGTTGGCTTTCCTATAAATGAAATGGGGATTCTCATCAACAAACTGTTTCAGGATGGGGTCACTCTTTAGAATGCCCCAATGCTTCCTGATGATTTTTTCAACCTGTCTAGATTGACTAGTATATTTAGTGATAAAATTCACCCCTCTATGTTTATTGTTCCTTTCAGGTTGGGGGACTGCTGGTGTCACCTTCATTACATTTTGTACTGATCCCCTACCCTTTTCTCTAGACTTAGTGATGACATTTTCCTGATAACCCTTGTTCTTAAATTGCTTCTCCAATTTATCTGCATGGACTTCGTATATGTCCAGTTCCGTGCAATTTCTACCTATCCTCTGGAACTGCCCGTTGGGTATACTCCGCAACCAATTTATATGGTGGTTGCTCGTATAGTTAATGAATGAGTTGCAATCCGTGGTTTTTTCATAATTACGGGTTTAAACCATACCATCCTCCACATAAATATATAGGTCGAGGAAATTGACATTTGTGTGGCTTTTATCGAAAGTCAACTTAATGTTAATATCATTACAATTCAGTACATCACAAAAGTTACTTAAAGAAACATCATCCCCATTCCAAATAAACAAAATGTCATCAATGTACCGCTTCCAGGACACCAGGCTGGCACCGAGCTGCAAGTTGTTAAAAATGCTCTCCTCCTCCCACTTGGCCATAAATAAATTGGCATAGCTCGGTGCCAACCTGGTGCCCATCGCGGTACCTGTAAGCTGCAAATAAAAATCCCCATCAAACCAAAAATTATTATTATTTAAAATAAGTGCTATACCCTCCAATATAAAATTTCTTTCATCTGTTGGAGTCCCTTCCTTGTTTAAGAAATGTTCTACGGCTTTTAGACCTACTGTGTGATCGATTATAGTGTACAGGGAGGTTACATCAGATGTGACCAAGGTGTATCCTGTTTCCCACTGAACACTATTGAGAACATCAAGGGTAGCTGGGGTATCTTTAAGGTATGATGCATTTTTTTGGACCAAAGGCTGCAGCAATGTATCCAAGTAGTGCGACAAATTAGAAAGCACCGAATTCGCACCCGCTACAAACCCGTAATTATGAAAAAACCACAGATTGCAACTCATTCATTAACTATACGAGCAACCACCATATAAATTGGTTGCGGAGTATACCCAACGGGCAGTTCCAGAGGATAGGTAGAAATTGCACGGAACTGGACATATACGAAGTCCATGCAGATAAATTGGAGAAGCAATTTAAGAACAAGGGTTATCAGGAAAATGTCATCACTAAGGCTAGAGAAAAGGGTAGGGGATCAGTACAAAATGTAATGAAGGTGACACCAGCAGTCCCCCAACCTGAAAGGAACAATAAACATAGAGGGGTGAATTTTATCACTAAATATACTAGTCAATCTAGACAGGTTGAAAAAATCATCAGGAAGCATTGGGGCATTCTAAAGAGTGACCCCATCCTGAAACAGTTTGTTGATGAGAATCCCCATTTCATTTATAGGAAAGCCAACAACCTAAAGAACCTTCTTGTCACTAGTGCCATCAATACACCGTCCCCCGTGAACCCTATAAAATCAAAAGGTTTTTATCGGTGTGGGACCTGCTCAATGTGCAGAGTGTGCAAAAGTGATAGTAGGGTGATAAACCAATATAAGTCAACACAGACTAATGAATGGCATGCCATCGATGACTTTATCACCTGTAACACTAAATTCTGCATATATATAATTGAGTGTACCTGTCATAAACAATACATCGGTAAGACCACTAGAATGCTCAAGATCCGCATGGCGGAACATGTGAGACACATTAAAAAGGGTACTGAGACCCATAATGTGTCTTTGCACTTTAAGCACACACATAACTGTGACACAAAACATTTGCTTTCATTTTATGGTATAAATGTCATAAAAGAGCACTGGAGAGTAAATGATAGGGAGAAAAGATTGTCTTGTGCTGAAATGAAAGAAATCTACTCCCACAAAACAATAGAACCAAATGGGCTAAATGTGGCTTTTGAAGTAAAGTGTTTTCTGTAATCTAAAATTACATTTTACTAATGTGTCTTTTTTATGTGTTTGTTTGTGTTTGGATATACTATTGGAAGAAAAATTACGTTTTCTGGCCACATCATGGTTCCTTAAAGCAGGGACATATATCGTACAGCATTAATCCCTATGGAAATGGAGCATCCAAAATAGCGTCCGCAATGTGTGTAAACGAAAAAGGATGTGACACTTATGCCTGCAGAGGAAGCGCATAGAGGAAGCGTTTTCTGCGCACACAGGAGGGAGAGATGTGTACCCATGAGCGGAACCATGTAAGCGGGTGTTTTGCATGGTCCGGCAACCGGAAGTCACTTCCGCCGGACCGGAAGTGACGCGACGCAACTCACAGGTGTGTGAGAAGTTGGAAGAAAAAAGAAAAAACGGTACTCTTTACCTAGAACGGCGCCGCCGATCAAAATCGTGGTCATCGCGGGTAAAAATCGCGGTGATCGCGGTAATCGCGGGCATCGCGGGTAAAATTGGATGGTCGCGATGCCCGCGATCACCGCGATCACCGCGATTTTCCCATAGGAAACAATGTTAAAAAGCCTGATTGACCGCGATTTGACACTTAAATGCCTCAATGGACCCGATTTTGGCATATAAATCAATGTAAAATGGGCCACACAGCCCAAATAGGGCCAATGAACCGTTAAATGTCCCCCCAAATTTTTAACGCCACCCCACGATCCACGCCAACCCGAAGCGTGGCGAGCGCAGCGAGCCCGCGAGGGGCGGCGGTACGCGTCCTCCGACCTTTTCATGCCCTACTATCCACGTCGGCGTGGTGTGAGAATATAATAGTGTGGCGAGCGCAGCGAGCCACCGAGCCCGAAGCGTGGCGAGCGCAGCGAGCCCCGCGAGGGGACGCGGATACCTTCACAGGTAGACGCGTCCCCTCGCGGGCTTCACAGGTGTCCGGGTCGCCACGGACACCTGTGAAGCCCGCGAGGGGACGCGTCTACCTGTGAAGGTATCCGCGTCCCCTCGCGGGGCTCGCTGCGCTCGCCACGCTTCGGGCTCGGTGGCTCGCTGCGCTCGCCACACTATTATATTCTCACACCACGCCGACGTGGATAGTAGGGCATGAAAAGGTCGGAGGACGCGTACCGCCGCCCCTCGCGGGCTCGCTGCGCTCGCCACGCTTCGGGTTGGCGTGGATCGTGGGGTGGCGTTAAAAATTTGGGGGGACATTTAAGGGTTAATGGGCTCTGTGGCCCATTTAACATTGATTCCTATGGCCAAATCGGGTTGATTGAGCCATTTAACACTAAAATCGGGTCCATCGCGACTTTTAACATTGTTCCCTATGGGAAATCGTGAGCATCGCGTCGCGGGCATCGCGGGTGCGTTTATGTGCGGCCGCGACGCGACCGACACGATTTTTATGTTTTACATTGATTTCAATGGCAAATCGCGGGCATCGCGTCGGTCGCGTCGCGGCCATACATTAATGTACCCGCGATGCCCGCGACGGGCGCCGCACTAAGTAAAGAGTACCGAAAAAACCATGGACGCCAATCCCGGAAGGGATGCGGTGGATTTATTCCACACTCTATACGCGAGATTGTTTATACTGTTAGGCATTATATGTATAGGATGTGTTGTGATGTTAGAAGTGTAGCCAGGAATATACTATGTATTAGTTAGTTGTTTAGGAGGGCTTATAGGAAGCAGCGATTTCCTGCTCCGGCCCAGGTTTTTGATTAATGTTTTTAGTAATGGAGGGGATCGGTATATAAACCACCCCAGTACACTTACCCCTCACACCTTGAAAAAGGGCTACAACCTGAGCCCGAAACGCGTTGGTGAAGGAGGGGACACAGCTGATGGTGAGACTTTTTGTGCTATTTTCCATCTAGCAATTTCAGCTCAACCTGTTCCGGATGCAGGGAGAGAGTGAATCTTGGGGTCTCACCATTTTTGTGTTTGTTTTTTAATACATTTTTATCGTCTGTTTTTTATCCTGTATATCATATGGAATAAATTTTTTTAAATTTTTTTTTTATGGAGTTCACTGGTTGTGGAGAATATCCTTACCTTGAAAAGACCAAAGAAACCGTTATGTGCCTATAGGGCCTCACATAGAGGTAAGTGTCGATCTATGAGACGTGTTGATGTGATTGTTGGGAGTGAATTTAAAGTACCAAGGGATTGACCAGAGGACCTTAAACCTGCTTTAAAGATACCTTTATATGAAAATAGGGCCTTTACATCAGGTCAGTAACATCCACATTGGGTCTACGAAAAAGAGTGCGAGGTCAGAGGAGGAGTGAAGGGAGACAGTCTTTGGGGATCACATAAAAGATACCTTTATGTGCATATAGGGACCCCTACGGAGGTCAGTAAGAGGCCCCATCCTGTTTAGACAGTGTCGAAAGACATCAGTCAAACCAGGAAAATCATCTAGCAAGTTCTTTCCAGAATTAATTTCAGGGACAGCGCTGAAGTGTTTTTTCATTTTCTTTGTATAACACTTAGAAGACAGACCGCGGCACAATGCGCAGATCCCAACACGAGTCGCACGTTTTCTAAATTCCCGTCTCGCTAACTCTTCCTACCTGCAGCCTAACACTAACCCCTTCGTGTCTAATTATAACTCTGTGCCTAATCATCTCCCCCACTCCCTTAAGATGGGCACACATATATACAATCGTCGGGCCGTTCTTCCGTTCTGGGACGAACTCCCGTTTGATTGTATAGGTGTGTACGCTGTCTCGATTCCCTCTGTACGATCGATAAACGGCCAAAAACAGTCTTGTCCGTCCATACTCGGTTGGTTGAAGGTCCAGTGCTGTTTAATATTCATCCGACCGGACGGGCCCATATCGGAACACAAGTGCCGTGTGTACGCACGTTCGATCGATAAGCTGGCCGTTCTTGCGACTATACTGGCTAAATTGGAACGCCCATGATCTCTCCTACAACACAAGAAGCGTTCACCTCTCCCCATGTATATTTAAAGAAATAATCGTTGAAATATGTATGGCTTCATTCCCATTATTTTTCTAGCATTTCAATAGGGAGTATATACGTGTGTGTGTGTATATGTGTGTGTGTGTGTGTGTGTGTGTGTGTATATATATATATATATATATATATGTATGTATGTATGTATGTATGTATGTATGTATGTATGTATGTATGGAATGGCAAAGGGGGGCCACACAGTGCGCTCAATGGGAGTAATGCGACAAGCTGCAACCCTGAAAGGATCCCCTGTTAGATGGGACCCGGTTAAAGAAATGGAGAAAATGGGGGGTTTTCAGGGTGCGCTAAGAACCTTATACGATTAAACTGTACAATTCTAATTATAATAAAAACAATTTATTAAAAAGTTGCTCACAGGAGCATAGCAGTAAATATGTAAGGTTCAATTACAGTTGCAGTGAACCGATGATGTTACAACAAATTGTACAAATAAACAAATGTCCATAAACGCCAGTTTAGCCCAACGTGTTTCGTCGTACACACGACTTCCTCAGGGGCATGATTCAATACGATGGTCAAACTGTAAGTTACAATACAAGAAAATCAATATATAATGCTTGATTGATAAAAATATTTTTCTTTAAAAAAGTAGATTTGAAAACATAGAGAAGAGAATAGCAGGTGTGAGAGAGGGACAGAGAATACAATTGGAACATATAGATCTTTTTGGATCACATACCGATGGTGGTCGGACACTAGGAGTTTCCTAGAAGGCACAATTTTTTGGTTGTGGAAACTCGATTTTATAGACAATGAACGTGGTGTCCTACAATTGGAACCAATAGAATCCTTAATATGACATAAATATGGCCGAAGTCATTGCAAAAAGGCATTTTGAAAAAAGACATATTTAAAAAAAAAAAAAAATATGTCTTTTTTTTAAAGAAAAATATTTTTATCAATCAAGCATTATATATATATGTATGTATGTGTCTTCTAAGCCCTGGAGTGACGCCTTACCCATTCTTCTACTATATACTACCTTGGATGGCACCCAGGCAAGAGTCTTCTGAGTTAGTAACCGTGCTGGCTGACTTCATTATTATACGCGTACCCCGTCTATATATAGATGCGCACCCCGTCTTTTTAGTGGTTTGCTATAAGCATTTTCAAAGTGTTTTGGTATGCCCATTATGATAATTTTGTTTATATATGACGTGTCAATAGCCCAAATCAAGAGTGTGTACGGAGGTACAATCTTTTTCTTGCGACTGTTTGGACGGGAGTAGATCGGACGTCGCAAGTAAAATTGTACAGGTGTGTATGCGCATATCGGCTGGTGTTTGTGGACGGTCGTTCGCGTGTATGGTCGATTTGAACGCTCACAAGAAAACAGGGATTGTATAGATGTGTACCCAGCTTAAGTCTAATCTCCACTATACTGCCTAAACCTAATACCCAAGGCCATTCTCTAACCAGTCCCAGCATAATAACGTTTGGGATCAGCGTGTCATTGCATTGGTTTTCTGACCATTGTTTGGTTTCCGATGTAGTCATTCTGTCTGCCAATATCCTTTCCACATACCCAAGAATTACCTTTCCTTGAGTATACTACAATGTACCAATGGAATGCAGGTATTTTTTGCACAACTTGACAAATATAAATATATATATATATATATATCTTAGCTAAGGCATCCCATTGTTTCATTTGGTCCTAGTAGCTGTAATTTAAATTCACACGGTCGATATTCGTTTTTTTTTTTTTAGAAGCAGCATATTCTATACTGTATGTATCAGACAATGTACATGCAGTACTATAATCCGCTTAAAAATAGATCCTGCAGAAATCTGCACCAGCTAATTTTTTTTGCACATGAAAGACTCTTCTGCTTCTTCTGTTTGTTTGTTGTGTTTTATTCCAGGGCAAATGCAGGATTTGGGAATCCAATAACCCAATCAGTGTGTACAGCTGCTGCAGATACTGGCAGAGGCTGTGCTCCAAAAGTGCTATATAAAAAGTAATCTAGAAAAAATAAATCTGTTAACTGCTGGGCGATAGGCTGGTGGCCAAGGCAACGTACAGTATATACTATACCATGTAGAAAGTTGTACAAGAACAATTCACATAGAAGTCCTCGTCCCTTTGGGATATGGTCATTGGGTCACCACCAAGTAGGTCGACATGAGTTTAGGTCGACATGCAGTAAGGTCGACAAGACTTTAGTTCGACAGCATCATTAGGTCAACATGGGGGTTTTTAACTGTTTTTTTGAGCCGACATGTGCCGACAGGCGGTGTTTCATGCCCTACCATCCACTAGGTGTGGGAGAATAAAATGCCCGACGCATGGAAAGCGCAGTGAGCCATGCAAGGGGACGCAGTGGTACCTGCATGTCGACCTTAATGCATATCGACCTAATGACAACTTGCTGGTGACCAACTGATCCACACCCGTCCCTTTTTACTACCAGTATCTGAAAAAGTCAAATCTTTGGTTGACGCAGAACCGATCATGCAACAATTTTTACATTATGGTTTTATTAATGATTTTTAAGGTGGAAATCATTATAGGATTAATTGCTAATTGATCAGAATACCAGTACTATAATACATAAAATATTGTTCTACCTTAAGCAATGTCATCTGAAACACTTTACCTCTTTCTTTATCCATAAATATAAGCTGGTGTTTTATGTCTGAGTGTGTCTCTCTACAGTCATGCCTGATCACTTTACCAGTGCAGTGAACATGTCTTTAATTGCCTTTATAAATAGGTCCAAGACCCTACTAAACGATTAGGCTGTGAAGAAATGGGGGGCTATGTTCCCCTCAAGGCCCATTCATTCTTTGATGGTATCACGTGGCAAGACCTGCACCTCCAGACTCCTCCAAAACTCACAGCGTATTTACCAGCAATGGCTGAAGATGATGAAGAATTCTATGGGAATGTAAGTTACCGTGAGCTTTATTTGTTAGCTGCTTATCACTGTAGCACTCACTGGGGCTGATGTATTAAGCCTGGTGAAGATAAAGGGGGAAATTTACTAAAGGAAATTTGTAAAAAAAAATAGGTGTATTTGTAACCAGAAATACACTTATTTTTGACATTTACTATCCCGAAAATACGGCAATTCATATTCGTATTGATAGCACATCAATACGAATATGAATTGCCGTATTTTCGGGATAGTAAATGTCAAAAATAAGTGAATTTCTGGTTACAAATACACCTATTTTTTTTTACTAATTTCCTTTAGTAAATTTCCCCCAAAGTGGTCACCCTTCCCCACACTTCTCCTGATTCTTTGGTAAAGGATAGGGGATTGATTTTAGAGCATTCATGTCCAAACTGTGGCCCTGAAGATGTTGTGAAACTACACATCCCAGCATGCCTTGCCATAGTTTTAGCATACCCTAATAGCAAAACTGTAGCAAGGCATGATGGGACTTGTAGTTTTACAACAGCTGGAGGTTTGGACATGCCTGTCTTACAGTCTGGTTTGCGTTTTATTTGGAATTTCAAGACTGTTTAGTTTCCCTTTCCTTTGGACACCTGTAAAGAGGGAACAGTGGCAGGCGTACTCTCATTGCCATGTACTCTCATCTGCAGACCCTTACATCTTGTCAGCAAATCATGATATTCTCATGGGTGCTCTCCGCCCCTCTGCAGATGCTTGCGTCTAACAAGAGTGGTGAGGAGGACGGACCAGTCTCCTTATGTTAGGCACATCACCAGCATATAACACTGAAGCCTAAAATCCTGTGCTGTACCTGAACTGTGTACAAGGCTGACAGTATTACCGCACTGCAAGCACATCCAACATAAGCTAATTAGTTAGGGACAGCTACAGTTCACACAGAAATATTGCTTGTAGCACAACTCGTAAGTTAGAAAAGGCACTGCTTATTTAGCATAGATATATATGTGCATAATTAATAATAAAAGCCCTGTGGATAAATCAAGTTTTATATTCAGTAAATCCCGTCCTCTTTCTAAAAGATAACAAAATGCAGTGTACTGATCAGAACACTGCAGTTGTAATTATATAGAGATTAAATGGTCTGTTACCTTTTGACACAGTGGTGTATTTGCACTTTGCATGGGAGAATTCCTAGAAACCATTGAACAGGAATTTAGGCCTACAGGTAGAAAACGATAACGTGAAAACACTTGGGTAAATGTAGCAAGCCAAGTTAAAGAAAGTGACATCCCAGTATGGACAGGGTTATGTCTGATATATCTGGTGGGAACAAAAACCTGGAAATGTATGGGAGCAAATGACAATCAAAAAATTGTTCCCAAACGCATGAAAACAGACAGTGATCAGTCAAACAAATTGTTTAATTCATTCTGATATAACAAATTTATCAAAGCATATATATATTTTTTTCTGTTTTCCTGTATTTGGGTGGAATTTTTTGATTGTCATATGCTCCCATACATTTCCAGTTTTTGTTCCCACCAGATAGATCAGACAGAAAAATCTGTACATGTGTACGCACCTAAAATCTGATGTGCCTAATGTGTAAAGTCCCCCATACACTATGCGATTTTGGGCCAATTTCGGCACTTGGGCCGATAAATCGCGTGAAATTGTCCCAAAATCGCATGCGTGTGACATTTGATCCGATCCGATGAGCGGTCCCGTGCGCATCGGACCGGATCAGGCGGTCGGACGTTCAGCATGTACGATGACGTCCGACCTCCTGCAGTGGACGGGCAGCAGCAGCTCTGAAATGAGTGCCCAGCGGGGGGTGCCGGTGACAGTGGGGCGGGCGGGGTTGATATTCAGATTCAGCATGCTGTCACTGTGCAGCTGGCGGGCAGCGGTGGCTATTACATCTTTAAAATAACATGTTAAATGACTGTCTGGCTTCTGATTGGCTGAGAGCGCACTCTCAGCCAATCAACGGCCACTTGGATTGGAGCCGCTGATTGGCTGAGAGTTCTCTCTCAGCCAATCAAAAGCCGGACAGTCATTTGACATGTTATTTCAAAGTTGTAATAGCCGCCGCTGCACAGTGACTGATTATCACTGCCGCCCACCCCACTGTCAAGGGCGTCCTCCGCTGCACGCAGAGACACTGCTGCCAGCCCCCACTACCGCCGCTGCTCACCAGCACCGCCGGTGCCCGCCCCCCCCCCCCCCCCCCCCCCCACACAGCTCCCCACACGGGGAGCTCCCGGGCGGCTCGCAGGAGAATTGGGTCCAACTTAGGACCCAATGTATGGGGGCCTTAAGTCCCTATGCACGTTCCTGTGCGCATTGGGTCTAACCAATAGATTGATCCTCCTGCACATAGGATAAATCTCAAGTCAATCCGGTCCAACTTGTTGGACAAGTGTAAGGGGGCCTTAATTCTATCTGCACATGTTTTATCTGCCCCACTTGCAGTGCACGTGGTTTTGTCTATTTGAGAAGGAATTTGCCTCTGAGAGTGAACCAGAATAAGGCCCTGTGTCCATTGTATAAAATGTTTATCTAGCTTAGTAGCCATGACTATAAAGGGAGATGAATTGGGATGATTCAGAGTGTGCATTTGGCAGAGACCACAATCCACAGCTCAACTTCCCAATGTTTCACCTGCATGAATCTAAAGCCCCGTACACACTGGACAATAAAATGAGTGATGTTGCTCGTTTCAGTCTTTCTGGGCGATATTGGTCATTTTATCGGCCAGTGTGTATGCTGTACCTGATGGCCGATGTGCCGTTTAGTGGGACGTTGGCGACCACTTCCGTCTTGCTGGTGCCGGGTCTCCACTACCGCTGGTATCTTTAAAAGCGGGGATTGTCCAGTGTGTAGGGCCCTTAAATCCTGGATCTGTGCATTAACTGATCATCATAAAACAGGCAATCAACAGCAGATCTGTTGGCTGCAGCGTTCAGCCTATGATGCGTTCGTTCACAGCCACAGAGCAGAATATCCCAGTCTAGATACAGTGCATAAACTGCTCATTAAGGAAGACCTGTTTGAGCACAATAAATTGACTCTCGGATAGAAGAGGATGGTGATATTGTCAGATTATCATTCGTATGGTTTTTGAGAAATGGATAAGTGTATGTTTGGTACAGACCTGAAGAACAGTACAGTCCTGAGTACATATGAGAGTCAATATCACGGATATTCCTCTATGGCTAATAACTAATCCCATTAATGAACCACTCACAGATTGCAGTTGTCCATTATTACAGTCTCCTTCTGATCTGCTGTAACTCTGTATTAGAAATGTGCATCCCACATTGCAATCCTAGACCTGGTAAATATGTATAATTTCCTTCCAGGCACTTACACACAGAATGTGATATATACAGTACAGATAGATACACATATTCTTGGGTCCCATACATCAGCAAGAATTAGGGCAATTCTGCATTTCACAGATAATTTGTGTAACAAAATCTGCAAAGTATAGAGTTCATGATTGCCAATTCCAACCAAAAAAGTAACCGGAATCTTTAAATCAGGTTGCATAACCTGTTGGATTTAATCCTTTATAATCAGTGGATTTGCAGACTGTTTGCTGTCTTACTAGTAAAATGGGCACTTTCATGTTCTCGGATCTGATCTTTGGATTAAAAAAACAATGAAAAAATGTATCAATGGGCAGTATTCAACGAGAATAATTCTCCATGCATGGCGAGAGATTTTTTCTCTCGCCATGCACTCGCCCTGTTCCGGAGGGCTCGCTGCCACTCCTGCTCCCACTATTCAATGTGGTTAAGACTCGCCACCACTCGCGGCGAGTCTTTACCCCTGCAGCGAACGAGCGTCCGCGGCAGGGAGCCAGGGGACGGTGGCAGCCAGGGAGATTAAAGTCTCCCTGGCTGCCCCAGAACATATGTGGAGGGGAGGTGGGCTCCCCGGGACCCAGGCAGCACAAGCTGCCCCCCCCCCCCTTTAGCCAGCGGGGGACCCAGTATTCACTGCACCCGATCGTGCATATGTAATGATCGGATGCAGTGAATATATGAATATCTAATGAGCGGCTCGAGAGCTCCGGCCCCCTACTGGCTGCTCTGTGTAAAAAAAAAAAAAAAAAAATATATATATATATATATATATATATATATATATATATATATATATATATATATATATATATATATATATATATATATATATATATATATATATATATATATATATTTTAAATTAAATATATATTCATGTGCTATAAGAACATGAATAAAAATAACATGCCCCTTCACAGAAAAAAAATCCTGATTTTTTTTTTACACCAAAATAAAAAAAAAAAAACCTTTTAGTTTAAAAGTTCACATTCCAGTTCTCCATGAAAAGATAGAGAATTGCTACACGGAGAGACTCGGCGAAAATCACTTAAAAAGACGGCAAAAATATCACATTGAATAGGGTGGTTCACTTTTGGAGAGCAAAATGCTCCTTCCAACGCGAAAATAGCACAAACTCGCCATAAAACAAGGCAAATTTTTCTCATTGAATACTGGCCAATGTCTGGTAGCATATTGGTATGTTAGATACCGCTCATTTTATACCCAGTCTGTACTGGCTTAAGTGATACTTTATGTTACTTTGAAGCCAACACAATCTCTCTATCATATTCATGATATTACTGTCATGATCTATTCCTTATGCCGTGGTGCCTAAATAGTATTTAACGTGTTATGTACTACCACAATGTGTAACAAAATCTAGATCTGTGACTTTCAACCTCTTTACCTTACGGCACACTAAATAAGATTTGTGCTGAAGGCACACCATGAGATCCCCACAGGAAAAAAACAAACCTATTGGCCCCCATATAAAAAAACAATCACACTGGTCTCCACAGGTAACACAAATAAAATACATTGGCCCTTTACATGAAAAGAAAAGACCAGTAAATGACAGTTGAACTGGTGGTGGCTGTAAACTGATTTGGGAATCTCTAGATCTGGGGGCACACCTGAGAACAGCTCAAGGCACACTAGTGTGCCACGGCACAGTGGTTGAAAAACACTGATCTAGATGATTGTCATGGTACTGCGAATGCCTCATATGTGGGGATTTTCTATACCTCTTCCATTAAATGTTCTAAAGAAAAAAGTAAGCTAGCTCTTAGGAGTTATGTGCATGACTGAAGAGCCATACACACTGGGCGATTTTGCCCAGCTTTTATGGACAGCGATGATGTGAAAATTGCTCAGTGCATCCATACTGAGCAATTTTCCCTCTGACCAGCAATTTTCACAGTGGGTGGATGGCTTTAAATAGCAAGATGCTATGGAAAGCTGTCCACCCCGTCGTTCATCTACTGGTAATAACAACAGATGAGTGGCAATGATGCGGGAGCATGTATTAGTCCCTTGCACACTGGGCGCCTTTTGAGCTGAAAACAGCTTAAATGACAAAACTAGTGTGTATGGGCCTTTAAGATTCTGCAGTCTCCTGACCAGGAGTGGCGTTCTCAGTCAGGTAATGGCTAATAACACAAGTTATTTTATGGACAACATAAATCCGCATCCATGTAAAGTTGTGGTTTATGCAGCTGTTTAAAAAGTGTAACCCGGATATGCCAGCCCTTGGTTCTTCTATAAAATATCAGTTTGTCCGCCAGACTTGTTTAAGTATATGCTACAGATTTATCATCCACCTGTAGGATTCATTCGGTCATAGCAAATACTTGGAACAAATACGGAGGCCTCTAGCGAATTGCCTCTATAACGTGGCATTGTTTGGCTAGTACAGGAAGTTACATAAGTGGTCGTATGGTACCGTAAGAAAATCATATATTCACATAACCCTTCTGATTTGTGTTCTCTTTATTCCAGTATGATGACCTCTTGAGTCAGTTTGGTGGTATGCAAGTAGCCTCATCGGCATCTTCCCAAACATTGCCAGTACCAGAGCCTGTTCCGCCTCAGCGATGCGACAGCAACATAGAACAGTACATCCACGACCTTGATAACAATTCATTTGAGCTCGATCTACAGTTCTCAGAGAATGAAAAGCGGCTACTGCTAGAGAAACAAGCCGGTGGAAACCAATGGTAAGTGAACTATGCATTGCAGTATAATCATTGCGGTGTCAGAAGAATTATATGTATTAGGACAGGGGTCCTGAAATTCCTTTGCTCAGGGACCCCATCAAACAATAAAAAAAAAAAAATTACAGGACCCCAGCAAGTTACTGCACATCACATGTGTAGTCGGCAGACAGCACATAAATGGCAGCATTGGGTGGCACAAAATGATGGGAGGAGTCTGAAGTAACAGACAATTCAAAAGACTTGTCAGACTCCTTGTATCACTGGCTGAGATTAGAAAAGTCAAAAGCCTGATGGTCAGCAACATGGAGTCTATGCGGAGTAGATCCGCATAGACTCCATGTCCAATGTATTAGGAGCATGGTTAGTGGTACGGAGATCACATTACTATTGTAAGATGTGGAAAGGGATAGAGTACACCGTCTGTTATTCTTCATACCAGATTATAGCATGTAACTATGCAGGTTATAAACATAATTACCGGGGCAGCACGGATGGTGTAATGGTTAGCATTACTGCCTCACAGTGCTGAGGTCACGGGTTCGATTCCCACCATGGCCCTAACTGTGCAGAGTTTGTTTATCCTCCCTGTGCTTGTGTGGGTTTACTCCGGGTACTCCTGTTTCCTCCCACAATCCAAAAATATCCTGCTAGGGCAATTGGCTTCAACAAAATTAACCCTAGAATGTCTGTGTGCGTGTATATGTGGTAGGGAATATAGATTGTAATCTCGACTGGGCAGGGACTGATGTGAATGTTCAAATATTCTCTGTAAAGGTCTGCGGAATATGTGTGCGCTATATAAGAAACTGTGAATTTTTTTATTTAGTTATTATTTATTTATTACTAGCTATCTCTTCTGACAGCAGAAAAACCATTTTGCAAATTATGGAGAAAATATTTATAAAGCTATCAATATCTCAGTTGAGCATTTCTTGCGGACTGTGATTTGTCCCTGTGTTTATTAAGGGAAATAATTTATTTTATAATAGGTACGCAACCACCGTGGTTCTGTGCTTTCAATAAATGAAGAGGCGAGTGAATGAAGCCAACATTCAAAATAAAATTATGTCATAACCCCTGCACATCTAACAATTGAATAGGTCCAATTTGGAAAAAGTTTGTGGAAACGTTTAAAAAATCGCTACTGTTTTGGAGCTAACTGTGTTCTAATATGTGTTGTAATATGTAAGCCTTACTAAAGATGTTTTATTTTATTACAGGCACCAGTTTGTAGAAAACAATTTAATATTGAAAATGGGTCCAGTAGACAAACGAAAGGTGAGAGTGCATCTCCTTATAATGTACCACTTGCCTGAATCCCTGAGTCCCCTTTTGGAAAATAAAAGGCTTGCTTGTAAAGCACGTGAAGTTTCACCTAGTGTGATGAGTAAATCCATGGTTGCAGCACTCCGTATATTATTTTTGACCATAATGAGGAAATAAATATGAGGTATTTGCTTGTGCCGTCAGCAACATTTGGGCTGTTTCGAGAAAAAGTTATTTTGAAAATGAAAAAAATAATGGTGGGTGAGACTTATTGGGCCTACACATGTAGCAATATGTATAATGTGTGTGTGTGTGTGTGTGTGCGCGCACAGAAAAGTGCACAAATGAGCAAGTATGAAAGTAACAGTTTACTATGTAAAAAAAGCTCACATACATGTAAGTTTAAAATGGCAAGTATGCAGTCGAAATTAGTATATTAACCCAAGCGGCAGTAGTCTGTCATCCACGATGCAGTACAAACACCATACAGGCGATTAGACTCGCGGCTGGGTCAGGACAGATCGAGAGACGTCAGTAGCGTCAAGAGAGCAACGTCAGCATCAACCAAGGATCGCCCCAACGCGTTTCGTCAGCTCGTGACTTCGTCAGGAGGCGTGTCATATGATAATTTTGGCAAGATTTATATACCATCTGGTATAAGGTCCACATGAACACTTAATAATTGATTTAAAGAGACAAGCCATCTCCTATACATTACAAGTTTAAAATACAATCATTTACAATACATACAATCAGTTTAATAAATATAATAAAATAAATAAAAAGTGCAAAAATATATCAACAACAATTAATTCGTTACTTTCATCTAATTACATAAAAAATATTTTTATTTAATATGTACAAAAAAATTCACAGGGAATGAACGAAGGATATAGACACAGCGCTACACACCATAGGTCTCCACCTCAAGACTACAGCAAGAGCTAAGGGGTAAAAGCCCAACAACAAAGCTCCGCCAGTCAAGAAGGGGGGGCCAACGGATCTAGTGTAGAAAAGAAACTATGTCGATACCCTCGTTCATACCAGCAGGAGACATGGTATTCATTGTAAAAATCCAATACGTTTCCCTACGACTTAATTTCATCAACACATCACCACCTCTTTTATCGAGAGTAACGTGTTCCAGTGCTTTAAAAGAAAATAAATCAAGACTACAGCGGAGAGAAGAAGACTGGATCTTCACCAGAGGAGCTTGTGAGTAGGATTTCCTTCCACAGGTCCCCATATGGATTTCTTCGGATCCTGGACCCCGGACTCTTCAGCCCCGGAACCAAGGCCCCTGACCCCGGACTCTGCAGCCCCGGACCCTGGACCATGGAGCCCCGGACCCAGGGACCTACCGACGGGCTCAAGATAGGTAAGGATCAGTATGTGTGGGCTTTGGATGTACTTAAGTTTTATTTTTCAGGTGTCAGTGTGTATTTGTTTGACTATTTTTCATATTGTGGAACTACAAGTGCCCTTTAATGCCCCGCATGCTGGGACTTGTGGTTCTCCAAGTCCCAGCTTGCGGGGGAGGCTTTCTGGGACTCATAGTTCCACAGTATTAAACAATAGTTTATTATTTTTACACTGCAATCAGCTCGATGCCCACCACCCAGGGGCATTAAGTACCGCACCAGGCTTCAGCCTGCTCAGGTATGTCCTGGAGGGGGAGACCCCTTTATTGGGGGGGGAGTCCCCACTCCCCCAGTGCCCCTGGCCAGGCTAACTGGTCGGTAAGGTGATGTTTTCGCTGCGGGACCTTATATAATAAGTGTCCCCTGGCTGTGACATTACCCTGCTGGCTGGTTTGCCCTGGGGCTGGTTCTTAAAATACGGGGGACCCCTATTCATTTTGTCCCCCGTATTTTGGGAACCAGCCCCGGACCTGGGGCTGGTTTTAAAAAATCAGGGAACCCCTATTTGTCTGGTTTCCTGTTTTTTGTACATATTAAATAAACATATTTGGTACTTGTTTCCTAGCACAGCGCCCCTGATTTTGATTGTATTTCATCTTATACAATCGCATCGCATGCAATATAGCGGCATGCGATGCGATCGTATACGATTTTTTATTGTACAAGCACCCTGATGGGTCCTTACAATGTTAAATGCCCCCCATAGTCAACACCACCCCCACGATCAACGCCAACCCGAAGTGTGGCGAGTGGCGGAGGTACGCGTCCTCATACCTTTTTCATACCTCCACTCTCCACGTCGGCATGGAGTTGATTTTAGATAGTGTGGCAAGCCCGAAGCGTGGCGAGCGCACACGGATTACTTTACATGTATTGCGCGTCCCCTCGCGCGGCACGCTTTGCTCGCCACGCTTCGGGCTCGTATTCCGCGTCCCTTCGCGGGGCTCGCCACGTTTCGGGCTCGCTGCGCTCGCCACACTGTCTAATATCAACTCCACTCCGACGCGGATAGTGGGGGTATGAAAAAGTTTGAAGGATGCGTACCGCTGCGCTCGCAACGCTTCGGGTTGGCGTTGACTATGGGGGGCCATTTCACATTGTAAGGACCCATCAGGGTGCTTGTACAATAAAAAATCGTATACGATCGCATCGTATGCCATTGTATGGCATACAATGCAATGCAATATTTTATTGTACAACATCACGTCGCATTGTATACCTTAATTAGTGTTATGGTATACGACACGATGGCCGCCGTGCTAGGAAACAAGTACCAAATATTTTTTATGTAATTAGATGAAAGTAACTAATTGTTGTTGATATATTTTTGCGCTTTTTATTTATTTTATTATATTTATTAAACTGATTTGTATGTATTGTAAATTATTGTATTTTAAACTTGTAATGTATAGGAGATGGCTTGTCTCTTTAAATCAATTATTAAGTGTTCATGTGAACCTTATACCAGATGGTATATAAATCTTGCCATAATTATCATATGACACGCCTCCTGACGAAGTCACCAGCTGACGAAACGCGTTGGGGCGATCCTTGGTTGACGCTGCTGACATCTTTCGGTCTGTCCTGACCCAGCAGCGAGTCTAATCACCTGTATGGTGTTTGTACTGCATCGTGGATGACCGACTACTGCCGCTTGGGTTAATATACTCATTTCAACTGCATGCTTGCCATTTTAAACTTACATGTATGTGAGCTTTTTTACATAGTAAACTGTTACTTTCATACTATTATAATAATATGGAACTATTTGCGCAATAATTGGACTACTTGTATGTATGTATGTATGTATGTGTGTGTGTGTGTATGTATATGTATATATATATATATATATATATATATATATATATATATATATATATATATATATATATATATATATATATATATATATATATATATAGTCCAAGTATCCACTGAAGGAAATGAGCACTCACCTCAAAGTTATTGTCTAAAAAACTTTTCTATTTATTGCAAACAAAATCATTTTTCAGAAAAAGTTTTAAACATACCAAGTGAAGCTGTCAGTTTTGCAAACTGTCCCGACGTTTCGATCCCAATCCGGGATCTTTATCAAGGGGAAGTCACCAGGGGCAATATCAGCAAGAAAGCAATCCTGAGGTCCTTCTGCCACAGCACACAGAGACCTGGTCTCTGTGTGCTGTGGCAGAAGGACCTCAGGATTGCTGGCTTTTTTTCACTTTCTTGCTGATATTGCCCCTGGTGACTTCCCCTTGATAAAGATCCCGGATTGGGATCGAAACGTCGGGACAGTTTGTAAAACTGACAGCTTCACTTGGTATGTTTAAAACTTTTTCTGAAAAATGTTTTTTTTTGCAATAAATATAAAAGATTTTTAGACAAAATCTTTGAGGTGAGTGCTCATTTCCTTCAGTGGATACTTGGACCATAATTGGCACACTACGGTGTGACAATTTGGGCACCCCTTAGGCAGACTACCGGTAAGTGCGGGTATTGCTTTGTGTGTGTGTGTGTGTGTATATATTATGAAACAGTTAACTGGGCTTCTACTACCTGTCCTTCCAACAATAAAGCGGTGTTCACACAAGCTAGAGGCTGGGTGATTTTGACTAAGCGATGTGGCTTAGTCAAAATTGGGCTGTTGCTGCCTAAGCGATTTTGGCGACGTACCCTAATCCTCCCTTCCTGCAGTCTAAACCTAACAGTTAACAGTGTTAATTGCATAGTGCCACATGCAGTAAAAAACATTTCAGGTAATTGTCTCTGGTAAATGCATCCTCAGTACATATTATATCTCTGTTTGAACCCCTGTATACAACCCCTATATTACATGTTTATCCACATAGACCACTTTTTCCATAAAGTTCACTATTTTATTGCTAAATACTCTGCATGTGTACATATATAGAATCAGTAAATGCTATCCCGTTTGTTGGGTTTTCCTTACCTGTGCTCCTATATATCTTATTATTGAACCCTAAAATCTAGAATGTTTTCCAGACTGTTGCAGAAACAATAAAAAAAAAAAAATTCTCATAGTGGACAGTGGATGGAGAATCAGCTGCTATCATGTTACTGTTATGACCGTAGGCTGGGTACAATATGTCAGGCGTGAGCCCATAGCCGTGACCGCCAGAGCGAACCCTACACTCACTCTGTTGAGTACCTCTGGCAGATGTCGAGCCCCTGCGAGCGCTAGTGTTCACCTGTGGCCGCCGCGTTCGTAGTAGCGAGTTAGGCCAGCTCCAACCCCGATGCCGCTAGGTCTTATGTTGGGACAAAGGGCTAGCGATCGTCAGAGGTATGCTTAAGAGGTAATCTGACTACTGGGCCTAACTGGAGATGACACCCTGTCAACCGGCACCAGGCCAAGGACGGGAATGCGACCCAGTCGCAGACGCAGGTGAAATGATACAGGGAATCTCCACAACACAGTTTAGAAAACAAACATAACAAATTCCCCAAAACGACTAGAGGAGAAACAGAAATTATATCCAGCCTGACGAGGGCTCCCGCGGTGGGAGAGAATACACAAATGAAAGCCTGAATCAGCCCCACTGCTAATGGAGAACGGAGACCAGCAGGGCTAATAGAGACTGCAGGGACCTAACCCTGAACAAAGGAATGGCTGGGCAGCCAGAAATATAATAACAAAAGACATAAGGCAATCTGCCTACAATGGGAGAAAGGGTAAATTGAACCAAGCTCCAGGACCCCAGGAGGGGGAGCAGAGCAGATAGGTGAAGGGAAGCAGGATAGCTGACCAGTGGCACTGAGGAACAGGATCTGGGAGCTGAGAACGCGACCAGGATAGCTGTAGAATGGCTATAACCGGCGTCATCTTGCTTGCAGCCATCCCTTAAAAGGGATGGTGCAGCAAATGACCAGGCACCACTGTGGACCGCCCCCCCGGCTCCTAATTACTTTCAGGTGGCCGAGCGCGCGTCCCCTGTTGCCTGGCAACCGCTGTGCGGCTGCAGGGGAACGCCGAGGACTTCTCTCAGCGTCTGCCTGTCGGGCAGACGCCGCTCACTCTGCCGGGCGGAAGTGACGCACGGGCGCTCGGAGACGCCGAGCGGAAGTGCTGTGTGCAGCCCTCCAGCACCAGCCCCCCGGCGCCGGGCGCCCGTGGAGCTGACCGTTACAGGTTGGGTTTGTAAAATGACGAGAGCTGGTTGGCTGGTACAATATCCCCGGTCACTTGATCACTCTCCAAGGCTTCCTACATAGACCCCTGGACGTTTTAATCACATTGAAAAAAAATTGCATAATTTTAGCTGGCATAGATTTTTACAACTCCTTCCTGTGAGCACATTTCTCTGAAAACATTAGCGTATTTATTCAGGGCAGCTTGCCGCTCGTACCTCGCTTGAACTGATTTTTTAAAATCTAGCCTAAAGTTATGCCATAAATAAATAGCAGATGGTGTTCTGTAAAAAAAAAAAAATTAGATTTTAGAACATCTGTGACTTTTATACAAATGTATAACACCCCTCAACAGTGTTCCTCCCCCTTTATATCATATTCCTTATTAACTGAATATATTCATCAAAATAGATTTTTGAATACGTTCTGAAATATGTTGATACCACTTATTTGTAACACACACACACACACACACATAGACAAAAACAATATTGTCTACATGCAAAATATTTTATAAAGGAACAGACAAATTATTTTTGTGTGGAGGAAGTGCAAGAAAAAAAAATCTAGAGTTACTGTTTTTGTACAGGGAATGCAAGTGCGTGTGTGTGGTAGGCTGAGGTATTACTGCTGGAACTTACCCTTTTTGGTGGCAATGGACTTGTTCAAAGGAGAGATTTGCTACCCCACAGCTTTCATATATGTTCAGGGTATTACCTCATTCCCAGCCAATACAGAGAGGCTGTAATCTCTCCACCCCTGCCTCCCCGGTGACAGCTGTCACAGGCTCCACCCCCAAACAGGGCACCCCCTGGACAGGGAAGGACAGAAACAAGCCCTACAATCTCTAGAATGGTAAAGTGTGCAGCAGGGAGCCAGTCGAGACAGGTGTTCTTGGGTACGGGCCGTTCCAGTATTTACCTAAGCACAAAAGTCCCTTTGTGGTATGCAAAACTGGGAACATGTGCATAAATCATCTCCATCCAGTGAATCTCATGTAAGTAATCTTGCCCCGCAGATGTTACCATCTTGTTCCAAGATGGTGACATTCTTCTATAAAAAGATTTCACCTTGGCCCACCTAGTTCTGTAACTCCCAGGTGCATTTGTGTAATAACATTTTCTTAAAGATAGAGAACGACATTTTCTATGCACATCTTTTTAAAGATTGTCTGAAATTCCCTGGTGTTTTGAAGTCTGAAGGACAAGTCCCAGTTTTACTTCTTGTGGCATCCTTCGAGAGGGACTCTATTGTAAAGATTCAATCAATTGGTGGTTGTTCTTGTTGTTGTTCATTTCTATGCCTGCCATTTTGCAGCAAAGCATTCAGGAAATGCATGGGTATAGAAAAATGAAGAGCAAGTTGTCCTTTTTGGATATTGATTGCTGTAGCACGGCACTTTATCTGCTTATAAATAGATGAGATTCAGCTGGTATTGGAATCCCTTACAAAACACAAGCCCTGATTTCTGTGTACTTGGCATAATAGTATATTCCAATACATAATACATACATATATATATTGGTTTCCTGCTTTTGCACAGAATACATTGACAGCTTTTTTTTTTTTTTTATAGGGATTGTTTGCTCGCCGGCGCCAGCTTCTCCTTACCGAAGGGCCACATCTATACTACGTGGACCCAGTAAATAAGGTCCTGAAAGGAGAGATTCCATGGTCACAGGAGCTGCGCCCAGAAGCAAAGAATTTTAAAACCTTTTTTGTTCATACTGTGAGTATAAACCCTTGTGTGTTGTTGTGTTTTGTTTTTTTTTGTGGGGGGGGGGGGGTTGTTACTTTCACTACTTTGGAGACTGAGTAATAGAATATTGCTTTGGCATAGCAAAATAAACAGATGTGCCCAGTAACCATACTGTATGTTCACCAGTTATTTCTGCAGTTACTGTGTCATCTGAAATCTGTGCTGTAAATGAACAACGCTTTTCTTTATTTCATTGACTAGTACAGATGTGTCCTTATACATCATTGATATTGCCATGGAATTTCCCACTGTGTGACGTATTGAGGCTAGATGTAAGAGGACACATATATACCAGTGCACATCATCCTTATCTGCAGCAAGCAATCCTTGGAATGAAGCATACCCAGTATGCTTATTGCTTCCTGGGCAGTGATCTGTCTCCCCATCACTGTGCCCTAGTTACATACCAATGCTCAGTGCTCTGTCATTTGCGTACCACAGTGGTGTAATAGTATAGCACAGTGGTTCTCAAACTTGGTCCTCAGGGCCCCACACCGTTCACGATTTCCAGGTCACTCGGCAGGTACACAGGTGCACTCATTACTGACTGACACATTTTAAAATTTCCACAGGTGGAGCGAATTAACTCACTTAATTATGTGATGCGACCTGCAAAGCATGCACTGTATGGGGTCCTGAGGATCGACTTTGAGAACCTGTGATATAGAATGCCAGCCACTGTTCTGGGCAGGAGGGTGTGGTGGTTTACTTGCATAAGGCTTCTGTTACTGTTTTGTTCATTACCTAGATCATGTTCCAATGGTTATAGATCCTCTTCAATATTATCGCACTACTGACTTGCTTATTAAAGGACTGTGGACAGACGGACCACAGTTTACAACATGTATAACCTCTGTGTGTTCACTTTGCAGCCTAACAGAACATATTACTTGATGGACCCTAGCGGAAACGCACACAAATGGTGCAAAAAGATCCAGGAAGTGTGGCGGCACCGATACCAGAATCACCAAAACAGCAGCAAATAGCATCGTGTCTCTTCCACGTCTTGCAAGCTTTCCCTCATGCTGCTAGATGACCCTGATTCTACAGATGTGCTTTACATAGCAGAAAAGAAGAGAAAGCCTTCTCCGCTCACCCAGCCGCCATCTCTATGGGAAATAACATGTCAGACATCTACACGGCAAACATGGACATTAATGGAATCCAGGGTTTTACCTTGCTTCTTCTCTGTGCTTTTGTTGAGTTACAACATGCATATCGTTGCTGTGGTGATTTTTGCTTTCGTACACACCAGCTCTATATCTTCTGCCACCTAGTGGGTAGGCCTTGCTATGCCAGCTTAACGTACAGTCGGTAGAAACACAGATCATTGTACTCGAGCACACATTGACAAACTGATCTACAGTAGTCTGTGGAGCCTCCATTTTGCATTCTTTTTCTTTCTTGGCTTGGCAATGAACTAGTCTGGTCTGGGAGTCATACAGCCTATATATAAAGTGCTGAAAGACTAAGAAACATGGCCGTCATGACTCCACAGACAGTAAGGGGAACCGCTATCCATCGTGTCTTTCTCTTCCATTTATAGTGCATATAGTAAGGTCAAGCACACGCTTCCAAAAGTCTTCTTGTCGCAGGTTAAACATGGTACTTCTATTTTTGTTAGATGAACTGTTCATCTGTCACACTGACTCAAGATACTGAGAAGCAGGGTGGGGGGGAGGGAGGGGAGGGTTACAGCGTGTTGGCCTGAGCACTGAATATCTAATTTTACATATATATATTAAATGGTATGAACGTCTTCTGCATCCTAGTTTTTATCCTCCGTCTGAACTCCCAATTTTTATCTTCACGGCCTGAAATTTAAATATTTGTGGGAGTGTTTCATTGCTAGATGTCTTTGGAACATACATCCGGATAGAACAGTGTAGCTCCTTTCAGTTTCCGAATCAAGCAAACGGAGAAGAGTTTTCTGCTTTGTTTATTCCCCCTGATCCACATGGTAAAGACCTAAAGCACTTGGTGGATTTTTTTTCTTTTTAAAGGAACGGAAAATACTATTCTACTGATCACAGTTAGTTTGTCCCACACAGTCCATTCATTGCCTTTACATGAAATCTGCCTGCTGCTATTTCAACAATTTATTTTTTTTGTACTATAATTATATAGGGCCACAAATATGATAATAGACCAGTCAGACATAATTATTACAAAGCATTTAAGGTACTTGTGATATCCCAAAATATTGGTTTATTAATAACTTCTGTTTATTGGTCAGAAACATTTCTGTAGATGATAAAACAAGGCAGTCTGTGCTGTTATATAGTTCTCCAGTCATATACACACACACACAGTGGCGGCCGCCATAAGTGAACTGAGGTTGCAGCTGGTCTAGGGACTAGTGACTTCACTGGGGTACATCCTAATATTCATGAGGCCGGGCTAATAAACATGAAGCGCTAGATCTTGGCGTAGTCATTGGCTGCATTCTCTGGAATATTTGGAATATTAACGAGGCTTTCAAAACGACTGTTCCACAGTGTGTGAGGGACATATACTCTGGAACCTGCTGTGAGCAGACATTCAACACAAGATTCTGCCTTTTGACTAAAGTTACACCCTCGCAATGATTTTTAGTTAAAACGAAACAAAAAAGTACTTTGGAATACAATGTGGCACTGTAGCGGAAGAAAGCCTATCCTAACGCTGGTTAATGTTGGCATTATCCACAGCTGTAGCTGTCAGACTACTTAGGATAAATGAGCATCCAGCTCTGTAATACGACGTCAAATAACGTTGACTAGTATGCTGCTTGATACAACGCACATGCGACTTGCACAGTGGCCTAAACAGAAGAGAATTTTCTTTTTTTTCTTTTTCTTTTTTTATTCTGTGATGCAGCTAGTAACTAGTGTGTTTTTGAATTATTATATTACTGGTGAAATAAACCGTTCGCAATGACCACTTTTAAGTAGAACATGGCGTCTGCTCATAAAGACTTGGTAGCAGAGTTTAGTACTGCTGTAGTTCGTTACAGAATTTAAAAAAATAAATTAAAAACACATGCTTGATAATAGTATGCTGGCTTTATTTTCAGGTTGGTGGCAGTTTGTTATTAATGTACTTTCCCTCTTTCTCTGGTTTGTAGCTGACTGTAACTGTGATGTACAGGCTAAGCTTAAAAACTGAAAAAAAATGAAACAAATAATGCAATGATAGAATATTCACTTTTGTATTTTTATTCTTGTATAAGGTTATTTGCTGGCTAAATGTTGGCCTCTAGTTCAGTCTGTGTTATTTAAATTCTAATATATGAATTATTTGGATTGAATTCATGTTCCGGGCCACGTTGTTGTATGTATTGATGTACAGCCATGAATGTGAATAATTATTGTAAACTATATTTTACAACTTTTTTTTTTCCTGGCTTTATTATATAAATTTTCTATTTGGTCAATGATTTAATCATATTTCTCATAATTTAATGATTTTTTTTTGTTTGTTTCTTCTTTCAAAGTGTTTGTGCCCCTAGATGTAGTTTCTGAATGAGGAATTTTTCACATATGCTCGATTTAGTCTTGTAATAAAAAGCATGTAGGGTTATAGGTGTACAACGTGTCTGCTTCCTTATTTCTGGGTGGGTTTTATTTTAGTTTTTTTTCAATTTATTTACTTTATTGGAGCAGCGAGAAACATAAAAAAGCATTATCAAGTGAATAAAATAATGTATACAGAAGGGTCTTTACATTTGAAACAAGTCAAGGTGCCCACACGCTACCAACAGGTTTTTTTTGCCAGTTGGCTGATTTTCAACCGATTGGCTGACTTTACCACAAAATCGTCCGATCGGGATCAGAGATCAAGATTTCAGGCAAGCGCACATTCTCGCAAAAGATTTATCTTAAAATCCGATGTGCGTTTCTATTGATTTTTTTGATAAATCTTCTGATCTTTCATGCAGCATGTAAGATCAGAAGATGTAACAAAAAATCAGATGTAGCTCGCATCTGTTTTTCAGTAAAAATCGTCCGACCGGTTGGAAAGTGGCTAATCTGCAAAAAATCGTTGTAGTGTGTGGGCACCTTTTGGTCTTTGATCAGCGGACACCTCTTTGTATTTGCTTAAAGTGCATACACACTGGGCATTTTTGTCCAGCTTGTATGCAGTGTACTGAAGTGAAAATCGCAGTGCATACACAGTGGACGATTTTCACCTGGCCTGGCGATTTTCGCAGGGGTTGAACGACTTTCACACTAGGAGACTGTGGAAAGTGGTTTACTCGGCTAGTTAAAATCAGGCTAAGCGGCAATATGGGTGTGCTCATCATCGCTAACCACCAGGGCATACACAATGCTGGATTTTGAGCTCAAAGCCCCAAAAATGTAAAACTGAGCTGCTTGGAGCTCAGAATCAACAAATGTGTATGGGCCTGTAGTCTTTTCATAAGCTGTCAATATTTTTTGGGGCATAGGAAAAAGGCTATTTGAGTAGCCTGTCACCATGCTGCAGGGACTTTTCCTGGCAACTGTGGCTAATTGAATACCCTTGATAGTATATTTCTGGTCTACTGTATGTTCAAGTAAAGTTGAGAAAATTTAAAGAAAAAAAGATCTGCTGGGGAAAAAAAAGGTAATGATAGAGTGGTGTAAATTTACTAAAGTTGTGATGTTGCCCGTAGCTACCAATCAGATAATGGGGGGTATTCAATCTTCTGGTCACGGCAGACGAGCTTGCTCGCCTGCCGTGACCCAGTCCCGTTCTCGGTCAGCTCGACCGAGAACATGCAGGCGGGATTCAATGTCCCGCCTGCAGCGGGACGAGAAGGGGGCGTGGCCGCGAGTTGCGGCCGGGAAGTGACGAGCTGCAGCCGGCAGCTCGTCACTTCCCGGCTGTTCTCGGCAGAACGAGCCCGACAGCTAGAGATGTCGGGCTCGTTCTGCCAGGAAACCCTGTTCAATGCTGTCGGGGAAGACAGCATTGAATAGGGCCCGTCGAGCATCTCCCCCACGGGAGATGCTCGACGGCGATTGAATATCCCCCTCTGTCTGTCATTTCTCTATTGCTTCCTAGAAAATGATAGAATCTATGGACATCACCTGTTTAATTTTTAGAATAAATTGACCCTTGTGAATCACTTTTTTTATTATTATTTTTTTAGTTTTTAACATAAACTTGTCTTTCAGATTTTAAACATTTACTTTCTGAAAAAACATTAAAAACAAAAAAAATAATGCTGTGGTGGCCACATTTGTACCTAAAGATTTATTCTAAAGGCCCAAAATGTTTTGCAATCTGGTAGGTTGAGGAGGTGCACGTCCGAAAAAAAATTGGATGTGGTCTGGTCTTATTTCAAGGGGTTTTGACAGGTTTTAGAAAAGTTGGTCTGATGTGTGGCCATCAAGGACCTTGGGTGGTATTTTATACCAGAGATCCAATTGTATCTGAGGCAGGGTTGTAGCTGGGGGACAAGTTTTTAAGTCTGAGCTGTTCTTCCCATAAGTTTACAGTGTGCAAGGCCACCAATTCCTGGGCTCTCAACATGAATGCAAGGCTGCTGATGGACTCACATGCTGGGGGGGCATGGGCAGTGACCACAAAAAGCATCACAGTCCCTCAATGCCCCTATTCTCCTACAGCATCACACAGCTGGCCACTTGCTCCGAGGAGACCATGCGAATGGGCAGCTCCTCAGGGGCACGGGAGTTGAAGCTGGTTTGGACCAAGGAGTGCTCTCCACTGGAGTTGGGCAGAATGATCCGGGTGCACTGCTATCATAATATGTGTTGCAGTGGGCAACCAGCAGGAACAATTGCAGCGGCACACTGGGCCTTTCTGCACTGAAACAATTTGCATTTTGGCAACCCCGTGAAGTAGTGTATTATTCCAAGTAACCAACTTTTCACAATTTAAACACTTTACCCCTAAGCTTCATATATTAATCTTGCTGATGATAGCTTATTTATTCATTGAAAAGTAAACTTTGTTAATATTTCACCCCTGAAGGTGTTTATGGGCCTATGGGCGAGATTCAGGTGGAGAGTGAAAGGGATGGCAATCATTGAAAAGGAACAAGCAGGTTATGTTTGCCCAGGGACATAGAAGTGCCCAAAGGCATGGAATAGCAGTATTTAAAGGCAATGGTAGGTGGTACCTCTGTATTGTGTTGTCTTGGAAATGGGCAGATCTGCATCATTAGTAATCTGACATCTTGTGTGTCAGTTAAAACTCAGGTTAGGCTGCTCATAGTAGATGATTGAAGATCAAACAACACATGGTAGCGGCTGGCTGATGGATAGACCATTCCATGTCTGAAGCTGCGCAGACATTCAACATTTCTCAATACCTCATGGATTGCGTCAAACCACGGGTGCTTAACCCCTTCCTGACAGAGCCAGTTTTTGCGTTCCTGACAGAGCCATTTTTTTCAAATCTGACATGTTTCACTTAAGTGGGGATAACTTTTTTTTGCTTTTACTTATCCCAGTGATTTTGAGATTGTTTTCTCGTGACACATTGTACTTCAAGTTAGTGGTAAATTTGGGTCGATACAGTCTGTGTTTTTTTGTGAAAAATACCAAAATGTCGTGAAAAAATGGAAAATTTTGCAATTTGCAAAATGTCACATTTTCTGCTTGTGAGACAAATAAACATACCACTCAAAATAGTTAATAACTAACAAAGACCATATGTCTACTTTATGTTGCAATCATTATTTCATCCTCCTTTTCATTTTTTTGGACACTAGGAGGCTTCAAATATGAATAGCAAATTCTCAAATTTTCAAGAAAATTTCAAACTCTGATTTTTTTAGGGACCAGGTCAGTTATGATGTGACTTTGAGTGACTTGTATGTGAGACACCCCCATAAATGATGCCATTTCAAAAACTGCACCCCTCACAGTATTCAAAACAGCATTTTGGAAGTTTGTTAACCCTTTAGGTGTTTCACAGGAATTAAAAGAAAGTGTAGGTGAAATTTCAAAATTTCATTTTTTTTGCAGATTTGCAAATTTAATACATTTTTCTAAGGAACACAGTAGATTTTACTAGAGAAATGTGACTAAAAATTGATTCCCCCAATTCTTTGGTTTTCATAAATATCCTATATGTGGCCCTAGTGTGCACGGTGACCAAACCACAGGCTTCATAATAGAAGGAGCACCTACTTGATTTTGGAGCCTCCTTTTTATGAGATTATTTTTTAGGCACAATGTAGGTTTCTAGGCACCATAAGATGCTAAAAGTTAGGTACCCCCCCACAAGTGACCCCATTTTGCAAACTACACCCTTCAGGGAATTCATCTAGGGGTATAGTGTACATTTTAAACCCCCAGGGGTTTCACCAATTGTGGTACAACTGGGCAGTGAAAATGAAAAAAAATAATTTTTCATTTTCACAGCTCAGTTGTATCAAAATTGGTAAAACCCCGGGGGGTTTGAAATGTACACTATACCCCTTGATGAATTCCCTGAAGGGTGTAGTTTGCAAAATGGGGTCACTTGTGGGGGTGTTCCACTGTATGGGTGTTTCGGGGGTCATTCAACCAGAATCTGTGCTGAAAAATTTTGAGCCAGATCTGCATTTTTGTGTAAAAAAATGTAATTTTTCACAGAAAAATGCAGTTCTGGCTCAAAATTTTTTATTTTCACAAGGAATGAAGGAGACAAAGCACCCCAAAATCTGTGCCCCAATTTCTCCCGAGTACGGCAATGCCTCACGTGTGACCAAAAAATACCAGTTGGGTGCATGGCGAGACTCAGAAGGGAAGGAGTGATTTTTGGTGGTGGAATGAATGGTGGGTGCTATGTCGCATTAGCAAGACCCCCGAAGCACCAATACAGTGGAACCCCCCCACAAGTGACCCCATTTTAGTCACCAGCTTTGGGAGGGGGGCTGGCGCTGCGGCTGGCGGGGGGGTGGGAGGGGTGCTGGCGCTGCGGCAGCCGGGTGGGAGGGAGGGGGGGGGCTGGCGATCGGTGGTAATCGGTGCGGTATATACACACACACATATATATATATATGTGTGTATATATATATATATATATATATATATATACATATATATACACACACACATATATATATATATATGTGTGTGTATATATATATATATATATATATATAAATATATTTTTTCAGTGCATATATTTAATTTTTAACTTTTTCTGCAGCTTGATGCTGCTGCTGCTGCTGCGGGGGGGAGGGGGGAGGAGGGCAGCGCTGCGTGCGCTCCAGACGCTCCGGGGGAGCTGCTGCTGCTGCCGGGTGAGTGCCCGGCGGGTTCGAGGGGGGGCTGCACATCGGTGGTGATCGGTGCTGTACTTGACAGCACCGATCACCACCGATCCCTGTGTTACCGAGCGGCTTAGCCGCCGGTAACACAGGAAACGCTGTGAATGTCTGTTCAGATTTGAACAGACAATCACAGCGATCGCCGACCGGGGGGGGCACCCCTGCCCCCCCTGGGCGGCGAGGGGGGATGTCTGCTGTCAGGGACAGCAGACATCACCTAACTGTCACTGCGTCTCTAGACGCAGTGACAGTTAGAAGTCATGACGTACATGTACGTCAAATGTCGGGAAGTACTTCCCGACCATGACGTACATGTACGTCAAATGTCGGGAAGGGGTTAATGATCATGACTAGCGGCGGTTGGTACCAGACACATATCCAGCAGGTTAGTGCAGCATTGTAAGCTTCCATGCCCCTCTTAACAATATGCAGCTGCACACCGCTCTTCCCCTGGACTGGTGATTTCGCAAATTGGAGCCTGGAGGACTGGCAACATGTTGTATGGTCTGATGCATCAGGGTTCCTGTCGTTTTGGGCTGATGGTGGGTTTGGGTGTGGAGCAGTCCCCCATGAGGCCATTTAGCCCAGTTGGCAACATGGCACTGTTCAGGCTGGTGGTTGTTCCAAAATAGTGTGGGGGTGAGTTCACTGATTTACCTGAATACATCACTGACAGTAACCGCTACATTGCAGTACCTGATGACCATAAGCATCTCTTCCTGGACTTCATGTACCTCAGTGGAATATTCCAGAAGGAAAATGCACTGTGTCATCAGGGGATGCAGTTGATTTCCCGGCGGTCGGGATCCCGGCGGTCGGAATCCCGACACTGGAATCCCGACCGCCGAAATCCCGAAACTTTCTCCCTCCGTGGGTGTCCACGACACCCATAGAGGGAGAATAAAATAGCGTGCCGAGCGTAGCGAGGCACCGGGCCCGCTGCGTGGCGAGCGCAGCGAGCCCGCAAGGGGGGGCGATCCATGTCCTCCCCTTGTCGGGATTTCGGCGGTCGGGATTCCAGTGTCGGGATTCCGACCGCCGGGATCCCGACCGCCGGGAAATCGTATCAGATCCGTCATCAGACCCAAGTTGTCCAGAATTAGTTTGAGTGTCCACAACGTTTACCCGACATGAACCTAATCAAGTATTTTTGGGATGTGGCTGAGCGGTCCATGTGCACCCAAGATCCTGCACTTACAAATATCAGAAAGCTGTCCAGGCAGCATGTGGCAACTTCTATTGAGAGGTCTTCTCCAGAGGCATTGGAAGCAATGCCAGTTTGAGTTGCTGAACTTCACAAAGTCCTACACAATGCTAGGAACCTATCTTATTACTTTTTTATTTATTTATTTTTAATTACCACCAACCTCAATGGAATCATTCCATCAAATACATAATCACCCACTAAGTGTCTTTATTTAATCCTCCAAAAAAAAAAAACTATTTTCCTACCATAATCCAGTCAGCTTCTTTCCATTGCAGAATGTTAAGCGGCAGGAGATCGCTGTCTATGCTTAGTATGAGACAGATGGCAGCTGAATAAATTTAGTGGAGCGTGAGGACTTCGGGCATATTATGTAACGTAATGATTTAGTATGTTAAAATATGATTTACCTATTAAAGCAGTGCGGTCATCCCCACATATTCTTAAACAAATGGCAAGTGAAGGCTTACCAATTGGTTTCTGTTTTCAACATGATTCAAGTGTTTTAGTGGCGGCTCGTAATTTTTTGGAGGAGGCAGGCTGCTGTTGGCTGCAGCGGCTGCGGGGGTACCGCAATGCAGGCACCACCCCCCCTCTTCCGCCACCTTTACTCCTGATCCCTGCAGCATACCCGGTGCCTGTGCTATGATGACAGGTGCCTGGACTGGCACATGCGCAGTACAAAACTGTACTGCGCATTTATTTAACAGTTTCTTATATAGCGCATACATATTCCGCAGCACTTTACAGAGTATAACTGAACATTTACATCAGTCCCTGCCCCAGTGGAACTTACAATCTATATTCCCTACCACATGTACATGAACACACAGACATTTTAGGGTTAATTTTGTTGGAAGCCAATTGACCTACCAGTATATTTTTGGATTGTGGGAGGAAACCGGAGTACCCTGAGTAAACCCACACAAACAAGGGGAGAATATACAAACTCTGCACTGTTAGGGCCATCGTGGGTATCGAACCCATGACCTCAGTGCTGTAAGGCAGTAATGCTAACCATTACACCATCCGTGACGCCCTATGCGGGCTGCTTCAGCAACAGTACAGCAATACAGATGACAGGCAACGGGACTGACACATGTGCAGTACCGATGTAGGTACTGTGCATGCAAAATCTAGGATTTTGCCTTGGTAACTGGCAGGTCAGACTTCCAATAGGAAGTCACTGCCACAGTCTCACAGACTGCATCTGGCTTCACTACAGTGGCGGATTTTACCTGGGGGTGGCTGCAGGCCTGCAGCCCATAGGTAAAACCACCACTGGCTAGGGATATAATGAAAATATCTGAGGGTAATTGTGCTTTAGCAGAAACCCTGCTATCAGATAAGATAATCACATTGGCTCTGAACATAATTGCTCAAGATGTATAATGACTTACAAATAGAGAAGCAAAACAATTTATCATAAAAAAATGAAGAAAGTGCTTTTGTCAAAGCTTTTAAGAATAGTAAAAAATACATGTAGGCTTCCAAGTCATTTCATGTTCCGGGTAACTTGTAATATTATTTCTTGCCTTGTTCCAACGATGTATGAATGCAGCAAAGAAACTATCAGGGGCAAATACAGGATTCTTGGGAGGGGGTTTCTGTACATACACGCACAAACACACACACACACACACACATGTTCATCAAGAACAGTGGCCTTCATTATCTTATTAATGAAATCACATCATGTTTCCTGGTTAGTGTGTATGGGTGCCGGACGGCTCCCCGACAGTCATTCCTCTGACGTCGGAATCCCGACTGCTCCCTCGTGGGGGTCCACGACCCCCATAGAGGGAGAATAAAATAGGTGGCGAGCGCTCGCCACCGTGCCTGCAGCGTGGCAAACTTAGCGAGCCCGCAAGGGGCTTCATTGTGCTCCCCCCGCTGTGCAGTTGGGATTCCGACGTCTGAGTAATGACTGTCGGAATCCCGACTGTCGTGATTTATACCACACCCATGTGTATACATACATAAATACATCTGTAGATTGACATACATACATACATATATACAGATATAGATATATATATATATATAACAAGACTTAGGTTGCGCTAAATAGAAGCAGAAGCTCTATAGGACCTCCCTGTTAGTGGAGGACAGAAGACCAAATTGTTTAGAAGAATAGAGTGCGCTTACAGTTTTTAACACCACCTTATTATATATGATGATTTTGGCAACACAATGATTTAAAAAAAAATTTTGACAAATATTTATTAAAACATAAAAACAGATAAAACTGTGTATACGGTCACATATATAAATCCATTCTCAATATCTTCATGATTGATATGGATAGTAGCCCTGGTTATGATGACAAACCAACGCATTTCGTCATAATGACTTCCCCAGGGGTATACGTTCCAATCCACTGACTAGATCAGTGGTTCCCAACCCTGGTCCTCAAGTACCCCATACAGTGCATGTTTTCCAGGTCTCCGCACAGAAATCACAAGTGCTATAATTAGCTCCACCTGTGGATCTTTATAAATGTGTCTGAATAATGAGTGCACCTGCTGGGTGACCTGGAAAACGTGCACTGTTGGGGGTACTTGAGGACCAGGGTTGGGAACCACTGGACTAGATGGAATTGGAGTTTTTATGGATGTTAATGGTCCCTTTAATTATATTCAGGGCGCCTCAATTGAAATACATGTAGGTCCAAAACAAGATTGATAAGATCCTGACAAGATTGGGAACTGGAGAACAAAATAACCTGCAACAGCAGCTGCCAGCAACTATTTCCCTCCCTTTCCGAATCCAAATGCAGCAGCCTCAGGAGGCTCCAAATATTTTTTTAAATTCAGTAGCCACTGCCTGATCTGCTGCTCGGCAAATGTCGCTACGTGCTCCCCGCGGCCGCTCGGACCCTGCTGTCAGCCCCCCCCCCCCCCCCCGGAGTTCCCTACATGCAATAAATCACATGTGGTAACCACTAATGGTTTGCAACTAATGGTTTTTGCCACCATTGTTGGCGATCTGTTAGTTAAATACCATCGACAACAGCCTTTTATTAATAGTCTGGGGTTTTCTTTCCTGATGCAAGGGGCAGAGAGTGTAACCTCACAACCTGCAACGGTAAGTTCTGTTCTCAAAGCTGATTGGCCTGTGGCCCATTTTGCCCCACAGCAAGGCTGGTCATCCATGATTCAAACCCTCAGTTGCAAAAATATTGGCAGTTTGTGATCCAACTTTGGGCGCTAATGTAATAACATACAGCTGCTGCAATACCCCATCCGAAGCTACACCGCTTCCCATTAGCAGACAATCATATTGTAAATTTATAGTGGGAAGAGAAAATGTGCTCTTGTCAGAGGCAATACACAATCTGATAGTGGAATAATATATACAATATCTTAGTGACTATGCATGTCAAATTGCCCACAATAACTCAAGAGTATAGAGAATAATACTTCCCTTATCTGTCTTGACTTTGACTTTTCAAAGACAGTGAGCCCATTAGATGTATCTTCCGTGAGAGTTGTTTTCTGGATAAACATGTCTCAGAGCTCCTCTGTGTATGTCCAGCATGGAACCAACCACTGAATACTCCTGTACAGGCCCGGAGCTATGGTGTTTTGCACCATCCTGCAAAATATACATTTGCACCCTCAAATACTTTCGGCACATGCAAAAAAAAAAAAAAAAAGAGCATGATCTTACAAGAAGCATGGGCATGGCCACAAAATAGTAGCCACGTTTCATATTACAATACACAGTAGCACAATCTTATTCACAATACACCACATCAGGCGTGGCCAACCTGTGGCTCTCCAGATGTTGTGAAACTACAAATCCCTTCATGCCTTGCCACAGATTTGCTATAAGGGGGTGTTAAAACTGTGGCAAGGCATGCTGGGTTTTGTAGTTTTACAACATCTGGAGTGCCACAGGTTGGCCTGTCCTGCACCACATTATTCACATGGGCCCTTATTCTGGTTGGTGCGGATATGTCCCCGTGCGTTCGTTCCGCCGATGTTTTGTGTTTGCGCATGTGCAGAGGCATATCTGCGCATGTGCGAAAGGGACATACGTCCAAATTCCGCATGAATTGTTTACATTACGAACAGGGGGAGGAGAGGGGCGTGAAGGGCTGTTTGGCCTCATTAACATATGCATACGCCCCGTGTTTCATGGGCGTTCCCATGAAAACGCTGGGCGTACTGTTAAAGTCGAGTTATACACACGCCATTTTAGGATAGTATGGCCGCCATTTTGGTTCGCAGAGTTGCGCTAATAAAGTTTCCATACCCGAGTCTGTGTAACAAAGTGGACCAGAAGCGTAGCCATACTATCACACATAAATTCATAAAAACATACTGACACAAAATAAAATATAGTTAAAGGTTTAGAACGCCACACATAGCTTAGTTAGCATTTGCATACATCCGTCTGTATCATGTTTAGTACCGTTACGTTCCGTTTCATGTGCGCAGTATTCCGGTCATTGCGAATATTTCGCAATACATACGGTCCGATAGTTATGGACAAAAATCCATATTCCTAAGACAGTTTCTGTTGAAAAGGGAATTTACTAAAATCCGTTTTTGACTGCTATTTACAATCCCTGACGACGATACTAACAAACAAAGGACTCCTAAAGTTCACTCCCCTGCACCTATTCAAACCAGGTGCATCATCTTACCCCCCAATCACAGTGGACCTGACATACGATCTCTGACCAATAGGAATGGCCTTTGACCTCCCCCTTCTGACCCTATAAGATAGGTGACCCAGGGCGGCCTTGGTCACTTCGGCACATCTTCCTTTCCCTGACCTTCGACCGGGCTATAGTTCAACCCTGAACGATAGCGAGCTCTGACCGGACTGCGCTGCGCATATTTGATGAGGAGACGGTAAACGGTTGCATTCACGGTATTTATTCTCATTGTATTGTTGGCTGATTGTATCCTGTATCTGTTTTTCTTCCCCTAGTAGAGCCTGTTTATTGTACTTATTGTTAGACTTTTGTATCACTTGTTATACCTGTATTTTCTATTCCTGTAACCCCCTGTTGTCCGTTAGGGACTTAAATATATCTTTTTACGGAGTTCCTATCTCCTTACTTCTATACCGTGGTTGTGTCTGTTTATTCGCATAGCGATAAGGTATATTACGGACACTGTCCTTAAAGGTATATTCGCAGATTAGAGTCAGAGTACTGCGAAAGGATCTCTTAATATAGTACTGGTTCTTTGGTGTACAATACACAACAAAGGTACGCTACGCTGCGCTACGCTTTGTTCGCACGTAGCTAGGTATAAAGGGTACGCTGGTTACGGACATAATAAGTAACCTGCGCTTTTTCACTTATTGTTTCTTTGGTCATATTTAATCGTCATTAACAATTGGGGGCATCGTCCGTCCGCTTCACATTCTGGAGCTCAGTACCAGGCGCGCGGCTTGACCTATACCAGCAAAAGGGTGGAAGTATTTATTATCCATTGCTGGATAGGCCAGGTCCGCGGCGGTGCGGGGTTCGAGAAGTGCTAGCGTTGAACCCGAAGTACAATAAGTGAAACATTAAGCCACGTGTTTTAAAGCATATCTAAGTGTTTAACAAACTGTACTTCTGCCTGCCACAAGTAGTTTAACGGGGTATAGTGTCTTGAGTTGCTTGTTTATCACAGTATATGTGCCACGTGCGATAAAGTTCGCACACGTGGAGATAAAGGCCTGTGTTTTATTATAGTACATAGAGGATCCCTTCTGTGCAAAACTATAAGTTTTATTGTTAGTTACTACAGGGCCAGAGACTCCGCCACGTGGCGATAAGTTCTGGGCCTTTTACAGTAACGTAAAGCGTCTATTGTGTATTACGCAAGGTGCGCGCAGACGTGCCCATATCGGGAAATTTTCGCATCTTTGTACGTGATTTACGGATTAAGTGCGGGATTTATTTCGCATCTTGATACGTAACTTTCGGACGAAGTTAAGGGATTTATTCCACATTTAGGCGCAATTACTGCGTATAGCGAAACTCGAGCACAACCTTGCAAATACACTATAGAACACGTGGGTGGCCGATTCATCGGCGGCCTGTGAACAGGTTTAACAAAACACACGTACACACGTGGCTGTTCACTGGCACTGCACATGCAGCACACATAGGAACGCAAAGGTGAACAGTATTGAATCACTAACTTTATTTTAAACAGTATAGAAATATACTGGGGATAAGGCGGTGATTAATAAGAGAAAATAAGTTTTTTTTCTTTTTGTTCATTTTCTCATAAACAAGCAACACAAGCATTATTTTAATAGATTCCTATAGCTATTTAAAAGGGATTTATACCTGCATAAGTACCTAGTGAGAAGCTACCAGCCTGGGAAGATTTTTCTGTACAGAAATATTTCAAAAATAAGCATAAGACCAAGGTGTAACTAGCGCCCAGTGTGAAACAAAACTGAGGCGAACGGGTGTGTGACGGCACGACTCAAGCGCAGTGTAGTCCAGTGTAGGACAGTCCAGGTAGGACAAGGTGTACGTGACGACGTGCCCATAGGAACTGCCCCTCCCGTGGAACTACCTATTTTGATCCACTAGGAGGGTACAAGAAGCTAAATCGGAACCCCGTGATCCGATCAGCTGCTTTAGAAATACCAGTTTTTGGGGGTACAGGAAAAACAAGTTTTGCTGTGTCCTGGAAAAACTGCCGCACCTTGCAAGTTGGCTAGTAGTGCGCTACTAGTTGAAAGACTTGGTGATTGAGTACATTACCTCGCATAGTGGGCTTCACGCTTGATTGCGGAATAGTGCCATTTTGTGGAGAAGGAGTGATTTGGGAGTGACTCACTGATAAACGGCCCTCCGGTTTCTGCTAGCTGTGAACGTTTATTCCTGTAATTATGGGTAATAACGGGTCACACAGGGATACCGAGTCAGTTAGGGAGGAATCTAGTCGACCCAAAGGGTCGGCGGCTTTCATAATGTGCTGTAAGCACGGTGAACGAGCAGTTGTTTACCAAAAGAAGTGGAAAAAGATGACACAAGGCAGTAAGTTAGAATTTCCCAGTGTTGGTAGCTTTGATCCAGAAATCTTATCGGCAGTTAAAGATGAAATATGTCTACTCTCCAGTCGTAAGAAGAGAGTGAAGCACATAGAAATTCTTAAATTGTGGCAGAAGGAAGGACAGGAACAATGGGGAATCAAATGTCTGGCAATACCAGGTGCAATCAGCCACAATAAGAATGCAGCCGCTACCGCTCCCCCACCCCCATATGTGCCGAAGGAGTTAATGACTAATAAGCAGAACATGAGCAGTAATTTATCCGTTGCTAACTTGTACCCTGTTTTATCCCCTTATAAGGAAACCCAAGAGGAAAACGAGCAGCTGTTGGCACTAGCCGTCTCCCATGCAATTAATATGATTGAAGGAAAGGCTGAACCAGCAAAACCTGCTGCTGGGGCTCCAGCACAGGAAGAGGAGACGGCTGATGCCAACAGCATAGTCTTGGACCCAGGTAAGAAAGCACTACACAACACAGACACAGACAATCCCACACCAGGACCCAGTAATGCGGATGTGGTACAAACCTACCCTGTACGCACACTGGAGGTTCCCTATGGTAAGGCAGACAGAGAGGGTGTGATACCTACCAGAAAGATGAACATGCTAAACCCATGGACACGGTTAGAGCTGCGGTCCATCATTTCAGATTTCCCTGATCCTAGGAAAGATCTGGCATTGTGCTGGAAATTTGTAAGGGATCTGGGAAACTCTGACGAGCCCACCAACAAGGATTGGAGAATCATGTTGAGGGCCTGTCTCCCTACTCACATAGACATCCCGAAATTCATTCAGGATAGTGGATTGAGAGGGGACAAAGAGATAAATGATGAGATCAACCAGGAAAATATATGCCTAATCAACTTGCAGTTGGGAGTATATTTTCCTGCAGCAGTGGAATATAGCAAGATATTCACTATCAGACAAAAAGATGGTGAATTAGCTAGCGAATATTTCAACCGGGGTTTGCTGACGGTATCAAAACACACTGGTGTCACCGATCCTAAGGATAACCCACACCTGAGGGAGATGGTTGTCTCTGTGTTAGTGGAGGGGCTGAGAGAGAAATTAAGGACCAGGGTCCAGACATCGTTCCCAAATTGGCGAGGAATGACAGTAGATGCTCTACGGGAATCTGCTGTAGACCATGACAAAAACATATCAAATAACAGAGAGAAGCAAACCGAAAAATTAATGGCGGTTAGCATCCAAGCTTTTTCAAATGTCCCAAATAAAGCTGCATACCAACGAAACACCAGGGACACAGGTAGAAAGCAAATTATTTGCTACAACTGCAATAGGGAAGGACACTACTCAGCACAATGTAAGTCAGGAAACCCCAGGAGTTACAAAACACATAGGCGAGAATGGGAATCTCACCAGGGTGAGACACGGAGATACCCAACCCCTAGACAATGGGAAGAGACAGACAGGTCACGCAACATGCCTCCTCCCCATCTGATGGCTGACACGGTACTAAGGGCAACCCAGGTAAGACAATAGTAAACAGGTCATACCTGTATCCTACAGCCAGTTAGATTGACACAACACCTTAGAGAGGAACCTCAGGTGAAGGTTGACATAGCTGGAGTAAGGCAAACCTTCTTGGTTGATACAGGGGCGGCCAGATCTGTTCTCAACACTCCTCTTCACTTGGGTTTCACCGACCAATCAGTAGCAGCAATTGGGGTAACAGGAAAAATACAACATTACCCACTGACGAAACCAGCGGAGGTTACAATCGGGCCTCTGCACACCAAATATTCTTTCCTGTTGGCTGCAGCGGCCCCGACTAACCTCCTGGGTAGAGATTTACTATGTAAAATGGGATGTGTCATCTACTGCACCCCCGATGGGGTATTCCTGGACACTCCTAGAAATCTTACACAAGAAGTGCAAGATATGCTGGACAGTCCTCAGAGGCTAATGTTGTATTCCACTGTTGTAGAATCAAATCCATCTAGGGTAGCTGAAATTACAGCACAAATACCGAGTTCCCTTTGGACTAAAGATGGACAGGATGCTGGGCTGATGGCAAATGTAGCTCCAGTAGAGATCCGCTTAAAAGAAGGCAGGATAGCCCCAAAAATACCGCAATACCCTTTAAAACCTGAAGTTGAGCTAGGAGTATACCCTGTGATCCAGCGATTGCTCCAACAGGAAATCCTAGTTAGAACTTCCAGCACGGCCAATAGTCCTATCTTTCCTGTGAAAAAGAGCGGGGGAGGGGCTACAGACTAGTGCAGGATTTAAGAGGGGTAAACAAGGTAGTTGAGAGCCAATTCCCCGTAGTGCCAAACCCAGCTGTCATCCTAATGCAAATCCCACCTCACTGTACTCATTTCACAGTCATTGACTTGTGTTCTGCGTTTTTCTCTGTCCCTTTACACCCTGACAGCCAGTATCTGTTCGCCTATACATACAGAGGAGTACAGTATACCTGGACACGACTCCCCCAGGGATTCATAGACAGCCCCAGCATCTTTTCCCCGGCCTTGCATGATTGTTTACAATCCTTTCAACCCATGAGTGGTTCGATACTAATACAATATGTCGACGACTTATTGTTGTGTTCTGAGTCACTGGAGTCATCAGTGGATGACACTAGACAGCTGCTGATGCATCTCTCAGAGACAGGACATAAAGTATCAAAGGATAAACTGCAATTATGCCAGACCAGGGTTAAGTATCTGGGCCACTGCCTTACCCAAGGGCTGAGACACCTCACCGACGACCGAATCCAAGCGATTCAGAACATGGTACTGCCACAGACCCAGCACCAGATCCGTACGTTCCTAGGCATGTGCGGATACTGTCGCAACTGGATCCCAGGATTCTCTATTCTAGCATTACCACTACAAGAGATGGTTTCCTCAACTAAGCCAGACCGGGTCTCTCATACTGAGGAATCTGAGTTGGCTTTCGAGGAACTAAAGGTGAGCCTAACAAAGGCCCCAGCACTGGGAATGCCAGATTATGGGAAACCCTTTGAACTGTACGGAACTGAATCAGCTGGGTGTGCGGCAGGAGTACTTGTACAAAAACATGGTGATGCCAACCGACCAGTAGCGTACTACAGTGGCCAGCTGGACACAGTAGCACGCTCACTCCCAACTTGCTTACGAAGTGTGGCCGCAATAGCACAACTAGTAAACAAGAGTGAGGATGTGGTGTTGGGACACGATTTAACTGTTCATGTTCCCCATGCTGTCTCTGCCCTCCTAAATTCTGCCCAAACACGTCATGTGTCCTCAGCACGGTTCACCAAGTGGGAACTGGCACTGATGGCCCCAGTAAATATTACCATCAAAAGATGCAACACACTAAACCCAGCCACATTCCTTCCTCATGTGCCCTCCAAGGCACAAAGGGTGGAGGGTGATGGGAATGTTGCTGAATATGGTAAAGCAGAGTTTAATGAGGGTGAGGACAAGCATGATTGCAAGACCTACCTGAATCAGACCTTTACAGCACGTCCTGACATAAGCGACAGCCCATTAAGTGAGGTAGACATAACCTTATTCACTGATGGTAGCTGTCATAGACAGACGGAGACGGGAGAGCTGTGCACAGGCTACGCGGTAGTAGATGGAGAAAGTATTGTGGAAGCTGAACCCTTGGGACCACCTCACTCAGCACAAGTAGCGGAACTGGTAGCACTGACCAGAGCATGTGAACTGGCCAAAGGAAAATCAGTTAACATATATACCGACTCCAGATATGCTTTCGGAGTAGTGCATGATTTTGGAGCCCTATGGCGCCTCCGAAATTTCATGACGGCGGCTGGCACACCAGTGGCGCATGCGACATACATTAGGAGACTTCTGGGAGCTATTCAGCTTCCAGACAGAGTGGCTGTTATCAAGTGCAAAGCTCATACATCAGAGAAGGACCCGGTGTCACTTGGTAACAGCCGCGCTGATGAGGCAGCGAAAAGGGCCGCATGCCCTGTAAATATTCTCACCCATCCTACAAACCTTTGTACACTGAACATGGTATCCACATCCAAACTGATAGACATGCAGAATTTGTGTTCCCCACAGGAAAGAGCAGTATGGAAGTCGAAGGGATGTGGCCAAGAGTCCACCGGACTTTGGAGAGATGGACACGGGAAACCAGTGGCCCCCAGGGCATACCTTCCTAGTCTAGCCGAGGCGGCCCATGGGCTGACACATCTTGGGAAGGAAGGTATGTGCAAGCTGGTAAAGGCCTACTGGTGTGCGCCAGGGTTCGCTTCTCAAGCAGGTAGAGTGGCAATGTCATGCCTCACCTGTTTAAGGAAGAACGTTGGAAAAGCCATCCCAACAGAGCCATCCCACATCCCTCCTACAGAAGGCCCTTTCCAGGTAATACAAATCGACTTCATACAGTTACCACCCTGTAGAAATTTGAAATATGTATTAGTGTGTGTTGACATGTTTTCCAGCTGGGTGGAGGCTTTCCCCGCTGCCTCCAACACTGCTACCTTTACAGCAAAGAAAATATGTCAGGAGTTTGTCTGTAGATATGGTATCCCAAAGGTCATTGAGAGTGACAGAGGCACTCATTTCACAGGAGAGGTCTTCCAAATCATGTGTAAACTCCTGGGGATTAATAGTAAACTTCATACTCCATATCGTCCCCAGGCGAGCGCCAAAGTTGAGAGAATGAATGGTATTATTAAGAACAAATTGGGTAAAGTTATGGCTGAAACAGGGTTGTTATGGCCAGAGGCACTGCCTATTGTGCTGTATAGCATTAGGACCACTCCCAGGGCTCCGCTCAACTTGTCCCTCTTCGAGATATTGTTTGGTCGGCAGCCACACGTCATGATAGACCCACAGGATGATCTCAAATGTAACAATGAGCTAACTGTACAGTATATCCTAAAGTTAAACAAACAGCTAAGGAAACAACAAAAGGAGTAGTGTAGGCCTAGTCCCATACCCGCTTAATATTTCTGAGATAAGTGTATTAAATAAGGGGAGGCCATTGGATAAGAGATACCTGTATACCAGGTCCCCTAGTCTTAGACTACACCCATACCAAGTGGATAAATCCCTGGTATGTATGAACTTTTTGAGTTCCAGAACGATTGGCACTTGGGAAGTGACATGGCACAACCAGACAATAACTTACTCCCAGCGTCCAGATGGAGAGCCTATTGATAAGGAATTATTGTTAAAGATCCGAACCAGTGGGAGACACTATAAATATGTCTACACGGTGAAGAAAAGTAAAATGATGGCCGGCAGAGTATCAGCCGGCTACTGTAATATGACCCTACAGCCAGAAACATGTGAGGAACTAGTCAGGGAGCAGGGGACAGGAATGTTCTTATGGATAATGTGTGACAAAATCATGAAATACTCTGTCCCTTATTTTCTCCCTGACGATGTTTATTATATTTGTGGTAGAAGGGCGTACAAATGGCTCTCCATGAACTATGTTGGAATTTGTTACCTAGGTAGAGTGTTACCTGAAGTGATGACCCTCACACATGATGAGATGGTGAGCATACACAGAGGTATACCTCCTCCTTACACTCATACCCATTATGATCAAATCCACAAAAGAGATTTAACAATCAAGAAAGAACCCCTAGCTTCTGAAATGATACACGAATCGTTCGGTATCCAACTCCTCATTGCTTTAAATATCACCCATACCGCCAGAGGAGTCATAAATTTTAAGTATATACAAGCATTAGCCAGCTTGGTAGATAACATCACTGAGATTTATGATGACACTTTTAGATACACTGGGAAGGAGTTGCAAGCGTATAAAAGAGAACTAGTCCAACATCGGATGGTGTTGAACTATCTGACAGCTATGACAGGAGGATATTGTGTCACCCTCTCTACACAGTTTGGGGTGAAATGTTGTACATATATCACCAACAATACTGAAGACCCAGAAGAAATCATCGATCATCGGATGGATGAGATTCTTCAGCTTAAATGGGAATTTAGAAGGGAACACAATATCAGCCTGGCAGAAATAGGTAACAAAGTTAGCGAATGGACCTCCTGGTTGAATCCAATGCACTGGTTCTCTGGTTTAGGAGAATGGGCGCAAGGGATCATAGCTAGCATAGGAAAACTCCTTCTCTGTATCGGTGGTGCCATCATAGTCTTTGTGCTATTGTTCAAATGTTCAAAGGTGGTGACCCGGGGAAAGACAAAACGGACTGAAATCATGAGTGTAAGAACGAGAGATGCAGAGGAAGACCAGGGTTTGGTATATGACCCTAGAATCGAAACCACCTCCCTTTAAAGAAACCATATTTGTGAACGTGTATATGTTGTAACCTCCCTTGTTTTTATTTTTATCCCAAAATTGTACATTATCCTTCGTCACCCTGAGTAGATTGTTCGATAAATGCGGCCCATCGTTTATCCATGATCCTGGATCGGCCAAAGAGCAGATGGTTTACTCCCCTTATTTGTTCAATTCATGGATCCCAATTTCTCTGTTAGGATTATGAATTTCTGTATTGTAATGTAAAATGTTTGTATTGTAACAGTTTTATATTTACTGTTAAAGGGTGGACTGTTAAAGTCGAGTTATACACACGCCATTTTAGGATAGTATGGCCGCCATTTTGGTTCGCAGAGTTGCGCTAATAAAGTTTCCATACCCGAGTCTGTGTAACAAAGTGGACCAGAAGCGTAGCCATACTATCACACATAAATTCATAAGAACATACTGAGACAAAATAAAATATAGTTAAAGGTTTAGAACGCCACACATAGCTTAGTTAGCATTTGCATACATCCGTCTGTATCATGTTTAGTACCGTTACGTTCCGTTTCATGTGCGCAGTATTCCGGTCATTGCGAATATTTCGCAATACATACGGTCCGATAGTTATGGACAAAAATCCATATTCCTAAGACAGTTTCTGTTGAAAAGGGAATTTACTAAAATCCGGTTTTGACTGCTATTTACAATCCCTGACGACGATACTAACAAACAAAGGACTCCTAAAGTTCACTCCCCTGCACCTATTCAAACCAGGTGCATCATCTTACCCCCCAATCACAGTGGACCTGACATACGATCTCTGACCAATAGGAATGGCCTTTGACCTCCCCCTTCTGACCCTATAAGATAGGTGACCCAGGGCGGCCTTGGTCACTTCGGCACATCTTCCTTTCCCTGACCTTCGACCGGGCTATAGTTCAACCCTGAACGATAGCGAGCTCTGACCGGACTGCGCTGCGCATATTTGATGAGGAGACGGTAAACGGTTGCATTCACGGTATTTATTCTCATTGTATTGTTGGCTGATTGTATCCTGTATCTGTTTTTCTTCCCCTAGTAGAGCCTGTTTATTGTACTTATTGTTAGACTTTTGTATCACTTGTTATACCTGTATTTTCTATTCCTGTAACCCCCTGTTGTCCGTTAGGGACTTAAATATATCTTTTTACGGAGTTCCTATCTCCTTACTTCTATACCGTGGTTGTGTCTGTTTATTCGCATAGCGATAAGGTATATTACGGACACTGTCCTTAAAGGTATATTCGCAGATTAGAGTCAGAGTACTGCGAAAGGATCTCTTAATATAGTACTGGTTCTTTGGTGTACAATACACAACAAAGGTACACTACGCTGCGCTACGCTTTGTTCGCACGTAGCTAGGTATAAAGGGTACGCTGGTTACGGACATAATACGTAACCTGCGCTTTTTCACTTATTGTTTCTTTGGTCATATTTAATCGTCATTAACAGTACGTATGGTAATGCGGCCGTGACGCACGTGTAGGGGTTGGACATATGACATTGCCGGATGTCAGCTGCCCGCTCAGATCCCTGCTTTTGCACTGAGAAATGCCTGAGTGGTCTGAGCTCGTGGGAGCTGCCTGACCGCTCGGTCCTGCATTCGATGGTCTGTGACCATCGAATGATGGGGGAGGTTCCCAGAGATGGAGGAGGTGTATACATGAGAAATCCACTCGTACTCCGTGCGGTCAGCGGCTTACCGCATTCGGACGGAGTGAGCAATCCGTACGGAAGGCGGGGTTTAGGACGCACACTCCTGGCCGCATATTCGGCTCCAGCCGCACAGACTAGAATAAGGCCCATTATGACACACAGTAGTAGCCCTTTTTCATGTTAGGCTAGACAGTAATACTCATTATACACAATGCCCACAGTAGTAGTGCTACTTACTTTAAGTTGTGTGGGCCCATTCAGAGGCAGAGAAAGTGTGAGCAATGAGGTGGGGGGTCTGGTCACATGTTCACACAGGAGCATGCCAAGTCAGAGCCAAGAACTGCAATCCCCCACTGAAGCTCACCTGCATTTAGAACCCCCAAGAATGGACTCACTGGCAGCGGCTGCTGCTGGCTGGACGGTAGGTGCTGAGTGGGAACTGCCAGTCAGCAAATACATGCCTGCAGGAGCAGGGGAATGGGCCAAGATTAGCACTCGTTGGGGGGCAAGGCCAAAGCACTGGCCCATGAACAGCCCATAGATACATCCAGAGGTACTCATGGGCAAAGGGTGTGGCAAACTAAATAATCCTAAATCAAACTTTCACTTTTTAATACTTTGTTGCAAATCTTTTGCAGTCAATTACAGCCTGAAGTCTGGAATGCATAGACATCAACAGATGCTGGGTTTCATCCTTGGTGATACTCTGCCCGGCCTCTACTGCAAATGTCTTCGGTTCCTGCATGTTCTTGGGACATTTTCCCTTAAGTTTTGTCTCCATTAAGTGAAATGCATGCTCAATCGGATTCAGGTCAGGCGATTGACTTGACTATTGCATAACATTCCCCTTATTTGTCTAAAAAAACCTCTTTGGTTGCTTTTGCAGTATGCTTCTGGTCATTGTCCATCTGCAATGTGAAGTGCTGTCCAATGAGTTTTTAAGCGTTTGACTGCATATGAGCAGATAATATTGCCCGAAATACTTCAGAATTCATCCTGCTGCTTTTGTCAGCAGTCACATTATCAATAAATACAAGGGAACAAGTTCCATTGGCAGCCATACATGCCCACGCCATAACACTACCACCACCATACTTCACTAATGAGGTGGTATCATAAGCAAACGCAGAGGGGTGTTCTGGTTGCCCTGAAACCCCCTCCTCTTGACAAGTGCCTTATAAAATGACAATAGCACTGATATATATATATATATATATATATATATATATATATATATATATATATATATGATCAATAGAGCTGCCACCACATCATGCAGTGTAAGGGACAGAGCAGAGCTGCTGCACATGCCTAGTGTACCAGCTTCTTCTACCACATTTACTGTATGTGTGGATCTGAACCCTCAAACATTGCAATGGACCAGAGAGCAGCTGCCAGGAGGAAGAGACCGGAGCCTTACAATGAAGTGGGAGATTGTGAGCTATAGAAAGTGCAGGACTGGTTATTTAATGTTTGTGCGTTTATTTATTATGGCATGCTTAACCTTTTCCTGACCACTTATTTTATTTAAATGTTTGAAACAGCCTATACTATAGACCAGGCATGTCCAAACTATGGGCCTTATTCTGGTTCACTCTCAGAGACAAATTCCTTCTCAAATAGACAAAACCATGTGCACTGCAGATGGGGCAGATATAACATGTGCAGATAGAATTAGATTTGGGTGGGGTTTTTCTTCAAAGTGAGATTTATTGTAAAGCGCAACGGAATCTGCTGCGCTATATAAGAAACTGTAAATAAATAAATAAATCTATATTCCAATGTATAAAAAAAACACATTTTTGAGGGCTTTTACTATTCCCCCAGATTCCTGTTCTTACTCCAATGCAGAGTGGGAGATTTTGGATTACATTTCGAAACCCCCCTCCTGCGTTTGCCACTGGCTATGTTTTGGATCATGAGCAGTTCCTTTCCTTCTCAATACTCTTCTCTTCCCATCACTCTGGTACAAGTTGATATTTGTCTCATCTGTCCATAGGATGTTGTTTGGCAAACTCTAATCTGATCTGCCTGTTTTTGAAGCTCACCAATGGTTTACATCTTGTGGTGAACCCTCTATATTCAGTCTTGTGAAGTCTTCTCTTGATTGTTGACTTTGACACAGATACACCTACCTCCTGAAGAGCGTTCTCGATCTCGCAACAGTTGTGAAGTGTTTTTTCTTCATTGGGGAAGTAATTCTTCTGTCATCCACTACAGTTGTTTTCCGTGGTCTTCCGGGTTGGTGTTGCTGAGCTCTCCGCTGCTTTCTTTCTTTTTAAGAATGTTCTAAACAGTTGATTTGGCCACACCTCATGTTTTTGCTATGTCTATGATGTTAATTTTTATTTTTAGCCTAATGATGGCTTGCTTCACTGATATTGACAATACTTGGATCTCATATTGGGAGTCGACAGCAACAGATTCCAAATGCAAATGTCACACCTGGAATCAACTTCAGACCTTTTACCTGCTTAAGTGATGATGAAATAACGAGGCAAAAGCCCACACCTGTCCATGAAATAGCATATGAATCGAGTAATTAGCCCATTACTTTTGGGGGTTTATTCTGGTTCACTCGCAAAGGCAAATGCACTCTCTAATAGACAAAACCATGTGCAATGCAGGTGGGGCAGATGTAACATGTGCAGAGAGAGTTAGATTTGGGTGGGTGTGTACTTTAAACTGATATCTATATTTCAGTGTAAAAATAAAGCCAGTATTTACCCTGCACAGAAACAAAATATTACCAAAATCTAACTCTCTCTGTACATGTTACATCTGCCCCACCTGCAGTGCAAATGGTTTTGTCCATTAGAGAGTGAATTTGCCTTTGCAAGTAAACCAGAATAACCGTCTTGGTCCCTTAAAAAGTGTGAGGCACATATAGAAACCATTGTAATTCCTACACCGTTCACCTGATTTGGATGTAAAACCCTCAAATTAAAGTTGAAAATCTGCAGTTAAAGCACAACTTGTTTGGTTCATTTCAAATCTATTGTGGTGGGGTATAGATCATTAGGTCACCAGCATGTTGGTCGACAGTCATTAGGTCGACTTGCATTTAGATCGACATGAGTCTAGGACGACATGCAGGAAGGTTGACATGAGTCTAGGTGGACATGGGTTAGGTCAATAGGGTCATTAATTCGACAGCCAAAAGGTTGACATGGGAATTTTTTTTTGGTCCCGAATGTGGACACAGTCAACATGGAAATCTGCAAATCTCCTTCCATCGGGGCGGTGATCAGCGGGACCAGCAGCGGCAGATATTAGAGTTTTAAAATAACCTGTCAAATGACTGGCCGGCCTCTGCCCGGAATGGAGGCAGCTGATTGGCTGAGAGTGCTCTCTCTCATCAAATCGGGGGCTGGCCAGTCATTTGACACATTATTTTAATATTCTAATACACGCCACTGCCCATCCTGCTCCTCACCACCCGCTGCAACTCCCTAGTTTTTAATGTGATCAATCTCATGTGATTTATCACATGTAAAAAAATGGCACATCAAGTGCCAAATCGCATGTAAGCCTTCAGGGAGAAGAATTTGGTCTGACTTGTGATTAGGACAAGTTGGCCTAATGTATAGGGCAGGCTTTCCCAACCACGGTCCTCAAGGCACACCAACAGTGCAGGTTTTGTAGATATCCAGGCTTGAGCACAGGTGACTTAATTAGTACCTGAGGGATTCTGATTAAACCATCTGTGCTGAAGCCTGGATATCACTAAAACCTGCACTGTTGGTGTGCCTTGAGGACCGTGGTTGGGAAAGCCTGGTATAGGGCATACTTGCCTACCTAACCCTCTCCATGTGGGAGAAAATGCTCTGTTTCTGGACTTCCCTGGTAATGTATGATTGCCATCACCTGTGGGGAGCTAGGTAACGGTGTTTCACCACAGGTGATGGCAATCATACATTACCAGGGAAGTCCAGGAGCAGAGCATTTTCTCCCGCATGGAGAGGGTCAGGTAGGCAAGTATGGTATAGGGACCTTAAGAAGTGGAAGGTAGAGAGGCTGCTGCTCACTGACCATAGGCGCCGGCCACCGGGTGGAGAGGTAGAGCAGGTGGGGATGGCTCTGGCAGTTACAGAGATAGGGAACCACTCTTCACACTGCCGCCTGCGCTGCACTCAGGTTGACAGGCACAGCCGGGTCAGCAGAGCAGGGAGAGCGCCTCTCCATCCCGGCCCCTCCCTTCTTTGCAGGCTCTGCTGAGCGGCTAGCGCCGGCCCTGTACCTGCTACGTGTTTCAGAAACCTTTCTGTTCCCTTTTTCCAGACAGTGATCAAGGCTGTCCATCAAGGGTTTCATGTTAATGTTAAGCACCAAAATGGCACCATAATCAATAGCCAGGTACACACTGGAGCGATGTTGGGCCAATATGCTGTTTCACAACATATTGCTTATTGCATTCCTACGGTCGCATGCCACCTCATCAGGTTTCATGTGCTGCAAATCAAACTTGATGATATCGCCAGCATGCTAATGAAGGATGGAACATGATTGTTAATATTGCTACAGTGTGTATAAAGTAACGATCTGGGCTGACGGGCATTTGTTCCAATGTGAGAAGGAATGCCATTCGCTAAAGTGTGTACCTAGGTTATGGCCATCCCTGGGGGCCTTGACATACCCAAATGTACGTGACATGGACATGCCCATGTGTGGCATAATCATAACCCTTTGTCAGTCTGTGTTCTAAATACAGAGTCTTGGATTTAAAAAGTTAGGACTTATGTTTCATGGTCCCCACATGACCCCCAAAAAATATTTATGTAAGTGTATGCAGGAATGAACTTAAAAACAAGCACAGGTGTCAAAAATAATTACTGGTGTCCACAACTCAGACTCATGCATCACTGACATTATCGGTATATTGGCCTGATTGTGAGATTCACGGAATACAATATTTACTTAAATCCCAAATATTTTATGATCTGCTAATCTGCAGTTCCCTAACTGTAAAAGGGAAAATCTGTTCCTGAACCTTAAAATGTCTGAATAGTCGAGGCATGATTGACATGCTTCTGGTGTTTGGGGGCAGTTTTACTGGCCCCTGCGGTGTAAAAACACCGGCCATCCTGTGTAACTTAAAGGATCCTCATATGAACAATATTCACATAGAGATTGGATGCTGCTTCTTTGGATTCTGCAGCAGATCACAGAAGGTGGCATCTGTCTACTCAAGAGGCCACCTGCTGCTTTTACATATTTTACAAAGATGCAGCGGCTGCGCATCTCTAATGCTGTCTCTTCATCCGATGCTGCATCTACGGACTCAGCAGCGGATCACCTCCTCTGGCTATTAGCCTCCATCTCTGAATCTGTCCTTCTGTAGAATCCACAATTGCAAGGTTGTAACGTCCCAAAAACAGGCTATTATATATATATATATATTTTTATTTCAAAGTATGTACTAGGCAGTGATTAATTCTTAATGTTTCCTAGAAGTGACTCCTGGCATTACTGTATATACAGATACAGCAGAATACACTGTAGTAGTGTACGAGAACACTGTATACTGAGGGTCTGATTCAGACCTGCTTGTACTGTGAGTGTACAGAGTGTAGTGTACAGAGCCCAGCGAGCAGGTAAACGCCACCCAGGGGAACGCACTTCCCCCTCACCTGTACAGGGCTGCGAAAGCGTATGCAGTTGTGCATACAGGGGGGAAATCGATCATTATCGAATGAATGTCCCCCAGATGACTTTTGGAATCATTGATGGTTTATGGCCAATGTAGAATAGTTTTGCCATTGATGGGGGGAGAGAACCAGATGGTTTCCTTCTATCGATGTCAAAGCATAATCAAATAGTTTTCCTTAGCCAAGGGGCCGGGTCACAGAACATGGCTCCACCCGACAACCGTAAAGCCCTGCACGGGCCACTCAGTCAAATAAAAGGGATGGCCACCGATAGTTAAAGCCATTGATGGTCATATATCAAATAGTAAGCTACCATCAATGGTCATTTGCACCATCACCATCGATAGCAACCATCAATGGCAATAGCATCCATGGCCATCCCTACTGCTCGCAGTGCAAAGTGAGCCTGAACTTGGCACTGCAAAGGCAGTGGGAAGGAGGTCGCTGATGATGTCAACATCCCTCTCTCCCAATGGTCGGGGAATGTTTGCATTTTCGGGGTGATGCCCAGAAAATGCCGGAAGCACACCCCCAGGGTGTCAAGCCTTCAGGCGGGCGATTGGCTCGCGCATGTGCAATGTCCGTATGTGCCGTTGTTCTATTATCACTCGGCAGCCCTTAACCTCAATCGGGCCCCTGGTACATGATGATGGAAATAGGTATAGAGGGTTTGAGATAGATATATTGATTGATAGATATATATATATAGATCAATAGATATAGAAACACACACACACACCGAGATAGATAGATACATGGTATAACCGGTGAGGGAGGAGATGGTGAGGAAGCGAGCATCGTGTCCCTTGGCGCAGGATGCGGCGACATCCGGCCAGAGGCGGGCGGCGCTGTGCTCTCTCCCCCCTCCCCCGCAGCACCATCGGGCAGCACTGCGGGGCCTCCCCGGCAGCACCAACGGGCAGTGCTGCCCCCGGCAGTACCATCGGGCAGCACTGCGGCCTCCCCCCATGGCAGCATCATCGGTCTGGGGAACACCCCCCCCCACCATTGGTCCAGGGAACCACCCCCACCGCCCAGAAAACAAACTACAGGATCAGACGATCACCCTGCACACTACATATGGGGAAATGGCAGAACAATGCAGTTGGGGGAAGGGCAGGGCCTGCATCACACCAGCTATCACCCAGCCAGGTGAGGGGGGCATATTGACCATGGGACCCCTACATGACACCCAGAGGCCGGCAAGATCACCCCCCCCCCCCGCACAGGATTTCCCCCCAGTGGGCCGACCCAGCTCAGTGGCAGAGACTCTCTCCTGGCCTCATTGACTCCCCCCCTGCAACCCGCCCTGACCCCCACACTGGCCCTCCGTACAGGAAGATGGCACTGCAAATGGCTGCCTAGGAACTGTGCACTCAGCCATATGTAACCCCGTGTGATAACTGTACTGTCCCTGCCAATATAGTTACCTACCTGGCTCTTGCAGTGACCAGTGGCGCCGCTGATGGCTGCCTAGGCACTGTGAAGCACAGCTGGTATGTGTTCCCCACATGTAATGTCTTAATGCAATCTATGTAATGTCCCCCCTCCCCTCCCTGGTTGATGCTGCACTGTAATCCGCAAAAAAATCCTAATGTGCGCAAGCATACATGGCCAATAAAGTTGATTCTATTCTATTCTTCTATTCTATAGATAGTTGGTTACACACATGGTCAGCGAACTGACCCCCACAGTGGTGCAGATGTATTACGCCTTAACAAGAGATAAATACAAGGGTAATAAAGAGAGATAAATGTCCAGCCAATCAGCTTTTTTCAAACACAGCCTGTAACATGGCAGTTAGCAGCTGATTGGCTGGACGTTTATCTCTCCTTATCACCCTGGCATTTATCTCTTGTTAAGGCTTATTACAGCTGCCCCAATATATGTTAATGTATAGGGACCCCGGACCCCGCTGCCGGTGACAGCGCACAGACAGAGAGCAGTACTACTCCATCCCCGTCCCCCAGCACTGCCGCTTCCGGTGAGGCGTCACCAGCGCCGGGGCAGCAGGAGGGGGGAAGGTAATAAAGCGCGGACGCTTCCGGGGCTGCTGCTGTCAGCGCCAGAGAGCAAGAGCGGTGACGGACATGGCGGAGAATAGCTGCGAGCTGAACGGCTCCGGGCCCGCCGTGTGCAGGCGGTGCGCTGCCCCGGGGGAGAGGGGGAGTACGCCGGGCAGCGTGTCTAAGTGGGTCCGGCTGAACGTCGGGGGGACGTGTTTCCTGACAACGCGGCAAACTCTGTGCCGGGACCCGAAATCCTTCCTGTACCGGCTGTGCCAAGCGGACCCCGACCTGGACTCTGACAAGGTACGGCCTGAGGCCCCGGAGAGTGGGGGGAGGCTGCTGGGCTCCGGCCTGAGGATCGCTGAGTACGGGTGGGCTCTGCTGCAGCTGTGGAACGTGAGGTTGCTGAGACTTGTAGTCCCCCCTCAGGAGCAGTGCTGTGGTCAGTGTGTGTAGCATGTGAGTCACCTGGGATACTAGGACATGGGGCTGTGTAAGTGACACCTGGGGTCTCTTACTGTGCCTGTAATACTAGTACACAGGGACACAACTCAGTATATTAATCCTGGAATGGAGGCAGATCTGTTTTTCTAACTGGTCCATGAAAGTTGAGTTTTTATTATTTTTCTCCTGTGCAGGTGACTGATGTGTGTTATTTGTATACTTTGTTTATAAGTGTTGCATAGTGGAGTAGCTGTCACTGATGTGTGTGAGGGGGCTGTGTATGTGGTGATTAACTTGTAGGTTTGACAGCTTTCATGTAAACACCCCCCCCCCCCCCATATGACAAGAATGTGACTTATGTAGTTTAGATTGCGATGTATATCTGTGGTCTAACTGGTTTCCATATGCGTGACATGGACTTATCTTGTGTACAGTAATGGGCTGCCCTCTTTGTTTTGAGTCCTGTGTATCTGGTGTCCCCATACACAAATGCATATGACATCAGATTACCTTATCAGTAACTAATTGACAGTAGTGTGCCCGGATGTACTGTAGGGTCATGTGCCTGTTTCTCCACCAGCTGAGATGCTAGCATACACAAATTTGCTTCTCTTGTGTGGATTAGTTCTATAATCCCAGGTCGTTCATCAACTTCATGCAGCCCATGTCTAATCCACCATGTAATGTTTCTTCCTTTGTAAGATGTTCACATCCTCCTCCAGAGCACTGGTTTTTGGCAGGGGCTTTAGAATAGCCCTGGGATGGGGATGGTGATTGCAGGGGTAGGTAGCAGGCCCAAGCAAGTGTCCACTTAAGGAAAGAGGTAGGCTGGGAAATCTAGGTGGTCATAGCACAGCTGTTATTGACATTCCTCTTTGCTGTAGTGGTGGTCTGCAGTGTGGACAGATGGTAGTTCCAGGGTGGTTCCTTACACATGTAGGTGCATACTTCAAAATTGCCTCTATTTTTTTTTAAATGACCTCCTAGCACAGTCCTAAAATAATCCCTATGATCCTGTGGTGTGTACTGACTGGTTTTGCAAACCTGACTAAAGATCCAGCAGATTTCATTCTGTTTATATTGAGACATTGTTCATTTTTGTGTCTGTGTATTATAGTAGTATTTTGCGGTTTCTGCATTTGCAGTAACCTATTTGTAAAATGACCGCTTTCTAGTTCTGTGTAGTGCTGATATCCCCCCCCCCCCCCCCCCATTGCACAACAGCATAATTTTAATAGCCGTGTAAACGTGTGCATGTGTGTCACTGTGCAGCATACCCTATATCTATATCTCTCATACCCCTTTCAGGCATATGGCAAAATCCCAGGCTTTTGCTGTACAAAAGCGCATCAACCTGGTATTTTGGTATGTCTGAAAGGGTCAACCTGGGTGTTAAAACCCAGGTCTCCGACCCTTCATTTTACCTGGGTTGAGGACCTAGGATTTAAGACCCAGGTTGACCCTTTCAGACATAAGAAAAACCTGGGTTTTTCAGCAAATTACTGGGTAGAACTGCTTCACCTGGTAATTTGCTGCTGTAAGTGTAAAAGGGTGCAGGCTGCACCCGGGGGAATGACCCAGCAGTCAAAATGCCGGGTAATTCCTGGGTAGTATGTCTAAAAGGGGTATCGGTATCAAATTTTTAATTTTTGAAAATATTTTTATTGAAAATTGAGAAAAATAGTTGACAAGTGGTACAACGAAATGTCATAAAACAAGATTATACAAAAATAGAGAGCAGAATGACACACTACAATATCTCGACATTAGACTCATAACATCATATTCTGAGAACATATGGAACATACATCTCTAGTAGGGAAGAGACGGCAGCTAGCGGTGACTTAGAAAGGAGGGTGTCCCCGTTCTAGAGTGGCCAAATTATACCATGTAGTAAGACTAACATATAAGCTTTTTTCTTTCAACAGTAGTTATCTGTTTATGCATAATAGAAGCTAACTGGCACATTAATGATCTTAGTACAACAATAGTAACTTGGTATTATAGGTGCAGTTGTCCCTGTTCTTAATATTAAAATCCATTGACCGTACCTGCTCAAATAAGCCAGTTACTGTCACTAATATACATAGTCCCAAAATTAGCAGGCTCTTATTAATATAAAACTATCCATGTAATATCTAATCACGTATCTTCAGCAGCTTGCAGAACTGTGGTTCCCATGAACCCCAGCATCTCAAGAGTACTCTCTCCAATGCTGATTGGTTCAACTATTCTAAACCCGTAGATTTAGAAGTCACTATGCTGTTTTGTCAGTGTTACTATAAAACAAGAGTGTTTGGTGCCTTGATTCAATAGTTGGAAGTCTCTAAAGGAAGAATTCACTCTGCTTGCTGCTGTCATGTGCGAGACCAAGCTGTAAGCCTGCCTAATTTTCAGGATGCACAAAATATTTACATTTTGTGTCCTACTTGATAGCTGCTCTTCTGTGTCAGATATAGTAACCGCTGTGGTTGGCATGACCACTGGCTGTTGCTTTGTGACCATCCAATCGGCATTAAAGGGTTAAAGGCAAATCATTGATGTCAGATATTATGTGGCCTTAATGTAGCTAAGGTCTCATTTGTGACTTTCTGATTGTTTGAAGCATAGAATTTATGCCATACAGTATCAAAAATGTTGTCTAGTTTTCATTGAATCAGTAATTTCCGCAATAGTCTGCCAGGATTATTAGCTGGACATAAAAGGAGAAACGGCTGTTGGTGGAGAACCTTTTCCCACACTCGTGCAATCTCGAAGACAACTGTCAGTACCACAATCTCAAGGCCACACTTAGATAATTGCCTTGGTATTGATAGTAACAAATGAAAAATATCAGGAGATTAGACCTGAGTAATGCGGTGCAGCCGCTGCTGTGTATCTCAATTAGGGATAGTCGCTAGGTCAATATGGCTAAAGTCAGGAGGTCGACTCCAGAATTAGGTCAACAGTCAAAAAGTCAACTTGAATTTTTCACAATTTTTTTAAGTCGAAATAAGCCCTGTCGACCTTTAGTGTTCGACCTAATGTATGTCAACCTTCATACAGTCAACCCTATGACCCCTCCGTTAAATGCAGTGGCTATATTGCAATATAAAATACTCCCTGATCAGATAGGAGACACCAAGCTTCTAATAGTGTGTTTATCTTCCAAAGCCCATGCATTTCATCCCCCTTGCTTCAGGTGTCCCTCTGCTGTGGTGCTTTTAGCACAGGTCTGGTCAGAATATCAGTGCTGAAATACAGACCACACTGTGCTAGAAGCACCACAGTAGAGCAACACCCCAGGCAGGGAAGGTGAAATGCATGGTGCTAGAATGAACGGTTGCTGAGTTTTATGAAATTGAGGAAAGTCATTTGTGTTTGGGCATGTCTAAAAATTGGTTGCCTGAAAGGTGATGTACCATTCTTTGTGGTCTGTTCTATTTATTTTATTATATTTATTATTGTTAGTATATTTATTATTAGTATATTTATTATTATATAGCCGACACATATTCTGCAGCACTTTACAGAGAATATTTGAACATTCACACCAGTCCCTGCCCCAGTGGAGCTTACAATCTATAGTCCCTACCACATGTACACAGTCATTCTAGGGTTAATTTGTTGGTAGCCAATTAGCCTATCAGTTTATTTTTGGATTGTGGGAGGAAACGGGAGCACCCGGAGGAAACCCACACAAGCATGTGGAGAATATACAAACTATGCACAGTTAGGGTCATGGTGGGAATCGAACCCATGACCTCAGTGCTGTGAGGCAGTAATGCTAACCATTACACCATTTGTACTGCCCCAGTTCTATTCTCAATTATCCAACAAAACTAGGACGCCGCAAAAAGCATTGCCGCAGGGTGCTTAAGTCGGAAAATGCCAGTACTGGCTGCTAAACAACTGCAAGTACCAGCATTCTCCAAATTGGCAAGAACAGCGGCAGGAGCTCACCCCCAATGCTATTCACAGAGCGGAGAATAGAATTGACCCCCTTGAGTGCAGCAGGTGTCACGACTTATCATGCCCTAATGCACCTGGTATAGATGTGTAGATGGGCAAAATATTTGGTGTGTTGTTGAAACTACAGTTCTGGAGCCCAAAAGCCTTTTTACAGATATGTTTTTCACCTCAGGAAGTGGTGAGCAGAGATAAGGGGTCGTCCATGGGCAATAGCAGGATGAGCAGCTCCTGTCTAGGCGCCCATTGATTAGTGATTGAGTTACAAACAACAATTTGTGAAGTCGCACTTGGAGGCGAGCGGAAATACCAACCAATCATTTTCTAGCTGTCATGTTTACAGGCTTTGCATGGTGTCAGAATAATGAATTGGGGGGACCTCACAGCTTTGACCCTGCGTAATGTTTCTCGGTCACTGTGATTGTGGAGTGACTTTATTTTTCCACAAATGTTGGTGTGCCTGTAGTGATACCGAGCTTTCCATGGGAAACGTGCTGCATAACCTTTTTATTGGCTTGAAATGACGCCTGACACCAGGCTACATTCTTCTGTTTGCTTTGTCGGGGCACCTGTGGGATACGCCTGCCTACAACTATATAATAATGCACCCTGTAAAGTTACAGTAAATGCACAAAGAGGTAGGATAGGTGAAAGGGCTCAATTCAAACCCATGTCCACTTAAAACATGGATGAGGTGATGTTTCCATAATGTCTAGCTCCAGAACAGGATACATTATAAAATTGCAGATTGCTTACATTCATTTAGTTGTTGAGGCTAATGGCTCCTGTGAAAGTGCATATACATAATTTATTTTAGGTTTTTTTTTTTTTTTTTTTTTTAATGTGCATGAAACCAGCTTTATGGGATGCAGGATAAGCTTGAGGATTACTTTGGTTGAGGTGCATTTGTGTAATTCAGGGCAGTAGTACTTCTTTTGCTTTTACATGTAATGAGCTTCTGCAGTGTGGAGGATTTTTATCAAATGTAGAACGGTCCAAAATCTGGCGTTTAATAGTATGTATAATACAGAAATCTCTTATGGTGTAGAACATTTGCTTGCATACCTGTTTAAACAACTTAAAGCTTTAACGCTACCATCACATGTAACGTAATGACATTACCAATTCCGCTGGCTAACTTTTTTTTCACTGCCTTGCTTTGTCAGGAAAGCTGTATCAAATCCTAGTGAGAGATAATCGAAGTAGTTACCCTAAGCAACCAATCCGCTTTGTATGTGCTAAATAAATGACAGAAGTCTGCTAAGTCACCCGTTTGAACGGTCACACACAGGACAATTAGTTTGGTCTGGTTTAGCTGCTGTGCGCTGCTGAATCCAACCTTAATGAATGCAATCGTCTAAACAGCAATCTCTTTACTTTAGATGGGAGATCATGTGCAATAGGGAAATTGAATATGGCCCATTGTGTCAACAATATACAGTGGAGAGGTTGCCTAGTGATGTTGAAGGGGCGTGGGGGCAGCATGCTCAAAAAGGGCTGCAACCCTTCCGGCATCACTGACGGGGGTGAGCGTGCTGGGCATCCCCAAAACTATCCACTTAATGTGAATAGATGCCATGTGTATGTCATGTATTCATGCGGCATTGGCTGGTTCTTTGATCAGGACTCCGAGGACAGGGCCCTCTAAAACAGCCTAGCGTGATATCTAGTTTCCCATAACAACCGATAAGCTTCTACTTATCATTTTATAGAATGGATCTTCTAATGCCATAAGTGGGGGGAGGGGAACGCAACGCAACAGCACAAATTAAGAAGCTACATGGGTGAGCTATTCAGTTGTTTGTAGGTACATTGGGAGAGAAGTTTTACTGGGATTCATCTGGGTTTTATGGTGTGTACACACGTTAGATGTGCCTTAAGATCCTATCCACGATCTGATCAGATAGGATCGTGGATAGGATCTTAAGGCACATCCGATTTGCATCCTATCTTGACTATATAGTGCAGATCTGCACTATATAGACAAGGCAGCCAAGACTTTCTGGCTTCCGATACGTGAACGCGCATCCGATGTTGATCCGATGCCGATCCGATGTTGACTATATTGTCAACATCGCAAAGGAAATCGGACCGTGTGTACACAGCATTAGTTGTGATGAACTTCATTTTCTAACTTAAGTGCTGGATATGATGCTGATAATACACAAAACAATAACACCGCGACTGTAAATACAATTTCTACTTGCACCCTCAGGAAGATGCAAGGAGGAATCCACAAACTGTGGGGTTACAGCACAAGCAATTGAATAGCTCAGGACACTCCTACTCTAAGCTTAACAAACTCTTGTTCAATTTAATTGCCCCCGTGGTTTTACATTTCCCCCCCCCCCAACACGATCCCCCCCCCCATGGTTTGTTTTTCAGTTACCATGGCAACCGTCACATGATCTATAATATGAGCATAAAGAGGTATTCGACTGCTTCCCGGAGAAGCTCTCACTCTTTCACATGACATGCTTTGCATCTTATGGATGTAATAAAACTATGAAAGGATTGTGTGCTTTAATGTTCATTGCTGCTAAATCAACAAGATGGTCCTCTGTAGGGATGGGTCAGCTAGTGTACAGATCAGATCACCTTGTGCGTTGCCTGTTGCTGTGCTTAGTACTTGGTGTAGTTCAGTTCTAAAGTCAGGACTCTGCCTGGCACCTGTTGAGCAGGTTATGCTGGTACTTGTAGTATATCATGACTCGGCCTGTAATAAAGCAATTATCCTGTGTGTCAGACGCATGTATACTCCTTAGTGAAGCAGTTTGAGTCTTGCACACGTGTTGTGATTTCCTAGTTTAGATATGGAAATGAGGTTTTGCATGTGTCTGACAAGCGGATATATTGGTTATGCGCTGCTTTGATTGAAGTGTGTATATTTGGATCACTCTTTTGTGTAAAGGCAAATGGGAAGGAGTGATTTGCCTTTCACTGCGTTCTGGCTGCCAGCCCAAAATCTTCCTCTAATTCCTGCTAAATCGAAGCGATTGTTTCTGGTACCCATTTGCGGTGATGTTATCACAGCTCACATGCCAGTGGACAAACTCTCCTATGTAATGGGTAAAATGCTTACTGAATTGGGACTGAAGTGAAAATATTGAAAAGCACCTGCTTAGTAGCATTCATGTAAAGCAGGGGTGGCCAAAGCTGTCCTCAATCTACCAACAGTTCATGTTTTCCAGACTGCCTGTGGATCTGTAGAATGTGTCAATTAGGGATGAATGTAGCACATGTTTGAAAATGTGACAGTTGGTAATGGCTTACACCTGTACATAATCTAGGTCAGTGGTAGCCAACTCCAGTCCTCGAGAGCTACCAACAGATCACGTTTTCCAGGTCTCCTCACAGAATCGCAAGTGAAGTAATTAGCTCCACCTGTGGATCATTTATAATGTCAGTCAGTAATTAGTGCACCTGTGTACCTGCGAGGTGAGCTGAAAAACAGGAACTGTTGGTAGCTCTTGAGGACTGGAGTTGGCTACCCCTGATCTAGGTGATCTGAAAATGTGACAGTTGATAATGGCACACACCTGTACATAAGCTAGCTGGTATGAAAATGTGACAGTTGGTAACAGCTTACACCTGTACATAAGCTAGCTGGTCTGAAAAAGTGGACTGTTGGTAGATCTCAATTACAGGTTTGGGGGTCCTTTTTCAGCCAGTTTGCATGTTCAATATTGGTGCCCTAAACGGGATAGTCACTAGGTCGACACTATGAAGTTGTCATATGATGTCGAGCACTAGCTGTTGACAGGGTTTAGAGCGACACATGAAATAGGTCTGCATGGCTATGAGGTCGACATTGGGAAAGTTGACAAGCGTTTATCAGGTTTTTTCCCCCGAAAACAGGCAGTATTTCATACCCTACCATCCACTAGGCCATGGAGGGAGAATATAATAGTGTGCCCAAAGCATGACTAGCACAGCAGTACACTCATACGGTGTCCATGTCGGCACGTTGAAATTCGGGACAAAAAAGTGAAACCCATGTCGATCAAGCCCATGCTTGTGTTGACCTTATTATTATTATTATTATTATTATTATTATTATTTTATTTATAAGGCGCCACAAGTGTTTCGCAGCGCCGTACAAAGGAACAATACAGGGAGACAAAACTTGGCATAACATTGAATAAATAACAAAAATACAGTACAAATAAAGAGCGCCACAGATCAATACACATTACAGCTTAAATATAAGTAGTGAGGACTCAATCAGCATACAACTAGAGGCTTAAGGCCAATGATGGAGATGAGTATGCGGACGAAGATGGTCACTGAGTGTTGGAGTATAGGAGAGCTGTGAGTGAAATGTGAAGAGAAGAGGGCTTTGACAACAGGAGGGAAGAGGGCCCTGCTCGGAGGAGCTTACAATCTAATAGGAAGGGGAGACAGACAGATTACAAGAGGTGCAAGCGAGGGGGTGGTGGTTAGATAGCAGGATGTAAACAGGCAAGGGGTCGGAGAACCAGCTGGTTTATGCAGTGGAAGGGTACGCTTTGATGAATAGGTGAGTTTTCAGTGCCTGTTTGAAGCTTTGCAAGGTCGGGGAGAATCTAATGGAGCGAGGGAGTGCGTTCCACTGAAGGGGTGCAGCACGGGCAAAGTCCTGTACTCTAGCATGGGAAGCAGTGATCAGGGTGGAGGAGAGACGACAGTCGTCAGCTGACCGTAGAGGGCGGGAGGGTGTATGAATGGAGATGAGGTTAGAGATATATGGAGCAATGGAATTAGAGATGGCCCTGTATGTGAGTGTGAGGTGTTTGAAGAGGATTCTGTAGGGGAATGGAAGCCAGTGCAGATTTTGCTGAAGGGGAGTAGCAGAGTTAGAGCGGCGGGAGAGGAAGATAAGCCTGGCTGCAGCATTGAGGACAGATTGGAGAGGAGCTAGTTGGGATTGAGCGAGGCCGGTGAGGAGAACATTACAGTAGTCAAGCCGTGAGATGACCAATGAGTGGATGATCAGCTTAGTTGCACTCTGTGAGAGATAGGGCCTGATGCGAGCAATGTTGCGTAACTGGAACCGGCAAGAATGGGCCAGGGCTTGGATGTGGGGTGCAAAGGAGAGGGAGGAGTCAAGAGTGACCTCCAACCCTGTCGACCTTAACCATGTTTATCTTTTTCATGTGTCAACCTAAGCCCTGTCGACCTTTAGTAGTCGACCTAATGTATGTCAAGCATCAGTGTCAACCCTAGACCCATACCCCTCTAAACAGCTCTGCGGTGTGAAGTCATGCTGCTAAGTTTGGTAAGGCCAAATCGCATTTTGTTCCTCTACACTCAGGTCCGCAACCAGCACACGAGTGGGCTTTATGGGGAGAAGTAAAGATAAAAGCCGCTTTGCCCGATGAGTGAGGCAACAGACCATTCACAGGTGGCCACACTGGATACGCAGCCGTACCCCTTTCCTGCTAAGCATCTACATCCCTTGCATTATTAGAGGCTGGCCAGTGGCTAAAAGAGGACTGTGCATATATATTTGTTATGGTTATCCCCGCATTGTATTTCATTAAGTCCAGGTGCTGTGAGATCCACACAATTTAATGAACTACGGTTACTTTGATCCGTTCTTCTATGGCCTTCATAGTGGGGACTTGGTTGCAGGAAGGATGGATAGAATTGCGTCTTCTAACCAGCACGATACCTGGCTTCCAGGACTCAGCTGGTGGATGCTGGATGAGATCACTTCTGTTTGTCAGGCCACCATATTCATAACACATTATCCTTGCCTGCAAGTGTCTCGAAATCACACAGGGGAAATGGTGCATCTTGGGAATTCTTAATTTGTTAAGATCCCCTTAGCAAGATGTTCGTAGCAGCTAAATTAATATAATTACATGAAAAGCTGCTGCAAGACTCTCCTGGCATATGCTTGCTTGTGAAAGAGAAAATTGGTCTAGACCTTCAAAACTGAAATGTACGCTTATAAATCATGGAGGTAATGTCAATTATTCATTTAATTTGTTATTGGTGGCTTTAGTGGAATATAAAGCACTACCTCCCCCTCTCCATTAGATCAATAAATTGGGTACACATTAGACAACGTTGCAAACTGTGCGATGTCTTCAACAATTTCCAAACTCTCTTGAACCCCTGGACAAACCATATTCATACACACTGTGGGGTAAATTCATGAAGCTTGGAGAAGTGGTATCTATCCCCGTGAAGAATGTTGGGGCAGATTATCACTCCACCGAACGTAATAAAAGTGCCTGGTATTTATCACCGGCCAATCAGCTCCTAACTGAAGTTACAAGCTTGGTTTGAAAAAGGACAGGTAGGAGCTGATTGGCCGGTGATAAAAACCAGACACTTTATCACTTCACCGAGCTTAATAAATGTGCCCCGTTATGTGCAAGGTGATGATCCAACAGCCAATCAGCTCCTTACTGTCAATTTACATATTGGAGTGGATTGGCTGGAGCAGAATCACCTTGCACATAACATTCTTTATGGATATAGACACCACTGCACCAAGTTTCATACATTTACACCTGAGCTTCTTTACAACCTATATTATCACTGGCCACATCCAAGCGTATGCTGTTGACCATATATGCAGATTGAGCTGCATATACAGATTGAGGATGTTGCTAGCAACCTGCGTGAGCGCGCATCGTAGCAACCTAGTGTATACACACTGGACGATATAAATGAAAATGTAGCTACAATACTTCGTTATCATGCATATTATATTATGAGAGGTGGGGGCGTGGGGCAGCGGGGCGGTCCGCCGGGCTGAAAGTGGTTAATCTTTCAGCCCGGCAGCATACACACAGCGATGATGGATGGTAAAACCAGCAGAGGAACCACCTTGCTAGCGATGATGCAGGAGCGCGCATCATCGCTAGTCTGCAATCTGGGGGGCATACACACTAGGTGATTTTCAGCTGAAAATCGCCTAGTGTGTATGGGCCTTTACTGTCACATTTTCAAACCAGCCGCATTCCTTCCTACTATAGATCCACAGGTTGCCTGGAAAACATGCAACGTTGGTAGAGCTTGAGGACAGGTTTGGCCACCCCTGGTCTAGACAGAGCAGGCATGTCCAACCTGCGGCCCTCCAGCTTTTGTGAAACTACACATCCCAGCATGCCTTGCCCTACTTTTAGCATTCCCTAATGGCAAAACTATGACAGGTACTTGTTTCCTAGCACGGCCACAATCGCATTGATCTTGTGCCCTTAATAGTGGTATGCGATGGCCCCCGACGCGATGGACCCGATTTCCCATGGAAATGCATTGAAAAGTTAAAAAATCGCGTCGGTCGCGTCGCATGCGGCTAAATAAGCATTAAATGGTCCCGACGCGATGCCCCCGATTTCCCATAGGAAACAATGTTAAATGGCTCAATTTACCCAAATCAACAGGGAACAATGTTAAATGGTCCAGAAACCCCCCAAAACACCCCTGAACAGTGAAATGGCCCCCCAAAATTAGTTAACGCCACCCCACGATCAACGTGAACCCGAAGCGTGGCGAGCGCAGCGAGCCCGCGAGGGGCGGCGGTACGCGTCCTCCGACCTTTTCATACCCCCACTATCCACGTCGGCGTGGAGTTGAGAATAGAATAGTGTGGCGAGGGGACGCGGATACCTTCACAGGTAAACGCGTCCCCTCGCGGGATTCACGGGTGTCCGCGTCGCCACGGACACCGGGGACACGTATAACTGTGAAGGTATCCGCGTCCCCTCGCGGGGCTCGCTGCGCTCGCCACGCTTCGGGCTCGGTGGCTCGCTGCGCTCGCCACACTATTCTATTCTCAACTCCACGCCGACGTGGATAGTGGGGGTATGAAAAGGTCGGAGGACGCGTACCGCCGCCGCTCGCCACGCTTCGGGTTCACGTTGTTCGTGGGGTGGCGTTAACTAATTTTGGGGGGCCATTTCACTGTTCAGGGGTGTTTTGGGGGGTTTCTGGACCATTTAACATTGTTCCCTGTTGATTTGGGTAAATTGAGCCATTTAACATTGTTCCCTATGGGAAATCGGGGGCATCGCGTCGGGACCATCGCATGCGATTTTTTAGCACGCATGCGATGCGACCGATCAGATTTTTTTACCTACGATGCCCCCGATTAGAATCGGTGTGGCCGTGCTAGGAAACAAGTACCCTATGACAAGGCATGCTTGGATGTGTAGTTTCACAACAGCGGGAGGGCCACAGGTTGGACATGCCTGCTCTAGTGCTTGCACTCTAGACAATGTAAACCATATATCGTTTAAAACCAGTCAAATCTGCTCCCACCTTTTTAGACTTGAGTCTAGCCATATAGGGGTCAAAAGAGCGGGGTGTCATGTGGTGGGGGCCACTGGGAGATTCCCCTGTGCCCTTATAGGCGGCCAGTTTAACAGTGATAGACTCTGCCATCAGATTCTAGAGGCTTCCTGACATTCTTGAAAAACCCCTGTTATGGTCATCGGGTATTTTACTTGTAGTTGCCATGGTAATATGCTTACTGGGATGTGTCCAGCATGGTTTTAAAGGAATATTGCTACAAACGGAGTATCTATTTTTTTTTTTCAGTTTGCGGTTTTAAAAATGGTTTACTAGGGGTCTTGTCAGCACCTTTATAGAAGTTTTGCATTAATGGCAAGTACCACGCTGGCTTCGTTGTTGTTGCACTTATTTCTTGCTTTAAAAGTTTTGGGCATCATACCTACAATATCGCCCAGTAGGCATTTGGGGTGAGATGTCGTGGGGGTTAGAGAATCAGAAAGTGAGAGATTTGGTAAGAAATCTCCAGGGTTTTTTAAAAGCGGCAATCATTTACACTGCAAAATCAAACTGGTTTTGCAGCGTAAATGATTGACGCTTTTAAAAAATCCTGGAGATTTCTTACCAAATCTCTCACTTTCTGATTCTCTCACCCTATTCCATTTCTCCCATGATGTACTGTATGGGGAAGCCAATCCCGGGGCATTTTTTCATTCCCGGGATTCGGGATTGAAAAATGCTCAATCCCGGGATTCCTGGGATCCCGGGATTGGCTTTCCTAATAGACACCCTGGCTTCCCCACATTTACCTTCATTTGAGGGTGCAGCAGGGTTGCCAGGAGCCCGGTTGCTGGGTGGGGGGACGGGTTGTCCATGCTTGTTGCTGGGTGCGGGCTGGCGGGTGGATTTGCTGGCTGGGCGGGCGGGTTCCTTGCTGGCTGGGCTCCTTGCTGGCTGGGTGGGTGCGCGGCATCACACTGCCGGACGCGACCTCTGCCTGCGCATGACCTCTGATCTCGTCACTCTGCGCACTGCTGCCGGGAGAAGTCAGGCAGCATCTGAGCGATGCTCAGACGCTGCCCGGCATTAGACTGCGCGCATGCGCAGTCTAATCCTAAAATCCCGGGATTGGAAACTCCAATCCCGGGATTGAAATCCCGGCGTTTTGGGGGCCAAATCCCGGGATCCCGCCGATCCCGAGTCCGGGATTGGCCACCCTAGTACTGTATTAGTGTTCCCATCTAGCTTTTGCTGAACTGCATCTCCTCGCTCTGGGCTTGGGTTTAGTAGTTTCATTGCCATATTTATCAAAGATTTATCGCATTTCATTACCATTGAGGACAAAACCATCCTTGTGTTCATTAATGCCGTTTTGCATTATTCATGGTATTACTGGGCTTCTTACCCATTATTCATGGTATTACTGGGTATCCTGTTGTGCTGCTTCAGGCAATTAAGAAGTGTTTAGTGTAACACATTTTACTCTAGTCAGACTGTAACATGGCTTTAATAGAATTCATCTCTGTACTTAAGGAAATGGCAACATTCTAGCTAAAATGCATATCTTTTACCATATACTTCATCAGTAGTGGGATGCGTTCAGGCTGATGGCATTAATGATACAGACGCTGGCACCAGACTACCAGTGTGAGACCAGCCTGGGAATTCTGACGTTAACTAGGATGCTGGCCCTGGAATTTCCAGTGCCGGGATGCCGACCAGAGTATGCAGGGGTGGGGGTTTAGGGTCAGGCCAGAGAAGGGGTGGGTTTTCGGGAACGGCACTAGTGGGGGGAGTTTGCGTTAGGCTGTAGAGGGGTGGGTAAAGATAGTGTTAGGCACTTAGAAGGGGGGTTAGGTTTAGGCAGCACTGTGTGGGGGATAGGGTTATTCACTAGCGCGGGTTAGACTGGTATTAGGCTGCTAGAATAGTGGTGTGTGTGTGTGTGTGTGTGTGTGTGTGTGTGTGTGTGTGTGTGCGGGGGGGGGTGTTTGAGGGCAAGGGGAGGGTAAAGGTGGTCATACACACGCAGATTTATCTGCAGATCTGCAGATCTGTCTGGTTGGAACAAAAAGATGGTTATGGATGAGAGCAAATGACAGTTGACCATTTGCTTGGAAGTGCTGGAAAACTGACAGTCACTCATCCATAACCATGTTTTTGTTCCAGCCAGATCTGAAGATAAATCTTACTAGTGTATGGACACCTTAAGTTTACTTACCTGACCTCTGTGGGTATTCCCTCTGGGACGCTGTTGTCAGTATTCTGACTGCCAGTCATCCTTATGTGTCCTGCTTTAGTGCATTCAGGTGAAACAAGCTCTCGGTATATGATCATGGCCAGATTAATATTTGCCTCATATCAGGTGTGAATACAGAATTGATGTCTATGACAAATTACTTAATTTATAATACACGGAGCAGAACTTAAGGTGCCCATACACTAGTAAGATTTATCTTCAGATCTGGCTGGTTGGTACAAAAACATGGTTATGGATGAGTGACAGTTTATCAGTTTTTCAGCATTTCCAAGCAAATGGTCAACTGTCATTTGCTCTCATCCATTACCATGTTTTTGTTCCAACCAGCCAGATCTGAAGATAAATCTACGTGTGTATGGCCACCTTTAAACACTGCATTCATTTCCATCCGCTTCACCTTTTTAAAAAAAACAACAACATTATTTGCAGTGATTGGTCAACTCCTAGTTTGACTTGTGCGTTCATGGTGCACCTACCAGTATAATGCTGCTGTGAATGGTTTGGATGGTATCGCTGGTGATGAGCATGGGTCACTGACAGGTCTGAGGAAATTACATAAAATGATTTGCCATTTAAATTGTGAGTTTCCTTTTATACTGTACCTTATTCAAAAGACTTGCAAACGACATGATTTGCATGTCTACAGATAGGTTACTACATGTAAATGTTTGACTTTGTTCGCCATATTGCTGTAAAGGGGAATTGGTGTCTCTCCATCTCCTGAATGCGTCCCCCTGGATTTCACGTGATAAGTAACATGTAAAGGAGGCAGCCTTTTTTTTTTTTACTTGTGCGTCCTCTTACTAAGTGCTAGACCTCCCTAAAGGTGCCCATACAGAGAAATATTGCATCTGTTTTGCGATGAGATTTAGTACAAAAAGCATGTGCTGCAGATACTTTATACTAGATCTCATCGCAAAACCGAGATGCGATATTGTATGCAATAATTGTAACATGTATGGGCACTCTTAGCCAAGTAGTAGCGGAGTGCAAGTCATGTGCTTGTGTATAGTGGTTCCGCTTACAAAATGGTTCATCCTTGTTCTAGTACAGGGGTGGCCAACCGGTCAGAGGTAAAGAGCCGAAAAATATTGGTAGTCAAGCTAAAGAGCCGACATCATGCGCGCACCAAAAAAAGGGGCGTAGTCTATTTTGACCCCTTGGGTGGGTGTGATACAAATATGCCTCCAATAGTGCAGTGCCATATATACATATGCCCCCAATAGTGCCAGATACACATATGCCCCCCACGGTGCCAGGTATGCCCCCCACGGTGCCAGGTATGCCCCCCACAGTGCCAGGTATGCCCCCCACGGTGCCGGGTATGCCCCCACAGTGCAAAAAACCTGGCATGCCCCCACAGTGCCACAAACGGCTATGCCCCCACAGTGCCACAAACGGCTATGCCCCCACAGTGCCACAAACGGCTATGCCCCCACAGTGCCACAAACGGCTATGCCCCCACAGTGCCACAAACGGCTATGCCCCCACAGTGCCACAAACGGCTATGCCCCCACAGTGCCACAAACGGCTATGCCCCCACAGTGCCACAAACGGCTATGCCCCCACAGTGCCACAAACGGCTATGCCCCCACAGTGCCAATTTCCCAGCAGCAGCACTCACCGTTGTTGCTGCTGCTGCTGGGCGGGCAGAGGACAGTCTGGCATCTCCCTGCCCACGAGCACTGATTGGCGGACGGCCCAGTCACAAGGATGCACAGTAAGGGTTAGGAGAGATGCGCGATGCGCGCTCTCCTCCCCTAAGAAGGAGAAGGGATTCAGGGAACCGGCAGCAGGAGGGACTGGGACGGACGGCGTGCGGCGGGCAGCAGTGGGAGCAGGAGCCGCACTTTACAAGGGGGAGAGCCGCATGAGGCTCAAGAGCCACGGGTTGGCCACCACTGTTCTAGTAGGTCACCGGTATATATTATTTTTGGTACTCTTTACCTAGAACGGCGCCCGCGATCAGAATCGCGGGCGTCGGGGGTAAAAAATCGCGGGCATCGCGGGTAAATCGCGGGTACATCAAAATCGGGTACCCGCGATTACCGCGATTTTCCCATAGGGAACAATGTTAAAAAGCCTGATTGACCGCGATTTTACTGTAAAATGCCTCAATGCCCGCGATTTTCCCATAGGAATCAATGTTAAATGGGCTACAGAGCCCAAATAGGCTCAATTAACCCTTAAATGTCCCCCCAATTTTTGTACGCCACCCCACGATCCACGCCAACCCGAAGCGTGGCGAGCGCAGCGAGCCCGCGAGGGGCGGCGGTACGCGTCCTCCGACCTTTTCATGCCCTACTATCCACGTCGGCGTGGAGTTGAGAATAGAATAGTGTGGCGAGCCACCGAGCCCGAAGCGTGGCGAGCGCAGCGAGCCCCGCGAGGGGACGCGGATACCTTCACAGGTAAACGCGTCACTTCGCGGGCTTCACAGGTGTCCGCGTCGCCACGGACACCTGTGAAGTCCGCGAGGGGACACGTATAACTGTGAAGGTATCCGCGTCCCCTCGCCACGCTTCGGGCTCGGTGGCTCGCTGCGCTCGCCACACTATTCTATTCTCAACTCCACGCCGACGTGGATAGTAGGGCATGAAAAGGTCGGAGGACGCGTACCGCCGCCCCTCGCGGGCTCGCTGCGCTCGCCACGCTTCGGGTTTGCGTGGATCGTGGGGTGGCGTAAAAAAATTGGGGTGACATTTAAGGGTTAATTGAGCCTATTTGGGCTCTGTAGCCCATTTAACATTGATTCCTATGGTAAAATCGCGGGCATTGAGGCATTGAATGCAAAATCGCGATCAATCTGACTTTTTAACATTGTTCCCTATGGGAAAATCGCGGTGATCGCGGGCATCGCGTCGCGGCCGTTTATGTGCTGCCCGCGATGTCGCGATCACCGCGATGGGCGCCGTTCTAGGTAAAGAGTACCTTATTTTTCTTTTTTTTTTATAGCGGGTTAATGTCTTGTTTATGGAGGGTGTTGTCTTGTTTTTCAGGATGAAACAGGTGCCTATTTAATAGACAGAGATCCCACATACTTTGGCCCAGTATTGAACTATTTGAGACATGGGAAGCTGGTGATAAATAAAGACCTAGCAGAAGAAGGTAAGTTCTCTGCAGTTATGTAAATGAATGTATATGGAAATACTAGTATTTGTGTACCAGCGTTGGGTGGGTTGTACCCCACCACGCACTCACCCACCCTGTGGCCAGGTGTTGAAGGCTGGCATGTTGCTGCGTGCCAGCGTGTTAACATGATATTCATTTATGATAGTAGTTAAGTTTTCTGGTCAAATCCATGTTTTCAGAGAAATTTTCCATGGTTCTCTGCAATCACATTGGCTCTTATCGGTGTAGGGCAAACTCAGAAATACAAGACCTTTTTCTAGCTTAATCTGCTCCTACAGCCTAGCCGGGATACGGTTGCTAGGTCGATACTAAAGGTCAACATATATTAGATGAACCACTTAAGGTTGACTGGGCTTAGGTCAACATATGAAATATGCTAATGTGGCCAAGGTTGATGGGGTGGGAAGGTCGACACAAGCATTGAGTTGACGATGGGAAGGTTGACAGTCAAAAGGTCAACATGAGTTTTCACATTTACATTGAGGCATAATGCCTCGGCCCATTAAAAAAAAAACTAAAAAACGTACAAATCGTCCGGCGGCTGCTGCAGGTTACAAATTGCTGGTCTGTGTGGTCCGGCGGCTGTGCAGGGAGTCTCATACAGGGGAAATCTCGCAAGAGGTTGGTAGCTCTCGCGAGATTTCCCCTGTATGAGACTCGCTGTACTGCCGTCGGGCGGGCCACAAAAACAGTCTCCGGGGGCAGTATACGTCCCGCGGGCCGGAGTTTCCACACCGCTGCACTAGGGCACGGTGGGAGAATATAATAGTTTGTTGAATGTAGTGAGGCACCATGCCCGAAGCATGGTGAGCGGACGCGGTACACGGATACAGTGTCCATGTCAACGAACGTCGACAATTGAGACCAAATGTATTGAAAAACTCATTAAGGCCCTTTGTCTGTTGACCTTCCCATTGTCAACCTAATGCTTGTGTCGACCTTCAGACTGTCGTCCTTAGCCATGTCAACCTATTTCATGCGTCGACCTTTAGTGGTTGACAAAATGTAGGTCAACTTTCATAGGGTTGACCGTATGACCCATAATTGTCGAGCCAGTATTCAACAAATTGGTCTTTGCAATCAGTTATTCTGATGTGTCCATATACATCTAGCCTCCTGGCACGTTAAACAGCCGTTCTAGTCAAGCCCCACGTTGGCGGCACTTGGTAGTCCCAAGCTTTTATGTTACTTTTTTTTTTTAAATTCACATGATGCAAATCTGCTTACGTGCTTTTACAGGTTATGTGATATGCTATATTCTGTGTTTGACGATTTGTTGTGTTTGCATATGAAATGCTGGGCTTAGTGTTTTCCTGCCCTTTTAATCCACATTTGCCTGTACCTCTAATTTGTATAGAAATGCAAATAAAACCCATTTCGCGGGACACCTGGAGTTGCGTTGGACCTGTCCGCGCACTCAAGCCAAAAGTCTCCCACTGTGTGACAGGCCTGGGTTATACCACTTAATACAAATTGGGAGCTTAGCCTTTTGATTTGTTATTTGTTTTTTTCTTCTACTGGACTTTGACTGAGTAGATTGCTCTTCCAAGGGGGCCTCAACCCTCAAGGGAGTCAATGGAAAAACCCAGTGGAGTACCTATTTCCATGCCAGGGGTTAGACAGTGCCCTAGGTAGGGATGGCCATCGATGTCTTTGCCATTGATGGCAAAAGTGCAACTGGGCATCGATAGTGTAGAAATATTCAATGGATGACAAACGTTTTTAAGTATCGGTGGCAATACATTTTCATCGATTGGTTTGTATACCAATCAAAATGCAGGGGCTGGGCTTTGCAGGTGCCGGGGGCAGGGCTATGCTCCGTGTCTCTGCACCTTGGGGGGAAAAAGGAAAAATTAACTTATTAGTTTAAGATTGACCTAGATGGTGGGAAACCATCTGGTTCTCCCCCATCAATGGTAAAACATCGGCCATAAACCATTGATTTCTAATCATCGATGGTCGATGGCCATCCCTAGCCCTAGGTGTGAGGTTATCAGATTCACTGTAAATCTGTAATTACTATATTTTATTAGGTGTAGTAATTAATGTACTATTTTAGTCCGTCGGTACCCTCTTGTTCTCCATATATGTCTATATACTCCCTATATGTGTGTGTAGTTCCAGATCATATATTATTAGGCTGTATAATCCCACCTCAAATGTAATGTCTGTATTTCCCAGGACTTTATTCATGTAAGCATTGTACCATTGGCAATCTCCCCAGGGGGGTTTACAATTCTTTGTAAACCTCTGGGCTCTAGCAGACTTTGTGGAACCGGCCACCACAGGGGGTGATCAGCCCATAATGTAATCAGCCGATTATTGTTCCTGCTGTTTACATGAGGGGGATAGCTGAAGGACAATCACCACAGGGGGTGATCAAATTCCCCTACTATCAACAGGAGGGTTGTCCACAGGGGGTGACCACCACATAATGTAATCAGACTGTGTTTTATATCTTGGGTTGACTCTGCTATGCATATCTTGGCCACTTTCAGACTTTCTGGAACCGACCCCAGCAGGGGGCAGAAGCAGATGGGCAGCAGCAGTACCTGGGAGGGGGGATAAACCTGACTTGAATCCACCAATAGGGATTGAGTGCAAGCCCACTGATGGTCTGGAGAAGCGTGGGAATTGGAAGTTTTTAAAATGACTCGCACACAAGCCAGGAAGAGATTTTTAATGGACTGTCCTGGACTAAGAGGTTATGCTCTGTCTAGGTATCGTGTGGACTTATATGCTATCACTGCGGTGTGGGATAAGTGATAGTTTGCCCTGTGGAACTGATCTGGGACTGTGACTATACAAGGACTGTCTGTTTGGGCCTGCTACCTGAATATCTTTCTACTCTGCAATTTACCTTTGCCACTGTTTATTGTCTATTTGTGCGTGCTGTGGAAAATAAACCATTCTTCTGGTTTCATCTGCTCGGTGTCTGAGTGATTGAGGAACTCGTACCCTCACATTTGGCGGCAGCGACAGTGGGATCATTCAGACACCAACCATCGAGCACAGAGAGCACAGAGAACAGAGGATCAGACCATATGTAAGGAAACGGAAAATGCAATAAGGTGATGTTCAGCAAGTGAGCAGGTGTCAGTCCTGTGAAAGGGAAAATGTTTCCAAGGAAAGAAAATCGATGCCTCAAGACCCCTGTAGCAGAGGAGCTCAGGGATGGAGGTTCTTCAGTGTATCGGCAGGCTGGGAAGCCGGATCTGTTATTTATTGTCAGGAAAATGCAGTATATCTGGAAGTACTGGGAAGACGCTCAGCAGATGGTCAGCGGGTGGAGAGTATCCAGCATACAGGACAAAGTGTGTTACCTGGGGGATGCATTCCTGCACTGTAAAGGTGAGGCCACTTCTTGGAATCTGCTAGGAGAGCCAGAGTTTGTAGAATTTACAGAGGAAGTGATTGCTACAGTTACCCAGATGCTACAAAGAGGACAATATTCTGAGGCTGAAGGACAAGTCCAGAATAAATTGATGCCCCAGATAGAACCAGAGGAAAGGTCTAGAAGGGGGCTACTGCAATCTGGGCAGACAACCGAGGGGTCTGCCACAGAATTAATTGTTACCGCAAGAGAAGGGTCGTTGTCAGGGGGGCCCCTAACTGCCCTTGAAGAAATGAGTATGGAGGAGCTGATAGCAGAAGGTCAGCTGCGAGGTATACCCATCCAATCCTGCACTCGCGGGGAAATCCTTCAGCAGATCCTTCACGATCAGGGAGATCCTACAAATGCATTTGCTGATTATCGAGCCTGGATCCTCCATTTCGGTGCACAGTTGAGTGTGTGGGAACAATTGCAGTGTCTGGAGGAGTGCTTCGTGGTGGCAGAGGAAGAGGCGATTGATCGGGGGCTCCTGGATACCCCAGCATGGCAAGATCAGTGTCGTAGGGGGCGTGATGAAAGGCACCGTTTGCAATTGCTTCTCCCCCATCCTAGGGAGGAAGCTGCTCAGTGTTCTCTGCAGGGGGAGGTTAGCCCCAACGTGAAGGAAGTGAGGCCTCTGAGCCAGGCACCCCGGGAGGAGCTGCACTACTGCTTCCCTTTTGCTGAGGTGGGAGATGCAGAGCTATTATCCTGCTGCCAGGGGATCTATGAGGACTGCGTCCAAGAAGAGATCGCCGTGGTTAGAGGAGTATCCGACAACATCCAGGCCACCAGCCCACCAGTCACAGATGACGTCGTGTTTCGGGCTGCCCAGCATACTCAGCTGGGGAAGGAGGCTATCGCGGAGAAGGAGCTGTGCGCAGAAGTAGCTGCAGGTGAGCATCTGGCTTTTAAGGGGACAGAGCTGACACAGCCTGTCCTGCAGCCACCAGCGGAATTGTTTGTGATGGAGGGTCCCTCCTCAGCCCTGGACATTGAGACCAAATGCTGGACTGAAATTTGCCATGCCCCTAGTTTGGGTGTGGGGGAGGAAGGACATGACGGGGTGGTGGAAGTGCCAGGGCCAGAGCCCCTATATTGGCCTGCTGTTTGGCCCCTGTTCCTTGGGCAAGAGGGGGAGGTGGAAAGTGGTCCCTGCCCCATTGTGCCCGAGGCAAAAGTATTAGTAGGTTACAATGTTGCAGAGGGGGGGTACCCAGAATCCGAAGAAGAGGAATTGCTACAGCCCTTGTTAGTTCCAATGTATGACTTAGACTGTAATCATGCCCTTGCTGGTTCTGCAAACCAGCCGCCTTTTACAAGATGGGTTTGGTATGATGTCACCCTGTGGGACTCAGGTGGTATATCCAAACCCCAGATTCTCGGCTCTGCATCCCGCTATTCCAGGTTGTTATTGGTTCCTGAACAGCTGGGTACCGGGACTACAATAGTAGGGGAAGGAATGTGAGGTTATCAGATTCACTGTAAATCTGTAATTACTATATTTTATTAGGTGTAGTAATTAATGTACTATTTTAGTCCGTCGGTACCCTCTTGTTCTCCATATATGTCTATATACTCCCTATATGTGTGTGTAGTTCCAGATCATATATTATTAGGCTGTATAATCCCACCTCAAATGTAATGTCTGTATTTCCCAGGACTTTATTCATGTAAGCATTGTACCATTGGCAATCTCCCCAGGGGGGTTTACAATTCTTTGTAAACCTCTGGGCTCTAGCAGACTTTGTGGAACCGGCCACCACAGGGGGTGATCAGCCCATAATGTAATCAGCCGATTATTGTTCCTGCTGTTTACATGAGGGGGATAGCTGAAGGACAATCACCACAGGGGGTGATCAAATTCCCCTACTATCAACAGGAGGGTTGTCCACAGGGGGTGACCACCACATAATGTAATCAGACTGTGTTTTATATCTTGGGTTGACTCTGCTATGCATATCTTGGCCACTTCCAGACTTTCTGGAACCGACCCCAGCAGGGGGCAGAAGCAGATGGGCAGCAGCAGTACCTGGGAGGGGGGATAAACCTGACTTGAATCCACCAATAGGGATTGAGTGCAAGCCCACTGATGGTATGGAGAAGCGTGGGAATTGGAAGTTTTTAAAATGACTCGCACACAAGCCAGGAAGAGATTTTTAATGGACTGTCCTGGACTAAGAGGTTATGCTCTGTCTAGGTATCGTGTGGACTTATATGCTATCACTGCGGTGTGGGATAAGTGATAGTTTGCCCTGTGGAACTGATCTGGGACTGTGACTATACAAGGACTGTCTGTTTGGGCCTGCTACCTGAATATCTTTCTACTCTGCAATTTACCTTTGCCACTGTTTATTGTCTATTTGTGCGTGCTGTGGAAAATAAACCATTCTTCTGGTTTCATCTGCTCGGTGTCTGAGTGATTGAGGAACTCGTACCCTCACACTAGGTAGGAACGGAGAAAAACTTGGTTGGACGCTGACTGGCTGGCCGCCTGTAGCCCGAGGCTGCACTGTGCCCCTGGGAAAATTCGGGGGTGCCTGAACCTGCAATGGTGATTCTCATGTCACTATGCACAAGTATGGCACTTACACTCTCCCTTTAGGTTAGCGCTGCACGTCCTCACCCTGGGCCTTTTGGCTGGGGTAGGTTAATTTTTCACCCCCCCCCCCTTCTGGCTGGGCTCTCTATATAATTATTTTCCTTTTCTCACGTTTGTCACTTTTCACGTTTTCTGTTTTTTCGTTAGTGTCGCGTTTTTTATGGGCTGTGTAGATGACCCTTATGGGCTACCCACTCCCCCACGTACCAAAGCTCTCTCCTTTTGGGGAGAGCTGCATTCCCCGAGGGAGACACCGAGCCACAAGGCAGAGGGAAGCCTACTGAGGGTCTCTCCAAACTTTGGTGCGGAGGACCCACCCGCCCTAACCATGAGGGAAAAGGGTCTCTCTAAGATTAGGGGAAGAGGACCCACCTATCCCTATTTTCCCCTCTTTGGCCTTGTGGATGAGAGGGGTTAGGGGAGTAACAGGGTCCATACGTACGTATGCCCTCTATGCACGATAGGTCACTGCACTGGGTGTTGGGAGCACACCACGGACTACCTGAGTTTCTTCAAACTTTGAATGTCCTAACGGTCACAATTCCTGACAGCAGTTTGGCATCTAGTCCAGGCACTCGCGGATTTTGGAAAGTTATTTGGACAGCAGTTTTTCACGTTACTGAAAACTATTTTTGTTAATCCTTACTAGTTTTCACAGTGTCCATCTGAGCAGATAGAAGTCCTTATACATATTTGGTACTGCTGAGTGGCCCTCTGCCAGGTCATGTTAATACCATGCATCAGTGCCTTACACCTGTAAAGTTGAAATACCTGTTCTGAGGGTTTTCAAGGTGTGACTGTTTCTGCCTGATAAGTCACCCGGTGACGTATAGAGCTGTTTGTTACTTCCTGCGAGTAATCTGGTACTATGAACAGCATAATCTTGCAAGGCCCCATCATGCAGGATTTTCACCTGCTGTAGTTTTAAGCTTCACATTCAGCTTGGCTTTTTCAGTTTTCCTCACAATTATTTTCACTGATTTCTTGCAATTATGTATTTTTTTTTTTAGGGGCATACACACGTATAGATGTGTGCTAGGCAATTTTTCTAAGCTATTTAGGGTAGGTAGTTTTCTGGTGTCCAGATCTCCCAATGAGGAGCACATGCACAGATGTGTGCTAAGTAATTTTGCTTAAGCAAAAAAAGGCCAGATAGTGGTTCAGAATGAGAAATCCCGAGCACTGACTTAGCAGGAGATTTAATTACTCTGAGTATACACATGGAGCAATCTGCTTACTTTCTAAGTAATCTAGTCACATTGCTTAGAAAATAGCACAAAATCACACCTTGTGTTATGCCCCTTTAGAAATGCTCACTATATTGTTTTGACAATGCCACTACATCGCTCTGTGTGTAGAGGCCATAACGATGCAGGACCTGCTTGTCTCCATCGCCTGGTGATTAATATCCAGCAAGCTGGATAATAATCAGGGCCTGTGATCGCACATCGCCCTGTGTGTAGGCCCCATAAGATTATAATGTAGTTCTATTGTTTCCTTAGTATTTGCGTAAGCGAAACTATTACTTACAGTGGACATGCTGATAGTGCCTTACAACTTTTTGTCTCCTTCCTTCCAATAGGTGTTCTGGAGGAAGCAGAGTTCTACAATATCACATCACTAATCAAACTTGTAAAAGACAGAATAAGAGAGAGGGACAGTAAAACATCACAGGTGAGACTTGCCATGACTTCAGTGCCTTAATTCTGCTTCTGACAACCAAGGGAGACTTAACATTCCTGTTTGTGTCCCATGAGCAGGGTTACCGCTGTTGCAGGGTGTCTGTAAATCCCAGAGACCGTATTCCAGTCTCGGACAGTTACGACAAATTCTTTACCCTTGACTAATTGTTACTTTGGGACTTAGGATCAGCCGGCAATAAGTACATTGCATCTGCATCTATTTTTAGCTGTAGCCGTGTCGTGTGTTTTAAGTGTAAGGTCAGATTGGGCGATGTCAGAGCCTGAAGAAAGCGTTTTATTACTTGCAGCATTGGCGCACAGCTTGAAACAAGCAGATCAATAGGCTTACACGTGACAGCCGCAACCAACTTTATTGATGAAAGCAGAACGTGCATTATGTAGAAATATTTATTGCTGGTGGAAGCATAATATACATATTACATGTGCAGGTGTAAACTCCTAATTTAGTTACAAGGTGGCAGTTTATTTGCTCCTTGGGGCTAAATCACATGTGTTGGAGTACAGGAATCCGCAACGATGGCTCCTTATGTTAATGCAGACTGTGGCATCTATTACAAGTAGAGGCCAATATACAGAGAAAAGGTGGTAGACTGCGCTCATTGATGACAGACTGAGGATTTAAAAATATATAATTTTTAATTAAACAAATGGCATGCTATAATGAACATATAAAAATACAAGGTACACAATATAAAAGAAGGGGAAGGGGGAGGGTAAGAATAATTGAAAATAGCTGCGTCCACTGTTAGAGTGATATCACCTTAGTTAGAGTCCACAGTCCAGTGGGTAACCGTTGAAATGAGGAGCGGATAGATGTATCAAAAAACTGGCCGCGGCGGTACTCGAATATGGATTTCTTCCGATTGTAGTAGGGGGTAGCGATCCTCCCAACTTGGATAAGAAATATAGGTTGAGTGTCCGCTTGTAGGACCCTGGGTGGGTATTAGACAGGCGGCTTGCCTTCAAGAGGTGAGTGCCTCACTCCAGGTCGATAGGGCCAGTGATGGTAAGCAGGTGAAAATCTCCAAACGGTTCTCAGTGGAAATGGGTGGCAGTGGCAGGCAGCGTTTTGTGGTGGGCAGTTAGGAGCCTGGGCCAACGCGTTTCACTGCACAGAGCAGCTTTTTCAAAGCTGAAAAAGCTGCTCTGTGCAGTGAAACGCGTTGGCCCAGGCTCCTAACTGCCCACCACAAAACGCTGCCTGCCACTGCCACCCATTTCCACTGAGAACCGTTTGGAGATTTTCACCTGCTTACCATCACTGGCCCTATCGACCTGGAGTGAGGCACTCACCTCTTGAAGGCAAGCCGCCTGTCTAATACCCACCCAGGGTCCTACAAGCGGACACTCAACCTATATTTCTTATCCAAGTTGGGAGGATCGCTACCCCCTACTACAATCGGAAGAAATCCATATTCGAGTACCGCCGCGGCCAGTTTTTTGATACATCTATCCGCTCCTCATTTCAACGGTTACCCACTGGACTGTGGACTCTAACTAAGGTGATATCACTCTAACAGTGGACGCAGCTATTTTCAATTATTCTTACCCTCCCCCTTCCCCTTCTTTTATATTGTGTACCTTGTATTTTTATATGTTCATTATAGCATGCCATTTGTTTAATTAAAAATTATATATTTTTAAATCCTCAGTCTGTCATCAATGAGCGCAGTCTACCACCTTTTCTCTGTATATTTTCCATAGGGATTGACACCCCCTTTTTTTGACAGCCGCTAGCAGAAGCCACTCATACAGGCGCCCCTACAGTTACCTTGGTAACTGATACCCCAATTTTTTCTACAAGTAGAGGCCACCTGGGGTGCAGGCATTGGATCGCTGAATTACCTTGGGGCGGCTTGCAGCACTCATGGGGATGCGCAAGCTGCTTGTCATAGAGCCTAGAACATCTCCATTCAGCGACCAGAGAACCCAGGCCTCATCCCTTCCCTTAAACAGTGACAACACACCAGTTTCACAATCGGACGCCATCGAAACCACCTCCCCACTACCAAAGTTACAGCAAACTGTCAATCGCTGGCAGTCTGATGTTGGTCTGCTTCATACCTTGCAGGACCTGTTTGCGCCCAGGAAGCAGTTCCAACAGGGTATCTGAATTGGAACCCTTGCACCAGTAATAATTGATTGATTTTCCTTTTTCTCTCTGGTTTTTCTCTCTCCAGAGCAAAGGTAGAAAAAAACTTTGGCCAAAAAATTTTTATTTTAATTTCTGCATGAACATTTTTTCCCTTCAAAAACCTTAAGATTATATTGCAAAACAAAAATCCATTGAAAAAACTGCAGAGTGTTCCCTTCTCTACTGCCTCAGTCAGACTATTTTACTGCGCTGACTTCTAGCATCAACAATTTGTTCTTACTGCTGGCATTTCAGTAAACGGAGGGAATTAAAATGCACAAAATGTTCCTTAAAAGGAAGTCCTCTCCAGCAGATACTGGACAGTGCTAACAAAGTGCCCTCCGTATATATATTCTATCTCTACAAGAACAGACCAAACACTCAGTGAACAGAGATTGACGTCACCCAGATAGTGAATCTAAACTTTAGCTGTGGCGGTTGCACTGACAGCAGCTTTGCCTTTCTGGGACACACAAGTGCCATTACATTACACATCATTGCATGGAGGGGACTCGCTGGCTCCCTATTAATGGAAGACGTTATACAGGGGAGTATTGGCAGCAACAGATTAGTGTCAACTGTGAAGTAAGCCGGGGATTTCCTAGCCAGAGAATCTTATAAGCGAATTAGCCATGTGAGATCCTAATCTATAAAGAAGGGTGGTATTTCACATTTGTAATGCCAGGATGCATTTTATTATGCAATATATTTATATTTTGGAGCATTCCTGACCAACCTTTATCTCTCCGCTGATTTGAAACTACAAGTCTCAGCATGCCCTGCCATGGTTTTGCTATAAGGGTGTGCTAAAACTGGTAAAAGGCATGATGGGATTTGTAGTTTCACATCTGGTGAGCCACAGGTAGGCTGGCCTGCTTTGGAGAATTGGTTTAGCCAGATAAGTCCTTGCTGAACAAGCCTAAAGGACTGCCGAGCATCACTAAATGCACTGATAACATGTATGTATATTAGAAATATGAGGCTACTCAGAAAGCGACAGTATGTGGTAGTATTCCTTCTTGGGACCAGGAGGGGCTGAGAGTTGCTCCCATTTACAGATGCACTTAAAGTTCTGTATCCAGCTCAGCAGCTGGACTCTGTGGTGCAGTGAGAAGATTGGGGCACACGCTGGCAGATGGCGACCATCTGCCAGATGGGATGTTTCCAGATGAGTTGCTGCTCAGAATGGCTGCATTCTGGTCATTGTTTGCACGTACAGATCCTCTTCACATGACCATAGCATTACAACTGGGAAGATCATTCCAATAAACATGCATTGCACTAACTGCAAAGCTATTTTGTAACTAATACAAGAAATTCCAGCATCGCTCAGGTTTGCTATATAAACTCAAATACAAATGTTGTGTAAAAAAAAAAGATATTTCCTATATATAAAAGGTAAACATTACAGGTCATTGCGATGAATAAAACCGTTTGCTTGCCAATTTTCACACCTATTTTAATAAATTCAGTTGGCACTCAAAGAGTTAAGGAGTTAAGAGTTAAGTCAATTGTTTTGCTATTATAGTCTGAAACCTGTGTGCATATTAACGCGTTAAAGAAAAAATATATATTTTTAGAGGATGTTTTGAACAGCTCTCACAGATGTTGGCTCTCAAAGGGTTAATCCTGCTCAATTTATAGAAAGTTTCAGAAAAGTTAACTTTTTTTTGTCATATTTTACATGGAACGTTATTTGTTAGCATCTGGCTTATTGGTGCAGATGTATGAAGGACTGTTATCTCAGAGCGGTCACAGCTCCTGCTCTGCTATTTGTTGTGGAGATGTAGGAAGTTGTAGTGCCGGAATCAGAAGATAACTCTCCCTGGTAATCATAGTACCGCATTTGCCCATGAACGAGATTAAACATATGGAAGGTCATGTGACCTGGACCGCACATGCGCATTGAGTGGGACATAGAAGTTATTTGTTAGGCAAGTGACGAAAAGCTCAGCTTTTCACCACTAAGTAATTGACAATAAGATTCTAGTTGTAATTGCGATCATAGAAACAGGCTGAAAAATCTGTAAGAACCACTTTTTTTCTTGGCCCAAAAAAGCGTTGTTTTTAAAAATACTTTGTACAATTACGCGGTTTGGGTTAGACTCCTCTTCCAATGAGGGGTACACCTTGCAGCCGCGGCGACTCCTGGAATGACAATTGAACGGACACCACATGCAGCCCGTTCTTTTGCAGACTTGCACACTTTTGCTCGCTGGGCTGCAAAGAAAATTGAGGCAGCAATACTAAAGTCCTTGCTGGAGATAGAATTCCCCCATTTCAAGTGACTGGAAAAATTACATAATATACTAAACGATGGAGGGATAAACTGGGTAGAACTGGTGTGACATGGTCTATATAAGGGAGTTCTAGCATGGTAACTTTACGTATCTTGTTTTATTGACGGAATGTTTCTTTCTCTTACAAGGTGCCCGTTAAACATGTTTACAGAGTGCTTCAGTGTCAAGAAGAGGAACTCACGCAAATGGTCTCAACAATGTCTGATGGTTGGAAATTTGAACAGGTAAAGAATGTAATGAATGGTCCAATTTACTAAAGTGTGAAATGCCCCTTAGCTGGCAACAGCAATTGTTTTTTTTAACAGCAATTGGTCACTTTCTCGTTTAACAAAAGTTGGTGGTTATGACTAGAAGTAACCCTTGCTGACTTGTGTGATATCTACAGCTCACAAAGTCTTTTTGAAAGACTAATGCGGTGGAATTTACCTGTTCTCTCAGGATTTTTTTTTTTTTTTTTGGAGCGAAGTACGGTTTTGAATAGTTTTTTTAAGGAAATTTATTTTAATGCCACCTGAGTTTGGCAGACAAGCAGGATGCTGTACGAACTCAGACATTTTTTAAAGTGATAATCACAAGGCAAATCCGTACCTTAAATTTTTTTTTTTTTATTTGAGTTTGCCAGTCATCCCGCATGGCTGCCAAACTCATGGGGGCATTACATCTAGGCCAATAAGTCCACTACATGTATACTTAGAATGGATTTTTATCACCATTTAAAGTGGCGATAAAGAGAATTCTTGGCTGAAGGGACCATTGGAATAATATGCCTGTTATTGCCACATAGTAACGGAATCAGGGGATTCTATTTTAAAGGCTGACAACTGTCATCTGCCACCAAGTTATCTGGCAATAGCTTTCTATCTGCACTATCCATCTGTTAATGGAGAAGGGTGGTTATCCATCAGTACTCTGGCTTTTGTGATGAAGTCCAGTTAGATAGGCACGCAGCAGCATGTCATCTCATCTTGCGCTTAAATCCAACTTATGCTGCAACAACAAACTTATTTTATGCATATTTCTTTTTACACATATTCTGTTTATTTTGTGATGGTTTATCTTTAGCGGTATAACTCATCACCTGACTGCAGATACATCATGGAAGCATTTATTGAATGAAAACGCTTAAAATTAAACTGACCCTATGTTACATGGTGAAATTTTTATTTCTGTTGCTTAGAAATCCGTTTCTCACCTGTGGGGATGTGAGGTGTTGGGCTTATTTATGTGCTGCTGACTGCATATCCATGTTGATGACGAGTTTTCATTCATTAGTCATATAAGCTTGTGACACACCCATCCTGCTGCTCTGACACGTGTTGGGGCCTCACAAACTTGCATAAATTCCCATTGATCTGCTGAGAAGTCTGGTTTGGTGTGTTTATAGCTAGCGCTTGGCATGGTAGGGCTGCCAACAGTGAACAGACGGACTTATTTACTAGGGTCTGTCTGGCATGAAACCAAACATTAGCAATGAGGTGATGCCCCTGATCTCAAGAAGATTGGTGCAAATGGACTCTCATGCAGTAAGCTGAACAGTTCTCCCTTGGGGGGCGCTTTTGAGGTTTACTATTCTGTCCCAGCAGGTCAAAGGTCAGTAGTACTGATTGGACTGATCGGTCACAATGGTCTGGGCCCACACACTAGCGTCAGGACAGAATGGGCAGCTTTGTAGAACTGTATGCCCTCCCTTACTGTTCTAAAGTCTTGCCAACCTCTGAATGGCCGGTCATCCTACACGAATTTGACTGGGAGCAATGTCTCTGCGTAGATTGGGCAGCTTATCCTAAACTTCTGGTCACTTGGCTTATTGTAATGGCCATTTTATTACTATCATTAGAAATGTCTGTCCCCGGACTTGCAGCAGCATAGCAGTGCAGGGATGGGTTTTGCTTGGCTGCACATGTGGTCAGGTATGCATTGTCCAGTGTGGTCACTATGTATTTACTCTGGTTGCAGTTTGTCAGCATAGGTTCCCTGTATGGATGCGGGCGGGATCAATCGACAGAGTTTCTGCTCATTGTTTCAAGGGAAGTGAAAGGGGAGGAGACCAGCAGCCTACAGAAACACAGCGGCGAGGTGTGTCCCATTCTGCACACTGCTCTCCCACTCCTCCTTACTGCTCCTTCATATGTGTGTACACATTGCATGGCCTTGCATACAGTGCTCTTACCTGGGGCTAGGCTGCCATTGGGTCCAACCTTCCTCTGTGTGTGCTAAGCCCACTGACAATGATCTAATCCAGCTTGGTTATGGCTCTTCCTTCTCATTCAGTGTTTTGCGTCTTTGTTTTTTTGTCTTTTTATGTTTTTGGAAATCACATTCTGACATGCATTCCTTTTTACTTGGTTATTTTGTTTAAGACCGGACTTCTCCAGTCCCCACAAGTGACATTTAACTCTTTAGATCACAAGTAGTTTATATTTTGTAGTGAATATTTTCCCCTGAAATTGTTCTATTGTAGATATCATTTTTAGCTCTTGTATTTACCAGGCTTTTTATTTCCCATTTCACACAAATAAATACTACTAGCTATCGATACCTGAACCTCCGCCTAGTCTGGTTCTATGCCATGTCCTACCAGAGGGCAGCCTGTCTTAGTCACCTGGCGTCAGTGCGCCCTATGCTTTACCTGCCTACTTTGTCACTCAAGCCATCATAATAAACTAACCCCAAGGGTGGGTGGGTGGTTCTATCAGTCATCTTTCTTCCAGCTGCATAGAGCACTAATCAGCAGATCCTCTCCTACTGCACAGGTGGAGAAGATGGGTCTCTCCTCAAAAGTGTGTGAGCAAGAGGAGTGGGCAGCATGCAGAAGACAGTGGCATCCAGGCTCTCCCAACCAGTGCGGTCACCCTGTCCACACACCCCTCCTTAGGGACCTGGTTACACAAACCAGTAATTTTAGGGAGAGATGGGTCCCTGTTAGCAAAATATTAGATTGAAAGGCATAAGCTAAGTCTATAAATAATGGATTCTGCTCTTAATCTTTTGAGATGAGCTGTTGTGGAGGTCACCTAATACTTGTGGAACTTGTTAAATAACTTATGTTGAGTTGACTTGAAATGGTCCCATAGCAAAGTCTTTCTGCCTCCCCTTTGCTCCATACCTGCTTGTCAGAAGTCCTAGAATTCCTATTAACCCCTGTGGTGCATGCCATCTGGATGGTATAATGTTAGAGGGGGGCGGGAGGGGTTTGCTTTTGCCAAGTGAGTTTGTACAGTGAGTTAGTTTGTACAGTGTTAAGGATTGTATACATTAACTTCAAGGGCCTAAAAACTGCCATCGTCTCATAGCGCTAAATGTAAGCCCAATATATATTTTTGTTGTCCTTGATTGTCAGTTATCTTCTAATATCTTCCTTCAAGTATAGAAATCTGATCTTGTGGATAAAGTGCTTTTCTATTGCCACACATTTGTGCGCAGATTCTGGTGGCTAGATTGAGAGTGTCTAATCAGAGGGTCTGTATGGCAATATAAACAAGACAGACTATTACTAAACCTAGTGTACAAATACCCATTCCTGCTGAACAGGCTATTGATGTATCCTTCCCATTCCACTGATGGATCTAGAAAGCTGACCTGGTGGCAGGCAGATAACCTAAACCGAGGGCTCTTCTGCCCTTCCTTACGGGAATTGCCAGCACCTGTTTGTGTTTGATTCAATACAGCAAAAGGAGCCTAGTATGGTCTCTGTACACGTGATCATATTTATTTCTATCTCCGTGTTAATGGTGCACTCCTTTAGAATGCACATTCACCTTAAAGGAAGTGAAATTATTATGGGTAATGAAGGTAAGTACCGGTCCATGATAACATCCTATAAACACTAGGGGCTGCTTTTCGATTCACGCATAACGCAACAAGTGTGGACAGTACAACTGCTGATCTTTTCAATCACCCCAATAACACCTCCTGAAGCCCTAGAAAAGACTTGACCTCAAGGGTACGTCTACAAGTTTTATACCCATGTCCAGTGTTCTGAATTACAGCTGGACAGAGTTTTTGCCTTGGAAGCCATTATGGCTTTATTTGGCTGGGAGATAGCTGAAGATTCAAAACCTTGTTAGTGTTCTACGTGTCTTTGCTTTAGAACAGTGGTTTATTAAACTATGTCCTCAGGGCCCTCCCAACACAGGTTTCCGGTTCGTTGGACATTTTGAGAACTGCGATTTACGCTTGTATATGGCACTGGCAGTACCTCTCTGCCCCCTATTTCTTAGCCTATTCTCTAATAGAGGTGCTGCATCAACAGCTGACTTAATGAGAGTGCGGTTAGTGCTACGTCTATACCATACAGTAGGTTTAATAACTTGGGACCATACTTCCTGCGTGCATCCAAAGATACTGCATATTGATGACTGTGTGGTTTCATTGTAAGTGTTCTGGGTTAATGGTGACTTTAGAATTACTTACACTTATATGTAAAGCTCTCTGAAAAGTTACTTGTGCTAGTATTGTAATAAACAATTTAAACAATAATCAAGTTAAATGTGAAATGTTGAATTGTGGTTTCACTTTTGTTTGAATATTTTGTTGGTGTGCACTTTACCTCTCTGCGTATGTAATGCTTACGGTAACCCCCCCCCCCCCCTTTCTCTTGTCCTGTCTTCAACTGCTGAAATTCATATTGTGTTCCGGAGTGTTGTACTCATTAATTTTTCATGTTTTTCATTCCTAAGCTGGTCAGCATTGGGTCTTCCTACAACTATGGGAATGAAGATCAGGCAGAGTTCTTGTGTGTGGTATCAAAAGAGTTGCACAATACCCCATATGGCACAACTAGTGAACCCAGTGAAAAGGCAAAGGTGAGTTTCCTCTTTTCAGAAGATTTGTTGCTCGGTGCAAATGAATAATAATTTGGTGATTATCTAACAAAAGAACATTAACCTTTTTCAATTGGGGGTTCTGTGAAACATTTCCACGAGCTCGGTGATCACTTCCCAGTGTCAATTGATAGGACCCCTGAGCTACGGTTCCATCAGCCGAACTCCGCTCAGTGATAAACGCAGTCAACATAGCCAGCTGCTGTGGCCTGCAGAAACAGTGCTGGTAATTGTACAGTTTCTTCATTGAGGATGGAATAAGGGAGGCCCTGGGTAGTGCCTTTCTTTTTATTTATTTTTAAAGACCATTTTAAATGGTTTAGAAGCTGATTTTAAATACAATTTAACTTGAAGACCGTATGAGGGGTGCCGGACGGGGTCCTTACCCAATGTCAGGATCCCGACTGTCAAAACACTGACGGCCACCCGCTATTTTCCCTCGTTGGGCGTCCACAACCCCCATAGAGATGGAATAGGTGGACCCTTGTACCACACCCCTTATGAGTTCCTGGTCTGTATAAAAAAGTGTGGCCACTTTATTACCTACATCTGTGTCATTGTGGGTGGACCCCCATTTACCCTTACAATAGCCGGAAAGAAGGGATGCTAACCTATTTATAAAAGGATGCAGTTGGACTGATCCGCCTGTACCGTAAATGGTTAAGGGTCATGCTATATGTGTGCAGTTGGGATGACGTGGCGGAAACTACATTAAGCATTGGTCTTGCTGCTGGAGCCTAGTGCAGGACTTGATTAGCAGGCAGGCCTCTTGCATCTGATGCCCCTCAGTCTGCTCAAGTTCCGGTACGACCAGGACCGGGCCATTCCGTGTCTTCACACTACACTCACAGGATGTTAAATGAAAGATTCACACCTCAGCGAGCTTGAGAAGTTTCTTGGGAAGAAGCAAAACAGACACTTATAAATGCATGATCTTTTTTATTTTTTTTATATTTTTCCGCCGATTTGATGTCCTAGAACAAGAATATTGCAGCCCTTAAGAGAACTTTTTAAGAATCCTTTTATACATTGCTTTTAGACTACACCACAGGTTCTCAAACTCTATCCTTAGGACCCCACACAGTGCATGTTTTGCAGGTCTCCTCACAGAATCACAAGTGAAATATTTAGCTCCACCTGTGGAGTTTTTATAATTTGTCAGTGAGTAATGCAGTGTGCACCTGCTGGGTGACCTAGAAAATATTGCACTGTGTGGGGTCCCGGGGACCGAGTTTGAGAACCACTGGAGTACCCAACTTTTAAATAGAAATGATGAGGCCCCACCCTGTTTGGAATGGGTCGCTTAGGTTTTTGGTACCTTCGTTAAGTAGTGTAATTTCAATGCGCCTTGGATTTACATGGAAAGTTAGTGAAGCTGTGTAGTTAACTAGCCACTCTTTGTCTTACACATCCTACTACTGTTCTGAATGTAGTAACTGCATCTGTTGCAGCTCGCTAGTTATATGGTTAGCCACACGATTCAGTCTCCATGCTTCACAAAGCAGGAACATTACACTGTAGTATTAAATTTGCTACGGTGCAGTTGGTCAGGCGAAACAAGCGATCCTCGCCGTTTAACCCCCGCACCAGCTGCTCGCCCTATTCAACATGCTGGGGAAATACTCGCCGTCAGAGGACAGCGAGGATTCCCCCAAACAGCGAGGGAGCACGCTGCATTTACCCACGAGCCTCGCTGGTTTCCCCTCGCTCCAAAAACCTAGCGAGGGGGAAATGGAATGTGCAGGGGGGCAGTTGAATACTGACCGTGCGAGCTGTGACAGCGAGCAGTCAGCACTGCTCACTGTCGCAGCTCGCAGAAAGCGTTGAATACACCCCATTGTGTATGCACTGAGTGATTTAAAATTGCCCAGTACGTATGGACCTATAGTTTTATGGATCTATTTTCATGTGCACATCTGAATAGCTGTCTGTAATAATATTGGTTCTAAATTTTGGTAGATGTGGGGCATATCTTTAATCTTATTGATGTAAGTCACTGTAATCTAAGATCTACATGGGATTTCTCACTGCAACAAATGCCTCTGGACTACCCAGAGGGGATTATATGAGACTCAAGAAGGGGTAGTGTTGGTTACACTAGAAACTGTATGTTAGTGCTGGATAGTTAATAGTGGTTTGGTCACAGATCTTGCTGTGTGCTTGGTGTGTTCTTGCTGTACGTGTGCTTGATGCTGTAATGGTGGTTAAGTTTCACTATCAGTGTTTGACCAGCAATCTGCTCATTTGTAAAGAGCTCAATAACTAGAAGGGAGAACACAATCTGCTTCTTATGGTGCGTACACACGGGTGCGATATGGCTTCCGATATTGCCGATATAGTGCACATCGGAAGCCATATCGCATACCGATTGTGCACTTTTCAGGGCTTGCGAGCCCGATGCGCTGCCGATGCGCGCTCCCGAGTGAGCGCAAATCGGCAGCGACATAGTGAGGGCAGGCAAGACTATATAGTGCAGATCTGCACTATATAGTCTTTGTGCCTTATACTCACCATACCTCCGGCGGCCAGAGGGAGAGGGACGAGTCCTGGGGCTGCGCTGCAGGGCGGCTGATGACCCGGCCGGAAGAAGTCACCCTAAAGAGGAGGGGGGGTGTGGCCTGATGTCCTGATGTCTGCACGGCACGGCGGGGGACAGCTGTTTGATGTGCACACGCTGACATCCCGGGCCCGGCAGGTAATGTTTCTGCTCTCTCCTACATGCTCCCACACGGTCGACATGCTGCCGTGCGATGCGAGTCCCGATGCCATCAGATCGCGTCGGGACTCGCATCGCACGGCAGCATGTCGACCGTGTGTACACACCTTTAGTGGAGTTTGCTTATTTTGTGTTGTTGCATTTCTGAGACTATTTTGGTTTTTGCATTTTTTTTTCTTTTCTCTTCTGTTTTACATTCTGCATTTTCTGTTCCTGTGTATTCTTGCTTGCATGTCTATTTTTTTCACTCACTAGTTCTTTTGTTTCCGCTCCCTTCCTTACACATGCATGCTGCATGCTGGTACAGAGTGAGGACGAAGAGACGGATTACGATATGAATGACTCAGATTAAGTTGTAATATACTGGTGAGCGCTAGCTTTCCTGAAATTCCCACTGACCCTCAAATCTGCTCCTAACCTTTCCCCCCAACTTTCCAGTTATTCCACCTGTTCTCCGTAGTGACTTGTATTTAGTCTGGACACACGCTACATCGGGCAAATCAAATGATTCTCCCAAAGCCTTCATCACACAGTACAAGGTTTTGTCTGAGCTGCCATAGTCCCTGGTACTAAGTGATCCATCACTTCACAACGGTTTCTCATGTGTTGTATCCATTCTTGAGGGTCCCAAGGATGGAGCACAACCCATCTCAAGCGATTAACCTCCATTTCAAATAAATCTATAAAAAAAATAATCAATGTGTGCATCACGCACCTTAAAAATGTAGCTTTTGGTCCAAAACGAGTTTGTAGACGGAAATGCTGTATGACCTCTAAGAAATGCAGTACTATGTTTCCTATGTAAAGTCCTTGCACATATTTGTTACAGGAGTAGCAGGTAGGTAAAGGTTTTGTTCTTGCACAATCTGGTCATTTTTCTTGTATAAGCACTTTTAGAGATTTAACAAGAAGTGATCTTATTCCTTGTTCTGAATGATCTAATGCTCCAGACAATCAACTCTGGTCACTTTGCTAAGAAGTGACAGTTAGGGGCTGATTGGTTGGATCACAATTTATTATTTGGGATAAGTGAGTACAAGAATAACAGTTATGGGGGGCCTACACTGCTGAGCATTCGGAGCAATGTACATTACTCAGCACTGCACAGCGCTGTCAGTGCTGAGCGATCGGTCAGGGCCAGTGTTCTCCGGTGAGAACACTGGCCCTGACCCGCGATCTCACTAGATTTATCCTGCATAGCTATCGCTATGGCCCCTACACACGGAGCGGTGTAGGCCACATTGTAACAAATACTGTTTGCTGGTGGGTGAAGTAGAATAACCGCAAACTCTAAGTTATGTATTTATGAGAATATGCATTCTTCCCCTCATAAAAAAACAGCTAGAGAATGATTCTTTAATATTTTAGTGTTCTGCTAGAAATTCTGTTTTTTTTTTTGTTTTTGTTTTTTTTCAGTTACCTTTTTTTTTTATTACAAATAAGAATGTTGCAGTAGAAAAGTCAAGCTTCTGTATGGGATGGTCTCTGCATGAATTGTGCGGTGTACCCTAAACTCTTATTGCGGGTTTAATGTGTATCTGAACAGGAACCTGCTGTATACAAGTATAAGCAGATCATTTAGATTGTGTATATCAGGGGTTCCCAATCTTTTTTGATTCACGGCACCCTAGAGAATCAGAATTTTTTTCACGGCACCCCTAGGTCCAAAAAAAATTAATTTGATTGGGTTTATATGTGATTCTTAGTGGCAGTTATGTGTTAAAGGGCAGGATTTGCTTCTGTTTGTACACATTCTATGATTGGCAGCCACCAGCACTGGTTTAGCTCATAAATAATTAACCATTAATAATTTGAGTTGGTCCTGGACCACCAACCCAGGGCACCCCTGCAAGTGTCCCGAGGCACCCCAGGGAGCCACGGCACACAGTTTGGGAACCACTGGTGTATATAATACAAATAAACCCTTAAAAAGGTGGAATATAAACAAGTAGCAGAAATCTGATGTGACGCTGCCCCCAAGGTACTGACCTATGCAAAGAAGGCTCACTGTATCTATAAAACATTGTAGCATATATGGTTCTGATCAAATGGAATGGTTCCATAAGTGAAGGTAGGGTTGATCCATGACTCTCTCACCGGTGTATATGTAGTCATTACCATACAGCACAAGGAAAGTCTTTGCTGCTGTATGGGACTTACCAGTTCAGCTCAAAAATAATCACATTGCCGCTCACCTGGTGGCTTACAGACTGGACTGTGGCTAGACCTGGCCTGGATTAGATGCTTCGTTCATTTCACTATGTGGGTGTTTGTTTATAGAGTAGTGGTAGAGGGGTGTTCTTCTGGTTAACCTAATTAAATATCCCTTACGGTTTACATAGTCAGCATCGACATGCTTGTATTCTGCAGAGGTAGGCTGTGTTGCACTAGACATGTCAGCATTCATTGCAGCAGTTTAAGTATTTCCAAAAACCCAAGCTCTCACTGCATGTGCATAACTACACTGGTTGGCCTGGCATATGCTGTTCACCCCTGTACTACAGCCTCAACAATGTCCTGAGATATTGAGCATAGTACTGTGTGATGTGTAGCCAGCAATTTTGTAGCAATAGTTTGATCTTGAAATTTTGAGCAGTCATAACCAATTTGGCTCCTTGTGCTCGGATTGCAAAAAGTTTAAGTGGCCAAAAAACAATCTTGGTGTAAATCTGCTAGTCCTTCCACAATCTGCCATAGAACATAGGACTTCCTATAAAGTATGTCTAGCTCATTACAGGAGGACAGGTAACCTGTCGAACACATGCATCATCTACTGTATGAAAGAAACACTTAGGGTGATATTCAATCCCAGGTACCGACAGCTGTGACCATGTCCCGGTCTTGCCTCGCTCGACCGCAAATCGGCAGGCGGGATTCAGTGTTCCGCTTGCGGGGGCATGGCCGCGAGAAACTGTCGTGTATCATTGAGATCCAGCCCCGTGAACTCGACAATCCACGGCCGTTCTCGGCAAAACAAGTCGGGCTCGTTTTGCCGAGATGCATGTTCAATTGATTCTCCTGAAATATGTCCAGAGACTACCTCTTATAAGCTGCAACAGGCTACTTGTCCTTGCTGTATAATGTACCCTCTGAGAAATGGGATGAAGGTATCGCCTGATGTAAAACATGATCAATTCAACCCCAAATCTGGCAGTTACAGTTGGCAGGTTCTACTCGCACCTCCATAGGCTACACATATGGTCTGCCTGCTGCTGGTGCACTGGGCCTGATTCAAGCCTGATCTCACACTGCTAATTTTTTTCGCCCAGCATTCGGGTAAATGGCGCTCCGTCAGAGTGAAATACCTCCTTGCAAATCAATGTGTGCGCATAGATGTGTATGGCTTGCATAGAATTCGCTGAAGTGTAAATATTTCCAAAACCATTCATAAGCCCCTCACCAACGATTGATTTCCCTGGCTTCAAAGAAATAAGCATGACCAAGCTATGAGATTACGTCACACACCCACTCTAAAAATTGCGGGCTTGCCCAAGCGTTTTAGAACACGCCACTGAAGCTGCTGGGTACCACCCCAACAAACGCCGGGATCCTGTCAATCATCTTGCGAATAGCGATTAAAATAAAATAGCAGGATTTATTTGCCGCGAGGCATCGCACATATTTATTGCAGCCCAAACGCATGTGCAGTTTATCGATAATTTCTAGGTCTGCGAGTTCGCACAGCAGCAATCCGGTCTGAATTAGGCTCACAGAGTATTCTCTTCTGCATGCAGTCACTGGTGCTGACACCTGCAAAATGTTATCCCTATAATCTCTTAAGCCGTCTGGGGAACCTGTGCTTGCACAATGCGCTTGATCAGTATTTGGAGAGCTCTACGTCATTCTCTTAATAAGGAAGTAGAGGATTTCACCGGTCTGCTTGTGTGTTACGGTACATCGTAAAATTTCACACGGAAACATTTGGCATTACTAGCTTTAGCTCAGATCACTTTCTAAAAAAGTAAAATGACGCCGCTAAATTAAGAATACCTAGCACTACAAGTGAGTTTGTCTGTATCCATGTATGTGATGGGTAGAGGAGGGAGTGGATGTATAGTTAAACCCTAAGTGGATGCATCATGTGTACCCATTCACTTTATTGTTCCAAATTGAATTTATGGAAATTGATTACTGGGAACATATACAGAAGAAGCTAATCTTATTTGGTTATGTGGGTCTTTTTGGACTAGATCATGGCGTCTCCCCGCTTTCCCTTGTGCAGATTTCCACCTTGCTAACTCATTCCTTCTTATGTTTTTCAGATCTTGCAGGAGAGGGGCTCCCGAATGTGAAGTTTCTATTTTTTTTTTTAAGAATTTTTTTTTTTTTATTCAATTTTATTCCAAGAAGAGAATTTCTGTGAGAAAAACCACCACAAGACAAGTCTGCTTTAGCGTGCATTATTGACCTTTTTTTTCCAAAAAGATGCGTATGTGGTGGATGCTTCAGTAATTTATGTGAATTGGTTATAAAACAGGAACTTTATGTAACTTGGTCTATTTTTTTATTTTTTCCCTTTTATCTTCTCTAGAATATAGCCTTTTGTACAGCAATTGGTGTCAGAGAAGGTTACCCTGACTCTCTGTAAATCCCGTTGTTTTGTCCTTACCGCTACTTACTGTTAGTACTGTGACACTACACATGACCCACAAACGTCCCACACTCTCTTGTACAGCCGTATGATTTATTTGGGGCAGCTACTGAGGTTGCAGGAAGCAGCTTCCACTAATGTGGGCCAACGAAGACCGCTCTTAATTGTTCAGCAAAGGGAACACTGAGCATGTTAACTGTAAGCAGAACAACTGAACGTGTTTATTACTGCAAAAGCTTTTTTTCCAGTGAAATTCTTCCTTGGCAGACCATTAAAAAAAAGTGTACATTTTTTTTTTTTTAAATTTATTACCTTTATAGCATAAAGACTTGACACATGCATGTTCAGTGAGGAAATAAATGATAAAATCTCTACTACTAGTGTCCTTTTCAGAGATGCTGAAGTTTTCTCAATGACCATGTTCCGCCTTTCAGTTTATTACACTGTTGCGGTTCATCTGGACAGATTGAAACTTCATATGCTGTGTGGGATCACTGCACATCAGAATTTGTTTGCAGACCGGTTTGTATATCATGGGACATGTATTTAGTTCTCGCTATTGTTGCCTAATGTCTTTTCCCCATTAACTAGTTTATCAAGATCGGCTATTGTGCAGTTTTTTGCACCATGACTTAACTTTATTTTTTTGGCACCTAACATAGGTGAAAATCAGCTTTTATTATGTTGATGATCATTAGATTTCCCTTAGACGCTTGGTGCCTGATGCTGGCCCAAATTTTTTTTTAAGCGGCGATCATTTACAACAGGGATGGGGAACCTTGGGCCATCCAGCGGTTGAACTACACATCCCAGCATGCCCTGCTGCATTTTTGCTATTTTGCCATGTTGAAACTGTTGCAGGGCATGCTGGGATGTGTACTTACACAACAACTGGAGTGCTGCAGGTTCCCCATCCCTGATTTACAACAAAACCATGTCTTATAAATGACTGTCCCTTTTAAAAAAACTCTTAAAAGAAAAAAACTCAGTTCGGACAGCATCCTGCATGGCCGCCAAACTCTTATTACATCTTAGGCCTCAGCCTCCTTCTAATAAAGGTGAATTCCAAAACTAAATTACATTTTTCTCTTTCTTTTACCAGCATAAAAGGGCATTATACGAATAGTTTTTTAAATTACTGGTTGTCTGTTACTTGTTTTTTGTTTTTTTTTGAGACATTTGTTCAGAGTTTTCCCATGTGCCTCAGTGTGGTCGCCAGTTCTTAGATGAATTAAGAATGATTATTAAACCAGCAATATTATAATGCCTTTTTAAAGGGGTTTCTGTATGGGAGATCTGAAATTTGGATTATAAGTCATGCCACACTATAACAGTTTGTTCCAAGAATTATTATTATTTTTTTTTTGGAACACCGTTATCTGTGTTCAATTCATTCTTCTGGCTGTGATACTATCCTTCACTTGCAGAGTGAGACTCCTGGGGTTTGTAGTAAATCAGCAGCAGCTGTACTGCAGCTTTCCTTGCCAAGCCCTTAAATGGGAGCTGTCACTGTATTCAATTTATTATATTTTGAAACCATCATAATGTCCAATTTATTACAGTAGCGTGGAACGTCTTGACAAAAGATTTGATTTACTGTTCAGATAGTTTCTTATGTTAGCTGTGGAGATCTTTAAGTAACTCTATTCACAGGTTAAACCTTCATAGTTACAATTGACAACACTGCCATCTGTGGGTTTTAAAATAGAAAAAGAAATGAATAAACTGTGCAGATGGTATGTACAAATTATAAAAGCTGTACATAAATAATCCTGTATTGGAAAAGCTGTATTTAATTTTTTTCCTGTAGTCCGTTTCTTACTAGACCAGGGTTTCACTACATATTCAGCATTGTATATTGGTTTCCTTTGTGCATATATGTTTAAATGTCAAATATATTTTATCTAGCCTATTAAATGCTGTATTTTGATACAGCATTTGGTTCGCACGCAGCATATCGCTATGACCCCTACACATGGATCGATGTAGGGGCATTTTTTGGGGACGCTGAAACAATCACCACACCCAAATGTTACTTTTAAAATAAAATGAAACTGCTACAGCAGTGATTTTTCAACTTGCAGAACATCAAACAAAATGTTAAACGTTGCCAAGACACCATCAGGCCCCCGCAGGACAAAAAAAAGTTTATCGGCCCCCATATGAAAGAACAATCACACTGGTCCCCACAGGTAAAAATAAAATACACTGGCCCTCAAGTGATAACAATAGACCAGCTAGCTACAGTTGAACTGGTGGGGGTGGCTGTAAACAGGTGTGGGCATCTCTAGATCTGGTGGCACACTTGAGAACGGCTCAAGGCACACTGGTATGCCACAGCAGAGTGGTTGAGAAACATTGTGCTACATATTACTTTTAGGCTGTCGTTAAATTGCCATACCTCAAATGAGCATGGCTTTCAAATCAAATTATGGTTTATACCTAGATACTTATTTCATAATTTGGTGTTTTTTGTCTTTTTATTTTGTTGCTTTACATGTTACAAAGGGCTATAGTCTGTTTTTTGCTATTTGAAAAATAAAAAAGCAAAACAAAAATACTTATTGCAGTAAATAAAGGGCTAATCTGTAACTACTTTGTTTTAGCAGGCCACACATCTGCAATGGTTCTTCATGGTGCATTAGTGTGCTAGTGCATTGGTGACATGATGCAGTCGTGGCTGTGTGACTCGATACACAAATGTGTTCAAAATGAGAGATTATGCAAATTGGTGCATAAGGAAAGAGCTATAACCCATAGCAACCAGGCACATTTTTTTATTAGTTATTGGCAAGATGAAAGCCAGTGATTGGGTGCTATGGGTTATGCCCCCTAACCTCCCTACACTCGTTTCCCCAGTTCACCGGTTTATGGAAATGTGAAAGTTTTGTGCGCATCAATGCTCTATGATCGCTGCATGTGCATCATTGTCCTACAAATGCACTTAATGACTGGTGTACAGCTTGTGATACCCTACCTTCATTTTCCAGCAAGTGTGACAATCTTCTATCTTCTGTTATGTTCTAGATCTTGTTGGCAACTGATGCATTTTGTGATGTTAATTACACTCTACCTATTGATGTAGTTAAGTCTTTTACACTGTTCTGTGAGTGTATATTGGCAGGCATGTTCTCAATGCCTCTTGCTGCGAGCTAATCCTGTTTTTAAAGTTCAATGTACTTTATACTCTTCAATAATTCAATTACCTTTTAGCATCTCCTTAAACTGCCTGGTTGCAAGCCGCTATATTAACGTAAGATGCAAGTTATTCAAGACTATTTGAACAGATTCTCGTGTGCATGTTCAGTTTATTGTATTAAATGGCGTAATCTCTTCTCTTTTAGTTTGTAGTTGCAAGACTCACTGGAGATTCTAACCATTGGCAGCACATACAGTAGACCGGTCTTATGTCTGTGCTCTGACTTTTCAAACACTCAGTTTAGCAGACAGGCCCTCAAACTGTGTTCGTGTGTGGCTGCTGACAATATGCTGGATTACAGCTACTGTATGGATAATCTGGGCAAGGCAGGGCATAATTTTGTTTCTGTGGACTTTCCTGATTTGGCGCTATTCATTAACTTCTGTTTTTACAGGTTTTATTGGGACCATTGTGTTCATTCACCTTGGTATTAACCCTTTGAGTGTAAACATCTGTAAAATTTTCAATATATCCGCTAAAAATGGCAACATCTCTGAGATGCAAAATCGGCTAAAAAAGCCAGTCTCACATTTGTTATATAAATTCAAATTAAAAATTGTAAAAAATAAAATAAATTGAATTCTACTTTCTATATAAGATAAGCATTACAGGCCATTATGATGAATTGATGAATAAAAATGTTCACTTGGTAATTTTCACACCAATTTTGACAAATTCAATTGGCACTCAACGGGTTAAAGTGAAAATCAACCGTTAGCTGGAGGCCAAGTGCTTTATGATACAAAAATGATTTGTTCTTCCTTTTTGTACATGATATGAACAATGTTCCATGGGTAGATTGGGGGAAAATGTTGAACAGGTTTGGCTTTTATATTTGGATAGCCATATCCAATATAAGACCAAGGGATTTTAAGTAAAAAAAATTGTCTGCTACATATGAAATAAGTGATTTTGAACGAGAACCACTTTTAAACTCCACTTGCTTATAAACTAAAACTGCCAGGTCATATCTATAAAACGTTCCTGTTCCAATCAGGCTATAGCTTAAAACCCATGATACTCAAATGCCGATGGTGGAGATATTTAATAGAACGTAGAACTTTTTCCCAACATGATTCTAGTTTGGAAGTATAGCAACAAATTAAGTAACTGTACATGGTTTGGAATTAACGGATTGACCAGGTTTTAGGTTGACCAATACAATGGTCAGCTGCCTCTGTAAATGTGGATGACTATCTATAGACTTCTAACTAGACCAGGGCTGGGCAACACCGGCCCTCCAGATGTTAATGAACTACACATCCCAGGATGCTTTGCATTAGTTTTGCTATGTGGCCATGCTGAAACTGATGCCAGGCATGCTGGGATGTGTAGTTTATCAACATCTAGAGGGCCGGTGTTGCCCAGCCCTGAACTACTAGACAGTGATGCTAGATCGATGGGAGTAAAGCATCAACGGGAACAGTAGCAAGGTTTCCACGGTTCTCTTTTTTTTTTTTTCAACTGTCTGAGGGATGCCCAAGCTGTATGTGCAGTGTGCCCTCGCATTGCTTGCTGCACTCGCCATGTTCAGGCACGGTGCCTCACTGTGCTCCATTACACTATTATTATCTTAAGCTGTCCACTTGGATAGTAGAGTTGGAGCAAAGTAGACCGGCACCAAAAAAAAGTGTCTACCTTGCTACAGTCAATCAGGGTCACACTGATGCTTTCCACCCATTAATCTAGCGTCACTGTCCATGTAAACGACAGGGAGGGGGGGGGGGGGATTTCAGTGGGATATGTCCAAAGCTGAGATCTAAATTGCATCAAATAAAGTGGTGTAACGTTTGTGGGCTATATGCAGTTCGGTTGCAATATGGTTTGTTCCAGATAGATAGTTATTGGTTTTTATTTGCTTTACTTCTAGTTTTAGAATCAGACCCTATAGTTCCATGAGGCAGGCATGGTGTCACAATGGTACACTACACTTCCCGACCACATATATTTCTTATTCATTCAACCAGTAGAACCTACATTATACTACATTACAATGTAAGGTTTTTCCTTGTCTTTTTCATTCTTGGAATCCTGGTAACTTTTGAAGGACTGTTCCCCCAGATACATAGGTAGTGTTTTGCTTGGTAAAAAACTGTCGCTTGTGTTCCCATAGAGCAATGGTAGCCAACTCCAGTCCTTGAGAGCTACCAACATTTCACATTTTCCAGACAACCTAGCTGCTGCACAGGTGTACTCATTACTCACTAACACATTTGAAAAGATCCACAGGTGGAGCTAATTAGCTCACTTGTGATTCTGTGAGGAGATCTGGAAAACATTAACTGTTGGTAGCTCTCGAGGACTGGAGTTGGCTACTTTTTTTTTTTTGGTGTAATTACAAATGATCCATATCATATCTAGTGTCCTTGTTATTTTGGTAGTATTGGGGATACCTTCCCATGCATCAATTTATCCTCTGTATAATACGTTTATTTTTAATAGTCTAAGAATGCTGCAAACATGGGAATTTAAAAATGTACACAGCGGTTTTGGAAGCTTTTGTCCCAATGTAGAACTTTTTTTTTTTTTTACATGTTTTTGTTGCGTATAAGTATTTTAAGCATTTCTGCACTGATAGGTTGGATGTTTATTACATGTATAATGTTACTTGCATCAAAAAAAAAAACTGCAAGAAAATAAATAGTTCTTACTTTCACCATCTTCTGTTTCTGTTGTTGGGATGTAAATGTATTACCAGTTCTACTTCAACTTTTCTTATAAAGCTGATGTGGCCAAAAAGATAAGTGTATTAAAAGTTTTGAGCGCAACAGTAAAGGTGCCTTTACACATTGTTTTTGCTATGCATGCTCCTGTGCATTTTCAGTGTTAAACGACTCTAGTTGTCTTGCATATTTTGTGTGTATAACGTGAGACTAGCTCTTAAAATCAAATCTGAACTCCGCACCCAAAATCATCACTGGAGTTGGATTAATTTGGGAAATGGAAAAAAAAAAAGCTTGCAACGGTGATGCACATCTCCAACAATAATTTAACACATACTATATCGACCGTTGCAAAATAGGGGAAAATGTTTGGCATTTTTGTAGCTTAGTGCTGTTGTCCATAGCAACCAATCAGCATTTGTCTGCTCCTAGAGAATAGCTAATATTTGTTTAGTAGTGTTGGCCAACAACACACATTTTTTTACAGTAGCTATTTTTGGTTATGTTTATAATTCACAAACACTGGATGCCTTTGTTTAGGTTCAAACAGGTTTTCAACAGTAAATTTGCATACACACGGGGAATATATATATATATATATATATATATATATATATATATATATATATATATATATATATATATATATATATATATATATATATATATATATATATATATATATATATATTGGTCAGCAATATATTGCTCAGTGTCTCCTTTTCATCAGCGACCAGAGATGGTTGCTGATTAAAGGGAACCTCTGCCGCAGAGGTAATCAGCTGGTCTCAGGAGCAAGCTCCTGCGACCACGAGGCTGAAAACAGGAGCGCGCACCTGGTGATTTATTGCCGGGGCACACTCCCATCACTGGCAATATGGTCGCCAGCAACCATACTCCCAGCGATTTCAGCCCCTATCGCAGTCGTGTGTACACAGCTTAACTATGTGAAAAAAGTGGATAGTTGCAGTAAAGCTAACAATCATACTTTCCATGCAGACACAATGGCACACAGGGTAGCAAAAGTAAAGGGAGCTGAACGATTTGTCTGCTATAATATATATATTACAAGAATTATTACATTTTCTACAGTGGTTGCTCTTTTGCATTTAAAACCATTCTAAAAAAATATTAGTGATTAATTTAGTATTAGAGATTGGAGGTATTCTACCCCCAGGTAAATACCACAAAGAGAGCAATGGCTAATGCTGGCCACACATCAGACCAACTTTCCTCCAACCATCTAACTAGTTGCTTGGATGGATTAAAAATGGTACTGGATGGGAGCAAATGTAATATTTACTTCAGGAATTTGCTCCCAAAATCTGGAAAAGGACAAACTATCGCTCAGACAAGCTACTGTAGTTGAACTTGTTTGATTTAAACAATTTGACTGAATGTTTTTGTCCATTTTATTTCTGGGTTTTTGAGCACATTTCTAAATGTTCTTTGCACCCATACAGTACCATATTTTTTATTCCATCCAAGCAGGTAGTTGGATGGTTGGAGTAAAGTTGGCCTTATGTGTGGCCAGCATAAGTCTTCTTGACCAACTTCCACAAGCCATTGAGCCATCTGCATGGTCAGTGATGGGGTAAGTAGGTCCAGACTATACAGAAATATAGCCTGTGACGTCTGGAAATGTGCCATCCACTGCGCCTCCTGAAGGGCTTCCACAGTCATGAAAGCTTCTCCGTGCTTGCAGTCTCTGACCTAGTGTCTTGGATCTTTCGCGGTGCTTAATCTCTGCATGGTTGCCACAGTCTGTAATCTGGACTCTTCTCCTGCTCAAATACTGATGGTGATAATCAGCTCTCTGACAAATTGGCAAGTATGACACTGTACTACGAAGCAGTGTCAGAAGCCGTATCCTGCTCTTCATTGCTGTGTAAAACAGCAGAAAGCTGCATGTATTCAGGAACTCAGAGCAACACACTTAACTCGTCTGCGATCATAGCAGCTATGCTTTGAGCACTCCCTACCTTGTGTCCCTTTTTAATGACTCATTTCTGGGAGTCAGAATTAAGGCCATTTATTATGAGTCAGAATTAAGGCCATTTATTATGACCGCACGCGGTTTGTTGAGGCTTCCATTTATTTAGTGGAAGTGGTTGACCCAGGAATGCAGTGCAGTGGAAACGTGAACATTGGAGCGTGAGACCTGGCATAATACCAGTTAAAAAAAAAAAAAGTTAGAACTGGGATTTTGGTGGAAAAGTGGTATCACTAAAGGCTAGAAAAGCTATGTCTATGGCTTCTCTTATCTATTCCTTTAGTCACCCAGTGTCAATGTTTGTTTGACATGATCCTGACAAATAAATCCATGCTTTTTGGGATCCTGTAAATTGCTGGATATGAGACTCTACAACGCTTTTAAATGTGTTTCCATCCAGTTCCCTACTACTGATGTGAGGCTCACTGGTCGGTAGTTGTTTGTCTTCTTTGCTTCCGTGTTTGTGTAGTGGTACAACAATCGCTCTTTTCCAGTCCTGGAATTACTTATGTAGTTAGTTAACAGAATGTAGTAGGTTGTATTAGTGGACTGAATGGGAGAGTGAGTGGATAAGTGAAAAAGGGAAATGGAGAGAACGTGGCATTTTTAAATACTGTAATGATTGTAAAGGTACATGAGAAGTGGGTAGATGTATAATGTGGTATCCGGAAGAAGGAATCTCAGATGGGTTTACTGGGGGAAGATCATGTCAAAAAAATCTTATTGACTTTTTTTTGACTGGGTGACTAAAGTAATAGATCAAGGTGGGGCTGTAGATGTAGCTTATCTAGACTTTAGTAAGGCTTTTGATACTGTCCCACATCGCAGACTGTTAAATAAACTTGAAAGCTTGGGATTGGATTTTAAGATAGTTGAATGGATAAGAGTGATTATAGAACAGAAAACAGAGTTGTAGTAAATGGAGTATAGCCAAAGGAGGGAAAGGTTACAAGTTGGGTACCCCAGGGATCTGTACTTGGACCAATGCTTTTTAATATCTTTATTGGTGATATTGCAAATGGAATTGAGGGTAAAATGTGCCTTTTTGCAGATGACACAAAGGTATGCAACAGGGTAGATACACCAGGAGGGGTAAAACAAATGATTGAGGATCTAGGTAGATTAGAGGAATGGTCAAGAGCATGGTAACTACAGTTTAATGCCCAAAAAATGAAAATCATGCACTTGGGTCTCAGAAATCCAAAGACTAAATATAGTATAAATGGCACTATAATGGCAACTACTGAGGATGAGAGGGATCTAGGAGTCACTATTTCAGGGAACTTAAAGGCAGGTAGGCAATGTAACAAAGCAATGAAGAAGGCAAGTCAGATGCTTGTTTGCATAGGGAGAGGTAGCAGCAGTAGAAAGAAAGAAGTAATAATGCCACTGTATAGGTCATTGGTACAACGTCATCTAGAGTACTGTGTTCAGTTCTGGAGGCCATATCTCCAGAAGGATATAAATACATTAGAGACTGTACAAAGAAGGGTAACTAAAATGGTGCATGGCCTACATCACAAAATGTACAAGAAAGGATCTTAATATGTATATTTTGGAGCAGAGAAGGGAAAGGGGGGACATGATAGAAACTTTGAAATATATCAAGGGCTTTACCAAGGTACAGGTGGGAGACCATTCTTCACAGGAAGAGGAGCAGCAGAACGAGAGGACATGCACTGAAACTAGAGGGAGGAAGATTCAGGGGAAATGTGAGGAAGAATTACTTCACAGAAAGGGTAGTAGATAAGTGGAATAGCCTCCCATCAGAGGTGGTAGAGGCAAACACAGTAGTACAATTTAAACATGCTTGGGATAGGCATATTGATATCCTTACAAAAAATAAAGCTCAAATATGGTTTGAGGTAACATGTTTAAAAAAGGGGCAGACTAGATGGGCCAAGTGGTTCTTATCTGCCATCATATTCTATGTTTCTATGGATTGTTCTCTTAAAGGATGTGGGGGGTGGTGGCTCAACATCTCAAGCTCCATCAGGGAGGATGGGAAACGTCAGTACACAGCCATTTTCAGATGCCTCCAGAGATGTTCAATTTGATTCAAGTCTGGGCTATTCACAGAGTTGTACTGAAGCCACTCCTTTGATATCTTGGTTGTGCATTTAGGGTCATTGCCCTCTGCTGAACAGTCACCCCATTCTGAGGTTAAGAGCACTCTGGAGCAGGTTTTTATACAGGATATCTCTGTACATTGCTGCACTCATCTTTCCCTCAATCCTGAATAGTCTCCTAGTTCCGGCAGCATGATGCTGTAACCACCATGCTTCACTTTATGGATTGTATTGGTCTGGTGATGAGCGGTGTCTGGTTTCCTCCAAACATGGCATCTGGCATTCACGTGAAAGTTCAATCATGTGGTCTGAGAGTCTTTCAGGTGCATTTTGGCAAACTCCAGGGGGCTGCCATGTGATTTTACTAAGGAGTGGCTTCTGTCTGGCCACTGAACCATACAGGCCTGATTGGTGGATTGCTGCAGAGATGGTTGTTCTCCTGGAAGGTTCACCTGTTTCCACAGAAGGTTCTTGGTCACTTCCCTGCCTATGGTCATTTTCCCCAGATCGCTCCGTTTATTTTAAAATTGGACAGTTTCCCATAACGAGAGAACTCTGCCATAAGGTTCGGGAGGGACACTACTGGGTTTGTTATAATTGCCAGGAGGTCATCCGCAATCAAAGCCAGTCTGTGGTTGATTTTTCCCACTGACAGTCCACTTATATTCAGGTTTCGTCTGATCGCCCTGGCCAAAGCCTCCATGCAGATGACATCTATCAGGGGGGACAGTGGGCATCCTTGCCTCGTCCCGTTTGAGATGGTGACTGGTTTGGACAACAGTCCATTAATTCTTATTTGGGCCATAGGAGATCTGTAAAGGGCGAGAATTTTTTGCAGGAACAGGCCTTCTAGCCCCATGTGCCGCAGGGTCATCTCCATAAACTTCCAATCCACTCTATCAAAGGCCTTTTCGGCGTCTGTGAAAAGGAGCATGGTGGGGGTATTTGAGGATTGGGCGTGAACAATCAGATCGAAAACCCGAATGGAGTTCCCTCCCACGTACAAATCCCACCTGGTCTTGGTGTACCACTAACGGAACCAGTGAGGCCAAGCGATTCGCCAGTAGTTTTGCGAACAACTTGACATCCACATTAAGGAGGGAGATAGGGCGGTAGCTGGAGGGGAGAGCCGGATCCTTACCGTCTTTTGGTATGACTGATATGTGCACCAAGTGATTGATTAGAGAGGGGTGTTTCCCAGGATACCGCATTGCAGGCTCGCAGGAGGAGGGGTAGTAGTTTGTCTTGGAATGTTTTATAATATGTAATAGTGAAGCCATCAGGCCCTGGGCTTTTGCCCGATGGGGTGATCTTCAGGACTAGTTCAAGCTCCGTGTCTGTAAATGGGTCATTAAGGACTGATGTTAAGTCTGATGGGAGAGTGGGGAATTGAATGTCCCTCAAGTATTCCTTTATCTCCCGCTCGTGTGTCAGTCCATCGCTGGGGTGTACACCTGAAGAAAGGTTATGAAAGGTGGAGTAGTATTTATGGAAGATGTCAGCTATCTGAGCGTTAGTAGTGTATGATTTACCCGTGTGGTCTTTCATTTCCCTAATATACGTTAGGGCTCTCTGGGCACGTAGCGCCCTCGCCAATTGTTTCCCAGGTTTGTTTCCCCATCTATGGAATTTGTGCCTGTATCGGCGGAGCGCCCTACACATACTCTCATTTAATAGGCTATTTAAGGATGATCTTGCTTCCTGAAGTTCCAGGAAAATGTCAGGAGTTAAGGAGGATTTATGGAGCAGTTCAAGACCCTTTATTTTAGCGAGGAGCGCCTCTCTGCATTCTGCTTTTTTCTTTTTAAGGTATGAGCCTATTTCGATGCATTTACCACGGATCACACATTTATGTGCCTCCCACACAGTGACAGGTGACATCTTCCGTTAGGTTTGTGGCTATATAGTCCTCAATGGCGACTGATATCGTGTTTCTACATTCGTCCTCCCTAAGAAATTGCTTGTTAAAGCGCCAATTCCAGTGATGCGGGAGGAGGGGTTAGAAGTGTCAAAGTGAGACTGATAGGTGCATGATCAGAACCCACAATCTGTCCAATAGAGGCATCTACCAGTAGATCCTATGGCCTAGGCAAAGGTAGTCTATTCGTGTGTACGAGTTATGTGGGTGGGAGTAAAATGTATAGTCTCTGTCCTTTGGGTGTAGCAGTCTCCATGTATCAATTAGTTGGAAGTCGTGTAAAAGGGATGGAAATCGTCGCAAGTCTCTATTAGAGGAAGTGGTTGGGGAATTTGTTGTGTCTATAGAAGGTTCAATAGCCCAATTGAAATCTCCCCCCATCACCAACACACCCTCTATCATATGTTCCACAAGTTCTAATGCCTCTCTAAGAAAGCGTATCTGGCCCTTGTTCGGAAGGTATAGGTTAATGAAAGTGAAGATTTGGTTGGCAATGGTGGCTTTAACTAATATTCCCCTGCCGTCTCCTAGAGGGGTTTCTGATACTTCGGATAAATGAATATTTTTAGAGAATAAAATTGCCACGCCTTTAGATATGGCCTCAGAAAAATCATTATAGTAACCTGTCGGGAAGTGGCGGGAGTAAAATTTCGGGGCTGATCCTTTTTTGAAGTGGGTCTCATGAAAGAACACCACATCTGCTCTTTCCGTGTACATTGAGTGGAGGAATTTGGAATTCTTCTCAGGGATATTCAGTCCCTTCGCAGTGAGAGATATTATTTTTAAGCTAGCCATTGTTTCTGAAACCGTGGTGTTTTGCATTCGATGGACCCCAACTCATGGAACAGTGAGGGGGGGGGGGGCAGTGGGGAAACCAGGGAACACACTCAAGGGAGTAAAGGGTGAATTTAAAGGTGAACATGCTATATTATGTAAGCAAGGATCATTATTTAGATTAGGTAAAGAACTCTGCATCTCTAGACATGGGAGGCCTTTGGCGTCCCATGTTCTACAAGTGTACAGCAGAGCGTGGGGGAATCCGGGGGAACCAAAGCGAACCACTTAATAACTGTTAATCTAATAAACATCAGTATCTGCGAGCATATCGTGCTGGGGAGTGGACCAAGCCAACTTAATAGGCCAGAGTTAGGACCACTAACTATGGGCATTGAGAGGACCCTGTTTGGTCTCTTCTACATTTGGGAGTAGATAAACGACGATTATAAGCATGCCAAAACTATTTCTCCCACTAAGTAGGTGGCGAAGCGCCAACTGACCCATCGGTGTACTCTTTGGGTAGAGCAATTATCTCCAATACTTTCCGTAACATTAAACATTGAACTATTCATTAATCTATCAATGGAGTAGGTAGTGAAGTGCAGAGGCACCAGAGTCATTTGGGATGGGTAAGGCATATTCACGTGTCAACGGCGGAGGCGGCAGAAGACCTAGATTGCGGCCCTGGCAACTCTCCCTCTCCAATGGCCTGGTCTCCAGTTTGCTTGATCATCGGGGTCTTTTTCTTGTCCCTCTGGGCTGTCTGCCAGTGGTTTCTCCGTGGTTTGGGTTGTGTGGAAAGCTCAGCCGGGTCGAGCCAGTTGGGTAGTGAGGGGGTAGAGAGTCCCAGTGTCTTGCAGAAGTCTTCCACTCCCTCAGGGTCCTGGAGGCTGACCGACGTCCCTTTGTGGGTGACTTGTATACTTAGTGGGAATCCCCAGCGGAACCTGATGTTGTGTTTCTTAAGGTCTTCCATGATGGGGCGGAGCAGTCGCCTCTGTTGTAGAGTCGACCAGGAGAGGTCCTGGTATATTTGAATGCTGTGACCATTGAAGGTGATATCTGGGGAACGCCGTGCCGCTCTGAGGATTTCCTCTTTTTCCTGATAGTAGTGGAGTCTGCAAAAGATACCACGTGGCTTCTCCGAGGGTGAACCCCTTGGTCGCAGAGCTCGATGTGCTCTATCAAAAACTATCTGGTATTCTGCTTCGGAATCTAGGAGTTCATTGAATATTTTTGTCAAGGCGGTTTCAATATTTGGAGGCACAACATCTTCTGGGACACCCCTGACCCTCTCAGGTTATTTCTTCTCCCTCTGTTGTCGACGTCGTCCAATCTGCGACCCATCTCTATCAGCGCTCTAGACTGGCGTGAGACCAAGTCATGAAGATCAGACAGCTGGGAGTCTACATCCTCACATTGTTCTTCCAAGAGGACCACTCTATTTGCCACATGCTTGATGTCTGACTTGATCATTGCGATGTGGGCCTGCATGGAATCTTGGAGCCTTTTTTCTGTAGAGAGTAGGTCCTGTTGCATGTCCTGGCGGGTTTGAATCGCCTGTAATTTGGCGAGGATAGCAGTGAGGTCGGGCGTCTCCATTGTGGGGTCCAACCTGGAGACTGCAAGAGAGGGCACCGGGGGGTCTTCGGCGCGTACCTCAGGAGTGGGTGGTGGGATTACCGTCGGCGGTGGATCGGGTTCTGGGGCAGGTGTGCCTAACAGGGAGCAGAAAGCTTGAGCTTGTGTTGGTCTCGCTGGGATCTTCACCGCTGGTTTGCTACGGCGGCACTTTGTCATGTGGAGAAAGGTCTGTGTGTACATGAATGGCCCCTTATCCAGCCAATGCTGCATCATTTGGTGGTTCTGCGCATGGTCCCCCCTACGCAGCCCGGGCACTCATTACATCTTCAGGTACATGACACGCTCATGGTAGGCAAGTCCATGTGTGTGGGTGTTCGGTATAGTGGCTTCAAGGTACCTCCATGCGCCGGTCAGGATCTGGCCGCTATTTTAATGTGGCTTGTTGGTCAATTGGGCCACCCCTGGGTGGTTTGTGTGGCAAGAGAATAAGGTAGCCCGGGGTAGGCAGGAGGGGATAGTATATAGGCACCTCTGGTTATGAGGGGGGGCAGGTATGTGCTGCCTTTTCACAGGATCCCCAAGTTATTTCCCCTGTGTGGGGTCTTAGTGGTGTCCCTGGGCTGGTGGGTAGCGGGCAGAGGGAGTCTCTGGGGGGCTGGAGAAAGGATGTGAGCATGAGCTAGCCTGCAGGGCTCAAGATGGCGGCCACCCTATAGCTCTAGGATTGGAGAGGTTCCCGGCTTGTGAGGAGCAGGGGGAGCTCCTGAGCGTCCCCCTGATGCTACTCACTTTTAGCGGTGGCTGGGCGGCGGGACCTCCGGAGACTGCTGCGATGCTGCTCGGCGGGTGATGTGCGCCGAAAGATGACCCTGTGCACAGCCTCCGGGCCACGCTCCGGCCGCACTCTGGACTTCGGCACTGCTCGGATGGTGGTGAAGACGCCCTCTGCCTCCTTTCTCCTCTGCTGCGGTCGTCCAGGTAGGGACCCTCTCTCCTCTGATTAGCTGGTCTGGTCTCCCCGGCGCTACCAAGGCGGCCACAATGTCTCCCGGAAAGAACAATCGAGGCCCCGGCTTCTTATCACGGCCTAGTCCGCAACCTGCAAGAGCCCTAAAAAGGGCTCTCCGGCTCCGCAGCTGTGGCTTGCAGTTGCCGGGGCTGAGTAGGGGCCAGGTGCCGTGCTGAGAAAGCCCGATTGAGGTCAGGAATAGAGGTATTTCCCTATTTTCGTGTGGGTCTAGTAGGAGCCCAAGGTGAACGCGTCTATTCAGCTTGCTGGCCAGGCCACGCCCCACTATCCTATATTTTACACTAAAGGATAGTGTATTCAAGTTTCCAAAAATGAAGAGGTGATGTTGCTCATAGCAACCAGATTCTATCATTTCTGTATTGCATTCTAGACAGAATCTGATTCTGTGGGCAACATCACCTCAGTTTGAGAAGCTTTATTAAATTGACCCTTATTTGTGCATCCATCTTGCTCATTAGTACTAGTGGCATAAGTTCATCTCAATTGCCCGTCGGCAAGATAAATATTAGTGCCTCCCCTCACATACCACCTTATATAAATGAATGTATGTTTGTTATGTCTAAAATAAAGAAAGTGTTACATCTATGATCCTGCTAGGAGAGGGAGTCAGTCACAGAAGAGTAGAGATGCCCCTTTGGGAGCAGGAGCCCGGCAGCAGATGACTCCATTGCCTCCTAGAGGTACACCTCTGATTGGTACTATACACAAATATTACACCCTTGGGCAGAGGCGGCACCTATTGAGAGAGAAGAGCCTTGCAAAATGTACCTGTGCATTTTTACTGTGAGCCATGTTTTTTTTTTACTGTAAAATCTGGAAATGCACACAGAGGCATATCACGCAAGACTTCTTCAGTAGATCCTACTTCATTGCCCCTACCTCTGAGCTAAAGCCTAGTTGCAATGTATAGTTTAGGGGGTGGGGGGGTTAGAAGTGTCAAAGTGAGACTGATAGGTGCATGATCAGAACCCACAATCTGTCCAATAGAGGCATCTACCAGTAGATCCTATGGCCTAGGCAAAGGTAGTCTATTCGTGTGTACGAGTTATGTGGGTGGGAGTAAAATGTATAGTCTCTGTCCTTTGGGTGTAGCAGTCTCCATGTATCAATTAGTTGGAAGTCGTGTAAAAGGGATCGAAATCGTCGCAAGTCTCTATTAGAGGAAGTAGTTGGGGAATTTGTTGTGTCTATAGAAGGTTCAATAGCCCAATTGAAATCTCCCCCCATCACCAACACACCCTCTATCAAATGTTCCACAAGTTCTAATGCCTCTCTAAGAAAGCGTATCTGGCCCTTGTTCGGAAGGTATAGGTTAATGAAAGTGAAGATTTGGTTGGCAATGGTGGCTTTAACTAATATTCCCCTGCCGTCTCCTAGAGGGGTTTCTGATACTTCGGATAAGTGAATATTTTTAGAGAATAAAATTGCCACGCCTTTAGATATGGCCTCAGAAAAATCATTATAGTAACCTGTCGGGAAGTGGCGGGAGTACAATTTCGGGGCTGATCCTTTTTTGAAGTGGGTCTCATGAAAGAACACCACATCTGCTCTTTCCGTGTACATTGAGTGGAGGAATTTGGAATTCTTCTCAGGGATATTCAGTCCCTTCGCAGTGAGAGATATTATTTTTAAGCTAGCCATTGTTTCTGAAACCGTGGTGTTTTGCATTCGATGGACCCCAACTCATGGAACAGTGAGGGGGGGGGGGGGCAGTGGGGAAACTAGGGAACACACTCAAGGGAGTAAAGGGTGAATTTAAAGGTGAACATGCTATATTATGTAAGCAAGGATCATTATTTAGATTAGGTAAAGAACTCTGCATCTCTAGACATGGGAGGCCTTTGGCGTCCCATGTTCTACAAGTGTACAGCAGAGCGTGGGGGAATCCGGGGGAACCAAAGCGAACCACTTAATAACTGTTAATCTAATAAACATCAGTATCTGCGAGCATATCGTGCTGGGGAGTGGACCAAGCCAACTTAATAGGCCAGAGTTAGGACCACTAACTATGGGCATTGAGAGGACCCTGTTTGGTCTCTTCTACATTTGGGAGTAGATAAACGACGATTATAAGCATGCCAAAACTATTTCTCCCAATAAGTAGGTGGCGAAGCGCCTATCTGACCCATCGGTGTACTCTTTGGGTAGAGCAATTATCTCCAATACTTTCCGTAACATTAAACTATTCATTAATCTATCAATGGAGTAGGTAGTGAAGTGCAGAGGCACTAGAGTCATTTGGGATGGGTAAGGCATATTCACGTGTCAACGGCGGAGGCGGCAGAAGACCTAGATTGCGGCCCTGGCAACTCTCCCTCTCCAATGGCCTGGTCTCCAGTTTGCTTCCTCGTCGGGGTCTTTTTCTTGTCCCTCTGGGCTGTCTGCCAGTGGTTTCTCCGTGGTTTGGGTTGTGTGGAAAGCTCAGCCGGGTCGAGCCAGTTGGGTAGTGAGGGGGTAGAGAGTCCCAGTGTCTTGCAGAAGTCTTCCACTCCCTCAGGGTCCTGGAGGCTGACAGACGTCCCTTTGTGGGTGACTTGTATACTTAGTGGGAATCCCCAGCGGAACCTGGTTGTGTTTCTTAAGGTCTTCCATGATGGGGCGGAGCAGTCGCCTCTGTTGTAGAGTCGACCAGGAGAGGTCCTGGTATATTTGAATGCTGTGACCATTGAAGGTGATATCTGGGGAACGCCGTGCCGCTCTGAGGATTTCCTCTTTTTCCTGATAGTAGTGGAGTCTGCAAAAGATACCACGTGGCTTCTCCGAGGGTGAACCCCTTGGTCGCAGAGCTCGATGTGCTCTATCAAAAACTATCTGGTATTCTGCTTCGGAATCTAGGAGTTCATTGAATATTTTTGTCAAGGCGGTTTCAATATTTGGAGGCACAACATCTTCTGGGACACCCCTGACCCTCAGGTTATTTCTTCTCCCTCTGTTGTCGACGTCGTCCAATCTGCTACCCATCTCTATCAGCGCTCTAGACTGGCGTGAGACCAAGTCATGAAGATCAGACAGCTGGGAGTCTACATCCTCACATTGTTCTTCCAAGAGGACCACTCTATTTGCCACATGCTTGATGTCTGACTTGATCATTGCGATGTGGGCCTGCATGGAATCTTGGAGCCTTTTTTCTGTAGAGAGTAGGTCCTGTTGCATGTCCTGGCGGGTTGGAATCGCCTGTAATTTGGCGAGGATAGCAGTGAGGTCGGGCGTCTCCATTGTGGGGTCCAACCTGGAGACTGCAAGAGAGGGCACCAGGGGGGGGGGGGGCTTCGGCGCGTACCTCATGAGTGGGTGGTGGGATTACCGTCGGCGGTGGATCGGGTTCTGGGGCAGGTGTGCCTAACAGGGAGCAGAAAGCTTGAGCTTGTGTTGGTCTCGCTGTGATCTTCACCGCTGGTTTGCTATGGCGGCGCTTTGTCATGTGGAGAGGGTCTGTGTGTACATGAATGGCCCCTTATCCAGCCAATGCTGCATCATTTAGTGGTTCTGCGCATGGTCCCCCCTACGCAGCCCGGGCACTCATTACATCTTCAGGTACATGACCCGCTCATGGTAGGCAAGTCCATGTGTGTGGGTGTTCGGTATAGTGGCTTCAAGGTACCTCCATGCGCCGGTCAGGCTCTGGCCGCTATTTTAATGTGGCTTGTTGGTCAATTGGGCCACCCCTGGGTGGTTTGTGTGGCAAGAGAATAAGGTAGCCCGGGGTAGGCAGGAGGGGATAGTATATAGGCACCTCTGGTTATGGGGGGGGGCAGGTATGTGCTGCCTTTTCACAGGATCCCCAAGTTATTTCCCCTGTGTGGGGTCTTAGTGGTGTCCCTGGGCTGGTGGGTAGCGGGCAGAGGGAGTCTCAGTGGGGGGCTGGAGAAAGGATGTGAGCATGAGCCAGCCTGCAGGGCTCAAGATGGCGGCCACCCTATAGCTCTAGGATTGGAGAGGTTCCTGGCTTGTGAGGAGCAGGGGGAGCTCCTGAGCGTCCCCCTGATGTTACTCACTTTTAGCGGTGGCTGAGCGGCGGGACCTCCGGAGACTGCTGCGATGCTGCTCGGCGGGTGATGTGCGCCGAAAGATGACCCGGTGCACAGCCTCCGGGCCATGCTCCGGCCGCACTCTGGACCTCGGCAGTGCTCGGATGGTGGTGAAGACGCCCTCTGCCTCCTTTCTCCTCTGCTGCGGCCGGCGGTCGTCCAGGTAGGGACCCTCTCTCCTCTGATTAGCTGGTCTGGTCTCCCCGGCGCTACCAAGGCGGCCACGATGTCTCCCGGAAAGAACAATCGAGGCCCCGGCTTCTTATCACGGCCTAGTCCGCAACCTGCAAGAGCCCTAAAAAGGGCTCTCCGGCTCCGCAGCTGTGGCTCGCAGTTGCCTGGGCTGAGTAGGGGCCAGGTGCCGTGCTGAGAAAGCCCGATTGAGGTCAGGAATAGAGGTATTTCCCTATTTTCGTGTGGGTCTAGTAGGAGCCCAAGGTGAACGCGTCTATTCAGCTTGCTGGCCAGGCCACGCCCCACTATCCTATATTTTACACTAAAGGATAGTGTATTCAAGTTTCCAAAAATGAAGAGGTGATGTTGCTCATAGCAACCAGATTCTATCATTTCTGTATTGCATTCTAGACAGAATCTGATTCTGTGGGCAACATCACCTCAGTTTGAGAAGCTTTAGTAAATTTACCCTTATTTGTGCATCCATCTCGCTCATTGGTACTAGTGGCATAAGTTCATCTCAATTGCCCGTCGGCAAGATAAATATTAGTGCCTCCCCTCACATACCACCTTATATAAATGTATATACACAAATATTACACCCTTGGGCAGAGGCGGCACCTATTGAGAGAGAAGAGCCTTGCAAAATGTACCTGTGCATTTTTACTGTGAGCCATGTTTTTTTTTTTACTGTAAAATCTGGAAATGCACACAGAGGCATATCACGCAAGACTTCTTCAGTAGACCCTACTTCATTGCCCCTACCTCTGAGCTAAAGCCTAGTTGCAATGTATAGTTTATCCGGATGTGGTATGATTGCCCGACAATCTGAATCCCGACTGCCGGTGCTACGACGGGCATGAGTGCAAAGGGCTTTCGGGCTCGGTGACTCTCTTCGCTCGCAACACGTTCTATTCTGCCTCTATGGTGGTCATGGACCCCCACAAGGGAGAATAGCCCTGGTCAGTCAGGCTCCCCCCATCGGAGCACCGGCAGTTGAGATTCCGATGTTGGTATACTGACTGTCGGGATCCCGATTGTCGGGCAGTCATTCGGCACCTACTTTATCCACAAATCTGTAGGAAAAAAAAAATAGCTTTAGAACAGTGGCCATCTGTGTTACATATGTTCTAGGACAGTGGTTCTCAAACTGTGGATCCCAACCTTTTAGCATGGGGTCGCGACTATGTATCTGACCATGAGGCTGATGACTTTTCTAATCTCAATCAGAAATACAAAGAGTCTGGAAATATGAATTGTCTGTTATTTTAGACTCCTCCCATCATTTTGTGCTCCCACCATGCCGCCATGCATGTGCTGTCTGCTGACTATATCTGTGATGTGATAACCTTCTGCAGTAACTTGCTGGGATCCCAGAGCAAAATAATTTGAGGGCCCCTGTTGTCGGACATCCATGCACTTATCAGACCAGTCATCTGATAATCTGCTGACTGAGCTACCAATTGGAACAGTGTGTAGCTGTTCTTGGCTCCAGGGCTGATAGGAGATCAAAATCTCAAAGATTTGAGCCATTTGAATATAGAGACATAATATTGCTATAATACTAATACTGATGTATTCCATTAAAAGCCTGGAATATCTAATCCTACACACCCCAATTTGTATACAGCCCTGCCCCCCCCCCCCCCCCCCAAAAAAAAAAAAAAAAACATTTTCTACAAGTTAAAGTGTACCGTAATAAGATAATGCTATAATGGTGGTTCTATTGCCCGTGGTCAAGATTTTATAACCTTATATCTCAAAGGGTGTGGGTTGTTAGGTCTACAAAAAGATTAGATCGACACAACCATTAGGTCTATATTGGCAAGGTCGGCAGTCAACAGGTTGACATGAGGTTTTTCACTGTTTTGACCCGAATGTTGACACAGTCGACATGGACAAAGTTTGAAGTGCTTCGCTCGCAATGCATCGGACGCACTATTTTATTCCCCCACCACGCCCTAGTGGTTGGTAGGGCATGAAATACTGCCTGTCTGCTCAAAAAAACTGATGTCAACCTTTTGACTGTCGACCTTGCCCATGTCAACCTAATGACCTGTCCACCTTTTTGCTGTAGACCTAATGACCGTATCCCCTCAAAAATATAAAAATAAAGTAATTAAATAAACTACTCCTATATAAACCAGACATGTTTGTGTCCACAAGCCCAATGTGATTAAACAGGTTCTTGTATCTTGTAAATGTAAATATCAAATTTCAGGGTTTATTGAGACCTGATCGATGCGGTGTGAATTTCCACATTGACAAATTATTCAAAGACTGCACATGCGTATAGGTCTTAGGGAGCATGCGTGAACCGGTGCCACCAGGGCCGGCGCCACCACTAGGCAGCTCTAGGCATTTGCCTAGGGCGCCGGCACCTGGAGGGCGGCAGTTCGCCCCTCACCCCCTGCACTGTGGTACCTGCGTAAAAAAAACTTCTGTCCCCGGCGTCCCTGCTGAGTGCTGGTGTAGGGGTGTCCGTGCCGCCGGGGGAGCCTGCGGCGCTGTTATCGTGTATACGCTTGTCGCGCCCGGCGGGGTCCCTACAGAGCATAGAAAATAACGCCGCGCGCATAGCGCTAGTTATTTTCTATGCTCTGTAGGGACCCCGCCGGGCGCGACAAGCGTATACACGATAACAGCGCCGCAGGCTCCCCCGGCGGCACGGACACCCCTACACCAGCACTCAGCAGGGACGCCGGGGACAGAAGTTTTTTTTACGCAGGTACCAACCAAGACCACCCCAGACCCCCGACCCCCCCCCCCCGCCCGGCACCGGGGCGCCCCCACCCCGACTCGCCTGGGGCGCTCCGGTGCCTTGCACCGGCCCTGGGTGCCACAAATCACAGATTACAATATTCGCAAGCAATTTGCTAGTTGATTGACAAGAAGCTGCAGTTTATGCTATTTTCTGGGAGCGACTCAGACATTCCCAGGTTTTTTCAGGGAGGGTCTGTGACCTCTGATCCAACCTTGTTCAGCCTGTTTCTATAGCAGACTTGTGAAAGATCAAGGTCACACACAGACTGTAAATATATCATTTGCTGACAAGTGCGTTGGATTTGCCGCCAGACACAAAGATTTTCACAAGCCATACGCAGACTTACACATGCCTGGATTTCACTCTTTCTAGACAGCGGCTATCTGATTAGAGTTCTGCCAAATCGCTTCAGTGCACCATTAAAAAAAAAAAATAATTTAGCTGGCATCTCGGATTGCTGCCAAACTCGGATGGCATTACATTTCACCCATTATGTGAGTGTACCATTAACTTTCCCATGTCAATGCATTTTGAAAACCAAAATAACTTACACCTTCCTCATAAGCGCATTGTTGATGTGTCCCAATAATTCTCCAAATGGACACAGCACACAATATAAATCAGGTTCAAAACCTCAAAAAATAAAACCAGTCAGGTCCATAAATATTGGGACATCAACACAATTCTCATATTTTGGGCTCTATACACCACCACAATGGATTTGAGATTAAACAAACAAGATGTGCTTTAACTGCAGACTTTCAGCTTTAACTTGAGGGTATTTACATCCAAATCAGGTGAACGGTGTAGGAATTACAACTGTTTCTATATGTTCCTCCCACTTTAAGGGTTCAAAAGCAATAGGACAAACTAAACAATCCTAAATCAAACTTTAACTTTGTAATACTTTGTTGCAAATCCTTTGCAGTCAATTACAGCCTGAAGTCTGGAACGCAAAGACATCACCAGATGCTGGGTTGCATCCCTAATGATGCTCTGCCCGGCCTCTACTGAAAATGTCTTCAGTTCCTGCTTGGTCTTGGGGAATTTTCTCTTCATTAAGTAAAATGGATGCTCAATGGGATTCAGGTAAGGTGATTGACTTGGCTATAGCATAACATTCCACTTATTTGCCTTAAACTCTTCGGTTGCTTTCGCCGTATGCGTTGGGTCACTGTTGTTCTGCACTGTGAACAGCCGTCCAATAAGTTCTGAATATGAACTGATAGTTGCCCGAAACATTTCAGAATTCATCCTGCTGCTTTTGTCAGCAGTCACATTTTCAATAAACACAAGGGAACCAGTTCGATTGGCAGCCATACATGCCCATGCCATGTTACCACCACCACGCTTCACTGATGAGGTATGTTTTGGATCATGAGCAGTTCCGTTACTTCTCCATTGTCTTCCCATCACTCTGGTACAAGTTGATATTTGTCTCATCTGTCCATAGGATGGTGTTTCAGAACTTTAAAGGCTTTTTTAGATGTTGCTTGGCAAACGCTAATCTGGACTTCCTGTTTTTGAGGCTGACCAATGGTTTACATCTTCTGGTGAACCCTTTATATTCACTCTTGTGAAGTCTTCTCTTGATTGTTGATTTTGACACATCACCTACATTCTGGAGAGCGTTCTTGATCTGGGCAACTGTTGTGAAGTGGTTTTTCTTCACCAGGGAAGTAATTCTTCTGTCATCCACCACTGTTTTTTTCCGTGATCTTCTGGGTCTTTTGAGGTTGCTGAGCTCTCCGGTGCTTTCTTTCTTTTTAAGACTGTTCCAAACAGTTGATTTGGCCACACCTCATGTTTTTGCAATCTCTGATGGGTTTCTTCTGATATTTCAGCCTAATCATGGCTTGCTTCACTGATAGTGAGCTCTTTGGATCTTATATTGAGAGTTGACAGCAACAAATTCCAAATGCAAATGTCACACCTGGAATCAACTGCAGACCTTTTACCGGCTTCATTGATGAGGTAACGAGGGAATAGCCCACACCTGTCCATTAAAATCGCTTTAGAGTCAATTGTCCAATTACTTTGGTCCCTTAAAAAGTGGGAGGTACATAGAGAAACTGTTGTAATGTCTATACTGTTCACCTGATTTAACACTTCTTGCTAGTTTCATCTCAAATCCATTGTGCTGGTTTATAGAGCCCAAAATATGAGAATTGTGTCTATGTCCCAATAGATGTGGACCTGACTGTACATTTAGGGTGTTGCTTAGACCTGATTGCTGTTGTGTGAATTCCCAAGCAGACAGATTGTCATATGTGCTTTGCGATCTAGAAGCATGCACAGTCTGATAAAGTAGTTCAAGAATTAAAAATCTAGTCATAATTAGTCAAAAGGTAAGTGAGCCTTGCTCGCAATCTTACAATCCTTTCTATGGGACAGAGATCCGGATAGCCTCATCTGGTGCTGAGTGAGTGCACGTGACAATCATGCATGCACAGTAAAAGATGGCCATACACTACTGCGATATATCAACTCTGATTTTAACCGATTTATCAGCCCAGTCAGTTTGGATAAGGTAAAGTTTGCCCAAATCAGACTAGTGTATGGGCACCTTAACACTATCAGAAGGTATGCAGCAGTGTAAGCATTTACAGTTACTAATCAGCATGTTAGATATTGCAGGACTGCTGCTTTTTGGAGTAATACTGTATTGTTCCTGTAAATCAGCCACTGAAAATTGCTTCACGTCAGATTACTAATGTGCATGCTCCGTATTTATTATAAAATAGTTTGCTTAGTGATATGGTTTACACTTACTGACCCTACATAATCATCAGATGATTGCATGGTTTCCTTCCTCTAGCATGCTCTGAATTAGCACTGAGACAACAATAGTATTATCCCATGAACTAAGCCAGAGATTCCCAAACATTTTTGAATCATGGCACCCTAGAGCAGGGATGTTCAAACTGGTTGGGATCATTAGGTTTACAACAACTAGGTCGACATGGGTTAAGGTTGACACAAGCAATAGGTCGACATGTGCTAGGTCAACAGTCAAAAGGTCAACCTGGGGTTTTCCCCTGTTTTTTTTTACCTGAATGTCGACATGGACAGTTTCAAGTGCACCGCATGCCCTTGCTTCAATCGCAATGCTTCGTGCATGGTGCCTCGCTGTGCTCGGCACACTATTTTATTCTCTCACCACGCCCTAGTGGATGGTAGGGCATGAAATACCACCTGTCGGCAAAAAACCCCATGTCGACCTAGACCCATGTCGACCCAATGCTTGTCGACCTAGTTGTTGTAGACCTAATGACTGTGTCCTTTCCAAACTATGGCCCTCCAGCTGTTGTGAAACTACAGTTCCTATCATGCCTTGCCACAGTTTTGCTATTGGGAATGCTAAAACTATGGCAAGGCATGCTGGGATGTGTAGTTTCACAGCAGCTGGAGGGCCATAGTTTGGATGTGCCAACCCTAGAGCATCACATTTTTATTAAGGCACCCCTAGGTCAAATGTTTGATATCTCTTTCACACAGAAAGTGAAATTCCTAGGTGAATTGAATTAAATATATTGAGTCCTTTTTCTGTTTGAAAGGGTTGATCCGGATCTTAAACTGCAGTAGGCCATTGTCTGAGATCCGAATTGACCCTTTTACACAGGAGAAAACATAGTGTAATATATCAAATCTCTGGGTCTAAATTTAACACCTGGAGATTTGCTCTCCTGTGTGAATGGAAGTCAGACAGCGGCGGCTGAATAACCCGGCGTTTCAAATGTCGGGTAATTAGTTACCGGGTTATTCGGATGACGCTGTCTGAAAGCGGTGTCATTGAGAAATTCATATTAAAAAAGTAGATTGTGTTTATAGATCATAGTTACAGATTGAGCCCCCATCATTCAGCCGGGAGATAGCAAATTGCACGCCCTGTCATATGGTGCTCCCTGTTGAGCCACTGCCGCCTCACTAAGGCCCCTTTCACATGCTCCGGGTCCTGCCGGGCGGCGAAACCCTGCACGGCCAAGAAGCCGTGCCGCACACAGAAGTTTACAATGGTAGGGATGGCCACAGCCCAGCAGCCGTCCCTTCCAGTGGTGACATCCAGCTGTAACCATTCTGGTGAGCCCTGGAGATGAATGACATGGGCTCCATCTGTTTGTGGTGAGGGACAAGATTTGCTTCTGTTTGGGTTTTGCCTGTTACATTGGCCATAAATAATATGAATTGATCCTAGTCCACCAACCCAAGGCACCTGACCTGAGGCACCCCAGGGTGCCTAGACACGCCGTTTGGGAACCACAAGAGTGAGTAACTCTAAAAACAATTATAAGCAAGCAGCCCTTAAAAGGGCCTTCATGCAGACACCACGCCCTTCTGCTTTTTAGGTGCGATCTCGGACCCAAAAGAGACTTGTGTGCAGGCAGCCTTCCAGAATGTTCTCTATTAATGGGGCCTAGACACGTAGCAATTTAGGGGAATTTTCTAAGCCATCTCAATAGCTTATGCAGCTACATTGACCAGTGTGTAGGAGCCATAGCAATGCAGTTATAATCCCGACACTTTTTCCCTCTGTGGGTGTCCACAACACCCATAGAGGGAGAATAAATTAGTGTGCCAAGTGTAGCGAGGGGGGGGTCTACGCTTGGCACACTTATTTATTAGGGGGACGACGATTTACGTTCCCCCCCCCCCCCCCCCCCCGTCAGGATTTCGGTGGTCGGGATTTTGAATGCCGGGATTTCGTATCAATCCCCGATGCACAGCACCACCTGTCACAATCTACCGGCAATTAATATCCAGCATGCTGGATAAATCAATAATTGCTGGCCCTGACAGACCACTCCAGTGCACATCGTTATGCAGAGTATTTTGAGCGGTTTAGCAATGCTCATCAGCACATCTCCACATGTGTAGGCAGCAGTGTAGCTAGGTGCTATGGTGCCCGGAGTAGGGGCATATTTTGCGCCCTCCCGGTAATGAATTGGGGGCATGGCTAACGTGGTGGTATGTTACATTAAAAAAAAAAAAAAAAAAATCGGTACTAGTTTCACGGCGGCAGATGCGATTTCGATTTTTGACCTGTTCATTACCCCACTATCCACTACACATGGAGTTGATTTCATATAGTGTGGCGAGCGGGGTAATGAACAGGTCAAAAATCTCATCAAATCGGATGCGATATCGCATGCGAACTCATGCGATATCTGCCGCCGTGAAACGAAACAAGTACTGAAAAAAAAATATATAAGAAGCTGTAACGGAATGTACCGCGCGATACAAGACGCTGTAACGGAATCTGCCGCGCTATATGCAGTAAATATATATATATATATATATATATAAGAAAGCACTTACCCCCTCTTACAGGAAAGGATTGGAACCAGCACACGGATATGAAGTGAAAGAAAAAACGTGGTTTATTGTACAAGCATTATTGCACAACAGACAGCTGTTCACCTGACAGCCGTTTCAACTGCATGGCAGCAGTTTTCATCAGATGAAAACTGCTGCCATGCAGTTGAAACGGCTGTCAGGTGAACAGCTGTCTGTTGTGCAATAATGCTTGTACAATAAACCACGTGTTTGCTTTCACTTCATATCCGTGTGCTGGTTCCAATCCTTTCCTGTAAGAGGGGGTAAGTGCTTTCATGTTTCTCATATGTACCTGGCACCGGACTATTAACAATTACCTGCATTGAGTGCCATCCTGTGACACCTCATTATATATATATATATATATATATATATATATATATATATATATATATACACATATACACATATACACATACACACACACACACACACATATACAGCACAGCAGGGTGGCAGCAGAAGCCAGAGATATTCATATATATATATCTCCCCTCCCCCGGGCCCCACCAATCCCCCAAACCCCAAGTTTATTAACATAATTAATTAGCTGTATAAAAAAAAATCCACCTTGAATAATGATAATAACTGATTACAGCAGGGCACGGGCGGCAGCAGAAGACCTCCTCCTCCAGGCTACAGCCAGCGCTTGGGATGGCTGAGGACGCTGCTGTAGCCAGGGAGGAAGGAGTCACTCTGTGTAGCAGGGGCAGGTGACTCTGGCTGGGAGGAGTCTGGAATTCTGCGCTACCTGGAAGCCAGCCCGAGCAGCAGCAGCAACTTGGAGAGGAGTGAGTGACACTCAGCCGCCCAGCCTCACCGTCCGTGACATTTGGTGGCAGGGACCGGGTGAGCAGGGCAGCCACCAGCGCCCACTGCTCGTTAGTACTATTAGTATGATCTTAGTTACTAGTGAACCGGATCATTTGCGGTGGGGGGTGGGCCGGCGGCACCATTCGGCGCCCGGAGCTTGAGCTCCACTGGCTGTGCCCTTCCTAAACCTGTGTGTAGGCCCCATTAGAGGGAGAGTTTTATCCCCTATATTATCCCATAGTTTATAGTGGATAGGGGACAATTGAACACAGATATTTTGTGCTTGTCATAGTCCTTTAAAAATATGCATATTGACATACAATATCAAGGTACCGGCCAAGTATTCTGTGCACTTGCAAACATTTGTTTAACATCTGGCTTCTAAAGGTCTCATCTGCAGAGTTCTTATCCCAGGGATAGTGGCATGCAGTAATGAAGCCCAGTAACTGGAGCTGACAGTCCACGGCTTTGCTTGTTATCAGTTTCAGGGTGGGGGTGGGGTTGGGATGGAATCCAGCAGTGATCATTTTCCATTTGTGAATATGATCAAAGCTAATTGGAAGAAAGAGAGGACATCCACTCTTCCTGCAGCGAACCTCATTTGTCCTCAGTGTCTGGCAGTGGGGGGTCCAGAATAATTCATTCTAGAAAGGTTTTTCTTAAGTGAATCACAGAGGAACATTTGCAATTTAAAACATGTAAAAAAAATGATTTCTAGTTTTCTAAGCAGCAGCTGCCTGTGTGATTCTATTCTGTGCTTCCGTACAGTTACAAGATGGGATTTAGTAAAGGAAAATAATGGTTAAGCCATGATAGACAAGAAATATTGTGTTCTTCTACATTTTACCAATTCAGATCGGATACATTTTCAAGGGTGTGGTATATTTCCCCGACAGTCGGAATAAAGACAGTCATTACTCAGACGTTGGAATCCCGACTGCACAGCGTGGGGAGCGCAATCAAGCCCTTTGCGGGCTCGCTGCGCTCGCCACGCTGCGGGCACGGTGGTAAGCTGCGCTTGCCACTTATTTTATTCTCCCTCTATGGGGGTCGTGGACCCCCACGAGGGAGCAGTCGGGATTCTGACGTCGGAGGAATGACTGTCGGAATCCCGACTGTCGTGGAGCCGTCCGGCACCCATTTTCAATACGTTCAACAAATTAAGGAGACCTAGAGTTTGGTACAGAAAAACTGAAAATAACCAGGGAATATGAAAGATCTACTGAGCTCCGGTGCAAGAGGACGTAGTCAGATGGGAGCCTTCATGCTGGGACATCTGCTGAATAGGACCATGGCAATGCCAGCTTGGGGGTTGTTGCTACACCTTCTTACTTCATGCCCCCCTCTCAGCCTCTGGAATTACATATATTATTACAACAGGAGTATTTAGGGTGGGGGTATGGGCTATCCTAATTTAAGCGCAACGGAAATATATAAGAAACTAAATGAATTGGGTGGACCACTGAAATAAGTCAATGAGAAAGAGAAAGCTATTAAAGTACCAGCTCCTGTCCATTTTTCAAATACAGCCTGTAACATGGCATTTATCTTCTCCACAGCTTAGTAATAGATCCCTTATGTTTCAATATCCTGGAACTGGTCAAGATTTTATCCAGCTGCAGCAAAATCAACCATTAGACACATATCTCCCAATTCTGAAATCCCAAATAACAGGACACCCGTGCGCACCTGAATTTTTGGTCTTAAGGGGAAATGGCCAGCGCACTATGTAAGCTGCTGGCCATACTCCAAGCTTCACAGATAGCATCTATTACTCTCTGCTCTACTGAGACTCCCAACAGCCCCCACTGTGGGACACTGCCGGCCCTAGGCAAGACAAGGGACCGTACCAAATACGGGATTGTTTCCAGGTCACCCGGTAGGTGAACTGTATATCCGCGGATGAACTGGAAAACAAGAAGAGTGGGATTCAGACTACAGTGTTTGAAAGTTGTGATCTAGTATGTAGCTGATGATGGACCCTTGATTATAACACAGTATGAAGCCAAATAATGAAGAAACAAATAGTTCATTTAACAGGAATGTGAATTCCAAGAGAAAATTAATGTTGGGTAATGGATAATTACCTTAATGAAACTTTTTTAAATAACACTGGGGTGGGGGGTTGGGGGGGGGGGGGGGGTAAATACAGCTAGTGCTGTATGGCAATGTACAAGAAGAACAGTGGAACACACACAAAAAAAAAAAAAAAAAACCACCACTCACCAAAGTTCCCAATTCCTACAGTGGTGAGTGTACCCCTGTGGGCCAGTCCAACCTTGCAGCTTACTCAACTATCCCCATCATTTCTAAAATACCCAATTTCATGGTCCTCCCTTCGTTTCATTAAGTGCAATTCTTGCCTAAACACATGAGAAAGCAGACAGTTCACCAAACAGGTCTATAAATGCCATTGGTCCAGATCTTATACATATTTTTACTAGGTTCTACTTCAGTTCAATTCAGTGATATTAGGTTGCTACTTCTAAAAATGGAACATTTCTTAACTTAACCCCCCCCCCCCCCCTTGGTATGCAGATAAAGACACATTTACACTAGCAAGCCACACATTTTAATGATCAGAATCTGCTTGCAAGTTCTATTGCATCCTGTTGGGCTGCAAATGCATTTTCCCCGAAAAAAACTTTCAAAATGACAGCGGTCAGAGTTCTGCAAGTGAACACACTCACCACTTCAGTACTCTGGGTACTTATAATTTTTTCTGTGATTTTATAAAATCCACGCTACACCAAGTTCTTTTTGGTACTTTTAAACTCCTAAGAGTCTAAACAAAATTACCTATTTAATATTCAAAAACTTCCATATCTTTGTTTTATTTATTTATTAACAGTTTCTTATATAGCGCGCACATATTCTGCAGCGCTTTACTGAGAATATTTTGAACATTCACATCAGTCTCTGCCCCAGTGGAGCTTACAATCTATATTCCCTACCACATGTGTACACACACACACACACACACACACACACACACACACACACACAGACATTCTAGGGTTAGTGTTGTTGGGAGCCAATTATCCTACCAGTATATTTTTGGATTCTGGGAGGAAACCAGAGTACCCGGAGTAAACCCACGCAAGTACGGGGAGAATATACAAACTCCGCACAGTTAGGGCCATGGTGGGAATGGAACCCATGACCTCAGCACTGTGAGGTAGTAATGCTAACCATTACACCATCTGTACTGCCCGTACTGTTTTGATGATATTGGAACTTACACCCCTGATGAAGTAGTCATGACGAAACGTGTTGGGTTTCATCAAGCACTGACTGTTAACCCCTTCCCGACAATTGACGTACATTTACGTCATGGTCGGGAAGTACTTCCCGACACATGGCGTAAATGTACGTCATGGCTTGTAACTGTCACCGCGTCTATAGACGCGGTGACAGTTTCAACATGTCTGCTGTCCCTGACAGCAGACATGTCCGTGCATGCCCAGGGGGGGCTGCGATGCCGCCCCCCCGTCGGCGATCGCTGTGATTGGCTGTTCAGTGTGAACAGCCAATTACAGCGTTTTCTGTGTCACCGGCGAATAACGTTCGCCGGTGACACGCGATCGGAGGTGATTGGTGCTGTAAAGTACAGCACCAATCACCGCGGGGTGTAAGGGTGACACTGGTGTCACCCCACCTCACCCCGCCCGCCCCCAAAGGCCGTGATTGGTTCGTCAGACCGACGGACCAATCACAGCCAAGGAGGGGGATTTAAACTAACGGTGACTGCACTGCAGACGCCATTCCGGTCTGGAATTGCGTGCAGTGCGGTCACCGTGCCTAGCTGCCGCAGTATACTGACCTGAACCTTGCCAAATACTTACCTGATCCTTGCAAATACCTTGCCTGATCACTGCTTCATCACTGCTTGTAGTGTGCTGGATGCTTCCTGGATCCTGTTACTTGTGACTTCCTGTGTTGTGAACTTGTGCTGCTGCAGTGTAATAGCGTTAGATAGAGAGAGATAGAGAGAGATAGTGTCAGAGAGTGCTATATTTTGTGCTGCTGCAGTGTGATATAGTTATAGAGACATAGAGAGAGAGAGATAGAGAGAGATAGAGATAGAGAGGCCTAGTGACAGAGAGTGCTATATTTTGTGCTGCTGCAGTGTGATAGTTATAGATAGAGAGATAGAGAGAGATAGTGACAGATTGTGCTATATATTTTTTATATAACTGACTGCTGCCCCCCCTTTTGTGCTGATCAGTATAAATTAACTGATCAGCAACTTTTTGGGGGCGCAGGTTTTTTTTTATATATATATATATATATATATATATATATATATATATATATATATACCTGTCACTGCTGCTGCTGCAGTGTCATAGAGTGTTAGATAGTGAGAGATAGAGAGAGATAGTGACAGAGAGTGATAGAGAGTGCTAAATTTTGTGTCTGCTGCCCCCGCCTTTTGTGCTGATCACTATATCTGAGGTGATCAGCAACTTTTTGGGGGTGCAGAGGTTTTTTTTTTTTATATATACCTGCCAGTTGCACTGTCAGTTGCACCAAAGGTTGTGCACCTGCTGCCCCTCACTGGTAATCAGTGTCGCATCACTGATCACCTTTTTTTTTTTTGTGTGTGCTGTGGGGTCTTTTTTTAATTTATTTTTTTACACACACTGTGATTTTGTGGGTGTCCTGTGGCCGCTGTGCGCTGATCAGTGACGTACATCACTGATCATCTTTTTCGGCACAGGGTTGATCTATTTTTTTTTTTTTTGATCAAATTCCTGTTGCCTTTGAGCGCTGTTCAGTGACGGACGTTACTGACCAACATCTGTGCTCAATTTTTGGCGCAGGACCTTTTTTTTTTTTTTTTTTTTAACCCCTTCAATTTTTTTTTTTAACCCCTTCAATTTTTTTTTTTTAACCCCTTCAATTTTTTTTTTTTTTTTTAACCCCTTCAATTTTTTTTTTTTGTATAAAGTATTTTTTTTTTCTGCACTACATACACACTACATACCCCCCGGGTTGAAATAAAGTTTGTACCCCCCCTACACTATACACGCGTTGAAACATTTCACTACCAGTAACACAAAAATAAAAATGGCATCCCAAATGTCATCCCAAATGTCATCCCAGTCATCCAGAAGAATGTATTCAGCGGAGGAGGCATATGCCATGCTTGCTTCTGACTCTGACACAGCCAGTGATGCAAGCGGGGAATTTGAAGGATTCGCCTTAAGCTCCTCTTCCTCCTCTGGTGATGAGGGACCCCCTCAAAGACGCCCCCGTAGAGCAGCTGAGACCCCCCCCCCAATAATTGATCTCGTATGGACCCCACCACCAGACAATTTTGAGCCCCAGGTTCCTGAGTTTTTGGCCATGCCAGGAATCCAATTTGATTCCACAGGTCTCAGAGAAATTGACTTTTTCAAATTATTTTTCTCTGATGATTTTATAAATTTAATGGTGGACCAAACTAATTTATATGCCCAGCAGTTTATTGCTCAAAACCCCACGTCATCATTTGCTAGGTGGACCCCTGTAGATGCAGTAGAGATGATGACGTTTTGGGGTCTGGTGTTTCATATGGGCATAGTAAAAAAGCCAGAAATTAGGCAATATTGGAGTACAGATGTTCTGTACAGCACCCCATTTTACCGTATGGCCATGCCCCGGGCTCGATTTGAGACGATCCTTAAATTTTTGCATTACAACGATAATGCACAGTGCCCACCCAGAGATGATCCCACCTTTGACCGGCTATTCAAAGTCAGGCCGGTCATTGATCATTTCAGTGCCAAATTTGAAGACATGTACATCCCAGATAAATTCATTTGCATAGACGAGTCCCTTATACATTTTAAAGGAAGGGTTAAATTCCGCCAGTACCTTCCCAGTAAGAGGGCAAGGTATGGCATAAAAATGTATAAGCTGTGTGAAAGCACCTCAGGGTACACTCACAGGTTTAGGGTATATGAAGGGAAGGATTCAAGAATTGAACCACCAGAATGCCCCCCCTCCCTCGTAGGTGTTAGTGGAAAAATTGTCTGGGATTTAGTGCACCCCTTCCTGGATAAAGGTTATCACCTCTATGTGGATAACTTTTACACTAGCATCCCCCTGTTTAAGGCCCTTGGTTCAAGAGGTACAGCAGCTTGCGGTACTGTGCGCAAGAACCAAAGAGGCCTCCCAAAAACGCACATTGCCCAAGTAATGAGAAGGGGTGAAAGCAGGGGAATATGCACCGAAAATATGTTGTTGGTCAAATATAAGGACAAGAGGGATGTCCTTATACTGACAACAATTCACGGAGACAGTACCACCTCCGTCCCTGTACGAGGTACCAGTACCCACACCTCAAAACCTAATTGTATCCTGGATTACAATAGGTACATGGGCGGAGTGGATCTTTCAGATCAGGTACTGAAGCCGTACAGTGCCCTGCGGAAAACAAAAATCTGGTACAAGAAGCTGGCCGTGTATATCATCCAGATGGCACTGTATAACGCTTACGTGCTATTCCGTTCTACCGGCCAGAGGGGGACATTTATGCACTTTCAAGAGGAAGTCATAAAGGGCCTAATATTTGGGAACCAGCAGGCAGAGGGCCCCAGTACTTCTAGTACTGGCCCCCGTATTGTACCAGGGCAGCATTTTCCTGATGAAATCCCCTCCACTGGAAAAAAGGGCAGGACACAAAAAAGGTGCAAAGTTTGCTATAAAAAGGGAATAAGAAAGCAAACTATTTTCCAGTGTGACACTTGCCCCGACAAACCCGGCCTATGTATAAAGGAGTGTTTTAAAATATACCACACATCTATGGATTATTAGGTTCATAATTTCACCGTGCTTCGGGGGTCTTGCTAATGCCACATAGCACCCACCATTCATTCCACCAGAATCTGAGCCGCAAAATCCAAAAATCACTCCTTCCCTTCTGAGTCCTGCCATGCACCCAACTGGTATTTTTTGGTCACATGTGAGGCATTGCCGTACTCGGGAGAAATTGGGGCACAGATTTTGGGGTGCTTTTTCTCCTTCATACCTTCTGAAAATGAAAAAATTTGAGCCAGAACTGCATTTTTGTGTAAAAAAAATGTAATTTTTCATTTTCACTGCCCACTTGTATCAAAATTGGTGAAACCCCTGGGGGTTTGAAATGTACACTATACCCCTAGATGAATTCCCTGAGGGGTGTAGTTTGCAAAATGGGGTCACTTGTGGGGGGGTTCCACTGTATTGGTGCTTTGGGGGTCTTGCTAATGCGACATAGCACCCACCATCATTCCACCAGAATTTGTGCTGCAAAATCCAAATATCACTCCTTCCCTTCTGAGTCCTGCCACTTTTTGGTCACACATGAGGCATTGCCGTACTCGGGAGAAATTGGGGCACAGATTTTGGGGTGCTTTGTCTCCTTCATTCCTTCTGAAAATGAAAAATTTTGAGCCAGAACTGCATTTTTGTGTAAAAAAATGTAATTTTTCATTTTCACTGCCCACTTGTATCAAAATTGGTGAAACCCCTGGGGGTTTGAAATGTACACTATACCCCTAGATGAATTCCCTGAGGGGTGTAGTTTGCAAAATGGGGTCACTTGTGGGGGGGTTCCACTGTATTGGTGCTTGGGGGGTCTTGCTAATGCGACATAGCACCCACCAAAATTCCACCAGAATCTGAGCTGCAAAATCCAAAAATCACTCCTTCCCTTCTGAGTCCTGCCATGCACCCAACTGGTATTTTTTGGTCACATGTGAGGCATTGCCGTACTCGGGAGAAATTGGGGCACATATTTTGGGGTGCTTTTTCTCCTTCATACCTTCTGAAAATGAAAAATTGAGCCAGAACTGCATTTTTGTGTAAAAAAATGTAATTTTTCATTTTCACTGCCCACTTGTATCAAAATTGGTGAAACCCCTGGGGGTTTGAAATGTACACTATACCCCTAGATGAATTCCCTGAGGGGTGTACTTTGCAAAATGGGGTGACTTGTGGGGGGGTTCCACTGTATTGGTGCAACATAGCACCCACCATTCATTCCACCAAAATCTGTGCTGCAAAATCCAAAAATCACTCCTTCCCTTCTGAGTCCTGCCATGCACCCAACTGGTATTTTTTGGTCACATGTGAGGCATTGCCGTACTCGGGAGAAATTGGGGCACAGATTTTGGGGTGCTTTTTCTCCTTCATACCTTCTGAAAATGAAAAATTTTGAGCCAGAACTGCATTTTTGTGTAAAAAAATGTAATTTTTCATTTTCACTGCCCACTTGTATCAAAATTGGTGAAACCCCTGGGGGTTTGAAATGTACACTATACCCCTAGATGAATTCCCTGAGGGGTGTAGTTTGCAAAATGGGGTCACTTGTGGGGGGGTTCCACTGTATTGGTGCTTGGGGGGTCTTGCTAATGCGACATAGCACCCACCAAAATTCCACCAGAATCTGAGCTGCAAAATCCAAAAATCACTCCTTCCCTTCTGAGTCCTGCCATGCACCCAACTGGTATTTTTTGGTCACATGTGAGGCATTGCCGTACTCGGGAGAAATTGGGGCACATATTTTGGGGTGCTTTTTCTCCTTCATACCTTCTGAAAATGAAAAATTGAGCCAGAACTGCATTTTTGTGTAAAAAAATGTAATTTTTCATTTTCACTGCCCACTTGTATCAAAATTGGTGAAACCCCTGGGGGTTTGAAATGTACACTATACCCCTAGATGAATTCCCTGAGGGGTGTACTTTGCAAAATGGGGTGACTTGTGGGGGGGTTCCACTGTATTGGTGCAACATAGCACCCACCATTCATTCCACCAAAATCTGTGCTGCAAAATCCAAAAATCACTCCTTCCCTTCTGAGTCCTGCCATGCACCCAACTGGTATTTTTTGGTCACATGTGAGGCATTGCCGTACTCGGGAGAAATTGGGGCACATATTTTGGGGTGCTTTTTCTCCTTCATACCTTCTGAAAATGAAAAATTTTGAGCCAGAACTGCATTTTTGTGTAAAAAAATGTAATTTTTCATTTTCACTGCCCAGTTGTATCAAAATTGGTGAAACCCCTGGGGGTTTGAAATGTACACTATACCCCTAGATGAATTCCCTGAGGGGTGTAGTTTGCAAAATGGGGTCACTTGTGGGGGGGTTCCTAAATTTTAGCATCTTATGGTGCCTAGAAACCTACATGGTGCCTAAAAAATAATCTCATAAAAAGGAGGCTCCAAAATCAAGTAGGTGCTCCTTCTATTATGAAGCCTGTGGTTTGGTCAACGTGCACACTAGGGCCACATATAGGATATTTATGAAAACAAAAGAATTAGGGGAATCAATTTTTAGTCACATTTCTCTAGTAAAATGTACTGTGTTCCTTAGAAAAATGTATTAAAATTGCAAATAAAATGAAATTTTGAAATTTCACCTACACTTTGTTTTAATTCCTGTGAAACACCTAAAGGGTTAACAAACTTCCAAAATGCTGTTTTGAATACTGTGAGGGGTGCAGTTTTTGAAATGGTATCATTTATGGGGGTGTCTCACATACAAGTCCCTCAAAGTCACATCAGAACTGAACTGGTCCCTAAAAAAATCAGTGTTTGAAATTTTCTTGAAAATTTGAGAATTTGCTATTCATATTGTAAGCCTCCTAGTGTCCAAAAAAATTAAAAGGAAGTTGAAATAATGATGGAAACATAAAGTAGACATATGGTCTATGTTAGTTATTAACTATTTTGAGTGGTATGATTATTTGTCTCACAAGCAGAAAATTTAACATTTTGCAAATTGCTAAATTTTCCATTTTTTTTACGACATTTTGGTATTTTTCACAAAAAAACACAGACTGTATCGACCCAAATTTACCACTAATTTGAAGTACAATGTGTCACGAAAAAACAATCTCAAAATCACTGGGATAAGTAAAAGCAAAAAAAGTTATCCCCACTTAAGTGAGACATGTCAGATTTGAAAAAAAAGGGCTCTGTCAGGAACGCAAAAACTGGCTCTGTCAGGAAGGGGTTAAATGGAGTGTTAGGATAAATGCATTTGTTTTAGGTTATGTTTTAATAAATACATTATATGGAAACAAATTGTGTAATAATGTTCCGTTGAGAAATCACTCCCATTTAAGTGGTAGATACCTCTGAGCTCGCTCTATTCTTTGTATTTCTGTTTCTTGAACCGGTAATTTAAAACTGGTGCTTTCACACTGCAGCTATAACAGTTTTGAAAAAGTAAATAAAAAAAATCAAATAAAAATAATTAAATCAAAATTACCGGGTTATAGCTGCAGTGTGAAAGGGGTATGACTCTGTAGGAGCCCTGACATGCTCAGCGCTGCCTCTGGTAAAAACCCTCCCATGTTGAGGACACTGTTACTGCTGGGCCTGAGAAGCATATGATGAGCTCCACCAATCAGCACAAGCCTCTCATCCTCTGGCCTCCTATGTAAAGTCTCATGGTACTTAGTCTACTCCCAGTAATGCACCGCACACTTCTGCAGTCAGTGTGCCTTGGCTCCCAATGCTCAGCACCATTAATCATTGTCACATTGGCAGGTAGGTGAAGCTGCAGCACTATCCCACACCCATGCACAAAACCTTTAGCTAATTTTTTTGGTACTTGTGTATTATAGCGGTGCCCCCGATTTCCATCGCGCGATGTTTTAATCGCATCGCATGCCATGCACCCGATGGCATGCGATGCGACGCGATTTTTGCCCCCTATACGATGAAAGATTGTATAAGCACCCTAAAGGGTGCTTTTAAGCACCGTAATGGGTGCTTACAATGTGAAATGCACCCCCACGCCACCCCCCACTATAAACGTGAACCCGAAGCTGATGTTGACATGAGCCAAGGTTGACATGGGGTTTTTCTCTATTTTTTGATCTGCCAGGCAGTATTTCATGCACACATTGATTATTAATAGAGACAGGATTATATGCATTTGCATATTTTGCCCATTCTCACTGGTTATTGCATATTTTACCTAAAATCTAGTGATGGTGCATATTTTAGGCCCTGCCCTCTTCCCATCCGTGAGTCACAGCAATGCTTTGCCCTGCTGCTGCTGGCCAGGTAGTGGTAGAGTGTGCAGGCTGGGGCAATATGTGTGCAGTGTGGGGAACCTTGGATGTACGATATGTCTGAGACTACTCTAGGCTGCCAATCCATGTTGATAAAAGTCAGTCAGGGCGGATGCCATTACGAAGTTCCTGAACCTTTGCCTGCCCCTGGCTTGGGACTTTACACCAAGAGACAGAGTTCTGCAGCAGAGGAGGAGGGCAGAAGGGTTGTGACATCACGCGGCGGATAAAATGCTGTGTCATGGTGAGTATGCGGCGCAGGGAGGAAGCCTTCCACTGCACCGCCCTCACACGCTATGCTGACATTTGATTCATCGGCGCTGGAGATGAGGGTCCGTGCAGTTGATGCAAGAAGAGCTTTGGTAAGAGCTGCAGTATGCTGTAGCAGCCAGCATACTGACATCTGCAGATGCTGTGGGCCTATTTTTGAGGTTTATTTGCAACTAATTGTATGCTGATTTTTAAATAAATAAGTTAAAAATTACTTTTTTATTATTTAATGTAGCATATTTTAACACTTTTCATGCATATTTGAAGTCTTTTTCATGCATATTTCAAGCTTTTTTGTTGCATATAACATACCTCCCAACTGTCCCGCTTATCGCGGGAACGTCCCGATATTTTGGGACATTCCCGCGTCCCTCCCGCCGCCGGCAGTGTCCCGCTGCGGGAGGGGGGGGGGGGGAGTTGGGAGTCCCCCCCTGTGGTCCGTGAATAGACACTGTGCGCATAGCGTCTATTCTTGCAGGCAGGGGGGCTTGCCAGCAGCTCATAGAGCTTTTTGGCATGCCGCAGAGCGGTGAAAAAGGGGGCGTGGCCTCTCGGCAGTGCCGCTATTATAGGACACGCCCCTTCCCAATAGGTCACTCCCCCAAAAAATTGTTGCGCGCCTCCGGCGCACACCCTGTCCCGGCATGTCCAGAAGTTGGGAGGTATGATATAATCATGTCTCTAATTATTAACAATACAGATGGTCACCAACCCTAGCCCTCGAGAGCTGACAACAGTTCACATTTTCCAGACAACCTAGCTGCTGCACAGCTGCACAGCTGCACTCATTAATTACTGACACATTTTAAAAGATACACAGATGGAGCTAATTAGCTCACTTGTGATTCTGTGAGGAGACCTGCAAAACATGCACTGTTGGTAGCTCTTGAGGACTAGGGTTGGCTACCCCAGGTCTATACAGTATAGGCTCTTTCCAACATTTAATTAAGATAAGTGATCAGGAAAAGGTTAAACAAAATAAATAAATACACAAACCTAAAAGAACTAGTACTGTACTTTCTACACTCACATTCTCCTACTTCATGGTAAGCTACTGTCTGGTCCATTGTGATGTTTGAGGGCTCAGATCACACATACAATAAATGTGGTAGAAGAAGCTGCTACACTAGGCATGTGCAGCAGCTCTGCCCTGTCCTTTACACTGCATGATGTGGTGGCAGCCAGGGCTGGCGCTACCCACTCAGCAGCTCCTGCAAAGCAGGGAGGCACCATGCTGAAAAGGCGCTGTCTCCCTCCCTGCTCTGCTAAAGCTGCCTCAGCCCTCACGGTCACTGCCTCCTGTATGCCACCCACAGCGCCTGTCTGACAGCGGGCGGCAGTATGGAGAGGCTGAGCAGCTCCCTGCACCGGATACTTGTGCTGAGGCATGTAGCGCTGTTTGTGAATGCCTGGATGACATGTCATGTCCGGATCCGCCCCCTACCCATTGCTCCCTGCGCCTGTCAGCTGTCAATCAAATGACAAACAGGCAGCAGCGCCGCCTCCCCTTCCTTCCCTCTTCTCAGTGTGCTGTGCCAGTGCCACTGCCAGTCTTCAAAACTCCGCCCCCTCTATCTCCTCCCCTCTTCTTCCATCTCCTCCTTCTCTCCCCTCCTTTCCCCTTCAGTCACCGGAGGGGTGTAATGGCGTCCTCAGCGCCCTGCCTACGCAGATAGAAGAGGAGGGACTGCACAAGCGTTAAACAGCAAATGAACAGTCTTTTATTATACACGTTTATAACAAATTTTTTAATAATTGTAGATTTTTTTTATATTAATTTAGACACTTTTTAAATAATGGGTTGGGTTATGTGCCTCAAGGTGGCCATACACGCTGCAATCGGGCGTCGCAACGCACAGTACAAAAATGATGTGCTGCACATACTTTTTGTACTGCTTTCGGATCGCACCGCACACACATTGCATGCATGCTGTGCGATGCAATCTAGCACATAACGTATGCGATTCTCGCAGCGTGTATGGGTACCTTTAGTGCCTGCAACATTTTGCGAACACAGCACTGAGATGGTGCATGCATACATGTAAATGCACCCGAGATCCTCCATAGGATTGCATGTTGCATACACTCCCACAATTGGGCTGCAGCTTGTTGCAATGGCAATGTGAAAGGGCGCAAAATGTATGGTTTGCAGGAAGGCGCCAGACACCCTAGCACCGGCCCTGGTGGCAGCTCTGCTGATCATATCAAATACCAGTGCTATTGTTGTCACAATTTAAGGCACTTGCTAAGAGGAGGGAAGTTTCTGGGCAACCAGATAACCGCCTGCATTTGCCTATGAGTACAGGCATTGAAGACAGCTTTCCAAACACAGATGGAGTCTCCTGTATCCAAAATGCCTAGGACCAGAAGTATTTTGGATATCAAACTTGTCCGTATTTTGGAATACCAGTATTCTATAATGCAATATACTGGGAATAAGACCCAAAGTCTAAACATGAACCATGTATGTTTCACATACACATAGCCCAAAGGTAATTTTACATATTATGGTCTGCTACATTTATTCATACATTCATTCTAGGGTTAATTTCGTTGGGAGTGAGTTAACCTACTAGTATATTTTTGGATTGTGGGAGGAAACCAGAGTACCCGGAGGAAACCCATGCAAGTACGGGGAGAATATACAAACTCTGCACAGTTAGGGCCATGGTAGGAATCAAACCTATGACCTCAGTGCTGTGAGGCAGTAATGCTAACCGCATACTTGCCTACCTGATCCTCTCCATGAGGGAGAAAATGGTCTGTTCCTGGACTTCCCTGGTAATGTATTATTGCCATCACCTGTGGTGAGCTAATTAAGAAAGGTGTTTTACCACAGGTGGTGGCAATCATACATTACCAGGGAAGTCCAGGAACAGACCATTTTCTCCCTCATGGAGAGGGTCAGGTAGGCAAGCATGGCTACAAAACTAAAAAGATTTCTGTCCAAGCTGTCTTTGGGAACAAAAATCTAGCAACATATGGGTGCCAATGACCATTAAAACTATTTGCTACCAAATACTAGAAAAATGGATATAAAAATAATAAGTTTTAATAAATCGGTTGAATTAAACGGCTTTAACCAATTTGTCTGAATGACTGTGGTCTGCTTTCTAGCATATAAGAGCAAATGAGTGTCATTGGCTCCCATACATTTTCCAGATTTTTGTTCCCACCTGACAGATAGATCTGTGTGTGCCCCAACTTTAGAGATTGATAAAGTGGAGAGAGAAAAACCATCTCTTAACCATAGTTTTCAAATACAGCCTGTATCATGACAGGAGCTGATCGATTGATACTTTATCTCTCTCAAAGGCCTAGTACATGCGCCCCTTTAAGATTTATCATGAATTAAACTAAAGCTGTGTACACACGGGGGCGATAGGGGCTGAAATCGCTGGAAATATGGTCGCTGGCGACCATATTGCCAGTGATGGGAGTGTGCCCCGGCGATAAATCGCCGGGTGCGCGCTCCTGTTTTCAGCCCCGTTCTAAAAAATAATATCACATCATAGCTTGCTCCTGCGACCAGCTGATTACCTCTGCGGCACCACATCTCTGGTCGCTGATGAAAAGGAGAAACTGAGCAATATATCTCCCCTGTGTGTACGGGGCTAAAGTCTGTTTCACCATATGCAGGCATCTAATCATAAAGAAAATTAATCAATGTCAAAAGATACAAAATGAAACAAAATATAAATATAGAGAGAGTTCTGATATGTCTTTACCAGCATCTTCATTTTCCGAGCCTGAGAACTAAATCAGGCAATATATTCATGAAGTCGAAGGGACGTCCCACCTTTAACCTGTTCATTGCCACATAATAAGCAAATAAAAAATGGCCATTTTCAGTATAGAAAATTAATATCACATCATAGATGACTTCTATATGTGAGATTGTGTCCACAAAGACGTGTATTAGAGTATATGTGAAGTACTTTCACAGTTAGATGCCCTAACCAAACAATCAAGGGTTATATATTACCAGGGCTATTTTTCAGTAGGCTCCAGCAGAAACTGAGGCCCTTATTCTAGTTCACTCTTTCTGACAAAATATTTCTAAAGCTGCCCATACACAGCCCGATGCAGGGCTGTGCGTTCCTTGCTTTGAGGTGCACGCTCCCGCGGCAACTTATCGCACAGTACAAAAAGTATGTGCTTGCACATACTTTTTGTACTTAGTTCTTATCACATTGCATGCACAACGCATGCACATGCAATGCAATGTGATGTGATCTGTGCTATTTAAGCCCACAACGCAAGCCCGTATCGGGCCGTGTATGGGCAGCTTTAGATGGACAAAACCATGTGCACTGCAGGTGAGGCAGGTGTAAAACCCCACCCAAATCTAATTATCTCTGAACAAGTAAAGGCCCCCATACACTACACGATTTGGGCCCGATTTCACCTGATTCTGGAGGATCGGGCTGAGAAATCGTGTAGGGTATGACATCCAATCTGATCCGATGCGCGGGCCCGTGCGCATCGGATCAGATCTGGATGTCGGACGGTCTGCACATAAGATAAATCTTATGTGCAGCCGGCATTGAGCTGGTCTGTGGGCGTGGGGACCGGAGAGCAGGGTCCGGTCCATGTGTGATGAGAGAGGGTAATCACCTAGCGGCAGGAGAGGTGGTGGGGAGCGGGGTCCGGTCCAGCTGCAGGAGGGGTAGTGAGCTAGTGTGTGGACTGGAGACTAGGTAACGGCACGGCGCATAATAACAGAGTCCGGGTAGCGGCGAGCGGGAGAATAGGAAACATCCTATTCAAAAGACTGGGCGGACGCTGATTGGCCGAGAGCTCAGCCAATCAGCGTCTGCCCTGCCCGCCCAGTCTTTTGAATAGGATGTTTCCTATTCTCCCGCTCGCCGCTACCCGGACTCTGTTATGCGCCGTGCGCTCCGTGCTCCCCGCCTGCAGCTGCCGCTACCTAGTCTCAGCTGGACGTGCTCCCCTCCTGCAGCTGGACTGGACCCCGCCACCTCTCCTGCCGCTAGGTGACTACCCTCTCTCATCACACATGGACCGGACCCTGCTCTCCGGTCTCTGGTCCCCGCTCCCCCAGACGGACCCTGACGCCCCCCCCCCCTCAAGCTCCCCCAGACCCTGCTCTCCCACAGCTCCCCCGGATTTACATGTAATAAATCGATCCGATTTATCACATGTAAAAAATGGCACATCAAGTGCCAAATCATATCAGGAGCTGCCGGGGGAGCTCAGGGGAAGTCGGGGCCGACATTAGGCCGACTTGTCCTTAGGACAAGTCGGCATAGTGTATGGGGGCCTTAACACCTGCCTCACCTGCAGTGCACATGGTTTTGTCCATCTAAGAAATATTTTGTCAGAAAGAGTGAACTAGAATAAGGGCCTCAGTTCCTGCTGGAGCCTACTGAAAAATAGCCCTGTATATTACTAATTATTTCGAGTGGACTGTACTGCACGTGGCTGCTCACCCAATGTTGGCATATATCCTATGTAAAACTCAGGGGATTTGAAGGTGTGTTCTGAAAACTTGCACTAAAATGTTTTGTGGTTTTTTTTCCACGTGCCAAACTGACACCTAAAATAGCATTAAATATTTATTTATTTTACTATTTATTTTTTAATAGAAGGAACACAAGCCCTGTGCTTTTCAGACTCTTACAAAAACAAAGCAAACATGCCAGCATGGATTTATGTATTGGTAATACAATCATGTGGATTGTCGAATTTGACAATCCAGCGGACATTTTCAACAATTCAGATTTAACTTTTTATAAAGTTGGATCTGCAAGTGCTTCAATGCCCCAGTGGAGCTTACAATCTATATTCCCTACCAAATCTACACGCACACACAGACACAGACATTTTAGGGTTAATGTTGATGGGAGCCAATTAACCTACCAGCATATGTTTGGATTGTGGGAGGAAACCGGAGTACCCGGAGGAAACCCACGCAAGCACGGGGAGAATATACAAACTCTGCACAGTTAAGGCCATGGTGGGAATCCACCATGATAACGTTTCAATAATATTTTGATATCAGCAGGTAAAGGCTGATATCAAAGTGCTATTTTCGTGCATCTATAACTATATGATTGACAATAAGAGGCCCCCCAGATGTTGCAAAACTACATATCCAATCAAGCACTGCAACCATTTCAGCATGGTCAAATAGCATAATATGGCAGGGAATGCTGGGATGTGTACTTCTACAACATCTGGGGAGCCACTTCTTGCCCAGCCCTGGAATTGATACCTTGTCACTGTGTGAAACGCCACTCCTGCTTTTCCCACCTGTTTCCCTTGTGCAATTATTTTTTTTTAAATTAAAGAATTGATTTAAGGAGGATATTTGTCAAAGCTTGGAGAGAAATAAAAGTGTGAGGAATAAAGTACTAGCGATTCAGCTTCTGCCTTAAGCTGGGACACACTTAATGATGACTACTCAACATTGCTGCCAAGGGACATGGAATGTGGCAATCGCATAAACACTAGATCAGTGGTTGCCAACCTTTTTTCTCTCCCGTACCCCTTGATTAGACTTTTCATTTATGAGTACCCCCTCCTTTTAATTTGAAATATCCACAGTACTTACGAGTGGAAGTGAGTAGTATGCATATCCTTTCGAACAGATCCCTCCTACCTCTATAACTACCTATAAATACCCAATTTTGTTCCTCTTAAGAAACTCTAAACTTGCAGGCATGTCCAACGTTGGCCCTCCAGATGTTTTGAAACTACACATCCCAGCATGCTTTGCAATAGTTTTAGCATTCTCTAATAGCAAAACTGTGGCAAAGGATGCTGGGATCTGTAGTTTCACAACATCTGGGGGGCCAACGTTGGACATGCCTGAAAGGAATAATAATAATAATTTATATAACAGGCATTATGGAAGTTATTGATCTGTGCTGGTGTGCAGAACATTGCAGAGAAAAGAAATGTTAGAGAATAGAGTCCGTTGTTTAAATAAAGGGCCAGGCAAAAAAAATGGGGACTATGTAAAAACCGGACCGGACTCCGGACCGCCGGACAGGACATCAAAATCTGCAGTCCGGAGCTTATAGGGTCCGGTCCGGGGGGTGTCCTGTTCGGGGGGTGTCTTGTCCGGGGGGTCCCTGTGATAGCTATCATCAGGGACATGGGGAAGGGGAGATTACAGCCTCCCCCGTGGTCCGGACCGTCCGGTTTTTGCTACATGCCCGGACCATACAGGGAGACTTTATTCTACCCCTCCTCCTCTACCTGGTGACAGGTGTCACAGGCAGAATCCCCAGACAGGACACCCCCGGACAGGACATCCCCCGGACCGGACGCTACAAGCTCCAAAATGCAGAGTTTGATGTCTGGTCCGGCGGTTTTGTCCTGGTCCGGTTTTTACCCATACCCAAAAAAACGTATGAACAACATCCCTGTTGTACACAGAGGTTGCAGAAAATTACACATATAAATTATGCCGGAATAACTCCATTAATATTACAGTATTTTTTAGATCATCAAAATAACCCATATTAGCGTGGAAATCAATTAAGTGAATTTGACCCATAATAGCAGCTTACTGTCCATAGGAGATGCAAATAAAAATGTCACACTAATTAATAGTAAATGCCTGTATATTATTATATTTATACAGTAGCAGCTGTTCTAGCTGTCAGTGTCACTTTTATTGCCACTTTAACAGATGCAGTTGAGGAGTTCAGTAACCAGATGTGCACACAGAACAATGCAGACACAAAGAGTCTCCAATATATTTTATTTCTTAAAGAATAGTTATATTGTCACTATACATTAAAACCCAGCAATCACTAACAAGTATATGAGACTCCAGTGAAGCTGTGCTCTCTTTCACTTGTGTTTCCCCTCCTCCACCCCCAATATATTATTTACAGCTCATATTACATGACTCCTATCAGATAACACTAAGGGACCATCTGCACTCTTCCCTTCTGCTCTCTCACACAGGACTGCGCCTTACTTACGGCCCTAGTGATTGGTCCGTATATCTCATCTCCGCCCACTCAGAGGCCACAGCGCCAATCAGAAGCGAGTTCTCTCCGCGCTGGATCCGGGCTTTCGTTGACGGACGAGGAAAATCCCTTAGCCAATTTAGGCCTCGCACCGTACTACGAGGTCAATATACGGGCCCCGCCCCGATTCTTCGATATATATCGATAGATGGACAACTGTCTCGGCAATATAGAGTAATTACGGGCGGTTATCGGTCGCGAACGTCAAGCTGCAGCATGTTACACATTCCCCGGGGCCTAGCACTTCATCCCGAGTGAAGCTTTGCAGACGGTCCCTAATATTTAGAACGCGGCTCCTTTAAGCGTGTAGCTGTCTGAGGAGATGCCTGCGCAACAGGAAAAAAAGTAATTTATCTGAAATAAAATATAATTAGTGACCGGGAGGTCTGGGGGGGCGACATGACTGCGGTAATATTAATGCGGCAGCCAGTATTTATTATTAGCTGGTTAGTGAAAGCGCGGGACCTGGGCGCCTTATTACATGCCGGCGGGATCGGTAGCGGTCCCGGGATAGTGTAATCCCGTGATCTGGCGGGCGGCAACCCTCTATCTAGAGCGGAACATGCCCGCTGGGCTGGGTGGCTCCCGGGGATCTGGGGGGGTGTCTCCCCGTGCAGGCATGTACCGGGGCAGCCCAGGACTGGGGTCCTTGTGACATGAGGTCCTATTTAGTCTGGGTCAAGCTCAGTACCGCTTCAGGAGGGAAACTTCAGGGGCTTTGTCCCGAGACAAAGAGCAGTCGCCGCAGCGGAGCCCGGATTGTCAGGGGGTGAAGCCACTGCAGGTGAGCGGGCCCCGGGGGGCCACACGAAGGTGGGGGGCACCGGAGCCTCCACCCCTCCTCCTCCTGGCATCGCGGTGACACGGGGAGGGGGCTGCATCGTGAGCTGCGGCCGGGAGGGGCCGCTGCCCATGGATTCGGACTAGTAGCCGGCGGGTCCCCGGTGATCCGTGCGCCACCCCATGTGCTGTGCCCGTTCAGAGACGTCTTCCTGCGGGGAGAGGAGGGGTCCCCACGCACCCCGTGGCGGTCCCGCAGCGCCCCCTCTCTCCCATTCATTACCATCCTGCTCATCACTGCGGCGCCTCTGCTGCCCACAGTCTACCTGCAGCTACTGCCCCGGCCTTGCTTGCGCCCTGTATACATCACATCTGCCGGTAGCTCATCTCATGCCAGCCTGCTGCCCCCCACACCTGCGCCCTGTACCTCATCACCTGCTAGCCCACACATTCCTCATTACTCCGCGCATCTGCCCTGTAAATGTCATATGTACCTGCAGCTCCTCATGCCAGCCTGCTGCCCCCTACACCTGCGCCCTGCATACATCATATTTGCCTGTAGCTCCTCATCACATTCTGGCCCACACATTCCTCACTACTCCACACCTGTGACCTGTATATGTCATATCTGCCTGCAGCTCCTCATCTCATGCCAGCCTTCTGTGCCCTGCATACATTATATCTGCATGTACCTCCTCATCATCACATGCTGGCCCACACGTTCTTCCATGCATCTGCCCTGTATGTCATATCTGCTTGCAGCTCCTCATCTCATGCCAGCCTGCTGCCCCCCACACCTGCGCCCTGCATACATCTATTCTGCCTGTACCTCCTCATCACATGCTGGCCCACACATTCCTCATTACTCCACACCTGTGCCCTGTATATGTCATATCTTCCTGTAGCTCATCTCATTCTGGAGTTCTGCGCCCTGCATACATCTATTCTGCCTGTACCTCATCACATGCTGGCCTGCTGCTCCCACACATTCCCCATTACCTCACACCTGTACCCTTTTATATATATCATATCTGCCTGTAGATCCTCACCTTGTGCTACACCCACACATTCCCCTCCAACTTCCCCACATGTGGGACCTGCATACATCATATCTGCCTGTAGCTTCTCATCAATGCCGGTCTGCTGACCTCATGTGTTCCATTATTCCCCCCCATGCCCTGTATATAGATATGTCAACACCATCTATGCTCCGTGCGATCAAAGTCACTTTATACATAACGCATGAGCTCTGTATGATTCAGCATTAGTGTGCCCCCCCCCCCCCCTGTTTAAATAGCATCTTATTCGACATGCGTGAAAAGAAGCTAGGTGACTCTGCACACCTCCGTGTAACATATCCTCATCTCATGCCAAACTGGTGTGCTTCTGCCCATGTCATATTTGTACCCTGTATATGTCTAAAGTTGCTGGACTGCATACTGTGTAATATGTCTTTATAGTAAGCTTGGTGACAAAGTGAAAGAAGGTAATGCACCAGCCAATAAACTGTTTGAAAATGACAGCTGGGAGTTGATTGGCTGGTGCTTTGCCTCCTTTCACTTTATCTACATTTTATCTCTTCTCCAGGCTTAATATATCTGCCCTATAGTTTGGTAAGCCTATTTGTAGGTGCATTGCTGACCCCTCACACACACACATTCACCTGTTGCTTTTCACTTTAGGCAGTTTAGAGCTCTCTTGCACATCCTCAATGACCCCACTTGTGTGCTTTGTACAATATGTCTGTCTTCTGGTGTGTACACACGATCAGATCGTATCGGGACTCGCATAGCACGGCATGCATGCATTGGCACAATTTAGACGATATAGTGCAGATCTGCACTATATAGTCTTGGTTGCCCTCTCTATTTGACGGCCGACTTGCTCACACGGGAGCGTGCATCGGGCTCGCAAGCCCTAAAAAAGCATGCAATATGGCTTCCGATGTTCACTATATCGGCAACATCGGAAGCCATATCTGCCTGTGTGTACAAACTATTCCTCACATCATACTGGCCTGGAGCACTGCTAACCAGTCATCCACGTTGCACTGATCCTTCCCACATATGCCTGATGACTCCAAACCTATGTCCTTGTTTATATTGTTCTAGAGCTCATAATCTAATGCTAGTTTGGAGGACTGTTCTCCCACATTCTTCTCCAACCCTTTCTGTGCATTACCCAAGGACCAGAGACATTATCTCCCCGTCCCACTGAGTAGAACAGCCCCCTTGGGGTTGCTTCCTCTTCTTTCATGCCCTGAAAAATCTCAATAGATCTGTGTCCTAACCAAAAGGAAAAACCTAAAACTTCTATAAGGTGCTTAATTTAGAAGTTTATACCAACCTGACCGTTACGCAGTTGAACGATTTATTGGCTGACTGTGAATGTGTCTGGTTTGTATTGCACATGCTTCGCAATGCTGGTTGCATTAAGGCAGTGGTTCACAAACTCTGTCCTCAGGACCCCAGGCAGTTCACATTTTCCACTTCACCCAACAGGTGCACTCATTACTGACCGACACGCTTTGAGAGATCCACAGGTGGAGCTAATTATTTCAATTGATTCTGTGAGGAGATCTGCAAAACATGCCCTGTGTGGGCATCCTGGGAACTGACTTTGAGAATCAGTGCATTAGGGCTTTATTTGCAAAGTGATTGATAGACAGGGACTGTCTGGGGCTGTTACGGGGTGTGGTGTAAAAATGCAGGTGTGACTTGTCGATTCTTGGTGTGTGCATTAGCCTATGACTGTAATTCTGTACAAAGCTACAATAGCTGTAGCGGCCTTTGACGCAGGGTCACTCAGAAGTTTGCCAAGACTGATTTGTGACCATAGCTACCTGTGGACATCTTCATACAAATCTGGACTGCTGTGGCGTTTTCGTAGTCTGTGTGAACACCTTTCCGTACATAACAGTATTCGGTGGGGATAGTTCTATGTAGGATTGTCTAAAGTTCTTGAGAAGCTGTCCCCCTTTTCCTGAAGTCCCAAGTTGCTGTCTTTGGCATGGAAAGCTTGCAGATGGGATTTTTGTATTCGGATAGTCAGTGATTTAAGTTTATTTATTAATTTTTTTAAGTGAGAAGTGTCATAATGGCTCTGTAGAAGTCTTCTTTCATTTTTATTTATTAACCGTTCCTTATATAGCACAGCATATTTTGTTGCGCTTTACAAAAGAGTGATACAACAAACAGGGTGTTTACAGACAGTCAAAAGGTAGGAGGGCCCTGCTCTCAAGTTTACAATCTTTAGAGAAAGAGGCATTGATACATAATATTTTTGATAGATCTTTTACATTGAAAGATCTATGTAAATATACTAGTGCTAGTTTAAAATATCTATAAATAGATGGTTGGTAATAGATCACAATATTTTGTTCAAATTTAATAACAATCAATAAATCACACAAGTGAATAATAGTACTGATGAATTCTTAAATAGCAATTGATCTCTGCAATCCTGTACTTCAGATTATGAAAATTGCATCAAACAGGGATTAAAAACAAATACTCTGAAACCTAGTGGATGTTGACCTACACAACACTTGAATTCCCTACCATAGAGGTGAGAGCAGTATTGGCTTTCTATACCCCTTTCCCACCTCACAAATAATCCAGGTCTGATCCGGGTTGTTACAGATTCAGCCCGGGTCACTGTGCAGTGTGTAAGGACCTTCTGAGAAATCCAACAACTAGGTAATCCAACCGTGTTAAAAGAAGGGTTTTGCCTGGGTCGGACAGGGGTTACTGGTCAGTGGGAAAGTTAACCTGGATCGAGCCACCTGTGTCCCGTTCACACCATAGGGAGCAGACCGTATCAGCTCCAAGTGCTGCCTCCTCACCGCCCCCCCTTTCCCGATGGCATCAGCGACCTGACTTATTGCTGAGTCGCTGTGGAGAGCTTAACCTCGCAAATGCCGGGCTGTTCCCAGGATGGACCAGTGTGCAAATCCCTGGCATTTGCAATGTGGAAGGGGTATATCATATAGTATGGCACGATATACTAACCAGCTACATTGGTGGTAAAGTGCTCTGGCGTACAGCAGTATTTCTATTCATATAGTGCACTGCCTCTAAGTAATTGGCATGATAAATCCTAGTTACAGCCCTGCTTATAGTGCTAGTCGTGCCGAATAATGTACAGGGTTTAGGTGCATGAAACCAGTTGAAGGTATTTGGATACTGCTGAAACTGCAGTTTGCGCTCCCAAAGTCTTAAACTTTTTTTCATGGATTCCTGCACCCTATCAGGCTGCAACCAAAAACAAGACTCCTGCAGCACTTGCAAAGCAATTAAATAGCTCCCGTCAGGTGCCCATAACTTACAGGCACTAAACTAAAAATTGATTTCCAACCTACAATTAGAACCTTGCTTGAGTACTTCAGTCACTTCTCCACTGTCAAGTTACATTGACTCTTTCATGCTACTAGCATTATGGGTGGCTTTGGTGTAAATGTGTACTAGAAGGAACGCTTTTATGGCACCTTTATGAAATAGTTACTTGTCACTTGTTTTGGGTATGCGAGAAATGTTTAAAAGCTGGGACTCCTCACAATATTGTACCGGAGATGTTGAGAGGTAAGAAGTGTTCTAAACACTGAAACTAGGCCTATCCTTCTAATGGGATTTACCTTCTCTTATATCTCCCTGACATTGGGTGGAATATGCCAGTGACTCTGTTCCTGTTTGCCATAAGGTGGTAACAATCACTGGCAGTCAGTTGGGTGGGAAGGGCAACCATTCAGGAACAGATCTCTTATGTGCATCAAAAACATTGCTCCCAGCTGCTAATACTACTGAGTAATGTTGGTGGACCTTGGTGTTGAGCACTAAAAGACATCATTTCATGAGTTCTGTATAGAATATTGACCATGTCCACCATGTGCTGCACTCGATCTCCTGTTACTTTAGATGGGGCAATATTCAATTGTTTGTGTTTTTCACAGATGTTGCTCAAGTCTGACTACATGATTTTCCTGCTTGCCAATTCAGGAGAGTATGAGCTAAACTCATGGCTACCTGCTGTGCTTGAACCAGTTTGGCAGAACAATTGAATTGCTCCAGTTGGTGCCCAAAAGAACCAATTAATCCCTCCACCCCATGTCTTCATCATTCTGGCTGCATATCTATTTTGTGTACTTGTAATATCTGGGCTCCCGTTTTTCTTATGAGACCGCGTCCGCTCGCCACACTATATAAAATCAACTCCATGCGTAGTTGGATAGTAGGGGCATGGAAAAAATGGGGTGCATTTAACATGGGAGCCCAGATAATACATAAGTACCCTATTTTGTGCCCACCAGTAAGGGTACTTACACTCCATAGATATCCTGATGCGTCTATTCTCAAGCTGTAAGGAGCCAGTCATGCCAGCACACTGGAGAACTGATTTGAGCTTCATCTGGATTTATTCCATAGTTTCACCAATGAAAATCCCATACTCTGTTTGATGTGCGGAGTTGATTTGTGTGGCTACTTTCTCAGAAGTCCCCCCTTTTTTTTTTTTTTTTTTTTTAATACTCATTTGAGAGCAGAAAACAATATGCTCCAAGATGTGGTCTTCAGACCGTTCTTGAAAGCACTCCTGTGGTCACTCTGAATTGAATATTAAGGTCCCTCGAGGCATCGGACTTCATTCTTCTCCTTCACCGCTAGGGGAAGTATAGTGACACTTGTTGCTGAAGGTTCTGCCTGAGCTACATCTAGGGCACAGTCCCCTGTGACCAAAATCATAGATGGATTTATGATGTCTAGTTAGCTGCTGGAAGATGGTTAACCGCATCTAGATCTACAGTATTGTAAGGTAGATGTGAGTGGTCGACAGCCACGTGGTTCATACACTACTATCCAAGCGGGAGTGTGTGTGTGTGTGTGTGTGTGTTCTGAGTGGCTCATGGCGATCCACGAGTGGGGACACTGAACTTGTACAGTGAAATCATAGCCACCAAAAAAAAAAACTGTGACACATGTTGACCACGCTCCCATTGATCTAACTCTTGCATCCAACTTCCTATACTGTTCTTGGTACCGTTGACTATCTTTAGGTGCCTAACGAGACTCGTTTGACTAAGGGTGGTCGACCATAACATGGTCAATCCGCTATACCATAAACTACCAAAATATGTGGAAGCTGTCATTGCTTGTAGGTATCATAGGCTGTCCACTGTGACAGGGTTGCGCATTAAGGTCCGCTAACAAAGACAAGGATTAGTTGTCTAACGTGTGCATTGATCTTCAAAAGTAATTTAGACTACTTATGAAGTAGGTGTAGCCTGATGATGGCTCACAGGTAGGTTGTCCCTGTATAGTATAATTGAAAACAACAAAGGCTTGTGTGAGGGTGTGTCAGGTGTAATAAAAAAAAAAAACAGGCAATTATCTCCGTGTACAACGGCTGATCGGTAATAAGTAAAAGAGCTGAAAAGAAATGTTTGTGCCCGTGGCACTCACAGCAGAGCAACAACGGAATTGCTCAGTTGGGCACCCAGAGCTGTGCTAAGAACTGGATTGCCCTCTGGGAGCTTGTGTGGCTTACTGCTTTGTTACTGATCCATTGTCTGTTAGACCTTTCCCATTCACTGTTCCTATCTGAGTGTGACCGTAACTTTCAGTGTGGCATAGCCAGCTTAGGTCAAACTGAAATGGTTCACGACACTATCACCAGCATGGCCAAAGGCATGATCTTATGCACCGGTTACCATTGGATGCGGCTGAAATGGCCCTAAAAAAACAAATTGGGAGTGTATCTGATCCCTGATCTATTTATTTACAGTTTCTTTTATAGCACAGCAGATTCCGTTGCGCTTTACAATAGTAGACAGTGCTAAAACAAAACTGGGTAACAACAGACAGACTTGGAGGTAAGAGGGCCCTGCTGCAAGCTTACACTCTATAGGGATATAGGATGGAAACACAAGGACAGGCACCAGTAATAGCATAGCAGTCGCACCAAGTTACAAGTCCAGAAGGGAAGCTATATAATACATAAATGCCTGAGGGTTATGCGTGTACAATAAATATGATAGGCTTGCCTGAAGAGGTGAGTTTTCAGGGAACGCTTGACAGTTTGGAGGCTAGTGGAGAGTCGTATTGTCCGTGGAAGAGCATTCCATAGGATGGGAGCAGCCCTATGAAAGTCCCGTAATAGTGAATGGGAGCTAGTGATCCGTGCAGAAGAGAGACGCAGATCTTGTGCAGAGCGGAGTGGTCGAGATGGGAGATATTTTGTGATAAGTAGAGAGATATATGCTGGTGCAGTATGGTTAATAGCTTTATATGCTAGCAGATTTTCTTTATACAGACGAGGTAAGGCATATGCAGTAGAGTCCTTTTTTAAATGCAGTGCTACAGTATATGGAATGTGCCCTGAATTTCATTTTAAGTACAGGTGCAACCCCGATTTTCCAGCAACCGTTGTTCCGGCACCTCCATTAATCCAGACACATCGGGTGCCGGGCAGAAGTAAAAAATATTCTTTGGTTTTTAGCCATAGTGGGGACTGGGGGAGGGCTTAGAAGTAGTTGTGAGGGCAGTGGGAGGGTATAGAGTGGAGGTGGGAGGCTATTGGGATGCAGGGGGGGGGGGGCTCTCTGCAGGGACTGATGCACGCTGCAGTATGTGGAATGCCCTGTGAGCCGGAGACAAGCTGCGGGTGGTGCGGCGGAGGTGAGAGCCGGGCTGCGGGGATTGCTCTGCAGAGTCACCTGCTTTAAAATGGTGTCACTGATAATCTGGCAAATTCGGTAATCCGGCTCAGTGCTGGAACAGACTATGCCGGATAATCGGTGTTCAACCTGTACATAATATCCCAGTTTGGCCAAAGCCACAATGTATCTTGTTTTCTATGCCTTGGCGTTAATTTTTTTGGCTTCTGAGAATTTTCTATGCATTTGTTCTCGTTACCACCCTGGCTGATAGCTAGTCATCTAATCTTCGTAAGTGGCTTCTCCTTGTACAATTCCTGGAATGCTATAAGAAAAAGAATACGTAACTCACTGCTGCTATATAATCTATTTATATTTATAGGCCCTTCCTCAAATAAACCAATCTGTTTTCGATATTAAATTTAGAGCACAAAAGGATACAGTCAACCTACTTGAGTGTGACCCAGTAGTACATTGGTCATACCACTGACATCCTTGCATTATGTTTGAACCCCGTTCAGGCATAACCAGAAATTCTGCAATTCGTGAGGACTTGATGAGTTGATGCAGGGCACGCTCCCTGCCCAACCTAAAAAAAGAAACTTTGGGTAGTCTTACTCCTATGATCACTTGGATCATGAAGTATAACAACAAGTCAGTTTCCAAAAGAAAAACATAACAAAAAACCTCATGTTGACCTCTTGCTTAAGTCGACCTGAATAGAGTGTGTATATATATTATATATTCTCTATCCTATCGATTGTCGACCAATTACCTGGTATCCGTACTCACTATCTGAATGCCGGTCTTCTGCATTGCCACTGATGCTAGGATTACAGCTGCAGGTTTCTTATGCCGGCATCGCTATACATGAAAGGCTGCTGAACAGAGCAAAGTGCAGGAGTTCTAGATGAGGCCTCCACCAAATGCACAAAATCCTTATGTGGCAGGCTTTAAAACAGCAAAGCATAGATGGGCCCCCTCATTCATATTAAAGGTCTTGCTTCTAACTGGTCTCAGCGTGTTCCCAGCAGGGTTGAGGAAGCAAAGTGATCTGTGGTCTCATCTGGCAGATCATCTTCACATTGGGGCATATGTGGCATTGTAATATGTGCACCATATGTAATGGTTATCTATAGTCTTCTGGTCGGTGCTGCTGCCGGAGACCTTTCTAGCAATGCATCCAGGGATGATGAAAGACTAGATGGTCTTATTTTGTACTGTAAAGTGTGTGCTGTGCCATCCTTTGGTAGGGGAGAGGGTCTTCAGCTAGCTCTTAAGCCCCCATACACACAGTTCTAAGAACATCGCCCTTGAGCGTTCCGGCAGCTGGATCACCCAGACACATGTATCGATGTGCGTACGGGTGATCTGTGCTAACGCCGTCGTCTTTATACACATGCAGGAGCACTCTCTAGATCTTGACTGCATTTGCTAAAGATCTGAGTGGGAGATGGCATTGTCTAACCATGGGTCTTCAACCTGTGGCCCTCCAGATGTTGTGAAACTACATGTTCCAACATGCATTGCCACATTTTTTCCTATAAGAGCATGCTAAAACTGTCAGGGCATGCTGGAACATGTAGTTCCACAACATCTGGAGGGCAACCGGTTGAAGACCTGTGGTCTAAGCCATCTAGATGGATCGCTTAGAAAACTGCCAAATGTCACCCTGTGTGTATTTTACCTCTTTATGTGGCCAAGGTAAAAGAATTTGACAAACTGTCATTATCCCATCAATTTCCTGCACACCGAAGGTCTGTTTGGGCTAATTGAAGGAAATGTTAAGAGATTAATCTTAATGGACTCAAATGATTACAGCAGAACGGATGGTGTAATTGCTGGCATTACTGGTTATGGGGTTGATTCCCATCGTGGAGTGTGTATATGCTTCCTGTAATTTTGGCTTTTTCCAGTATGCGTGTACATGGGCAGATTAGATGGGCAAAGTGGCCCTTTCTGTGACTGGCAAGCTAATAACTTCTATAGTGCCTATATTTAGTGCTCCCGCTAGGCTGTTTTAGCGGGGCGATGCGCCCTGCCCGATTTTTTTTTTTTTTTAAAGGGCAAAATGTGCCCTGCCCGTCTCGCAGCGCCCCGCTAAAACAGCATCACGGGGAAGCCCAGCGTCGCCGTTGACGGCGATGCCTGGCGCTTCTCCGGCAGCACAGTGGATTCGGTGGGGCCGGGCCTGCCCCCTTTGACTGAGGCGGCCGGGCCCGCCCCCTTTGACAATGGCGGCCCAAGCACGCCTCTTTCATTACGGCGGCAGCCCAGCTGTGACGTTGGCGTGCCCGGTCCGCCCCCCAGCGCCCTGCCCGGTCACTCCTAGAGTGAACACTAATATTATTACTTTTACAGTGTCTCAGCCTTTCAAATCTGTCCCGGCACCAGAAGAGGTTATAATCTATAATCCCCATCATATGGACACTAGGCATTTAACCAACCAACGTTTTTGGCACATGGGAGGAAACCTGAGGACTTGTATGACACCTGTATACTGTAGATGTTGAGAACATTCAAACTCCATACTGGTTCCTTGTTAACAATCTCAGGGGTTGTGTAGAAGTAATGCCTACCACACGGCACAATGCTTGGCGTATTCCGATGTGCGGTTTTGGAAACGCCTAATTAGCATAGTAGGAGTTGGTTAGTATTTGACAGCAAAAAAAAAAATAATACTTATATAGATCTATTATTGAGTGAGGTGCATGTAGGATAGTACTCATTCTAGCACCCACCATCTTTGAAAACCCATGTAGTTCCTCTTCCCTGCCTGGGGTGTCGCTGTCTGCTGTGGTGTATCTAGCACAGGTCTAGTTTGCATATCAGTGCTGATATCCAGAATGCACTGTGCTAGAAGCACTACAGTAGATAGCGACACCTCAGGCAGGGAAGAGGCGGTGCATTGGTTTTCAAATATGGCGGGTGCTAGAATGAACACTGAGCCTCTGGCTTCATTTGTTTCCCAGTTACTATTCCACATCAGTTCTTATGCGTCTGAGTACAGGTGCCTGATCACTGTCTTGTGGGAAAATACTGATAAACAGCAGGAGGAGAAAGGCGGTAATGCATTGGCTAAAGCTGGGTACGCTCTCGGAGCAATGTGGGACCGATTTGCTGTTTCTTAACTCATCGCTACATCGATCGGTGTATGGGTGATTGCACCCTTCTGCGGTCATTGTCAAGATTGTAGTGTGTGCATACCTACCAACTTTTCTGATGAAGAATTAGGGACGCTTCGCCGCGCGAGCGCCTGAAAAGGGGGCAGGGTGTATGCAAATGAGGGTGTGGCTTATGCTAATTAGCCAAAACTTCATTTTCATATGAGAATAGACGCTGTGCGCACAGCTTCTATTCTATTAGATTGGGGGGTCTCCCAACTGCCACCCCCCGCAGCGGGACAATGCCTGCCGCGGGTGGGACAGGACCCGAAAATCGGGACTGTCCCGCTGTAATCGTGCAAGTTGGGAGGTGTGTGTGTGTGTGTGTGTGTGTGTGTGTACATGCTCACTTGCTTGTTCTGGGCTCAAGGGAAATCCTTAGTCAGGATGATTGCTTGCTGTTCCAGTGTGTAACCCAATGATTTTCAACCTTTTTACCTTGCGGCACACTAAATAAGATTTTAAAATTGCCAAGGCACACCATGAGATCTCCACAGGGCTAAACACATTGGCCCCCACAGGGGAAAAAAACAAAAACTATTGGCCCCCATATCACATTGGTCCTTACAGGTAACAAAAATAAAATACATTGGCCCTTTACATGAAAAGAAGAGATCAGTAAATGAAAGTTGAACTGGTGGTGGCTATAAACTGGTTTGGGTATCTCTAGATCTGGGGGCACACTTGAGAACAGCTCAAGGCACACTAGTGTGCCACGGCACAGTGGTTGAAAAACACTGGTGTAACCAGCAACACACACTGATACTGGGAAAAAAAAATCCCCCAAATCTGTTTCTCATCACTCCCTTGTAGCCAATAATGCGATCCTCTAAAAATGTCAGCAGCTACTGTTCTTTTTAATATAAATACAGCCAAGTCAATTAATTGAAGTTTAGTTAAATATTGCCCCCCAAAACAAAGTCGCTGTATAATGGTTATTTTATCTCGCAGCATGTTGGCACTTGAAAGGTTAATAAAAAAAGTTTTGCGTGGCAATTTTGTCACTTTCTTGGCACTCAAAGGGTTAATAAAAGATCATACACGCCAAAAAAAAGCACAGCAGTCACTTCTGTTCTGAAAATCTTTTAAACCTTAAACCTTCCCCCCCCCCCCCTTTTTTTTTTTTTTATTGAAATACAACAGTCTTGTAAATTGTTATTAACAGACAATTGAAATAACGTGGTCACCAATGAAACATTTTTATTCATCATTATGGCCTGTAATGTTTACCATATATAGGGAGTATAAACTTTATTTGCATTTTATATAATAAATGTGAGTGACACTGGCCTTTTTAATGGATATTTCACCAAAGGGTTAATAACATTGTTTTTAAAGCGACAGTCATGTACAGGTGCACCAACAAAACCATGCCTTGTAACATGGAGAGCATCGCATGCACCTCTTTGTATCGGGGCATTAATGTAAGCCTCCAATATCCCTACAGACTTGTGGTTTCCTTCTTGATTTCACTTCAGTTCTTTGTTTGTTGATAATGGCATAACTCTTTGCCTCAGGTATAGAATGCAGTGATTATGTAAAAGCAAACCCTGAGCAGAACACACCCATAGTAATCCATGCACAACCTGATCACATTCCACTAATGGTTCCTCTGCTAGCGTATACTGTATTCGGCTTGGCTGCAGGTGATTGTGGCTCTGCCTTGTATGTAGAAAACTGGCTAACAGTTGAGTATCTCACCTTTTTTTCTTTTGATTAACTTTTTCATACTTCACTGTTCCCAATTGGAGCCCCTATGGATGTTACACTGTCCCTCCATGCAGTAGTAGTGGCGCCCAGAGCATGGTGAGTGACGCACTACACTGACTGAGGGTCCATGTCATCATGGAAACAAACTTACAGATATTGATCAACTTGGCTGCAGAATTCTGATGCCCTTAATTTATTTTGGCTAAATCAAAGGTTCCAAAACTGGGCCATGGCACCCTGGGGTGCCTCGGTTAACTTGCAGGGGTGCCTCCAGTTGATGGTCCAGAACCGATTCCAGTTATTCATGGTCAATGTAATAGGCAAAAATCAATGCTTGTGGCTTCCAATTATAAAATATGGGGATAAACAGAACTGGACCGAAGGATGACTTATAAGCACAACTTATTCAATTGAATAATTTCTTCTGAAAGTTTCAGTAACAAAAACTTTGCACCTAAGGATGCCGCAAAAAATATTCTGACACTTCTCCTAGTGTGCCGTGATTCAAAAAAGGTTGCGAACCACTGGGCTAAATGCTTTGTCCTGCAGTAAACACTTTGGACACTAGATGGTGACAGTGGGCAATATTAGATTACAATTCTACCTGTGTCTCTGAGACATCTGACTATTGTTTTTATATTTCAGGAACCCAAACTATGTCTGGCATAGCCCTGAGCAGACTCGCACAGGAAAGGAAAGCTTGGAGAAAAGATCATCCTTTTGTAAGTCATTTCGTTTGGGGCTTTCAAATCTACCCCCCTTTTACTTTGTATGGTGTTTTTAATTTTTTGATACTACTTCTGTAACTGTATCTATCTTTAAGGGTTTTGTGGCTGTACCAACAAAAAATCCAGATGGAACGATGAATCTGATGAACTGGGAGTGTGCTATTCCAGGAAAGAAAGGGGTAAGACGGAGGTTTATGCTATTTAGACTATTGCTGTAAGTAGTATTTGTGTAATTGTATAAATAGTGCTAGAACGGTTTTATTACAGTAGGAGGGATTTAAACTTCACACTGAAAATGCAAGTGTAATAATTGCGTAATACTGTACATCGGTTCCCATAGAGATTATGGGAAGGTGCTCACATTCCAATGTGGTTCTCGTTTGACTGGATTTTCTAGATGGCCAGCAACATTAGATATTCTCTCCTTTTATAGGACATGGTCTCCTATCCTACTTATGCCTCTTGTCACTTGGTTTTTACACCTTACCTAGACTCTCTCCCCTTTTTTTTTGTTTTTCGCTTTTTTCCAGTTTCTCCTCTTGGTTCTGTAGATCTTTACCTGCTGTACCAATGAATGCACACATCTCTGTATTAAAATTGTGCAACATAGCACCGTTTGGAGCACCAGATTCTGTGGCTAAGCTGCTCCTTGAGTCTGATCCCAAGATCATTTGCAAAATATGCATCTTGGCCACACCGCTAACGTTAAAAAAAAAAAAAAAAAAGCACAGGCACCCTACCACAGTGTACGATCAGATGCTATCAAAACTAAATCTCGCTACTGCTGTTGCTTGTGGCACTTGGACTTGTCCACTTGCTTGCATTGAAAACTTTAATGGGTCAATCCAATTAGGCGTGAGTTATTTCATGAAACTCTCAAATTCACACACGTGTGCGCCCAAGAATTCTCTAATCCAATTTAAAATGTCTACCCCATCCCCCAAAACGGCATTTTGTATAAAATGGAAACTTCCTATTGCCTCGTTTAGGGGAGGGGGATATTCTGCGGAGTAGAGCAATAGTAACTCTCACTTAAAGGCTTAACCCTATAATTATGACCACATCCTTTTTAAAAATACATTCTGAGCTAAACAAGAAAAGTGACCGACTGTACATTGCAGGACAAGGGATAGAAACACTGCTGTAGGTGCCACAGTGAGCAACTGGGCAGCAAGTCCCAAAGGGTTGGTGCTGTTGGCATGTTAAAAGGAGATAATGGTATAAGTGATGTCAGGAGAAGCACATGTGGGATGAGGGCCCTGCTCATAAGCTTGATCTAACAAATGATAGGGTGGTGGGAAGAGATTGTTTTTGTCCTGGGAGCAAGTTTGACATTTTGTGTCTGATCTGATAGGGAGGGTGTTCCATGGAGGAGGAGGAGGCAATTCATTGGGAGGAGAGGTAGCATTCATTTGCGGATGGAGGTGATGTTAGATGGTGTGTTTGAATTTGGTCCTGAGCTGGGCAGCACCATAGAAGACCGATTGGTGTGTATACTGGTGGGGAAGAGGGTCCCGTGTGTGGAGAGGGTTCCTTAACTTCTAGTGCGAGAGGGGGTCTGATAATGGAGAACTCTGATAGTAGACTGTGCTATAAAAACAGGAGTAACTATTGAGTGGATCTACTAAAGCGTCTAAAAATTAAGAGGTGTTGACTATAGCAACCAATCAGATTCCGCCGTTCATTCTTTATTGCATCTTAGAAACTGATAGAATCTGGTTACTATGGGCAACATCAAGCTTAGTCAATGTACCCCTATTACTCCTCCATTTAGGGATTTGTATGTTTTATATTGGCATGGATGACTGTTATGGAGCCTATTCAATTTGTAACAGGGTTTACCCTATGCACCCACTTTTGGTACTTTATATTTGTGTGTGGTGGGGGGTGGGTGTTGTGTTGCAGCTAATGAAACTGGGGTTTAATCCACTAATTGAAGTTGACCGTACGTTGGCAACTGTTTGCATAGCTAGATATTGGATGGCTTGTCGCACATTTTTTTTTAGAATCAATGTTTCTTAGAATCAATGGCCTTGGTTAACTCAATTGTAGGCCAGGAGAGCTTTTTTCAGGATCACAGAAAGTATACCATGAAATTAAATGTAGAAAAAAAATAATAATAGGATGACTATTCTCCATATGCTTTGGACTTTCCACGCTGTGCTGCCCACTATGGGGTACATTTTACTAAAGCTTCTAAAAATAAAAAAAAAAGGTGGTGTTACCCTTAGCAACCAATCTTTAATTTTTAGAAGCTTTATACCCCTTTTCACACAGAAAATTAAATTCCCGGGTCAAGCACTTACACCCGGGAATTTCATGGAAAAGGGTAAATCCGGATATTAAGCTCCGGGTCTCTGACCCTGCAAATGACCAGTGTTTAAGATCCAGGTTGACTTGTTCGCACAGGTGAAAACCCAGTGTAATTGAGCAAATTACTGGGTCTAAATTTTAGACCCGGAGACTTGCTCTCCTGTGTGAAGGGGTTCTGACAGCACGCGGCCGAATAACGCGGCACCTCAAATCCCGGGTTATTCATCCGCCGCTGTCTGAAAGCGGTATTGGTAAACTTGGCCCTAACTCTGTGTTTATATAGAACTTTGTAATGTGTGAACATTATTTATCTTGAACTGTAAGTCATCCAGCTATATACTGTATAATGTAGTAGCATGTCTCTGTTCTTATTTTGAAGGGAGGGAGAGTTGAATTGTTCCCCATATCTGCCACTAGATGGCGTTTATTAAGGTCCCCATACACTAGGGCAATGTAAATGTTAAATCTCATGTCCAGAATTGCATGTACATGCCGAGGGGTGATGCAATTCATTGCCCCTCTTTGGTAGAGCCTTCTGCCGGAGAAATTTGTCGCGGCACTCGCCAGGTCATAGCTGCACCGCCGCTGTCCACACAAGACCTTGCTCCTCCCTCCTTCTTTGCTGCTCTCTCCCTCCCTCGTATTTATGGGGCTGAGATGACCCTGATGTCAGCGGCCCTCCCTCTCAACACCCGGCCAATGCTGTGTCTTCGCTGGCTTTGTGCGATAATCGGACTGTGAATTTTCAGACCGTGTCTGAATCGGCCCAATAGGTAGGCCAACTACTAGCCTCTTCCACATAGCTTTCAGTAGCAATATTTAGGCCAGACCCCCCCCCTAGCACCCTGTAGTACATCCCATCAGATAAATTGTATTGTACAAGTGTTGCAGTAAGATAAATTGCATGTGATTTTATCTTATGTGAAGTGAGCACTCGGGTACAAAGTCTGAAATGCAAGACTCCCGAGGAGGGAAATCTGATACAATTTGAAGCCTCAGATAAATTGCACTAGTGTATGGCTACCTTAGAGCAGTTATTTGTTGCTTTATTCTGGTGCGATTAGCAGTTGTGACGGGGGAGCGAAAGTTTAAGCTTTCATCCCCTGGAGATAGCGAACTGAAATGTAGGCTGTTTTGGTACCCAAAAAGCACTTTTTTAGAGTTGTGCCAAATTGAAACCGTGGTCTTTTCTTAGGAAACCCCCCCCCCCCACTGTCCTTAACACAACCTTGACATGTTTTGTGCTTCTATTTGTGTGTTCTGCAGACCCCTTGGGAAGGAGGATTATTTAAACTACGAATGCTTTTTAAGGATGATTATCCCTCCTCGCCTCCAAAATGTAAGTAATCTTTTGTTTGTAAATGTCTAAATATGGAAGACCTGACAGTCCGTGTATTCTAGTGTCTCCAGCTACTACTGGGCTTATATCTATACTAAGCTGGAGTTCATCTTTCTGGGCCTCTAGCTGAATAGGAATGGTGCCGGACTCAGAAGTGGATTTAGTTGGCCAGACTAGGTCTATAGGAATCTTTCTAAACATTTTCTAGACTTTGCTCTTTCAGCCAGTAGGACTTGAGCATACAAACCAACCCTAAAGTTGCGTACACACGGGCATTTATCGCTGGCAATATGGACGTTGAGTGACCATATTGCCAGCAATTTGGAGTGTGCACTGGCGATAAATCGCCGGGTGCGGGCCCCCTGTTTATAGCCCCCTTATGATCGCTGGTCGCAGGAGCTTGCTGCTGCGGCACCGCCGGCAGAGGTTCCCTTTCATTAGCGACCATCTCTGGTCGCTGATGAATAGGAGACACGTAGCCATATATTGCCCCTGTGTGTACACCGCTTAACACAATGCAGAGCGCACTGCAAAGGTGTATGGGAGGAAGTTATTTTAGGGTTTGCCCTGATTTTTTTTTTCTGTCCTGGGACTAGTGCCAAGTGCTGTATTAAAATTGTTTGCAGACTTTTTGATTAACTTCTGAGTGCCAAGTGAATTTGTCAAAACAGGTGTGAAAATTGGCAAGCAAAATTTGTATTCCTCATAATGACCTGTAATATTTACCTTTTTATATAGGAAATCTTTTTTTTTTTTTTTTTTTATTTATATAACAAATGTGAGCGATGCAAATATCTTGCACATCGCTCACAGATGTTTCCACTCAAATATTTAACTACTGTGCAAGTTTTGTAACAAGAACGAATTGTTGCCCCTATGCAACACTTACAGTAACTGAACCCAGACATTAATGTGTGATGTCCTATCTATATCGCCTAGTTATTGTGTAGCCAGCTGTAGTCTTGTGAATCTGTTCTTTATGGTCAGTGCAGTGTTTCTGTACATTCATGTTTCCCGGACATGCCTGGTGATTATTCCTTGTTTCCATAGGTAAATTTGAGCCTCCCTTATTCCATCCAAATGTATATCCTTCAGGCACAGTGTGTCTGTCTATCTTAGAAGAAGATAAGGATTGGAGGCCAGCAATCACAATTAAACAGGTGAGCCTGTCTTCCAGCTGTGGAGTCTGAACCGGACGGTTGTTGCCACTGCTAATGCTCTCTCTCCTACTCCTCCTTCTCTCCAGATCTTGTTAGGCATACAAGAACTTCTAAATGAACCAAATATACAAGACCCAGCTCAAGCAGAGGCATACACAATTTACTGGTCAGTATCTCTTGTTCTGGCACACTTCATGCTCTGATGTGCCCACACTAGTGTAAATGTTACCTAAATACCTGAACCGGTTCAATGAGCCTGGGGGCTGGCTATGTTCAGGATGGGTGGTTGGGAATCACTGGTCTAGGCAAAGTGGTATATTTCTCTGGATGAAATGATGTGCAGCAAGCGTGACCTCTTGTCTACGCTTCCACATACCTTCACTCTCCGCTTTCATGGCTGGTAATCTCTCTATTGTTTCAATGAGCATGTTTTAGTTGGGTTTCCACTTCCTGACTCTACTTGGAACCCAGGACATTAAGACTTTGGTGTTTAATGGTTGTGGGGCTTTTTAATATTATAGCTCAACCCTGCATGCAGTGCATCTAGGTCTGTGTCTTTTTTTTTTATTATTTTTAATTTTTTTGTATCTTTACTGTATGAATAAAAATAGTGGCGTTTACTTTATGTGACTGTTAAAGATCAGTATTTTTGTCAAGGAACCTATGGGCAATACTTTTGCCGGTGTTACCGCGCATCCCGCAGGTCCTGCACAAATGTTACAACCAGTTGCAAGATTGTGGAGGGTCCTCACTTTCCTGACTACATCGGGACGTGACAAATGCAATGGAGAGTGATGTTGCATTCCTAAACAATACCTCACTATCATCACTGACTACCCAGGGTCTCTTTAAATCTGGGTGCTATGGTGAACTGGTGCCCGGGATTTGTAGAGTTAAGGCCCATACACACTGGGCGGCTTTCAGCTCAAAGCCGCCCCGTGTGTATACCCCAGCGGTGAGCACTGCCGCACGCTCCCGCATCATTGCCGGGAAAGCCGCTCATCTGCTGGTTCTACCAGCAGATGAGCAGCGTTGAGGACGGCTTTGCATAGCTCTGCGCTATTCGACGCCGTCCTCCCCCCTCAGTCTGCGCCGGGCAGGGGGAAAGCTGCTCGGTGTGTATGCACACGCTGGGCATAGTCGTCCAGTGTGTATGGACCTTTTTTATGTTGGTTTGATTTGGTGATCTCTTGTGTGTGTGTGTGTGTGTGAATTGTCATTTAATGTATTGTTTTTTTTCTTCTAGCCAAAACAGAGTTGAATATGAAAAAAGAGTCAGAGCACAAGCCAAGAAGTTTGCGCCATCATAAGCTTCAGTCATGCGACCTCTTACAATAAAAAGGAAAAAAAATCACAAAAAAAAAAATAAAAAAAAAAAAGGAAGGGATTGGTTAGGCAAGAACTTGTTTACAAAAACAAAATTTTTTTGCAAAATTTGAATGATGCGAACTATAAATAAGTCACTTAGGGGAGGGGGTTGTATGTGTGCCATTTCCCATTTTTTTGCCACTTGTATAAATCTCTAAATTTGCTGAATATCCCTCCCCACCCCACCCAGTTTTTTCATACAGGGTCTCTTCCTTCAGTCTTTTTGTATTTTGATTGTTATGATGTAAAACTTGCTTTTATTTTAATATTGATGTCAGTATTTCAACTGCTGTAAAATTATAAACTTTTATACTTCTATAAATCCACTAGTAATCTATAGTTTTTGTTTTAATTTTATTTTTCCTTTATTTTTTTTTTATTTTTTTGTTTGCTATCCGATGCAGGCATGCTTTAAACAAATGTTTAGAATTATATCTAGCCTATACCTGGCTGTACTAAAACCAATGTCCATAATTTCCACCCCCTCCCCTCCCCTAAATTTTCCTTCTAGGTTTTTCAGAAACTAGGTTGTGTGTCAACCTAGAGCCTGGGATTCGGTCAGTCAGCGTCTTGCTTCTGCATCACTTCCTTTTTGTGTTTATATGGCGTTCTGTCCGTGTTGCTGTTTAGATTAAATAAACTGTTTATATAAAGGTTTTTTTGTTTCTTTTATCTTTTTCATGAAAAGGACCATACAAGTGGATATCTTTGGCTTGTAAAACCTGACTTTTGACACTTTCTGTGTATTCTGTATAAACAAAACAAACAAACTTATATATTTGACTGTAAATTTTCTTGGAACATGGCAAGGATACCCAGATATTAGCCTGGCATCTTGATGTAATTGGCTGACGTACTGTATGTATTGTAATCTCAAAATGCAGACTTAATAAACAGCAGTAAACCAAAAATCTGGTAAGTATAATGATCTTTGTTGGAGATGTGACAATCTCTCATGAACACTGTACCACTATACTGATGCAAATAAAACAAGTAAATTGGAACTGGATTTGATTTTGGTTAACAAACTGGTTCCTTGTATTGTTTTCACCAATATAATTGTTAGGTAATGTTGTCTTAGTGACTATTGAACTAAAGCTGTTAAATTATGATGTGAATACTCTAATCTTTCAGAATATTCGTGTCTTTCAGACAGTTTAAAATGTATTTTAGTTTCTAAATTCTCCTTGAGGGCGAGTTGTATTAACACTTGAAAAGTGACAAACAGCTTGTAGCACGTCAGTCAGGAGCTGGTTGTTATCACTCTCCATTTAATACTTTTTCACACTTACTACATCAGGTCCTGAGTCTGTTAATAGCCTAGTTTAAGACTAGTCTGCTGACTACACTTCTTCCCGTCACGTTTGTTGTCGTTAAGTGCTTAATTCAGACCTGATCGCAGGGCAAATTTGGGTACTTGTTACCTAGAACAGCGCCGCCGATTTTGATCCTAGACATCGCAAATAAGAAAATTGCGTCCATCGCATGCGGCCAAAAAATCGCATGCGATGCGACTGACGCGATTACCATGATTTTACATAGGGAACAATGTTAAATGGCCCAATTGACCCGATTTCACATAGAGAACAATGTTAAATGGCCCACAAGACCCCAAATAGCCACCCTGAAGTGTGAAATGGCCCCCCCAATTGTTAACGCCACCCCACGATCAACGTCAACCCGAAGCGTGGCGAGGGGCGGCGGTACGCGTCCTCCGACCTTTTCATACCCCTACTATCCACATCGGCGTGGAGTTGAGAATAGAAAGTGTGGCGAGGGGACGCGGATACCTGTGCAGCCCACGAGGGGACGCTGTGCTCGCCACGCTTTTTCTATTCTCAACTCCATGCCGACGTGGATAGCTGGGATATGGAAAGGTCGGAGGACGCGTACCGCTGCGCTAGCCACGCTTCGGGTTGACGTTGATCGTGGGGTGGCGTTAACAATTGGGGGGGCCATTTCACACTTCAGGGTGGCTATTTGGGGTTTGTGGGCCATTTAACATTGTTCTCTATGTAAATCGCGTCGGTCGCATATGGTTTTTTGGCCGCATGCGATGCGACCGACGCGATTTACCTTTTACCATTCATTTCTATGTGAAATCGTGGGCATCGCATGCCATTATAATGGCATGCGATGCCCGCGATGGGCGCCGTTCTAGGTAACAAGTACCCAAATTTGTTCTCAAAATGGACAAAACCATGTGCACTGCCAGTGGGGCAGATGTAACATGTGCAGAGTTACATTTGGGTGGGGAATGTTCAAACTGAAATCTAAATTGCAGTGTAAGAATAAAGCAACCAGTATTGACCCTGCACAGAAACAAAATGAATCGCTCAAATCTAACTCTCAGCACATGTTACATCTGCCCCACCTGCAGTGCAGCATGGCTTTGTCCTGCAATAATCTGGTCTGAATTAAGCCCTACATTGAGTGTGTGTGTGTGTGTGTGTGTGTGTGTGTGTGTGTGTGTGTGTGTTGCTGCCTTCACCCAACTTACAAGGCTTCCTGTTTGGTTTATGTTCTCCCCACTCCCTACAAGACAGATGAGGTTTTGCATGCATTGTCAGAAAATAAGAAGTGCGTTCCAGACTCTAGTTAAATAGCCCCCCCCCCCCCATTTTTTTGTGTGTGTACTCCAAAACCTCTATCTTCTGGATCATAACTACCATTTGCAACATATTTTTGTGAGACTATTTCTGTAAAGAATGTTAGAAGTACTGTAGGACACCATCTTTATGTCTGCCACTTGTTTTTTCTTTATTAAAAACCCAAATCAACATTGAAATCGCAAGACCTGTCAGTTGAGGGACTTCACCCTTCCCTTCAAAAAGGGGTTAACCCTAATAAGTAGGCATTAGCTGTTGTTTCTGGTCCTCCCCAGGAAATTGCATCCTATCCTTAAGATATTTGAGAGATGGGGTTCCAATGCTACAAATTAGAAAAATAAAAATGGTTCTTTTTGTTAGGATACCATATTATTCCTGCTTATTTATATTTTCCCATTTGACTGTACAGGCTACACCCTAGTGCAGGCATGTCCAACATTAGCCCTCCAGATGTTGTGAAACTACACATCCTATCATGCCTTGCCACAGATTTGCTATTGGGGCATGCTGGGATGTGTAGTTTCACAACAGCTGGAGGGCCATAGATTGAATATTATACCACTAGGGAAGGCATGTCCAACTGTAGACTTTATTATGACCAGGTCCATATAGAATGCTGCTTTTGACCTTATAATAGTTTATTTTGATTAAAATCTATAGTGTGTGTGGTACATAAAGTGCTGATATGCAAACCACTCTAACAATAGTGGCACTGTTCCGATACCTGCCGCTGCCCACTTCAACAGCTGCACGTGTTGCTGCTTCACAGCTACTGTGGTGGTCTTTCTTATGGAATGAATAAAGCTTCTAAAATGAAAAGAGCTATTGTTGCCCATAGCAACCAATCTGATTCTGTCTATCTTCTCTATATCATCCTAGGAAATGATTGGCAACCAATAAGATTCTGTCTATGGGCGACGTGACCTCTTCGTTCTTTGAAGCATTAGTAAATGTAACCCTTAGTGTTGCACAGGGCTCATTGGTAGCTTCTATTCTGTTGCTAGTCTCTCCCCTACTTCTCCCTTTTGATCCTTTAATTTCATAGATGAATTGAGCCTAGTCTTCTGTACTCATCCCAACTGTAACTACAGTAAAACCTGTCTGCCAATCTCCTTTCATTATGCAAGCATGCAGTGACTACAGCTATTGGGTGAGGGCTTTATTCAGACCCAAATAATATATCAAATTACTGTTCCTATCGCTATGCTCCCTTTCCCTCCGAACTGCCTTTATTAGACACTTTCCTATACTCTACTCACAGACTTTCTTGATGTGCAGAATTTATTTGACGCATTTCAGTCTGGTTTTTCATCCCCAACATTGCCTGCACTGGCTAAGCTGGTGAATGGTTTGATCACAAAGTGTAAAGGCTCCTGTGTAGTTCTCCTTAGTTCTCCTGCTGTATTTGACACTTGTGTATTCTCTTCTCATATAGGGCCTTATTTTGGTTCACTAAATTCCTTCTCAAATGGACTTAATCATGTGCACTGCAGGTGGGGCAGATGTAACATGTGCAGATAGAATTAGATTTGGGGTTTTCTTTAACGTGAGATCTATATTGCAGTGTAGAAATAAAGCAGTATTTTCCCTGCACAGAAAGAAAATAATGCCCAAATCTAATTCCCTATGCACATGTTACATCTGCCTCCCCCCCCCCCTGAAGTGCACATGGGTTTGTCCATTTGAGAAGGAATTTGCCCACAATACCAAGGACTTCAGGACACTGCTCATTGCTGGATCTCATCCAACTTCTTTTAAGGTGCCCATACACATTACAATTATTGTGTACAATATTGCATCGCATTGCATAGGTTTTGCAATGAGATGAGATCTAGTACAAAAAGTATGTGCAGCACATGCGATGAGATGCGATATTGTATACGATAATTGTAACGTGTATGGGCACCTTTAGATTTCGGGAACCACTATACCCAGATAATGGATCCTATTCTGGTCCATTCGCTCCGCTCGTGTTTGTGCAGTGATGGTGTTCGACTGCACATAAACTGTTATGCGCATGTGCAGCGTCTACAGTGAATTGATTCAGTGGCCACCTGCACACAGCACTGTGGGCGTGGAGCAGTGGCTCGCGCTTATGGGAAAGCCCAGTGTTTCCTGGCCATTCTCATGGAAATATGGGGGGGGGGGGGGGGGAGCAGATGATGGCTGCCAGCTTTCTGCACAGGGTGCCCTCAGACACCACAGAGGTGTCTAAGGTCTGCAAGCGCTGTAGAACTCATTTTATGATCGGTGACCATCCAATGATTTCCTCCCTGCACGCAAGCTGCGAATGGTTGCTTATGCAGAGCATCCATTTGCATACCTGGGGGGGGGGGGGGAGTTTGTGGCAGGCGTGTGGTATCTGGTGAACTTGCAAGGCTGCAATATTTTTCGGCTTGCGAGTCAACCAGAATAAGGTCCAATGTCAGAATAGACTTATCCACCCCAGATCTCTGCATTTGTGTTTTGCTGGCATTACCGATGGGCGTCATTGTGTCAGCTTAAATTCAGTCTTTCAGAAAACTAGTTCCCTAAATTTCTTAATGGATGATAGTAGTTACTGACCTGATCTGTTCCTGGTGACCACTGTGCAAGAAGCCCCCATGCTCTGTTCATACAGCATGTGTCATCAGAACTGACTTTTGCTCCGCACATTGAACGGTTTCCGAATCTGGTTCTGCTACGTAGCTGTTTGTTACCGGAATACCCACATGAAGCTTAAGTGGAGAATACACGTATACGATTTGGTCCTTTTGCTTGATTCCGATGGATTGGGCTGGGAAATCTTGTGAAAAGTGCCCAAAGCGTATGGGCTTAACCTCTAATTCTAAACCTATGCACTGTACTGTGTGCATTGAATTTCATCTGGAGATTGCAGTGCATATAAGACTTACTTGTTTATTTGGCGGGCGCCCACTAAGCTATTTGCTTAGTGGGCTATTCTGCGTAGTGAAATTGCATCGCACGCCATGTTTTCGTGCGGTGGGATGCGATGTGATCTCACTAGTTAATTTATTCACTGCACCCTGGAGGCGGATCGCATTGCATGCGATTTTGCGTGCGTTGCAATTTAGAACAACACCCCCAGTGTACATGTCTATGTGATGTGGATAGTGGAGGTGTGCTATATCCCATTACGTCACCCCGAAAGCGTGGCGAGCAGACTCGTTACGTGTCCTCCCGACCTTTTCATTCCCCCCCACTATCCACGTCCGCGTGGAGTTGCTACAAGACACTGCGCTCAGGCACATGGCAGGGATGGTTCCGTTCAGAGCCCCCGTGCCAGGAGATACATTCACCCGGTGTGATTGCATTCTACAATGAGATCCGGGGGCTAATGGGCCCCATACATCAGCAATCACAATTTATGGATTTTCAGCTATAGGGATATTTTGGCCAGATAAATGAATTTTACAATCTATCTGACTTTGCCCACACATTACAGATTTATTTCAGTGATCGGCAGATTTTTCCATCTAAAGATTGCATCTTCATATCTGGAAATTGCCCAATCGATTGCTGTTCATAATGTAAATAGATGAAGAAGACAAATTGGGAATGCCCACACATATAAAAAAGATCTGCAGATAATACCAGATTATTAAACATGTTTAAAAACCTGATTAATGCTGCTTTCAGACCGCATAACTGGCTTTGACCCTGTATTTGAAAACGTTTCCTAAAAACGGGTCTGCCAGATAAAACCCCTTTCACACCGCAGCTCTTAAACGGTATATTACCGTTTAAGTGCCGATTTTTTTGACACTGGCAGACCTGTTTTTGGAAACTTTCCAAATACAGGGTCAAAGCCAGTGCAGCCTTCAGCCCTCCCCTCCGTGCAGCTCCCCCCTCCCCCCCGCGCGCGTGTCGACACCCCCTGCGCGTGTCGACGACCCCCCCGTGCGCGTGTCGACACCCCCCGTGTCGACTTACCCCCGTGCAGCCGGTACCTCCGTTGTGGATCCCGGCACTGCAGTTCTGTATGGTTGGAAGCACTTATGAAAAAAAGTGTCTTTCAGAAAATGGCTGCCCCATAGGAAAACCAGTTTAAAAAAACTGTCTTTCGTATGGGGGCAGCCATTTTCCAAAAGTCACTTTTCTTATAAGAAAAGTGACTTTTGGAAAATGGCTGCCCCCATACGAAAGACAGTTTTTTTAAACTGGTTTTCCTATGGGGCAGCCATTTTCTGAAAGACACTTTTTTTCATAAGTGCTTCCGACCATACAGAACTGCAGTGCCGGGATCCACAACGGAGGTACCGGCTGCACGGGGGTAAGTCGACACGGGGGGGCGTCGACACGCGCGGGGGGTGTTGACACGCGCGCGGGGGGGGGCGCGGGGCGGCTCCAGTGCTGTGAATATTTAATGAGCGCTCATTAAATATTCACTGTGCTGAATTTAGGACCCAGCTCATTGGCTGGGTCCTAAATACCGTTTCAGAACCCAATTTTGAGCCTAAAATACCGGTTCTGAAACGGGTAGGACCCTGCATTTTAACCGGTTAGAAAACACTGTATTTTCTAACCGGTTAAGTGGTCCTGCACCTTTCAGACCGCACAGATTACCGTTTTAAAACGGTAAAAAAAACGGCAATATACCGTTTACAAAGTGCGGTCTGAAAGGGGCATAAGCAATCGATTGGCGATTTTGATTGGGATTGCCAAAAGGGGAGCCCACACATCTAAAATTAATTGTGGCAATCATCTCCATATCTGAAAATTGTCACAATTAATTGCTGATGTATGGGGCCCTTAATATTGCATTACAGATGCACTCATTGATAAATGGGCCCATAAGGATCTGTATGATGTCTGTTTGAACAATAGCTTGTTTGCATATGGTTTGGGGCATATAAAAATGAAAAGATGTAATCCGCTTAGGACAGATTTGGCTGATTCAACACCCTTGAAGCCGTTGTTTCCTTGTGTATGCTCCGTACCAGGGAAATTCGGGTGTTGTGTCACTATGAAACGTTTACAATGTGAAGCTACTGGCAGAACCTCTGCGCTTCGCAATGGCATCCCCACTTCAGCTTTGTTTCTTTATTGTTTTGGGTCTGCTGTTTGGGCATAAACAGCATTCCTGCATCGGGGGAAACTAGGGGAAGGGTTCAATTGCCGGCCTCTTTAGGTAACGGGTCCAAATTGACCCTGCTGCAGGACCACTGTCCTGAGAGGGTGTTTGCCACCGCGGTCGCTTAGATGTCAGCGTAGCTCACTCCCAGCATGCCGCACACCCCTGGTTCAGCCCGAAGACATCAGGGGTGAGTATGACCCGGGGATCCCTCAGTGGGCGCCCCAGTATGTGATGCGGCAAGATGGTGGCAGCGATCGCAGCGTCCCTGCACAGGGACCGCGCAGCCCGGCCACACACTGGAATTAGGTGCTGCCTCTGTACCCCAGGGCAGTTTCACCGCAAATAGGGCTTTTGTTACCATATTCCAAAACACAGCTTTCTGCTTCTCCCTGGGCACTGCCATTATTCACCTTCTGGGTCACTCCTCAGCGGTGAGGAATTGGAAGGGAGTTCTGCAGCAGTCACAGCACAGGTTTTTGGCACTTATAACCCTGGTGAAGGGTTAATAACTGCATATAATATATATATATATATATATATATGTATATATATATATATATATATATATATATATATATATAGCATTTTCATAAAGAAGTAGGCACTCACCAGCACTGAGAATTGTGCAAAACGCAGATAAAGTTTTATTTCATTTCATCATCAGGTCATCAATAATGGTCCATGGATGAAATGAAATAAAACTTTATCTGCGTTTTGCACAATTCTCAGTGCTGGTGAGTGCCTACTTCTTTATGAAAATGCTATGATTGGGATGGAAATCCTCTAAAGTGGAGCACCACCCTGTTTCTCCTTACTGGACTGAGTGCGGTTCCCTTACAAGTATATATATATATATATATATATATATATATATTCATCTGTGGTTTATGTATGTTTACTAGCTCTCTCCAATCTGAGAGCTAGGTTATTGGTGTACAAGTCCCCCTCAGTACCTCTGAGTCTTACTCACATGCTTATTAAGCTTCCATACACAGTGCATTACCTGTTTACATATTGTGATATGCAGTACATTATATACAATTACTGAGAGAGAGAGAGTGTGTGTGTGTGTGTGTCAAGGTTGTTCCGCATCATGGTCAGGAAAATAACCTGTATGTTATGCATACTTTCCTACTTTTAATTTCACCTCTCCAGGAGAAGCCCGGAGAGGCAACACGTCAGGGGGGCGGGAGCAAGTCTGACATCACTTGGCCCTGCCCCCCATGCCGGAAAACTCCATGATTCGCGGGCGGGGATTAAATGCCCCCTCTCCGTGGACCCTGCGATTTCAGGTAATTACACCAGCGGGCAAGGGGGGAGCAGGGGGAAATTAGCAGAATGTGGGAGACTTGCCCACCTTCCCGGGGAGCCGGGAGAAGGACCCGATTTCCGGGAGGGTAGCCAAGCCTGATGTAATGCAGTGTGAAGTTTTGACCTGCTTCTACTTCACGAGTTACTTGTGAAGCTTGCATATACCCAGTGGTATTTCACCCCAGCCTAGTGGGAATCTGCAGTCTGCCTCTCAGGAGCCAGAAAAAAGCAGCCTATTGTTTATCCAGAACAGGCTGATTTGGAGGACACATTCAAGGTGGCCTGGAAGTCCCCAGAACAACGTTTTAAGCTTACAAAACGGTTTGTGTCTGCCTTCCCTTTTGAACCAGCCGCCTGAAAATTGTGGGAGGAGCCCCCTGTGATGGACACGTCCCTGTCACGCTTGTCCAAAAAGGTGCTACTACCGGTACCAGGGTCCTCGTCTCTGAAGGACAGCTCTGATCAAAAGGTAGAAGCTACCCTTAAGGCTATTTATACTGCTAATGGCACATGTCAACGCCCAGTACTAGCGAGTTGCTGGATGGGCCTCCCAGATAATGGAAGGGTTGCAAAGGGACATGACTGTGGTGCATGTTTCAGAGAAACTGGGCCACATCCAAGGCACGGCCAAAATGCTTTGGGTTGCACAAAAGGAATTCTGCCATGGCAGACTCAGGACCCTCTGGCTACGCCAGTAGGCGGCAGGCGCTGATTCAAAGCGTAGCATGGAGAATCTCTCTTATATAGGGGACAGATTGTTTGGTAGCGAGTTAGATGATCTGATTTCCAAGGCTACTGCTGGTAAATCACCGTTCCTCCCCTTTACTCCCTTTATGCAGCACCGGCCCTTTTCAGGTCCTGTGCAGCAGTCCTTTCGGGCCACTAGATTCCGCCAGAAGGACAGAGGTGGCTCCAATGCGCAGAGGGGTTCTCGGAGAAAGTTCCATAAGGCCTCAGCCCCTGCAGCCCAGGATTGTAGCTCCATAACTACTGCATCCAAACCCGCTGCATGACTGCCTAAACCCACCATGAGTCTTACTCGAGGTGAGAGCTTGTCTGCTACACTACACCCATGTGTGGGAGGCATCCTGTACAAATCCTTGGGAACAGACTTTCATTTCGCAAGGCTACAAGCTGGAGTTTGCAAAGCAACCCCCACACAGGTTCTTCAAATCAGGAATACCAGCCTTGTGAGAAACTCAAGCCACCTTGTTACAGGTGATACAGAAACTACTGCTGTCTCAGGAAATTATCCCTGTCCCTCCAAAGGAGAGGGGCAAGGGTTACTACTCCAACCTATGTGTAGTACCAAAACTGGATGGTGCGGTAGTCCAATTCTAAACTTAAAGTCTCTCAACCCATTCCTAACTGTGACTACTTTCCGTATGGAATCCATTCGGGCGGTCATAGCAAGACTAGAGGAGGGGGAGTTCCTAGCATTCCTCGATGTAAGGGCGCCTACCTGCACATCCCGATATGGGGCCCACATCAGGCATTCCTGAGGTTTGCCTTCCTGGAAGAGCATTTTCAATTTCAGGCCCTCCCCTTTGGTCTGTCCACTGCACACCGCATATTCACGAAGGTGAAGGCGGACATGATGGTGTTGCTCAGAAAGAGGGGGATAAACATCATACCCTATCTGGATGACCTACTTATAAAAGCCAGGTCGGAAGAAGCCTTGAAGCTAGCAATTCAGGTGTCTACACAGGTCCTCATTGCACATGGGTGGTTACTGAACCTTCCCAAGTGCTCGCTGATCCCATTGCAGCGGCTGCTGTTTCTGTGCATGGTACTGGATACCAGGGAGCAGAAAGTCTTTCTGTCAGGGGACAAGGTTCAAGCACTCCAGGTACTGGTGAGCGATTTATTGGCTGCAGTCCAAGTCTCAGTTCACCAGTGCATTCGGGTTCTGGGAAAGATGGTTGCCTCTTTCGAGGCGGTCCAATATGGGAGGTTCCACTCCTGTGTTTTCCAGTTAGACCTCCTTAACAAATGGTCAGGGTTTCCTCTGCATATGTTTTTATTGAGGGGGAAAGGACAGGGAAGGTAAGTCTGCACACTCTAGATTATGGTCTGTTATGATTAGAACCTATATTTCCCGCTATATTATTTGGTTTGCAGGGGTGCAATTCAGGGCAACTATAGTTGTATGCAGAAAAGGGGGAGCTCAGAGAATTGCGCAAAGAGATTGCACTAAGTGAATGCACACTTTGTTGTTTATATTTGTGTTTTAGATTTTTAATAACGGAGTCAAATAAAATGTAACTTTTAATAAATGTATTTATTAAATATACCCCTTTGTACGGTTTTCTTTATTTATATATCAACAAAGGGGGATGAATATTACTAGGTGAAATAAGGGGTTAAAATTACATATAACATATTTTAGACATGGTGCTTATATAGAGAATGAAAAAAAGTGTAGATAGTGGTTAAAATATCAGAGCTCGTCTCTCGCTGCACTGTATTTGATTATATTTTCTGAAGAGACTGGCTGGGTCCGCTTGTTATATTGTTGTCATTAATTGGCCTTCAGCCCAGTCTAGTCTCTTTTGATTTACTTCAAAGAGATTTATACTGGTTATTCTTATAGTGCTATTTTGTTTCAATTTCTTAGCACATAACCCAGTATATAATCTCTAGGGGGATATGTGTGAATTGGTTATGTTTAGTGTGATTTTTCTCAGGCTCTCTCAGAACTTGAATTGTGTTACTTTTCAGGGGGGAGTTAGCTTGTATATATGTGACGTTTAAACATGCCGCAATCAGCTGGTATTTATTGGTGATTCCTCACATTATATGGCATGATACATTAATAGTCTCATCTATAATGATTTATTTTGCACAGGAGATCCTTTGCCTGCACCAGCAACTGAAATCCTGTATATGTATGAGATGTTGTAGTATACTACAATTCTGAGCTATGTATCAGTATTTGCTGCCATATGTCAGGCTTTATTTTTAATATTTTTAATAATATTCAGGTTTCCACTTTACGTTGGAAAAACATGCAGCTTGAGGTTACGCTCTGAAAGCACCGACACGTGTTTTACCTAATTAAGGCTTTTTCAAAAAGCCTTTATTAGGTGAAACACGTGTCGGAGCTTTCAGAGCCCATCCTCAAGCTGCATGTTTTGATACAAAATGTTAATTATGTGATATAGAAAATATGTGTGTATAAGAGGGGAATAGCAGAATCGCCCGCCCAACAGGGGGAAGCTATCCACTCTATTTCTTACCATCTTAGAAATATATCTTGAATTGAGTGGCACACGCTACAATCTGTACATACAGGAATAGCCAATATTGCAGATCTATAACCGAAAAATCATAGCAGAGCTCCAATTGCCGGTCCAGGCAGGGGATTTCTGCAATAATATATACGGCAAAAATAGACCAATCCAACATAAAGTGGCAACCTGAATATTATTAAAAATATGAAAAATAAAGCCTGACATATGGCAGCAAATACTGATTGTCATGATTGGATGCCATCTTGTCATGAGCGACCGCTATTTTTACGCCAGAAGGAGCGTAATTGTACCACGCCATTCTGCCCTAATTGTAAATGTAATGGAGAAAGTGACCTGCCTTTGCCCTGGATGGTAGGGAGGACTGGGGGGGTGAAGCAGGAAGGCAGATGGGATCTCTTTCCTTTGAAGTCCATGCTCTGTTTATAATACTGTTTCTGATATGGTGTGCTATCTACTCATCCTGTATTTTTATGAAGAAATTGTGGGTAAAAAGGTTATTCCATCTGTTTGAAAACTCAACAGGAAAGCAGAGGTTATCTCCTTCCCCCCTGCATCTATAAAACTTGTAGTGAAGTCCAGGATCTCTGGCAAATGTCTTCCCAGACCAGAGAGATGTCAGGAAAGCAATTCCCTTAGAACTCTAGAATGACACCTTATTTGAGATAAGAATTAAGAGGCCCAGGGGGGTGATTGAATGGCTAAATTGCTCATCTTCAAAAGGGAAGTCAATTAGCCAGCCCCTGGGTATATCCTAAGGAAACCCCTGGACAGGGAGATTCCTGAGGTGGGGGCTGTGATTGTGTGTTTTGCAAATCTTAAGTGTGTTTGTCTCACAAGACATGTTCATTTTCCTTGGAATGGGTTGGGTCCCATACCTGTCTCTGAAATGATCCAGTATCCGGAGAGATTTCCACTCCAAACCCCACTTCATGCTGTGTGTCCTTGAAGTGGTTTGTTTCTCTATACCCATTTTGTTTTATTCTGAAACTGTTTTTTACGTTTGACTTACCTATTAATCATATATCTTGTAACTTATGTTTTCTGTAATATACTGTAAGCCTTGTAGTGTTTTCACTTAATTAAAATTAATAATTAGTTCTGGTATCTGCTGTTTTCCAGCCCAAGCCTCTGACGAATTCGCCAGAGCGCTACCGTGTAAATTATAATTTGGTGTGTCGGCAGAATCAAAGCTGTCGCGGACACATTCCAAAAAGCTTACTTTGATTGGTGGCAAGCGGAATCGTGGTGAAATACGCACACGTTTGGGATACTCAGTAGAAGTGTCACGCGGCCGCGATTCTCAGATTGTCATATCTGGGGAATCGCCGACTAGGGTCGTGACACTGATACTTAGCTCAGAATTGTAGTATACTACAACATCCTATACACATACAGGATTTCAGTTGCCGGTGCAGGCAAAGGATCTCCTGTGCAATAGAAATCATTATAGATGAGACTATTAATGTATCATGCCATATAATGCGAGGAATCACCAATAAATACCATTGCGGTATGTTTAAACGTCACATATACTAACTCTCCCCTGAAAAAGTAACAAAATTCAAGCTCTGAGAGAGCCTGAGAAAAATCACACTAAACATAACCAATACACACATATCCCCCTAGAGATTATATACTGGGTTATGTGCTCAGAAATTGAAACAAAATAGCAATATAAGAATAACCAATATAAATCTCTTTGAAGTAAATCAAAAGAGAATAGACTGGGTTCCTTAAATGTACAGATTTCGTCCCTCTTCATTTTCTTCCAGAAGAAATTGGCTTCCTTACCGGAGGTCCAGACTTTCCTGCAAGGGGTGTTGTGTATTCAGCCCCCCTTTGTGCCGCCTACACCTCCATGGGAATTGGAGGTGGTCTTAGCCTTCCTACAGTCATCTTGGTTTGAACCCTTGAACTCGGTGAAGTTAAAATTCCTGACATGGAAGACGGCAGTTCTGTTAGCTCTGACTTCAGCATGGTGGGTTTCAGAGCTGGACGCTTTATCTTGCAAGAGCCCATACCTTATATTCCATGAGGATAGGGCGGAGCTGAGAACGAACTCAAGGTTTCTTCCTAAGGTTGTTTCGACCTTTCATTTGAACCAACCCATTGTGGTTCCAACAGGTGGGCCTCACTCGGACATTGCTGCTACATTGGATGTGGTTCAGACTCTCATGTTGTACGTCCAGAGGACGGCTCGGCTTCGCAAAACAGATTCCCTCTTTGTTCTGTACAATGCCAAGAAAAAAGGTAATCTGGCCTTAAAGCAATCTATTGCTCGGTGACTTTGTACTACTATCAAACAGGCCTATGCTGGCCTGCCTGGCCCTGCAACTGTTAGGGCTCATTCTACCAGGGCGGTGGGATCATCCTGGTCGAGCCTTCATACCTTCGTCAAATTTTATAAATTTGACACTATTGCCAAGGAAGACATTCAGTTTGGGAATGCGGTGCTGCAGCAATCTCCGCACATTCCCGTCCCGCCTTGAACCTTGGTTATAATTCCCATACGTTCTGATGAATCCCCAATATCCCATATAGAGAAAATAGGATTTTAATACCTACTGGTAAATCCTTTTCTCGGAGTCCATATGGGATATTGGGTGCCTGCCTGTTGATCCTGAATAATGGATTCTGTTACTGTTCTCTTGAGTTACAGTTATAATGTTACTGTTCTCTTGAATTACAATATATAGCCAATCATGTTCTTGGCCATTTGTTTGTGTTATGGGTGTGCTGGTTGCATGTCACCACTTTAATGCATTATATATGTTAACACATAGTTATATCCTTTTCTCATATACTTTCCATTCCTTCGGGCACAGTTTTCATGTTAACTGGCTTGTAGGGAGGAGCCTGTACACCCAGGGAGTGAGGGCTTCTATGTGCCTTTCTCCTGCGGATACCTCTCTTCTCCCATAAGTTCTGATGAATCCCCAATCTCCCATATGGACTCCGAGAAAGGGATTTACCGGTAGGTGATAAATTCCTATGGTATATGTGTGTGTATATTCTGTTTCTATATGACATATACTAAAACCAAAAACAATGGTATACGTACATCTGTGGTGGTGTCAGACCTGTGCATGTCCAAGCAGTGCCCCTAAGCCACCGCATGATTGACTTGCTGCAGCCATTTGGGGCATGGGCAGTATTCTCAGAATCAGGGATGTTTTTGGTTCCCCTTTTTGAGGAGTATGGAGGCCAGTGTCCGTTACTGAGATGGCTTTACTGGCCCCAGCTGCTTGAAAACACTGGCCGATTGGTATTCAAGTGACCAATATTCATGCACATGTGCTTAAGTAAGATAGCGAACGATCGGTTTATGCAACTAACAGTTGACCACATATAACTGCAGAGCTTGTAATTGGTTACCAGCCAACGTCGTAGACACTCCTCCCCCCCCCCCCTACCACAACTATATCCTGTTTATCCTGTAATAACAAAAGCAGTATGGGAAGATTGGCCTGGTCATATTCGGCGTGATGGCAACTTTTTGGTTACACATTTAGGGGGTATTCAATATCCCGCCGCTATTCCCGACGGCGGGGCTCTATTCAATGCTATCTTCCCTGACAGCATTGAACAGGGATCTTGACAGAACGGCCCGACTTTACATGTAGTCCAGCCCGTTCTGCCTGTTCGGCTGGGAATTGTCAAGCTTCCGGCTGCAGCTCGATGATTTCTGCCTGTTTCTCGCGTCCATGCCTCCTTTCCGGTGCTTGGCAGGTGGGACATTGAATCCCGCCTGCGGAATCACCGCCGAGCCAGCCAAGATGACCCGTGACCCAGGATTGAATATCCCCCTTAATGTCCTCACTCCCTTATGTTATTTAACAGTGTATGTGGGACATAGTTGCCGATTTATGTTTTTGCTGGTGGGTGCTCAAGCCAAAAATATAGGGGAGTGGCTTCATGGAGAAATGGAGAAGGGGCATGGCCTCAAAATAATACCAATTTATATTACACAGCACAGTTTTCTCCAATATTTAAATTGCGGCAGCAGAGTTCCCTTTTTTACACATTACAGCAGCAGAGCCCCCACAATGCCAAATACATAAATGCCCCCCCCCCCCCCCCAGTGCAGGTACATAAATGCTACTCAGTCGCACAGCACGCCCTACTCAGCCGCACAGCATGCCCAGAGCACGCACATGCTGGCAGGCCGACGTCCACATATTACTCCGCGGATGGATTAATACTCTTCCCGCCATCCTGGCATACTATTGCCAGGTGGCAGGTCCGGCGATGCGGGTACTGCAGCCGCAAATTAGCAAGTTAATATGACTGCCCAGCAGCAGGACTCGGACCCGTGGGTGCTCATCAATATCCATGGGTGCTCGGGCCCTTAAGCTCCCACAGAATCGGCACCTATGATGGGGGAGATGCATCAACCATTCCAGAGTGGAGAAGTTACCCATGGCAATGAACCAGATTCTAGCTAGCATTAATCATGTGAATTCTATAAAATGATAAGTAGAAACACATTGGTTATTATAGTCAAATATATCAAGGGTTTTAACAAGGTACAGGTGGGAGACATTCTTCACAGGAAGAGGAGCAGCAGAACACAAGGACATGCACTGACACTAGAGGGAGGAAGGTTCAGGGGAAATTTGAGGAAGAATTACTGGTACTTGTGAGTTATCCGGGCTGCCGATTTTTTCATCGCGCCCGAAATCGTGGGCATCGCGTCGGTCGTGGCCGTTATAAGGGGCCGCGACGCGATGCCCGCGATTTCCCATAGACAGTAATGTTAAAAGACGCGATGGACCCGATTTCCCATAGACAGCAATGTTAAAATAAAATGACAATGTGAAATTGGCCAATATGGCCATTTCACATTGGATATGTTTTAAAAAAAAAGGTTTCATGGCCCCCCACCACCGTTAACGCCACCCCGCTATTGAGACCAACCCAAAGCGTGGCGAGCGCAGCGAGCCCGCGAGGGGCGGCGGTACGCGTCCTCCGACCTTTTCATACCCCTACTATCCACTAGGGCGTGGAGTGAGAATAGAATAGTGTGGCGAGCACAGCGAGCCACCGAGCCCGAAGCGTGGCGAGGGGACGCGGACACCTGTGAAGCCCGCAAGGGGATGCGGATACCTGTGAAGGTATCCGCGTCCCCTCGCGGGGCTCGCTGCGCTCGCCACGCTTCGGGCCTCGGTGGCTCGCTGCGCTCGCCACACTATTCTATTCTCACTCCACGCCCTAGTGGATAGTAGGGGTATGAAAAGGTCGGAGGACGCGTACCGCCGCCCCTCGCGGGCTCACTGCGCTCGCCACGCTTCGGGTTGGTCTCAATAGCGGGGTGGCGTTAACGGTGGTGGGGGGCCATGAAACCTTTTTTTTTAAAACATATCCAATGTGAAATGGCCATATTGGCCAATTTCACATTGTCATTTTATTTTAACATTGCTGTCTATGGGAAATCGGGTCCATCGCGTCTTTTAACATTACTGTCTATGGGAAATCGGGTCCATCGCGTCTTTTAACATTACTGTCTATGGGAAATCGCGGGCATCGCGTCGCGGTCCCTTATAACGGCCACGACCGACGCGATGCCCCCGATTTGGGGCTAAATCGCGGGCATCGCGTCGGTCGGGTGTCCTTAAGTTAACTAACCTTAAGGACAAAATCGGCAGCCCGGATAACTCACAAGTACCGAATTACTTCACAGAAAGAGTAGTGAATAAGTGGAATAGCCTCCCATCAGAGGTGGTAGAGGCAAATACAGTAGAGCAGGGGTGTCAAACTCAAATTCATCGGGGGCCGCATCAGCAGTTTGGTCACCCTCAAAGGGCCGGTTTTATCTGTAGGTCCCCCTGTATAATTATAATGCCATGACACTACAGGCTGCTCCCCCTGTATAATATAAAATGAATGCCATGACACCACAGGCTGCTCCCCCTGTATAATAATAATGCCATAACACCACAGACTGCTCCCCCTGTATAATATAATAAAAGTAATGCCATGACACATAAATGATTATACAGGAGGAACAGCCTGTGGTGTCATGGCATTATTATTATACACGGGGACACCTCAGGAAACAGCAGATATATATTTTTTTTATTGTGAGTGTGATCCTCATCCTCACTTACTGTTTCTCCGTCTGTCCTGCAGCTGCTGCGGCTTCCAGCTTTTCTTCACTGCTTGCTGCGGCCACACTGTCCCCGACTCCCGGTCCAGCTTCCCTGCCTGCTCTTCTCTACAGACGCATGGGCGGGCGGCGTCATCGTCATGACGTCCCCACCCAGTGTCTGTCACTGCCGGGCATCAGAGGGAACAGGCGACTGGGCCCTCCTCCACGTAGCCGTGGAGGCCAGCGGCCATGTTTCTGTAGCCGCATACATATGTGGCTACAGGAACATGGCCGCCGACAGTGGAGGAACAGGTAAGGCGGCCGCGGTGGGGTGGGTGAGAGGAGGTGGCCTAGGCAGGAGCTGGGACACACTGCCCTGCGTGCTATCTCCTCGCGCGGGCCACATGTTGAGGTCTGGCGGGCCGGATTTGGCCCGCGGGCCTTGTGTTTGACACCCGTGCAATGTAAACATGCTAGGGATAGGCATATTGATATCATTACAAAAAAATAAGGATCAAATATGGTTTGAGGTAACATGTTTAAAAAAGGGGCAGACTAGATGGGCCAAGTGGTTCTTATCTGCCATCAAATTCTATGTTTCTATGACAACGTCACTCTATAACAGACCTGATCCATCTCCCCTTATGACTGCAGCAATTCTAGAATGTTCGGAACACTGTTCATATCGTTGTGGATTTCTTACAATACATTACAATATTCCTCTAGGACCCCTTTGAAATATCCAAAATGTAACAATCTCTTAACTTGATTTTGTTAACTAAAGCGTTTTGTCATTTATTGGTAATGGCAGGGCAAAGGCACAAAGAGTGGAGCCCATGCCAACCCAGTGTTTGCTGTCTGGGCTCTAACAAGGCATTCGGAAGAATTGTAAGGAGGGACACAAAGGGTCTATTACACAACACTTTAGGTTGCTATAGCAACCAGCATTATGGAAATCTACTAAAGGTGTGGGTGGAAGAATGTCTCAGCTCCCGTCACTAAAAAAAAAAAAAAAGGGGGGGGTGTGTGTGTGTGTGTAAAAGTCAGTAGATGGTTTCCTATTTTGTTTTGTCTGTATACCTAATAAATGTTGACATGCATAGTTTAAAACAAACAGCCTACATACACACTCATGAATATTTACCATCGCTCCTGTTATTCGCTACAGGATGGCGTGGAGTGGACTGTGATTGTACATCAACAATTGCTGGGGTACCAGTTTGTTTTACATTGTGTTTCTTTATTGAATAAAATGCTGCTGGAAACCACAGCAATCAATCAATGTCAGAATACCCACAGGCAACATAGACTTGCACATAACCCAAGTTGCTTGTATTTTGGGCCTGATTCAGACTCGATCGCTGGCTGTGAATGTGTACCCCGGGCAATTATCGAACGACTGGCTGCAAACAGGGGGGAATTTGATGGTGAGTGATCGTAAATGGATATCCCCCTCTGTGCATTCATTTACAGTCCTGCACAGGGGCGGGGGAAAACTGTGGTGGGGCGGAGTTTCCCTGGGCTCCGAAGATTCACAGTGCAGCTGGTTGCTACTTTATATCCATCCACTTTATCTCTCCAAGTTTAGTACATAGAACCCTCAGCGAGTGAATGGGGCTGTACAATAAGGCTTAAGTTGCATACGGTAACTCACCTAGGGCAGACGTTGGCTGGTAAATATTAGATAAGGGATTAATAAGCACCCATCAGTGGACCATACTGACCAGGAATGTTTGCTGATGGAGCCTATTTATCAAGCATGATATGTTAGAGCAGTCCTTAGATATTATATCAGAGCAGAACCAGAACAAAGTCCCCACTGCAATAAAGTGACTTTTCTAATGTAGGACTATTGACATCAGTTTTATTGGTTTATATAATATTGGTATAGTACCAGTGCCACAGTGTTTCTTTCTGATGAGCCAATGTTTTCCATTTACCCGCTGCCTGGCTCAAGTGAGGATTCACCTGAGTCACTCTATAGCAGAATCATTAGATGTTCATCGATCATTGAATGTTTTCCCTCCCCTTCCCTCTGAACTGACTTTTATTTCCTTCAGTGTCCGTCGAAAGGGGAGGGTGCTGACATCATAAATCGCTGGGCGTTGACCTCCAGACGGCCCCTGCCCGCCCCTACCCATACGAACGCCTCAGCGAATGTGATAATTGGTGAAGGCATTCGTAAAGCAGCCCTGCACATGCGCAAATATGCACATGCGCAGAGCCGCACCATCGGCCCCCTGCGTGAATACGCTGGGGACCGATCACTGTTAAAGTGTGTCAGCAATTTTGGTCAGAATATGTAGGTGCCGGCTACAATAAACATGTCATGTCTACTGTTTGCTGTTAGTAAGGATAGTCTGCGGCCATATATTACCACTGAGATTCTGTCCAACATAGGTTATTTGAATGGCGTTTGGTCACAAACTTAACAGGCACCGCTGGCTACACATTAAAGGGTTTTGCTGAGTAGAAATTTCTCTGTTGACATTTGCAAAACTTATCAGTAACATAATGAATAAAGACAGCTTAATGTTACCTTGTCCTTTTACTAATTAGTTTGGCACCACTGATAACTTTCTTTCTGCCTTTATTTTAGTTGTCTCTCCAATAAATATGGGCGTCAGCGTGTCATCGCTGTATGTACTGTCAGTATAAACAGTGACATGGTTTTGGAAATGTTCTGCTCTGATTATCTGGTATAAATGGGTAAAACGTTTCCTGTCACACATATTGCTTCTAACAAGTCAACCGCGTCGATGGCTTGGGACCCAAGACAGATATTGGCAGCCGCATGTTAGAATCCCATGAGCAATGAGTATATGCTTTCCAAAGCCTTCAACAAATATTTGTGTAGGTTTACTTTACTGTGACCCTAATGCCAGTGGCGGATTTAGGGAGGAGGGCGCCCCTAGGCACAACAATAATGTTTACTAAGTAGGACAGTTTATAGGGGCAGTATCTGCATGTCCTATCCATTTACACTCTATTTAAGATGGAATATAGTACAGTACAGTGGATATTTTGCAGTTATTGGTACATTTTGGGCTGACAGTACTATCACAGGCATCCAAGTGCCGCCCCCAAACATGTGCCGCCCCTAGGCCGGTGCCTCACGTGCCTAATGGGAAATTCGGCTCTGCCTAATGCTACATTTGACTATATGAGCTAATCCTAATAGAGTTCTACATGTAAAATAAAACAAAAAACAGCCTCTCCCTAGAGACAAGTGACGTTGTGAAGGATTCATCCTACAGGAAGATGGTGCGGGATATAGAGAAAGTACAGGCTGTGGCTGTCAACTTGGGCTTCTCAGAAATTACAGTACATGTAATTATTTCCCCCAATATTACATACAGTATAATAAATGTAATAATTAATCGTTAGTGGAGCTAAATACAAGATGTAAAAAATACATGATATATACCTCCCAATCAGGGAGGTATATATAATTTGTACCCTACTTCCCATAAAGGGATAATGGCCCCACAAGGAAGGGGTGTGGTCACACAAAAGTAGTCCAATTGAAATGACAACATACAGTAGTACAATCATATACACATTACACCGCATGTAGTGCCCTTGATTCATATTCAGTCGCACAGTATTGCCCCTTATACACATAATGTTCACAATTGTGCTGCTTATACACATCTATCTCTGTCAATCCAGCAGCTCTCTGTCCCTCAGCAGCTCCATTCCCTGTGTCCCTCCAGCAGCTTCCCCACCTCTGAGTCCCTCCGGCCCCCTCTCACCTGTCTTCAGCATGCACAGAGCCTGTTTCACTTAGTAGCCCTTCTTCACTTCAACGACGGTGGGTGATGGTATGACATCACATATGCCGTGATAGAAGAAGAAGCTGCTGGGACAGGCTTTTCTGTTGAAATTACTGTTCAGGACTTTGGTAGAGGTGGAACTTAGTTCCCCCTACCATTAGAGGTGGTGGAACTCCACCCCATTCCTATTCACTTTAACCCCTGTATATATATATATATATTTATTATATATATATACTACATAAAAAGTCTGTGTTTGTCCCTCTGTACCTTACTCGGTAGGAGCCCTGACAGGCTCAGCGCTGCCTCTAATTAAAACCCTTCTATGACAAGGCCACTGCTGCTGCTGTCCTCCATGGGCCTGAGAAGCATATGACGAGCTCCACCAAGTAGAGCTCAGCACAAGCTTCTCAGCCTCTGACCTCTTGTGCAAAGTCTCATGGGACTTAGTCAACTCCCTGATGCTCAGCTCCATTAATCATTGTCACATTGGCAGATAGGTGAAGCTGAAGCCCTACCCCACTGCCATGCACAAAACCTTTAGCTTAAAAAAAAAACCCCATGCCAACCACAGGGGGCCCCTAGATAGAGGGGAGCCCAGGAGTACTTACCCCCCCCCCCTTAATGTGGCCTCCTCTCAACTTTAACTATTGTTAAATCAGGACCTGCCGCACCCCAGGTGCATCCAGTCTGAAAGGGAGGCGGAGTTACCCAGTGTGTGGGAGTGGCCTTAGTAGAGGGAGCATGATCTAGCACAGAGACCACTGTTGTGTCATTCTCGAAGGTGTGCCCAGTTCTCCCCTAGCAGCTGGGCAGCCCCCAGCTACCTCCCTGCATTATGCACGGCATCTCTTTAGCAATCACCATCTGCTCTGCAGAGCAGTGGTGATCTCCGGCTCTCCCAATTGCCACCCCGCCAGCAGGACATTGCTACCCGCGGGAGGGACATATTTGGTGTCAATGTCAACAACTGTCGATATGAACCCCCAGTTACAGTAATGCGTTTCGTCGCTTGGCTCACTTCGCTCGCCATGTTCGGACTAGGCACACTTTTATATTCTCCCTCTTTGCCGACATGGATGGTGAAGTAAGAACAAGACGGTTAAATTTAAAAAAAAACCTCATGTCAATCTTGTCATGTCTTCCTTTTTCATGTCATCATTTTGACTCTATAGACCTATTGCATGTTGACCTTGTTTATGTTGACCTTTTGACCCTGTCAACCTTTTCATCCTGTTGACCTATTGCATGCCGACCTTTTGGGGTAGACCTATTTCCTGTCTATCTAGACACTGTAGATCTATCAACCTGAACCAGGCTTGGGCTGCAATATAATGTGTTTGACAGCAATCATCGGAGCCCTGTTCCGCTTACTGGCTGCAGAAGTGCAAACACATAGTGGTAGATGCTCAATTAGTTCAGTAATACCACTGACAGCAGAAGTGGACAGGCGGGTAGAGGCGTGATGCTGGGCATTCTGGGAGAATAGGCAGTATGGGTCACCATTCTCAGTAACCATAACATTGTATCAGGCTGACTCATGGTAACAGCGCATTTTATAAATACCTTTGTGCTGTGAACAGAGGTATTAAAATATATTAAAGCCAAAATGTCAAGTTTTGAATATACATGTTATTCTTTCTAAGCAAATGCTAAATGGTGAAACTGCTTCAAATGTACTGACAGTCAGCATCACGTTGCGTCACAGCGCCGCCTGCTGGAGACGATGGAAAATGTCAACATAGTCTTGTTTTGCCAGTACTTTAAAATCTTGTCATGTGCCCCAAGATTCGGCAAACCAGTGGCCTAATTCAGAACTTATCCCTGCTGGACAGATTATCATCGGCCAGTGAACAGACGCTGCCCCGCTCTAGTGAAATCCTGTCTTGTGAATTGATGTATGTGACTAGCAGAGAATTCACAGGAGAGCGAAAATGTCTAAATCCTGTTGCACGCCGCCCACCATCAAATGATGTTTCCAATGGGCACCAGTCATCGCAAGCTAGGAGTAGCCAGAGACTTACTCATTAGCTGCGATGAGTACGGGCATATCCGGCTTGGAGCTGACATCACACACCCTCCTCTAAAAGTTGGGCACACCTGCGTTTTCAATGACACTTCCTGCATTTTTTTGGGCACACCTACCGTTTTTTCTGTCACGTCTGCATTTTTCTTAGCGCTCCCACTAAATGACTGGTTACCACTAAATGACTGGTTATCACCTTGCAAATGGCTAGCTAAGGAAACAGGTAGCAGTATTACTTCAATTGCAGCCTCCGCGCACACGCATTGTAGCCCATGCGCAGTTCATCGATAATTGGCTACTGTGCGAGTTCGCTCAGCAGCGATCTGGGCTGAATCGAGCCCTATAATGCTACTAAGAGTCTCTGGCTGGTAATGCATTCTGGGACTTGTAGTTCTTTGACAACTTAGATGTCATGAGTCCTGCTCTGTTTCTGGTTGGGAACCCCAAAGAAAAATAGACATTGAAGGACTCACGGAATGTGTTTCTACTTTGATTATTTTTAGAAAAAAAGACAAAGCAAAAAAAGTATAATGTGATGAAAAATCTGCAAACAACATCATAGTTACCATGGATAACCCTTGGTGTCTGTTATGGTTCTGCATAGGTTTTCCTTTACCAATGACAACGTTCCAGAACACCTGCGGGTGGCACCATCTTGCAGCTGGACCTCGTTGGTGTCATAAAAACACAGCAGCTGATTTCTTTATTCTTTAATATTTCGACGTCAGTAATCTACATGTATGTCCATACTACAGATGAACACTGGTCCTGCTAAAGAATATTTTGGGGAAAAGGGGACTGGGAAATTACTTTTGCACAGGTAGGTACTTAATGTACCCAGGGGTGGCCCCAAATTTTGATTATAAACAGGTTATTCGTTATTATAATTTGTTATTGGGGGTGCTGCCAAGGACAATGATGTACAATGGAGAAACAAGAAAGAAAAAGGATTGTCTCTTTGTTGGCGCACTTGAAGAGAAGAGACTATTATTCAGATCTGATTGCAGTACAAATTTGTTCTCAAAATGGGCAAAACCATGTGCGCTGCAGGTCGCGCAGATGTAACATGTGCAGAGAGAGTTAGATTTGGGTGAGTTATTTTGTTTCTGTGCAGGGTAAATACTGTCTGCATTATTTTTACACTGCAATTTCAGTTTCAACACACCCCACCCAGTCTGACTTTGGAAACCTGTGATACACAGCATATTTCTCTCTGAGAAAAATCTGCATTTCTTTGACTGTGGAGTGATATATACACTTGCAATCCGAATGACATCTGCTTATTGGGTACCTAGACTTCTTGTCTTCTAGGTGAACATAAACACCTATTATAAATATCCACTCTACCTATTCTACTCCATCATATTGCTGTACCAAATAGAGGAATAGCAGTACATTTCTGCACTAAATAAAGGATCCAACTATACTATCTAATTTGATGTAGTCATTGCCCCTGATGTAGTCCAGAAGGATGAAACGCGTAGGGTTGTGGAGTGTTTCTGTATGTGGCACATCCTGAAAAAAGGAAATGCATAACTGAAGAAAATCTACATGCTGTATTATTGAATAAATGTCTATTTGTTTGTATCTATTTGACTTACCTTTTCAACCTCTCAAGTGGGCATTGGTGACAAAACTTTAGCGCACCTCTAGCTTGTTTCTATCCATTTATATATACTGTATATGTGTGTATAGAATAATATCACTGCATAAAAGAAGAGATGGAAATGCCAAGAGATCACTGATACTAAGGCTTGCCCATCACCTGCTACCATGCAGTCCCCACACAGGAGATAATTACCGGATGTCCATGTATGAATTCTTTTTGTTATTCAGTGACTTTATCATTGCTGTGCAACTAATAACTTTCACATTTATATTTCTCACGGGACATCATATCAGTTCCTAATAAGAAACAATTTATACTTGCATTTGCCTGCTGTGATACATCGTGTCTCTCCCATTATTATTTGTTTCTCCCAAAGTGCATAATATTCAGAAAGTCACAGTTTGATGTTTTTTTGTAATTGCTATATTACAGCGTCTCATTTCACCTAACTATCATGTCATTTTAGAACTCTGACATTTAAATTCTTTCTTTTCTGATGTGATTTAATAATTATGTCTGTAAAATAATCTGTGTATTATAGGTGCTGGTACACATACATTTTTGTAGTTTTTCTTTCTTTCTTTGGTGGGTCTGTGAATGATATGGGGGGGGGGGTCTGTCAATGATATCAGAGGGATGTGAAATGTATTTGGGGGATCTGCTTATCATATGCAGATGACAATCCCTAAATGATTATATGCAGACTTATAAATAAATACCCAAACATAATAGAACCAGTACTGCACTTTCGAAGCTCACATTTTCCCACCTCTTGGTAAGGCTCCTGTCTCTTCTTCCTGGTAGCTACTCTCTGGTCCAGTGCACTGATTGAGGATTCACACATACACACAGCAAGCCTGATAGAAGAAGTCGCTACCATTGGTCATATGCAGCAGCTTCACTTTGTCCCTTACACTGCATGATGTGGCAGCAGCTCTCGTTATCCTATTATATTCCAGGGTTATTGTTGCCATAATTTATGCCAGTTGCCAAGAGGAGAGGGGAAACTGCCGCTGCATTTGCCTATGCTATAAACAATGTCACTCTATTTGACAGGATGGATTATTGGCAGCCATGGAAGAAACAGATCAGAGGAGAATAAAATGTGGAATTTTAGTAAAATGATCCACAATGGCCCGGATGGTAGTAAGGACTAATAAAATCCATGGAAATGCCTTTCAATTTGCCTGAAGGTACAGTATGGACAACAGTGGATGAAGATTAGCAGGGTGTGAATGCGGTGTGATGTCCTAGGTTAGGTAGACACTGGGTATGTAGGAACAAGTTGACAAATGTCTTTGGGACTTTGGTGGTCATCAATAATGACCAGATGCACGTTTTGATTCTCCCTAGATGTCAGGGGGTTTAGGAAATTTGGATACTGATGGCAAATATATTGAGGCAAGAGTAAAGGTGGCCATACACACGCAGATTTATCTTCAGATCTGGATGGTTGGAACAAAAACATGTTTATGGATGAGAGCAAATGACCATTTGCTTGGAAATGCTGGAAAACTGACAAACTGTCACTCATCCATAACCAGGTTTTTGTTCCAACCAGCCATATCTGAAGATAAATCTTACTAGTGTATGGGCACCTTAAGAACGAACAACTAAAGAGTCTAGTACTACAGCTGTCTGGCTGCATTTGCACCTCAGGATATTGTAACTATGTATTTCACAAATGTCATCCACCTTTTGGAGGCTGCAACAAATTATACTTCACTGCTCCAGTTCTATTTGTTTGGCAAACTGGTTCATTTGTTAGATGAGTGTCTCTTGAACTTTAAAATTGTCTTGATTAATCATCTGCTTTCTGTTCTGAGAACGGGGCCTGCAATTGACTGTAAAATTGAATGTAATGAAACTAAGGGCCATTTAGCTTGGTGAGGATCGAACCTTTTCCAAATATTTCAAGTTTGTAATTCCTGTATATATATATATATATATATATATCTATATATATATATATATATATATATATAGATATATATATAGATATATATATATATATATATCTATATATATATCTATATATATATATATATATATATATATCTATATATCTATATATATATATATAGATATATAGATATATATATATATATCTATATATATTGGTATATTGGTTCTCCCAAGAGTTGTCTCCATTCTATTAGTGCCAGGAAAATGACTAAGGGACTAAGGGGCAGATTTATTAAGCTTGGAGAAGAGATAAACTGGAGATAAAGCGGAGAAAAGGTAAAAGGAGATAAAGCACAGCCAATCAGCTCCCAACTGTCTTTTTCAAACACAGCTGATTGGCTGATGCTTTATCTCCTTTTACCTTTTCTCCGCTTTATCTCCAGTTTATCTCTTCTCCAAGCTTAATAAATCTGCCCCAATGGGACTGATTCTGATTACATTGATCGCCAACGTGTTGGCACGGATGAGCGATGTTTAGCGTCTGCACATGCACTTGGTGCAAGCGGGCATCGCAAACTGCTTGTCCCCATCCTGTTCGCACCAGTATGGGAGGAGGGGGGGCAACGGCTAGGGGTTGCGCCCATGGGAAACGTTAAGTCTTCCCATGTAAATGCGCCCGTGACGCGGGGGCGTGCAGCTGGTGTCAGCGGATGGCTACTGCCTGTCCGCTTCCCGCACAGGGCGCTAACGAATGTAAGACATCAGAGAGGTGTCTTAGATCTTCAAGTGCTGTAGAATTCATTCGATGGTCGCCGACCATCTAATGATTTTGCCCCCGCACCCAAGGCTACAAATGGATGTTTCTGCTAAACATCCATTCGCAGACGTGTGAGGGAACTCGACAAGAGGGGGTGGGCAGCTGTTCGTGTGGGCAGCAGGCGACGGGTGGTGTTTCATCCACACGCAAAGCTGCAAAATTCGTGCGGACCAGAATAAGGTCCTAAGTGTAGCTCTAGCACTAAAATTATATAGTGTCTATTAATGCATAATATGTTGGGACAAAGATGCAAATAAATATACATTTTATGGAGTACAAGTTAGTGTTAATCATGGTTGCCAACCCTTCCGGAATGGCTGAGAGGGTCCTGAAAATCGGTCCCCCGGAAAGGGGGACAACCCTCCTGCCCTTCCATCCATCACCCACGGTGGGGGTGCTTGGGGTGTCACAGGTAAAATGATGTGAAAATTATTTGCTATAGCCACGCCCCCCAATAGAGTGTCCCATCCGTGGCTCCTCCCCAAACCACCCCTTTCCCCTCCCGTGATGGCCAGCCCCCCCCCCCCCTACCTCTCGGAGAGGGCAGCATAGAAGTCGGCAACTATATAAATGATTGCAATCACTAATAATTGTGTCCTTTAAATGTAAATCTCTGAGGCTGTTATCACTTTGGACACACAGGATTGATAGTCTATAAGCCAATTCAAATCAGTGGGATGTGCCACGCTGTGCTTACATTGTCCATATAGAATCATAGAATTCTGATGAGAGATCCCTCCTAACTTTGGCAAAGAGAGTTCTGAAGTTTTTCTTTTCCCCTCAGTGGAATCTTTTGTCTCCTGAGAGAATGGGGAGAAACCGGACCAGTCTTATTTTGGAGCGGCTCCATAGTCTTCAGCCCCAGCTTGGTAAAAATATTGGGTGATTAAAACATGGAGAAAAGTTCTATATAAAAATTATTATTATTATATTTTTCCCAACAATTTTTTGTAGATAGTTTATAAAAGGTCACATTTTGGTTTCTATAATAATTAGCTGATAGTCAGGGCTATTTACTGTACAGCTCACTAGGCACAATCTCAGGACAACAGTATATTTGCGTTAATTTCCTCAAGCTACCCCAGGTTTTAGGTTAAATGGTTTTAACTACACTGACTAAGATTTTTGTGTTTGTAGTGAGGAAATTAATTTATAAGCTCTACAGGGTATGGTGCAGATTAAAAAAATTTAGGGTTACCACCTCATCACGTTAATTCCAGACACATATTCATTACACAGGTTCTGTGGCTGGCTGACTTCAAGACTCCAATTCAACTGTTTTTTTTTTTTAATCAGCCACAGAAACTGTGTAATTAATATGTGTCTGTAATTAAAGGGATGAGGTGGTAACCCTAGAAAAACTGAATGTTCTACTTAAACAGAAGAAATATAAAAAAAATATTGCATGTTAACAGTATTACCTGTAATTTGATTGAAAAGGTAAACATGCCCCCCTCCCCACCAACGTCCCTCCAATAATTATGTGCTTGCCCCTCAGTGGGTATTATTCATGATCAAGGATGGTGCCTGAGTTATTTAATGAGGGCAGGAATATGAAGCGTGACATTCATTGACGACGCTGTGTAGCGTGTTACCATGACTGTTACCATGGCGACATGGCAGGCATTGTCTCCTGCTAGTACAAGAGGCTCTGTTCAGATCCAGTACACAATATGGCAAAGTGAGAAAGAATTATACATGGAACATCTAATATTTCTCAGTGTTAGACTAAACAGCATTCATTTATTATTCCAGCGTATATCCTTTGTTAATAATTGGAAAAAAAAATTTTTTTTCCATATTAATGAAGGCTTCCCTTTCAGACATTTTTATTTTCTGTTTCCAGAAATCTAATTAGGCATCCCTTTCTTTTTTTATTTATTTTTCTTTTATTAATACAGAGCTAACAAACCTCGCTATGTTAACTTGCTTGTTTAACAATGTAATAACTTAATGTGCCTGTCACAGCAGGTGAATCTTGCATGCAGTTGCTGTGCAGAAATATGTTAATGTCGCAGGAGGAGACTTGTGCTAATAGTTGTGATTCGCCTGAAGAAGCTGCGTTGGATCACTCTGCGATGGCCAAGTAATTCACACTACAGAGGCCCTCAGCATTTGGGGAAATGCTTCCGGTCACCACCCCCCTGTCCGATCCTAAGCTGCCAATCATGCTGCGGCTAGGTGGCACTGTGTTGTGCACATGAAAGTGCAGTATGAGTCCTGTGCATGCGAAGTTCAAACAACTTCAATTCTCTATGTAAACCATCATTTTTTCGTACATCTCTGACTTAGCCACAAAGGGGCAAATTTACTAAGATGGGAGTTCTATTGAAGATGGGATGTTGCAACCAATGGTATGCAGTCTCTGGGTAGACAATGTCTAGGTTGACAGTGTTGAAATGGTCGACATACCCGATGTCGACATTGAAAAAAGGCTGACACAAGCTTATGGGCGACATAGACAAGGTCGACATGAATAAGGTTGATATGAGTTTTTCAATTTTTTTTTTTATTTACTATCCAAGTGGGTCATAGAGTGGGAAGCCAGCCAGTGGGTGCAGCGAGCCATGAGTTTTTCTTTTAGGAATGCCAATCCAGAGATCCCGGGAATCCTGGGATTGAGTATTTCCGATCCCGATTCCCGAGAATGAAAACATGCCCCGGGATTTACATCCCTAAATACAAGGATTTGTACTGACAATGGAGGGAGTTCAGGGCTGCCGTCAGATATTGTGGGGCCAGACAATGACAAAATAGGCAGGCCATCAAATTCTCTGTTTCTAATAAATTGGTCAACAGTCAATATTTTTCAATTTGAATTGTATATACAGTATATATTCACAGTCGATGTGAGAGGTAAACGAAGGCTATGAAGGTGAGTGAGGGCCGAACAATAGACTACAAAGGAGCATGATTCATTAAATGGATGGACGTTGGCAAGAAACATCAGAGAACAAACACCCTGCAACCATTGCTGGAAGAACACATGGAAATGACGGCAGCATTATGGTCTGTGCAATGTTTTTGTGGCATTCTCTGGAACCACTTAACCACATGGAAGGAGCTCTTGACCAATTTGGTTATGAATCCATCCTTACAGATCATGTACACCCATACTGTACTTGCTGATTGCCTTCACTGGGGCAGATGATGTCTTCCAACAAGATAATGTGACATGCCACAGGGCTACAAAAATGTCCGACAATGGTTGAACAAACACGACCAAGACTTCCAAGTACTTTCCTGGTTCCCTAATTTCCTGCAGTTGAATCCAATCGAGCATCTGTGAGACCACCTCGATCATCGTGTTTCGCTCTATGGATCCTCCACCATAGCCCTTCCAGCAGCTGTGGGATGCACTGCAGTTAGCATGGTTCCAGGTACCTGTGCCAACCTACCAGCACCTTATTTTAAGTTGGTGAATTGGGTGCAGTTATAAAGTATCCTACATCTGCATTGATGGCCACACCACATGCTTTCATTGAGGAACAAGGCTAGGAGTATATTTATCACTACAACGGAAAAGTGGAGATATTACTTCTAATAACATTTGATGATAGCTATACATTTCTAGGCTATACTGTTTAAACAGCAGATAAGGAATTATTAACTAAGAAGGGAGTTTTATTGCAGATGGGATGTTTCCCATAGCAACCAATCAGAATCTACTTCTTTTTTATTTTGCACCTTCTAGAAAATAATATATAGAATCTGATTGATTGCCCATAGCAACATCCCATGTTCAATTATTATTTCTATTACCTGCATATTAGGCACAACCAGTCCTGAAAAGGCATGATGGGATTTATGGTTCAACAATAATGGTGCCAATCATATTATACAGTGTTGTACATATAATCAGCTGTGGCCATTATATTATTCTGGAAGAGAGGGTTTGCTATCCCATAATCCTCTGGTGGTCTCTTGCAAGGTGTCAGGAGTTGCTAAGCAACTCCCGGCGGCTGATGATTGCTGTCAGGGTTTGTACATGTGGTTGAGGCACACATAACCTGCAAGACAGGGGATTGTCACACTGGGGATCTCAATCTGACAGAAATAAACATCTTAACGTCTTTATAATAAGATTTCAATCTCCATTGAACTCGGTCCTAAGCTTCGTTACAGACTTACTTAAAAACATAATTGACTCCCTAAGAAATCCATGTTTGAGGGATAAAATAAAATCCTTATACCAGCAACCTCCAGGCTGTGCAGTCTTACCAGGAATTATACACAAGCATTATCTGGTCGGAAAACAATTAGACTAGTTGTTTGATAGCGCCGGCTGGGATCAAAGATCCTATACACAGAGAGAGCCCTGTTGTCAGGAGTGAGCAGGGCTAGAACAACATGACACCTGTATTATGTTTCTTTCATAGTGACATAAACTGAAATTATTACTCTTCTACCGTATTGAAATACCTGCTCCATTCCAAGCAGAGCAAATGATTATATAAATATATATAGAAGAGACCCCAATCCGCTCTCTATACAAATGGGGCAGCACCGCTGAGAATCCCCTGTTAGGCGGAATCCAACAATATAAATGACAGAAAGAAAGGTTCAGAGGGCGCTATGACGTAGTTAATGGAAAAACAACTGGAGTAAAAAGTATTTAATAACAAATTATGTATACCACGCATGCTTGCCTACTTTTGAAAACTAGTTTGAGGGAGATTAGAATTGGTAGGAGAATTTTGTGCAGCGCCTCATTGAGGGGGCGTGTCATGCTCCACCGAAAGGGCGTGTCTAGTTCCATATATGGAAAGATTGTGAAAAGAGATTGTGAACATGGCACCTAGAAGCGTGGGTGTGCACTGCTACATGTGACGGGAATCTTTTAAAATTACTTATATCCAAATGTAGATGAGCCCCAAAGCAGTTAGTAAGAGTTACTATACTCATAGGTGTGCTCCCGGGGGGTCCCGGGGGTGCACAGGCACCTCCTAATGGCACCCCCGCACGATTGCTGCACCTACTTTAGAACGGCAGCAGCAGTGACGATGCGGCTGGCTGCTGAGTGGAGCACTGCAGTTGTGTATTGTAGTCCCCGCTGCTGCCTGCCCACCGACCTTTGTACAGTATCCTGCGCTCAACAGCAGCAGGACATCAATCAACGGGGGGGCTGTGAGCGGACATGTGCATTCTTCTCTTCCTGGTGACAGACTCGGCCACCATGCTGTTCCTCACCTGGAGGTGTGCGGGACACTGCTAGAGCTGCTGGAGGGTGAGTGATGGGCACCAGGGAGCTGGGTGTTTGCTGAAGCTGCGGGGGGGGGGGGGGGGGGGGGGGGCACTTTATCCTTCCTTATATTATGTGAAGATAAGTCTTATAGAGCATCTAAGACACATTGGAAAAAAGTTTGGTCTTCATGGCCTCATGGTGTAAAGGTGAGAGGATATCTCTAGAGGTGTAAGGCTATGCACTCACCTGACGATTCACCCAGATAAAGCTGGCACTAGGCATAGGCAAATGCCTAGGGGCATGCATTCCGTGCCTAGGGCCGGTTCAGATCAGGGTTGTATTGTGCTACCAGCAAACATCTTTTTCAGGTCCCGCTCCAATGAGCCCCATCTGATACATAGTTCCGCAGCTATGATTGTGTCTGAGACTGCGTCTCCTGGCACACTGCGTCTCCCCTGGGCAATGAGCACGTAATCCCTCCACTGGGCAATGAGCATGTAATCCCCTGCTGGGCAATGAGCATGTAATCCCCTGCTGGGCAATGAGCATGTAATCCCCTGCTGGGCAATGAACATGTAATCCCCTGCTGGGCAACGAGCATGTAATCCCCCAGGTAAATGAGCATGTAATCCTCCCTAGGCAATAAGCACATAATCCCCCTTGGGCAATGAGCATGTAATTCCCTTGGGCAACAAGCATGAAATCCCCCATGGCAACGAGCATGAATCCCCTGGTATCAAGCATGTAACTCCTAGCAACAAGCATGTAGGTAAGCAGTACTTATGTGGCATAATAAGTAATAGGCGTTATGGTGTGAGGCATATGTGTAAAGGGCATCACATGTGTCAGTGTGTAATGGGCATCACAGTGTGTGGCATATTGTGTAATGGGCATCACAGTGGCCCTTATTCTGATCGGTGCGGCCGGAGCCGCATATGCGGCTCCGACCGCACAGACGAATCCCCGCCTTGCGTACGGATCGCCACCTCCGTCCGTACGCGGATATGTGGCGATCCGTATGAAAGTGGACGGGGATACGCCTCCTCCACCTTGGGAGCAGCCCCTGCATTCGATGGTCACCGAACATCGAATGCAGGGCCGCACGCTCCACCAGGTCCCGCAACACAAGACCACACGGACACTTGTCCGTGTGAAATCTTGTATTGGGGCGGGCAGCTGACATCCGGCGATGTCAGCTGCCCGCCCCCTACACGCGCGTCATGGCCTCATTACCATGCATACGCCCCGCGTTTGCATGGGAACGCCCATGGCGGTCAAAAAAAGTGTGCAGCGATTTCGCCTGCACATGCGCAGAGTGCCCTCTGCACATGCGCAGAGCGAAAACATCGGCGGAACGGCCGCATGCGGCCGTTACCGAACCGATCAGAATAAGGGCCAGTGTGTGGCGTAATGGGCATCACGGTGTCAAGAGTAATGGGCATCACAGTGTGATACGCAATGTGTAATGGCATCACGGTGTGAGGCATAACGTGTAATGGGCATTACGGCATGTGGCATACTATGTTATGGGTGTGTGATGTGTAATACACTGCACCTATTGTCCATGTTTTACAAAAATGTGTTAAGCCCTGGCATAATGTGTAATGGGCATTATGGTGTGTGGCATTATGTGGAATGGGCATTATGGTGTGTGGCATTATGTGTAATAGGTATTACAATGTGTGGTATTATATGTTATGGGCATTATAGTTTCTAGAATGTGTGGGGGTTAATGATTAATTCTGAAATGTATACACATAAATAAGTCACCTTCTATTTAGTGCATTGATGCCCAGTAGGCGGTGATGGACACGTTAAGTAGGCGGTGATGGAAATGCCCAGTAGGTGCGATGGATACTCCCCTCCAATGGTGCACCCCCTAATAAAATGGGCTGCGCACACCTATGACTATACTTGGTAAAGTGCTGGGAAATGGTGCTGATGATTCCATGTAAATGTATCTATCTCTCATTCCTTTTTACCCCAAACATGTAACAGTGTAATGTGGGCTAGGTGAAATGAGAGAGATTGGTGTACTAATGAGGGAGAGAGGGAGATTGCTGTTATTTCAGGGAGTCTCCTGCAGAATGCAGGAGGGTAGGTACAGTAATAAGGAATCCTTTCAGGATATTGACAGTGGTGATCATCAAGTTGGTGTAGGCAGCCTGACCTGTTACTGATTGGGACTGCGTCCCACGTTACTTTTGTTTATAGGCATTTGCCTTTTTTAGTTATTGGTGCTGCTTTTACCTTTTATATTTATGTCACTTTTCTGTTGTAGGGTTGCCTAGAAACCTTGCCCAAGTCTGAGTGCACCGGCGGGTGCACATCGCCGGTGGGTGACATCACTGGACTCGGACCTGACGGGAGTAAGCTGACAATCTGGTTCACATGGTGGGTGAAGGTTACTTAGGTAACTGAGTTATGCTTCTGCTTTGGGCTTGAAAGTGGTTAATAAAGGACCAAAACTTTGCTTCAGACTTGTTGTCTCCATCTCTGGTCGCTGATGAAAAGGAGACACTGAGCAATATATTGCCCCCGTGTGTACACAGCTTAAACCTCACAGCAGACTGTGCTTTTAAAGGTGAGCAGTTACCAACACACCTATCACCAATCATCTAGGGAAATGGTTAACGTAAACTATGAAATATAGGTTAAAACAGGGTGCATGAGAGAATGTGACCACAACAAGACTAATTAAAAAATGACGTGGATTTATAGTCCGGAGTGGGTTTATATAAAACCTCTCCGGGCTACAGTGCCTGGCGCTTGGTGGTGTAATTAAATCAATATATATATAAATCAGCTGCAGCAGACACCTTGATGAGTCCGCCCAGACTCACACTAAACAATATGAGAGACAAAAAAAACCCTAGGAGAGAGGAAATAAAGGTGTGTTGCGCTGCTGAGTATATTAAATTACCACAATTTGAAAGTAAAAATATATATACTAAATTGGCTGTGATAAATTGAATGACGGACACACTGTTTGTTTTATAAATTTATATTAAAAATAATAATGTAAACTTAAAACATATGACATTTAATTACATACAAAAATATACAATACATATAATTAAATCTATTAAAAGAATAATATTCAATGTAACTGCTGAACTGGGATCCCAATCTAATAATGTAGCTTAGCAGTACTTGTTGCCAAGTTATAGTGCTTATTTTTATGTTCCAATCAGAGTCCGTTAAATAGGACAGTACATAAGGGACAATGGTGTATTTGTCCGACTCTGAATTTAGACAGACCTTCTCAGTTAATACTGTATTTTTTGTGTGGCTTCACACTTGGTTGAAATGCTCACCCTCTTGCAGCGTACTTTCAGAATAATGTATAGGCGTCCTGGCTGTATTGTGGAAAAGAAGCTTATCTTCACCTTTAGTAGAAGCCTGCTTTAGCGGTGATGTAATTCACGCGGTCCGGTCTGTATGTAGCCAGTAACGGGATCACCGTCCTGACCACAGTGAGTCCAGGCTGCAACGTGGTGGGGGTCGGATGGCAATAAAGCTGATGGCCAGCAGCGGTAGATGGAAAACGCTGCACTTCAGCTGTGCGTTTGGTCTGAGACAGGTTTACCAGTCAGCAGGAGAGGATAAAGTGACGTCAACGCGTTTCGTACCCGAAATCAGATGGGAACTTTCTCAAGACGTCTTCCCTTCCCATCCCATCAGACCGAACGCACAGCTGAAGTGCAGCGTTTTCCATCTACCACTGCCGGCCATCAGCTTTATTGCCATCCGACCCCCACCACGTTGCAGCCTGGACTCACAACCAAGTCCCCCGCTGGCTAAGCCGTAAGATCTGCTGCTGACTGTTCAGAGTGCCGCTGTGGTCAGGATGGTGACCCTGTTACTGGCTACATACGGACCGGACCACGTGAATTACATCACCGCTAAAGCAGGCTTCTACTAAAGGTGAAGATAAGCTTCTTTTCCACAATACAGCCAGGACGCCTATACATTATTCTGAAAGTACGCTGCAAAAGGGTGAGCATTTCAACCAAGTGTGTGGCCACACAAGAAATACAGTATTAACTGAGAAGGTCTGTCTAAATTGAGAGTCGGACAAATACACCATTGTCCCTTATGTACTGTCCTATTTAACGGACTCTGATTGGAACATAAACATAAGCACTATAACTTGGCAACAAGTACTGCTAAGCTACATTATTAGATTGGGATCCCAGTTCAGCAGTTACATTGAATATTATTCTTTTAATAGATTTAATTATATGTATTGTATATTTTTGTATGTAATTAAATGTCATATGTTTTAATTTTACATTATTATTTTTTATATAAATTTATAAAACAAACAGTGTGTCCGTCATTCAATTTATCACAGCCAATTTAGTATATATATTTTCACTTTCAAATTGTTGTAATTTAATATACTCAGCAGCGCAACACACCTTTATTTCCTCTCTCCTAGGGTTTTTTTTGTCTCTCATAATTAAAAAATTAATCTAATAAACAATATACACTTAACATCGGCACCTTCCTTTCCTAGTTTTGCTGTGCCCTATGGCTTGTGGCCACATTGTTTAAACAGAAATTGTAGGGGCTCTGCACTCACTAAATTAACTGATATTAATAAATAGTGGAGATTTGGTTCATGAATTGATCAATGCATTTAAGCCTGCACTAAATCTCCACTATTTATACAGAGTTACAGCATTCCTATTCAAACCACTGACCAGTCCGCTAAGGTACCTTTAGGGGGAAGGCTTGATGCCCCACACACAATGGACAAGACTCGAAATCAGGATCTGCTTGACACAAGAACAGATCAAGTACAATGGATGGATGCTGAAAAGCACTGACTGTAACGGCTTCTCATCCAATGCAGAAGCAGATAAAATACAGCAACTCAACCTATTACCTGCAGAGGTGTCACTACCCAGCGTTCCCTTTTGAGAGATGGAAGACAAGAAACTGGTGAATGAATGAGACAAGAAACTGGTGAATGAATGCCATTTCCTAGAAGAGGTCAGTGTCAAGGGTACCAAGGAGTCTGTAAGGGTTGAGGTCATACAATTGCAGATGAGGTCTAGTTTGCCAGTGACACTGGAACCAGTTGTCCAGTGTTCTAGGCTGGGGAGGATATGAGTGAGGCTCAGAAATACAGGTGGATGCCAGGAGGCACTGCCTGATGCAGCGTGTCTCTGCTAGGAGTAAAGCAACCACCCAGAATATGATGACCAGGTTCTGGGCCAGATTCTTTAAACTTCAAAAGTGATAAAATGGTGACAGCCAGCCAATCAGCTCCTACCTGCCATGTCACAAACTCATACCTCCCAACTGTCACGATTTTAGAGGGACAGTCTCGATTTTCGGGTCCTGTCCCGCTGTCCCACCCGCGGCAGGCATTGTCCCGCTGCGGGGGGTGGCAGTGGGAGACCCCCCAATCTAGTAGAATAGACGCTGTGCGCATGCGCACAGCGTCTATTCTCGTATGAAAATGAGGGTGTGGCTAATTAGCATAAGTCACACCCTCATTTGCATACACCCCGCCCCTTTTTGGGCGCTGTCCCTATTTCTTCAGGTCAAAAGTTGGGAGGTATGCAAACTGTGTTTGAAACATGTCAGACAGGAGCTGATTGGCTGGCTGTTTATCACTCACCATCCTATCACTTGAAGCTTAGAGAATCTGGCCCTCTCTGTGGAGAATGAAAAGCTGGAATTTCCTGGCATCTACAGTGAGGTTGTTATCATTGAAGATGTTGTTGAGTCCCCAGAGGTCACATGCACACTTTATGTGTGGTGGAAGCCACTGTACAGATGAACCAGAGGTGATGGAAAAACTGATTACTTGACATATGACTTTACCCAGTTGGGTGAAGAGGAATTATTAAGTCCCCATGTGGCATTATTGCACCTATTGTATTACACTGTTGCTCCATCTGTTTGCCCAGCCAAGCATCTGTCTACAAAAGGAACTTTGCTTAATATACAGATGGAGCGCCTCTCAGCCAGCACTGGGGCTCGCCAGAATGCCCCTGCTGGCGAGCCGGTGCTCCATCTGACTGGGACGCACGAGCATCCCACAGGCACGCGTGTCCCAGTTTCCTGGCGGCGGAGGACGCAAACCCCGCTCGTCTCTGCTTCAGGTAGACAGGCAGGGTTAGGGGGAGCGGGTGGCGGGGATCGGTGGTGAAGCGGTGGGACTGGCGGGGAGCTCCGTAGTAAGGGGACGCATGCGCGTCTCGTGCGTGTGCGTCCCCTTCCGGCAGCTGGCGGGGGCTGGCTGCTGGCAAATCCACCGCCAGCCCCTGCCTGAATGAAGGGCGCTCCAGCTGTATATATGAGTGGGACACTGGGGGAAGATACAAAAACTATGAATGGCTAAACACAATCCTACTGCTGATCACAGTCCTATGATATACTACTGTGAGGACCGAGTAAGTGAGACACCATCCTGGCTGGAAATATCTAGTGTTATAGTATACCGTGTGTACATAAGTACAGTGATCATAGAATCGGTATCCAACCAAAATATGCAAACTGTAGCCCATAGGCTATAATAGCGGACACCATCAGAAACAGGAGATCTCAGCATATATCTCCAAAATCTCCCGCAGTCCCATGTACTTACATCCAGATGGCACTTAATATTTGTAGGTACCTCCTGCAAAGGATATCCCACAAATATCTTTTGATAATTGTAAGGGGTAATAGAATACATAATAGAGGTTCTATATCATATTAGGACGGTGTGATATTTACCCGTGTTCCACCCTACCATAGATGTTATCCATATAGCAGAACATAGGGTATAATGTAGTATATCTCACCTATAGAAACCTATGTTCTACCGTTACATAATAGTAATACATATAACAGAAACATGGGGTATAGCATTGTGCAATCTCAAAGTCCCTATTGAGACCTGTGGGATGTAAAGTCTTAACCATATGAGTGCCGACGAGAAAATATCTGCTAAAAATGCCAACGTCGCTCACATTTGTTATATAAATTAAACTAAAAATTTGTAAAAAAAAAAGACTATATTTCCTATATAAGGTAACCTAACAGGACATTATGAGGAATAACAATGTCTGCTTGGCAATTTTCACAAATTAACTTTGCACTCAAAGGGCTAAGCAAACATATTTGAATACATATTGTCCATAATGTGGAGATTCCAACAAGGGCACTCTAAATTCCCAATCCTTTCCTGTATATAGATCACTAGAATGGTGCTTGTATTATATTTGGATCTCTTTGTGCTGTATATCGATAATTGAATCCTTTCAGTATTGTACAGAGTTCAAGGATAGTCACTGCTTTGTCAGATGGGACTTGTAGGTGTAATATTTGTAGCTTGATGATCAGCTATCTGCTGGGGAACCGGGGAATCAGGGAAACTCAATATATTAAAATGACCCAACTCGCTAATACAAACCATGCTGGATTTCTCTGAACCCTGAGCCAGCTGTTCCAAAAACCTTATTTTATTATCATCAGGATGGTTTACAAAAATCAAATAATCCCAATTTGTCCATGGCGATCCCAATCATTAATCCAGCAGATATATTCCCCATTATTAAGCATATCCAATTGCCTGGTCCATGGGAACATCATCATTTTAAATCATAAGCTGTTCCTGAACTCAATTGCATTACTTCACATCTGGGACATACCCATTTGCACTCCTGCCTTGGTTTGCAATGCTGAAAGTATAGATAGCATTTTCCTTGCATGAATGAACGTGCTTTATGTGGCTTGGACCATAAACCACAATTACAGAGAAGAACAGATGCCAGATTAAAAAGAAAACAGCTAATTCTAACATGGCAATGAAAAAGTCGCCAAAGGTTAAAGAAGTGTACGGTCATTCCAATGGATTCTGGGAGACAGGGTGAAAGGAAAGTATTGAATGGCTTCACATCATTTCATCCAGTCTCTAGAAGCACATATAGAGCCAGCCTTATCCAATTTGATGCCCTAGACAAGATTTTTTTTGGCGCCCCCTAGCAGATGGTACCTTCACCGAACTTGGTGTTTAGACACCAAAATAGCAACCTGGTTCATGACATTTTTTATTGTTAAAGAAACCTTTGGTAAACGCACTATATATATAATATAATATATATAATATAATATATAATATATATATATAATATATAATATATATATATATATATATATATATATATATATATATATATATATATATATATATATATAAGCCAGGGGTTGGCAATTATTTCAGCTGGGGAGACACTTAACACTTCCAGTAAATATTCGAGCGCCGCACTCCAGCAATAGGGGGTGTGGTCACTCAAAAGGGTGTGTGTCTTTGAATGTATTGTAGCACACCATGTACCCCTTTTACACATCATGCTACACAATAGTAGACCCCTTATACTCGCCCTTACACATTATGCCTCACAGATTGAGCGAAAAGTCACATTATGACACACGGAATGAGTGAAAATTCACACTGAAAGAATCAACATTCACGTTATTCCAAACAGAATGAACCAAATTTCACTTGAAAGAAGTTAAAATTCACAATATGCCACACTGAAGATGCCAAAATTCACATTATACCACATAGAATAAGCCAAAATTCACATGGAATTCATGTTAATGCCACATGATCCAAAATTCATGTTATGGCTCCCAGATTGAACCAAAATTCACATTATGCCACACTGAAGGATGCAAAATTATGTGGTGAAAAGAGGTCTCTTTTCAAGTATAAAGGCTACACTAGTGCAATTTGAAACTTTTCATCTGATGTAGAGGAATCAATTTAAAATGTAAAATGGAGGTAGAATCTACCTCCATTTTACATCCCCTCTCCCCAGGACCCAGATAGCTGCATCTTCTACCAGATAGAAGATGCTGCTATTTGATTCCTGAGGGAGAGGGTATATAAATGGAGGTAGAATCTACCTCCATTTTACATTCCCTTGAAGCTGGCTTTCCCTGTCCCCTAGCATGTGTACTGTGGCAATAGGAGCTGGCTTTCCCTGTCCCCTAGCATTCAGATTGTGCCACTGGGAGCTGGCCTTACCTGTCCCCCACCCCAGCATGCAGATTGTGCCACTGGGAGCTGGCTTTCCCTGTCACCTAGCATGCAGATTGTGCCACTGGGAGCTGGCTTTCCCTGTCGCCCACCCCAGAATGCAGATTGTGGCACTGGGAGCTTGCTTTCCCTGTTCCTCAGCATTAACAGAGCTGCCCCCAACCTTATATATGTGTGACAGTGCAGTAGTGCACCACTTTTTATAATCTGGTCCCCAAGGTCTGCCACTGAGGAGAAATTTGCCGGGGGGCAGTGGGCAGCTGTCCAAGAAACCCAGTGGGCTGCGCGGTGTGGGGGGCAGAGCCAACACGCAAGTGTCCATCAAAGAAGCAGCACACCAGTTTTGACTGATGCATTAGCCCTGCTCAGTCCCCGCAAGAAGCCGATCATCTCTCCTCACTCCTCAGCACCGCGTCTTTGCCCCACCTGCCATACTCAGCATATTGCAGCCGCATTGCTGCCCCAGGCTCTGTCAGCAACACCGCAGAGCATCCACTCCAGTGCTATAGTGGGCGGGCGTTCGCAATGCTCGGGCAAAATGTATTTGCCCGGTGCCGGATTCTCGCGAGATCCGGACCTCTATATATACGGCGAGCATCCAGCGCCATTTGTCACTTGTGAGTTGAACTGAGTAGGGAAAGCATAGTTAGACTCTGTGTGCGGAGCTTTGTTAGGTTAGTTAGGTTAGAACTTAGGAGCTGTCTTCCTTTTGCTGCTGGGGCGACTGCCAGTGCCTACTAGTCAGCCAGCCCAGCCAGTACTACCTGGCCACTTCAGTATATGTGCACTGTTGTTAACCACTTGTATACCAGTCTGCTTGTGCATCTGCTGTATATTTTAATACCTCCATGCTGGTGCAGTCATTTACTGCTGTATATAACTAAAGTAATATATACTCTTTGCTGGTGCATCCACTGTACTGCCATAGAAATAAATATTAATAATACCAGTGTACTGGTGCATCTACTGCAGAATATATAATAATAATAATACCTCTCTGTTTGTGCATCTACTGTACTGCCTGTTAAAACAGAAATTAACGCATCAATAATTCTATGCTTTTATTACACTCTGTTTTCTTAAATACTGTTATTATTGCTGCAGATGGCGTTAGCTTGTGGCACAAGGTACTAGCCACGGCGGATGAGGCCTACCCTTTGCGCTAAGCAGCATGTGTTTGTTAGAAGCAGCAACCATTTTGTCAACTATGACTTGCATAAAAACATTATAAAATGGCTGAAGATTCAGAACAGTGCTGGAAGAGCAATTTCTTATAGAGAATTGTTTTTGGTTTAAGAATTCGATGTTGACAGTATAGTAGAGCAAGGACAGCCAGCTAGTCTCCACAAATTTGTCAACATTATGAGAACAGGGCCCCACATGCGTAGACCCCAAGGCCACCGAATCTTTCCCTAGTAACAAGGAAGTTGGGTGTTGGGTTAATTATGACATCATGATTGAAAGCAGAGCTTGCCAATAAGACTCAATGCTTATGGGTAATTAATTAATCAGCTTGCTAGACCCCCCCGCATCGTCCATTTTTTGTCTGTGTCAGAGAAAAGATAAGCGGCGCTAGAAAAAACTTGGCAAGAACTTTTAAACAACCTTGCTTGAATTAGGAATACTATTTCTTTTTTTTCTTTGCAAAAGCGTGCAGACTATAACAAGCATGTTGATTTAAAGGTTATACTTGCAATGATTTTCTATTTTTTTTTTTTAAGATTTCTTTAAATTTCAGTATTTTTGTTTGTTTTTATTTTTTTTTACCACGGTTGGCTTGTTTAGTGTATATTTTCTTCTGAGGATATTGCTGAATGAACTAATCTGTAGCAGTTTGTTCTGATAATTAGAGTTTTTTTGTTTTGTTTGTCCAATCCATACATTTTAAAGAAGTTGCATATATTTGTTATAGGTTTTTTATTTTTTAATGACAAATGCTAATATGATGCCTGATCTTAATAATGCTGCTGCTTCAATAGAGGTGTGACCATTCCGGAGAAGAGATGATTTCATAAATTGATGCATTCAATTCTGCACAGAAAAAGCAAATGTTAAAAAAAAAAATTATTATTATTACTGAGCCACTAGAAATTCTTTAGAAAATAATATTGAGTCTGCAGGTACCTCTGCAGAATCCTTTTTAAAGCCCTAAATAAAAACAAATACAGACCTTATAGTGATTATAGGATGCATATTGGGAACTTATGTAGTATCTGGACGCCCGATTAAAAAATCGGTTCCATCGCATCACATCGCATGCGATGCGATGCGATGGACCCGATTTTTCCATAGGATTCAATGTTAAAATGGACTGAGTCCATTTTAACATAGGATTCTATGGGAAAAAGGGTCCTTTTCATTTCCCCACTATCCAACTACGCATGGAGTTGGATATAAACCTGTGCCGAGCGTAGCGAGCCACCGGGCCCGAAGCGTGGCGAGCGCAGCAAGCCCCGCGAGGGGATGCGGAATACTTTTTAACGAATCTGCGTCCCCTCGCGGGGCTCGCTGCGCTCGCCACGCTTCGGGATCGGTGGCTCGCTACGCTCGGCACAGGTTTATATCAAACTACATGCGTAGTTGGATAGTGAGGAAATGAAAAGGACCCTTTTTCCCATAGAATCCTATGGAAAATCGGGTCCATCGCATCGCATTCGATTTGGTCAGATGTGATGCGATAATCGGGCGTCCAGATACTACATAAGTACCGCATATTGAGTTGTGTTTTATACTTATTGAGTTATCTGATTGCATGTTGCCACTTTATTAGATCCATTGGTCATGCATATGAGCCCACAAATAAGGAATGGAGGTCACAATTAGGTGCAGCACTACTGGGTACTGCTACTAGTAATCGCTTTGGCCACACAACTAATCATCTCAAAGATTTGTAATGATTTAATGATTGTTTTTCCTCAGAGTGGTTTGGAAGAGATTGCGTATTATTAACAGGAATCCATGAGAGACTGCTGTCAGAAGGCACTAACCAATATGAGGACCCTCATGGGGTTAGAGCAGGAGTGGCCAAACCTGTCCTCAAGAATGGTGCATGCTTTCCAGGCAACCTGTGGATCTATAGTAGGAAGGAATGCAGCAGGTTTGAAAATGTGACCGTTAGTAATGACTACAGCTGTGCACCAGCTAGGTGATCTGGAAAACATGGACTGTTGGTAGATCTCAAGGACTGGTTTGGCCACCCCTGGGTTAGAGGATATGAGTGATGCTCATAGGGCATTAGCAATTAGTACTTTGATGAGTTTTCCATTATTCATCCTGTCACAAGTTTCTGAACATCTATGGACCACTGACATGCAGGTTACATATATATTAAACTTAAGTAAGATGCCCAAAACTTTCACAGATTCCACAATACCCTCTAAAATCTGAGGCAGAAATATTTTTTTCCAAATTTTACAACAAGGCATATTATTTAATACTCATAGTATTTGCAACACTCTGTTATTGCAGGTTATCTGCCCAATGTGATTATTCTTAATTTTCTTTTAGTACAAATCAATTCACTTTACAGTTATGAAAGTATTACAGTCATAGGGCAGTATTCAATGAGAATAATTCTCCGTGCATGGCGAGAGATTTTTTCTCTCGCCATGCACTCGCCCTGTTCCGGAGGGCTCGGAGCCACTCCTGCTCCCACTATTCAATGTGGTTGAGACTCGCCGCCACTCGCGGCGAGTCTTAACCCCTGCAGCGGACGAGCGTCCGCGGCAGGGAGCTGGCAGGGAGCCGGGGGACGGTGGCAGCCAGGGAGATTAAAGTCTCCCTGGCTGCCCCAGAACATATGTGGAGGGGAGGAGGGCTCCCCAGGACCCAGGCAGCACAAGCTGCCCCCCCCCCCCCCCCATAGCCAGCAGGGGACTGTGTATTCACTGCACCCGATCGTGCATATGTAATGATCGGATGCAGTGAATATATGAATATCTAATGAGCGGCTCGAGAGCTCCGGCCCCCTGCTGGCTGCTCTGTGTAAAAAAAAAAAAAAAAAAAAAAATTAAAAAAATATATTTTTTTAAATTAAATATATATTCATGTGCTATAAGCACATGAATAAAAATAACATGCCCCTTCACAGAAAAAAAATCCAGATTTTTTTTTACACCAAAATTAAAAAAAAATACCTTTTAGTTTAAAAGTTCACATTCCAGTTCTCCATGAAAAGATGGAGAATTGCTACATGGAGAGACACGGCGAAAATCACTTAAAAAGACGGCGAAAATATCACATTGAATAGGGTGGTTCACTTTTGGAGAGCAAAATGCTCCTTTCAACGCGAAAATAGCACAAACTCGCCATAAAACAAGGCAAAATTTTCTCATTGAATACTGGCCTTATAGTCATTGGTTTATGCTCTGCATATTTCTTACTATCAAATAGCAGATAGTCAGGACTTACTACATTTATTTACAGCACAGTCCAATATACGTGGACTTAATTAAGCCAAAGTTTTATTGACAGCCCCACTATGTCCCCAAATGAGTTGCATGCTACCACAATGCTGATTCAATATGTTTATGATCTACTGATGTGTTTAAATTCTTTACAGGATTCTCTTACTGACACTTTTTCTATTACTATTACATCTAATTGACACTGTACACAGGGCTGACAAAGTACAATATGCTGACAACATCATTGCTTCATTTAAAGCTTTGATACACGCACTGACAGAAACCACAGCACTGGATATATCTGTCTTTACTGTAATGAACAACAAGCAGCGGCCTTGGGAGTTTGAACACATATGCATGGGGGTTCACATAGACCCATTGGGTGCTACAGTTGCGCACTTGACAGAGTGGCATCTGCTTTACCAACATATTTAAGGACTGTGGCGGCTGCTGCAGCCCTTGTATAGAAATTACAGAGCACTGCACACAATGGGGGAGATTCTCTAAGAATCTCCGCCCCCCTTCGCCGCCCATCGCATACTTAATCATTGCATATGTTGTAACATATGCGATAATTAAGGCAAAGGACAGCTCTTGCGTTAAGAGCTGTCCTTTGCGGTGAGAGTCGCCGGGTCCCAGCAGGTCCCGGCGGCTCCCCCCTCCCTCACACACCCGGCGCTGCTGCTGCTGCGCCGGGCTCTCCTCCTCCCTGCACCCGGAAGAGGATCAGTGCAGGGAGGAGGTCACAGGTCCGGGCAGCACTGCGCTGTGCTGCCCGGACACAGGTGAGGGGGCGATGCGGGGCGGTGGGGGTCCGTGCGGGGCGGCGGAGGGTTGCGATAGAAGCCCATTGGCTTCTATGGGGCATCGCCAGATTTTTCTGGCGATGCCCCCCGCCGCGGTAACCCGGCGGGGGATGCTTACAGCGTCCCCAAAATGCGGTAAAAACCCGATAACGGGGTTTTTACCGCATTTTTAGCTTAGAGAATCTCCCCCTATTTGTCTCTAATACTACATCTTTTCTAATGAACTCCTCATGGACAAGACACATTTCCAGTGCATGGTTCTCTCATTGGGAACTTGTTCCCAGTGCCACATGACCTGACCATCGTCAGATATGGTATGCTAAATCCTGCTACTCTGTTACCTTGTGGGACCTAGGAGTCCCAGAGGATGTAGGGTGAGTAGAGGGATATAGAAAATGATTGCGAGGAATATTTAAAGCAAAAATTCTCCATCAGACCTGATATCTCTGACACGCCACTACCATCTACAAAGATTGTAGCTGTCACCAACAAGGAGACTTAGGATGACCATATACGGGATATGCGGTAGTATTGGATTTAGAGATACTCATTTTCCATCATGATTTTGCTATGATGTGAGCAATTCGCTAATATCACAGCAAGTAGAGGAGCTCATTGAGGCTGTGCAACTCCCTGCAAAGGTAGTAGTTGTTAAGTGTCAAGCTCACATGTTATAAAGTGATCTTGTTTCACTTGGTAACAGTGTTTCACCAGGATGGCCACTGTTGTAATACACATCACTATATAATTTAATGTTTTTTTCGCAATTGACCAGCAGAAGCTCATAAAGCATCAAGAGTTGTGTATTTAACAGGAATGTGCCACCTGGATGATGAAGCCAAAAGGCTAATGGCCTATCTAAAGATGGTGGGGGCAGACCAGTAGCTCCCAAAACCCCTCCTCCCGGCATATGCAGAAGCTGCCCATGGGATGACCCATGTAGGGAGAGAGAGGGCATGTATATTGATTTCATTTTATGCAGAAAGGAAGTCCCAAACTCATCTGCAGGATTTAAACCCAGGAAATTATTCCTATAGAACCATCTCACATCCCTCCTCCCACTGGCCCATTCCTAAGGTTAAAAATAAATTTATTGAATTCTGGTGCTGGTGCATCTACTGCTGTATAAATAATACCAGTCTACTGGTGCATCTACTGCATATATATAATATCTCTGTACTGGTGCATCTACTGCGTGTATATATATATATATATATATAATACCTCTCTGCTGGTGCATCTACTGCCGTATAAATATATATAATACCTCTCTGCTGGTGCATCTACTGACGTGTATATATATATAATACCTCTCTGCTGGTGCATCTACTGCCGTATAAATAATACCAGTCTACTGGTGCATCTACTGCATATATATAATATCTCTGTACTGGTGCATCTACTGCCGTATATATATATATATAATACCTCTCTGCTGGTGCATCTACTGCTGTATAAATAATACCAGTCTACTGGTGGTTCTACTGCCGTATAAATAATACCAGTCTACTGGTGCATCTACTGCGTATATATATAATCTCTCTACTGGTGCATCTACTGCTGTATATATATAATACCTCTCTGCTGGTGCATCTACTGCCGTATATATATATACCTCTCTGCTGGTGCATCTACTGACGTATATATATAATACCTCTCTGCTGGTGCATCTACTGCTGTATAAATAATACCAGTCTACTGGTGCAACTACTGCCATATATATAATACCTCTCTGCTGGTGCATCTACTGCCATATATATATATATATATATATATAGAAGATCCAAATCTGCCGGCACTCAATGATAAAGATGAAGTTAAATGTACAGCGGGCCCCGGTGCCCAATGAAAATTCAATGCACAGACTCCAAAAGAATGGCACTCCAGAGGCAAAATTCAGCATATAAAACAAGCGTGTATTAAAACATCAAGCTTTCGGGGTTTGATCCCCTTCGGCTGTAGTGTATCCTGACGAAGGGGATCAAACCCCGAAAGCTTGATGTTTTAATACACGCTTGTTTTATATGCTGAATTTTGCCTCTGGAGTGCCATTCTTTTGGAGTCTGTATATATATATATATATATATAATACCTCTTAGCTGGTGCATCTACTGCCGTATATATAATATCTCTACTGGTGCATCTACTGCCTTATAAATAATACCAGTCTACTGGTGCATCTACTGCCGTGAATATATAATAACTCTCTGATGGTGCATCTACTGCCGTTTAAATAATACCAGTTGACTATACTGGAGCATCTACTGCCGTATAAATAATACCAGTCTACTGGTGCATCTACTGCCGTATAAATAATACCAGTCTACCGGTGCATCTACTGCTGTATATATAATACCTCTCTACTGGTGCATCTACTGCCGTATATATACATAATAACTCTCTGCTAGTGCATCTACTGCCGTATATATATAATACCTCTCTGCTGGTGCATCCACTGCCATATTTATATATATATATATATATATATATATATATATATATATATATATATACACCTCTCTGCTGGTGCATCTACTGCCGTATATATAATATCTCTACTGGTGCATCTACTGCCTTATAAATAATACCAGTCTACTGGTGCATCTACTGCTGTTTATATAATATCTCTCTGCTGGTGCATCTACTGCCGTATAAATAATACCAGTCAACTCTACTGGTGCATCTACTGCCGTATAAATAATACCAGTCTACTGGTGCATCTACTGCCGTATAAATAATACCAGTCTACTGGTGCATCTACTGCCATATATATAATACCTCTCTACTGGTGCATCTACTGCCGTATATATATATATAAAACCTCTCTGCTAGTGCATCTACTGATGTATATATATAATACCTCTCTGCTGGTGCATCTACTGTCGTATATATATAATACCTCTCTGCTGGTGCATCTACTGCCATATATATAATATCTCTCTGCTGGTGCATCTACTGCCGTATGAATAATACCAGTCGACTCTACTGGTGCATCTACTGCTGTATAAATAATACCAGTCTACTGGTGCATCTACTGCCTTATATATATTATACCTGTCTGCTGGTGCATCTACTGCCATATGTATAATACCTCTCTACTGGTGCATCTACTGCCGTATATATATATATATAATACCTCTCTGCTAGTGCATCTACTGCCGTATATATATAATACCTCTCTGCTGGTGCATCCACTGCCATATTTATATATATATATATATATATACCTCTCTGCTGGTGCATCTACTGCCATATATATATAATACCTCTCTGCTGGTGCATCTACTGCTGTATATATAATATCTCTCTGCTGGTGCATCTACTGCCGTATAAATAATACCAGTCAACTCTACTGGTGCATCTACTGCCATATAAATAATACCAGTCTACTGGTGCATCTACTGCCGTATAAATAATACCAGTCTACTGGTGCATTTACTGCCATATATATAATACCTCTCTACTGGTGCATCTACTGCCGTATATATATATATATAAAACCTCTCTGCTAGTGCATCTACTGATGTATATATATAATACCTCTCTGCTGGTGCATCTACTGTCGTATATATATAATACCTCTCTGCTGGTGCATCTACTGCCATATATATATAATATCTCTCTGCTGGTGCATCTACTGCCGTATGAATAATACCAGTCGACTCTACTGGTGCATCTACTGCTGTATAAATAATACCAGTCTACTGGTGCATCTACTGCCTTATATATATAATACCTGTCTGCTGGTGCATCTACTGCCATATGTATAATACATCTCTGCTGGTGCATCCACTGCCGTATAAATAATACCAGTCAACTCTACTGGTGCATCTACTGCCGTATAAATAATACCAGTCTACTGGTGCATCTTCTGCCGTATATATATATATATATATATATATATATATATATATATATAATACCTCTCTGCTGGTACATCTACTGCCATATATATATATTATCTCTCTGCTGGTGCAACTACTGCCGTATGAATAATACCAGTCGACTCTACTGGTGCATCTACTGCCGTATGAATAATACCAGTCTACTGGTGCAGGTACTTGTTTCCTAGCACGGCGCCCATCACATCGCATACCATAAGGCATACGATGGTATGCAATGCGATGCGATGTTAGCTGATGTTATACAATTTTAAATTGTATACCATTGAATTGTATGCCATTGTATGGCATATACAATGGTATACGATTTTAAATTGTATAAGCACTCTAATGGGTGTTTTTAATGTTAAATGTGCCCCCTATAAGATAAATAATTGTAAAGCACCGTAATAGGTGCTTACAATGTTAAAAGCACCCCCACGCCACCTGTACTATCAACGCAAACCCGAAGCGTGGCGAGCGCAGCGAGCCCGAGAGGGGCGGCGGTACGCGTCCTCCGACCTTTTCATACCCCCACTATCCACGTCGGCGTGGAGTTGACTCTATATAGTGTGGCGAGCGCAATGATCTTGTTTCACTTGGTAACAGTGTTTCACCAGGATGGCCACTGTTGTAATACACACCACTATATAATTTAAACCCCACCTCCCGGCATATGCAGAAGCTGCCCATGGGATGACCCATGTAGGGAGAGAGAGGGCATGTATATTGATTTCATTTTATGCAGAAAGGAAGTCCCAAACTCATCTGCAGGATTTGAACCCAGGAAATTATTCCTATAGAACCATCTCACATCCCTCCTACCACTGGCCTATTCCTAAGGTTAAAAATAAATTTATTGAATTCTGGTGCTGGTGCATCTACTGCCGTATAAATAATACCAGTCTACTGGTGCATCTACTGCATATATATATAATATCTCTGTACTGGTGCATCTACTGCCGTATATATATATATATATATATATATATATATATATATATATATATATATAATACCTCTCTGCTGGTGCATCTACTGCTGTATAAATAATACCAGTCTACTGGTGGATCTACTGCCGTATTAATAATACCAGTCTACTGGTGCATCTACTGTGTATATATAATATCTCTCTACTGGTGCATCTACTGCCGTATATATATATATATATATATATATATATATATAATACCTCTCTGCTGGTGCATCTACTGCCGTATATATATATATATAAATATATATATAGGTACTCTTTACCTAGAACGGCGCCCGTCGCGGGCATCGCGGGTACATTTATGGCTACCCGCGACGCGACCGACGCGATGCCCGCGATTTTCCCATTGAAAACCATGTTAAACCTGAAAAATCGCGTCGGTCGCGTCGCGGCCGGCCATAAATGTACCCGCGATGCCCGCGACGCGATGCCCGCGATTTCCCATAGGGAACAATGTTAAAAGGCAGATTGACCGCGATTTTACCGTTAAATGCCTCAATGACCGCGATTTTGACATAGGAAACAATGTTAAATGGGCCACAGAGCCCAAATAGTCCCCCTGAAGTCTTAAATGGCCCCCAAAATTTTTAACGCCACCCCACGATCAACGTGAACCCGAAGCGTGGCGAGCGCAGCGAGCCCCGCGAGGGGCGGCGGTACGCGTCCTACGACCTTTTCATGCCCTACTATCCACGTCGGCGTGGAGTTGAGAATAGAATAGTGTGGCGAGCGCAGCGAGCCACCGAGCCCGAAGCGTGGCGAGCGCAGCGAGCCCCGCGAGGGGACGCGGATACCTTCACAGGTAAACGCGTCCCCTCGCGGGCTTCACAGGTGTCCGTGGCGACGCGGACACCTGTGAAGCCCGCGAAGGGACGCGTTTACCTGTGAAGGTATCCGCGTCCCCTCGCGGGGCTCGCTGCGCTCGCCACGCTTCGGGCTCGGTGGCTCGCTGCGCTCGCCACACTATTCTATTCTCAACTCCACGCCGACGTGGATAGTAGGGCATGAAAAGGTCGTAGGACGCGTACCGCCGCCCCTCGCGGGCTCGCTGCGCTCGCCACGCTTCGGGTTCACGTTGATCGTGGGGTGGCGTTAAAAATTGTGGGGGCCATTTAACAATTCAGGGGGACTATTAGGGCTCTGTGGCCCATTTAACATTGTTTCCTATGTAAAAATCGCGGGCATTGAGGCATTTAACGCTAAAATCGCGGTCAATCTGCCTTTTTAACATTGTTCCCTATGGGAAAATCGCGGTAATCGCGGGTACCCGATTTTGATGTACCCGCGATTTACCCGCGATTACCGCGATTGCCGCGATTTTACCCGCGATCCCGCGATTTCAATCGTGGGCGCCGTTCTAGGTAAAGAGTACCTATATATATATAATACCTCTCTGCTGGTGCATCTACTGACGTATATATATAATACCTCTCTGCTGGAGCATCTACTGCTGTATAAATAATACCAGTCTACTGGTGCAACTACTGCCATATATATAATACCTCTCTGCTAGTGCATCTACTACCATATATATATAATACCTCTCAGCTGGTGCATCTACTGCTGTATATATAATATCTCTACTGGTGCATCTACTGCCGTGTATATATATATAATACCTCTCTGATGGTGCATCTACTGCCGTATAAATAATACCAATTGACTATACTGGAGCATCTACTGCCGTATAAATAATACCAGTCTACTGATGCATCTACTGCCGTATAAATAATACCAGTCTACTGGTGCATCTACTACTGTATATATAATACCTCTCTACTGGTGCATCTACTGCCGTATATATATAATACCTCACTGCTAGTGCATCTACTGCCGTGTATATATATATATAACACCTTTCTGCTGGTGCATCCACTGCCATATATATATATATATATATATATATATATATATATATATAGAGAGAGAGAGGTAGACGGCCTGGCACTCCCTCAGCTGGGATTCAGTACCTGGGTGCCTTCTGGAACAAACAGGTAGTCTTTTAATCTCAATTTGCATTGTAGATCATGGAGGTCTATTTCCCATTGCAGTGGTTCAAAATGATTTGTGGGAACGAATGACAGTCCTTTAGATAATAAACTTATTTCACTAGGTGACAGTGTGTAGGTAGAGAGATTGTAGATTACTGTCTTTTCGTTGACGGTGGCCTGCCTCTTCTTGAGCCGCGTCCCCTGACCACCTCGGCGGGTTCGGGCTCGGTTAGAGGAAGTTTTTTTGAGCGAGTTGCTCTGCCTAAAGGGATGTTGCCTTTACTTGAACCCTCATAATTGCTGTTGGTGGTAGAACCACCTTCATTGGAGGTACCCTCGTAAGAATTTTGTCTCCTCCCTCTGTGAAAAAATGGTTTCCTTGAAAAACCTGGTTTTCTGGGTTCAAGTTTATTGTGTACCCACTGGTATACAGTGTGATTTTCATAATCCGCCTCCACTTTGGAGAATTTCTCCTTTTTGAAGCGGATTAGGTCCCTCTTGTAGGTCTGTATTTGAGAGTTTAATTTAGTATACCAGTCACCCTCAGTATCGGCCAATAACACAGGTTTGTGAATTGTTTCAAACGCTTGCAATTTCACTTTTAAAGCTTCCAGTTCTTTATTGGATTGCTCAATTATCAATAGAATCAAGTCCAGTGAGCATTTATTCAGAATGGCTACCCAGCGACGACAAAATATTGGGTCATTGCGCCCAATAGTCAGGCAGTTTTTTACCCACAGCCCGCGGGGGATCTTTTTAGCGCGGTAATAGTCACTTAGCGTGACGCTGTGGCATTTGAAATCAATCTGCTTCCGATTTAATCTCCATAGGTCTTTATAGATAATGTCTAGAGGCAGCATTTCATCTTGTTCGAATAGTTTATCCTTATCCAGGATCGCCTCTGCCTCTGATTCAGAGAACGTTAATTGTTCCCCCACGGGGTGATGCAGATGTGAGAAATCTATGCCGGCTTCAAATTGACTGGTGGGTTCAGCCATATTTTGAATAAACTCACACACTTCTATTGTCGATCGCCAATGATGCACGTCCTTGATCACACCACACTGTGATATTACCACACCTGTGGACCTTCACGAACACAGCGGTGTCGATGCCAAATATTCAATCCAATGCCGGGGCCTTGTTCTGCACGATCTCCTCAGCTTTCAGGATATCTGCATATACAAGTTTCCAATAACCGGCACTCCATGCATATTCAATTTACATTCTCCCGGTGCCCGTCCCTCCGACCAAACGGATCCATATAGTAACCAATGCGATGGCACTCACAGGCTTACTCCAATAAGAAAACGCTGACCCTCGGGTGTAAGCAACGTTTCAATGATTTTACTTCATTGTCATCAGACTCAAATTTACGTACAAATACACATACCTTATATACAGCATCACACCACCTGTGCACATGGCACTTCCGGACGCGGGACCTCACACCCGGCCGGAGCGCAATACATTGACGTCATCGCCAGTTGCCCGTTGTCCAGGAAACCAAGATGCGTCCATTACGTGATTCTATCACCTATAACACATATACAACAGAACAAGAATAAGCATACAATTAGTGGTTTGCACGACAAGAGTGGACTGTTACATGTATACAATTGCAATGGCAAGATAACAATAACCTGTAACTACAGTATATTAAAAACATGTTACTCCCAGTTGATCATTCAGACCAAATGGAGTTAACGTGTTTAATCTCATTATCCACTGACACTCTCTTCTCAGCAACACTGTGCCTCGATTACCACGTCTACTTAAAGGGGGGATGTAATCTATCATCTGATATCGGATTGAAGTTAGATTGTGTCTATGCTCTACAAAGTGCTCTAACGCAAGTTTGATGGCGGACCTGTGAGCTGTCAATTGTCCACTATAAGGAGGAAATTGCGCGAATACTTGCCGACAACTCAGTATATTGCAAACTCTCGGGTGATCCTACCATTCTCTTTAAGAAAAAGCTGCAGGGGATTCTTTCAGCTGCAGTAAATTCTGGAACAATTGACCAAAAATTGGCGGATGCTCTACTACCCAGAGAACCTATTGTGGCAATATTATATACCTTACCCAAAGTACGTAAGGACATGGTTCGGCCACCAGGGCGGCCAAACATTTCCGCGAGGGGGTCTTTGTTCCAGGCCTTGGCGGTTTATTTAGATGCTTTGATCCAACCATGCATTGTGTCCAGTCCTGGGCACATACAGGATACGACTGCCTTTTTGAATGTACTAGCTGCTGTGGGATCATTACCAGTGGGTAGTCTACTGGTTAGTCTAGATATTACTAGCTTGTACACCATTATACCAAATTCAGATGGTCTTTTTGCTGTGGGGAAATTACTTAGGGGTAATCCAGCTTACCATGGCCCCCCGATTGAGCTCGTTCTGCAACTCCTGGACCTAATTTTGACCCATAATTACTTAATCTACGATGGTGAGTTCCACCTGCAGCTGTCGGGCTGTGCGATGGGGTCCAATGTGGCCCCATCGTACGCCAATGCCTACATGCTGCAGGCTGAACGCAAAATATTTTTGGATGTTCCTGGTGTGCAAGATAACATCAAAGCGTAAGCCAGGTTCATCGATGATCTATTTATGATTTGGTCCGGGTCAGTTGCTGAGCTTAAGAATTACCTGGTGGTCCACAATTCATCCAGTTGTCCGATTAAGTTCACTTATAACATTCACCCTGAAACTATTCACTTTCTGGATGTTAAGGTGACCTTGCGTGAGGGTTGTATCTCAACCGATCTCTACACCAAAGAGACGGATCGGAATACAATCTTGCACGCAAATAGCTTTCATCCTAAAACCCTGAAATATGGGTTACCTTACTCACAATTTCTGAGGGTAAGACGTGTGTGCAGTAATGAGAATGATGCAGAACGTCAAATGCTAAGCATGGTTGACAAATTTCTTTCACAAGCTTATGTCTAGAAATCAGTATTGGCTGCAAAGGCCAAAGCAATGGGTAGACAGCGGAGTGATCTGCTTAAACCTCAAGTCCAGAAACCCAAAACGGACTTCCTCCCCTGGGTTAACCACTACAATGACCAGAGTGGGCAGATTAACAATATTTCTATTTCTAATATTTAAAATAAATATTGTTGTGCTTGATTTAAATAAATTTAATAGTCAGACAATCAATAAAACCATAATGCACACCTCCCAAATGTCCCGATTACAGTGGGACAGTCCCGCTAGTTGGAGACTGTCCCGCTGTCCCTCCTGCTGGTGGCAGGTGGCAGGAGATCACTGCTGCTCTGCACAGCATCTCTTCAGTAAAGGGAGGGAGGGCAGGAAGCGGGCCGGGAGGCTGCTAAATTGCTAGGGGGGCACTAGGCACAGGGGCAAATTTAGAGGTCAGGCCCCCCTAGGCACAACATTTTTGGCCGTCCCGCCCTATTTTAATATAATCATTATTAAGGTATAAGCCTCTCTCTCTCTCTCTCTATCTATCTATCTATATATATATATATATATATATTACATACAAATTTTACTGTAGCCCACCTCAAAAAATGTAAAGCAGTCTGGACTGCTAACTGTATGGAGGACCCGGACGGAGGGAGGATGAATTAAATTTATGTGCAGTCTCAGTCAGTCTCTCTCACACTGACTGACTGCAGGGAGGTTCGCGCTGCTCAGCCTAGCTGCTTTTCCCGGCGGCGGCAGTGAGCCAGAGCAATTCAGCTCACCCAGGGGCGGAGCCGGATGTGCAGGGGGACCGTCGGAGATAGCCGGTGATGTGCTCTGCATGGCAGAGCGGGTGGGCAGCGACAGGTGACGAGCGGCACTGCCGCCGACATATGATGAATCATGTCAGCGGCGGCGCCGCTTGTCACTTGCCGCTGCCCACCCGCTCTGCCATGCTGCTATTTAAAAGAACGTCAGCCTGCTGTGCCGCCCTTGATTCGTGCCTCCCTGGCACAAATCCGGCCCTGACTGGGCATGCCCCGAAAATGCTTAAATGGGTTTTCTGTGCTAGGCCATGCCCCTTTAGCCAAGGTCATGCCCACCCATGACATAGCCCCACCCCTTTTCATGGCCAGCCGCGACTTCAGAGCAGCAGGTCCCGATTTGCTAAGATAAAAGTTAGGAGGTACACATAATGGAGGATAAGGGTTCTAGGCAGCTGATCAGTATGAGCCTAGAGCAGTGATGGCTAACCTTGAAATTCCAGCTGTTTTTGAACTACACATCCCAGCATGCCCTGCATCAGTTTTAGCATGGCCAAATAGTAAAACTGTAGCAGGGCATGCTGGGATGTGTAGTTTACCAACAGCTGAAGTGCCAAGGTTAGCCATCACTGGTCTAGGGGAGAGTTTACACTGGGCCAGAGTCCTCTGGTCTGTGATCTGGAAGCCCACTTCAGTAGCACCTATTACACTCTGCATGTAGAGAATAACACCCTCATATATCACTTCCTTTTTAGATCTGACTATGGGGGTAATTCAGACCTGATTGCTATTGTGCAAATTCTAATCCTATCAATTATCAAATGACTGCACATACGTACAGATTGCATGCGCTAGGCCGAAGAGAAACAAAAAACAGCGGTTCTTTTATGTGCAATCATCGTGCAACTTGTCTGACAGGAACCCATCATTTGTGAGTGGTAACCGGACATTTTCTGGGAATGTCAGAATAAACAAATCCCTGCACAGGCATTCTCTGGGAGGGTGTGTGACCTAAGCTGCGGCCTTGATCAGCCTGTCTCTGTCGCAGAGTTGTGAAAGGGTCAGAGTTACTTACCGACAGGGAAACTAACTAACTAACTAACTAACTAACTGATCACATTCCTCTGCCATACCTCCCAACTTCTGTTCCTCTAAAGTAGGGACACTCGCGCGGCGGAGCGCCCGAAAAAAGGGGGCATGGCCTATGCCAATGACCGCGTGACATATGCAAATTAGCTGGAAATAGGCCACGCCCCCATTTTATCCATCTGCGGCACTGAATAGACGCTGTGCGCATGCGCATAGCATCTATTCATTAGGCTGGGGGGACTCCCAACTGCCCCCCTGGCCGCAGGACACTGCCGGCCCGGGAGGAATGCAGGACCTTCCCAAAAAGCGGGACGGTCCCCCAAAAAACGGGACAGTTGGGAGGTACAGTATGCTCTGCAAATTCGCACAGCAGCAATCTGTTCCAAATCAGGCTGTATATTACTAAAGCATGAGTATTATTATCAGATTAGTTTGTTTTCAGAATAAAGATAATGAAAGACAGGTTATAAAATCGCGCCTGTTTAAATGTGAAAATACTTAATTGGAATAAGAAAGTAAACATGCCTCATTAACGAGAAAACAACTCAGAAATAATGTATGACACATGGTCCTTACTCATTCATAAGGATGGGAAGTTATTTATAAAGCAAATCACACTTATTTAGCTGTGCTGGCAGGGCAGGTGGCATCAGAGGAGGGCTGGCAAGGGTGACCAGGCGTATGTAAAAACAAACTAGCAAACGTCTTCATTCCCAGCAGGTCACCCAGCATTGATTCCTCTTCCGTGTGTTCTGCTGAGTCACTGGCAATGCGACTTCCGGAAACAAGAGCGACTCGGGGCTAATAACACACTGTCACAAAAGTGACCAAAATCCAGGTTTCTAACACACGGTGATACTTCTATATAGAATATTTATTCCTTGAATTATATTTAGACATCTGTAGAATTGGTGTTTTTTTTTCTTTCACATTTGCCTTATTTTTATTACAATCTAGTTTAGATAAAACTAATGGGGCCTACACACGTAGAGATTATGCTGAGCGATCTGAGCGATACTCGATCGCTCAGCAAGATCGCTCAGCACACAGCACTGCACAGTGATGTGCCAGCGCTGTGTGTGCTGAGCTATCTGTCAGGGCCAGTGTTCTCCGGTGAGAACATTGGCCCTGCACAGCTCCGTACATCACTATCGTCATGGCCCCTGCACGCGGACCGATGTAGGTGCATTTTATAATCGATTTTGTCAAATTAAGTCAGATGACCTGAAATCTCCCCATGTGTAGGCCCCTTTACATTCAGTTTTTTAAATGCTGCAATTCCCTATATGAGGTAATTTCAACGCCTTGAAAAAGTCTCAAGACTCGAAACGCGTTGGCCAATAGGATTGCTTTTACAAGGACCCTATCCAGTGTGGACTCGTGGAGCCAACAGGGTGTCCCCTCTTTGTCATCTGGAACACTCTGTTATACCATCCCTAGGCTCCACCCCCATCACTGGGTAAGGGAGGATTACTACTTTTTAATCATTGTCTGTTTTTTACAATTAGTTTTTTTTATGGAATAAATGTGCTTTCATCTATCTGCGCCCAAAGTGCTTCTTACCCCTTCTTTTTAGCTGTTCTCAGTGACTGACAGTCTGATGCCATTTGGTTTGGTGAACATTTCCCAAAATGAGGGCATGTTGCCTCCATTGGAGTATCGAGACTAGGATCTACATCGGAATACGTGATTTCCTGGCCTCTTTGCATCTGCGGCGGCCAGATTACATGACCCCAGAGGACACGATGCTGCGTCCTCCTGCTGCATTAACAAATGAGACCTATTGCTGCTGCTTCCATGTAAGGGATAGCTGCACACTCCACTTTGGACCCCAAAATTTTAAACTGCGGTGATATTAAATGCCAAAAACTCCCCACATTTTATTGCACTTCATAACAATGGAGCTTTAAATTCCAGGTTCGAACTCAATGAGAAGTAGTGGCTTGCAAAATACACCACCTATACCGCTTGTCTACCAAAATCCTGGGTACGACCCAGCACTTGTCACCCAGGATATTGCAGGGTCGAACTCGGCATTTCCCCATTTCCACCGCATAGTAGTCCTGGGTTTTTCCCGTGTTGCCTCCGTTTCCACACCACTTTGAGGAACCCGGTTAACGCCAGCAAAACCTATGGATGTCATTAGAAATGGTCTTTATTCAGGCTCACAAAGATGAGGTCACTCCTGTGATGGTGCTTTGTCCATCTGGACCACTCACTGCCCTCCTCTGCACTCTTTCTGTCAGCTCTCATTTAAACAGAATCTCCGCCAGGTTCACATGTCCCCACAAGGGTTTCTGACTGATTACATCAGCAACCACCGCCTTGGAAGGACCAATCACCAGTGTTTAAATATACCCATGTACAAAAAGGAGTCGTTTCCCATTTTTTACCCACTAAAAACACTGCTGATTATTGGGTTGAAATCGACCCGGGATATTTTTCTTGGAGCCATTTCCACTGACACGCATCCCAGATCAACCCTGAATTAACCCAGGATTTAAGGCTGGTGGAAAAGGGGTAGTAAATTTATTCCACTGAATCCAAGAGTCTGCATGAACTGCCTGGTAACATGTGGAGTCACAGTGATAGCCTTCTCTGTATCCTTATGAAACAAATGAAATGCAATTGTTTGAGTGCATTGTTTTGCTGTTATTGGTCTTTGAAGTTAATCAGCCTAAATCTCTTGTGTGTTATGTAGAATAACACTGATTGTTAATTACTAACAGACAGAGTGAGTGTGGGATTCAGAGCTGGCAGCTAAGTTTTTTCTTTGTGAGGCCGCCTCCATGCACGTGGGAAAGCACTTTATATTGCAGAAATGTGACTTAACCCCTTCCCGACAATTGACGTACATTTACGTCATGGTCGGGAAGTACTTCCCGACACATGGCGTAAATGTACGTCATGGCTTGTAACTGTCACCGCGTCTATAGACGCGGTGACAGTTTCAACATGTCTGCTGTCCCTGACAGCAGACATGTCCGTGCATGCCCAGGGGGGGCTGCGATGCCGCCCCCCCGTCGGCGATCGCTGTGATTGGCTGTTCAGTGTGAACAGCCATTCACAGCGTTTTCCTGTGTCACCGGCGAATAACGTTCGCCGGTGACACGGGATCGGAGGTGATTGGTGCTGTAAAGTACAGCACCAATCACCGCGGGGTGTAAGGGTGACACTGGTGTCACCCCACCTCACCCCGCCCGCCCCCAAAGGCCGTGATTGGTTCGTCGGAACGACGGACCAATCACAGCCAAGGAGGGGGATTTAAACTAACGGTGACTGCACTGCAGACGCCATTCCGGTCTGGAATTGCGTGCAGTGCGGTCACCGTGCCTAGCTGCCGCAGTATACTGACCTGAACCTTGCCAAATACTTACCTGATCCTTGCAAATACCTTGCCTGATCACTGCTTGTAGTGTGCTGGATGCTTCCTGGATCCTGCTTGTAGTGTGTTGGATGCTTCCTGGATCCTGTTACTTGTGACTTCCTGTGTTGTGAACTTGTGCTGCTGCAGTGTAATAGCGTTAGATAGAGAGAGATAGAGAGATAGAGATAGAGAGAGATAGTGTCAGAGAGTGCTATATTTTGTGCTGCTGCAGTGTGATATAGTTATAGATAGAGAGATAGAGAGAGAGAGATAGAGAGAGATAGAGAGAGAGAGATAGAGAGAGATAGAGAGAGATAGAGAGGCCTAGTGACAGAGAGTGCTATATTTTGTGCTGCTGCAGTGTGATAGTTATAGATAGAGAGATAGAGAGAGATAGAGAGAGAGAGATAGAGATAGTGACAGATTGTGCTATATATTTTTTATATAACTGACTGCTGCCCCCCCTTTTGTGCTGATCAGTATAAATTAACTGATCAGCAACTTTTTGGGGGCGCAGGTTTTTTTTAATATATATATATACCTGTCACTGCTGCTGCTGCTGCAGTGTCATAGAGTGATAGATAGTGAGAGATAGAGAGATAGAGAGAGATAGTGACAGAGAGTGATAGAGAGTGCTAAATTTTGTGTTTGCTGCCCCCGCCTTTTGTGCTGATCACTATATCTGAGGTGATCAGCAACTTTTTGGGGGTGCAGAGTTTTTTTTTTTTATATATACCTGTCAGTTGCTGCCAGTTGCACTGTCAGTTGCACCAAAGGTTGTGCACCTGCTGCCCCTCACTGGTAATCAGTGTCGCATCACTGATCACCTTTTTTTTTTGTGGGTGCTGTGGGGTCTTTTTTTAATTTTTTTTTTACACACACTGTGATTTTGTGGGTGTCCTGTGGCCACTGTGCGCTGATCAGTGACGTACATCACTGATCAGCTTTTTCGGCACAGGGTTGATCTATTTTTTTTTTTTTTATCAAATTCCTGTTGCCTTTGAGCGCTGTTCAGTGACGGACGTTACTGACCAACATCTGTGCTCAATTTTTGGCGCAGGACCTTTTTTTTTTTTTTTTTAACCCCTTCAATTTTTTTTTTTTTAACCCCTTCAATTTTTTTTTTTTAACCCCTTCAATTTTTTTTTTTTTTGTATAAAGTATTTTTTTTTTCTGCACTACATACACACTACACACTACATACCCCCCGGGTTGAAATAAAGTTTGTACCCCCCCCTACACTATACACGTGTTAAAACATTTCACTACCAGTAACACAAAAATAAAAATGGCATCCCAAATGTCATCCCAAATGTCATCCCAGTCATCCAGAAGAATGTATTCAGTGGAGGAGGCATATGCCATCTTGCCTCTGACTCTGACACAGCCAGTGAGGCAAGCGGGGAATTTGAAGGATTCGTCTTAAGCACCTCTTCCTCCTCTGGTGATGAGGGACCCCCTCAAAGACGCCCCCGTAGAGCAGCTGAGACCCCCCCCCAATAATTTATCTCGTATGGACCCCACCACCAGACAATTTTGAGCCCCAGGTTCCTGAGTTTTTGGCCATGCCAGGAATCCAATTTGATTCCACAGGTCTCAGAGAAATTGACTTTTTCAAATTATTTTTCTCTGATGATTTTATAAATTTAATGGTGGACCAAACTAATTTATATGCCCAGCAGTTTATTGCTCAAAACCCCACATCATCATTTGCTAGGTGGACCCCTGTAGATGCAGTAGAGATGATGACGTTTTGGGGTCTGGTGTTTCATATGGGCATAGTAAAAAAGCCAGAAATTAGGCAATATTGGAGTACAGATGTTCTGTACAGCACCCCATTTTACCGTATGGCCATGCCCCGGGCTCGATTTGAGACGATCCTTAAATTTTTGCATTACAACGATAATGCACAGTGCCCACCCAGAGATGATCCCACCTTTGACCGGCTATTCAAAGTCAGGCCGGTCATTGATCATTTCAGTGCCAAATTTGAAGACATGTACATCCCAGATAAATTCATTTGCATAGACGAGTCCCTTATACATTTTAAAGGAAGGGTTAAATTCCGCCAGTACCTTCCCAGTAAGAGGGCAAGGTATGGCATAAAAATGTATAAGCTGTGTGAAAGCACCTCAGGGTACACTCACAGGTTTAGGGTATATGAAGGGAAGGATTCAAGAATTGAACCGCCAGAATGCCCCCCCTCCCTCATAGGTGTTAGTGGAAAAATTGTCTGGGATTTAGTGCACCCCTTCCTGGATAAAGGTTATCACCTCTATGTGGATAACTTTTACACTAGCATCCCCCTGTTTAAGGCCCTTGGTTCAAGAGGTACAGCAGCTTGCGGTACTGTGCGCAAGAACCAAAGAGGCCTCCCAAAAACGCACATTGCCCAAGTAATGAGAAGGGGTGAAAGCAGGGGAATATGCACCGAAAATATGTTGTTGGTCAAATATAAGGACAAGAGGGATGTCCTTATACTGACAACAATTCACGGAGACAGTACCACCTCCGTCCCTGTACGAGGTACCAGTACCCACACCTCAAAACCTAATTGTATCCTGGATTACAATAGGTACATGGGCGGAGTGGATCTTTCAGATCAGGTACTGAAGCCGTACAGTGCCCTGCGGAAAACAAAAATCTGGTACAAGAAGCTGGCCGTGTATATCATCCAGATGGCACTGTATAACGCTTACGTGCTATTCCGTTCTACCGGCCAGAGGGGGACATTTATGCACTTTCAAGAGGAAGTCATAAAGGGCCTAATATTTGGGAACCAGCAGGCAGAGGGCCCCAGTACTTCTAGTACTGGCCCCCGTATTGTACCAGGGCAGCATTTTCCTGATGAAATCCCAGGGCCATCTTAACAGCATTATGGGCCCCCGGGCAAAGCAGTCCAGCGGGCCCCTCCCTACACAACCTTGTGAGTGCCGCTGTACTGTATGTATGTGTGTATATATATGTATATGTTCATACAGGGGCGGATCCAGGAGAAAATGACAGGGGGGCACCATCAGGGCCGTCTTAACAGCAGTGTGGGCCCCTGGGTAAAGCAATGCACTGGCGCCCTTACCCATTCTCCCCTCCTAGGGGTGGGGGGTGCTATTAGCAGCAGCTTTGATGTCCCACGGGTGGCAGGGGGTGCTATATCTTCCATTCAACATGTAGGACCTGGAGCAGTAACTTCTGCTAGTTACTCCTTTACTGCACAGGTGGAGACAAGCCGCTAGTGTTGACAGAAAGGGGAGAGTCCCAGCTTTTGGACTATACTCTCAGAAAAACCAAGTCAGAGAGAACCTGAGAAATATGACTGGGAAGTAAATGAGTAATTAGCAGAAGTTAATGTGGACTGCTGCTTTGAAGTTGGATATCTCCAGTTCCCCAGGGCCGATTTTCAAAATTCTGGTATCCCTGGAAAAAGGGGATCCTCAGCTATCAGAAAAGGGCCCTTATACACCTGGGGCCTCTGGGCAAGTGCCCATTAAGCCCATACGAAAAGACGGCCCTGTGAAATCCCCTCCACTGGAAAAAAGGGCAGGACACAAAAAAGGTGCAAAGTTTGCTATAAAAAGGGAATAAGAAAGCAAACTATTTTCCAGTGTGACACTTGCCCCGACAAACCCGGCCTATGTATAAAGGAGTGTTTTAAATTATACCACACATCTATGGATTATTAGGTTCATAATTTCACCGTGCTTCGGGGGTCTTGCTAATGCCACATAGCACCCACCATTCATTCCACCAGAATCTGAGCCGCAAAATCCAAAAATCACTCCTTCCCTTCTGAGTCCTGCCATGCACCCAACTGGTATTTTTTGGTCACATGTGAGGCATTGCCGTACTCGGGAGAAATTGGGGCACAGATTTTGGGGTGCTTTTTCTCCTTCATACCTTCTGAAAATGAAAAATTTTGAGCCAGAACTGCATTTTTGTGTAAAAAAATGTAATTTTTCATTTTCACTGCCCACTTGTATCAAAATTGGTGAAACCCCTGGGGGTTTGAAATGTACACTATACCCCTAGATGAATTCCCTGAGGGGTGTAGTTTGCAAAATGGGGTCACTTGTGGGGGGGTTCCACTGTATTGGTGCTTTGGGGGTCTTGCTAATGCGACATAGCACCCACCATCATTCCACCAGAATTTGTGCTGCAAAATCCAAATATCACTCCTTCCCTTCTGAGTCCTGCCACTTTTTGGTCACACATGAGGCATTGCCGTACTCGGGAGAAATTGGGGCACAGATTTTGGGGTGCTTTGTCTCCTTCATACCTTCTGAAAATGAAAAATTTTGAGCCAGAACTGCATTTTTGTGTAAAAAAATGTAATTTTTCATTTTCACTGCCCACTTGTATCAAAATTGGTGAAACCCCTGGGGGTTTGAAATGTACACTATACCCCTAGATGAATTCCCTGAGGGGTGTAGTTTGCAAAATGGGGTCACTTGTGGGGGGGTTCCACTGTATTGGTGCTTTGGGGGTCTTGCTAATGCGACATAGCACCCACCATCATTCCACCAGAATTTGTGCTGCAAAATCCAAATATCACTCCTTCCCTTCTGAGTCCTGCCACTTTTTGGTCACACATGAGGCATTGCCGTACTCGGAAGAAATTGGGGCACAGATTTTGGGGTGCTTTGTCTCCTTCATACCTTCTTAAAATGAAAAATTTTGAGCCAGAACTGCATTTTTGTGTAAAAAAATGTAATTTTTCATTTTCACTGCCCACTTGTATCAAAATTGGTGAAACCCCTGGGGGTTTGAAATGTACACTATACCCCTAGATGAATTCCCTGAGGGGTGTAGTTTGCAAAATGGGGTCACTTGTGGGGGGGGGTTCCACTGTATTGGTGCTTTGGGGGTCTTGCTAATGCGACATAGCACCCACCAACATTCCACCACCAAAAATCACTCCTTCCCTTCTGAGTCCTGCCATGCACCCAACTGGTATTTTTTGGTCACATATGAGGCATTGCAATACTCGGGAGAAATTGGGGCACAGATTTTGGGGTGCTTTTTCTCCTTCATACCTTATGAAAATGAAAAATTTTGAGCCAGAACTGCATTTTTGTGTAAAAAAATGTAATTTTTCATTTTCACTGCCCAGTTGTATCAAAATTGGTGAAACCCCTGGGGGTTTGAAATGTACACTATACCCCTAGATGAATTCCCTGAGGGGTGTAGTTTGCAAAATGGGGTCACTTGTGGGGGGGTTCCACTGTATTGGTGCTTGGGGGGTCTTGCTAATGCGACATAGCACCCACCAAAATTCCACCAGAATCTGAGCTGCAAAATCCAAAAATCACTCCTTCCCTTCTGAGTCCTGCCATGCACCCAAATGGTATTTTTTGGTCACATGTGAGGCATTGCCGTACTCGGGAGAAATTGGGGCACAGATTTTGGGGTGCTTTGTCTCCTTCATTCCTTGTGAAAATGAAAAATTTTGAGCCAGAACTGCATTTTTGTGTAAAAAATTTAATTTTTCATTTGCACAGCCCAGTTGTATCAAAATTGGTGAAACCCCTGGGGGTTTGAAATGTACACTATACCCCTAGATGAATTCCCTGAGGGGTGTAGTTTGCAAAATGGGGTCACTTGTGGGGGGGTTCCACTGTATTGGTGCTTTGGGGGTCTTGCTAATGCGACATAGCACCCACCAACATTCCACCACCAAAAATCACTCCTTCCCTTCTGAGTCCTGCCATGCACCCAACTGGTATTTTTTGGTCACATATGAGGCATTGCAATACTCGGGAGAAATTGGGGCACAGATTTTGGGGTGCTTTTTCTCCTTCATACCTTATGAAAATGAAAAATTTTGAGCCAGAACTGCATTTTTGTGTAAAAAATTGTAATTTTTCATTTTCACTGCCCAGTTGTATCAAAATTGGTGAAACCCCTGGGGGTTTGAAATGTACACTATACCCCTAGATGAATTCCCTGAGGGGTGTAGTTTGCAAAATGGGGTCACTTGTGGGGGGGTTCCACTGTATTGGTGCTTGGGGGGTCTTGCTAATGCGACATAGCACCCACCAAAATTCCACCAGAATCTAAGCTGCAAAATCCAAAAATCACTCCTTCCCTTCTGAGTCCTGCCATGCACCCAAATGGTATTTTTTGGTCACATGTGAGGCATTGCCGTACTCGGGAGAAATTGGGGCACAGATTTTGGGGTGCTTTGTCTCCTTCATTCCTTGTGAAAATGAAAAATTTTGAGCCAGAACTGCATTTTTGTGTAAAAAATGTAATTTTTCATTTGCACAGCTCAGTTGTATCAAAATTGGTGAAACCCCTGGGGGTTTGAAATGTACACTATACCCCTAGATGAATTCCCTGAGGGGTTTAGTTTGCAAAATGGGGTCACTTGTGGGGGGGTTCCACTGTATTGGTGCTTGGGGGGTCTTGCTAATGCGACATAGCACCCACCAAAATTCCACCAGAATCTGAGCTGCAAAATCCAAAAATCACTCCTTCCCTTCTGAGTCCTGCCATGCACCCAAATGGTATTTTTTGGTCACATGTGAGGCATTGCCGTACTCGGGAGAAATTGGGGCACAGATTTTGGGGTGCTTTTTCTCCTTCATACCTTCTGAAAATGAAAAATTTTGAGCCAGAACTGCATTTTTGTGTAAAAAAATGTCATTTTTCATTTTCACTGCCCAGTTGTATCAAAATTGGTGAAACCCCTGGGGGTTTGAAATGTACACTATACCCCTAGATGAATTCCCTGAGGGGTGTAGTTTGCAAAATGGGGTCACTTGTGGGGGGGTTCCACTGTATTGGTGCTTGGGGGGTCTTGCTAATGCAACATAGCACCCACCAACATTCCACCAGAATCTGTGCTGCAAAATCCAAAAATCACTCCTTCCCTTCTGAGTCCTGCCATGCACCCAAATGGTATTTTTTGGTCACATGTGAGGCATTGCCGTACTCGGGAGAAATTGGGGCACAGATTTTGGGGTGCTTTGTCTCCTTCATTCCTTGTGAAAATGAAAAATTTTGAGCCAGAACTGCATTTTTGTGTAAAAAATGTAATTTTTCATTTGCACAGCCCAGTTGTATCAAAATTGGTGAAACCCCTGGGGGTTTGAAATGTACACTATACCCCTAGATGAATTCCCTGAGGGGTGTAGTTTGCAAAATGGGGTCACTTGTGGGGGGGTTCCACTGTATTGGTGCTTGGGGGGTCTTGCTAATGCGACATAGCACCCACCAAAATTCCACCAGAATCTGAGCTGCAAAATCCAAAAATCACTCCTTCCCTTCTGAGTCCTGCCATGCACCCAAATGGTATTTTTTGGTCACACGTGAGGCATTGCCGTACTCGGGAGAATTTGGGGCACAGATTTTGGGGTGCTTTTTCTCCTTCATACCTTCTGAAAATGAAAAATTTTGAGCCAGAACTGCATTTTTGTGTAAAAAAATGTAATTTTTCATTTTCACTGCCCAGTTGTATCAAAATTGGTGAAACCCCTGGGGGTTTGAAATGTACACTATACCCCTAGATGAATTCCCTGAGGGGTGTAGTTTGCAAAATGGGGTCACTTGTGGGGGGGTTCCACTGTATTGGTGCTTGGGGGGTCTTGCTAATGCGACATAGCACCCACCAAAATTCCACCAGAATCTGAGCTGCAAAATCCAAAAATCACTCCTTCCCTTCTGAGTCCTGCCATGCACCCAAATGGTATTTTTTGGTCACATGTGAGGCATTGCCGTACTCGGGAGAAATTGGGGCACAGATTTTGGGGTGCTTTTTCTCCTTCATACCTTCTGAAAATGAAAAATTTTGAGCCAGAACTGCATTTTTGTGTAAAAAAATGTAATTTTTCATTTTCACTGCCCAGTTGTATCAAAATTGGTGAAACCCCTGGGGGTTTGAAATGTACACTATACCCCTAGATGAATTCCCTGAGGGGTGTAGTTTGCTAAATGGGGTCACTTGTGGGGGGGTTCCACTGTATTGGTGCTTTGGGGGTCTTGCTAATGTGACATAGCACCCACCAACATTCCACCACCAAAAATCACTCCTTCCCTTCTGAGTCCTGCCATGCACCCAACTGGTATTTTTTGGTCACATATGAGGCATTGCCATACTCGGGAGAAATTGGGGCACAGATTTTGGGGTGCTTTTTCTCCTTCATACCTTCTGAAAATGAAAAATTTTGAGCCAGAACTGCATTTTTGTGTAAAAAAATGTAATTTTTCATTTTCACTGCCCAGTTGTATCAAAATTGGTGAAACCCCTGGGGGTTTGAAATGTACACTATACCCCTAGATAAATTCCCTGAGGGGTGTAGTTTGCAAAATGGGGTCACTTGTGGGGGGGTTCCACTGTATTGGTGCTTGGGGGGTCTTGCTAATGCAACATAGCACCCACCAACATTCCACCAGAATCTGAGCTGCAAAATCCAAAAATCACTCCTTCCCTTCTGAGTCCTGCCATGCACCCAAATGGTATTTTTTGGTCACATGTGAGGCATTGCCGTACTCGGGAGAAATTGGGGCACAGATTTTGGGGTGCTTTTTCTCCTTCATTCCTTGTGAAAATGAAAAATTTGGAGCCAGAACTGCATTTTTGTGTAAAAAAATGTATTTTTCATTTTCACTGCCCAGTTGTACCACAATTGGTGAAACCCCTGGGGGTTTGAAATGTACACTATACCCCTAGATGAATTCCCTGAGGGGTGTAGTTTGCAAAATGGGGTCACTTGTGGGGGGGTTCCTAAATTTTAGCATCTTATGGTGCCTAGAAACCTACATGGTGCCTAAAAAATAATCTCATAAAAAGGAGGCTCCAAAATCAAGTAGGTGCTCCTTCTATTATGAAGCCTGTGGTTTGGTCAACGTGCACACTAGGGCCACATATAGGATATTTATGAAAACAAAAGAATTGGGGGAATCAATTTTTAGTCACATTTCTCTAGTAAAATGTACTGTGTTCCTTAGAAAAATGTATTAAAATTGCAAATCTGCAAAAAAAATGAAATTTTGAAATTTCACCTACACTTTGTTTTAATTCCTGTGAAACACCTAAAGGGTTAACAAACTTCCAAAATGCTGTTTTGAATACTGTGAGGGGTGCAGTTTTTGAAATGGTATCATTTATGGGGGTGTCTCACATACAAGTCCCTCAAAGTCACATCAGAACTGAACTGGTCCCTAAAAAAATCAGTGTTTGAAATTTTCTTGAAAATTTGTGAATTTGCTATTCATATTGTAAGCCTCCTAGTGTCCAAAAAAATGAAAAGGAAGTTGAAATAATGATGGAAACATAAAGTAGACATATGGTCTATGTTAGTTATTAACTATTTTGAGTGGTATGATTATTTGTCTCACAAGCAGAAAATTTAACATTTTGCAAATTGCTAAATTTTCCATTTTTTTACGACATTTTGGTATTTTTCACAAAAAAACACAGACTGTATCGACCCAAATTTACCACTAATTTGAAGTACAATGTGTCACGAAAAAACAATCTCAAAATCACTGGGATAAGTAAAAGCAAAAAAAAGTTATCCCCACTTAAGTGATACATGTCAGATTTGAAAAAAAGGGCTCTGTCAGGAACGCAAAAACTGGCTCTGTCAGGAAGGGGTTAAGAACTTTAATTTGTATCGCTTAAATGTTCATTTTAACCATGCAATTAACTGTTAAAAAAGTGACATCAAAATATTACAACATAGTGATATTTATTTATTAGCAGTTTCTTATATAGCGCACACATATTCCGCAGCGCTTTACAGAGAATATTTGAACATTCACCTCAGTCCCTGCCCCAGTGGAGCTTACAATCTATATTCCCTACCACATGTACACGCACACAAAGACATTCTAGGGTTAATTTTGTTAGGAGACAATTAGCCTACCAGTATATTTTTGGATAGTGGGAGGAAACCGGAGTACACGGAGAATATACAAACTCCGCACAGTTAGGGCCAAGGTGGGAATGAAACCCATGACCTCAGTGCTGTAAGACAATAACACTAACCATTACACTGTCCGTACTGCAATGTGATTATGGCCATCAAATAATGCTTTATAAATATATCCAAAAATAGGGAGATGAGAGAACATCTTACAGTTAATTTACTTTTGAGAATTCTTTTCAAATTAATTTGCTACATTTTTATGGCGAAACAACTCAAGAAATTTAGGGAATTTGTAATGTAATAAAGTAAGTAATTTGATGTTGAAGAGTTTACAACGTGTTAATCATGCCAACGATTCCTTGTTCAGAAAGTGTCCAGTTAGCCATGTTTGTTATACATTCAGAGTAAAGACACACTTGTACAGTGCTCCAGTGTCCTTTTGTGTTTTACATGGTGTAAGACGTTTGGCTGTGATGGCTCCGGGAATCTGATGGATTGAATCGCTAGACTTTGATGACAACATCGTGAACTTGTGACTCAAGGTAAAAATGCTACTGCTGTTCCAGTCTGTAGGTCAAATCAAAGGAGGCCAAATGGTTCATATCTGCAGCCAAATTCTACATTTCTGAGGCATAGGCTGCTTACGTTCTATTGAGTCTTGCTGAAGCACGCAGATTCTTTTAGGTGTGGATCCAGAGCTTTTAATTAAGAAATTGGATGAAAAATGCTTAGCTTTAAATACCGTTATCATGGGCTGTCAATGCAGCTGTGCAAAGTACAGCTGAGTGTTCAATCGATTGCTGCTAGACTCAAATTGCTGTCCAAGAAATGTGATTATGGCGCAGGACGGGCTGTATTATTTTAAAGATCTGATCGCAGTACAAATTTGTTTGGAAAATGGGCAAAACCATCTGCACTGCAGGTGGGGCAGATGTAACATGTGCAGAGAGTTAGATTTGTGTGAGTTATATTGTTTCTGTGCAGGGTAAATACTGGCTGCATTATTTTTACACTGCAATTAAGATTTTTTTTGTGCAATTCAAACAGTCTTGTTTAAATGTTTAAATTAATTGTATTTTTATTTTTTTATTCAGTTGGTCTACATTGAATGTTGAACAATGTGAATGTTCTTATTTTAAAGTGACTCACCATTGGATCTGCTACTAGCGCTAGGGCTGTTGAGCCTGACTAGAAATTGGACTTGAAAAGGTTAATGCATCACTATAAATAAACAATGCTAATAGTGTACTCTATATGTATATATATTTTTTTATTATATTTATATACATGTGTTTGATTTCTATGTAGTTGCTTAGTAACAAAGGGAATGATTCAGACCTTTTAGCTAGTCTACATATGTTCCCAGCCTTTTGAACAGGTTAAAGATGCCCACCATTCCACCGAACATGCCCCTATTATGTAAATCCCGTTTCTAACAAGCAAGGGGATGTGTACACTAACACATCCACACAGGTGAAAAATTATTTCAATGTACACTCAACAGCGAATGATTTTTTTGCCCATTTGCTAATAAAAGTCTCTGGAGCCGTTTTATTCCCAAAGTCTCCAGGTATTCCTGTGGCCTCAGCTTGTTAATCTGTCCAAATGGGATACAAACCATTTGGACAGAATTACCCCTTCCTTTTGGCACCTGAGTAACATCACAATCTGATTGAGCAGCTTGCCAACAAATGTGTTGTGTTACTCTGTCCAGCCAGCCTTAATTGCTTCCAGCCGTATCTACAGCCAGATCTATGACCTCCTCCATTACCTCCTGATCATTCTACAGTCCAGACGAGGGGTATCCCTGAACCCCCTCTTTTCTTCGGCTTCTCCCACATCCTCAAAACTAGTACTAGCTACTTTCAGTTCTTCCATCGGATTGTCTTCACCACCATATACAATATTTTTGTATTACTCCCTATTTCACCGGATTCTTTGTTTTGTTATTATTGCATCTTTCTTCAAAGGACTTTCAAAAAAGACTCTGCAGTGAGCTTAATTTAACACTCGATTTATAAAGCTCGGTGAAGTGATAAAGTGTCTGGTTTTTATCACCGGCCAATCACTTTTCAAAACAAGCCTGTAACTTCACAGTTAGGAGCTGATTGGCCAGTGATAAAAACCAGACACTTTATCACTTCAACTAGCTTAATAAATCTGCCCCTGAGTGTCAATGTTGTTGTGAGATCCTCAAAATATCAGCTAAAAATGCCAGTGCCGCGCACGCGACTGTTCTTGCTCTAACATGGTATCAACCCTGTCATGTTCTTTCGGATGTGTCCAAGCAAAAGTAGATGATTATTTAATGCATATCTGCCAACATGACCCATTCCAAGAGGGACACAATGCTCTGTTTCTGGACTTCTTTCTTAATTTATGATTGCCAGCACCTGTGTTGAACAGGTGAAGTAATAATAAAGGTGTTTCACCACAGGTGATGACAACCTTTAATTAAGGGAAGTGCAGGAATAGAGCATTGTGTCCGTCCTGGAGAGGGTCATGTTGGAACGCATTTTTTTTTTTAACTTCGGCAACCATCAAAAGATGTGGGAGTTTCCCCCTGGCCTGCAAATGGATGTTTATGTAAAACATCTATTAGCATGTCTTGCGTGCAAATCTGTGGTGCGAGGGGAGGGTGGGCGGCCCTGGATTCACAGAGCAGGTTCTGGTGGACTTGCAAGGGTGCAAATTCGCATCCTTACGAGTTTGCAGAATAACCCCCTAAGTATACTATAGAGCATGGGGAAAGGAGTACAGTTTGCTGAAAATAAAAATGAGGATGTTACTGAAAAAATTATGACAATGGATGGAGGCTGCTGATAGGTGGTCAGAATTAGGTAAATATTTTTTTTAATATGTAAGTAGGAGATATTGTACATAAAATACAATAATAATTATACCATTACTGGGGGATAAACGCTTAAGTATATCTGCTGCTACAGTACATCATTAAGAAGAAGATTCAGTGACATTTTGCAAATAAAGAAATAAAAATAAGAGAAAAAATGGAAAAAACAAAGAAGAGAGAAACAAAACAAAAAAAGAAACAAAAAATAAGAACAAAATAAAATACTGTAAAACCAAAAATAGTATATGAATTCTTAAATACCTATTACTGTCCCTGTTTTAAATGTATTTATGGTTTACAGAAACATAGAATTTAAAGGAAGATAAGAACATTCTGCCCTAAACACATGTGTACACACACACACACACTCACACACACACACGCAGGGTGACATTCTATGGAATGCGAGAAAAGCGCATATATTTATCGCACTCCACATCGCCGCACTTCGCACTTTCTGAATTCGCATTTTATGGTCATAATTCGCATATTTAATGGGATGCGCATTAGAGGGTAAAAAGTGCGATGTAGTGCGAATTGTGGCGAATTGATGCGAAATTATGTCACTAAAAAGTACGATTTCTTCCGCCGGTCATGTGCGCATTTTAGACCAACCGGAGTGCGATTTTCAAGACTGTCTCCACATGACAAATAACACCCTAACCTATTGGCTCACCTAGGTCCCTCCATTGTGCATCACACCCCCTATATAAAGGGCCACTGGCGCCATTTGACTCTTTGATAGGAAGTAAGGAGCATGGAGAGGAGCAGTGTCAGTGTGAGCAGAGGAAGAGGTGTTGGTGGCATGAGTGTCAGAGGGAGCAGTGGCAGAGGGAGCAGTGGCAGAGGGAGCAGTGGCAGAGGGAGCAGAGAAAGAGGGAGCAGAGGAAGAGGGAGCAGTGTCAGCAGGCAGCCAAGAGGAGCCAGTGGGAGAGGCAGCAGAGGACTGGTGAGGTTGTCCTCCATTACAGGGAGTGGCAGCAGTGTGCCAGACAGCATGGCCACAGCAAGGCCTGTCCCACAACAGGCCCTGGCGGACCAGCACCAGCAGGAGGAGGTGGATGATCCGCAGCCATCCACATCTGATACCCAGGACCTTTCCCATACCCCACAGCAGCTGCAGGAGGCCCACATGTCGGAGGTGGAGGAATATGTTGAGGAGGAGGAGGACACTGGCATGGGTGAGAAGTATGAAATGGGAGGTGAAGATTTTGCAGAGGAGGAGGAGGAGGCTGAAGATGACCATACGCAAAGTGGCAGAAAGATCTGCTTCAGTTATGAAGAAAATGTAGCCCTTGTCAGGGCCATCATACCAGTCTATGACCGCTTGCTGGGGAAAACCCACCACCGGACCACTCCCCACCATAAAAGGTCTATATGGATGGAGATAACCCAGGCGGTCAACGCGGTAAGTCACCGCAAGCGGCTGGTGAGAAACGTAAAAAAAGTTTCAACGACATAAAGCGCCAGCTGAAAAAAAAAATGGCACTTGAGTTGGAGGAGGCCACCCAGACTGGTGGAGGAGTGGCAACCCCTATTTCATACACTTCCTATGAGATCAAATTGCGAAGAATTATACCCCCTGAGGTCCTACCAGGCAGCCACATTGCAGATACGGATGTGCCTCCTACGCCACCCAGAGCTGGTAAGTTTAATTTCTGTAATATTATGTTGTATTGTTATACTAAGTAAAGTGCTGCAGTGGAACTACATAGGCCAGCCAGTATTGGAAATTGAAATTGTCTACTCATACTTTCAAATAGGTCAGAATGCTGGGCCTTGTAGTTCCACAACTGCACATACTATTCCACACTGTAACATTCTGTAAAGCTGCTTATCATGTATGTGCCCAAACAACACTGGTGTACTGGTGCTACTGCTGGCATGCCTACATACCACAGATTTTACTCCAGTTGCCATGTGCCAGTGTTTTATTTATTGCATCCAACTACAGGTGCAAAACATATAACCAAAAATGTGTCAAGTAAATGATGTTGTCCTTCACCAAAGGTAGTTTTCTCCATTCTGGAAAATTGTAGCCATAATTTTTGCATAACTTTCATCATTGCAAGGTAGATAATGCCTTGCCATGTTTTCTTTAACAGAATGTCCTTCCCGAGGTGCAACAGCATCACATACAAGAAGGCCAGTTGGACCCGAAACTGTTGAAGCAGGTAACTAAAAAACAAATTTCCCATTACACATAAAGTACACACACACATGTCACATCCACAATCTCTCACATTACATTCATCTGCTGATGCAACATTACAATGTACATGATTGTAATGTGACCTACACATGACAATAAATCCTCATGTGAAGGCTACATGTAGTTTCAGGGTACATATGTTAGTAAATAGTACCCCTAGTGATGTGCAACCAGCATCTCAATCACTTTCAAATATAGTACTGCTGAGAGACTGGCCTATATATGCATCAGGACTTACATCTTCATCTGTATCCACAGGTAATGTTGAAGGTGGACCACAAGCCACAGAATCCGTGGATATTATGCCGGAGGACATCCACATCATTCTGGAACCCGTGGACACGTTTGCGGCTGAGGAGCAAACACAGGCCTCATCACCGAGAGATGCACCACCAAGTGGCGTGGCTCCCAACCCACCCCCACCCACAAATACACCCCCTACAGTAGCTTCTTCTGCCCAGGTAGCTGCCTCCTTGGCACATTTCAAGGACAAGCAGCTGGAATTTATGGCCTCCTAAAGCCTGGAAATATCGAACATCAAGGGGTACATGCGTAACACCTTTCTGCAATTACGCAAAATGGCTAGACATGTGCGGGTTGGTGTAGGCACTCAGGTGCGCATAGCAAATAACATAGACACCCGTCTTTCAGAAATTGCTGCGGCTTTAAGGGAGCAGAACAGCCATATTGGCACTCTTGCACAAAGTTTAGTAGCCCTTACCCATGCCAGTACTGTGCAGAGCAATGCGTTGATGGCCATGCAGGCCCAAATACAACAAATGGAGGCCTCACGTGTCCTAGGTGCTCCTACTTCTACACTGAGTAGTGTGTCTAGCACACCAGTAAGTGGCTCGCCCACTTCCCCACCCCGTCGGAGTGTTAGGACCCGGGGTGGCCTGGGGCAGGGTCAAAAGGTGGCAGTGGGCATACTGATGCTGGGCGAAAATGGTATATTTACAGTACTTCATTGTTGTTAGGATTTACTATGCTAGTAATGTTGTTACATTTCACCACATTCCCATTGTTTATGTGTGGACATTATATAATGTAATAAAAATGAGTAAACACATAACATTTTGTCTGTGTATAATTATTGTAATATTTGTAGTGTAAACTAACCCATAGCATAACGGTTGATGGCCATGGTATTGGTGTTAAATAGTTTTCTTGCAAATCTGGGCCCACAAAAGTTGTGGAACAACATAGTCCAGCAAGCTCTGGCACTCATGTTTACATTAAGGTGTCCTTAATGCAGTTTGGGTATATATAGGGGTGGCCCAGAGAGAAATGGAGGCCACCTGTGTTGAAATTAACTATTTGTGCACTTGTCCAAAGTGAGATTTGGGCCAACTCGCCCAACAGAACCTGGTCTGAAAAAATGTTGATTATTAGACACCTTAAAAGTGCGAATTGCGAAATCCCATTCCATTAAATAAGCGATTTGTATAGTTTTCTATTGGAAAACATCTGGATGTGATAAAAGTGGAAATTTTTCCCGCACTTTCAGTACACATGACGTCTCGCAAAAAATATGCGATTTAGGGACATTTTCGCATCATATTAAATATGCGAATTCAAGGAAAAATGCGAATTAGCCGTTTTTTGGAGAAAAATTTGCAAAAAAAAAAAATCGCATTCCATAGAATGTCACCCGCAATATCTATCTATCTATCTATCTATCTATCTATCTATCGTCTCTTTATCTATCTATCTATCTATCTACCTATCTTTCTCTCTCTCTATCTATCTATCTATCTATCTTCAGTGTAATAATAAGAATAAGAATAATGAGCAGGAAAAAACAAATAGTCTTTTCTTTGCAAATATTAGGGTAAGGTGTGCTCTAGATGCCACTACTGGATGCTAGACATCATGGGTGCTTAGTTAACACTAACTAATAGCAATGTAATATCAATTTATCGCTGCTGAACAATTCTGTAGTGGCCAGTCCCAGCAGCTGTAACTAGAACACCACTTACTGCAGGGGTTGGCAATTACTTCAGCTGGGGCGCCACTTAATTCTTCCAGCAGATACTCGAGGGCCACACTCCAGAAATAGGGGGTGTGGTCACTCAAAAGGGTGTATGTGTTTAAATGTATTGTAGCAGACCATATACCCCTTTTACACATCATGCAACACAATAGTAGGCCCCTTATACTTGCCCCTTACCTTAGTTATTCCACACACCTGCTCCCGCTTAGTAATTCCACACACACCTGCCCCATTAGTAATGCTACACATGCCCCTTACATTTCCACACATTAGCTCACCCTTAGTTATTCCACAAACCTGCCCCCATTAGTAATGCCACACATTTGCCCGCTCTTTAAGGCTGCGCACCAGCCTTTAAAAATGGTGCCAATTGCAGCCCCATGCAGTCACGGCGACTCACCCATCCTTGGTTACGAAGCTGTGGCTGTAGTGATATGTGGGGGGCAGGCGGCTCAGCGCTTCTGTATTTGTATCTGATTGCGGCTGTGTGTGCGCACGGCATAGTCCTGTGTCCTTTCGCACATGCGGGGGGCCGCACCTGGCGCCTGCTGCGCAGAGACTGAGCGTCATCTACACAGGACTGTGCCGCACGCACACACAGCCACCATAAGACACACATACAGTAGCACCGAGCGACGAGCCAGTCAGGAGCTGTTCGAGGGCCGCATGTGGCCAACCACTGATGTACTGCAATGCTCTCAAATAAAGGGTCTAAATTCATGTTTGTTTGCTAATATGGTACTTATGTAGTAGCCGGGCGCCCAACCCCTAAATCTGGATCCACTGCCTGTGCTATAGACGGATCTTGTAAGTAACAGTAGTGTAAAAGGGTAGGGGCTCTGCATCCGCTGAGAGCCTCTACATGTACTCTAGCAGCAGGTGGCTCCTAGACACAGGCATAAACATGGAAAGTGAGTACATCACATGGAATGAGATGCCACAATGCATCCTGTCACTCACTGTCAGCTACAGTAAAAATGATAGGATGTTGCCAGGGGAGGCAACAGAAATTTGGGGCGCCATACAATGGGCACACACCAACTCACACGCTATCAACCACACCATGCTGGAACATAAACTGGACGCACTGTGGCCTGCATTATATCACACTGATGCTCTCCCTCACCCCACAGCCTGCGCCCTATAACACTGAGGAGCTCCCTTACCCTGAGCTCTATTACACTGAGGCACTCCCTTACCCTGCGCTCTATTACACTGATGTGCTGCCTTACCCTGCGGCATGCTCTCTTTTACACTGACTCCCTCACCTGCGACCTGCGCTCCACCACACTGATGCCCTCCATTACCCCGCATCCTGCACTATATCAAACTGACACGGTCCCTCACCCGCGACCCATCTCACCGATGACCTCCCTTATCCCGCATCCAATGTTGCGCTAGCTCACCCCCCAGCCTGCGCTCTATTACACTGCCACGCTTTCTTACCCTGTGCTCTATTACACTGACGCACTCCCTTACCCTGCGGCATGCTCTCTATCACACTGACACCCTCCCTCACCTGAGGCTTGCGCTCTATCACACTTACCTTAGAAATACCCACATGGTTGCCCTGCAGCAGCCTCTCTTCTCCCCCTTGCACTCAGGCTCTACTGTGTAGCTCTGCCACACCATGAGTCCCATGTAGCTCCACCCCCACAATCCCTGTAGCTCACCCCAGGAGGACCAAGCGGCTGGGCAAAGTGGGGGGTCTAGCCTTGGAGCCCCTCAGGACATCGGGCCTGGAACGACTGTCCCCTTTGACCCCCCCCGTCGCTGGGCCTCTCCGGTAGCCCAATACACTCATAGTTGACACTGCGAATGTGAACTGTTACAAGTTTCACACGGTTGACAGTACAATGTCAATGGGCCAGATGTATCAAGCTTCAAAAAGTGATAAAATGGAGTGATAAACAGCCAGCCAATCAGCTCCTACCTGTCATGCTGCAGGCTGGATTTGAAAAATGACAGGTAGGAGCTATTGGCTGGCTGTTTATCACTTTCCACTTTATCACTTTTGAAGCTTAAAACATCTGGCCCAATGTTAGGTTTAGGGTAAGGTTTAGGCTGAGGTTAGGATTAGGGTAGAGTTAGGATTCTAACATTGAAAAATTGCTATGTCACTATGCCCAATGTATAAGACCGTAATAGATAAATTGTTAGTAGTGTCCCATTTACTGTCGCTCATACCACAATGATTCCTGGAATGATGTCACTCTGTGTCTTCCTTAAGGGGTGTACACACGGAGCAAATTTGTGCTATTTTCTAAGCAATCTAACTAGATTGCTTAGAAAGTAAGCACAGATCTCTCCGTGTGTATGCTCCGAGAGATTAAATATCTCTTGCTAACTAAGTCAGTGCATGCAGTCACAATCTAGTAAGATTGCTTAGCAAATGACTGCAAATCTCTCTCTGTGTACAGAATGAGAGATACTGATCACAATCTCTCATTCTGAACCATTACCGTGACTTTTTTTGCTTAAGCAAAATTGCTTAGCAAAATCGCTTAGCAAAATCACTTAGCACAAATCTCTGCATGTGTATGTGCTCCCCATGGAAGATCTTGACACCAGCGAAATTGCTTAGCAAAATAGCTTAGCAAAATTGCTTAGCACAGATCTCTACGTGTGTATGCCCCTTTACACCTGAGCTGCACTCTCTGTTCTTACATGTTCACTGAGCTCTATGAAGGGAAGTTTCTGCAATAAGATCCATAGAATGTGAGTTTATTAATATTGTGTGTTGTATTATTAGGTCACAAATCAAGTATTGTGTTTTTCATTATACCGCATTATATAAAAAGACAGACACGTGTTGTGGTAATAACCTAGTGTCATGGTAACCACAAGAATGGAATAATGTAGAACAATACATACCCACTCTGATCTCATTAGTTAGCAAGGTCATAAGGAAAGCTGTGCGCACTGACATAGTATTAGACATAGGAACGGATGACAATAATGAATATTCTGCTTGTTTGATCTCTGGTTTAAAAAAGCAATATACTTCATTACATGCTGCTAAGTAGGTGTCCCAGATGCCACCATAACAAGACATGAGTGCCTACTAAATAGAAAACAGTTACTGTACCGATTATATACTGATAGCATAGACATATAGATATAGATATAATTTCTGGAAGTTGTCTGAACTGAAGATAGGTAATAGCACAGACCACGATAAAACACACGAGTTCCTATTTACTAAAGAAAGAGAAGCCCAGAGAGGAGACACTGCAGGTCACTTTCTAGGGCCGTCACTAGGCCCACGGTGAGGGGATGGAGCCAAATTACATGATGCCTTCACTTAGCCCCCTCCAGTCACTTATCAGACGTGGGATGACCGGCTGTAAATGGGGTCAATGGGTTTGGGGGTGATGGACTGTAAGTGGAGGTAGAAAGTGTAGGGTGCTGAGCTGTGAGTGGGGGTAGCTAATGTAGGGTGGCAAGCTGAGAGTGGGGGCTCAGTGTGTGTGGTGACCACTGTACGGCAGTTCGTAGCGCCACCAAAAGTAATTTTTTACCTGACACAGTGTGTGTGTGTCTGTGTGCCTGTGTGTGTGATGCCATTACGTACAAGGACCAATTTTTCATTAAGCAGAAAACAGGGGAGGCGGAGCTTCTGTTGAGGTTCTTGGGGTTAATCCTATTAGGTGTGAAGGGTGCAATGTGCACCCAAACTTGTACCCTTTGCGGGCAGGCTTCAGCCTGAATTTGCACAAATTACTTGTTGCCCTATGGTCATTGTGCCCCTTTGTGCTAATTTGTGCTGCTGTAAACTGTGCCCGCTGCAGCGATGATTCACACCCGCAATATCATAGTAGCTAATATGATTGACCCCTAGGACTTGCCGGTACATGGGGTGCAATCAGGTCCTGTAAATCCTGATGAGCAGACATGGCACATCGCATCGCCGATGGGTCATCCGGTGCACAGTGCCTGGCCTGCGGCGCCCCCCTCTGGCAGACCTGCCACAGTGCCCAGGGCATGTGCCCTGCTAAAGACGCTCCTGTTTTGCCTCTGTTCACAAAACCAGAAAGTCCTTAAAATATATATATATATTTAATATTTCACAGACGCCATACACCACCCCATCCCCAAAGCTTCTTTAAAAATTAGTAACACATATCTGCATGAACACAAGCAGCCTTTGAAATAAATGCTATAGAAATTTGTGACAGAGACAAATGCTATCCTTTGAATTAGTTGCCGGGCACCATATATACTTTCCCTTTAATTATGTTTTGACCACATGCAGTTACCATAGCAACTGCCTATATAGGTTAATGTAAGTAGTAGTGAGTAAATTGTTCCCCCTATGACAAAGTAGAGACTGCAGTTTGAGGCATTTGCCTGATCATATTACCCAAGGACTGAATTGTTATAAACTAGAATTAGATCATTTAAATTATTGTGCTAGTAACAAGTAAAGACTGAAAATAGAGAGAGAGAGAGACGGAATAAACAACTGTGTTGCTGTTCCCAGACATAATTTCTAGTTATTCATTGAAATAGCCCTTCTCATTTATCCTTCTTATTTATGATTTTACAATTGTTATGGGTATATTCAGCTGTGAAACATATAATTGATATTTTATTATTTACAAGACTGTTATAGTGAAGCTTCTTAATAAAAATGTTTAAACCACCAAAGACTGAAATGACTCAGTACTAATCCTTCAGTACTATAACCACCGTTGCGAAGGCCGTGGGGAGAAGGAGGCCGCCGATGCATACTTGCCTACTTTTCTATTCTCCACTCCGGGAGAAACCTGGAGAGGAGACCAGCTTGTGCCTGTCAGGGGGTGGGATGAGGCTAAGATCCCCAAGCCTCGCCCCTTTGGCAGTCAAACTCGGGTTAACTGATTGGGGGAGGGTCTAAAATGATGCAAAATTATGCGATTCATGGCATTTTAGCCCCGCCCCCAAATCCAAGGTCCCACGAATGCCATTGTTTGGTACAGAGGGGTAAATTAGAAGCCCGAGTATGTAGGTCTTAAGCGACCCCTATATGACAGGACACATTTTTGGGAAAGGACACACAAGTACAGGTCTGGGAGGGATACGGTCATTAGGTCTACACCAACTAGGTTGACAAGCATCCCCTCGCTTCGCTCGCCATGCTTCGGGCACAATGCCTCGCTACGCTTGGCACACTAATTTATTCTCCCACCACGCCCTAGTGGATGGTAGGGCATGAAATACCGCCTGACGGCACATGTCGGCTCAAAAAACAGTGAAAAATCCCATGTCGACCTTTTGACTGTCGACCTAATGCTTGTGTCGACCTAATGTCCTGTCGACCTAGACCCATGTCGACCTTGACCCATGTCGACCTAGACCCATGTTGACCTTGCTGCCTGTCGACCTAGTGGTGTCGACCCAATGCTTGTTGACCTAGTTAGTTTAGACCTAACAACCCACACCCGTCTGGGACATTATGTTTTTCTCATTTTATATATATATATTGGTAGATTATTATTCACAGCTTGTCTGCCATGTTATGGAGGTAAAACTATTTAGTTTCGGCTATGGGGTTTACTAAGATGGGCAACCAATGAGATTCTATCTATTATCTTCTAGATTCTAGAATCTAGAAGGTTCTACATAAATACCGGTTTATTTACTAATATGGGAGTTCTACTGAAGATAGGATGTTGCTAAGGGCAACCAATCAGATTATATCTATCATCTAATCTAGATGGTGCTAATAAATAAGTAGAATCTTATTGGTTGCTATGGACAATATCCCACTTTTAATAAAATTCACATCTCAGTAAATTAACCCCTCAGATTCTTATAGGTTGCTCTGGGCAACATCCCTTCATGGTTCAGTGTGTGTGTGAGCCTGAAATTAGGGCACGAATGGGGGGGGGGGGGGCATCAATCGTGTCCAGACTGTTTGGGGGGCGGGTGCCGTTTCAGCGTCATGTCACATGCAGCAGCTGCAACCCAAAAAATGGCTGAGCACGACTGGCTTCTCAGATAGGCTGCGCAGCCTGGGGACGAATACTTCACTGTATAGCAAAGCGCTCTCACACTGTGCGTTGACATCGCAGGATGGGACCTGGCAAGCAGAGCGGCCTTGCTCTGCGCTGGTCTCCCTCCATGGCCTACCATTATGGGTGATTCATTGTCTTGTAGCACAGACTGACAAGAAATATGCTTCCAATTAGGCATATTACAGGCGATGGCCAGGTCTACCTCATTCGCAGTTATACAGTACATGCCACTACAGTGCATTTATATCTCCTAAGGAGATAGAAATGTAAGATGCACAGCAACATCTGCAGACATTTATTTGATGTGCATACAAGGAACAGCATAGTTTTATGCATATATGATACCACATGTACAGTAGATCCAACTGTGCATGTGCCTCAAAGGAAGACCGCCACAACATTTTATTACATGTAGCTCATTATTTAGGCAAAACAGTACTGTGTGGGCATAACACAGAGGGTGCAAGAGGTGCCATTGATAAATGGCCCAGAGGTAGGAATGGCCATCGGTGCAGACACCATCGATGTTTGCCATCGATGGTGATTCTGCACCCAGCAATCGATAGTAGTAAACTATTTAATGGATAACCATTGATAGTTTTAGATATCGATGGTCATCTATTATATATAGAAACAAGTATGTCAGAGCGCAGATCTATATTACAGCCCCCCTGGGTCTGCAGCCATCTCTAGTAAGGGGATACTCCACCCCTTAGAATCAAGACAAAGACAAAGAATTTAGAGATAGCGCTGAGCCAGGTGTATAATTAAGATATTTTTATTTTCTAATAAAATTATATATATGTGTACTATGTACTTATTCCACACAATAAAATATTCAATAGGACAATTACATTCAATGCAGGTACCGGCCAATACCACACAAATACATAAAAAGAAAAGAAAAAAAATTATAAACAAGGTTCTGTTTGTAGGAACCTATTTGTAAAATATTTTGGTTTCTACTGCGCCTACAGTGTAGGGTTAGTGGGGCTCGATAGGCAACTTAGGTGGTTCTTGGTCACCACTGATTAGTATTTCACACTTAATAATTAAGCAGCAGTCAGTTTTGCGACCATTGGTTATCTCTCTCACAGCTCCAAGGTAGTTAGTAAATAGCATGCATGCTTTGTTTAGTGTGGGTTAGTCCGATGTAAGACATGTACACAGAGCTCAACTGAGCTATAACTTGCCACTCCTCAGATTTTGGACCTTTAGCATAAGGTGGTGGTGTCCCGGCTGCTGATTCTCTGCACAGCAATGCAGCCGTTTGGGGTTCTTCCACACTTGGGAGCAGGGCAGCAGGAGTATCTGTGTAGCCTTGATGGTACCGGCATCTATTATATATGATTAAATGGCCCTTGGGCCAATCAAAACCCTTGGGCGGGACTTCCGGGTGCCGGGTGGCGGAGCTATGCTCCGTGTCCCGGCACCTTGAAAAAAAAAAATAGGAACCATCGGTTCTCCTTTGCCATCGATGAGGGAAGCCATCTCGATGGCAAAAGTATTCGACATAGGCCATAAACCATCAATGATTTTAAATCATCGATGGTCGATGGCTATCCCTACCCAGAAGCTTAGGGGAGGCTGGTACATGTTATAAAGTTCAATTCCAAGATTTGAAAGTGGGTCTGATCCATTGCTCAGTCCTTATTGTGTGATATTACAGTGGGCGAGATTCAGCAAGCTAAAAATGTCGTAAAAACCCTGTTTTCAGGGTTTTTACCGCATTTTCATATGCAGCAAAGCCCCATTGCTGGGGCTTCGCTGCGGGGGGTTACGCCAGTTCCTATTTGTCATAACCCCATGGAAGCCTATGGGCTTCCCTTCGCGTCCCCCGCCGCCCTGCACGCCCGCGCCCATCCGCGCCACACCCCCCTCACCTGTGTCCGGGCAGCCTCCTGCTGTGCTGCCCGGACCAGTGATTTCCTCCTGCCCGCACTGCTTCTAAATGCAGGGAGGAGGAACCGGAGCCCTTACAGCTGTGTAAGGGTTCCGGCAGGGAGGGGGGGGGGGGACCCGCAGCACATCGCCGGGCATCGCTTTTGCTTTAATAATCGCATATGTTACTGCATATGCGATTATTAACTATGTGAATGCTGGCGATGTGCACCGGGGATTATTGGTGAATCTCGCCCATTGTCAGTAGGACTGTGTAGTGGATGTTATAATGGCAAGGGAACACTGTAATTTGGCATAATTTGAACTGGAGGCCACTGTGATCAGTCTTGCACAATATGTACTGGAGGGGACTAAGATGTGTCATAATCTGATCTGCTTATGGTAATGTGGAGGGCACTTTAATGTTACATAATAAGACCTGGGGCACTGTAATGTGACACGACATCAAATGGAGGCATTATATTGTAGCATAGTATGAACTGTGTACACTATGTAATATTGGGAATTGGGGATATTGTGTGGCGTAATGTGTACATCATGTAACAAACAATATTATGGTTCATTAAATAAACTAGGGCTCTACTATGGGGCATTATATTAACTAGGGCACTACTATGGGGCATTATATTAACTAGGGCACTACTATGGGGCATTATATTAACTAGGGCACTACTGTGGGGCATTATATTACCTAGGGCACTACTATGGGGCATTATATTAACTAGGGCACTACTATGGGGCATTATATTAACTAGGGCAGTACTATGGGGCATTATATTAACTAGGGCACTACTATGGGGCATTATATTAACTAGGGCACTACTATGGGGCATTATATTAACTAGGGCACTACTATGGGGCATTATATTAACTAGGGCACTACTGTGGGGCATTATATTAACTAGGGCACTACTGTGGGGCATTATATTAACTAGGGCACTACTGTGGGGCATTATATTAACTAGGGCAGTACTATGGGGCATTATATTAACTAGGGCACTACTATGGGGCATTATATTAACTAGGGCACTACTGTGGGGCATTATATTAACTAGGGCACTACTATGGGGAATTATATTAACTAGGGCACTACTGTGGGGCATTATATTAACTAGGGCACTACTGTGGGGCATTATATTAACTAGGGCACTACTATAGGGCATTATATTAACTAGGGCACTACTGTGGGGCATTATATTAACTAGGGCACTACTGTGGGGCATTATATTAACTAGGGCACTACTATGGGGCATTATATTAACTAGGGCACTACTATAGGGCATTATATTAACTAGGGCACTACTGTGGGGCATTATATTAACTAGGGCACTACTGTGGGGCATTCTATTAACTAGGGCACTACTGTGGGGCATTATATTAACTAGGGCACTACTATGGGGCATTATATTAACTAGGGCACTACTGTGGGGCATTATATTAACTAGGGCACTATTGTGGGGCATTATATTAACTAGGGCACTACTATAGGGCATTATATTAACTAGGGCACTACTATGGGGCCTTATATTAACTAGGGCACTACTATAGGGCATTATATTAACTAGGGCACTACTATAGGGCATTATATTAACTAGGGCTCTACTATGGGGCATTATATTAACTAGGGCACTACTATGGGGCATTATATTAACTAGGGCACTACTATGGGGCATTATATTAACTAGGGCACTACTATATGGCATTATATTAACTAGGGCACTACTATGGGGCATTATATTAACTAGGGCACTACTATGGGGCATTATATTAACTAGGGCACTACTATGGGGCATTATATTAACTACGGCACTACTATGGGGCATTATATTAACTAGGGCACTACTATGGTTCAGAAAATAAATAACTGCTATAGAGCGGAGTCTCTCAACAATCATTGGGACAGGAGCCCCTTCAATATGTTACTATGGGGCCCACAAAGTTCTGTTTATTCCCCTGACTGACTGTAATATAGAAAGGGACTTGGTTTCCTGGTGACAGGTGTGCCCGGTACAATGCGAACACCGCAGCTTACCAAGCACCTGAGACACCCCCCCGTTGAATACCCACTTTCAATTACCCTCGGTACCCTGCGAGGGGATGGGTATCAAACACACATCCCCTTGCACGCCTCCGCTACAAGATAAATCATTCGATGGTCGACGACCATCGAATGATTTCTCCTGCCATTGCAAATAGAAGTCAGTGAAAACTGATTTTTATTTGTTTGTGGCGGAGATGGAAGACGGAGTGGGCAGATGATGTCACAGGACGTCAGCCGCCAGCCCTTAGCAGACATAGTGAACCCATGGGAATGACCAGCGTTTTCATGGGGACGACCATAAAAGGCCCGTCCGCATCCCTCCCTCCCTGCAATGATAGGCCTGGCGAGTGTGTAACATGCTGAGGCCATTCGATGCCGGGGTCTGCACTTCTACAGATACGCGATTGTGCATGCGCAAACCCCCAAACATCCGAGCGGTGCAGAAATCAGCCTCATCTGAATGAACCAGAATGAGGGCCTTGGTCTCTTTTCTCACAGGAGAAACAAGACATACATTATCCAGGTGATTTCTGCTCGATAAAACAATTCTGCAAAGGATAAAAAGGGTCGACTCACGGCCCAGAAGACTCCCATGTAGGGTTGGATATGACTGACCTGCAGACATAGATACTGTAGCACCTGCTGTTTAATGCATCAAGTGAAAACATTTCTATTTTTCCCAGCAGTCTGGGTCAGGGGTCTCAGCTTTTGTTCCAAACCATTCTGTCACTATCATGCAATGGAAGGTGTTTTGAAATGTTATACTGGTCGCGCTTCAGATCAGCTGGAGATCTAGACACAAAATGGGTGACCCTACACCCAAAAGAACGGACAAACAAAAGGTGGTGTGCCAAAAACACACACAATAGTATCCTGATCTCCTGCGCTCTGTATGTAAAGCAAATATATATATATAACTATCAGAAAATGCTGTTCTTGTCCTAGTAGATTTTCCTCCACCGTGTATACAGAGATTAAAGTCCTTCACCACAGGTGTATGGGGAGGATACTGTACATCCCTTATTGGGGATATGCGTCTCCTCTTCTCCGTATCAAAGGACAGCAATCAGCGTAGAATAGAGATATCTTTCACCACAGTGAAAACAGAGAGGATACCGTACATCCCTATCAGGGGATATGCGTCTCCTCTTCTCCGCACAGAATGATAGCAGTCAGCTTGGGGGAGCAGATAAACAGGCTTCACCAGTCACAGACCGTTTTTCAGGCGTGTAAACATATGGAAGACAAGAAATGGCCATATAGTGTAACACTATTTTATTAGATATGAACATACATGAATGGCAAAAAAGGGGGGTAGCTATAAAAACATAAATATGTAAAAGCAGAATGAACCACAGTGGGCAATTACCAGAAGCAGTGGAGAACTAGTTGGAAATAGTCCTCAAATGAGCTCAGAATTAAAAGTCCCGGAAACTTTCAAAGGTGGCACAGCTGAATTCCGGTAAGGCAAGAGGTCCCACGGGTATCCTGGCAGGTAATCCGACGCGTTTCTACCGGTACTCCGGTCTTTCTCAAGGATGTATTCAGGATAGCGCAACAATGCGATATAAATAGGACAGGTAACCTATCAGGTTGGTGCGCTACGACGTTGCGTCGCGTCACGTAATCAGTGACGTGACTGGAGGTTCTCTCTGCATCCATGCGCCATCTGTACTGACAGCGCGTATTGACGAGATTCCCCACTTCCGTCCGTGTCTGGAGGCGGAGCGTTTCCCCACTTCTGGTCCTGTGATCGGACTATGTAGGTATGGGGGCTGGTTCTCCAATGGGCTGTATGTGCATGGTACTATACAGCAGCTTTTGGTTTTCATTGGAGGATCTTTTTGCAAAGTAAAATACGTTCCAGCATGTAAAAGCAGAGAGGTAAAATACGTAATTAGTACAAAAGTTACAAGATTTCATAAAAATAGATATAATAAAAGGCATATTAAACAGCAATATTAAACAAGCTAAAAAATAAAATAGCCGGTTAAAAAGGGGATAATTCAAAAGCCGGGGAGTAAAAAAAGGGAGAGAGAGATGCTGGATAAAGATAAAAAGGAATAAAACCACCTATAGAAACCATTTGACCTCGAAATCTTTGTTAAGCCCGTGTGGGTGTAAGGTGTCATAGTTGTAAATACACTTCATTTCTTCACGGGCTAGGTCAGAGGTATTATTCTTTTTTCTGGGATCATTTGTGACAGTTTTGATCCCCAGAAATCTCTTTATATCTCCTATATTGGAATTATGAGTGGTTTTGAAATGGTGGGATAGGCTATGGGTTTCCAGACCCTTCTTAATGTTATTAAGGTGTTCAGCCAGTCTAGTTTTTAAGGGTCTTGAAGTGCGACCTATATAAAAGAGCTGGCATGAGCACTCGATAGCATAAACCACATTTTGTGTATTACATGTGATAAAATTATCAATGGTAATGGGAGTATGATTAATGGTGACTGTGGTGGTTTTAGAACAACCACCACTTTTTATTAATTTGCAGGCTCTACAGAGGCCACACCTATGGAAACCCTTTGTCAGGACCCTTCCAGTTGGTTTAGGGGCATTGTAGGCGCTCCGCACTAATTTATTTTTAATATTAGGGGCCTCCAGACACGGACGGAAGTGGGGAATCTCGTCAATACGCGCTGTCAGTACAGACGGCGCATGGATGCAGAGAGAACCTCCAGTCACGTCACTGATTACGTGACGCGACACGACGTCGTAGCGCACCAACCTGATAGGTTACCTGTCCTATTTATATCACCTTGTTGCGCTATCCTGAATACATCCTTGAGAAAGACCGGAGTACCGGTAGAAACGCGTCGGATTACCTGCCAGGATACCCGTGGGACCTCTTGCCTTACCGGAATTCAGCTGTGCCACCTTTGAAAGTTTCCGGGACTTTTAATTCTGAGCTCATTTGAGGACTATTTCCAACTAGTTCTCCACTGCTTCTGGTAATTGCCCACTGTGGTTCATTCTGCTTTTACATATTTATGTTTTTATAGCTACCCCCCTTTTTTGCCATTCATGTATGTTCATATCTAATAAAATAGTGTTACACTATATGGCCATTTCTTGTCTTCCATATGTTTACACGCCTGAAAAACGGTCTGTGACTGGTGAAGCCTGTTTATCTGCTCCCCCAAGCTGACTGCTATCATTCTGTGCGGAGAAGAGGAGACGCATATCCCCTGATAGGGATGTACGGTATCCTCTCTGTTTTCACTGTGGTGAAAGATATCTCTATTCTACGCTGATTGCTGTCCTTTGATACGGAGAAGAGGAGACGCATATCCCCAATAAGGGATGTACAGTATCCTCCCCATACACCTGTGGTGAAGGACTTTAATCTCTGTATACACGGTGGAGGAAAATCTACTAGGACAAGAACAGCATTTTCTGATAGTTATATATATATATTTGCTTTACATACAGAGCGCAGGAGATCAGGATACTATTGTGTGTGTTTTTGGCACACCACCTTTTGTTTGTCCATTCTGTCACTATCGTCTTGTTGCTCAGTGGTGCGGAAGCTGCAGCTGCAGGAGATATATTACACATACTTGCCTACATTTGAAAACTAGTTTCAGGGAGATTATAGTTGGTTATAGAATTTTGGGTACTTGTGTATTATAGCGGCGCCCCCGACTTCCATCGCGCGATGTTTTAATCGCGTCGCATCGCATGCCATGCACCCGATGGCATGCGATGCGATGCAACGCCACCCCCCCACTATAAACGTGAACCCGAAGTGTGGCGAGCGGCGGCAGTACGCATCCTCCGACCTTTTCATACCCCCACTATCCACGTCGGCGTGGAGTTGAGAATAGAAAGTGTGGCGAGCGCAGCGAGCCACCGAGCCCGAAGCGTAGCGAGCCCCGCGAGGGGATGCGGATACCTTCACAGGTATCGGAGTCCCCTCGCGGGCTTCACAGGTATCCGCGTCCCCTCGCGGGGCACGCTACGCTCGCCACGCTTCGGGCTCGATGGCTCGCTGCGCTCGCCACACTTTCTATTCTCAACTCCACGCCGACGTGGATAGTGGGGGTATGAAAAGGTCGGAGGACGCGTACCGCCGCCCCTCGCGGGCTCGCTGCGCTCGCCACACTTCGGGTTCATGTTTATAGTGGGGGGGTGGCGTGGGGGTGCATTTAACATTGTAAGCACCCATTAGGGTGCTTATACAATGTTTAATCGCATTGCATTGTATGGCATTGTATGCCATATACAATGTCATACAATTTTAAAATTGTATGGCATTGTACAATATCGCGCGATATCGCGTCGCATCGCGTCGCATCGCATTCCATCGCATGCCTTATAGTATGCGATGCGATGGGCGCTGCCAAAATACACAAGAACCGAATTTTGTACAGCGCCCCATTGCGGGGGCGAGTCATGCTCCACCCAAAGGACGTGTCTAGTTCCATATATGGAGAGATTGTGAAAAGAGATTGTGAACGTGGCACCTAGACGCGTGGGTGTGCACTGCTACATCTGAGAGGAATCTTCTAAAATGACTTATATCCAAATGTAGATGAGACCAAAGCAGTGAGTAAGAGCTACTATACTTGGTAAAGTGCTGGGAAATGCTGCTGATGATTCAATGTAAATGTATGTGTATCTCATTCCTTTTTTCCCCAAAAAAGTAACAGTGTAATGTGGGCTAGGTGATATGAGGGAGATTGCTAGACCAGTGGCGTAACTATAAATTTTGCTCCCCCTGCCAAAAAGTTTGTGGCGCCCCCTCCCCCCCCCCCCATGGCATTTTGGTAAGACCAAAAAAGGAAATATATATATATATATATATATATATATATATATATATATATATATATATATATATTGCAAAAAGAGTAGAAAAGACGCACCAATGAGCACAAAGTAACAGAATTTTACTGATCAAATAAAGCTCACGTACACAGGGGTTAAAAGTATAATGCTTGCCAGCCAGATCATAACACCATCACAGCCCGGATACTCCTGTGGGGGATCACCGCTGCTCAGCTTCAGCCGCAGAGACATATTATACATATACATATAGAAATATATACATATTCGGAAGAAGCTGTGGCATTCTGAAGTTTGGTATATGGCAAAAAGTATATTTAATGCACAAACTACAAATGTCTCAAAAGGACCAACGTTTCGGGGCCACACACATAACTTTGTCACCTTGAGGGGCAAGTGTGGCCCCAAAACATTGGTCCTTTGAGACATTTTTTTTTTTTTTCCATTAAACATAATTTTTGCAGTATAGCAGACTTCAGAGTGCCACTGCTTCTTCCGAACATAGTACCTCACCATTGCGGGGGGCACCAAAGCGGCTGAACACTGTGTGGAGTGCCAGGCCATCACACAGTCTATATGTGTGTGTGTGTGTGTGTATATATATACACACACATATATTTATAGATTTAAAAAAAAAATTCTGATAATCTGAAAATTCTGATAAAATTCTGATAATCACTACTTCCCCATCTAGATGTCCCTATACATCAGTACACTGCCCGTGCTGCCAGCCTAAGTACAGGCGAGTCGGCTTCGGCGCGGGCGTGGGCATCAGTAAAAAAAAAAAAGAAATCCCTACTTGGGTGACGGGTGGGCGGTTGCATGGGAGGAAGGTCAGCAGCTGTCACCAGTGATCGGTGATCAGTGTGTCCAGCACCGCAGTGGGCGGGCGGGCGTTGGTGATCCGTGTGTCCAGCACCGGAGCTGCGGACAGCAGTAGAGCAGCGGCAATTGCAACTTTAAAAAAAAAAGTGTCAAATGACTCTCCGGCTCTTGATTGGCTGAGATAGAGCACTCAGCCAATCAGCGGCCGCGGAAGGAGGCCGCTGATTGGCTGAGAGTGCTCTATCTAAGCCAATCAATAGCCGTGCAGTCATTTGACACTTTATTTTAAAGTAGTAATTGCCGCTGCTCTACTGCTGTCCGCCGCTCCAGTGCTGGACACACTGATCACCGATCACTGGTGACAGCTGCCGACCTTCCTTCCATGCGACTGCCCACCCGTCACCCAAGTAGGGATTTTTTTAAATTTTTTTTTACTGATGCCCGCGCCGAAGCCGATTCGCCTGTACTAAGGCTGGCAGCACGGGCAGCAGCAGCCAGGCTCTACACAGTGTGGCTGACTGCAGGATTGCAGACTCAGTCAGTGTGTGTGCCGGGCCCGGGCGGGTGCCGGCACCCACGCAGCCCCTGCTCCCCCAAACGGTAGCGGGGGCTGCCTTACAGTATCTACGCCCCTGTGCTACACTAATGAGGGAGAGAGGGAGATTGCTGCTATTTCAGGGAGTCTCCTACAGAATGCAGGAGGGTAGGCAACTATGATATTACAGTACATCGCTTATTGGTGCCTTTTCCGCTAAAGCATTAAATAACATTTTGTCTTATTAGCCATATCTTAAAAACAGTAGGAAATGTTATTTTTGGTATTCTATCTCTTGCGTGTATTAGTGGTAAAACACCGCGGCCATGTGGGTGGGAGTCCCGTGCTACAGGGATTACAGATCAAAACATCATACAAGGGAAAAAATTCATTGAAGAGCAACAGCACCACAAATTATCAATATCAATGCCTGGAAGTAAAACATGCCTAGTGCATCTGTGTTTTGCCAGCTGCTTTAAAACTACATATCCCAGAATGCCCTTCCACAGTTTTAGCATTTCCTAATGGCAAATCTGTAGCAGGACTGGGCGGGACTTGTATTTTCACAACCAGTAGAGAGCTGCAGGGTGGCCCGCCCTGAGGTAAAATAAATTTGAATGAAAGCCATATCCGTGCCTGCGTTTATTGTCAGACGTTGCCCAGCTGATAGATCTACAGTGTCTGGTCGACAACAAAAGGTCAACAATAGATTCTAAGCTCCACTGGGGCAGAGACTGATGTGAATGTTCAAATATTCTCTGTAAAGCGCTGCGGAATATGTGTGCGCTATAGAAATAACTGGTAATAATAACAATAACTGGCACAGTGGGAGAGATGAAATACATACGGATGACCATCAATCAGGATGCTGTTGGCCGGGATACCGACACTAGCATCCCGAAGAAAAGAATATCAACAAGGGTTGGGTAACTTCCTGTCCTCCCCTAACCCTCCCTTCTAGCATCCTAGCCCTAACCCTCCCTCCATACAGCCTCACCCAAACCTACCTCACAATTTTTTTCTTTTGTATTTACAGTTACTTATAGTAGCAGATTCCATTGCACTTTACAACTGCTAGTGCCTATGCTAACACCACACATCCTGCCACATATAGTTAAACCCCCCTGCCAGCACCCTGACCATAACCCCCCTTCTAAGTGCCAGATTAACCTTAACCTTCAGATAATAAAAGAAGGTGGAGCGCTGATTAACAATGAACTCTGATCAATTGGGTTTAATATGGTATTTTAATAATCAAACAAATACATAATATACACAATATTTAAAAAAAAATATTACAATAAAAATATATTCAAATATAAATGCACATCAAATACTTTGTCAAGAGTGTGGCACTAGGGAAATATTCAAGTGGAATTTAGAATGGAATATGCTTAAGCTCCTTGATGGTAAGTATACATAGTCCCCAGTTTAGGTCCTTTGTGGTTGAGAAAGAATAGCATGTGTGTCCATAAACCTGGCTTGGGTATTATCGCTGTTAAGTGGTGTGTCCCATTGCAGGGATTATACTCACTGTTTAGGCAAATTGCAATCAATGGGGGGGGATGCTCTAATATCCGCGCCCCCTTCCCACCGCACATCGCCACAGATCGCCTACATAATTATCGCATATGCTCTAACATATGCGATAATTATTGCAAAGGACAGCTCTTTCGTTAAGAGCTGTCCTTTGCGGTGAGAGAGCTCCACCCTCCCTACCTTACCCGGCGCTGCTGCTGCTGCGCCGGGCTCTCCTCCTCCCTGCACCCGGAAGGGGATCATTGTGCATGGAGGAGGAGGTCACAGGTCCGGGCAGCACAGTGCTGTGCTGCCCAGACACAGGTGAGGGGGGGTCGATGCGGGGTGGCGGGCGTCGGTGCGGGGCAGCGGTGGGTCACGGTAAAAGCCCATAGGCTTCTATGGGGCATCGCCAGATTTTTCTGGCGATGCCCCCCGTCGCGATATTCTGCATCCCTCTCGGGGTCGGCAGTGTCCAGCAGCAGGGGGGGGGGGAGTTGGGTGTTCCCCCCTGCAATCCGGTGAATAGACGCTGTGCGCATGCGCACAGCATCTATTCCTGCAGCAAAGAGAGGCTGGGGGCTAGCCATCAGCCTACATAGCCACTGGTCAGGCCCCCAGAGTGGCAAAAACAGGGGTGTGGCCTCACGAGAAGGACACAATTTTAGGCCACGCCCTTCCTGCTAAGCCACGCCCCTATTTCCGTGCACACACAGCTGTCCCTCCACCCTGATTAGAAAAGTTGTGAGGTATGCTACCATGCATGTGCTGTCTGCTGACTACACATGTGATGTGATGACCTTCTGCAGTAACTTGCTGGGGTCCTGTCATTATTTTTAATATCTGATGGGGTCCCAGAGCAAAATAGTTTGAGGACCCCTGATCTAGGACTTCATCCACAATTGGCAAAAATCATTGCCTGGTATCTGCCCACAGTAGTTGCTAAATCCCAGTGGGCTAAAGGTCCTTGAACTCCCAGTGGGAGAAGCAGGGCCTGTGGCCTTGCAGTGACACTATCCACACCACCACCTGTTGCGTTTAGTTACCAGGTGGCGAGCCCGAAGCATGGTAAGCAAAGCAAGTTTACGAGGGTCCATTTGGGCGCCCTTCTTTGGACCTTGCTCCTCCCCCTGTGCTTCCATGTCATGTGACAGGTTCTTTCTCCCACTAGGAAATAGACCTACCATCTGCCCACCCCTGCCAAACAGACATTTTATACTTGTCCTAATGTCTGGCTGATTGCACGGTGCACATTCTCTGCTTATTAACAATCAAAGTAATTGCTCATTTCTGTATTTTTAGAATCACCTGCAACACAATATTCTCCATTTCCTGGCCGGCATCCAGAATACATGTTAACATAACATCTGTTTTACTCAGCTACTTCGAGCAAGATTGTCATTGAGTCACAAGCACTCCTACACCTCTACATCGTGTTTCCATTCCGCTGACAGAAATACCGCTGTTACTCCTCGACAACCATAATCACACATTTTTTGGTTTACTAACTGACCTTTTTGATCAGTAAAGTTCTCTTATGTATACCTCCCTGGGAAACTTTCTAGTTGTGATAGTTCTTAGGGGTAAATTTTCAAAGATAAGAGTTCTATTGGAGATGGGATTTTGCTATGGTTGCCCATAGAAATATCCCACCTTCAAAGGAACTCTTAGTAAATTTACACCTTAGTTTCTCAAGGTGAAGAGATGCCCGGCTGCAAACCTGAGCGGAGAGTCTCGGAGAAGGGAGGAGTTTTAATAAAGCCACTAAGGAGGAGATTTCTGAAGAGTACAAGTGGAGGGGTTGTCCATACCAACCAATCAGAATCTATATATCATTTTTAAACTGTACAATCTAAATAATTGGTAGAATCTGTTGCTAGAAGCAACATCTCTCATCTTCTTTTGAAAGTTTCATACATTTACCCCTAAAATTCAGAAGTAAAATATTGGTATCCTCCTGTCCGAGGAGTAGCGAGGTGACATGGTGCCTGGAGCAAGATTATGTCTGCCTCCCTCCCATAGCCAGTTTTCCTTCTTATAGTAATGCCCCTTATACATTATGCAACCCACAACATTATGCCACGCACTGTAATGCCCCTTACACCAGGCATGGCCAAACGATGGCCCTCCAGCTGTTGTGAAACTACACATCCCAGCATGCCTTGCAATAGTTTTAGCATTCGCTAATAGCAAAACTGTAGCAAGAGATGATGGGAATTGTAGTTTCACAACAGCTGGAGGGCCATAGTTTGGACATGCCTGCCTTACACAATATGCCACACAAACTGTAATGTATAGTAATGGACACTGCACATTATGCCACACAAACTGTAATGCCGACTATACATTATGACACACGATCCGTAATGCCTATTACACATTATGCCACACAAACCCTAATACCCATTACACATTATGCCACACAAACCTTAATTACTATTACACATTTTGACAAACATTTTTATGCCCCTGACACCACTTTATGTCCCCCACACAAAAATGCCCCTTATAAATGATGCCCCACAGTAAGGCTACTACCCCATACATTAATTGCAGACGTTTTTTTCACCTACATGCTCATTGCCAGGGGTTACATGATCCTTGCTGGGGTTACTTGCTCATTGCCAACGGTTTCATGCTTGTTGCCAGGGGGAGTTACATGCTCATGGCCAGGAGGAGTTACATGATCGTTGCCAGGGGTAGTTACACACTCATTGTCAGGGGGAGAGTTAGATGCTTGTTGCCAGAGGTGGTTAAACGCTCGTTGCCAGGGGGAAGTTACCTGCTCATTGCTAGGAGGGAGTTACATGCTCATTGCTAGGGGGGGGGGGGGGGTACATCCTGGTTGCCAGGGGGAGTTATATGCTCATTTCCAGGGGGGAGTTATAATCTCGTTGCCAGGGGGAAGGTACATGCTTATTGCCATGAGGACTTAGATGCTTTTTTTCCTAGGGTGTTCCGTTCTAACAGCACTCCAGCACTCCTGGAATACGCACTTCTGGGTAGCACTGGTTGCGTTACACTCCGATGACAGACACCAGAGGACCGGCTGTCTACTGTCTGTCTCCTCCATGGTGGCAGACATTTTTGAAGGAGCTGCCATGGACAGAGACTACAGCGCCAGCTCCCTGGCATCTTTTGCCTCCTGTTCTCCAGAGCAGCAGAGAAGAAAGGAGAGGGGGCCACAGGTGTGCCCTCTCTCCTCCTCAACTCCTTGAGCTCAACCAAAGCCACCCTCCCTATGCCTCTGCCTGCAGATACTCTGAGATGGCAGCTGGTAGATCTTCTGTACAACCCCCGCTTTGTGCAGTAGTTTAAAACTAGCAAATGTTTAACTTTTTTATGTTTGTGAGAAGATGATTGTGCTGGAAGTAGGACACAAAGCCAATGTACAGTACAGTCATCACTAACTGCCGCCTGCATGCCAGAATATATATTCCATTATTGTACTTGAACTTATTATTATGACAATTAGCAGCAATCTCACAGATGATACAACATAGACATATTATTACAAGGAATTTTACTTGAGAAATAACACTTAATTTGTTTCAAAGTTAAACACACAAGTTACGTGGGTGTGCAAGAGACATAAGGCGGTAGCAAATTAATTACTAAAATAACTATGCAAATTAATAAACCTACATTTTTTTTTGGGGCCAATTTTAGGCTCAACTTATCATGTTACAGCATTGCTAAACGGACCAGCCCTCCAATAGGGATCATATATGGCTTCTTATAGTCACACAGAAAGGTGTTAGCATCGTCAAAGCATAGAGGCAGCTATGGAACAGTAATCTTGATAAGGGGTAATGCTGGGCACAAAGTACGGACCAAATGTAATGCCGCCCGAGTTCCGCAGACTTGTGGCATTCCGGACTTTTTTTTTTAAAGGGGCAATCGCTTACAGGGTAAGTGATTGCCCCTTTAATAAAAAATGATGGAATCTTGCACGGCTGGCCTTACATTTAACCCCAGATTTGTTCAATGAGTGATATCGTCACAAATTCCTGCCATACTCCCTGGTGTACGACATAGTGCATACACAATGGCCAATAGTAAAAAAAAAAAAAGGTTAATAAGTCTGCCCCTAAGTCTCTGCTTTTTACCTTACATCCTTTTAGTTGTCCCCTTTTTTTTTGCAGGATTTAGGCTTCTGGATATTTATGAAAGTCCCCTGTTGGTGATGCCAGAGCCGCTACTAAAACTGTTGTTGCCTGGGACTGACCTACAGTCCGGGCCCCCAGTGGCACAGCGCTACATCCCCGTCCCACCCCCCGTGCTTGCGCCAGTCCACCCCTGCCAGCACCCGCCTCCCCCTACCCATTACCATTACTTATCATTACGCAGCATCGCCCTCCGGCTCCTTCCGTCGGTCAGGTCCGGGTCACACACTGCACAATGCAGCCTGCAGAGTGTCGAGCTCATCTGTGTCCTAGGTTCGGCGCTCTGCAGGCTGCACTGTGCATTGTAAGTGATTATCTGGGGGGCCGCTGGCGCCGGAAGGGGGAGGCAGTGTGCGGGTGCCTGGGGGGCAGTGGCGTAACTATAGCACCGCAGCCCCCGCGGTCATGGTGGGGCGCTGTGCATGTGGGGGCGCTGGGGGGCTGCGGTGCTATAGTAATGCCCCCGCCCCCCATCCCCCGCTGGCTTACCTGTCTGCGCGCAGTGCGCGTCCTGGCTCCCCTCCTGGCTTCAATCAATTCTATGGAGACGGACCATGATAAAATGGCCGCCCCATAAAGCAGACAGTTCTCTGAAACTGTCTGCGGTATGGGGGCGGCCATTTTATCGTGGTCCATCTGCATAGAATTAATTGAAGCCAGGAGGGGAGCCGGGACACGCAGACAGGTAAGCCTGCGGCAATGGGCGGGGGCACGGGCGGCCAGGGGGGGGCGCCCCCTCATTAACGGCGGGGGGGGGGGGGCATACCAAGCTACGCCTCTGCTGGGGGGGGTGGGGGTTGGCACCGCTGTGGGCAGCTGCCTGGGCCCCTCCAGAGGCCGGGGCCCGGGATAGCTGTCCCCTGGGCACCCCCTGTTGGTGACCCTGGGTGATGCTGCTGGGGGCATCACGTGAAGCCAGTATTCATGTATATCAGCAGGATGGTTAATGCTGTTGTCCTCCAATAGGCACCATAGAGGAGGTGCTTTGTTATTAAAACTAGTTACTAACCCGTCCAATAGATGGAACAACATAATGGTAATTTCAGCGTCTGTGTGCGCCCAAACAAAGCATGGCTTGCTCTGACAGGTCTCCACCTAGTGGCTGCTGGCCCACAAATTACCCCCATAGACCAGTGTTAGCCTTTTACTTTATGTTATTAAGCATTTCTTTTTTCTTCTTTCATTTTTTTATATATTTAACTTTACATAAAAAAACACAAACATTTTCAATTATCATTATAGCTGGAATCAGGCACTTTTAAAAGGCAGAATGATTTTAACCCGAGGGTCAACATCACTGTGAGAGATGTTCAAAATTTCCACTAATAATGCCAGCGTCGCTCACATTTGTTATATAAATTCAAATAAAAAATGTTGTGCAAAAAAAAAGATTATATTTCCTATATAAGGTAAACATTACAGGTCACTATGTTTCTATAACTATCCACTCACTTTTGTGGAATCTGCCCAGAAAACAAAGTTGGATGTCACTGCTCTCCAGCACACTGATGGCTGTGTGACGATGAATTACAGAAAATTTGTGCCCAAGAAAGTGTGCTGATTTACTGGGTTATGGGGGTCCAGCTTGTAGCCATGGAACTCACTTCCCTGCCCAGTTTGAGAGGTCCCCACTCTAGAATCCTTCAAAAACGCAAGACTTTCCTGTTTAATCAACCATTTCCGTAATTCCTTTAAATAAAGTTTATGAAAAGCTTTTCTGTACTTCATTGTTCCTGTACTGTATTACATCCATTCTATCTGTTAAGCACCTTGTGTCCTATTAAAGAAAGAGCACTATATAAATACAATTATTATTATTATTATTATTATTATTATTATTATTATTATTAATAAACCTGATGGGATAAATGGTCAACAATGCCTAGGTCGACAATCACTGGGTTGACCACTAATGGTCCACAGTTAGTAGATCAACACTTAAGCATGAGACATACACTAGATCAACAGTGGCAGTAGATCAACACAAGCAAAAGGTTGACATGGACATAGTTGACACAGGCAAAGGTCAAAATGAGTTTTTACGGTTTTGTATCCATGTTGACCTAGTGTATGTCGACCATTCTTAGGTATCAACCTACTCACTGTGAAGATTAGTGATTGACCAAGTGTTGACCTGCCGACCGGATACAGTTTCAAGCATACTTGCCTATCTTATAACCTTCATTAAGCTTTGCCCCCATTCCTGTAATTTTCTTTGGGGAGATGATGCGATGTGCTTCATTTTATCTCTGTCCCCTCCCCAAAGAGCCGCAAATACCGGTATTTGAGGGAGAGTATGCGTGGGGTGATACGGGGGCCCCACTAACTGCTGGAGGCTTGCCCACCTTTCCGGGGCACCGTGAGGGGGGCCTGAATTTTGGGAACCTCCCGGAAATTCAGTGAGGGTAGGTTAGTAGTACGGTTTAATGGTTTTATAAATGGTTGAGTTCTGCATATGGTAAATGCATATGCAGCACTCATCTGTTCAGGATTGTCCTGTGCTAAAAAATAAAATAATTATAACTGTAGCAACTGTTTTGTAAAACCTGTACAGTGTCCAGCCTCCTATAAAATGAATACCATACCCGTTTTATCTAGATGTTAATTTTTTTTAAAATGTATTTTCCAAGTATATATATATGTTTATATGTGCCTAACTGTGTAATAAATATGGAGTTCATTTGCTGGGGCTTATTTACAGTTGAACGTATGTCAATTATATGACACATCTCCTCTCACAGAGAAGTACACAAACTCTTCAGCGCTGCACTTAACTGTTGTCTTCAGAATCTCCAAGAAATGTTTTTACAAATGTAAGCAAGTATGTACATACTGTACTTAAAGTACTTGTACAGATATACGGTAATTAAAGTACTTGTACACATATACTGTAGTTAAAGTAGGAGTACACATATACAATTTAGAGTAAACTAAACCTAAAGATTTAGCATAGATATCATTTATGCTAAAATGTTTTAAAATATTGGTGAAAAATAGTTTTTGAAGATTGTATGAAAATATGCCAGCATCGCTCACATTTGTTATATAAATTCAAATAAAAAATGTTCTGCAAAAAATCATTATGATGAATAAAAATGTTTGCGTGGCAATTTTCAAACCTAATTTGATAAATTCAGTGGGCACTCAAAGGGTTAAATGCTGCTTTGCGTTTGCTTACAATATTTCCTATAAATATATGTGGAAATAATACACGGTCATGTGATAATGTGTCCAATCATATACCCTTTTTTGTTCTGTGCACACGTTATTCCAGCAATACAGTACAGTATGTGCCTGATTTACTTCCAGCTCTGCTGAGTCTCCGTGCAAACACTATTGCCCAGGTGGGCATGCATCTGCCAAATGTAATAACATTTCACTTACTCACCCCCTTAATTATTTACAGCTTTTCCACTGTTCCTCTCATTCTTATGAACCGGACCCTCCCTATCCTTTGTTTTCATATCTGCATTTATTGTGTTTTACTGACTTTCTATGTCTTTATATTATGAATGGACTGTTTTCCCTAATGTTGTATCAATATGTTGCCTTACAAATCAGTGACAATAGTCATAATAATTCATGTCTTAAATATCTGTAAATTACGTTATGAGAGTAAGGAGCTGTCAGATCTGTCTGTTTCCTGTGTCATATTTATACTGCACCTTTGTCGTTAATGTAGCTCATTCACATATGAGATATTGCATACAATCATTCGCTTTCGACCACATCTGTTCCATAAATTGAATGGTTGCATGCACATTTTGTGTACCATGCCACGTGATGTGCGGGCCCGCCGGTCGAATGTCGCGTCGATAGATATTATGTGCTGCACATAATATCTATTGAATTGCAGGAGCGATCGCAAGTGGTTTTTAATCACATGCGATTACTCGCATGTGGACGGCAGGATCGCTTTTGACCGGCGTTGGGTTTGGAGAGAGAGGCCCTGGAGGTATCGCTGGCATCATCCACCAGAGTAGCAAAGCACTGTCAAGGAGCGCTGGCCGGCGGTGGGGGTCAGTGTTGAAATTTGAAAAAAAAGTTTAAAACACTGGGTAGCCCTCTATGAGAGCTCTCTCAGCCAATCAGTGGGCCAGTGATTTAAACTGGTTTTTAAAACTCTTCTGCTGCCGTTGCTGACCCCTGCCATCTGCCAGCGCTCCTTCACAGTGCTACGCTACTCCGCCGCCAGCCATCTTCCAGCACCTGATGTGGCATTACAGATACTGTAGCATGCGACATCGGGTGCTGGAAGAGGGCACTTTAGGCACCATAAGATGCGATCGCATCCAATCACCTAAGTGTATGGGCACCAATACATTTGTAGCTTAGTGGCTATAAACTCATCTGCATTCTGCAAGAGGCTGGTCCATGGGGTTGCAAAACCCTAAATGCCTTTTAAACAGTAGTTGCTTTTACCAATAGCAGCGGGACTGCCAGTCCAGGCTGTGATATGCAGAGAGCTGGCTTCCTGCAGGAAGCCACTCCTGCAATACCATGTAAAGAACAGTTGCCACTACTGCACATGCACCAGACCCATCTCCTGTCAATTGCAGTGAATAGGTGCTGGGACCCTGTCCATTAGCAGGGACATGGTGGTGGAGACCTGGCACTGTCCTGGCTAGTGGCAGTGCCCCTCCTACGCCCAGGTAGTAGCCGCTGCTGCTCCTATATGCTCCAATCCTTGACTTAAATATCCCACCCCTATATTTAATGCTCATTTAAATATATTGTCTCCACCCTTATGTAAAAGCTATTATATATATATATATATATATATATATATATGTATATATATATATATTTATATATATATATATATATATATATATATATACAATAGATAAAAATCTCTTAAAGCACAAGGCCTACAATTTTTAAACTTGGTAGGTAGATTCTCCTTAGGTCCTAGGTGCTCACCAAGAACAGGTTTTACAAATGTCACTGTCCATCCCCGGAAATCACTTAAAAAAAGACAAATCCTAAATTTTCCAGTTTCTCTCTCATTATATAGCCTGAAATGCTGAAAAAGACAATGGCCTTGCCTGTGTGCACGTGTAGGTACGCTACCAATTGACTCAGGGCAGCGGATAAGGGGGTGGCTCACGGCTCTGGAGGTGCCACTCCCCTCCTTTCCCCTGTGCCTCACTGGCCGCTGCATCCATCTCCCGAGCCTGGGGGAACGCTGACCATCCACTGTCCAATAACACCGACTGAACTTAACATCGGTATTCCTGCCCAGTTCATTATCTGTTCAGGTCTGCCTGACTTGGTTGCACGACCGGCTCTGTTCTATAATTCTACGTTACCATCCTCATCCCTTAGCAAAGCATGTATAAAGCTAGTATTTATATATACACCTTTTTCACGCTACAGTGTAATATTATTCTGTATTTGGCTGTCTGACCCACTTAGATTCACTGTTGATCAGAATCATACAGATATACACAACAATAATAGGTTGGCATCTAATGTATATGTCCCGATGTTATGACCAGTGGTAATCTGAATTCATAAACAGATAGTCCGGTCCAAAAAAAAAACAGGTAAAGTAAAGTCCAAATATCCCACATTAGTATAATTGAATAATGTTTGTGTGTGTGTATGTATGTGTGTGTAGGTATGGATGTTCCACGATAACTCTCGAGCACTTTAACTAATCGTCTTCAAACTTTGCACATTACATTATCATCCTAAGGGATAATCTAAGTTAGAAGATGGGTTTAAATGAGCCCTTAAGGGTTCTGTCATAAGGGTCCATGCTATTTCTGTTGTTTTCATGCATTGTGATATGTTGTTGGAAAGCTTATGACTTTCTGAATACAACACAATAAACAGACTTCCTTAAGTGGACCCTTAAATGCCTATAAGGGTCCATTAAATGAAAAACATTTTCACTTTCCAAAACTTTTGACAAACTGAAATTAATAAGCGACTCATCGGCAGAGTGATCTGTGAATCGAACACTTTAGATATTGTTGTGAAATCCATGTGAGATCGATCCCCAGTCAGTTATTTTCTTGATTGTTTGCTTATTTATTAAGGGTTTTGGGATCTTCTGTACCTGCTGCAGCAGCTCCTGCTCTGCTGTGGTTGTGAAGGGAAGGTGGATAGTTGGAGACTTGCTGTGCCTGCTGCAGAAGCTTCTGCCCTGCTGTGGTTGGGAAGGGAAAGTGGATAGTTTGAGACTTGCTGTGCTTGCTGCAGGAGCTTCTGCCCTGCTGTGGGGTTGGGAAGGGATGGTGGACAGTTGGAGACCTACTCTGGCTGCTGCAGAAGCTTCTGCCCTGATGTGGTTGGGGGGGGGGACAGTGGACAGTTGGAGACCTACTCTGGCTGCTGCAGCAGCTTCTGCCCTAGTAGTAGTATTAAGTTTATTTATAAGGCGCCGCAAAGTGTCCACAGCGTCGTACATAGCAAACAAAAAACAAATTACAAGGTAACGTACAGGGTGTGTTGAAAAATACAGTATAAATAGGGGTATAGCTGGTAGAACTAAAATCAGCATCAGTTCAGAAGTAGGTATCAAAATTGTCGAGGAGACTGAAGATGAAGTAGAGGAAGGGTGAGGTAATGAGGTAGGGTGAGTACGTGAGGATGGAGGACCCTACTCATAAGAGTTAACATACTAAAAATAGGTGGGTGGACGAATGAAAAACAATAGGATAAGTAGGAACGGAGGGGAATGGAGGCAGGATAGGAGGATCAAAAGAGGTTAGGAGGAGGGATAGGCTAGTCGAAAAAAGTGGGTTTTGAGGGAGCGCTTGAAGGATGTAAGGGAATCAGAAAGCCTGATGGGTAGCGGGAGGTTGTTCCAGTGCAGGGGGGCAGCGCGAGAAAAGTCTTGGACACGGGAGTGGGAGGAGGTGATTAGGTGAGAGGTCAGTCGGCGGTCAGCGATAGAGCGAAGAGGACGGGAGGGAGTGTGGATAGAGATCAGTGAAGAGAGGTAAGGAGCGGTGGAGGAGGAGAGAGCCTTGTAGGTGGTGGTGAGGAGTTTAAAGAGAACTCGGAAAGGAACGGGGAGCCAGTGAAGAGATAGACAGAGGGGAGAGGCGGAGGCAGAGCGGCGGGAGAGGAAGATGAGCCTAGCAGCAGCGTTAAGAATGGATTGGAGAGGTGCGAGGCGGGTGAGAGGTAGCCCAGAGAGAAGGATGTTGCAGTAGCCCTGCTGTGGTTGTGAAGGGAAGGTGGATAGTTGGAGACTTGCTGTGCCTGCTGCAGGACCTTCTGCCCTGCTGTGGTTGGGAAGGGAAAGTGGATAGTTTGAGACTTCCTGTGCTTGCTGCAGGAGCTTCTGCCCTGCTGTGGGGTTGGGAAGGGACAGTGGACAGTTGGAGACCTACTCTGGTTGCTGCAGAAGCTTCTGCCCTGCTGTGGTTAGTTAGGGTAGGTGGATAGTTGGAAACTTGCTCTTGCTGCTGCAGCAGCTCCTGCCCTGCTGTGGTTGGGAAGGGACGGTGGAACAAGAATTGCAAAAGTATAAACTTTCGCCCATCCGCTGGACAGGCCTTAAGACTAATAATTTTATTAAAAGAGTCTTTTTTTAGAAAATTGATGATGACATAATTTTCAATCAAACAATTATTCATCTTACCCCTTCACGAGATTCAGGATAAGGGTCAATAATAATAGTCAGGAGAACCCAACGCGCTTCATCTTGAGAGAGACTTCATCAGGTGTATGTCTTCCGTAATGAGTTCAATAAATAAAAAAACACTACTCTGGCTACTATATGAGATTCAAAGAGTAAAGGACCTTGGGTCCTGGTTGGTAAGGCTCCTGTGGTAATGGTAACACACCTTCAATGGGCGGCGGATTCATGATGTCTGTGTGTGCAATTATTGATTACGCTGTTTACCAGTATAAAGGTGGCAGGCTCTTTGGGCACCTGAGTAGTAGTAGTGAATGGATTACCCTCATCACCATGTGTCTACTGCTACCTTTAATATACATTTTAGATGAAGGATTGCCCACATCCCACTTAAGTAGCACAACAAGTTACCAGCCCGTGAAAATAATGGAACAACATAACAATCTCAACGCCGGCGGTTGTGTGTGCCTGAATCGTTCAATCGGCCACCATCTAGTGGACGCTGATGCAAATAACACTTTAATTACCCCCATAAAGGAGAGGAACAGCATAAGCCTTTTAATATACTGTACATTATATATTTCTATTACATTTTACATAAGGGACTACTCCCATATCCCTCTTTGCTTAGACTGCATTTTAGAAATTAAATGAACCTTATATCTGTATGTATGTATATATATATATATATATATATATATATATATATATATATGTGTGTGTGTGTGTGTGTGTGTGTTTGTAGAGATAGCAGTCTCCAATTCAAATCAACAGCCAGGGTGCCACATGTCAGAAAGTCACCACAAACTTGGTACTTCCATATCCACATAAGAAATTTGAAGACACTCACCGGACTTGCTTGTAGCTTTTTTAATAAGACATATCACCTTTCTTGGTGCATAACAGTGGGTACAGGTCGACGTTTCGGTCCCATGCTGGACCTTTCTCAACAGGGCCGGCCTTAGGCATAGGCACACTAGGCAATTGCCTAGGGCATTTGGAATTCCTAGGGGCATCAGCAGCTTCTGCTGATTAAAATGATATGCAGCATGCCTATATTCTGTGTGAGTGAGGCTGTATCTGCATATGAAATACTGTATTCATGGAAATCACTGTAACATAGCATTCCGTATGCAGGTACAGCCACAGTCGCACACAAAATATAGGCATGCCGCATATCATTTTAATCATCGGAAGCTCCTTGTGTGTGCTGGTCATAACAATGCAAATAAGACGAATTTTCAGCAAAAAAGGCACCCAACGTTAGCAGAAGGGCCAGGAGCTGCATGGCCTATTGAGACAAGATGTATGAGGAAACATCTGAATCCAAGCAGAGGCAGAGGTCACAGTATTAGCGGCTGTGCGAGTGCGGTCTGCGGGTGGGTTGGTTGTGCAATAGTGTTCGGCATATGTGTAAGGGGCATTATGTGTGTCATGTATAAATGCATTAATAATGTGCGACATATGTGTAACAAGCATTATGTGTGTCATGTGTATAAGGGCATTAATAATGTGCGACATTTGTAATGGGCATTTTGTGTGTCATGTGTATAAGGGCATTAATAATGTGAAACATGTGTAAGGGGCATTATGTGTGTCATGTGTATGAAGGGCATTAATAAAGGTTGGCATAATGTGTAAGGGGCATTACGGTTATAAGGACATAAATAATGTGTGTCATGTGTAAGGGGCATTACTGTGTGGTATTATCAGGGGTGCCGAGAGAAAGGGGTAGGGGGTACAAATTACCCAGGCCAAAGCCTGATGGGAGGGCCCAGTGGGGGCCCTGGGCCCCCTCCCCTTAAGTGACAGCAGCAGCTGCAGCTCTTCTCCTCTGCCCAGCACACACTGCTTTGTGCTGGGTTGCAGTGTGGCCATGGAGGTGGTTAAAATACAATATTTTCTCAGGATTTTTTTCTAAGGGTATAATTTGATGAGTAATGTATATAAGGTAAAGTGGTACTACAATGTGATGTAACATGAATAAGGGACACTCTCACATGATATAATGTGAATAAAGTTGCACTACTGTGTGACATAATTTGAATTTGGGGTAAAATTGTGTGGCCATGCCCCTTCCCAGCAAGAACGCACCCCTATTTGGGCTGCGCACCAAATGTGTGCACTGTTTCTATTTAAAATATTGCAGGTAGGAGCACCAAAATGATGACTGCTATGATGAGGGTTGATGGTGCTGGGAAAGGGGAGCAGTGTCAGAGGCGGAACTAGTGGCGGTGCTAGGGGGCACCAGCCAAAATCTTGCCTAGGGCATCATTTAGGCTAGGGCCGGCTCTGTTTCTCAAGACCCCCTTCCTGCTTTCTCCAGTGTGTAACTATCCCCTGCCTTATGTGGACCTTAAATAGCAGTAGGTGATTAGGCCAACCACTCCCCCTTTTTAATTACTTCCTGTAAAAAGCAGGAAGGGGGTCTTGAGGAATGTCGACCTGTACCCACTGTTATGCACTAAGAAAGGTGATATGTCTTATTAAAAAAGCTACAAGCATCTCCGGTGAGTGTCTGCAAATTTCTTATGTGTGTGTATATATATATATATATATATATATATATATATATATATATATATATACACACAGAGTAGTGGTAGGGCAGCACTTCCAAACACTAAATCAACTGCTCCGGTGCCCGGCTATATGATACCGCAGTATCCAGACACATAGAGAAAGTAAGCGGCACCCGGAGGCACCCGGAGGCTGGTCAATGAGACAAAGCAGGCTTTCTCTACGTATATATACTGTATATATATATATATATATATATATATATGAGCCTGTTTGAACGCCGGGTCTCCCCTGCCTCATCTGTTCCTGCAAGGACTCTCGGAACGCCGTGTCCCACTTTGTGTGAGCCCGACGGGATACCGATTGTGTCCGCAGCGCCCCGGAGGTGGTAGGAGAAAAGCCTGGTCACGCCTTGTGGTACCCAGCCCACACCTGTTTTATTTCTGGTACGAGTCCACCTTGACTGCACCAGAGCAATTTTATGCCTATTAAAATCTATCAGTTTTACACTATGGAGCGCTCCTCTGTTGTTATGTTTCTGCAGATTGTTGTTTGATTCCTGGGGTCCTGGAATCTTGTGGAGTGAGCTGCAGTCCGGATTGGGACTTAGTGTACCTTTTAAAAGGGTCGGACTTAACCCTTTGCTAGCTGGCTGTGAGGACCGCAAATTAGCGCTGGATTGATACACCTGTGCACCTTTCCATATATATATATATATATATATATATATATACATATATATATATATTATACGTCTCTTTGTTTTTATAGTTTCCAATATTCATAATATTTTATTAAAAAGCTCATGTTTGCATAATAAATTAATCTCACAATATGCTTCTTGTATTTTGGCTAAATCCCTGGGATTACTTGAGGATAAGATATTCTTGGTTTTTTAATTGTGTATCCTATTTTATCAGCAATATAAAAATAAACATGGATAAAATAAATGAGCTTTCCATCTGCATTTTTACATGAAAATAGGAAACCATCTGCACTATCAATATTCTGCTTTTTGATGCAAGCAGTCATTTTTCAATGTTTAATTCCCCTGGAAAGCGACCTGAAGCAGTATACAGACTGGTTTTATTCTCCTTTCACACATACAGTCGCGGAGAAAAGTGAATTTCTCAGATTTATGAGCTGCTAAAATTGCATTTGTAAGATTTCAAATGTCACATTTCGCCAGCTACAGGAAAACAATTAACATTTAGAATAGCGCAGAAAATTGTTTTTGGGCTACTGCAATTTGCAGTATCCTTATGGGGCCAATATCCTAATAGAGGATTACTATTATAAATGTACCTTTGTCCTGGGGGTGCGCGAAATCATGACAAAATGTCACACAAGTTGCGCTTTGGGGTGGAACAAGTTGTTCTGCAGAGGTACAAATGGCTCGATTCAGACCTGTTTGCTAGGCAGTGTATATTTGCAGGTAAATGCCACCCCGCAGAATGCACCCCCCATGCTGAGCGAATCTACACATCCTCTCACATGCGGCAGCAAGGTCGCTCAACATCGAATGATCTCTCAAGCCTTTGCTCTGAAAAGTATGTTTATACAGGTCGGGTCTCCCTTATCCGTGTATTCCAAAAGCCGAAACTTTCAAAAAGCCGTAACTTTCAAAAAGCCGTGGTTTTTTCTAAATATTTCGTTTTGTTTTTGTTTGTTCCCCCCACCCCTTTTTTCATACTTACCTCATCCCCCGATGTCCCCCGGGATCCTCTTCAGTGTCAGCTCCGGTCCCAAGGGTGCACTACGCAATGCGCGGGCACGCAATGCACCCCTGTGACCGGAGATGTCGCTGAAGAGGATCCTGAAGGCCGCCGTGGTCGCCGGCAAACACCGTGAACATCGGAGGACCATCGGGGAACCACCAAGGGAACAGGTAAGTATGACAAAGAAAAATATTCCAAAATCCGAAAAAATCCCTTAGTCAAAATGCTTGTGGCCCCGAGCATTTTGGATAAGGGATTCTCAACCTGTAATTACTTTTCAGATGCCCGCTATCTGCTGAATTGGGTGCGTGTGCTAACGTCATGTGATGTTAGCCACCCGCCCCGAGGATGCATAGGCATGCCTGTTTTCGCAGGGGTACGCCCAGCATTTCCATGGGCGCTCTTACCGCTTTTGTGGGCACCCCCGTAAAATGCTGGGTGGTCCCCTGCGTCTGTCCCATGCCTGCCACCTTCCAGCCCATCCTGGTGTGGGGTTTGCAGTCCCTATTCTCACATTTAATTTACAATATTTCCAGAGGAACATTGTGCAACTACTGCTTTATGTCATGACATCACATGACATGACCACGCTCCCAATGTCCCTTTGATGTTCTTTGATAGGATGCAAAATGCATGGACACACAAAATGGTCTCATCCACTCAGTGGTGTATTGATAGTGGTGCCCCCCACCCTCACCCCCAGTATTTGTGGCCACCATATATACTACTGTATCTAATAAAAAAAAAATTATACCCCTCAACTCTATGTCGCGCACTTCTCATCCCCTGTACTGCTCACCTCCACATCACTCACAGCCACGCAGCACAGGTTACACGCCGTTGCCACTTCTGTGCTGCAGGGATCCCATCTCCTTCCTCCCTGCAGCCTGTTCACCAGCCAATTAGGGTGCTGCAGGCTGCAGTATAAAATTTAAATGGACAGCTGAGCCGTCGCTAAGCTGTTCATACTTGCGGCTGTCAGTGCATGCAACGCTCTGCAGAGAGAACTGATAGGAAGCACAGCGGTGCAAATCGGATCCATAATAGAGATCCAATCTATGGCAAGTCGTGGGGGGGGCCCTTTCAGTGCAAGAGTCCAGGGGTTACTTACCCCCAGTGGAGGGCCTCCCAGGAATCTGCAATAGTGGTCCTGGACTGGTGCCTGCTCTCTGTGTCCCCCCTGATGGCTTACACCTGGGCGACAAAAGTCTCCATTGCCTCTGGGAGTTATGTCACTGCATCCACTGTATGTGGGCAGTCAGTTTACTTGAAGTGTGACTCAGATATTAAGCTGCTTCCAAAAGACCAAGACCTAGACCTAGACCTGATTCATATTGTACACACAGGGGGGTATGTAATGTGATAATGACAATCCATGGGCGTTATCGGCAGAACGGGCCCGACAGCTTCTGAAGCCCATTCTGCTGTCATCCCTCATCAATTCTGTCGTTAACGACAGCATTGAATAGGGAGCCGCCACTAGTTCCTACGTCGGAAATAGTGACGGCACATTGCATACCCCTCACAATGTTTACACAGCTGAGCATTTATTGGTAGACTGTGAATCAGCCAAGGTACTCTATCTATGCCGCCTGTAATCAGCAGCAAAATATATACTACTATGGATTGTTTGGGCAAGGAGAGTCCCAAACCGGTATCTTGCTTAGAAAACCATGAGGTCTAAATCTGCCTCTGATACTGTGCTTTGCAATTCCACAACATTGAAGAGCCAGAAGCACTGCTAAAATTAAAGTGTCAAAGACTGAGACCTCACCAACAGTAGCTTGTAGCTGGTACTATTTTAAATACAAACAGTGCACACATTCGTGTGTGTTCTTGCTGGGAAGGGGCATGACCACACAATAGTACCCCCAATTCAAATTATGCCACACAGTAGTGCAACTTTATTCCTATTATATCTTGCGATGGTGTCCCTTATTCACGTTACATCACACAGTAGTACCACTTTACCTTATGTACAATACTCCTCACACTATTCACATTATACCCTTAGAAAAAAAATCTGAGAAAATATTGTATTTTAAGCACCTCCATGGCCACACTGCAACCCAGCACAAAGCAGTGTGTGCTGGGCAGAGGAGAAGAGCTGCAGCTGCTGCTGTCACTTAAGGGGAGGGGGCCATCAGACTTTGGCCTGGGTAATTTGTACCCCCTACCCCTTTCTCTCGGCACCCCTGATATTACCACACAGTAATGCCCCTTACACATGACACACATTATTAATGTCCTTATAAACATAATGCCCCTACATATGCCAACCTTTATTAATGCCCTAATTGCACATTTTTACTGCCCTTTACACACATGTCGCACATTATTAATGCCCCTTACACATATGCCAAACACTATTGCACAACCAACCCACCCGCAGACAGCACCCGCACAGCCGCTAACACTGTGACCTCTGCCTCTGCTTGGATACAGATGATTCCTCATACATCTTGCCTCAATAGGCCATGCAGCTCCTGGCCAGTTCTGCTAACTAAAATTTGTCTTATTTGCATTGTTATGTGACCAGGACACACAAGGAGCTTCCGATGATTAAAATGATATGCGGCATGCCTATATTCTGTGTGCGACTGTGGCTGTACCTGCATATGGAATGCTATGTTACAGTTATTTCCATGAATACACTATTTCATATGCAGATACAGCCTTACTCACACACAGAATATAGGCATGCTATAGGCATTCCCCATTGCTGTGCAATAACAAGTCTTTTATTTAAAGATCACTTATACTAAAAAAAGACACAGTGGGGTATGAAGATGCACTAGGTGGTTTATCTCTATTAACGGCATGCTTTTACTTTTTTTAAATGTATTAACTGCACAACTAATATGCGCTTGTGCATACCGCTGCTTACCGCTTGGCGCCGCTGTCCCCTTGAAGTATGCAGGGCAATGTATAAATGCCTGTCATGCATACATTGTCGGTATAAGCCGTTGTGCCCCAGGCTGGCATTGTCCTCTCCCAACAGCAGTGACAAGGCTGCTGTCCCTGCTTTCCGCTCTGGGCTGTGCAGGAGATCTTGCGATAATAGCGAGATCTCGCACATGCCCAGTACATCCGGCCAGGGGAGGTGCTTTTTTTTTTTTAAAGGTGCATGCACAGGCGGGGTGCGCTGATAAGGAGAGACGCGTACCAAGGACACACTGGTTCTCCTTATCGGCAAGGGGTTTCATATACATTAAGGTGAAAGGGGTGCCTGCTTCTCCATGTTATTGCAGGAGAAGATGGACCCGATTATTTAAAAACGTAAAATGCATTTTAATACATCTGCCTAACCCCGCTGTAAGAAACAATTTTTTTTAGCATTTATTTAAATTAGAGCTGGAAAGATGTATCTGATAAATATTCCATCTGTTAAATCCAGATATAAGGTATAGGCACTGTTTTCTATAAAGAAGAGCCGCTTTGTGCTTATTCCCAGAACCAAAAATCCCTTATCGCCACATTTCACAAAAACAAAAATATCACTGAAACTGAAACAAAGCGGTAAGGGTTCATTTAGAGCCTTGCCAGGACACCCTTTGAGCCCAGCTTGCCAGATTTTGGTCTTTGATTTCCATAAATGTAGAGAAAGAAACGAGATTAGATTTATTTTAACAAATGTTAAGATTATCTAAAATAAACTTAATACATTAATAAATGCCTTATTAAAGGAATATGGCATTTTTAGAATGATTCACTGATTTTAATGTGTGTGGTTTCATAATGAGTAGATTGGCAGCACCGTAATACTTGGGGAAGCCCTTGCTGGTGAAAGGCGGTCAGCTTTACCGCCATCCTTGGATTGGCCCATATTGCTTTTTTAAATGTATTCATTTTCAAAAAGTGAACAAGGTGTCTATTTATCTATCTTCTCTATCTCTATAATCAAGGTCATTTTTGGTGACAATCCCCTTTTCTCCGTTCAACCAACATCGATAAATGAGGTACTATTTTAAAGTTCTCTGCTTCTGACGAATTGTTCATTTACAATTGCACATTGTATTGTTTGCTTAAACAAGGCAGTAAGCTCTGCCCCTTCACCTTTCCACTGCCCCGGATCCGCTCAGTGTTTGAAAAACATGGTGGATTCCCCTAGTTAATTAGACTAGCATCACTGGTACATTACCACCAGTGCTGCTAACAGACTGCTGTGCAGTCCTTGTCCCCCCCCCCCCCCAACCTGACAGCTAAAACAGAACCCGCTCAGCTACTTAGAGGTCCTGCAGCCCGACCTCGCTGCAGGATGCATGTACGCGATACGCGGCCCCAGTCGGAGGCCAGCCGCTGACACTGTCCGGCAGCAGAGCATCAGAGCTACGTGCAGCTGCAGCAAGACAAGCGCATGCGGACCTCACTGCAAGCCAGAGAACCGGCCATCTGCACCACATCCCTGCTTGCAAAGCTGAGGCTGGGGACTAAGGGCGGGATGTACTAAAGAGAAAATGCGGTAAAACGGGGGTTTTACAGCATTTTCCTATGTATCAATACCCGTCCGCCCCGTCTTCACCTGGCAGGGTATTGCCACCCAGAGGGTGGTGATACCCTATAGAAGCCTATGGGCTTCTATCGCCGTCCGCGCGACCCTCCCTCCCGTCCTCCTTTGGTATCCTCCTCCCCCAGCAGGTGTCACAGCCGGCAGGACATCCGGCTGCAGGGGGGAGGAGGAGACGCAGGGGGACACTGGCAGCCGTCGGGATGTGATGGAGACCCCCGCAGACCACATCACAGGTATCGCGGGGGTCTCCGTCACCGCAACCCGATGCTAGCCGCATATATTAGTACATATGCGGCAGCATCGCGGCAGTTGTCAGGCGAAGGGCGGCGATGTATATTAATACATCCCACCCTAAGAGTTAGGGCATACAAAGGCAGCAGGAAGGAAGGAAGGCTGCTTACCTTCTGGGGCTCAGGTGCAGCCAGCAGTGGGGATCGCAGCAGAGGCCTCTATGCACAGGCCCTGATACCTCCTTCCCTGTCTCTGCTAGAGATGAGCAGTTCGGATTCCTTGGAATCCGAACTGCTCCGAACTCTCGACGTCTGCGAGCCGCACTTGCGAGTTTCTGGCTTTGTTTGGAAACCCGAGCGCAGCCGAAAGCAGTAATCTCACGTCCGATTCTCGCAAGACGCTGAGTCTTTGAAGGCTTTGTGTCCTGAGAATTTGGCATAATTTCACACACGCTTACACGAGCTGCACACAACTCTGCAGTGCAGGGGTCTGGGCGTGATGTTCAGAGGGGTGTTATGCAGAGGGGTAGAGAGGGGTGCTGTGCAGTGCAGAGCAGAGGGGTGTTGTGCAGTGCAGAGGGGTTTGTGCTGTGCACAGGGCCGGATTAAGAGGGGGCACAGGGGGTCAGTACCCCTGGGCCCCTATCTAGCTAGGGGCCCCCTGTGGTCGGCATGTATTTTTTTTTACATTTTTTTTTTAGTGCATGGGAGTGGGGTAGTGCTGCAGCTTCACCAATCTGCCAATGTGACAATGATTAATGGTGCTGAGCATCGGGTGCCAAGGCACACTGACTGCACAAGTGTGCATTACTGGGAGTTGACACTTTGCACAAGAGGAAAGAGGCTGAGAGGTTTGTGCTGAGCTCTGATTGTTGAAGCTCATTACATGCTTCTCAGGCCCATGGAGGACAGCAGAAGCAGCCTCGTCATGGGAGGGGTTTTAGTCAGAGGCAGCACTGAGCCTGTAAGGTCTCCTACAGTCCTACAGAGTAAGGTACAGAGGGACAAACACAGGTGGTATGTGTATATATATATATATATATATATATATATATATATATTATAATTATAATATTAATCCCCCCCCACCCGCAATCAACCATTGACCAAGTTTATACTGCCTTTACTCTGTGTTTTGACAGTGTAATATTCTCCCATGCAGTTTGCGGCCAGTAATGACAAGTGCAAGAGGAACCCCTGTCTAAAGTGACCCGGGACCCCCGAAGGCTTAATCCGGCCCTGGCTGTGCAGAGCTTTGTTGTGCAGTGCAGAGGGGTGTTGTGCTATGCCGAGGGTTTTTTTGCTGTGCAGAGGGGTTTGTGCTGTGCAGAGGGGTTTGTGCATGGGTTTGTGCTGTGTTATTGTACTGTCATGTGTTAAAAAATAAAAACAAAATTTGCTTTTCTTTTTTTTTTTTGTGTGCGCTGCACCCCAATAGTATACACCATAAGTTCCGTGTGTGATTGTTCTGCCTCCACGAAGCGTTATACAAGCTGCACATTACAAAATAATAACAGTAAAAATGTAAAACAATTTTTCTCTTTATTGTTTGTGTGTACTGAACCCATACTATAGTGTCAGAAATTCTGTGTGTTAATAACCGGCCAGATTGCTGCAGACCTTGGCCTAAATTGAATGAAAATGACATTGTGAGCTGTAAAATGGTCAAAATTGTCTGGAAAGAGCTGGAAATTATTGTTATTGAGGTTAATATTACTCTAGCGACCACCGCCACCGCTTGACAAAGCCAAATCCAGATCCCGGCGACAAATCCAATTCCAAATCCAAATCTTTGGCCAGGCGCCCATTTCTAGTCTCTGCAGACAGGTTGCCCAGAGACTCGGAACCCTCTTCTATAATAAGTGGGTAGGGCTCCTCCTGAGGTATGTCTAAAATTTAAGAAAAAAGAAATATGTGTATATATATATATATATATATATATATATATATATATATATATGATAAGGTGGTGTGGTGTGTGTATGGGGGGGCACTAATATTTGTCTTGCCTCCGGACATCTGCGAAAATCTTACGCAACTGCTGGCATAAGTCTCACACACCTCCTTACAGTGTTCGCCTAGATGCCCACAAGCCATATCCAATGGGAAAATCTCAATATTAACGTTTGAAGATCACAGACTACATCCCAATTATTCAAAGATTCCCATCTTTATTTATACCGTATATTGACATCCATGAGAGGGGATGCAGGCTATTACCTATTGTAGGCTACTGACACAGGCCACATGCACTGAAAACTAGTAATCGAAATATGAGTAGACAGACACAGCCTGAAAAGGACAGATGAAAGTGATGGTGGACAAGCATCATTATAATAGATCATGAGGCATTTGGGGTTTCTTGAAGCACATAGGAGATTAGAACCATTGGTCTGTTTTCTTTGTACTGATAAATTCATATATTCCATCTTGTACAGAATACGTCTTGGGAGCTTGCAAGTTATCTGTAAATTGGCAAGACTTGAAAGTGTGCTATCTTGTGAGGCACAGCCAACATGGAAAGCAGCTGCTAATCTTCATATATTGTACATTTTCACACTTATTTAAAACCAAACTCCATTTTTAAAGCATATTTAATTTTTAATATGGCAAATGGACAACATTTTATTTTTGAAATCTTTTCTTGCAGTTATTCTCAGAACTGTTACAAGTAATTCCTTTACTTTTTGAAACATATTTTAAAAAACACAAAAAAAGCATAGATTGTATTTCACACTATCTATCACATCCTGGAAGCGGAATCTCAAATTATGTTCCTGCCTGCTTTATGTACAGTATAGCAAAAATAGTGGAGGAGCCTCACAGATGGGAACATTGCCATGATAATTGGCTGGGCAAAGAGGGATTTAGATGAAGGGGCTGTGGTGTGCCGCGGGCGCGCACATGCCACTGTCTTTTTTTAACAGACCTGTAGCCACTCCTAGTTATTCCCCAGATACTTAAGCCTGAGACCATTGGTTGTGCTTATCGTTATGACAGGATTCAAGATAAATGTACAATTCCTCCTTGGTTGCTATGGTCACCTTCTCCACTGATTTACGGGATGTTCTTCACACCCTACCATGTTATTCACGCTGTCTTCATGGGACAGGCTTACTAGATCCTTACTAGATCCTTTTCTTTATATCCCCTATGGGACAATCCAGCCTTCCCTGCAGGCTATGACAAATATGCTCTTAGACATTGGATGGCAGCAGGCCTTCTAATTATTAACGATATCGCCCTGTTGCATACTTTCCCATATTTTGAGGACTTACAGGATAGATATGGAATTCCTTCATCGAGGTTTTTCAAATATTTGCAACTACGTAGTGTCCATACCTCACTCAATCCTGTTGGGAATGTTCCCCTTAGATCCATAATAGAATCTCTATGTTTTCTCTCATCACCTGCTAAAGGTCTTCCGCCAGTGGCTGGGCACTTTCATACTGCGGAATTTACTTTGGCCCCTTATCTATAAGGTTAATACCCCTGTCAGACCACATTGCCGGTTGGTTATGTCACCAACCCGGGATGAAGCACAGTGTGAAAGCGCCACCAAGGTCGAGCAACCCTGGATTTCAACCCTGGTCATGACCAGAGTTGAACACGGCTCTGACACAGGTCACGGTGTAGTGTGAACAGGTAACAAGGGTCAAGCAACCTGGGTCTCGTTCACACTATGGAGGAGACAGTGCTGTCAGCTCCAAGTGCTGCCTCCTCCGCCAACAATGATGATGCTCCGCCCCGCCCCCGTGTTACGTCAGTGATCCGTGTCCTTATCCCGGGTACGACTCTGCATTTGCGGTCTGAAAGGGGTATTAGACTGCTGCTGTTGATTTTATTATCTTTTTCATTCTGTTTGGTTACAATGTAGAACACTATCTGCTATTTACTGTTAAGAATTGGGCCAACCCCAGGATACTGTGTTTTTAGTGAATATATTTTTTTTAAACTAATATTTCTGTGTGGAATTTATGTGTTACATGAGAGTAGTTATTGCTGAGAGTATTTGAGTCTGTTACTGAATTTTGATTGGTGGACACATTCATTATGTCTGAGGACACTGCCGGATAACACCTTCCGGTGTTGGTTGGTGAGGTTAGCAGCTGGAGTAGTGATTTCCGCGGCTGGCTGGCCTAACTGACAATTTGTCCCACCTTTGGTTGGCATGTTTGGTGGTTGAACCCCGCATTCTGCAACTTCCACTTCCAGTTGGCGCTGTTAGTGTCCACCCAGGTATATGGAGACTCCAACACTTCCACTTCCGGTTGGCGTGGAAGGTGTCCCAAAGTGCTGTTTGAAACAAAATGCTTTGCCCAGGTACTGCTTATACTTAATTATTCTGGGGGGCATTATATCAATTTGTATATCTTTTAAGCAGGGCTTAAAGTTGTCCTGCTGAGGTCCCCCGCACTCCACTTAAAAGGAGGAACCCGTGCCAGGACCAGGGTTTTCAGCACCCCTTGTAAACTACAAAATTTGTGCCCTACCTTCCACACTATAAAGGGACAGTGCCCTCACAATAGGACCCATGATTCAAATGATGCCACAGAGTAGCACAATCATATTCACATTATACCACATGTAGTGCCTCTGATTCATATTACACAATAAAGTAGTGCCCCTTATTCATGTTATGACACACATAAGTGCCCATTATTCAAGTTACACTACACAGTAGTTTTCCTTATACATGTATGCCACACAGTAGTATCGCTCACAAATAATGCTTACAGCAGTATTGCTTATACACGTAATGCCCACAGCAGTAGTACCCCTTACACAAAATGTCCACAGTAAGTACCCTTTATACACTTATCTATCTCTGTCCTTCCAGAAGCCTTCTTCCTCTTTTGTTCACCTCAGTGACGAAGACAGCATGACATCACAATTTTTGAAATTAGGTATATTTTATTGTTTTAACAAATTACAGGTCCAAAACAAAACAAGAAAACAAAGCAAAAACAAGAAAAAGTCATTATTGTTTTTAATACTTTATATTCTCACCAACCTGTGTTACTGCTAGTGAGTTATAGGAAGGTGTTTTTATACTGTGTCTGCTGATTTGCTTCCTCAACATTTGTTTTGATTTGCCATTGACCCGTGTCAACGGTGTCAGGAACCAGGTGAATGGTTGTCTGTTTTGTTTTCTGTTCTGTTTCTGTTTGGCATTTTGACTCACTGGTGGCCTCCAGTGGTAGGTCTGTTGCCATTACAGCCCTGTGTTCTTTGAGCTATTATTCACAGGCTGTGAGGTATTAGCTCATTAATCAGGAGCAGCCTGAAGATCCACCAGGTGTTTCAATCACCTGAGGCCTTTATAAGCCATGCTCTCCTGGGGATCTGTGCCAGTGATCGCTTCCTGTTTAAGTTCCTGCTGCATGTGCAGGGAACTTCTGTCTGGTCCCTTGTTCCGGTCTCCTGTCTGGATCCCAGGATATATCCTCTGCAGCCCAGCTTCTTGCAGCCCTGCATTTAGCCTCTTCACCCGGTCCCTGGATTCTCTTGCTCCCGTCCCTGGAGTTCTGATATCCGGACTCCCTGCCACTCTGTCGGCTGGAGTATCTTCTGGTCTCAGGTTTCACCTACGTCTGTCCACGTCACCCTCCTTTGTTCCTGTGGGTCACGTAAGTGCTCCTTTGGAGCTTGGTGTCACTTATCCATACCTTCCAGGCCTGCCATGGCTGTACCCCGCCGTGGGTACCTTGATACCATCCAGGCCCGCCGTGGCTGTACCCCGCCGTGGGTATCTTGATTGGTTGTTACGTTGTCACCATATCTTTTTCTTTGTCTTATTTTGTCTGTTGCCATAGCTTCAGCCAGGCAGGGGTTCTCCCCTTTTCCCACTGCACTCGGTTTTAGGGAATCAGTAGTCCTTCTCTGTCTCACATCAGAGATTCCCTTGTTCCCACATTTGTGTTTGCGACTGGGTCGCCTCTCCCTGTTCTTGGCCTGGTGCCGCTAGTCAGGGGTTCCCTTCCAGGTAGGCCCTGTAGTTAGACGGTCCTCTTGTGATACCCCCTGGCGATCGCTTACCCTTTGTCACATCATAACACCTGGCTGCATCGGGGTTAGAGCCGGCGTAACTGGCTCTTTCGAACGCGGCGGCTACAGGCGAAGCCTAGCACTCTGCAGGGGTATTCCATCTGCCCGGGGGACTCAACAGAGTCAGTGTAGGTTTCGCTGTGGCCGTCCTAAACAGCGGTCCCAGCTACGGGCTTACGCCTGATCTCCCGCTCCCTGCCTCATGCAGCACCACACCAACACCCTCACGACCCTGTCTCCGGACTCCAACGGTGGGTAACACCCAGATCCGTAACATTATCACTGGCCCTACCGATATATGCATGTGTTCACGGTAGTCATAGGTATACATGCATGTATAAAATCTTGTTTCAAGGTGTTTTTGATTGTTTGCGGGACCTATAGATTTGTCCATATCAAGATTTTTTTTTCTTTCCCTTCCAGTATTTTGCCCGGTACAGGGTTTTGCTTTATTCAGCTTGCCCAGGTGGTCTGGTGTTTGTTTCATTGCTGTACTTAATTATGTAGGCCTTGCAAGCTTCCTTGATAGCCTTAAATACAGCCTTTACAGCTTTAAAACCTGAGCGGGTTAAGGGTCTGCAGCAGTCATTTCTGCGATTGCAAGATCTGTTAACCCAAATTTTCCTGGACCTATCTGAGGTTGTTGGGGCTCAACCAGCTCCTAAGGAGACCCTGGCTAAAGGGTCAGTCAGTCAAACTTCAGATCAGGAGATTCAGAAGGGACATAGAAGTTTTTTACGGCCAAGGCTCACACCAGAAGAGCGGCGACAGCGTAAAGACTTTAACCTATGTCTGTATTGTGGGGAATCAGGCCACTTTCTCCAGTATTGCGAATTGCGCAGACCTGGTGGTGGTACTGGGAAGGATTTTCCTCAATCCAAGTGGTATCAGGAGATTACATCTATGCCTGTCTCCTCTAAGCAGGAGGAGCCTGACCACACACCCCACATACGTAACGCTCCGACTTACAACTGGGGTCCTAAGACTAGAGCGCCCCATGTTGAGGTACGGAATCAGACGGGAATGTGGAATTCATCCACAAAGATTCCAGACAGAAAGACGTTGGATACTAATCTTCCAGTCAGGGAGATCAACGTTCTTTCAACATTGGAACTGTTAAGTCCCGTAGAGGAGTATCAGGTTTTTCCCTCAAAAGGGGCTTCAAGCGGCATAATCCCAGAGGGGGTCCTTGAAGCCGTCACCCCTAAGAGGGTCTTGGGGAACTTAACCCCACATGGAGTTATGGAGGTCATTGCTCGTGATGAGGCCATGGGAGGCATAACTCCGAAAAAAGAATCCCTGACATCAGTCTCAGCCGGGATTTCTAGTGACATCTTCCCCGATCTTGGGGTTCTCGGAGTTGCCTCTGAGGTTGTGGATCCAGGAGTCCCGGTCTCCATAGGCGAGTCCGATGCCAGGGGCTCATCTAGCGGCAAGGGCGCTTGGGGCTCATTGAACGTTTGTGGTGCTCTAGGTCAGTCGAGCCAATTTGATGCCCAAGGCCCGCCGGGCGTGCCTGATGATACTCCTAACACTCCATACTTCGATGGAGATTTGGCCCAGCTCCGACCAATTGCTCAGCAATTCCTCGCTAAAATGGACTTCTCACATAATATGAAGATAACTCCTACTTCTGCTGTCCGTTATCTCTTATCATGCTTTAGAGGAAGAGCTTTGGAGTGGGTTAAACCTCTCAGAGGCTGACGATCCCATCCTAAGGGATCTTCTGGGTTTCCTAAAAAACGTGTGGAAAGTGTTCAGCCCAAAGGCCGTAGCCCTGAGTGGGGGCCCAAAGGCCTTAGCCCCGAGTGGGGGCCCAAAGGCCTTAGCCCCGAGTGGGGGCCCAAAGGCCGTAGCCCCGAGTGGGGGCCCAAAGGCCGTAGCCTCGAGTGGGGGCCCAAAGGCCGTAGCCTCGAGTGGGGGCCCAAAGGCCGTAGCCTCGAGTGGGGGCCCAAAGGCCGTAGCCTCAAGTGGGGGCCCAAAGGCCGTAGCCTCGAGTGGGGGCCCAAAGGCCGTAGCCTCGAGTGGGGGCCCAAAGGCCGTAGCCTCGAGTGGGGGCCCAAGGGCCGTAGCCTCGAGTGGGGGCCCAAAAGTCTGTTTCGCCCCAGAAGGTGGGCAAGTCCGTTTCGCCCCGGAAGGTGGGCAAGTCCGTTTCGCCCCGGAAGGTGGGCAAGTCCGTTTCGCCCCGGAAGGGGACTCTGTCTGTCTGGTCCCGGAAGGGGACTCTGTCTGTCTGGTCCCGGAAGGGGACTCTGTCTGTCCGGTCCCGGAAGGGGACTCTGTCTGTCCGGTCCCAGAAGGGGACTCTGTCTGTCCGGTCCCGGAAGGGGACTCTGTCTGTCTGGTCCCGGAAGGGGACTCTGTCTGTCCGGTCCCGGAAGGGGACTCAGTCCATTTTGCCCCAAGAGGTACCTTTCAGGCTGAATCCCTGGAAAGGGCGGCCATCTCCTTGGCTGAGGTCCCAAAGACCACAGCCTCAGCAAAGGACTTGAGAGCCATAAACCCAGTTGGGGTCTCGGTCAGGCCAGCTTCCAGGGAGACTTCTGAAGTTTTAACTTCTAGTGGGGTCGTTCACACAGAGAATTCCAGTTCTGAGGTCCTAGAGGTGGACGTTTCCATGTCCATAATATTTGATGGAGATCTTGCCCATTTTATTGCCCTGGTTAAATACTATGTTTCCCTGTTTGAATCAGGACCATCTTCAGGGGTCACTTGGGCAAACATTGTAGACCTCATCATTTCTGCCTTTAGGGGTAGACCTCAGACATGGGCTTACAAGCTGATCAGGTGTTGTGACCCTTGCCTTCAGGATCTCTCCTCTTTTTGTGATGCTGTTATTAAGAAATTCAGTCCCAAGAGGAAGGTTGAGGCTTCACCAGCTCCTGGAGATGTGGTCTCCAACATTAGCCAGAGATATGAGGTCCTGGCGTTGGGAAATTCCCAACCAATCCATTGCGCTTTTGCCTCACCTTGTAGGTCCACATGCAGGAGTCTAGCAGTTGCTCCTGCCATAATGATGGAGGACGAAAGAGTGCCGGCTGAGTTGTCCAGTCAAAAGTCTGAGATTAAAGACTTCCATAAAAATTCCATCTATGGTCAAGGCATTCATTCTTCCTCTTTCCCCATCCCGTCTGTGAAAGAGACGTTCTTAATTCCCTCGGTTCGGGGTTCCAACCCTGATTCTGATTTGGTAACCCATAGCGGTATCTTGGGAGAGGGTACCATCAGATCTGATAATGTGTGGGGTCTGAAATTGTTTTTTCCTTCGAAGTCTAGTAAAAAGAGAAGAAAGAAACATTAATCTCTCTCCTGGATCATCATTTTTTTTCTGTTGTGCCCTGTGGTCACCCTCAGGAGGGCACTGTCAAAGCTGTGGTTTCAGCTTGTGTCTGTTTTAGTTTTGTTTTTGCCCCTTCTTTCCAGAGTCCAGATGCTCATCATTTTTTTGGAGGTCTGGATTTTGGGGTCTGTTGACCCCTCCTCAAGGGGGGGGGGGGGGTACTGTCAGGAACCAGGTGAATGGTTGTCTGTTTTGTTTTCTGTTCTGTTTCTGTTTGGCATTTTGACTCACTGGTGGCCTCCAGTGGTAGGTCTGTTGCCATTACAGCCCTGTGTTCTTTGAGCTATTATTCACAGGCTGTGAGGTATTAGCTCATTAATCAGGAGCAGCCTGAAGATCCACCAGGTGTTTCAATCACCTGAGGCCTTTATAAGCCATGCTCTCCTGGGGATCTGTGCCAGTGATAGCTTCCTGTTTAAGTTCCTGCTGCATGTGCAGGGAACTTCTTTCTGGTCCCTTGTTCCGGTCTCCTGTCTGGATCCCAGGATATATCCTCTACAGCCCAGCTTCTTGCAGCCCTGCATTTAGCCTCTTCACCCGGTCCCTGGATTCTCTTGCTCCCATCCCTGGAGTTCTGATATCCGGCCTCCCTGCCACTCTGTCGGCTGGAGTATCTTCTGGTCTCAGGTTTCACCTACGTCTGTCCACGTCACCCTCCTTTGTTCCTGTGGGTCACGTAATTGCTCCTTTGGAGCTTGGTGTCACTTATCCATACCTTCCAGGCCCGCCATGGCTGTACCCCGCCGTGGGTACCTTGATACCATCCAGGCCCGCCGTGGCTGTACCCCGCCGTGGGTATCTTGATTGGTTGTTACGTTGTCACCATATCTTTTCCTTTGTCTTATTTTGTCTGTTGCCATAGCTTCTGCCAGGCAGGGGTTCTCCCCTTTTCCCACTGCACTCGGTTTTAGGGAATCAGTAGTCCTTCTCTGTCTCACATCAGAGATTCCCTTGTTCCCACATTTGTGTTTGCGACTGGGTCGCCTCTCCCTGTTCTTGGCCTGGTGCCGCTAGTCAGGGGTTCCCTTTCAGGTAGGCCCTGTAGTTAGACGGTCCTCTTGTGATACCCCCTGGCAATCGCTTACCCTTTGTCACATCATAACACCTGGCTGCATCGGGGTTAGAGCCGGCGTAACTGGCTCTTTCAAACGCGGCGGCTACAGGCGAAGCCTAGCACTCTGCAGGGGTATTCCATCTGCCCGGGGGACTCAACAGAGTCAGTGTAGGTTTCGCTGTGGCCGTCCTAAACAGCGGTCCCAGCTACGGGCTTACGCCTGATCTCCAGCTCCCTGCCTCCTGCAGCACCACACCAACACCCTCACGACCCTGTCTCCGGACTCCAACGGTGGGTAACACCCAGATCCGTAACAAACGGCATGGTGCTAAACTCCCCTGGTTAAGCCTTTGGGTTCTGCAATGTCCCAGCTGCCTTCTATGACTTCATGAATGAGGCCATGAGGGACTATCTGGTCAAGGTGTGGATGTTCACCTCAGTGATATTCTCCTTTCTACCAGAACATTGCAGGCAGGTTAAGTTGGTATTGCAAAGGAGAAGAAGAGAAAATCAATCATACGCCAAATTGCAAAATGTGTGTTTGAAGTTTAAAATCTTCTTTCAAGGATACATTTCATCCAATAAGGACCTTTCCATGGATTCTGCAAAAGTTCAAGCTATTCTTGAAAGGAAGCTCATTACTTATATTAAAGCAGTACAAAGACTGTCAGAATTCACTATTACATGAGATTTATTAAGTGCTTTTCTTCTATTGTAGCTCAAATAACTGCGTTAACCAAGAGGGAATTAAACCCAGGATCTTGGTCTGTTGAAGTGTTATCTGTCTTTATAGCCTTAAAGGAAGCTTTTGCTCCTGTATTATGTCATTCAAATCTTGTTCAATTGTTCTGAGCTGATATGTAGTAGAAGTAGCAGGTTTCCCCAAAATAATCAGTGTGATTATAAATTGTATTCATGTGAGTTCTTTTTCCAGGATATTTCTCCAAACCATATTTAATTATGATATTAGTAATTGTGAAATCACTCAATGGGCCCTTGAAGAATGGAGGCATTGGTTAGAGGGGACTTGCCAACCTGTCGAAGTCCATAATGACCACAAAAAAAGCCGGAATATTGAAACATCTAAGCCATGTTTAGACAGTATTTTTACCATCACATCAGGACCGCATCAGTAATGTAAATTGCAGATGCTCTGTCCTCCTTCATGGGCAATGTTATGGTTCCTGATAATCCACATAACCACATTATTGTAGGTCTATGTTTCCATCTTTTTTTTTTTAACATCAAAATTTTTTTATTAAAGATTCTCATTAAAATGAGATACAGAAAAAAAAGATAAGGAAACAAAAACATGGGGGGGAGGGAGGGGAGGGAAAAAGGGGGTCACAAAGTTCAACAGAGTACATAGTAAAAATGATCGCAGCAGACAGTGTACATAATTTCCTTACAGAAGCTTCAAGACTTAAACAGGAAAAGCTCAAAAATATAAATAAAAATATAGTATAGTATAGTAAAATTGAAATAGTAATTGATGTACCATCTAAGTTGTAGATAGCGGGTAAAGGGACGGTATCTTTTTCATTTAGACTAAACAGTAGAGGATTTACTCGCAAGGGATCGGGCTCCCTCACCCTCAGTAACATATATGTGCCAATAAGACCATTGCACTATAGGGGAAAATGTTGAGCAAGTGTAAGTCATATATTCCGTTTCCAAAGGAAAATTGAAATGGGTTTTATTTATCACTTTCAAGATCAACGGGGGGGACTGCCTGTCCAGATTTGTGCCAAGGCTGCACGGGCTGCAAATAATATATGACCCAAAACATAGCATTTGTAAATGGGAATGAAGTCTGGAACTCTGTTCAGTAGAGCCTAGAATGATAAGGGCATAACTGAAGAGATAATACACAATTAATGAAATCAATTTCATCTTACAATACTTGGCCAATACAGGACATATCCAAAATATATGAAAAATATTTCCCACCTCCCCACACAAACACCAGCAAAATTTGGAGCATGAAGGCCAAAACCTGTGTAATCTGTCCAGTGTTAAAAAGAGCCTATGAAGCAATTTGATGTGCATTTCAGAGTGGTTTGAGCATTTAAATATGCGACGAGAGGAACACTACTCCATTGGGCTGCAGTTAATACCATGCAGTCAATACCATGGCTGCAAGGTGCGGCCGGGAAGAGGCGAGCTGCAGCCGGCAGCTCGTCACTTCCTGGCTGTTCTCGGCAGAACGAGCCCGACAGCTTGTGCTGTCGGGCTCGTTCTGCCGAGATACCCTGCTCAATGCTGTCGGGGTAGACAGCATTGAATAGGGCCCGGCGGGCATCTCCCCGACAGGAGATGCTCGTCGGTGATTGAATATCCCCCTTACAGTAAATTGCAACAATCTAGAGAGAACAGCCGAGAGTAATGGATTAGCATGATTGCTGTTCTTAGAGATGGAATACCACCAATTGGAGATCTGAAAATAATGCAAAAGTTTGTTATTCGGGAGGGAGAATTTTTGTTGGAGATTTGAAAAAGATTGAAAAAGATAACAACGTGGAACCTATCATTAAGTCTGCCAGTGATGTCACTCCACAAACAGACCATCGTGTGAGACTAAAATTTGGGATGAGAGTCAACAAGGTTTGAAGGGAAATATTAGCTACTGTAGCATTTGAGAGGAAGGGCAAAGTCTAGAGGCTAACCTATCCCAAACCTGTAAGGACTCAGGAGGATACCATGGATGGGAGTATAGAGGTAAGCATGCATTGTAGATGTTTAGGGAGCAGTAAAGCATATTTGAAAGAGTACAGGGTGTTTGCGAAGATTGCTTTTTATATGAGCGCAGGAGATAGAGCTATCACACTAGGTCTTATTGGTTTTGTTTTTAAGGATACAGAGAACCCCTCCTTTATATTTATTTGGCATCCATCAATGCTCTTGTTGAGGGGGTGCAACCCCAGACATGGGTCGTAAGTACAGAAAAAAGAAGAAAAAAGAATGTCTGTGTGTGGCGCACTAGGAATACAGTAATATAAAATTTTACTTTTAATAGAGTCCAATAAAATTGCTTATACTAGATAAGATGCGATCTAGTACAAAAGTACGGGCTGCACAGACTTTGTGATAGTAGGACTCAGGGGTACCCCCTACATTCTGGAGCCCCTAGGCAGCTGCCCAAAGCTGCCTAATGGAAGAGCCGGGAGCACACGCAGTGCAGATGAGACCATAGGTCAAGGGGACCCATGTGTGTTGAATACACTGCACATAGTACAGATACACACTCTAAAACTAGAATATTCTCCCACTGTTACAGGGCTGCTATTGGTGCCACATTTTCAGCAATATCTTCAGACTGATGGCAGTGGCACAGGATATTGACTCATACATATACCATAATTTCAAAGATTTCCTTCCACAATGCTACTATGCCTCTGGGCTGAATCAAGTAATATTTTTCTTAGCCCTCAAAATGGCGTCTTCTTAATGGTGTAACAACACGTTGGCTAGACTAGCAAATGTATTGGTGAAGTGCCGTTTGAATTCCGGTGTCCAAGCTCAGGTGTCTGGATAGGCTTGAATTTATGGACTCTGGAATCATCTTCTACCCTGACCACATTGGTGTTGTTGCCTGCTCTGCCTACCTGACACCTTACTATCTGGTGCTTAGCGAGGAGGCTCCTCTGTCAATGGGGTCTGGCTTTGGTGGTTGGTGTCCTCATGGGTGTAGCCTGGTGGCTGCCCATTGGTGTGTCAATCGCCCAGGATTGCCCTTGACCAGCATTCTGTACAGCTTCCTCCTTGTCTGCCGGTTCCCTGTTTGACTACGTTCGTACCTAGACAGCTGTAGCTTCACATAAAAATCAACTAGGAGACCTCCAAGCCTCTAGTTCCATCACTGCATCTTCCACTGTGTGTAGGTGAAATGTCCACTTTACGTCAAAGAAACATCCTACAGTATATCTGTAAGAAATACAGTAAGATTAACATTGTATGAGAGTATGATTCATTAATGAAGAAGTCAGAATATTTATCATGATTTAGCCTATCGTCCTAAAGAAAGGCATTACTGAACTACCCTCAAAGCTCAAGACAATCAGCAAATCAGTTTAGTTCTAGCAGGATGGAAATGTTTGGAAGTTGTATATTACAATAGCTACTCATATTGTCCAAATTAGACTTAAAGATCTTAGCGCAGCGCACCCTGTGTGGTTTGCATTTTTCTTTTAACCAATTCTAGGCAGTTACATCTACACAAAGCAATCCTCTGGGGCTATAATCACACACTCTCTCTCGCCTTCACATGAATGAAGACATTTACTTTGAGATTCGACCTTTCTGTACCACAGGCTATTTTCCTCAAATCAGTGCCCAAGTTCAAAGGTACTATTAAAATGCTGTGGATTTAATCTGCAGTGTTTGTTTCACTTGCTGGCACCTCATTCTTCTCCAAACCAGTTCTAAAGCGCACGCTGATTGTTGCTCGCTACAGATCACTGTTATAACATCCTTACATAACTGATGTGAAAGATTTTTGTTGACCTAAGCCTTGATTATGAGTCAGATCCAGAGGTGATTACCAATTCTGTGTAACAATTCTCTTCATTGTACGCATGTGGTTAAGTAGCTCTGTCAATGCATCCAGAGTCAGGGGCAATAAAGTATGAGAAGCCGGTAGTGTGGGACTCCATGCTCTTTATAAATATGGGCATTCTTGCAAGGATTCCAGCACTTCCGGTTCTTGCACTCTAGTGATCATTCCAGAACCCTGAACCCTGGACCCATGGGCAGTGCTGAACCCTGAACCCTGCACCTTGTTAAATCCTTGCAGTTCCTCCTTCCTGCCTGGGGTGTTGCTCTCTGCTGGGGTGTTTCTACCACAAGACAGATGAATGGTGTACACTGCGCTGATAAATGGATGTGACAGTTGTATTAATAGACAGGTGCCAATATAAATCAATAAAAACAATTTATTAATACATAATAAAAAATGTGAATAAAAACTGAATGGACATGAGTAACAACACTAAATGGCATTGAGTGCTTGAATGGATAGAGCTTTAGGGAGGGAATAACAGTTAGAGATCAGTCCATACGGTACCGTAATTCTTTGGGGAGTGAAAGGTGAGATCCATTCCTATGGTGCCTTTAGGATGTTCTTATTGTAGTCCCATTAGATGGGGGGTCCTGTTCCTAATGGGATGGCGGTATGTTAAGGGGGTAACGTTCCCCGGGCAGATGGTAAGGCACCCTCTTCGGTGGACTCAGGACAAATCCTCCAAAACTGGGGTGAAGGACAAGATGGATACAGGATAGGCTGGTTCGGACTCAGATAAAATCTCCCAATGCTTGTAGCAATTAGTATGGGACTGTGGGTTCCCTCTCCTCCACCAACGCGTTTCCCCCTTGAAAAAGCCTTTTCTACAGGCGAAACGCGTTGGTGGAGGAGAGGGAACCCACAGTCCCATATTAATTGCTACAAGCATTGGGAGATTTCATCTGAGTCCGAACCAGCCTATCCTGTATCCATCTTGTCCTTCACCCCAGTTTTGGAGGATTTGTCCTGAGTCCACCGAAGTGGGCGCCTTACCATCTGGCCGGGGAACGTTACCCCCTTAACATACCGCCATCCCATTAGGAACAGGACCCCCCATCTAACGGGACTACAATAAGGACATCCTAAAGGCACCATAGGAACGGATCTCACCTTTCACTCCCCAAAGAATTACGGTACCGTATGGACTGATCTCTAACTGTTATTTCCTCCCTAAAGCTCTATCCATTCAAGCACTCAATGCCATTTAGTGTTGTTACTCATGTCCATTCAGTTTTTATTCACATTTTTTATTATGTATTAATAAATTGTTTTTATTGATTTATATTGGCACCTGTCTATTAATACAACTGTCACATACATTTATCAGCGCAGTGTACACCATTCATCTGTCTTGTTCACTTTTACTGGTTTGACCACCCCTTCTTAGTACACAGCAGCTTTGATAGGGCAACTCATTGTTTGCGCCCCCCACCCTTTGATAACTTGTTATCTTCCACCACCCCGTGTTTCTACCACAGTCTGGTAGATATCTCATACCAACCAGACTATGCTACAAGTACCATCATTGATTGTGGATCATCCATGGTGGATGGCCATACCTAGAAAGCAGTACTACAATCTTTCCTTTTAGCAAAAATCTGTGAATTAATATGAAGGGGGGTGCAATTTTTTTAGACCCTTTAAATTGTCTTGAGAGAGTATTCAGTTTTTTTTATTTTTAGAGCGAAGGAAATTGCCTGTCTAGCTTGACCGGCATTTAGGCATTTAGCTAAATTAATACAGTATATTCATGCTTGGTATCGGGGGCATAACTAGATATTCATAGACCCCATAGCAAAAGTTTGTAAGGGCCCCCTATTTAGCAACTGATGGTAATAAATGTTTGTAAAACATATTACACAGTAAATATGGGCCCCCTTCAGCTCTGGGCCCATAGCAGCTGCACCCATTGCACCTATGGTAGTTACGCCCTTGCTTGGTATATATACACCTATGGAATTACATGTCCTTTGAGAAGATGTCTCTACCCTTTCAATGTCATACCTATCGCCAGCAGCGCTCTTTCAATGGAGAACTTTTTATGAAACAATGGTATGACATCTGTTTTACCCACTTATGTTGTGACAAGAATGCCCCTATGACCGTCTCTGAGACATTCACTGGTGAGAGCGAGCTGTGGATCTGCTTAAGTTGATGAAAAGCTGCACAGGCTGGACTGGCTCATGATAAAGTGGTGCCCGTACAAATCAAGGCAGTCAATGATAAAACAATCAGGGAAAACTTTTATAAAACAGCAGTAATAATTAGCGGCCCAGAAGAATCATTGGATTAACTTACAATCATGTGAATCTGTACACTTTTTAAATTGATTTAGTTCTAACTTTATCCATTTATTCCTCCACAGATATAATATGGCCCGTAAACTATATTTATTCTGTCTAAAATGTGAGTTTCTCCATCTATGGTCCTGATTCAGAGTCACAAGAAAAGACAATGTTCATGGAGTTGAGAGATCTTTTTAAGTGAAAAATGTAATACAGTAGGTTGTGGTTTTGGATCAGTCAGATTTTTTTTTTTTATAAAAATGGCTGTTTTCCACAAATCGCAAATTTAATAGTGTGCGGTTATTGTTTAAATTGCACGTTTAACAAAAATCCCACTATATTCAAAACTATAGAAGTCGTACATGTAATAGGGTGTGATTGTTAGATCTCTCACCAAACCATACCAATAATCACCGGAATAGTAACCAGGTTCAGGCAGGCGAGTTTCACAGATCTGTGAGATCCGTGCATCAAGAAAAGTTAAGAAAGAGTTAGAAATGTAAAAAAGTTATGACTCCCAAGCATAGCCAGCCCGGGCTCTTTGAGCAAGTTCTGGTTGTAAAAATACAGGTGATGACTGAGGTCCTTTTGTATTTTTCAACCAGCAACAGGGTTTTGGGTAGGTTCTAGTCATAAAAGTATGGGGGGGAAATGGATGTAGGGGTCCCCAGTATTTTGAAAACCAGCACTGGGCTCCACTAGCCATGAAGTTTATGCCTAGGAACACTAGGCATAGGTACACTTTTATGTTGGTCCCCGTGGCCTAAGCATTACCTCCCCCCCCCACTAATGAGCCCTGGCCGGGGTCCCTGGGGAATGGGGACCCCACATAAATATGTACCCCTGCCGAGTACCACCTCTGCTTCCTGCCACCCAAACATCACTTCAGGTCTTAACAGCTACCTGCCACTCGAATATCATATTGGGCTTTTAACATCTACCTGTCGCCAGATTGCCACCTTGGACCCGTAGCACCTAATTGACACCTAAATACCACCTTACTTATTTATTTTATTTATATAGCGCACACATATTCTGCAGCACTTTACAGGACTATTTGAACATTCTCATCAGTCCCTGCCCTAATGGAGCTTACAACCTATATTCCCTAACACATATACACACACATTCACTCTTTTGTTAATTTTTTCGGTAGGCCAATTAACCTACCAGTATATTTTTTGGATTGTGGGAGAAAACCGGAGTACCCGGAGGAAACCCACGCATATCCCCCTCACTCGGGGCATATGACAGCTGTCTGCAACCCATCGCTTACATTGGGCCAAAGACACCTGTCTGCTGCTCCCGCCCCCCTTTACTCCTTTGGCCAAGTACACCTTCCTGCCTCCAGCCTATCATCTTGTGCCTTCAACTACATCTTTAACTGATAATATCTGTTTATACATTTTAACGCTTAATTTAAATCTAAATAAAAAAGTGTTATTACTGGTTTTTGTGAGTGTCAGAGTGATTCTGTTCATTATTGTATAGATTATTTCTTAATTGAATAATTTATTCCTACCAATTCTAGATGATTCTAAAAGCACTTATAAACGTTAGATCCCACTATTGGCATTTTACAAATATGCTAATTTGTAATGTCCTATACAGATAATGGCTGGATCGAAGTGGGAGTGGGTATATCCTAAAGTTGTTAACAAATGTGGTTCTAAAATTAAAATATATAAGGCCAAGCATGCCTACCGCCAGCCTTCAGAACATGCGTTCCCCAGAGTTTCCAGAACATATTCTTCACCAGCCTCTGGTACATAATCCTCTGCCATAGTCGAGAACAATCCCTCCCCTGGCCCCCGAGACGGACCTAGGCAAAGACAAATGCCTAGGGCATTTGGAATGCCATGGGACATGCACTCCAAGCCTATGGCCATCTCACCTTGACTAGGATGGGTAAAATGTGTATAAGGTAAAGAGGAACTACTATGTGGCATAACATGAATAATGGACACTACGGGGTAAATTTAATAAAGCATCTAAAAATGTTAGATTGCTATCCCATATCAACCAATCAATCAATTTTTCTGTCATTTTCTAGGAGGCAATACAGAAATGATAGACACAATCTGATTGGTTGCTATGGGCAGGATCACCTCTTTGAGCTTTAGTAATGCAAATGCTGGTAAGGTGGTGTATTTCCTTCCTTTGGAATCTGAACAAGGTGGGAAAACAAACAAGGTGGGAAAACAATTCTGTACTGTTACTGTATCTGAAGTTCAGATAGGCTTAATTTACAGAAAACCAAGCCCCCACGTTTAGTCTAATGTAGGGAAACTAATTTTGTCAAAATGCTGTAAAATCGCATTGTTATCATGTCTACATGCTGTTTATGACATTACAGTCACCCCGCTCTAAGGGCCTGATTCAGACCTGATTGCAGAGGACTGCAGATAGTGGCTGCCCAGACAGAGTGATATCCTGACCATGCAAGTCTTCAAATGACTTACGAATGGGTCACTGATCTGCAAATCAATTCGCAACTCACTCACCATCGAATGATGTTCCCAGTGTGTGCAAGTGTCTTTGTTACAGAGTTGTGGCAGGGTCAGAGTTACTTAGGCCCCCTGAAGCCTTCTTTGCAACTATTGAACCTCTCTACTTGAAGTTCATAATGATACGATAAATTATTGATTGAGGTGTAATCTTACCAGCAACAATATCCTTGCCTGTGAAGTTCTTTTGTTCATGTCTATTTTCTCCCATGATACCTATCATAAGCCACTAGCTTTGGATGGGGGCAAAGGCCAGGTAGGAGTGACAGTGGGGGCACATTAAGAAACGGAGATGGGTTCAGAGGCAGTGGCAGAGCTTGTGAGTTGTGGGTTAAAAAATATAATTTAGCCCCCGTTCACCCACAACCCAAGTTCACAATATGCAACATGGCAGTGGGTGACAGGGAGAGGAAGAGGGTAACAATATAAGGCGGGGGAGGCAGAGTGTGACAGGGAGAAAGAGTTGGTGACAGTAGAAGACAGAGGGTAATGGGTGCAAGCACAATGTCCGGTGTGGTATGGATAACAGGGCACACTGCTGAGAACCTCTTAGAGAAACTGAGGGACATCAACGCACAATGGATTACTCCGCTTAGACTCTCCTGGGGATTGTGAATATTGTGGGAGCATTACATCTGGGCAAATTCCAGCACGTCCCATATTTTGCTCACATAATTAATTTGACAGTGCAGAATTTTTTGAAAAATGATAGGGGCATGCAGGAGGTGCACCTTTCGACATTCAGCGTCTGTGTGTTGAAGATTGGAATGCCAGCAAACCCTCTTGAAACTTCCCTGCCTTTACTTGAAGCAAGAGGTGGAATTCTACCCTCTATATGCTTCAGAGGAAGGAGGATCAGCAAAAGGCCATTGAAGCCTATACATCCACCTATGACATAGGCAAAGCAGGGGGAATGCACCTGACCCAAGTGCAGTGGAGAATGAATTCCGTGATGTGCAAAGTTCTCCAACCCTTCGAACTTGCCACACGTGAAGTCTGTTCAGACACTACCAGCTTGAGTCAGGTCATTCTACTCATCAGACTTTTGCAGAAGCAGCTGGAGAAAATGAAGGAGGAGCTAAAATGGAGCAATTTCGCTACGTATGTGGGACTTGTGGATGGAGCTCTTCATTCTCTTTGTCGGGATTCAAGGGTGGTCAATCTATTGAAATCTGAAAACTACAGTTTGGACACCATGTTTGATCCTAGGTCTGCAGAGGTGCAAATGCCGCTGGTGAGAAAATTGTCAACCCAAGTGGAGCATGACACAGCAACAGCTCCTCCATTTTCTCCTGCAACTGAGACTGTGAGGAAAAAACTGCATTTTCATAGCATAACAACGGTTATACAGAACAGTTGGGAGCAAGTTTGGACATGTGGCGTGGACTGAACAAGATGACATGTCTACTGTTTCTGCATATAATGCTCTCACCTTTGAAAGAATGGTGGAGGATTATATCGGTGACAGCATCCAAATAGTCCTATACTGGCATGAAAAAGACACTATTTAGAGGCCCTTGCACAAACTGGCTTTATATTACCTAAGTTGCCCACCCCTCCACCTCCAGGGCCAGCAACAGAAATCTTGGGGCCCTGTACAATGATATTTCTGGGCCCTCCCACCCAATCCTAAATCCATCAGGTGTGGACTTCTCTCTTTCTCAGTCCAGCTGGCCTGGCTCCTAGCTGCTACTTCCTGCTGGCTCCCTCCTGCTGCTGGCCTGTCACTTTCACAAAAGAGAGCCGAGCACTACGAGCAGGCAGGGCAGGTCATTTGCAGAGTGCAGAACAGACGACCCGCGTATGAGCAGTAAAAGTACAAGAGACAGAGACTGCGGCCCCAGGCCGTGCGCACACACAGAGTAGATGGCTCTGAGCGCCGAACAGCAGGGCGCACACACAGTAGATGGCAGTGGCACACAGCGAGTCAGTTAGACTCAGCCACACACAGATGGTGCACAGTAGACGGCTGGGCCGCGAGGGTCACTGACAGGCATGCTAGTACAGGCAGCGGCCGTGCCGGAGCATGGAAGCCCTCCCGTCCTTCAGATCACTGGGGCCCGTCACACTTGTCCCCCTTGAGCCCCCCTGTTGCCTGCCCTGCCCACCTCCCTCCAGTATGTACTCCAAAAGAGTTTTTAGAGCAGCTGGGAATCAGCGTTCGGCGGAGGAGGTGGTCAACAAGTAAAACAAAGGCAGTTTGTGCAAGGATCTCAATTTTTTTTCCTGCCAGTAGTTAAATGGACTTTCTGACATGCCTATTTAGATGCTATGGCTAAAATTATCATCAACCATTCACGTAGAAAAATATGCTTGTGAATAAAACCACACCAAACTGTACAAAGATTAAATATATATTTGCGCTTATCACAGGACTTACAGATGTTTCTGAAAAAAAAAGACGCAAGGTTAAAATAGATACTTGTGGAAAAAAGTGCACCAAAAATGACAAAGATAAAATATATATATTTTTAAAGGGCTTACAGATGCTTCTGAAAAAAAAGATGCTTGTGAAAAAAGATGCTTACGAATGAAGCACACCAAACAGTACGAAGATTAAATATATGTTTGCAAGTATCACATGCAGTACAAACATTATATATTTATATGTCCGTATCACAGGCAGTACAAAGATTAATATGTATATTTCTGTGTATCACAGGGCTTGCAAAAAATATACTTGTGAAAAAGCTGCTTGTGAAAAAAAGGCTTGTGAAAAAAGAACACCAAACAGTACAAAAATTGCGTTGTGGGGTAGGGCAGGCTGTCACAGTACCGTATACACAGTAGAGTAAGTCCGCAGTCACAGTAACGTATACACAGTGGGGTACAGCCAGCAGTCACAGTAATGTATACACAGAGGGGTACAGCCAGCAGTGACAGTAACATAGACACAGGGGGCGGGGGGAGGGCGGAGGGGGTGCTACGGCCAGCAGTCATAGTACCGTATGCACAGTGAGGGTACGTCCTGCAGCCACAGTAAGTTATACACAGTGGGGTACAGCCAGCAGTCACAGTACCGTATGCACAGTGAGGGTACAGCCAGCAGTCACATTAACGCAAACACAGTGGGGTATGGCCAGCAGTCACAGTAACGTATGCACAGTGGGGTACAGACAGCAATCACAGTAACATAGACAAAGGGGGGGGGTTTACGGCCATCAGTCACAGTAACGTATACACAGTAGAGTAAGTCAGCAGTCACAGTAACGTATACACAGTGGGGTACAGCCAGCAGTCACAGTAATGTATACACAGAGGGGTACAGCCAGCAGTGACAGTAACATAGACACAGGGGGCGGGGGGAGGGCGGAGGGGGTGCTACGGCCAGCAGTCATAGTACCGTATGCACAGTGAGGGTACGTCCTGCAGCCACAGTAAGTTATACACAGTGGGGTACAGCCAGCAGTCACAGTACCGTATGCACAGTGAGGGTACAGCCAGCAGTCACATTAACGCAAACACAGTGGGGTATGGCCAGCAGTCACAGTAACGTATGCACAGTGGGGTACAGACAGCAATCACAGTAACATAGACAAAGGGGGGGGGGGTTACGGCCAGCAGTCACAGTAACGTATACACAGTAGGGTATGGCCAGCAGTCACAGTAAGATATACACCTGCGATTCCCAAACTTTTTTGTGTTATTAAGAATTTGTTTTCAAATAAATATTAAATTAAGTAATTTGTGTTTTATATGTCATTCAGAGGGTTTAATTATTTGGTGATGCACAGAATTAGCTTCTGTTTGTTTGTACACAGAAATTATGATTGGTAACCACCAGCACTGGTTTTACCAATTACTTTGTACATAATATGATTTGGTCCTGGATCCCCAATCCAAGGCACCCCTGTAATTGCCCCAAGGTACCCCAGTGATATACACAGTGAGGTCCAGTAAAACGGGGAAAAAAATTAATTGAATTTGAGTTGAAAAACGGTGTGGTACAGACAGCAGTCACAATACCATTAACAAACAGTGGGGTATAGCCAGCAGTCACAGTACAGTTAGAAACAGCTGGGTCTAGTTAGCAGTCGCAGTACCGTTAACAAACGGTGGGGTACGGACAGTAGTCACAGTACCGTACACATAGTGGGGGTATGGCCAGCAGTCACAGTACCGTATATACACAGTGGAGTGCAGTAAAAAACAAACCAACACATTTTTATAGTTTTTTTTGTATTTTAAAAAAATTATAATTTGCGGACAGCAGTCACAGTACCATTGTGGGAGGAAAACGGGGCCCACTGAGAACATTCATGCAAATGAGGAGAGAACATACAAACTGTACACCTTATAGTAACTAAACTCAAGACCTCATTGCTGTGATGTAGTTATGAGTCATGACATACCTCCCAACATGACCCTCTCCAGGAGAGACACAATGCTCTGTTTCTGGACTTCCTCTGAATTTATGATTGTTATCACCTGTTTTTTAACAGGTTAATTGATAAGAAAGGTGTTTCACCACAGGTGATGGCAATCATAAATTAAGAGGGAAGTCCAGGAATATAGCATTCTGTCCCTCCTGGAGAGGGTCATGTTGGGAGGTATGTTATTATAAGCACTATGGTTACATTATAGCTCCTATTATTCTCTTGTCACAGTGCTGTGCTGGTTATTATCACCCTTATTATCACATGAATATGTGCTATTAGCAGTACGTGTGTGGAGTCAGTGTGTACACATTGTAGTCTGTGTAACCTGCAGGAGCAGCTGCCCGCCCATGCCCATACATGGAGTGGAGGGGAGGCTTGGGCACTGGAGGTAGAGGATGTGTCTGAGCCGAGCTGGTCCTATAGCACTAACTCCAGTCAGCGCTGCTGGTGCTGCTACACCGCTCTGGTCTCCTCCAGCATCCAGCCTGCAACAGGTAAGACAGCCTCTGCATCTCTCCTGTGCTGGGTGTACAGTCCCCCAGCCAGTCCCCTGCTATGCTGCTCTCTGTATATATCTATGCTGCTAGAATATATATATGTCCTCAGGCTGCTACTCTTTAGGTTGCAACATAGAGTTTCATACATTACACTTTATACATACAGAAGGCAGCAACTAGTATAACACTATTAAAGGTGCTTGCAGCATGAGATATAATAATATCCAGTGCATGGAAGTGCTGGAGCATGTTGCATTCACTTCTGTATATTGCTTAGGACAGTTTGCAGACAATTATACATACAGGAGATGTGATTTCCCCTCTTACCTACTGAAACAACCTACAGGAAGGAGGCAGCTAATGAGGAGTAAGTAAATAAAGCTAATGGCATTTACTGCTTTTTTTCTCTCATTAAAATGGACATGCACTGTATACAGTTTAACTACAGTTGTATATCCAGGACTCTTCTAGTTGTCAGAGGTGAACGTGCGCTGCCTGTCCTCATGCACATTAATAGCACACATTAATAGCACATAGAGAAATGAAGTTGCAGTGATGGAAGGGTTAATAGCGGTAACTAGGGGCTGTGTGCTGTCTTAAAGCTCTGTCAGGTACTGTATGTGATAGGTCTCTATTAGAATCTAATTAAAAGTGATAACGATGACTTGCTGTGGTAATATTAGTATGCTCTATTTTTCTTGAGAGGGTTTTTGATTTATTTTTTTATATGAAATATTCTTGGTTATCCTCTCACCTTCTTCTGTTTTTAAGGACCAAACAAATAGTGTCTGTTTTAAAAGGATATGATGCTGTGTTTTTGGCACATTCAGTCAACATGATAACAGACGTCTGTGCCAAGGGTTTTACATTTTAATTGGGAAGAATTAATCACAATATCTGGACAGAAGAAAAATGCTTGAGCTGAGAACCGCACTTGTATACTGACTACTCATTGAGATGAGTGTTAACATTCCTATGCCAAACTTTTAGGCTTGTATATCTCTGTGCATTTGTTTTAAGATATGTTTAGAAAACTCCTACTGTATTAGAGGGTACACGCGGTGAGATACAGTATGCACTATTTTTCAATTTGCTTATAGCAAAATCGAATAGAAAATCAAATGGTTTTTCTATATTCAATGCAGATTCGATCCCAATGCACTCTCCTGTGTAGTGTAAATAGAACAGAAAAATAGTCTTGTCAGGCAAGACTATATAGTACAGATCTGTACTATATAGTCAAATCGAATGCATATTGCATACCATTCGATTCGAGCCCGATTCAATCCCAATCGAATCGGGATTGATTTTCAAGCAAAATCGCACTGTGTGTCCCCACTATAAATAATGTAATCTATCTATCTATCTATCTATCTATCTATCTATCTATCTATCTATCTATCTATCTATCTATCTATCTATCTCTACAGGAATAGCAAACTTCTTTTTGATAGATACTGTAGATGTGTGTAGCTAGCTGTATGCCTCTAATAGTGGGTACAAATGCTGCGATTTTTCTTGCGATTCCATCTTGACTCGTTTGGGATTGAATCAGGATTGAATCAAATGGCACGCAGAATGAATTCGATTTGACTATATTACAGATCTGTGCTATATAGTCTTGCCTGAAAAGACTATTTTTCTATTCGATTTACACTACACAGGAGCGTGCATTGGGATCGAATCTGCATTGAATGGAGAAAAACCATAGCATATCTCACCGCGTGTACCTCTATAAAGGTGCGTACACATTGGACAATAAAATAAACATTATGGGGGAGATTCTCAAAGCGAAAAATGCGGTAAAAACCCTGTTATCAGGGTTTTTAACGCATTTTGGGATGCTGTAAGCATCCCCCGCCGGGTTACCGCGGCGGGGGGCATCGCCAGAAAAATCTGGCGATGCCCCATAGAAGCCAATGGGCTTCTACCGCAACCCTCCGCCGCCCCGCATCGCACCCTCCCCCCTCACCTGTGTCCGGGCAGCACAGCGCTGTGCTGCCCGGACCTGTGACCTCCTCCCTGCACTGATCCTCTTCCGGGTGCAGGGAGGAGGAGAGCCCGGAGCAGCAGCAGCAGTGCCGGGTGTGTGAGGGAGGGGGGAGCCGCCGGGACCTGCTGGGACTCGGCGACTCTCACCGCAAAGGACAGCTCTTAACGCAAGAGCTGTCCTTTGCCTTAATTATCGCATATGTTACAACATATGCGATAATTAAATATGCGATGGGCGGCGAAGGGGGGGCGGAGATTCTTAGAGAATCTCCCCCTATGCATGATAACGACCATCGTTAACTATATTTTTGGGCATATTGTCTAATGTGTACGTACTATAACGTTAACTATGTGCCCTCCCGCAGTTTCTTAGCGACCCCCTCTGTTGTCCATACATGCATCAATCCTGACTATATTGTCAACGGCAGCTATACTCCTGGATGTGGCCACTGAACATCTTATAGTGTGTTTGCACTATATCGTTCATCAAGTGGTTCCAGGAAGTTCAAGAGAAATCGCTGACAACATCGCATCGTTTGCAGTGTCATCTAATGTGTACCCAGCTTAATCTATAAAATGCTAAATAGTGGTATTTATAAAAGCTGGGTTGAAAATGGCAGTTAGGAGCTAACTGGTTGGTACAGTATCTCTCACGGACAGATTTAAGCTTGGTGAAGTGATAAAGTGGACGGTTCTTTATCACCAGTCAATCTGCCCCTAACTGCCGTGTTACAGACTGTTTGACAAAATGCCAGTTGGGGGTAGATTGACCGGTGATAAAGTACCAGCCCCTTTTCTCTTTGCTGGGCTTAATAAATCTGCCCCACAATGTCATCTCTTGTAAAGCTTTAAAAAATATCCTGTTTTTACTCACTATTACTAATTATTAAGAGGTAAACTTTGTGATCTGTTTTAAGTTGATTATCATAGTTAATGCAACAGAAGTAGAGATGTTCCGCAAAACCTGGATTTAAGGTTATATACATACGTATGTCTACTTATTATCTTGCTTTATACACGCATGTTACAAAGCACACGTGTCCTTGACTGCGTTACGAAAGTGTCGTTCTTTCTGAAAGCTGCTTTTCTACAAGATCTGTTTTTAATGGAGTTTTGTTTTGCTCTTTCCACACTTGGTAATGTCATCAGAGAAAGTGGTAGAGAGGTTAAACATACATCTGCCTTCTTTATTCAATATATATATATATATTTAACATAATAAATGTATTTTCAGAATTGATGAAAATGATTCAGCACTGCCTTGAGGTGCTCTGATGTTGTCCGCAATACTTGCAGAGTCTGTGCTAAGTAGTATTTCTGCCTAGAGATTGCATCTCCCGGCTCCGGAAATGTAGGGTTTGTTGGCATGTCCAAATAGAATGCAGGATGGGATGTGTCTATAAGACAAATTAAATTGACACCTGAGCACTGATTTGTTGACTCTGAAACAGGTGCATGGAAAGCACTGATACTGTCACCACTGTTCATGTAGGTAAAGAGATCCATACTAATGCATTCATTTAAGGCTCATCTTTTCTGTAAACTGCAGTCATTTATCTAGGTGATGCATACATCTGGCTGTGCCTGGAGGAATGCAAAGGTGTTCATTTATTCCAATATTGAAGACAATTGGCAATGGCACCTTCTGAAAATCTGAAAATGATTCAGATTGTCTGGGTAATAGTGGAAGTAATGGACATAGACACCAATGTAATGGATGGCAAGTAAGGGGTATTGGCTATTTTACATATATATATTTCTATATTTTATATATATATATAAAATAGCAAAATAATGCGGCACTAGGAGTCTGGTTTAAATATGTATTATCAGAAACGTGTCACAAAGTCCGACGTTTCGGGGTAAACATTTCCCTTTTTAAAGGTGTGAAAGATCGTGAGTGTACTACGATGTGTGCTGAGCTATTGTGCTTAAGCAAGTCGCTCTGCTTTCCTGCACCCATCACCCCGTGGGTACGGGGCTTAAGAATGCAGTTAAAACTCTTGACCCTCACATCCTCATTTACAGTATGTCCACTCCTGTTCCCTTCCTCTTTAGTTGCTACCTCCAGAGTAATCTTTTTACCGCCTCAAATTCTTACCTCCCAAGAATCGGCATGTTCTCGCTGTCACCAAATCAAGCATTCAACAAGTCTCAATAGCAGGGCCGGTGCTAGGGTGTCCGGCGCCCTCCTGCAAATCATAAATTTTGCGCCCTTTCACATTGCCAATGCAGCAAGCTGGAGCCCGATAGAGGATGTTGGGTGCATGTACATGCATACACCATCTCAGTACTTTGTCCGCAAAATGTTGCAGGCACTAAAGGTGCCCATACATGCTGCGAGAATCGAATACGTTATGGGCTAGATCGCATCGCACGGCATACTGTAAATGCAATGTGTGTGCGATGCGATCCAAAAGCAGTACAAAAAGTATGTGCAGCCCACGGAAGCACACATCGCATTGCACGCTCCTATCGCACCATGTATGGGCACCTTTGGGCACATAACCCAGCCCATTATTTTAAAAGTGTCACTGAGAAGAGGGAAGGAAGGGGGAGGCGGTGCTGCTGCCTGTTCATCATTTGATTGACAGCTGACAGGCGCAGGGAGCAATGGGTAGGCCGGCGTGCAGGAGGCAGTGACAATTGAGGGTTGAGGCAGCTTTAGCAGAGCAGGGAGGGAGACAGCGCCTTTTCAGCATGGCGCCTCCCTGCTTTGCAGGAGCTGCTGAGTGGGTAGCGCCGGCCCTGCTCAATAGCTTCAAGTATTTACTCAAAGCTAACCTTTTCATCAAAACCCTCCTTCTCCTCTCACTTACCTTTTTTCTCCTCTGCTGTACTTCAGTTCTCCCCAGTCTAAACCCCCCCCCCAAACTATTCACCCCTCTACTGCATGTAAGCTCTCACAGACAGGGCCCTATTTCGTCATGTGCCTTTGCAGCACTATCCTTGCCGTAATTGCACCTTGTCTCATCTCCTTAACCATTTTAGAGACTATTTGCGAGCTAAATAAATGCGCAGGGGAACAAATAATCCAGAATGACCTCCTATTCAATTGTTCAATTGCTAGCATTTTCCGGGTGGCAAGCTAAAGTGGGAAAAAGTGACCCATTTAAACATCCAAATGGGAGTTTTTGGTCACACCAGTTAGTTTAAGCTAAACCCAATTATAATGATCTCAATATGGGGCAGATGTATTAAGCCTTAACAAGAGATAAATGCAAGGGTGATAAGAGATAAACGTCCAGCCAATCAGCTCCTTACTGACTTTTTTCAAACACAGGCTGTAACATGGCAGTTAGCAGGTGATTGGCTGGACGTTTATCTCTCCTTATCACCCTTGGATTTATCTCTTGTTAAAGCTTAAACATCTGCCCCTATGTGTGATAAAAGCAACAGTTGAATATACCTTTAGACAGGAAATAGGTGGGTGATAAACAATTGAATTCCCCCTTGTAACTTTGAACTGACTTACCTTCCCTGGTCTCACCTCCACTTACCAGCTGAGATACAGTTGAGTTCCCCAATCCTTGCCCTTGTCAGTGTATTATTCCATACTGTGGGCCTTATTCTGGTTAACTCTGAGAGGCAAATTCCTTCTCAAATGGACAAAACCATGTGCACTGCAGAGGAGGGGGGAGGGGGCAGCAGATGTAACATGTGCATAGAGAATTAGATTTGGGTGACTTATTTTGTTTCTGTGCAGGGAAAATACTGACTGCTTTATTTTTACACTGCAATATAGATCTCACTTTGAAGTAAAACCCCACCCAAATCTAATTCTCTCTGCACAAGTTACATCTGCCCCAACTGCAGTGCACATGGCTTTGTCCATTTGAGAATGAATTTGCCTCTGAGAGTGAACCAGAATAAGGCCCTGTATCATCTCCAGTTTCTGCACCATTGATACTGTATATCAAGTTTTACTGTAGTTGTGTATATACCCTGTACAACGCTGTACAAACTTTGTGACACCTTAAAAATACCATATAATAAGATTGACAAGACATCTTAAAGTGAGGCAGCTCCAAGCCCTTCTTGCACCCCTTTTGTCTCACACAATCGTCCCTTAATAACAAAAATGAAGATGCACCATCCAAAAGCAATGTGGGGCATTGAGTGTATTGGGGGCGATTCAGACACGCTCGTAGCGGGCCAAATTCGAGCCCCTCCCCGAATATGCGCATGGACAAACGCCAGAAGGAAAGAGCTTTGGCGAGTTTCACACTCACCAGGCCATTTGCCGCAGAGGCCGGGGCGGGCAGGAGGCTGGAGCAGGGGAACACCCAGCATTCTATGGACGTCCCCATAAAACCGCTGGGCGTTCCACTTCCCCCTTTACGGCGATCTGCAGTGAAAATAAAAGTCAGTTCAGACCGACTTTTATTTCTAAAGGGGAGAGAAATGATTCAACGATAGGCAACCATCGAATTATATCTCTCCCCTACCCCCTTCGGCCACATGTGAGGGGATGGCGCTGACCTGTTCACTAGCATACAGGTCTGAATCAAGCCCATTGTTTTGGAGATCAACCTAAATTTGTTGTCTGAGGGGCAGATTTATTAAGTTTGGTGAAGTGATAAACTGTCTGTTTTTTATCACTGGCCAATCAGCTCCTACCTGTGAAGTTACAGGCTTGGTTTGAAAAATGAGAGGTTGGAGCTGATTGGCCGGTGATAAAAACCAGACAGTTTATCAATTCACCAAGCTTAATAAATCTACCCCTCAATTCTGTATTGTATGAGCTAGTTTTGCTTTATTCATGTGTATGTTCCCCATTGTAAATTGCTGTGAAACATGTTGGCACTAGGTAAGCAACTGTAAGCAGGTGATAGGCAGGGCAACTGAGACATTTCCAGAGATGGATTCCAATGGAAGATGTTTTGCCATTGGTAAGTAACGTAGCAGTGGTGACCATTGGTTGGTAAAACCTTTGATGTTTCCCCGTATCATCAATGGTGAACCATCTAATGGTGTCTATCAATTGTTAGTTCACCAATGGCCATCCCTAAACATTTCCCAGCTCATTGTTACTAGAAATTGGGGATGTTCATATACAGTGTGGGCATAGCCATGACCATTTGTAAACCTACTCAGTGTATGCAGCAAGGCGCATGAGCTTGCTCCACACCAAAGTACATCCCAGACGACATTCAAGCCCTCAAGTCTAGTCTAATCCAAGCTAACTAGAACCTGCCCCTTCCACCTCTCCCCAACCCCTACTTTACCCCCCTGGTGGTTGCAGAAGTGAGTAGCTGCAGGTCACATACACAACATCGTAAGAGCCCAAGACTGGGAGGGTGATAGGTTTCTTCTTAATTTAGACTGGACATAACATATCATTGTACAATAAGCCCAACTTTGCTGCCAAAACCACTGTTTGTTGTTAGCATAAGATAACATTTCTTACCCCATGTACAATTTCTTAAACATTTTATTGTTTCTATCAAAGAACAACCTTGGAGCGCTCATAGATTTGTTGGACTGAACTACCATCCAGCTAATGCTCTCATTATAACTGTAGCAGGGCTCCATCAATCTGTACCCAATCAGTGCTTTGGAAAGCTTTCAAAACAAAAGCTGTCAGCAGGCTTGATGAGTGTACACATGATTTCATGTGGCATTGTGACACAACACACTTCCCCCCAGGCTTTATATGGTCGGAGTAGCTGAGATTGGATGCTTGTCTCTCTATCAGTCAGTGCCGTAGGCTGTCTGGAATGACTTCTTGGCTGCCTTAAGACTAGTACGTTTACCTTTCATCTTGACCAAGCTTCAACTGTTCCCGACAATTTTCTGAGAAAAAGGTCATATCATACACTGCTCTTATCCAGACGCCTACTGTAGGCAGCGAAATTGTAACTAAGTGCAGGGCAATGGGGCTCAATTAACAGGGGAACATGTATAGTTCGCCAGCCGTATTATATTGTACAGATGGATTACAGAAATCATCTTTGTAAACAATATTTGCAGTTTCTCCTTCAGGGATTAAAATAAAAAGATGCTTGTGGCTACTAACTTGTGTGCAATCCACGTAAAGCTGCCCATGGGAGAGACAGATGGCACTGATATCTATTGGATGTAGGATAGACTGGTGGCGCAGAAGTTAAAAAGTGTATAAATTAGGTACATTTAAGTTAAGGCCTCCATACACTTGTCTGACTTGTCCTAAGGACAAGTCGAACCAGTTACCCAATAAGAGCCCTCCTGTAGCTCCCCGGGAGCGGTGGGGGGAGGGCAGGAGGATCCGTGCAGCGGTGGCTGGGAAGAAGCATCCAGGCATGAAAAGACCAGCTGGACTCTGATTGGTTAAATTCTCTCAGCCAAAAAAGCACCCGTGATGTGCCACTGATGGTTCTGATCCGATAGATTTAATGTGCAGCCAGTCCGACCTCCCCACTCAGGACCACCAGTGCTAGATTAATGTCTAAATGGGCTTGGAGCTAAAAATGATCAAGGGCCGATTATGCGCAAAAATAGGGGTTGTGGCCAGCACCTAATAATGTGGGGGGCGTGACCAGTGTTCTGTTTGGGTGGTCTACTCATGGGTGTGTCTATATTTGTGTAAATATTTTCAACTAATAATATATGCCTGGAAAAGGCAGGGGGCTGGCATAGAAAAAATGCAGTGAGATATATTGGCGCGTGCACTCCAAAGGTGCACCTGCAGGACGCCGATGTCCTAAGATACTTGCGGGATGAGGCGGCACTCCAGGCATAAAAAAAATACTGAAAGCCGAAACTTGGTAGACAAAATTTCAGCACCTTTTATGTGGTCACCTAAGTTTACCACACCATATACAGTACTTGTGTATTATCACAGCGCCCACGAAATCGGCCACAAATCAGCCGCAAATCGCATGCAAAAATCGGATGCGATTTTGCGGCTGATTTTCGACCGATTTTTCACTTTTTCCGGCCGATTTGCATGCTGTTCCATCATTGCACACCTTGCACACCCCCGATTTCCATCGTAGTGCATCGCATGCAATATAGTGGCATGTGATGCATGCCATGCGATGCATGTGAAGCGATTTGATTTGTAATTGTACAATCACCCTTATGGGTGCTTACAATATTAAATGCATCCCCATTGTCAACACCATCCCCACTATCAACGCAAACCCGAAGCGTGGCGAGCGCAGCGAGCCCGCGAGGGGCGGCGGTACGCGTTCTTTCGACCTTTTCATACCCCCACTATCCACGTCGGCGTGGAGTTGATTTTAGATAGTGTGGCGAGCACAGTGAGCCACCGAGCCCGAAGCGCGGCGAGGGGACACGGAATACATGTAAAGTAATCTGCGTCCCCTCGCGGGGCTCGCTGCGCTCGCCACGCTTCGGGCGCGGTGGCTTGCTGCGCTCGCCACACTATCTAAAATCAACTCCACGCCGACAGGGATAGTGGGGGTATGAAATGGTCGGAGGACGCGTACCGCCGCCCCTCGCGGGCTCGCTGTGCTCGCCACGCTTCGGGTTGGCGTTGATAGTGGGGGTGGCGTTAACAATGGGGGTGCATTTAACATTGCAAATCACATTGCATCGCATGCCACTTGCTGGCATGCAATGCTATGCGATATTTAATTGTACAATCAGGGGCATTTTCCCGAAAATCACATCGCATATCATTCCATAGTACCTGGGGGTGTGCAAGGATGGAATAACATGCAAATCGGCAGGAAATGGCCGAAAATCGGCCGCAAATCGGCCACAAAATCGCTTCGCAGATCGAATCGGCCAAAAAATCTGCCGCAAATCTGCCGATAAATCGGATGCAATATCGTATGCGATTTAGATTAAATCGTGCGCCGTGATAATACACAAGGACCCCATATACCCCTTATACAAATCATGCAACACAATAGTAACCCCCTTATAATGTACTTGCCTCTTACACATTATGCCACATGGAATGAGCCAAAATTCACACTATGCCACATGGATTGAGCCAAAATACACACGATACCAAACGGATTGAGCTATAATGCACATCATGCTTCATAAACAGGAGCATTGTGCGCCAAGGGCACGCATTAAAAATTTACATCATAATGCCCATTACATGTTAAGCCAAACACCATAATGCCTATTAAAAATTATGCTACATGAGTGCTGCTTACCTACATGCTTATTGCCAGGGGTTCCATGCTCATTGCCAGGGGTTCCATGCTCATTGCCATGTGGGATTACATGCTCATTGCCAAGGGGGAATACATGCTCACAGTAACTGGGGGGCAGCCACCGCTGGGCAAAAAATTACAGCAGTTGACAGCCGGGCAGAGAGCAGGGGCTGCCCGGCTGTATTCAGAGCAATGCAGGCCCCGGGTATTTGAAACAATACCCCTTTCACACCAGAAAAGGCAGGGACTTACCCAGGAATATGGTCCCAGGATCATGCAGTGACATTTACACCAGCCTAATCCCTGCATTTTCTAGTGTGAGGGGAAGAGAAACCCCCCTCCCCTTTAACCAACCAGCTATATCTTCAGAAAGAACTGACCTATTTACATGAGACCAGATTTTGGTCCCATAAAACTGGGCAGTTTGGTTCCAGAGAAATTTGCGTCAAACAACATGAACAGCCATGAAATTACATTTCAGAAATAAAAAAATTGGTTTACTCGCAATATTTCTGGAACCAATGAACCCATATGGACCAGCCTGGTATCATATTGACGGCCCAGTGATTTGGGTTTGACTGAGATCAAGCTTCTGTGATGCCGGTGGGGGGATCTGGCAGCCATTGGAACCAGGTGAGGGTCGGAATAAGCAAGATCCATGTTATCCTATAGCGAAAACGTTCCAGCTTTGCCTGGCGATATCTCCGGTTTCCTGGGGGGCTAGTGTCAGGCTCCTTGGAAAGCCCCGGCCCTCAGCTACAAAATGGGCCTATTTGTAGAGTGGGCCATTGTTAATCCGGCCCTGAGGACCACGCATTAGGTTGGAGGGGATGTCAAACACAAGACTAAAATGAAGCAATAATGCAATCTTTTTTTCACTTCATCTATTTTATTTTTATATACTGCAAGCAATAATGCAATCTTAATAGATTGATAATAGTAATGGGACTGGCCTATTCTAAAGCAGAATAAAATGTAACAGATACAATTAATGATTATGAGATAAGTCCTGTAGAGCTGCTGTCAGAGATAAATAATGTCAGTCTGGAGGCTTATAAGAGTGTTAGTATCCACAGCTTCTGTTAATATGACGCCGGCAAATACACATATAGTGAAACCCTCAGGTGAGTGACTCTGTTATTCTGCAGGAGAAGAGTAATCTGTGTTCTTCCTGCTGCCTCGGTCAGGCAGGAAGTGTGGCTAGGTCAGGCAGGAAGTGTGGCTAGGTCAGGCAGGAAGTGTGGCTAGGTCAGGCAGGAAGTGTGGCTAGGTCAGGCAGGACACCTGCAGGACGCCGATGTCCTAAGATACTTGCGGGATGAGGCGGCACTCCAGGCATAAAAAAAATACTGAAAGCCGAAACTTGGTAGACAAAATTTCAGCACCTTTTATGTGGTCACCTAAGTTTACCACACCATATACAGTACTTGTGTATTATCACAGCGCCCACGAAATCGGCCACAAATCAGCCGCAAATCGCATGCAAAAATCGGATGCGATTTTGCGGCTGATTTTCGACCGATTTTTCACTTTTTCCGGCCGATTTGCATGCTGTTCCATCATTGCACACCTTGCACACCCCCGATTTCCATCGTAGTGCATCGCATGCAATATAGTGGCATGTGATGCATGCCATGCGATGCATGTGAAGCGATTTGATTTGTAATTGTACAATCACCCTTATGGGTGCTTACAATATTAAATGCATCCCCATTGTCAACACCATCCCCACTATCAACGCAAACCCGAAGCGTGGCGAGCGCAGCGAGCCCGCGAGGGGCGGCGGTACGCGTTCTTTCGACCTTTTCATACCCCCACTATCCACGTCGGCGTGGAGTTGATTTTAGATAGTGTGGCGAGCACAGTGAGCCACCGAGCCCGAAGCGCGGCGAGGGGACACGGAATACATGTAAAGTAATCTGCGTCCCCTCGCGGGGCTCGCTGCGCTCGCCACGCTTCGGGCGCGGTGGCTTGCTGCGCTCGCCACACTATCTAAAATCAACTCCACGCCGACAGGGATAGTGGGGGTATGAAATGGTCGGAGGACGCGTACCGCCGCCCCTCGCGGGCTCGCTGTGCTCGCCACGCTTCGGGTTGGCGTTGATAGTGGGGGTGGCGTTAACAATGGGGGTGCATTTAACATTGCAAATCACATTGCATCGCATGCCACTTGCTGGCATGCAATGCTATGCGATATTTAATTGTACAATCAGGGGCATTTTCCCGAAAATCACATCGCATATCATTCCATAGTACCTGGGGGTGTGCAAGGATGGAATAACATGCAAATCGGCAGGAAATGGCCGAAAATCGGCCGCAAATCGGCCACAAAATCGCTTCGCAGATCGAATCGGCCAAAAAATCTGCCGCAAATCTGCCGATAAATCGGATGCAATATCGTATGCGATTTAGATTAAATCGTGCGCCGTGATAATACACAAGGACCCCATATACCCCTTATACAAATCATGCAACACAATAGTAACCCCCTTATAATGTACTTGCCTCTTACACATTATGCCACATGGAATGAGCCAAAATTCACACTATGCCACATGGATTGAGCCAAAATACACACGATACCAAACGGATTGAGCTAAAATGCACATCATGCTTCATAAACAGGAGCATTGTGCGCCAAGGGCACGCATTAAAAATTTACATCATAATGCCCATTACATGTTAAGCCAAACACCATAATGCCTATTAAAAATTATGCTACATGAGTGCTGCTTACCTACATGCTCATTGCCAGGGGTTCCATGCTCATTGCCAGGGGTTCCATGCTCATTGCCATGTGGGATTACATGCTCATTGCCAAGGGGGAATACATGCTCACAGTAACTGGGGGGCAGCCACCGCTGGGCAAAAAATTACAGCAGTTGACAGCCGGGCAGAGAGCAGGGGCTGCCCGGCTGTATTCAGAGCAATGCAGGCCCCGGGTATTTGAAACAATACCCCTTTCACACCAGAAAAGGCAGGGACTTACCCAGGAATATGGTCCCAGGATCATGCAGTGACATTTACACCAGCCTAATCCCTGCATTTTCTAGTGTGAGGGGAAGAGAAACCCCCCTCCCCTTTAACCAACCAGCTATATCTTCAGAAAGAACTGACCTATTTACATGAGACCAGATTTTGGTCCCATAAAACTGGGCAGTTTGGTTCCAGAGAAATTTGCGTCAAACAACATGAACAGCCATGAAATTACATTTCAGAAATAAAAAAATTGGTTTACTCGCAATATTTCTGGAACCAATGAACCCATATGGACCAGCCTGGTATCATATTGACGGCCCAGTGATTTGGGTTTGACTGAGATCAAGCTTCTGTGATGCCGGTGGGGGGATCTGGCAGCCATTGGAACCAGGTGAGGGTCGGAATAAGCAAGATCCATGTTATCCTATAGCGAAAACGTTCCAGCTTTGCCTGGCGATATCTCCGGTTTCCTGGGGGGCTAGTGTCAGGCTCCTTGGAAAGCCCCGGCCCTCAGCTACAAAATGGGCCTATTTGTAGAGTGGGCCATTGTTAATCCGGCCCTGAGGACCACGCATTAGGTTGGAGGGGATGTCAAACACAAGACTAAAATGAAGCAATAATGCAATCTTTTTTTCACTTCATCTATTTTATTTTTATATACTGCAAGCAATAATGCAATCTTAATAGATTGATAATAGTAATGGGACTGGCCTATTCTAAAGCAGAATAAAATGTAACAGATACAATTAATGATTATGAGATAAGTCCTGTAGAGCTGCTGTCAGAGATAAATAATGTCAGTCTGGAGGCTTATAAGAGTGTTAGTATCCACAGCTTCTGTTAATATGACGCCGGCAAATACACATATAGTGAAACCCTCAGATGAGTGACTCTGTTATTCTGCAGGAGAAGAGTAATCTGTGTTCTTCCTGCTGCCTCGGTCAGGCAGGAAGTGTGGCTAGGTCAGGCAGGAAGTGTGGCTAGGTCAGGCAGGAAGTGTGGCTAGGTCAGGCAGGAAGTGTGGCTAGGTCAGGCAGGAAGTGTGGCTAGGTTAATATATATGTCCTGCTGTCCGTATCTATTGGGTGTTCTGCAGTTTAGATTCCTAACCTCCTAGTCATGTAGTGAAGTAGGTTAATAATTGTTAGGGTATCCTTTTGGGTATGGATCATAGGGTTGACCAATATTACATCGCCATGCATTGGGTTGACCACTGAAAGTTGACATGGCTTAGGGAGGGTCGACAGGGTTGGAAGATCGAGGCAAGCATTAGGTCAATAATGGCTAGGTCGACAGTCAAAAGGTCGACATGCGGTTTTCACTCCCCCCCCCCGAATGTTGACATAGTTGACATGGTCACCGTCAAAGAGTACCGTCAAAGTGTTTTCTGGGCGCAACCATTGTTTTTGTGGGCACGCCCAGAAAACTCATAGCATCCCCATGCGACAGCCCCCTGCCCGCCCACCACCCACTCACCTGTGTGCGAGCACCTCAGTGACTGTGCACATCGGGTCTGCACATCCGGACCGAATTTGGCTTTTAGCGAGCCGACCTGAATCATCCCCAAAATTTGTTGCTTTTTGTCAAGCTCTAAAAAATAAAATAAAAAAAATAACCCAGGGCATTGATTTAATATAGTTATGCCAGCTAATTAATAGATTTCCTTTGGTCTAAATGCCTCAGTAAGTAAAGATTCCCTTTTACAAAATTACCATTGATTTTTGTGCATTAGCGGAACAAACACTTTCCCTCCCTCTGTGGTGACTCTGTAAGCCTTGCTGAACTGTAGAAAAGCATTTCATATTGTGAATGCAAAACATTTTAACTACTTGTATATAAAGTAGTGGTTCCATCTCTTGTCACACTCACAGGAAATGACATCAAATGACATTGTTAATATTGCTCCCGAGTATTTGTTAGTAGTAACAGAGAAGGACTTTTTACAAGGCAACCTGCTGGAGGTGCCTGCCTAGGACCCAGTAGGTCTCATAAAGATATATTGGCCATTTATAATGTTCCCAGTGGAGCATTGAGTGGCTACCATGTGACATTATGACATCACATGGACCTGCCCACACTCCAAAAGTCCCTTTGATGTTCTTTGATAGGATAAAAAATGTTTGGAATGGTTTCATGAACTGTATGTGGGCAGTCAGTTCATGACCATCTCTATTTAGCACCTTCTAGAACAGGGGTGGCCGGACTTTTGTAACTCAGGATCCACTTTTTGTACACTTACGTATTGGTGATCTACCGGCATCTCCCCCTGGGCCAAATATTCACCTCCCAGTGCAATACGCCCCTTACATATTCTGCCACATGGTACAAGATAAATTTCACATTATGCCACACAGTACGAGCCAAAATTCACATTATGACACACGGTACAAACCAAAGTTCACATTATGATACACGGTATGACCCAAAATTCATATTATGAGGAAAAATTTACTATACACACTAACCAAACACAAAGGGTCACATATACTGTGCCCATCCATCCTTCTATCTAATCTGGTGGTGACAAAAGCAAAACTGCCATGTAAAACCCCATTCTCAGGGACAGAACCCCTCAGGACTGCTGCCTTCCCCCCATAAAAAAATAAATAAAGAGTTTTTCCACTGAGAAATTACAGATTATGGGGGCCACAAAACTCCATCCCATTGAACTGGGATGAACAGAGACCCCCTTTCTCCACCCCCTTCACAAGTCCACTACAACCACATGTGAAAAAATAAAAAAAGAGCCAAGCATTTTACACTTTCTTACACATGCCCGCTGCCACCGCTGTATTATACCCACTGCCGCCGTTGTATTCTGCCCACTGACTTCACTTTGCTCAGCCTGACACCTCCATCTTTCAACGTTCTCGACAGACGCCAACTGCTCCTCAGTGCGCGGGTGCGTGGTGACATTACCCGTGCACCCGCGCATTGCATTATTGGGACCGGACCGCTGAAGCCAGAAGACCAGAGGCTTCAGCAGGTTTAATACTTAAGGAAATTATCGCGATCCACCGGTGGAAGGTCCGGGATCGACCGGTAGATCGCGATCGACGTAATGGCCACCCCTGTTCTAGAAGATAATAGATAGTATTTGATTAGTTGCCCACAGCAACATACTGTACCATGACAAATAGAGCTCTCATCTTAGTAAATTCATCACTAAACTTGTTTTTGACTACAAGATAATACATATAATAATAATAATAATAATAATAATAATAATAATAATAATAATAATAATAATAATAATAATAATAATGTATATAAAGCCTATGTAGCGCAGGGGTGGGCAATTATTGCAGCTGGGGGGCCACTTAATACTTCCAGCAGATATTCGCGGGCCGCACTCTAGAAATATTGGGTGTGGTCACTCAAAAGGAGGTGTGTCTTTGAATGTATTTTAGCACACCATATACCCCTTTTACACATCATGCAACACAATATGCCCCTTACATTAGTAATTCCACACACCTGCCCCATTAGTAATACCACACACTGGGATACGGTCATTGGGTCTACAGTATGTTGGTCGACAAGCAATTGGTCAACACCATTATGTAGACATGGTAATAGGTTGACATGGTTCTAGGTTGACATGGGTCAACGTCATCACAAGCATTAGGTCGACAGTGTCTAGGTAGAAAGTCAAAAAGTCGACATGGGGTTTTTCACTGTTTTTTGAGCTGACAGGTGCCGACAGGCGGTATTTCATACTCCACCATCCACTAGGGCGTGGTGGGAGAACAAAATAGTGTGCCAAGCGCAGTGAGGCACCGTGCCCGAAGCATTGCGAGTGAAGCGAGGGGATGCGGTGCACTTCAAACTGTGTTCATGTCGACATTCGGGTCCAAAACAGTAAAAAAAAAACATGGCAACCTTTTTACTGTCAACCTAGACTCTGTCGACCTAATGCTGGTGTCAACCTATTGACCTGTTGACCTACACCCATGTCAACCTTTCCCCGTGTCGACCTTGACCCAGGTTGACCTTTCCCCATGTCGATCTAACGGTGTCGACCTAACGCTTGTCGACCAACATGCTGTAGACCAAACGATCCCAACCGCACACACCTACCCCCATTAGTAATGCCACACATGCCCCTCACATTTCCACACACCAGCTCCCCCTTAGTTATTAAACACACTTGCCCCTATTAGTAATGCCGCACACCTGCCCCTCTTTAGATATTCCATTCGCCTGCTACACACAGGCTGAGTGTTGGCTACACAGGACTACGCCGTGCGCACACACAGCCGCCATCAGACACACATACAGCAATGCCGAGCGGCTGACCAGCCAGGATCTGTTCGTGGGGCGAATGTGGCCCACGGGCCGCTTGTTGCCCACCCCTGATGTAGCGGGTTTCTTCCCATATAACTCGCAGTGCTTTACATTGGCAGGTTAAAAACCACATGACAATGTACAAAAGGACCATATGTCATATAGGGCCCAATTCAGACTTGTACGGAGGGCTGCAAATTGCATCCTACCAAATATTGGTAAGCCCTGCATGTACATAGTATGATGTGCGAGGTCCCCTATGGTACTGTCCGTGCAAAGACTACCCTTCGCTGGACGTATGTTAGGTGACTGACAGGCAGGGAGTGTTCCCCCGGTGTTTCATGGGAGTGCCCATAAATATTGTGGGCATGCCCATAGCAACAATGAGCGGGCCAACGCAAACCAGGTGTTCCCCTGCCGAAATTGCATGGATACATTGACTCCTGGTTCATGGGGCGGCTACGAGCGGAGGCCACAGTAGGAGAAATCCTTCGATGGAAAGTAACCATTCCCAACCCTGGGCATTTCTCTGGGAACGCAGGCAGGTCAATGCCTGCCGGGGGTGGATGGTAGACTTCACATGACATCAGCGCCCTCCCCCTCTTTGTCAGACTCCGACGGAAATAAAAGTCGGTTTACAATGACTCTTATTTACAAATGGGAGAGAAGTCATTGGATGGTCCATCCAATGACTTCTCTCCCCTTCGCCTGCATTCAAGGGAATGTGACCGCATACATCCCCTGGCATGTTGCCAAGGGGAAGCGGAGGGGGGGGGGGCTTTTGGCCGGGCGGCGTCAAGCCACTCTCTAAGCAGCGAACAACCACTGCTTAGCACGCGGTACTGAATCAGGGACCAAGAGTGATAGATTCTACATCACATCCAGCAACAACAAATCCACATATTTTGTTTGACATCTGAACTACAGTAGGTTGAAGAGTCTCTCCATAGCAACCACCAATCTAAGTAATGTCAGATACATACAATGGTGCACCCATATGGCAGATTACCCTGTGTCCGCTTTTATAGTACTTCCTTTATGTGTTAACAAGTTCATAGAATTGTTTTCTCAATGTTTGTTTTGGCCAGTCAGAGGGAAAATAATGTGGCTGTTAATTGTGATTTGCGCATTGTTAGAGGTTGGATCGGGGTATGGTTGAGGGGATACATTCACCTTATGAGGAATCTAGGACTGGAATACTTGTGTTCTCCTTGGTTATATCCAGCGCTCCATTACCGTAGTAAACAGCCAGTAGTCACCTGCTTATAATGTATTCAGCATGAGTGATTCGCAAACAAGCAAAGGTTATGCTGCAGATATTTATCCTTACACCACTTAGGAAACCAAGTACAAGCAATCTGGATTGTTGGAGAAACATCTCTTTATCTCCATCTGTATCCTGCTTTGTTAATAGTTTATAATCCTTTTCAGGGATTTCATGTTTGGCTCATTACAGCGTTCTACACTTGAGAACCATCTATAATCTGGTATTTATGTTGTTTAAGGATCTTATGAAGTAGCTTATCTAACATATTGATAACATTTTATATCCGCTGTCTTTCAAACTCTAAAAACAAAGTTTATTTTATAAAAAATTTAATTTGGCATGGAGTTTTCAATTTACACTAATCGCAGATTATCACTAACCCTAATCTAACCGCAGTCTGACCCCAACACTAGCCGCAGCCTAACCCTAACATCAATCACAGCCTGACCCAAGCCTTAAGTGCAGCCTAACCCTAACCCAATCTTAACTGCAGCCAAACTCAAATCTAAACATCGCCTGACACTAACTCTTATCTAACCCTAACTACAGCCTAACCCTAAGCATTGCTGAAAACTAACCCCAAGCCTAACACTAACTGCAACCTGACCTTAACACTAGAAAGCAGCCTAATATAAATCTAACCACAGATTAACCCCTACCCTAACCCTAACAGCTGCCTGACACAATCCTAACAGCAGCTAACCTAACCCTAACCACAACCTGACACTAATCCCAACTACAGCCTGATCCCAACTCTAGCTGCAGCCTATTCCTAACCAAACCACTGCCTAACCCCAGGCAGTGGTTTGTGAATGTTCAAATATTCTCTGTACAGCATTGCGGAATATGTGTGCGCTATATAAGAAACTTAATTAATAATAAATAAATGTGCACCATATACATCGCGCAGGCGCGTAGCTGCATAGCAACAGAAAATGTATATGGATCATAAACGCAAAGCTGCCGGAGGTTGACTGACAGGAAGCCGGCATTTGGGGGTGGTAACCTGCCGCATTCTGAGAGTGTCAGAAAAAAAACACAGGCGTCTCCAAGCATTTTAAGGGAGAGTCTGTGATGTCAGCCTGTATCTATCGCAGAGCTACTCAGATAAGCAGAGACTGCAAAAACCCATCAGGAATTCAGGTTCAGGAATTGCATATGGATTAGTGAGTAGTTAGCAATTAGCAATCCATTCACAATCAATTCGCAAATTTAAACAGGGTGGGTTCTCTTTCTGTCTGGGCAGCGGCTATAAACTCGCAGTCATCTGCAACTGTGCAGATTAGTGATCAGGCCTGAATTAGACCCTATAAATGCCTCTTAGCCACAACCCTAAAGCCACAAACCTAACCACAGCCTGACCCTAACCCTAATTTAACCATAACCATAGCCTTACCGCAACCCTAACTGCTGCCTAACCATAACCTAACTAAATGCAGAATGACCCTAATCCTAACCGCAGCCCAATCATAATCCAACCCTAACCGCACCCTGACCCAAACCATAGCTTCTGCCTGACCCTTACCCTACTCTAACACAAACCGCAGTCTGACATACAAAAGGCTTGTACTGTAGGTATAATGATGATATTAAGGTACATCCAAATTCCAGGTGCTAGTGACACAATGAAAAAATAAAGGGAAAAATGTCTCACTGATGATATAAAGATTTTTCACACTTTCTTAGATTTATGGCACTGCACTCCTTACCTTATTCATACTGCAGGAAGGTGAAGTAAAACATATAAAGGTTTATTTTGGGTATTTTCCAAGGTTTTAGCCTTCCCTCTCCTCCAAATGGATATCCACACTCATTGGACTCAGAGTGGGAAAGAAGTAAAACACAATTTGTGTAGAAAAAAGCTTAGTTGAGCAACTTTATACACCCTCTATATGTGCTCTATGTATATAGTTGCTGACATCGTACCCAAACTTACACTTTATCTCCCCATATAAAGGTTTCTTTATATTCAATAAACCTCAAAACAAACAAACAAACAAACAAACAAACGCCCAACAGACCTTTTTCAGCTTAGTGTAAACAATTTTATAGGTGAACCCCACTCACAGGTGAAACAGGAATTAACTAGTCACATAACTGTTTATTTCACACTTTTTCTAAGGTGTATAATGTTGTACTTCGTACCCTACTCACCCTGCAGGATGGTGATGTGAAGCATATAAAAGTTTCTTTAACATTTTCATTCTGGGTATTAGACTTTCCATATTTCTCCAAAAACAGATATACACAGGATTCATAGATATTTCCAGAAAAAAATGTATTGCAAAAAACCCTAAGCAAAAGGGTTGAAGATCAGTATTTACATTAGAAAGTCCAACAAAAAGATACAATTGATTAAAAATCAACAAATAAAAAAAAATCATACCTCTGGATTAAAAATTGGCTGTACATATTGGTAACGCTTCTTTCTGGGCTGCATTAGATTGTGCCAGTCACTAGGATCCCATTACATTTTTATCTATGTAATATTTAAGGTGACTGATGGCGATCTGTAGTCCATAGGCAGTCCCAATTATATATTAAATACTGTTTGTTAATCAGGAAAGTATGGGCAGGGGCGGAATGGGATGGATTATCCTCCCGTGAAATTTCTCAGCCCTCAATTAGGCGTGGTCTGTTGGAGATGATAGAAGTGGATCCCTCCTCATAGTGGGGGTTATTTTAGTTCACTCTTTCTGACAAAATCGTTCTTAGATGAACAAAACCATGTGCACTGCAGGTGGGGTAGATGTTACTTGTGCAGAGAGAGTTAGATTTGGGTGGGGTTTTACTTCAAAGTAAGATCTATATTGCCATGTAAAAATAAAGCAGTCCGTATTTACCCTGCACAGAAACAAAATAACTCACCCAAATCTAATTCTCTCTGCACATGTTACATTTGCCCCACCTGCAGTGCACATGGTTTTGTCCATCTAAGAAGGAATTGGCCTCTAAGTGTGAACTAGAATAAGGGCCAGTATGTGAATCTGAGTTGGAAGCAGTTGCAGACGTCTTTGTGTATTTTACTGCAGTTGTGTTTGCAACTTTATGCAAATAGCATTAGAAATAAAAATTTGTACAAAAGAGAGACAGAGCCCTTTATGTGTGTGCGTTTGTGTGTGTATGTGTGTGTGTGTGTGTGTAGCATACTTAGCTATTTATGTATTTCACCCTTATATTGATTATTGCAGACATGTCTTGTGCCCATTGCATTACCTACTCACCAATTTGATATGTAGAAATGTATTTGGTGCCAACTTTGATATGCAAACTTTGCATTGGCAGAGCCGTACCTGTAACCCAGAGTAATACGCAGAGCCACAGAGGCATCACCAGGTGTGGTGACTCCTGTGGGACTTTACATTACTCATTGTGCGGTGAAGGCATGCTGTCCAAAAAGGAGGTGTGGCCTAATATAAAGGGGCGAGACCAGGGGCGTAGCTAAAGGTTCATGGGCCCTGGTGCGAACGGTCAGCTTGGGGCCCCCCTACATACAACAAAATTAAAATCTCGCCGCACAGTGATGCCAATTACACAATAAGCCACACACCGTGATGCCCATTACACCGCACACCATGATGCCCATTACGCTGCACACCGTTATGTCAATTACACAATACGCTGCACACCGTGATGCCCATTACACCACACACCGTGATGCCAATTACACAATACGCTGCACACCGTGATGCCCATTACACCGCACACCATGATGCCTATTACGCCGCACACCGTGATGCCCATTACACTGCACACTGTGATGGTAATTATTTAATACACAATATTCCCCATACCATTACACCGCACACCATGATGCCCATTATGCCACACACCCTGATGCCAATTACACAATACTCCGCACACCGTGATGCCCATTACACTGCACACCATGATGCCCATTACACCCCACAGTGTGATGGTAATTATTTAATACACAATACTCCCCATGCCATAATGCTGCCCATTACACCCCACACCATGATGCCCATTACACTCACCTATGCCCCCATAGTGCCAGACATTGATATTGTGTGCCCCGGCCCCACAGTGCCAGATATGCCCCCAAAGTGCCAGACATATACCGACACCATGATGCCCATTACACTCACATATGCCCCCATAGTGCCAGACATTGATACTGTATGCCCCCGCCCCACAGTGCCAGATATGATATGCCCCCACACAGTGCCAGACATATACCCGACACCATGATGCCCATTGGGCCATTACACTCACATATGCCCCATAGTGGCAGACAGACACTAATATCATACTGTATGCCCCCACAGTGCAGAAGCCTCACCTGCTGCAGTGACCACTGCTTCCCTTAGTCCTCCTTTACTGATCCCTTCTATCCAGCATCATATACTGGCCAAAACTTCCACCAGTACTCTTCTACTGACCCCTGCTTTCCCTAATCTACCTCTACTGACCACTGCTTACCTTAGTACTGCTCTACTGACTCCATCTATTCTGCATCATCCAGCGCCCCCCCTCCCCTTCGAGTGACGTCACAGGCTGCCTGCGCGCCCAAACAAGGTGGTACCTCCCTCCGTCCCCTGGGGTGGCCAATCCCCACAATCGGTCGCCAGCCGCCCAGCCTCCCTTAGCAATGCGCCCGGGCTGCACCGCACCGCACACACAGCAGGGGGAGAGGGGGGCGGGTCGGCATAGTATGATGCGCAGTGCGCATCATGCTATGCCGACCCGCCCCCCTCTCACCCTGTGTATGCGGTGCGGCCCGGGTGCTCAACTGACATCATGCTGAGTGAGTGTGTTGCATGCTGGGACTTGTAGTCCCGCCCCCCCCCCTCCCGGTCTGTGCGCCGCCGCAGTCGCACACAGCCTGCTGCCCTGGCCTGGCTGTCACTGAGAGTGACTGACAGCCAGGGCCGGGACAGAGAACACCGGCCAACTCAGAGCTCTGGGTGTCACCCCAGAGACTGGTGACTCCCGGTGCGGCCCGCACCCCCCGCACCTGGCTAGTGATGCCACTGGTCTTGTGGTCCGCGGCCCATCCAGAGGGGGACCTGCTGCCATCGGCCCCCCTGGCTCAGGGGCCCGGTTGCAGGTGCGACCGCTGCGACCCCTGTAGCTACGCCACTGGGCGAGACCTTGTGGCAATCCCTGTTACATTGCTCCAGAGGCACATCCACCATGCTCGGAGATGCTGGCTGTGCCTGAAGACTGGGTGGTCTGTAGTGCTGACTTTTCCTCTGACAGGAGCAGAGTGCTGCAGGAGAATATCATATTGCGGCACCCAGCTCCTGTCACTGCAGAAGAACCGGTACCCCCCGCACCCACCTTGTGACGCCACTGCAGAGCCCTACCCATAGCCCACGGTAATATGCAGAGCCATACCTGTATGTCAGTGTCCTCTTTCGTTTATAACAGTCACCATTGGAGAGTGATTGGAGTAGCAGCTGGATGCAGAAGGTCATATAAGATAACAGGTAGGGCTAAATCCCTGTGTTCCACCTATGAGTGATAGCAGGCATCTCTATCACTCATAGGTGGCCATCTTTCACATCAGGAAAATGCCCCGCTGGCACAAATGCCAACTTGTCCTTGGAAGTATTATACATGCAGTATCCCTCCCCAAGGGGATTGTACTATAATGTGTGCAGCGCAGTGTAATTATCCTGGAAGGAATCGCACACCTCTGAGCAGGAAGCCTTTGCTATCCTATGATTAATTGTCTTTATATTCCGTTTATTTACAGTGTACAAGGTTAATTGGCTCGGAACATCTGCAGAAGCCGCGCTTACATTGTGCACATAACACATAACTATGAGAAAGGATGTGAGGGATCTGGGAATGTCTGAGGGTTGTGGAGAATGCTAGCTGAGAATATATACTCACCTGTTATTTCAGGCACTCCATATAGATCCTGGAATTCATCACAAAGTCGCCTCCTGGAATCCATACATGATCTTATCTGGCACCACACATACAGTAGGTCCTGATTCAGAATGAGCTGCAGCCTGACTGATTATTGAACGACTTCGCATTCGCAGGGTCCCGCTATGAACGAAGCCAGTGATGGCTAGCCCTTCGCAAGTTGATTGACAGGCAACGGGCATTTGGGGGCAGAATGCCAGCATTTTGTGGGAGTGACCTGGAAAAAGCAGGTGTTGCCCCGCCATTAAGAGTTATGGCCACTGACGATGAGATGTTGAGTGATTGCAAATGGATTTCCCTATTGTGTGCATGGCTTCCAACCCATTCGCAGTCGTGCACAGGGGTGGGGACTCTGGCAGGGCAGCGTTTACCTGATCGCTGGGCTTTGAACAATTGCAGCACAGCAATCAGGTGTGAATCAGGCCTGTAGGACCTTACTCAGGTAAACAGCTACAAAACAGCTACAGGTTCAAAGAGCCACGTTTTGGGTAAGATGGCCGCTGTGCTTGCCACGGGTTACTATTCCTAATCATAGTCTCCGATATCTGCTGCATGCTGCAGTACCTCTATTTCCAACCACAAAAGCAGCCCACTTAAGTTATTATAATTTTTTTGTTTTTATGAAAATGTTAATTAGTTTTTCGTTCAAAGCAAATATTACACCTAATTACACTGCTATCCTATTAAATTATTCTAAAGGGTGTAAATACTGTGCTATTCATCTTCTATTCAATCTCGATTCGATCAGGATCAAATCGCATGGTGCCAGTTACACGTTTGATCTAGACCAGGGGTGGCCAAACCTGTTCTCAAGATCTACCAACAGTTCATGTTTTTCAGGCAACCTGTGGATCTATAGTAGGAATGAATGCAGCAGGCTTGAAAATGTGACAGTTAGTAATGACTACCGCTGTGCACCAGCTATGTGATTTGGAAAATGTGGACCGTTGGTAGATCTCGAGGACCGATTTGGCCATCCCTGATTTAGACTATATAGTACAGTCTATTTTTCTATTTGATTTCAATGCCGCGGGGCCATTCTTCGGGATCAAATGTGTCTGGAAACTGTTCGATTTCAATTAGATTTTGCCTATACAAGCAAACTCAAATAGAAAGTAAGACAAAATCCAACCGTGTGTACAGGGCTTTACTGTTGGTAAATTTACCATCAAGTCATACTTGCTTACCTTTAAGGTTGCCTCTCCAGGAGAAGCCTGGAAAGGACAACCAAACCAGCAATTTGGGGGGACAGGGCCAAGGCTGACTCAAAGCCCCATCGGGGGAGGGGGGGGGGGTTAGTTTGGGTGTGCATGGATTTGGAAGGCATGCGGGAGGCTTGCCCACCTTCCAAAGGGGCCGGGAGTGGGAGACTCAAGTATCTGAGAAGTATACATTTACGAGAATTAGTTATAGGATTAATCAACAAGGCTCTCAGACAAACTGGAAAATACACATAGCGCAAAAGGAGAAACTTCACGAAAAGACGGAAAACTGTCACATTGCAAAATGAAGGTTTGCACCGGGACTTTGAAATGGTTTAGTCACTGCGTGAACCTGCATTTTGGATGTTTACATCACCACAACGAACCAGCATTATTGCCGGTTCACTGATGTCATCCAGGGGCGCAGCGGGGAGTTGTTGCGTCATTGGGGGTGGGGGAGGAGGCAGCGCTTAGAGCTGGCGCTGCTCCAAGTTCTGCCTCCTCCATAGCGTGAACAGGAAACGGTTCGCTCGACCTGTTTAAACCGTTCACACCGACGAGCAACACAGCAACGAACTGGTAAGAACTCTGCTTTCTTACCGGTTCTTATTGCCGTGTTGCTACCCGTTTTCGGGGCACAGTAACCCCTTTCACATCGCACTAATTACCGGGTCAAACCAGCTTGTACCGGGTAATTAGTTGTGATGTAAAAGGGGTATAAAAAAAGGTATACTGTATAGCAGCTGCGGAAACCCTTCTCTTTTTTTTTTTTTTATTAAACTTGTCATCTTGTTGCCTGTATAATAATTCTGTAAGTATTACAGAATCGTTTTTCTGTCTTAGAAGACCTCAGTATCCATACTGACAGCTCTTTGGGGAGTGACTTTAGGCTTACTCCCCTCAATGAGGCAGTAGCTGGGCAGGAAAATGTAGTCTCCAGGGCGACCTTTCTTGCAGAAACCAGCAGACATTCACACACTGTAACAAAGGAAGCAGAACATGCATTGTCATTTTACTGCTGTTTATGGCTTCATATTAGCTCTGAGTTATGATATTCAGGACATGCTGATTATATGTCTGCTTAGTTACCAGTCTCCATTACGTTATTATATATACAGGAACAAAACTGATAATCCAGCACCCTGGGTTCCAGCACTTTTCCGGATTACCCGAATTGTCAGTAGTATGCCCCAGAGTGCTGGTGAGACTTGCACCTGGTTCTCCCCACCCCCACAGTGAGACCCTCCTCACCTGCCAGAGTCTATCTCCTTAATGCAGCATGCCATCCATCTGTCATTCTGTCCCTTGCGTTCCCCTACAGCATGGCACCCCCGCCCACAGGGCAGCTCCCTCCCCCTCCTGCTGCTCCTCTATACCCTCCCCTAAACTCAGTGGCTTCTGTCAGGTTTGAAATGACAGCAACCTGACGCATACTGAATTTATCCACTGGTCTTTCTTTACATTTGGAACCTTTGAGTGTTTGAATTTTATTTACATTGCGCACCTCCTAATGTCTTCTGCCGAAGTTCAATTCTAAAGGGGTGCACACACGGGCTGGAGGCTGGGGCGATTTTGACTAAGCAATGTCACTGCCGGAGATAAGCTGGAGGCGATCCCCAGCAGCAGCCCGCGTGTACAGCCGAATAGCGTCTAGTCAAAATATTCTTGCCCGCAGAATTTATCACCCGCTGTGTACACACACGGGCGATTCAGGCAAACGCTTAGAAGAATCGCCCCTTGTGTAAATGGCTTAAGAATTGATAGTAGGACTGCATGGACCAAAAGGGGATACGTTCACTGGATAGACAAGCATTGGGTCGACAAACATTAGGTCAACACCACTTGGTCGACATGCATGAAGGTCGACATGAGTGAAGGTCACAGGACTCTTGTTTCAGTGAACTCATTAATAAGCACTATAAATGTTAAGATGCCCATACACGGTACACTAATTGTATGCAATTTGGACTAGATCGCATACATTTTGCAGTGCAATGAGATGCAATCTAGTACAAGAAGTACGTGCAGCACAAACTTTTTGAGCTGTTTGATGAGATGTGTGCGGGAGCGCGCATCACATTGCACACAGCAATTGTACCGTGTATGGGCCCCTTTAGCGGTCCTCTAGCTAAATTAAAATGAGCCTTTCACGTCCTCCACCAGATGCCACCCAAACTCGGCTCTCATTGATCCCTGCATGCACCGCTCCTTACACTGCTGGACTCCGTGACACCTTGGCACTTTGCTCATGTTCTTATGTAACCTTTTGGACAGGTTGTAAAGATGTCAATTTGCACAATACCAGCAGGACTAATGAGAACAGCAATGTTGACACAAGCATTGCCATGGAGATGTTGCGTAGCCAGAAAAGAAATACATAGACAGTAATTTTCCTGCCTGCTCTATTTTTGATTAATGTTACATGACCCTCAGAACATTAATTTCCTTTGAAAAGAAAGTGCACATTGTGTCTGGTGCGTGCAACACGAAAAATGAGAAGAATATCGGATCGGACCTGGTCTTCTGTAGAGGTGAAGATATATAAAGAGAATGAAATATGCAATACTCATTTTTCTTTTCACTAATGCTGGGCATACACTGTCAGATATAATGCCTGTCAGGCTGACCGACATTGTATCTACCAGCCTGTAACCCATCCGATATCCGCGTTCCTACCCTGGCGGTTAAGGTTGCGGGTAGGGAGGGTTATTGGGTGTACACAGGGTGTGATTGCCTCGCTATTCGGTCTCAATTTGATCCTGATAGAATCGTGGCAAGGCAAACGCATTAGATTTGGACTGCTGTATATAGTACAGATCTGTAGTATATAGTCTTGCCCACACAGTCTATTTTTCTATTCGATATCCATGCAACGGACCGCAAATTCGGGTTCGAATCGAAATTGAATGCATTTGATTTACGTTCAATTTCGTCTCAATTTCAATTCTATTTTGCCTATATAAGATTCTGAATGCAGGTATCTTCACCGCTCTTCACCCCGTAAAGGAACAGGGAAAATGCCAGTCAGTTGGCAAAGGTAGTGATTTAACTTCCAGATGTGGCCAAAGCAATGATCAGATTAGTTGGGCATGTTGGAATATTTCTCATGCGTTACTGTCCAGTCATCACTGATCATTCGTGGCCATTCATTATGCGAGCACTGATCTGCCCATAATTGCATAGTGTATGACCAGCATAAATTTTACTGATTTTGTTTTTCGAGTGACCAAGTATAGAATTCTGTATAGAATTTCAGTGTCCAGAAAATTTTACGTGCCAGGGTTTTGAGGCACGGAGCTCTGGTTTTGTGGCCTAAGAACTGTCAGGGACAAGAGGCCGGTCACGGTGCATATACAGCTCTTAAAAGGGTCTATAAGATCCTCATAATGGCTCTTATTCAGATCTGATTGCAGTACAATTTGTTCTCAAAATGGGCAGATGTAACAGATTGGAGAGTTAGATTTGTGTGAGTTATTTTGTGCAAGTAGACCTGGATTATCACCTTGGGACAAGTGTTTATGGAGCAAGATGATTGCAAGGGGGATTAGCGGACAGTGAAGACATTACTGTACAATCCCTTCCAAATAGTAATGTAATAAGATATTCCACTTACAGTACATAAAACCACATGAAATTAAAGCTGTTCTCCTCTCATTGGCCCTTATTCTAGTTGATTCGGTCGGATGCGTATTTTCGGACAGGAACCGAGTGTTCTTAGCCCCGCCTTCCGTACCGATCGTTCACACCGTCTGAATGCGGTAAGATGCCGACCGAACGGACCGCGAGTGGATTTTTCACGTGAACACCTCCTCCATCTGTGGGAACCTCCCCCATCATTCGATGGTCGCCGACCATCGAATGCTGGATCGAGTGGTCAAGCAGTACCGAGTGCTCCAGACCACTCAGGCATTTCTCCGTGCAAAAGCAGGGATATGGGCGGGCAGCTGGCATCTGGCTATGTCATATGTCCGCCCCCCACACGTGCGTCACGGACGGATTACCATACGTACGCCCAGCGTTTTCATGGGAACGCCCATGAAACTCGGGGCGTATGCATATGGTAATGAGCCCAAACAGCCCTTCACGCCTCTCTCCACCCCCTGTTTGGAGTGTTCCAACCGATTGTTTTCTGTACAGAATTCACGCCGTATTCGGACGTGCGTGGCGTTCGCAGATACGCTTCTGCACATGCACAAATACCAACCATCGGCCGTCCGTCCTCATTCTGAGCCATCGGACTCAACCAGAATAAGGGCCCATAGAGTGAACATCCATAGTCCAGAAACCACAAGATACTGTATAACCAGAGTGCGGAGGCTTGGTAATACCAGATCTGCAGTGTCCAGAAATCACAGCCCTCCCAGTGGGTAACCTTCTCTTCCAGGAGCCCAGTGGCTAGATCCTCTTCACTACACGTAACCTCTGATATCATATTAACTCAGCAGGTCATGTGACAGCTCATGTCACGCACAGTCCCAGGTCTTACTACTAAGTTCTTATTAAAGTAAGAAGCTTTTGTGCTGTGGGGATGTGTAGTATTAATCTTTTGGATCGATACAGGATCGGAATTTCTGGGTATGATACGAACAATAATATTAATCGTCTCCATCTTTAATGACAGTTTTTCCTACAGAAAGATTGCCCACTCCACTTCTGTACTGTACTGTAGGGGGAATACAGTCGACAGGGCTTAGGTCGACAAACGAAATAGGTCAGAAGGTCTACACAAGTATTAGGTCAACAGTCAAAAGGTCGACATGAGTATTTAATTTCCCTTTTCGGGCCGACTTGTGCCGACAGGCGGTATTTCATACCCTACCAACCACTCGGGCGTGGTGGGAGAATAGAATAGTGTGCCGAGCGCAGCTGATGTGGTGTCCATGTCGACTTACATTGAAATTCGGGACAAAAAATGTGAAAAACTCTTGTCCACCAGTTGACTGTCGACCTTCCAATTGTCGACATAATGCTTGTGTTGACCTTCTGACCCTGACCATGTCGACCTTTAGTGGTCTACTTAATGTTTGCCAACCTTTATAGTGTTGACCCTATGACCCACAGGGCCGGTGCAAGGCACCGGAGCGCCCCAGGCGAGTCGGGGTGGGGGCGCCCCGGTGCCGGGGGGAGGGAGGGGGGGGGTGGTGGTACCTGTGTAAAAAAATTGCTGCCCCGGCATCCCTGCAGTGCTGGGGCGGTCAGAGGTGTCCGTGCCATAGGGTACCTGAGGCGCCGTCATGTGTATAAAGCTGGCTGCGGGGTCCCTGTAGTGAATAGCAAATAACTAGCGCTTCCCACGCCGCCGCGTGCATAGCGCTAGTTATTTGCTATTCACTACAGGGACCCCGCCGGCCGCAGCCAGCTTTATACACGGACACCCCTGACCACCCCAGCACTGCAGGGACGCCGGGGCAGCAATTTTTTTACACAGTTCGCTGGGGGTGAGGGGCGAACTGCCGCCCTCCAGGTGCCGGCGCCCAAGGCAAATGCCTAGAGCTGCCTAGTGGTGGCGCCGGCCCTGATGACCCAACAACTTGCTGTGGAGTGAGAAGTGGGGGCAGACAGGCATTACAGGGAGCAGGTGGGTGAATGTAAGGTACACACGTGGGCATGTCGGAAATAACATGCTATATAGAAAGGAAAAGCCAGGCGGCAGGCAGGTGTGTCAGAGCTCAGATAGATGGGAAGTATGGGGTGCATATTTGGCCATGTGGGGAATAACATGCAGGGATATATTAGGGAGAAAATATGGGGGAGGGGGTTGGGAAGAAGTAGATAGAAAAGCTTGGGGTAGGATGGGAATGTGATTACTACAGTGGCCTGATATCTGTCCAATTTAAGAGCCATCCCTCTTCTGTGGCAAAGGTCACATCCCCATCATGGCATCTGAAAATAATAGGAGGTCAACCTACATATCATCTATATGTATGTCTAGTGTCCATTTGTGTGTCTCCCAAACACCGCAGCGAGTGAAACAACATCTCATCTCTCACACATGCACAAACACAGAGGCAATCGCAAGGTAGCAGACTAGCTTTCGAAGCACTTGCTTCGAGTGGGCTTACTAGTGCTTATATAACTATTTTAAGTAGGAAAAACTAGGCTAAAACCGAGCATTAATTTGCATTTTAGGAGTCTCTGGGAAATTCCAGGAGTATGGGCAATTATGTAGCAACTTAAGTCTGTTTTGAGTGATGTACCTAATATGTATGTCATGTGTGATCATGTGCCCCCTGCTCCATTGCTGTCTCTCCTGTCAGGGAATCAACAATGGGCTAATGAATAAGCAGCGACACCTGAATTACTACCGTAGTCATAGTGACAGCAGCAAATCTCTGTCTCTGCACAGAAACTCCTTGATGGCCTTCCAACAGGCTAAATTGAGTTTTAGTGGGGAATCTGAAGACTCAGGGGTTGTAGATTATAATCTGGGTTAGCAGGAGATTACAAATTGAAACAGGAATATCCAACGGGATGCACTGGGGTAGTCAACTGAGTAACTGACACTCTTTTTTGTAACCGTCTATTAGGACCTTTGTACAAAGATAATAATTAATAATTAATTAATTAATTAATAATATGAGCTTTTGTATTTTAAAACCCTCATAGACTATGGATTGCACCTGCGCTCAGTAGCGCAGTTTCTGGTGGTGGGGGAACTCATCCTGTGCATGACAGGTCCTGCAATCACATAGCAAAACTGCAAACACCTCTGCCTGATTGACAGGTAGAGGTGGTTACGGTGAAGGACGGAGCAGGCGGCCTACAGTATGTTTCCGGAAGTGGCTAGGCCAAGGACTGCGACAGATAGCCTGAGTAAGGTTACACTGTTGGTCCCGATGTTTTAAAATACAATTGCGTCATTGTTCAATGCAATCGCAAATGCAGGCAGGGGGTGGTATGCACCTTCTCTTGCATTTGCATTGCTTAAGGATCACATATACAGTACTAAACTTCTGTAGATGAGACATGATCTCTCATCTTCAAAGTTGTAGATGACTGTGTGTAGATAGTAGCCACCAAGACAGAAAGAAAACGTGCCCCGTGCAAATCAGCAAGTGAATCGCGAAAATATAGATAGTCGCTATCCAGTCACAAATCCATATGCAATTCACGAACCATTGAATGAGTTCACCGGGTTTTTGTTCGAACCAGCCAGCTTTATGTTAACCTTACACTTATGCGATCGGCCTCGATGCAACATTGAAGTCCATCAAATCCGATCACATCTTAAGGTGCAAAACTTGCCCCCTTTCAGCACCCGATGTTGCATGCCATCTTGTGACGGCACATCGGGTGCTGGAAGAGGGCGGGCAAAGGGCAGCTAGAAGAAGTGCTAGGGGGTCAGCGGTGGCAGCAGGATTGTTTAAAACACTGGCCAGCCTTCTGATTGGCTGAGCTCTCTCTACCTTGTAATCAGAGGGCTGCCCAGTGTTTTAAACAATTGCAATTACAATCCAAACACTGTGGCCCTTATTCAGATCTGATCGCAGTACAACTTTGTTTGCAAAATGGACAAAACCATGTGCACTGCAGGTGGGGCAGATGTAACATGAGCAGAGAGAGTTAGATTTGTGTGAGTTATTTTGTTCCTGTGCAGGGTAAATACTGGCTGCATTATTTTTACACTGCAATTTAGATTTCAGTTTCGACACACCCCATCCAAATGTAACTCTCTCTGCACATGTTACATCTGCCCCACCTGCAGTGCACATGGTTTTGCCCATTTTGACAACAAATTTGTACTGCGATCAGATCTAAGCTTATAGATTGTTTTTTATTTCTCTGCTGGATAAACGTTTATGCTTATAACCAAACACGTCTGTAGGAACACATTTTAGAGGAGTCATTTATGTGCAGCTAAAAGCGAAACACCATTTCTTTGTGAATCAGGTTGTAGTGATAACAAGATTTAATCATAAATGTATTACTCAGAAATTGCACATTGGAATGAAATTTGTTAATTTTATCACATTACAAATAAACTAATTTACTGACATCCTGTACACCGGATTTTCCACATTTTTTCTGAAAGATTTTTTTTCCATGTTGACTCCAGTGCTGTTGCTTAGCAACCTTTAACAGTTTCTTTTGAATTACAGATAGCATGAATAATCAGAATTACACTTCTAGCATAAAAAGTACCCGGTCATTTTATAATGTGTTACATTTCTTAACGGCTCAACTTGATTCTAAAGTTCGTGACAGACCGGAAAGGTATGTGATGGTCATTCCTGCAAGAACTGCTGTGCAGTGCAACTCTGTAATATTTTCATCATTTGTTTCATTATCGTGGATATATGTTTAAATAAGTGTGTGTGTTTCTATGACGATAAGTTATTAATTAATACACTAAATAATCTTAGATCATTTCATCCTGGTTACAAATCTGGTGGAATTGAAAGGGCATTCCATCCTAAGGAGATCCTTTTGTGTACAGCTCTTTTGTATCTTCGACTTTTTCTATGGGCTTAATGAATCTGTAGAAAAGGACAGAGAGCACTTATAGTGCAGATCATCTTGTTCTTAGCAATAGCTTGAAGCCAGGAAATGAGTAACAAGTAAAAACGTACTTGTCAAATACTGTCCGAGCAGTTCGGCTCAGTTACTGAGGAATACAGCCGCAGAGACTGCTGGCTTAGAATGCCCCCAGTTAAGTCCCAACGCATTTCATCACAGGGACGTTGTAAGAAGGGATGGCTTGGAGTTAGACACACCCTGAGGTGTAGCATGGGGCCACAGTGTACACTTCTTCCATTTTGGTAGGCAAGATAGTAGTCGTAGTGGACTGAAATGTCTATAGGGTGAAAGCATAACTCAGTTCTAGGCCTGCTGCAGTATGGTGAGAACATCTGCTGATTTTGTTCTGTTGGTCTGTAGCCTTTGTAAAATACATGTCATGTATCCCTCCTGCTCACCAGCTTGTCTCACACATGCCTCTGTTCCTGCAACATTGAGTAAAATGTGCACTTCTGCTGACTAGCTTTTGTCAAACATACACTAGCGTTCCTCATTCCTGCCCACCAGAATTTCTCACACATGGCACTGTGGCCTGTGCCTTCCAGCCTTTGTCATCCATGTTTCCCACACAAATTCCCCACTTCACACACCAACGTGCCTCCCTGCACACCAACATGCCTCCCTGCACAGTCCACCAACATGCCTCCCTGCACACCAACATGCCTCCCTGCACAGTCCACCAACATGCCTCCCTGCACACCAACATGCCTCCCTGCACAGTCCACCAACATGCCTCCCTGCACACCAACATGCCTCCCTGCACAGTCCACCAACATGCCTCCCTGCACAGTCCACCAACATGCCTCCCTGCACACCAACATGCCTCCCTGCACACCAACATGCCTCCCTGCACACCAACATGCCTCCCTGCACACCAACATGCCTCCCTGCACACCAACATGCCTCCCTGCACAGTCCACCAACATGCCTCCCTGCACCAACATAACTCCCTACACATATATCTCCCTGCACATCAACATGTCCCCTTCACCAATATACTCCACTGCAATGATTCATCCCAAAGTCCATCAAACGAGCAGAACTAATGTGATCCTGAGACACGTTATGTTACGGTTTGCTATTCCACCATCAGTATCAGGAAGCTTAGCATGCACACACCACACAAATACTACTTTTTCAGGCTTATTCATGTGTTTTTCCAAACATGTGCAGTATACAATTACAATGTACCATAATATTAATTGTGTACATTACAGGATAAAGTAAATCAAATATACAGTACTCTGACACAAAGAGGTAACTACCATAGGTGCAAGCCTGATGTGTGCGTAGCTACTACTGGTGCAAGACGGATGCTTTCATAACTACCATAGGTGAAACTGGTGGCATTTATAACTACCATGGGGCAAGCCAGATAGGAGCACAACTACCATAGGTGTAAGGGGTGGATCCGTACTTGGGCCTGTAGCTGAGGGAGGCCCCATGTTCCCTGTTAAAATTCCATGTGTTATTTTTGGGGGCTATTGGGTGGTGCAGTACATTAGGAACTTCACAAACAGTAGCTACAGTATGTGGTCCACAAATAATTAGTTAAGGTACAGTATGACATAAAATGGCTGGACTGAGCAGCATAGTGAACAATCAAATTTGTAAAAGGAAGTGTAAAACAGACAAAATTATTATACTAGAATAACATTAAACAAGTATGTACAGTAAAATGGGTAAATCGAGAAGTTTACAGAGAAAGAAAAAGGTCCAAAAGAACTTAAACCATAAATAAATAAAAAACTAATTATTTTGACTGACATAGCTCCCTGATTAAGGGCCTACTCACACCTGATCGCAAAGCATCTTGTTTCTCAAATGGACAAATCCATGCTGCACTGCAGGTAAGCAGATGTGCAGAGAGCTTTAGATTTGGGCTAGTTATTGTGTTTCTGTGCAGTAGAAATACACATAGGACCTTATTCTGGTTTAATCAGGTCCCCACGCGTTCGCACGGGGGTCCGATATTTTGCGCATGCGCATAGTTATTTATGCTCATGTGCAGTCGCTGTGTGCGAGTAGCTGCGGTGAATAGATTATTCGCCGGGCGCTCGCACACAACAGTGCGGCCGGAGGGCCTAGGGCGGCGGGCCGGGAGAATCAACCATGGGAGCGCCCAGCATTTCATGGGCATTCCCATGAAAATGCTGGCCGTTCCTGGTGATGTGGGTGCGTGGGGCGGGCAGCTGATATCACCAGATGTCAGCTGCCCGCCCTGTCCCTGCACAGGGTGTCCGCAGATCAGAGACACCATAGAGGTGCGAGCGCTGGAGGAATTATTTAATGGTCGTCGACCATCGAATGATTTCTCGTCGGCTGTGAATGGATGATGCAAATCCTCCATTCGCAGCCGTGCAGGGATTTGTGGGGGATTGCGGCATGTGAGGAGGGGGCCGCGGGCACTCCGGGCAGTGTCTGGTGGACTCCCAAGACTGCGAAATTCACAGCCTTGCGAGTCAACCAGAATAAGGTCCATAGTAACACATACGGGTATATTCAATTGCTGTCAGAACTGCCGCTTTGCCGTAAAGACGTCCGATTCCAACTTGAGTAGGTCGGAAGGGGTCTATTCAATAAGGGCAGTTTTTTCCAACATGTCGGAATTCTCCAACCTGTCAGAAACCAGGTGGATTGGTGGAATAGCCACCGATCCACCTGCTTTTGTTGGAAACGCAGCCAAATCTGACCGTTTGGTTACTATGGGTATGTTATGTTGCCCATAGTAACCAATCAGACCATCTGTGGCAGCTCTGTGTAGTTTGCCCAAAGTTCCCATAAGCCGTGGGTAGCTGGGTGTCGCTGTGAGGCTCTGTCTGGCGGTCAGCTGAACTTACTTTTCCAATGCGTTCCGTGCTTAAGATGCCTTGAAAAAGTGCATCTTAAGCATGAAACGTATTGGGGAAATAAGTTCAGCTGACCACCAGACAGAGCCGCACATCTAGACCCGGCTACCCGCTTCTTCTGGGAACTTCCTGCAAACTACACAGAGCCACTGTAGATGGCCTACTATGGGCAAAATCCCATCTTCAATATACCTCCCATCTTAGTAATTGTACCCCACCAAGTACCTGGCAAGTCTTGGGGGAGAAGTGGAATTGCCCATTTGAGGATGCTTTTAGTTCCCAACCCGCTCCTGCATGTAGCAGCTGGCCCCAAGAGCCTGGTGCTATGCCGCCATTTGCACAACCATAGTTATGGCTCAGTATGCAGCATTACCTTTGTCGTTGTTTATGTGGCGTTTTACCTATCCCTTGTTTTAGCACCTCTATTGATGTTTTGTCCGATTTATGTTTTCTACCAGGTGCAAGGCAGCACCGTAATTAAGTCTTACTCTCTTAAATGTGCTCATACCGAGCTTTTTAGTGTTATTCAGTCATGTATAATTGCATACATCTTTAAGTATTATTTGTATACTATTTATGTCGCTTTTCTTTATAGCGCGTAGCAACTTCCTTTTATATGCAAAGTAACTCAAAAACATAATTACCTTACAATATTGTGCTGTCAGAAGGTTTAATTCCCACTCTGCGATGAAACAGAAGTGTTTTGTTTCTGTGTCTGTCGCTGAAATTGTATTTTATTGTTTTTCCACAATGTTCTCTCCAGGGCCTTAGACAATTCCTAACATTCACTGTCAACTCCAACCAAGCTGTAAAAGCAATACACTCGTGTACTATGAATTATTTAACTTATCTACATCATTATTGTTGACTAGACCAGAATTTATGGCTGTATGTTTACTATTGTTTTTATTTTTAGGTTGATCTTTAATGATTCTTAAACTGCCAAAATTATCTAATGTCACTGAAACTCTAAATAAATCTAAATAAGGCTTTCATTGATGACTGTAATCGCAGCTGTAAGGAACCCTTGTAATTGCCCCCCATGATGAAATCACTTACTGTACCACAGAGCAGGTCTGTTTCAAAAGCATTGTAGTCCCCTGGGAAAGCAATGCGCTGGGGTCCTTACATACCTCCCCTCCCCTTGACTGTATGCATGCCTGCTGTTGCCTACTATACCACTACTGTAAGCTTGGGTGTGTGTGTGTGTGTGTGTGGGGGGGGGGGGGGGGATAATACCTTCTGAAGCTGCATGCTGTAAGCCTAGGATGGTGACCCACAGTCAGCTTCTTCTGCTACTCTACATGGTTCTTTGATTTTTATGGAGATTGGTTGTAGAGTTCCTTTAATCTGAACATTCAGTCAGTAGTTCGAATACACCCATCAATGGAAATGCCGCCTTGTGCTACTTAATTTTAGTTCATTAACAGAGAAAGAAACAACAATTTCAGGTCAGGAGAAAGTGATGCAACCAGGTGCAAATGTCTGGTGATAATAGCTTGATGCTTGTGTCAGCAGCTTTTCAGCACCATGGACAGTGGCAGATATTCAGTTCAGTTTAGGGATGCCAATCCCGGGGCACTTTTTCAATCCTGGGATAAAAAAATGCTAAATCCTGGGATTCCCTGGATCCCGGGATTGGCATCTCTAATTTAAGAAAAAACTCCCATTCCCCACTTACATAGTCGGTGCAGCGGGCGTTGTGGCTGGGGAGCGGGACAGGTGCTGCAGCTGGTGAGCAGGGTAGGGAGTGAGGGGGTGCTGCGCTAAGTGGCCGAGTTGAGCTAGTGGAGCAGGCAGTGTGTGAGTGCGCCCTGCGCTGTGTGACCTTTACCTTTGCGTCACGCTTTGCAGAGACACGTGTCAGGTCGGGAACAGTCGGGCAGCGTTACAGCGAGTGCTCAGACACTGCCCGGCATTAGACTGCACATGCTGCTAAAATGCTGCTAAAGCAATATCAATTGCTAAGGGTGATGTGACCAGAGAACCTTTTCTGCTATGGTTTTTCTACAGGAACTTTGTGTTTTGCTTTTATGTTGTCACACATGCAGACCCCCCTTTGACAGCTGCTAAATGCCTACAGACTTTACTGTTCCACATTTTTGCAGAAAGTGCTGCATTATGTAATTGCCAAAAGGTAGCTTAACCATTTACAGGGTTCCTTTTTATATATATGTATATGTATATATATATATATATATATATATATATAGAGAGAGAGAGAGAGAGAGAGAGAGAGAGAGAGAGAGAGAGAGAGAGAGAGAGAGAGAGAGAGAGAGACTCATAGAATTGGCACACTTAAAATGCTGAAGGTTCAAGTGCAAGTCCAGTTGTAATCATAGAGAAACAGTATATCCAGGGACATAAACGGGACAGCACTCCTTTTTACTGTGAATCCATCACAAGTGACTTTGTAATAGATCATTTCCAAGTATCAGAATATCAATAAATTGCTTAATCAGCAAGACAACGCCATTGTATATAGGGGGTCACAAAACATATTCGCCCATCCTTGACATGGCTTTCACCAAACAGTCGGCAGTCGACGAATCCGTTTCGGCAACATATGCCTTTTTCACAGACTGACCCAGGTAACCTTAATCCTAATCCAGAGGGACACCCCAAAATTTAGCATATACATCAAGTCCATTGTACAAGTTGATAGCAACTGATTAGTTGTGCAGCTTCTCCCCTTCTCTTTAGAAGGTTTGACTCATTTCCCCCTATGACTGTGGTCAACAATGTACAATAGAATGGTCTCAGTGCACTTGGTCATAGCTGTAATGACAATAATGGCATTTATAAGAGCCAGCACTGTTGGTGCCTGAGCTCCCCCAATATTTGTGCTGCTGCAGATACAACTGGTGCCACTTGAGTATGTACACTGACCATAATGATCCGCAGTGTCAGACCTAAATAATGTCCACAGTGTTAAATGAGTGAACAATCCTGGCACCACTGAATGAAGATCACTCATTAGGAAAGTATTAGTGCCATATGTGTGGAACAAAAGTAGGGAACCAATTCACTTTTTAAATTTGTCTGTTTGTACTTTTATTTAAAAAAAAAATTATCTTTGTTGTTTTGCTGCTTTCTTTGTTACTTATAAAGGCGAAATATCCGTTCTCCCAACATGTTCTCACAAATACCCTGCCAGAAACTAGGTAGAAAGTCAATGTATTGTAACTTTTTAAGACACATTTTTTATATATCTTTTATACATTAAGCAGAGTTCTTACTGTGCTTTTTGCTTTTTGTTTAATCCCCTCGATACTCAAAGGGACATTAAGACATGGCAAAAATAGGTAATCCACTCTTGGACTGTTGACTGGTTAATCCTGTTTCACCACCTGCTGTATTTTTGTTGAACACAACCCTTGGATTAACTGCTGATTGCTTTCCTGTTTAATTCACTTATAAAGTATGTTTTATGTTCATAGCGGTAGTAGCGGCTGCACAACCATAAATATAGGATTTGGGGATTGCAGTCAGGAAATATTAACTTCTTTATAATGTAGATTTGAGAGCAAAAAATAACGTGCCATGTGCAAACACAAGCGACTACACATAGCGGCCAATTCAGACCTGGTGGGGGACTACGTATGCGCATAGTGCAGACCCCCCCAAGCGAAAATGGTAGGCGCACCCATAGAAATGCTGGGCGGGCCCCAGGGACAGGCTGATAACATCACATGATGTCCGCACCCCCCCATAGTTTATAATGTTTTAGTATCTCACTACAGTGACAAGACATATTATTGGTTCCAGTGGAAGAATGTGACAATAAATGCAGTATAGACCCTTAATGAAAGGATTTTGTAACTGTCCACCCAAAATATGGAGATCCTGCATTGGCGTCTAGATCTGGTAACCGGACCCCACGATGATGCAAGCGGTTAGACCAGTGGTTCCCAAACTTTTAGAATCACGGCACCCTAAAGTATCAGAATATTTTTCACGGCACCCCTAGGCCAAAAGTTGGTTACTAATTTCAGGAAAAATATTTTAAAAAGTTGTGATTTAAATGTTTTCCTTAGGTCCACTTATGTGGTGAGAAACATGATTCACTTCTGTTTACCCACATATTCTTAATTAGAAGCCACAAGCACTGATTTTGCCTATTTCATTAGCCATAAATAACTTGAATTGATTCTGGACCACCAACCTGAGGCACCCCTGCAAGTGCTCCAAGGCACCCCAGGGAGCCTAGGCGCACAGTTTGGGAACCACTGGGTTCGACTCTATTAAGTGTCCCGCTGGCATCTAGTAGGGTGGTGGTCCGTTTTGATACATTCCTCCTGTCTCTGTTCTATTTGTGGTTGTCCACTACATATGGGGGTTGATTGAACACTACCCGCATTTATGCCGTCAGTGGTTTTGGCTACATAGTGCTGTGCACCTCGCAATATCTCACTGAGACTCTACCTGCAAGTTGGGGATAAAACGCCCATTGATCTCTGTTTCTGAATACAGATAGCTCCAGTTAATCAAATTGTATGGTGTGTATGCGGTTGTACCAATGTGTTATAGGCTATAAAACCTTTAAATGTTTATCCGTGTACACGTAATATAACTATGGAGTGGGTGTGAATCCTGTTTTGGTATGAGAGAGGTGTGTGTACGCTGACTCAATTAACCATAATTGGTACAAGTGGGGTTTTAACCCCTAGTGTATATAGTGAATTGAAGTCTCCTGTTAGGATACTTTGTTGTTATTTGCATGGAGAACTAATATAGCCACGAGTGTCTCAATTTGTGCAAAGGATATACACTGTTGCAATAAGGCAATGGTTACACATACTTCTCAGGAACATCATTTTCTTGCTACTTATACCACTTTTACACCAGAATACCGGGTAGGACCCGGGAAATCGAACACGGGAAATTGCCAGGGCATGCCCTGCCTCAGACCCCATTTACACTGTAAGTCAATCCAGGTTATTCCCGGGTAAGGCCCTTTCACACTGAAAAGGGATCAGCCCTGTCTTTCCTTGCTGGTGTCAATAAAAATGGACCTTTGGGCTGTTTGAGATGAGGTCACAAGAAAGGGAAAAGGGAGGGGGTGGGTTCTGCTCCCAGCATTGCAGCAAAGATGGCAGACGGAGTAGCTGTGTTGCAGTTTGTGCAGTACTTTTCAGCAATTGAGAGTTTGAAGCAGCTTCTCACCCTGTGCTACTTGCTTCACACTTGGCTGAGAGGTCTAGATCTCGACACCAATATTTGTGCTGAAGGAGAGAGCATGGTAACGCTGCTGCTGCGCTGCTACATGCGCCCTGTGCGGGTCTCCAGCAGATTACATCATCTGCCAGAGCCGCAGAAGCACCAATCAGCTCTTCGCGCCCCTCTACCCACCAAATAACCCAGATAATGACCATTTACACCACCCTGAGCCCCGGATAAGCCCTGTGTCCAGCCCTGAACATTTGCCGGGTCAGATTCCCTGGGAACAGTACCCTTGTTATTTTTTTTTCAGCCCATTTACACCATGCCCTGCCCCGGACTGGAGCGGCAATATCCCGGGTCCAACCTCTGGTGTAAAAGGGGTATTAGAGAATGTAATGTGGTAACCTAGTCTATGGCCCTTATTCTGATCTGTGCGGAAATTCCCGCATTCTTACGGAGCGGTCCGCACGCCACGGTGTTTTTCCGCATGCGGCCATCGTCCGTAGAAACGCCCACGTGTCCTCCGCATTCGGACGGACTCACTCTTTAAGAACAGGGCGTGTTTACGGACGACATACAAATCATGCGTGTGCGGGAGAAACACTCCGATTCGTCACGGTATTACAGAGTATTACAGAGTATGCTCGGGAATACCGCATCCGAACGGGAGCCAAGCGGTGCTACCGCACGTAAGCGGAGGATTTCCGCCAAACAACCCACTATGAAGTATCTTCTGCAATACATCACATGACCCACTTATTCAATTACCTACCCTCATAAAAAACAGCTTATTTGGAATTGGAATCAATTAGATTCCAATATATCCTTACAAGCATGCCTAACACATGCATTGCACACATTAACCCTTACAGCAATTGAAGTGCAATGGTTTCAATTAAAGCACTGACAAGCGTCCTATTAGTGAGTAATGAGTAAAGGAGTAGATTCTATTGGGTTCAGGTGTTAATGGTTGTAGTCATTAGGCGTACGTTCGCCTACCGCATGAACGAGTGGTGTCCGCAAAGCAATAGTACACTTGTGGACACCGCACATTTCTGCCCTTTTTGATCGCGTGCATTCGGAGTGGTTTCCGAATGTACGCCCCCCAACATAAGTGTACTCCCCCGTGTCCGCCCATGTTTCCGCCCCGTTTTGCCCACTTTGAAACTACGCCCATGTGTCATTCCGCATGACGCCCATAATACGCCCCTATTTCCAGACTGATAGCGGTGAACAGTTTTGGACGGGATTTGCCCGAACTGGTACCGAGTCAAGGCGTGGCACATGCGCGTAGCGTTCTCCACGCATGCGCAGACGTCGTAAAGACGCGATCCGTAAGTACGCGGTAAAGTCCGCGTCAATCAGAATAAGGGCCTATATGCTAAATAACCACTGACCTAAATAACACAGTGAGTGATGGGACAACCACTGTAGAATTGTATATATGTAAATTATCTGTATATACTTTATTTAATTTTTTCTTGGCATGGCCTTTGAATGATTTTTTTTTGACCAATGATTAGAACCTCTCCATCACTCAATTGAGTGAAACACCTATAAAACCTATGGTGCAATATGGATAGGGTGATATGATGGTCATCTTTTTATCTTGCATTCTGGCCAATTTTTCTTATTGCCATTGATTACTGTACTGTTACAGGCGGATGTATATTAATTATAACACCAGTATCTAAAATTTAAATAATTCCGATATTGTCGCTGGGTGTGATCTTTGTATGCAGCAATAATAGTGTGGCAAGATCACTCTATATTTATATTAATAAAATAAAATATAATACAAAAAATATTTTCAAAGTAAACACAAATTTTTTAAAAAAAAAATAAGTGCACAGCAGATAAAAATATAAAAATACTAAAATGATAATATAACTTAACAGAACAACCTTAGTTAGGGGATTCAGAGTGCACCCCACCCGAGTTTCTTTTTTCTCTTTTAGCTAATCACCCAAAATAAACCCCGCCACTGCAGTTCACCCTCTCCAGACAATAGTCTAAGCTACATAAAGGCCCTTATTCAGATCTGATCGCAGGATAAATTTGTTCTCAAAATGGGAAAAACCATGTGCACTGCACGTGGGGCAGATGTAACATGTGCAGAGAGTTAAATTTGGGTCGGATGTGTAGAAACTGCAAACTACGTCGCCAGGGCCGGCGCCACCACTAGGCAAACCTAGGCATTTGCCTAGGGCGCCGGCCACTGGAGGGCGGAAAATGCCGCCCGGGTACCTGTACCTGTCTATTTAAACCTGGCGGCGGAGGCAGCGGGGGTCCCTGCAGTCTATTAAAAAGCACGAGCGCTATCCGCCGGGCTATGCGGAAGCGCTTCTATTGTGAAAACTCTGGCAGCCAATCAGCGTGCTGCCAGTGTTTTCACACTAGAAGCGCTTCCGCATAGCCCGGCGGATAGCGCTCGTGCTTTTTAATAGACTGCAGGGACCCCCGCTGCCTCCGCCGCCAGGTTTGATTACAGAGAGCGCCGAACGAAAGGTACCCCCCCCCCGCCCCCCCCCCCCCCCCCCCCCCGGCACCGGGGCGCCCCCAGCCCGACTCGCCTGGGGCGCTCCGGTGCCTTGCACCGGCCCTGTACGTCGCACTGTAAAAATAATGCAGGCGGTATTTACCCTGCACAGAAACAAAATAACTCACCCAAATCTAACTCTCTCTGCACATGTTACATCTGCCCCACCTGCAGTGCACATGGTTTTGTCCATTTTGAGAACAAATTTGTACTGCGATCAGATCCGAATAAGGTCCAAAATGTAGACACATTGTGATGTGTAAGTGCAGTATAGAAATGTGTATATTTATGTTACAAAACCCCAGCACTGAAGAATTCTCCAACAGTACATATACAAAGGCTGCAATGCTGTTTTTGCACGCGCCTGTTTTTCACGTTGTACGGAATATTTTGAGCCTTTTTTACCGCTGACATCAAGCGCAGAGATAGATCTGAGCCAGATAGTGACCCAGCCCCCTCCTTAAACTGTCCACTCAGCTCATGGAGTGCCCCATTCTGCAGTGCGATGGCTTTTTCAAGGTGCCTAATTGCCCATTGTCTAGTTTCATGCCTACCGCTACATATGGTCCTAAGAATATTCCTATTATCACTTTAATATTTATTTCCCACTGATTCTTACAAAACTCTTTAGCCGAGAAATATTCTGATATATTCTTGCACACGCTGCGTGTTTGAGATCGCCGCATAGATTTCCAATAAATATTCAAGGCTGGGGACTATGTAGCCCATTCCAAGACCTTACTCTCTTGTTCCTGTAAGTCATTCATGTTCGACTTTGAATTATGTTTTGGATCATTGTATTGCTGACATATCAAACCTCTTCATGTTGGATGTTTTCAGTGAGTCTACGTTATTAGTTTCTTGGATCTATATAAATGAAGATGCATTCAGTATATATTGTACTTTTAGAAACGCTCTGGCAATACAGGATGCCACTAGCGTGGCCAATCCTGGGATCAGGATAGGCGGGATCCTGGGATTTAGTCCCAAAATCGCTGGGATTTCAATCCCAGGTTTGAAGTTTCCAATCCTGGGATTTGGGGATTAGACTGCGTATACGCAGTGTATTACCAGGCAGCATCTGAGCACTAGACCAGATACTGCCCGGCTATACTCGACAGCATCTGGGCAGCATGACATGCTATCAAAGGTCACACTGCACATGCCGCACCCCCCCACACGTCTGACGCTCACTCCGATGCCGCCCACCTGCCTGCTCCAGGCGGCACCGCCCGCCGGCTAGACTGACCATGTGTGTAATTGTGTGCGGTGGTCGGTTTGAGGGGGGAGGATGGGAGATGTTTTAAAATTAGGGATGCCAATCCTGGGATCCTGGGAGTCCCGGGATTGAGCATTATTCAATCCTGAATCCCTGGATTTAAAAAATGCCTCTTGATGGGCATCCCTAGATACCACCCAGTTGCAAAAGCAAATTGGGCCTGATTCAGAAGTGTGCGCAATGGCTTGTGCTAATTCGAATACATGATAATGACACTGACGTCACCTTGTGCAGAGACACGAACTGCCAGCGTCTCACATCCACCACTGATGCAAGCAGCAGAAACGTCAGTCATTGGATCAATGAGCAAGTCTGCACTGTCCCAAAATGAGCATCTCATCTAAGACACCATGACATATTTGCTGTGCAACACCTAAACATGCCAGTAAGATGGCCCCCGACACGCCTGCCATTCTGGTCAACCTTTATCAACTCCCCCAACACGCTGGCTACCTGTTCATCACTTTATGATTTAAACAAACCTCCCAACTTTCCCACTTTCAGTGGGACAGTCCTGTTTTTATGGACTGTCCCATCCATGGGCCTCAGTGTCCTATGGTCGGAGGGATAAGTTGGGGGGTGCACAAACCCCCCAAAAGCAGCAGATGAATATATGCTGTGTTAATGCACACAACATCTATTCACAATGCAGTGAGAGCCTGGGCACGCCCACACAGTGATATGAATGGGGGTGCCCTATGGCTTTGCCCCTTTGATCCTTTAATCATTGCGCCAATGTCGGGAAGTATGAATAAATTCCCAGTGCATCCAGTAGAATACATGGCATTGGCTTCACCTCCTCCTCATAATAGGCCCTCAAACAGTTTCAGCACCAGCTCCATGAGACCCTTACTGATGGCCTGGGTGTCACAAATTGTGCTGTTATGGCTCCATCCTCTGCTATACAGTGCTGTGATTTGCAGGGAATTAGCCACCGGTGGCAAAATTCAAAGCAAATATTATCATGCCCCTGAACTACCCACTAGGGCATGGGTCTTCAACCTGTGGCTCTCCAGATGTTGTGAAACTACATGTTCCAACATGCATTGCCACGTTTTTTCCTATAAGAGTGTAACATATACATGCTTGCATATGTTAGAAATGTATATATTAAAGTTATAAGCTTTTTGCCTCAAAATTGATGTTGTGTGATGGACTCTTATATAAATATGGCAACACCGCCCAAGCAACTGAAATGTACATAATGCTTATAACTTGTTTTAAAGAGTGTGGCCTGGACTTATATATGCCAAACAACTGTGGCTGAAAGAAAACTTTGCCATATATGTGTATTGTTAATGATTTATTAAGCAAGAAACATTGGTGGCAGTGAAAGTGCTGTTTTTCGCATAGACTTTGGTTTGGACAGCGTTTACACTTGTGCTGCCCCCTCAGCGAACCCTACAGCAAGCAGCCAATCAAATAGGTTTAGTGAGTGTCCCCGAGGACACTAAATGTGCGGGAAAACAGCTGTTCTCGTGCACTGAGTGGGAGAACAGCTGTCCCCGTGCTGCATCAGCTGACCCACCAGCGGGAGGTATAAAAGAGCTGTCAGCACAGCTAAAGTCAGTCAGCTGTTCCCTCTTTTGTGTGCTCACCTCCCTGCTAGTGGCTCTGGACTGTAAACAGAGCTATAAACATTGGCCGCAGCAGGAGAGGTAATGAGCCAGAGAAAGAGTCATCTGAATTATGTCTGGTCGGGGAAGACAAAGGCACGCTGTACAGCACCTTACACTGAATGCCAGCAGTAATGACTGAGAGCACAGCGCCCAGAGAAACAGTCACACAGCCCGAGTGACAGCGCGTCAGTCAAGCCACTAGCTCAGGAAAGGGGAGAGGAAAGGGTGCCGCTTACCCTCTGGGTGCCATCCTTCAGCCACAAGGGCACAGCCAAAGAGGATCTGTGACGCCAGCCACCCCTCCGCCCAGTCAACAGTCAGAGGAGTGAAGCGGTCAGGCATCGGCGCTCATCAGCTGTTGCCGCCTCCCAGCTACACAGAAGTACTGCCGCTGCTGGGAGAAGCCGGACGGAGAGACTCCCCTCCACACCCCTCCACACCTTGGTGCCGCCTGCTTAAGCAGTGGTCACTAACGGGAGACGGGAGGCGGTGCTGGGAGAAGAAGACGGCCGTCCAGCCATCATAACAGCGCTGCCTAAAAGCCGCCTGTCAGCCGTCGGGGAGAGAGAAGAGCAGAGACGCTGCTGCCCGATGCCGAAGGTAGGGGAAGCGCCGCTCAGCCGCCCCTGCTAGAATTGACAGCTGCCTCCTTGTCACCGCTGCACTCACCCTCAGAGAAGACTGCCGCCCATCATGCTGTTACAGTGACACACAGAAGCCGTCAGCCAGGAGATCGGGGAAACGCCGCTGTCAAGCTGCCCCATACAGCCGCTTCCCACATCATCAGCCGGAGGGTGACGCCGTCAATCAGAGGCGCGCCTCCGCTGACGCCGCCCCCTGGAGACGCTGCTGCCGGGGAGAAGCCGACAGACATCCCTCTGCCGCCCCTCTACACCCTGGTGCTGCTCACCAGCGGGAGACGGGAGGAGGCGCTGAGGGAGGTAAGCAGGACACAAGCCAGAAGAAGAAGAGCCAGTGTCATCTCCGAAGGTCGCCGCCCAGCCCAGTCAGGAAGCCAGCCCCTGTCATGCCCCTCTACACCCTGGTGCTGTCCCTGTCATAGGCAGTCACCAGCGGGAGACGGGAGGAGGCACTGACAGTGAAAAGAGAAACGCCCTGCTGATAGGGTTAACAGGGACTGAGAGCCGCCCTCCGCCAGCACTGTCCAGCAAGCGTCACCTCTCAGCAGCTGACAGTGAAGTGTCGCCTTTGCACCGCCCCACTGTTGCCGCTCCTACTAGCACCAGCATTAACAGGGTCCAGTTGTACCCCTCCACACCCAGGGGCTGTTTGTATTAACAGCAGCGTCCTGCGGGAGACGGGAGGTGGGGCAACTGAGTGACAGGCGGTCACTTTAGGCAGAGAAAGAAGGCAGGCAGGTCCAATATAGTCAAGCAGAAGAAAGAGAGAGAGCAAGAGAAAGGAAGGAGGAAGATAGAGAGAGGGACAGCTACCAAGAAAAGAGAAAGAGCAGGAAAAGAGGACAGAGAGAGACATTTGCCTAGATAATACCGGGAAAAGCTGCCAGATTTGGGTGAGCTTGAATGACCCCCTTTTTAACACACTTTGCACCACAAGGAATCCAAGACAGTTAAATTTATTGCGCCTAAAGGCAGCCACTTTAGTGTGAACACCTAAACCCTATGATACACAAGATAGGAGAGGAAGCATTGATTTAAAGCTTTTGAAATAGTTGTTTCTGGGCTTACAGCCAAACAATTGCAGAAAAAGGATAGCAAGTTTCTGTTCTTTATGAGGGAATGCAGGACAATTGTATCAAAACACAGTAACTTAAATACACTGTGTGAGTAGCATCATATAACCAAGGGACAGATATATAGACTTCTTACAGTGCTAGGGATACCTAGTGAAGACCAGCGTAAAGACTACTTTCTTAGGCAGACTGAGTTTATATACTTACCTATTTACATCTTCAGTAAACTTAAGGGCCCCAACGTGCACCAACGAAATACTAAGATTGCATTGCTATGTGTTGCTAATTGAAACGTATCATTTTTATGCTACTGGCCAGTAAATGGTAACTTTTTGTGTAAATGCATGCATTACTATATGTATAGGAAATACAGAGAGTATAGTAGTTTATTGAGTTTATATATGTCATGCAAAATTACTTATTGAACCGTCATATTCTGCTTGTTTTAGTGTTAAAGTCAATTGTTGAAGCCACAAGTTATGAACAAGTTGTTTATTGAATTCAAATGTTTGCATTGTAATGTTATACTCCTCACATTTTGAAAAGTAAACTTACCTTTTATATAATATGGTGGTACCTCTCGTCCTTTGAGAATTCTGTAGAAAGTAAAATCAAAATAACCCTGTCAGTGGTATCCCCTGCCAATAGCATTAAAGGAGGGGTTACATTTGGAGGCACTGTAGCTGAGATTATATACGTTTCAGGATCTTTTGTTTACCAAACAGGGATACAACATGGAAAAATTAACAGAAATAGACATTTATGAATGGTGTATCCAACACAATAGAGATCCTAAAAAATGCATAGGGATAGCAGGAAATTTTACAGAATTCTCAGATGAAAAAATATTGGAACAAGTAGACAAACTGTGTGGGATTGTTAAAGCTAAGATAGTGGATAAATGGAGAGGAGATTTGGGGAAGACGGTAGCATTTCTTATAGAAAATTTAAGGGAATTAGATTGCAGTTTAATCCCAGCTATGATCTTAGCTAGTGCAGAGACGGGGAGGAAGTGGCATGTAATGGGGCCCGTAAGACCCGAGGGGGTTACCAGTACAAGAACACCCACTGCTGCCAATGGTGACAAAGAGAAAGAGGAAAGAGATGGGGAGGATAGTGATGGACAGAGTCAGGCCACTAATGTTAATGGCGGACAGTTTGAGGTCATAGTAGATAGGGTAGTGACGCAGCTGGAGAGGTGGCACTATGAGGGAAGCTACAGAAGATTGCGCATATTCTCTGGCATCATACCAGTGCCCACAGGGGAAGAAAACTATGAAGCATGGAAAGAAGCAGCCGTGCAACAAGCCGAAGAATGGCAATGTCCGGATAAGATCAAAAGGCAAAGAGTCGTTGAAAGTCTGAGAGGTCCAGCTATGGGGATAGTACAAGCTGCCCGGCGTAGCAACCCAAATGCCACGTTGGACACCTACTTCGAGGCACTTGATTATGCCTTTGGAACCATGGAAGACGTCGGAGATCTAACATCCCGCTTATACCACACTTTCCAAGAATCCGGAGAAAAGCTGAGTACTTTTCTAATTCGTTTAGACAAGCTGCTGTACAAGATCGTGGACAAAGGAGGGATTGAAAAGAAGGATGTCGATAAACAGCGGATGAAGCAGCTCCTAAGGGGGGCTTTGACCAGTGACCCTGTAGCGCAGAAATTGAGGTGCTCAACAATGCAAGAACCTCCTCCTACCTTTAATGATTTACTCAGAGACATAAAGCAAGATGAAGCACTGATCGAAATGAGGGAAAAGACCGTGAAGAAAGTGAAGGTGGTCCAGCCTACGACAGAAAGCAGTGAGTTCGAGAGCAAGGTTCTTAAGATGTTAGAAGAACAAAATAAAAGATAGAGGGTTTTTTGACCAAACAGAACTCCAAGACTCCTAATGTGAACAGCTATACCCCAGTGAGAGGCTTGGGCAGAGGAAGCGGTAGAGGGTGCTTCAATTGCGGAAGATTTGGACACCGAGCATTTGAATGTAATAGAAATGCATACAGAAACCCTGGCAGAAGAACTGAGAATGATGAGCAACACCAAGAAAGCCAGAATCAGGGAAACGGGAGAGGGAGACCTATGAACCCCGCATAGACTCCCTTGAAATCACGTACTGTGCCATGGGAAACTCATGGTGGAATGGGGAATTGCCTAAAGGTTTGGTGGGGCCCTCCTGCCATTTGAATGCGACCATCAACGACAAACCATGCCGAATACTCCTCGACAGCAGATCACAAGTGTCCATAATCTTTGAAAATTGGTACCAAGAAAACTTGTCTGATGTACCCATTAAACCACTCAGCGGGCTCGTGATATGGGGACTTAGTGCCGAAAAATATCCATATTCGGGCTATGTACAAGTGACTCTTAAATTCCATCAAGAATCATCAGAAGGAAGTGACACTCTGGAGATCCCTTTAATTGCCTTGGTGTGCCCTGATTTATCGAAAGAGAGAGGTGAGACACCAGTGATCGTGGGGACAAATACCCGGTTGTATTCCTTGTTACAAGAATGGCAGGAGGGTGAGAGTGAGCAGTTCAAGACGACTTCTTTCTGCATACAATCTAAAGAAGATAAATTCCATGTCTGCTTTGAGGGGAGCGACATTCATAAAAGTGATAAAGATGAACTGATCTTTGAACTTGAAAAATACCAACAGGCATTCTCCGAGGGAGAGTGGGACCTTGGCACAGCAAAAGGAGTTGAGCACAGCATCCGACTTACCAACGAGACCCCTTTTAGAGAACGCTCCCGACGGATTGCCCCAGCTGACTTCGAAGATGTGAGACAGCATTTGAAGGGATTGATTGAGAACCAACTAATTATTGAATCTCGGAGCCCTTACGCTTCCCCCATAGTGGTGGCCCGAAAGAAAAGCGGCAAAATCAGAATGTGCGTAGACTATCGTACGCTAAACCAACGTACTATCACTGACCAATACACCGTGCCCAAAGTGGATGAGGCCCTAGACTGTTTGCAGGGGAGCAACTGGTTCTCGGTGCTTGATCTTAGAAATGGTTACTATCAGATCCCTATGAAGCCAGAGGACAGGGAAAAGACTGCTTTTATATGTCCCCTAGGATTCTTTGAGTTCCTGAACATGCCCCAAGGGATCAAGGGAGCCCCTGCAACGTTCCAACGGGCCATGGAAAAGATTGTAGGGGATATGGCGTACAGAGAGGTGGTCGTATACCTCGACGATATCATAGTATTCGGAGCCACTTTACAAGAACACAATCAGCGCCTTTTAAAAGTACTAGAAAGACTAATCGAAGGTGGATTGAAACTATCGATCGACAAGTGTCTGCTGTGTCAATCAAAAGTCAAGTATCTGGGCCACATCGTCAGTCGGGATGGGGTAGCTACGGACCCAGAGAAGGTGGAGGCGGTGAAGAAATGGCCAAGGCCTATTAAATTGAAAGAACTGAGGTCATTCCTAGGTTTCTGCGGGTATTACCGGAGATTTGTTCCCAACTACTCCAGTGTGGCAAAGCCCCTAACCGACCTCACCAAGGGGTACCCTTCGCTGAACAAGAAAATTAAGAGTAAGAAAGAGTGTTATAAGGTTGGTGAGCCTTTTGGAGAACGATGGACACCAGCGTGCGAAGCAGCTTTCTTATCTCTGAAGAGATGTTTGACTGAAGCACCAGTACTAAGCTATGCGGACTCTGACAGAACCTACACACTCCACATCGACGCCTCTCTAGATGGACTAGGGGGAGTGCTATACCAGGAGCACGAGAATGAATTACGGCCTGTATCATTTGCCAGCAGAGGACTGAGTGAGAGCGAAAGGAGGTACCCGACGCACAAGCTAGAATTTCTGGCTCTGAAGTGGTGCATTGTCGACAAGTTTCACGATTATCTGTATGGGACATCATTTATAGTGCACACTGATAACAATCCACTCACCTATGTGCAGAGTACCGCAAAACTCGATGCCACCGGGCACAGATGGCTGGCCGCCTTAGCTCTCTATGACTTCTCCTTGAAATACCGTCCGGGTGTCAACAACACAGATGCCGATTCACTCTCCCGCATTCCAGGCCAACAAAGTAACAGCGTAGAAGACGACTGGATTGAAGTGCCTGCCAGCTGTATTAAAGGAATGTGCCATAGTATTGGAGTAGAGCTGCAGTCTGAAAAGAGATGCGTGGATTGTCTAGGGCCTCCGCCGCAAGTCCTACCACTATCATATTGCTGGCTCAGTCAAGTTGAGATGGAGGGACTGCCGAGAGTGAGACAGGATCAATTAAGAAAAGACCAGCAAACTGATCCCGGTATGAAATATGCATTCTCGAATAAGTCTGACCCGAATGTTTCACCAGACATTAAAAGAGAAGCTGAATTGTTGAGGCGACAGAGAAAAAACTTTATCACTAAGAAGGGAGTGATATACCGAAAGCATGAAACTGAGAAAGGCCGGTGGCAGATTGTGCTCCCCAAGAAACATCGAGCAACAGTAATGAAGGCATTACATGACAAGCATGGTCACGTGGGAATGGAGAAGACATTGAAGTTAATATCTGACCGTTTCTACTGGCCTAATATGAGGAAAGATGTGGAAATGTACTGCAAGAGATGTGGAAATTGTATTGTCCGGAAGACCCTCCCGGGGAGGATGGCCCCTTTGATGAATATGAAAAGTCAAGGTCCCATGGACTTAGTGTGCATAGATTTCTTGACATTAGAAGTAGACCCAGGGAACAAGTGCAACATCTTGGTAGTCACTGACCACTTCACTCGCTATGCACAGGCGTATGTCACCCCAAATCAAAAGGCCATTACAGTCGCCAATGTGCTCTGGGAGAAGTATTTTGTACATTATGGCCTTCCCAACAGAATACATTCCGATCAAGGCCGTGACTTCGAGAGCAGGCTCATCAAGGAACTGTGCCAAAGCTGCGGGATAAAGAAGTCCAGAACAACTCCCTACCATCCGCAGGGCGATCCACAACCCGAGAGATTTAATCGTACTCTGTTGGACATGCTGGGGACATTGAGTCCATTAGATAAGCGTCGTTGGAAACAACAGATCTCTCGGCTAGTACATGCTTACAACTGTACCCGTTGTGATGCCACAGGATACTCGCCATACTACCTCATGTTTGGGCGTGAAGCGAAACTCCCCATTGACGTCAGCTTTGGGACCCCAGATCCCAACCAGTCAAACCTGTCCCATCTAAAGTATATACAGATTCTTCGCAGAGAACTCCAAGAGGCATATGAACTGGCTGAAAAAACTGCTGATAAGTTAGGGAAGAAGAATAAAACCAATTATGACCGCACTGTGCGTGACCATATTCTCCATCCTGGAGACAGAGTACTACTGAAACGGCTAGGACATCCTAAAAAATTAAAAATAGCCTACAGGTGGAAGGAAGAACCTTATGTAGTGCTGGAAAAATTTAAAGACTCACCTGTCTACAAAATTCAAAGGGAAGATGGAGAGGGAGCCATATTAACTCATCATCGACAAAACCTCCTACCAATAGGAAGAGATACTCGCATGGAAGATCTTATAGACAAAAGCACAAAATCCATCAGGGAAGAGATAACCACAGATAATACAAGTCAAGTACAGCACCAAACAGAGGCCCTTATTCTGGTTGGTGCGGTCAGAGCCGCACACGGGGCTCCGACCGCACAAACCAAGGGCCGCCCACCGGACGGATCGCCACGGCCGTCCGTACACGGACGGCTGGCGATCCGCACAAAAATGGTGGAGGCTACGCCTCCACCATGGTGGGAGCTGCCCCCTGCCTTCGATGGTCGACGACCATCGAAGGCAGGCCCGCACGCCGCGGCAGCTCCCGCAAGCTCAGACCACACGGACAATCGTCCGTGTGGGAGCTTGTAAGGGGGCTGAAAGCTGACATCCGGCGACGTCAGCTTTCCGCCCCCATGTCATGGTAATGAGGGCGTCATGCCCTCATTACCATGCATACGCCCCGCGTTTTCATGGGAACGCCCATGAAACGCGGGGCGTACACATAGGGAAATGAGGGGCTGAAGCCCCTCACGCCCCTATACGCCCCCTTTGCGGCGGACGAAATCCGTCTGCGGCGAAGGGGGCTGCACATGCGCAGAATGACCTCTGCGCATGTGCAGACCACAAACATCGGCGGTACGGCCGCACGCGGGCCGTACCGTGCCGATCTGAATAAGGGCCAGAGTCTGAAGAGAATGAGGAAGAGATTGGACAGGGTTGCTACTACAAAGACTGTGATCGAGACACTGATAAAATTTGTGAACGTAACCCAGAGACTGTTGAACTCTCTTCACCAAGCCCTGTGTTGCCTGATTGGGACTTTACAACTGATGACTCTGACCGTCCTGTCCCTGAAGAATGGGTTGTGGGAGAGGGGGATGTAACAGAAAGTTATCCCAATGACTATACTTCGGAGGATGGGGACGCATTTGGGGAAGTAACTATAACTAGGCCTAAGAGAGCATGTAGGCCCCCAAACATTGTTACCTATGATCAGTTAGGGGTACCCACATATATCCCAAGAGTGACCTACCCTGCCAACTTAGCAGTATGGCCTTATTTTGCAAGTACTCAAACTGTGTATTAATAACATGTGAATGTTTCTATGATGATCCAAGTTCATCTATTGCCTTGTATCATCAGGGGAAGAATGTAACATATACATGCTTGCATATGTTAGAAATGTATATATTAAAGTTATAAGCTTTTTGCCTCAAAATTGATGTTGTGTGATGGACTCTTATATAAATATGGCAACACCGCCCAAGCAACTGAAATGTACATAATGCTTATAACTTGTTTTAAAGAGTGTGGCCTGGACTTATATATGCCAAACAACTGTGGCTGAAAGAAAACTTTGCCATATATGTGTATTGTTAATGATTTATTAAGCAAGAAACATTGGTGGCAGTGAAAGTGCTGTTTTTCGCATAGACTTTGGTTTGGACAGCGTTTACACTTGTGCTGCCCCCTCAGCGAACCCTACAGCAAGCAGCCAATCAAATAGGTTTAGTGAGTGTCCCCGAGGACACTAAATGTGCGGGAAAACAGCTGTTCTCGTGCACTGAGCGGGAGAACAGCTGTCCCCGTGCTGCATCAGCTGACCCACCAGCGGGAGGTATAAAAGAGCTGTCAGCACAGCTAAAGTCAGTCAGCTGTTCCCTCTTTTGTGTGCTCACCTCCCTGCTAGTGGCTCTGGACTGTAAACAGAGCTATAAACATTGGCCGCAGCAGGAGAGGTAATGAGCCAGAGAAAGAGTCATCTGAATTATGTCTGGTCGGGGAAGACAAAGGCACGCTGTACAGCACCTTACACTGAATGCCAGCAGTAATGACTGAGAGCACAGCGCCCAGAGAAACAGTCACACAGCCCGAGTGACAGCGCGTCAGTCAAGCCACTAGCTCAGGAAAGGGGAGAGGAAAGGGTGCCGCTTACCCTCTGGGTGCCATCCTTCAGCCACAAGGGCACAGCCAAAGAGGATCTGTGACGCCAGCCACCCCTCCGCCCAGTCAACAGTCAGAGGAGTGAAGCGGTCAGGCATCGGCGCTCATCAGCTGTTGCCGCCTCCCAGCTACACAGAAGTACTGCCGCTGCTGGGAGAAGCCGGACGGAGAGACTCCCCTCCACACCCCTCCACACCTTGGTGCCGCCTGCTTAAGCAGTGGTCACTAACGGGAGACGGGAGGCGGTGCTGGGAGAAGAAGACGGCCGTCCAGCCATCATAACAGCGCTGCCTAAAAGCCGCCTGTCAGCCGTCGGGGAGAGAGAAGAGCAGAGACGCTGCTGCCCGATGCCGAAGGTAGGGGAAGCGCCGCTCAGCCGCCCCTGCTAGAATTGACAGCTGCCTCCTTGTCACCGCTGCACTCCCCTTAGAGAAGACTGCCGCCCATCATGCTGTTACAGTGACACACAGAAGCCGTCAGCCAGGAGATCGGGGAAACGCCGCTGTCAAGCTGCCCCATACAGCTGCTTCCCACATCATCAGCCGGAGGGTGACGCCGTCAATCAGAGGCGCGCCTCCGCTGACGCCGCCCCCTGGAGACGCTGCTGCCGGGGAGAAGCCGACAGACATCCCTCTGCCGCCCCTCTACACCCTGGTGCTGCTCACCAGCGGGAGACGGGAGGAGGCGCTGAGGGAGGTAAGCAGGACACAAGCCAGAAGAAGAAGAGCCAGTGTCATCTCCGAAGGTCGCCGCCCAGCCCAGTCAGGAAGCCAGCCCCTGTCATGCCCCTCTACACCCTGGTGCTGTCCCTGTCATAGGCAGTCACCAGCGGGAGACGGGAGGAGGCACTGACAGTGAAAAGAGAAACGCCCTGCTGATAGGGTTAACAGGGACTGAGAGCCGCCCTCCGCCAGCACTGTCCAGCAAGCGTCACCTCTCAGCAGCTGACAGTGAAGTGTCGCCTTTGCACCGCCCCACTGTTGCCGCTCCTACTAGCACCAGCATTAACAGGGTCCAGTTGTACCCCTCCACACCCAGGGGCTGTTTGTATTAACAGCAGCGTCCTGCGGGAGACGGGAGGTGGGGCAACTGAGTGACAGGCGGTCACTTTAGGCAGAGAAAGAAGGCAGGCAGGTCCAATATAGTCAAGCAGAAGAAAGAGAGAGAGCAAGAGAAAGGAAGGAGGAAGATAGAGAGAGGGACAGCTACCAAGAAAAGAGAAAGAGCAGGAAAAGAGGACAGAGAGAGACATTTGCCTAGATAATACCGGGAAAAGCTGCCAGATTTGGGTGAGCTTGAATGACCCCCTTTTTAACACACTTTGCACCACAAGGAATCCAAGACAGTTAAATTTATTGCGCCTAAAGGCAGCCACTTTAGTGTGAACACCTAAACCCTATGATACACAAGATAGGAGAGGAAGCATTGATTTAAAGCTTTTGAAATAGTTGTTTCTGGGCTTACAGCCAAACAATTGCAGAAAAAGGATAGCAAGTTTCTGTTCTATATGAGGGAATGCAGGACAATTGTATCAAAACACAGTAACTTAAATACACTGTGTGAGTAGCATCATATAACCAAGGGACAGATATATAGACTTCTTACAGTGCTAGGGATACCTAGTGAAGACCAGCGTAAAGACTACTTTCTTAGGCAGACTGAGTTTATATACTTACCTATTTACATCTTCAGTAAACTTAAGGGCCCCAACGTGCACCAACGAAATACTAATATTGCATTGCTATGTGTTGCTAATTGAAACGTATCATTTTTATGCTACTGGCCAGTAAATGGTAACTTTTTGTGTAAATGCATGCATTACTATATGTATAGGAAATACAGAGAGTATAGTAGTTTATTGAGTTTATATATGTCATGCAAAATTACTTATTGAACCGTCATATTCTGCTTGTTTTAGTGTTAAAGTCAATTGTTGAAGCCACAAGTTATGAACAAGTTGTTTATTGAATTCAAATGTTTGCATTGTAATGTTATACTCCTCACATTTTGAAAAGTAAACTTACCTTTTATATAATATGGTGGTACCTCTCGTCCTTTGAGAATTCTGTAGAAAGTAAAATCAAAATAACCCTGTCAGTGGTATCCCCTGCCAATAGCATTAAAGGAGGGGTTACAAGAGCATGCCAAAACTGTCAGGGCATGCTGGGACATGTAGTTCCACAACATCTGGAGGGCCACAGGTTGAAGACCTGTGCACTAGGGAATGGGATCTGGAAAGCTGTTCTACACTCTTATATCAGAAGTTGACTTTTGTGATAAGATTATACTGTAGTTCCCTTCTGACATCTGTAATATTTTGTATGCATCCCACCCTGTACTATGAATCACTAGTGTTTGCAGAATGTTTCTACTTAACCCTAACGGCGGGATGTATCAACATACATCCGCGCCCTTCGCACGGCAGCCGCCGCGATGCTACCGCATATGTACTAACATATGCGGCCAGCATCGGGCTGCGGTAACGGAGACCCCCGCGATACCTGTGATGTGGGCTGCGGGGGTCTCCGTCACCTCCCGGCGGCTGCCAGCGTCCCCCTGTGTCTCCTCCTCCCCCCTGAAGCCGGATGTCCTCCCGGCTGTCACACCAGGGGGAGGAGGAGGTTAAAGGAGGACGGGAGGGGGGGCGGCGCGCGGACGGCGTACGTCGGGCGGCGAAAGAAGCCCATAGGCTTCTATAGGGTATCGCCACCCTCTGGGTGGCGATACCCTGGCCTGCGAAAACGGGGCGAACCGGTGATAGTACATAGGAAAATGCGGTAAAACGGGGGTTTTACCGCATTTTCCCTTTAGTACATCCCGCCATAAGTATCTAACCAGTTTCTGATCAGTTCTATCAGGTTTTTTTCTTGGGTCTTACTGAGACTTTAATAGTTCCTCTTTATGCAAGTGAAATGTTTAAGCGTGAAGCAGTCACATACCTTACATTTAGCTGTAGTGTGTTTTTGTAACGGCCAGTGATCTTTGTTATTATTTCTGCAGTCAGTTGCTTATAGTAGCCCTTGGCTGTTGAGTGTAGTCACAAGATTCTGAGGGGAAAATTTACTAAGATCAAATGGGTACGAATACAAATTCATACCAATTCATTCTAAATCCCAGCCGGGACCCGCCGGTCGGCAAGTTTACAAAGGGCCGAATTCGGCAGAGCTGCCATCTTTATGAATTAATTAACCTTGAGGACAGGGTGATTTGCCGTTTTCCATCCTAGGTGCCCATGTTTGTATCCAGGACCCAATATTTTTGTATCCAGGACCATTCCAAGAGCCTGGTGCTGTTTTTTTTTTTTACTACAGGGGGATCCAAATTCTTTGTGAGGGTTTCGAATCTATTGCCTGTCTGTGTTAATAATTAAGGGGGCCTGATTTTGAACTTGTTCACAAGTTGATTGACAGGAAGCTGGTGTTTTTGGGTGTCACCCAGCCATTTACTGGGAATGTGGAAAACTTAGGGCCGCCCAGGCATTTTTTTAGGAAGGGTCTGTGACATCTCCTCTTGCCTCAATCAACCTGTTTCTATCGCACTGGCCGAGTAGTTCCTGGGTTACATACGGACTGCACACACTGGAAAAATCATGGTGAGTGAGTCGCGGATGATTTTCGCAGCTAATCGCCGATCTGCAATATTTTCGCCAACTTTTTGCAGCCTTGCACAGGGCAGGATTTCACTCTGTCCGGGCGGTGGCTATCTGATCACAGATCATCTCTGAATAACCCCCTTAGGCCCAAAAGAAAACCCAAAATGAATACTCATAAACCTGAGATCGAGGCAATGCCAATTGAAAGCTGGCAAGCAGCACATCTATCGTTACCATTACATGATGGAACATGGAACTGAGGGATCCCAAAAGACCCTTTTCATGACAGCTCTGCTGAAAGACAGGCTCCGTGGACACGTTCTTTATCTATCAGTACATAGCATCACATCACACAAGTGAGAAGGTGGCTCTATATTAAATCACTGTGATGCGTTTGCAGAATTGCCTAAGATAAAGGGCCTTATTTTGGTTCATTCTTTCTGACAAAATCCTTCTTAGATGGACAAAACCATGTGCACTGCAGGGGGGGCAGATGTAACATGTGCAGAGAGAATTAGATTTGGGTGAGTAATTTTGTTTCTGTGCAGGTAAAATACTGACTGCTTTATTTTTACACTGCAATATAGATCTCACTTTGAAGTAAAACCCCACCCAAATCTAATTCTCTCTGCACAAGTAACACCTGCCCCACCTGCAGTGCACATGGTTTTGCCCATCTAAGAAGGATTTTGTCAGAAAGAATGAACCAAAATAAGGCCCAAAGTTTTGTTCCCAGAGAAGACTATAACTGTAGTGGGCAATTCTAGATTTGTCATATTTTGAAGAAGGTGCAAGAAGAATTGTTTAATTACCTACAAGACCACAAGGGTGTTGACAAGCAACTGAGCAATGGACTGTATGGAAAAACTACACTCAGTGAACCCTGGAAGAGGCAAGGGAGAAGGAAGCCTTGGGATGTTCTCAAGACATCTCCTTCCATATCAGAGGGTTAAGTCTGTCTCTCTGGTGCTAGTCAAATCATTTTGTTGAAGAACTGGAAACGAGAACACATTTTTCTCCAGACAGGAACTTTCTTTGAGAAACGCATTCTGGTTTCTGCTGGAAGCCTAAGCTAGCCGCCCTTGTGCGCAGGGGCAGAGGGCATTGGGATAGGAAAAGAACTGTTCGCTGGTTATTGGAAGGAACAGCTAACCACTCTCTGCCCCATTGCACCAGCTTATATACACACTTTAAGATTTCAGTATCAGCAGTGTATCAGCTTGAACTGTTATAGCTCCAGGCACTGCCGAAGCAGATATGAGTGATTTTAACATTTCCAAGTCAAAGTAAAGAGAGTGCATAAGACTCAAGACTGGTTGGAGAAAAAGCAAGGCGTGTGTTCCAGGAGTCAGTCATTACAGGAAGGAAGAATTTGCGTATTATTTGCCAACTACAGAGGAAATATAATGTGAAAACTCTTATGAAGCTGATTAAAAACTACCTTCGCTAAATATTGTGCTTCTGTATTCAAGCCTCCCTTAGGACTACTGTACCGCTCTTACAATTCCTGCCCGGTGTGAGAGTACAGCTCTCCTACTGTCCATCTTCTGCATGAAAATGTGCTATTCCCTTTTTTATTTTTTGGGCCTCACCATACCCACCAACCATTAGAGATGTGAACCATTTTGGGCCTCCATGTTGCACTTAGCAGAGGCACCTATTTCTATGTGCATTATCATACTCACACAAATTGCCACAAGGTTTCCCCCTCACTTTTTAGCAATTTAAATAATAAAGGGAAATAAAAAAAGGAAAAAAAGGGGGAGAGGGTGTTTCTCATAAATATCCTCAATTTTGGCTACTGGAATCTGCATGATAATACCGCCGACCTGTGTGATAACAGGTAAATGGGCGGGGCTTCTCTGTTTGCGGTTAGTACACCAGCCCCAGGCTATAGTACACTGCTCAGGAATCCGCACTGGTACAGAAACAGATCATGTAGGAAACCATCTGTTGCATTGTGTTGCTGGCATTACTTCTGAAATGTTGCTTCTAATTCCTAATTAACCTTTCGCAAAGAACTGTCAGCACCTTTAGACAGTGCATTTTAATGAGCAAGGAAACACAACCCATTAAAAGGAATAGTTAATGTAGACAGAAAGGTTTATGATTATTTGTTAGAATGATCATTTGTTTTTCGTTATTAGGACAGTTTTATCCCCATCCCGGGGGCGATTCTGAGATGGACACTGTCAGCATTGTTATGGTCCCGATAGTGATCTAATGTTGACTCATTGGACATAGCACTGGTATCTGTGATTCCAGCATTAGCAAACTTCAGGGTCTTCTGACGTGGCAGCTATTAGTTTGCAGCTTAGCCACCCAAATAAGCCTAAAGGTGCCCACACACACAGCACGATTTTATAAACAATCCAATCTGTCACCCAATTTCCCTTGAAATCTACAGTCCTGGCCAAATGATGTTATGCTCACACTCAGAACTATTGTGTGTACGATCAGAGGATTAGAACATTATTACTGCACACGGAACGGTGTGTGCCAAATCCCTCAAGACAAGTTGTTATCTTTCTGCATGCAAGATGAATGAGTGGCGGGTGTGCGTATTGCATTGCCATCATGCCCACACACGGACAGTTTTTAAGCAATAGGTTGTTCCAATTGGTTGAAAAATCTTGGCTGTGGGGCCCAGTAAATCTGCACAGAAGATGAAGAAACTGGCCTAGGGACTCTCAGAGAACAGTGGATAATGCTGCCAGATTCACTCCCTCCCCGGCCCTAAATGGCTGCTAACTGTCAATCAGGCTGCGGTTTAGGGGGCACTGCATGTGAATCCTGACTGTCCACCCATTGGGGCACAGGAAGCAGCCATGAAACAAAGCTGTAGCGATTTCAGTAAGGATATGTTTTTGCAATGTGAATGACAGGTAGTTAGCATTTGTGGGCGGTAAGGGGAACAGCTACGTAGGCATGACACAGCCATTAGGGGGGGTCACAGCTACAACCCTATACACAGTTACAATATGCAGATACAATTACAGTCAGCAACACATAATTATGTATGATGATGTGTATTTTTCGCTTCATTATGCATATCAGATGCACAAGCAGACCTTGCTGATTAAATGATAAATGGAATGCTCATATTTTAATCAGCAAGATCTGCTTGTGCGTCTTATAGGTATAATTATGCAAATAATATACATTTATTACAAAAAAGCCACCCAACATTAGTGTTGGACGGTAACTGCTGGCTCACTCACACCATGTATTTCTCAGAGCATGGTGTATTGAGGCTAGATATATTAGGAGACACCTATAATTTTGTGGAAAATATGGGCACAGCAACAGAGACCAGGGGTGAAAGGTAATAGGATGAGAGATTCAGAAAGTGAGAGATTTGGTAAGAAATCTCCAGTTTTTTTAAAGCAGCAATCATTTACACTGCAAAACCAGTCTGATGTTGAATTGTAAATGGTTGCTGCTTTAAAAAACCTGGAGATTTCTTACCAAATCTCTCACTTTCTGAATCTCTCATTCTATTACATTTCACCCCAGTTGTCATTTGATTGCAGTTGATGGGCCCAGTTTTTGGCCAAAATCTTGCTAAGCACCTCAGTATTACTCTACAGTATTCTATAGTGTAGAGTTTATAATAATTATTCTTATTAACAGTGTTTAGTACTTATGGGGCCTACATACAGATCAATGTGCTCCAACAATATAAGCGATGCAAGATCACTCAGCACAAAGTGATGCACCACCAGCGATGTGTGCTGAGCGATCTGGCAGGGCCAGTGCTCTCTGGTGAGAACACTAGCAATCTGGACAGCAGTGGCGTGCAGTGGGGTGAGGCAGGTGAGGCACAGCCTTTCCTGTGATACTAGGGTTTATGCCAGAGTTTTGAATTTATAAAGTATGTAAAAAATACAAAGAATATTTTAAAAAATTCTTATTTTTATTATTCTAATCATTTTTATAGTCAAATCTATTTAGAGCAAAAAGTCTATGGCAGGTGAGGCAGTGCCTCACCTGGCTACCTTTTCTGCACATCTCTTATCAAAACTCAGCAAAGCTCCAGCAGTTTATACTGCTACACATGTGTATAATGCCGGCATGTACCCCATGGCTCATATATTGTGTTAATATCTGGCTTTGGTATTTGCCAGGGACTTTTGAGCCATTTACCTCACCGCACGTCCCTGGGACAGACGGCACGCCGCGCATGACTATTGCTATGGCCCCTATACACGGAGCGATTTGGGGTCATTTTTGATGCGATCTCGTCAGATCGCTTAGAAAATGACCCAAATTTGCTCCATGTATAGGCACCATAAGAATGTGCACCTGCATTTTCTTTTCTAATGCTATACTGGGCAGTATCTTGTTGCTGTACCTACAGTATAATTGAGCAGATTAGTGGCAAATTCCTTTATAGTGCTTGTTACTATGTACTGCATTGGTTTTGTAGCTTTCAGAAACCCACAATGGCCCTTATTCAGATCTGATCGCAGTACAAATCTGTTCTCAAAATGGGCAAAACCATGTGCACTGCAGGCAGATGTAATATGTATAGAGAGAGAATTAAATTTGCATGGGTTATTTTGTTTCTGTGCAGGGTAAATACTGGCTGCATTATTTTTACACTGCAGTTTGGATTTCAGTTTCAACATACCCCACCCAAATCTAACTCTCTCTGCACATGTTAAATCTGCCCCACCTGCAGTGCACATGGGCCCTTATTCTGATTGATGCGTACTTTTCCGCATACTTTCGGATAGCGTCTTTACGGCGTCTGCGCATGCGTGGAGAACGCAACGCGCATGTGCCACGCATTGACTCCGTACCTGTTCGGGCAAATCCCGTACAAAACTGTGCACCGCAATCAGTCTGGAAATATGGGCGTATTATGGGCGTCATGCGGAATGACACATGGGCGTAGTTTCAAAGTGGGCAAAACTGGGAGGAAACATGGGCGGACACGGGGGAGTACACTTATGTTGGGGGGCGTGCATTCGGATAGCACTCCGAATGCACGCGACCAAAACCGATAGAAATGTGCGGTGTCCATAAGTCAAGTATTGCTTTGCGGAAACCACTCGGTCTTGCGGTAGGCGAACGGAACGCCTAATGACTACAAGCATTAACACCTGAACCCAATACAATCGACTCCTTTACTCATTACTCACTAATAGGACGCTTGTCAGTGCTTTAATTGAAACTATTGCTGCTTCAAGGAACCTTTACTAAACACACACATATGCTGTACTTGTCCCACACTTTTAAACTGCTAAGAATGGACATCACTGAATATTAATCCTATCAATACACATGTGTATTCTACATGTACTAATTAAACCACACAATTTTGGTAAAGTAAAGAAATTTATTTAAATACATTTCACAGACAATGAAACTGTGAAGCAATAAAAAAATAAAAAAAAAATAATACCAAAAACCATGGCAGGAATGTACCAAAATAACTTATAATACAAAATAAATCTAATTGCACACATTCATAGCCACAGCAGAATCATTTGGAACACAAAGGGACTTAGCAACATCACTTCAAGTACAGCTGACAGTAATGGCAGGCAAAAGAGGGCAACAGGGGAACCAAAAATGACATATGAAGCAAGGGCTCATCTGGTTACCCTCAGCACGTGATTGGACACAAGAAGCTGACACACACAGCACAATGAAAGATTTGGGACCACATAACGGTGGAGATTAATGCAGCCACAAGTTCATTTGCGAGCACGTTTGCCCTTGGTAGGCTCCTTGGCCTGTGCAGCAGCTCTTCGGCCACGGACAGATGCTGGGGCAGGTGGAGCAGATGCTGGTGAGGGGGTGGATGGTCTACCCCTCCTGCCAGCAGGGAGTGTTGCAGGTGGTAATGCACCAGAAACAGATGACATTAGGACCCTATTGCTGTTAACTAGCTCCACCATAAGCTCATTATGGTGGAGGAGGAGATCATTTTGACGCGTGGCTTGCTCGGCCAGCACCTGAGCACTTGCAGCCATGGCCTGATGCGCCTCAGCCATGGACTGCATGCTCCCAGCGATGGACTGCTGGGTGCTGACCAAGCTCGCCATGATCTCCTCGGTCCTACGCATCTGTTCTGATGCCAACTCTCCCTGCTGGTTAATGTCCCCAAGCATCTGGGCCAAGCTGGCATAATCGGCTTGGGCCGATGGCTGCTGCTGCACACGCCTACCACTGGGGCCAGGTGGCACGGACTCCTCCACCTCCTGAGAAGACTCTTCACCAAGCAGTGGGGTGTCTGTTGAAAATGATAAACACAATTAGGACACATTGTAAGATAATTACTTGCACAAGCTTATGGCATGACAAATATTTACCTTCCAGAAAAGACGCAAACACTTCAGCTGGGGCCTCGCTATCCATCGTGCTCACCCCCCTGACCTCCTCAACTGCTACACAGCACTCGGCCATCAACTCCAGGGGGGTGAACTCTAGCCCTGATGGCATGGGCCCGGCCCCAGATCTCTGGCTGTGTTCCCACCGCTTGGTCATCTTCCTCTTCAGGTTGGTTTTGAAGTCGTGCCACCTGCAATGTAAGTTGACATATTAATACAAGTCACTCCAGATGTTTGCTGTTGCAGCCATTGCTCTGTGCTACATATTACGACATGTGCTTAATGTCAAAAAGATAACATTACATTCAACTATGATATCAACCGTTACAATACACATTCACACTGACCCTACTCTAACTCTCAACTAAATAACATGGCAATAATGTCTGTGTATCGTACCAACCTCACCGGCCATTTGCCAAATCCATCTAAGCATGAATTCAAACATTACTTGTCTATTACTGGGCACATGTATCACAAAACAACTTGCCTCTTTTTGACGTGCTCCGTCTCACGAACTTGTGGCGCCACTTCATTAATCTCTGCCGTTATGTCTTCCCAAATCTTCCATCGGCGTGTGTGTGTCAGCCTCTCCGGTGGACACTCAATCCAATCACGTGCTCGCGAAACCAGGATGGCAAGCTCCTGTGCTTCATATGCCTTATTTCGGGAACTTGGTTCCTCTGTTGGCCTCTTTTTCCCCTTGCCACGTCCATGCCCACGCCCACTGGCACGTGGCGCTGTACTTGAAGTGCTGCCCATGGTAGTATCTTGTGAAGTCCCCGGTTGTGTTCCAAATGATTCTGCTGAGGCTGCATATGAGGCAGCTGCAGGTTGCCCTGCTGGAGAAGGGCCAGGTGCAGGTTGCCCTGCTGGAGAAGGGCCAGGTGCAGGTTGCCCTGCTGGAGAAGGGCCCGGTGCAGGTTGCCCTGCTGGAGAAGGGCCAGCAGCCTCAGCATTTCCCACTGGCTGCCTGTGCAGTGGCACATAGGAGGTGCTGGAGTCCATCTTGTCAAAAAGTAGCTGCAACTCTTGGTCCACCTCTGATTGGGATCCAGACATGCTAGCAGCAACTTTGTCACATTCTAATACACCTTTATATACTGTTTGTGTATCCTGTTTGGCGTACATCAGCGGCAGCTGCGTTCCGTGCGCGAGCGTAACGGCCGCCTGCGTACGGCGCTGTTTTTTCGTGCCGCATACGTTGCGGAAATTCCATTGTGTAAAACCTGGCGAAACTTCTACATGAAATATTGGTCACCAATTCTAAAATTGCATAGAATCTTCGGATACACCTGTGACTATCGCACAATATACATGCTATTTGGTAGCATGACATGACATTTGGTTCATGACTACTGTGGTATTGTTGAGTTTGATTGCAATCTAAAAGTAGCCCAATCCCTTAGAAAATCCAGGCCACAAGTCATGCAATACTCATCACTACTGTTATAGACAACACATGTGAGAGGCCTATAAATAGTGAATTGCTGCTAGAATCATTTGTCTCCAGATCTGTACTTGTCAGGGTCTAAGGTAAGCTCTTCCATGGTCCTTGTAGATATGATATCCATTAACAATGTAAGTGTATGAATGTATGCACCATTGCCTCACTGACTACAGATTGTTGGGCCAGCAAAGTCTTTGTAGCATTATTGCAACATGTCACATGTTCACTATTTCACTCACAGGTCTTAAACCTGTGTGTGTCCATCTATTGCAGGACAACATGTCCCAGCAATAGGTGAAATGTGTCAGAGTACATGATGTCGGCAACAAATGCAGACACCTTTGATACTCAAGTAGTGTTTAGTAGTTCGATGTTGTAAGCATCTGTGTGTTTAGGACGGTGTGTATTGAGTTCATATTATTGTTACATCATTATAGAGTCAAATGGATCTTCGCAATTTGACGGGGCGGCCATCTATTGTACGTATTGAAGCCTACAAATCTATTTGTTGTCGGATATGGCCATTATGTGCATAGGTGCATCATTATTTATGTTCATTTCTTTATAGGTTGCTGAAGCAATGATGGCATTCATGGAAAGGAGGCTAAGGGCACTTGCGGCTCTCCCCACTCGTCGCCCAAGGAGGCCAGGACGTGCTAGAATCTATCGCACACGGGTGACTCTGTTTGATATGCCCGATGATGAGGTACTTACTAGGTACCGGTTACCGCCACATGTCATTCTGGATCTGCTCTCGTTAATTGAGAGTGATCTGGAACCTCTTCACGGGATCACGACAGCAATTCCGCCTCACACACAGCTGCTGGCGGTGTTGCATTTCTGCGCCTCAGGATCATTCCAACAAGTAGTGGCAGTACTTGCTGGAATATCTCAGCCGGCCTTCTGCCGAATCCTGAGGCGTGTGACGTCGGCCATGTTTAGGCGCAAGGGGCACTTCATGGCCATGACATTTGCCACTGAGACCCTGCGCAGAAGCCAGCAGGCCTTCCATCAAATTGCTGGCTTCCCTAATGTGATAGGGGCTGTGGATGGCACCCATGTACCATTTGTGCCTCCATCTCGAAGTGAGAAGATATATAGGAACCGAAAATTGTTCCACTCACTGAACGTGATGGTGGTATGTGGCCCATCCATGGAAATTCTCGCCTTCAACTCGAAGTTTCCCGGAAGTGCCCATGACTCTCATGTCATCCGACAAACCGGGATTTGGCAAAGACTACAAGAGCTGGAAGGCCGTGATGCGTGGGTTCTGGGTGACTCCGGTTACCCATGTACGCCCTGGCTACTTACGCCGTACAGCTACCCAGCACCAGGCCCACAGGAGGCATTCAATCGGGCGCATGTTGCCACCAGGCAAGTGGTGGAGCGCTCAATTGGCCTTTTAAAGGGTCGATTTAGAGTGCTCCACCGCACTGGTGGTGACTTACAGTATGCGCCTGAAATGGTGTCGAGGATCGTGGGCCTGTGTGTATTTTTCCATAACATTGCTGTGCGGCGTGAGATACCCTTTGATGAGTGGGAGGTTCCATCTGAGCCGCAAGATCCGCCCATGCGCCCATCCCGCGCCCCTGAATGCCGGAGGGGATACCAGCTGCGGGACTCTGTGGCGCAAAGATTCTTCAGGTACATTTTATATAGTTGACCAGAACACACCAATTGTTCTAAAAATCACCCCTTCAAATAAGTACAGTGTGTTAGTTGTCAGTCTTACAAAACGACAATTAGCCAGCCTGCCCTCCTAATGGCCAAGAAATAGGAGATATTTATCATATGTGCTTAGTTTTGGTGGAAGTACAATATAGGTGGTCATTATTATACCTTGTGCAAGGATCTTATGTGTTTGTTATATCTTCATTCTTGTAGTTGATACTATCACTGATGTCTGGTGAGTACATTGATTTATTCTGTAATGTGGTGGTGACTTTTTTCGGTGTTGATGTATGATTTCTTTGCATATATATATATATATATATATATATATATATATATATGATATTTGAATTTATTAACATGTTTAGAAATTTCAAGGAGCAGGCAGGCAGGCAGGCAGGCAGGCAGCGCTGGTGTATAATGGTGGACTCAGGATACCTGCAAGTATGTGTATGTGTCTTTTAAACATAAATGTACGCTTACACATAGATGCATAGAGTAAGTAATGCGAAGTACAGCTAGGCGTTGCTAAGCTATAGCACGCGTTGCTTGGCGGTGCGATGCCTTATTCGATTTGCAAAGTGCATACACACTGTGTTTTATATATATCAGATTTGTTCATTGCCATACATTAGCACTACCGTTTTGAAGGCATGCGAATTTTTCGCCATTTGTGTTGGCGCAGAGACGCTGTTCATGTAAAGATGAACAATAAAGTTATTAACACAAATAACTGTGATAAACCAATGAAAGCATATGATTGGTTGATTGATGCCATTGTTAACATGGCGGAGACACGCAGAGCAGAGCCGTTTTCACCTGCGGAACTGAGGGCTCTGGTCTCCGTCATGGAGACAAGGCTGGGCCGTGCAGGGCCCTTTATAACAAATGTGCAGAAGCGGCGGGCCTATGCTGCGGCAGGGCGCCGGATTTACGCCCGCACCCGGGTGCGGAGGAGCATCGGCCAGTTAGAGAGGCGCTGGTCAGACCTCCGCAGGCGCCAGCCCCAGCTTCTCCAAGAGATCAGGAGGGAGATAGCTGTTTGTGAGTATTTTCGCTATGAAATTTCGCACTTACATCATAGCATATACAGATGTGGCCAAGTACATCGTGGTTTACAACGCGCTTTTGAGGTCTCTGAGTCGCGAGTTGTAGATTGCGTTATGTCCTGCGTTATGTCCCACACCATGTAATACATAGTTTAACCACTGGGTGACAAATGTTCCACGTTAAGACTACGGTGCTGAATACAATGATGTTGCAGTTGACATTGATCTGTGAGAAGCTGGCCAATCAACATTCTTCACTTTATAAAAGAAAAAAAAATCTGTCTTCTACAAAACGAAATGTCAGGCTGCCACGCAACTTCCCACTACAGATTTTGTCCAACTTCCCACTTCAGATTTTGTCCTTACTTTAGAGAAAAAGTACTTACAGTACTTTAGAGAAAGAGTACTTGGATTAAATTAAAGCAGATCTGTTTGGTTATACATTTTGTTGGTACAGATTGCTATATGGAATCCATGCTAACCTTTACTAATGCTGGAAACTTTCACATGGTATATTATTTACGGAGGTGTCTATCATTATGCTGTACTGCGCCATGAAAACAGCGCAATCTACTGGGCATGTCTCATACTTGACTGTACAGTATATTGTACACCAATGTAGCAACTGAAATCACAGGTTTCTGTGGCCTAGCGGTTAAAGACACAGTTACTGTATACTGTTAGCAGCAATACTGGTTCGATCCACAGTGTGGTACAGTTTTTTTTTTTTTTAAACGTACTATTTTTTTTTTTTTCATTTTTTTAATCAATAAAGTAATTTGGTGCTTTGCAAATTCCTTTTGCACAAAAAAATTAACAATGGCAGGCTGCAATTTACATGATACAGTTATTGTCGTTACATACTGTAAGTTACAAAGAACGTTTTTATTTTCGCAAGAGTAAATTTTCCACTTCATGTAAAAATCCTTAATTTAGGGAAAGAGTACTTACTTTACAGAAAGAGTTCTTGGATTAAATTCGCAGGAGGAGATATGATCAGATATACATGTCATTGGTACAGATTGCTACTGTATAAATATGGAATCCATGCTAACCTTTACTTTTTTTTTTAAATGCACTATTTTTTTTTTTTTTTTTAATCAATAAAGTAATTTGGTGCTTTGCAAATTCCTTTTGCACAAAAAAAAATAACAATGGCAGGCTGCAATGTACATGATACAGTTATTGTCATTACATACTGTAAGATACAGAGAACGTTTTTTTTTCTCGCAAGAGTAAATTTTCCACTTCAGGTAAAAGTCCTTAATTTAGGGAAAGAGTACTTACTTTAAGGAAAGAGTTCTTGGATTAAATTTGCAGGAGGAGATAACAGTTATACAATTTGTTGGTACAGATTGCTACTGCATAAATATGGAATCCATGCTAACCTTTACTAATGCTGGAAATTTTCACATGGTATATTATTTACGGAGGTGTCTATCATTATGCTGTACTGCGCCATGAAAACAGCGCAATCTACTGGGCATGTCTCATACTTGACTATACAGTATATTGTACACCAATGGAGCAGCTGAGATCACAGGTTTCTATGGCCTAGCGGTTAAAGACACAGTTACTGTATACTTGTAGCAGCAATACTGGTTCGAGCCAAAGTGGGGTACAATTTTTTTTTTTTTTTAAACGTACTACTTTTTTTAAAAAATTTGTAATCAATAAATTTATTTGGTGCTTTGCAAATTCCTTTTGCCTTTTGCACAAAAAAATTAACAATGGCAGGTGGCCATGTACGTGATACAGTTATTGGCGTTACATACTGTGTTGCAAAGAATGGGTTTTTTTTCACACAAGTAAATTTCCCACTTCAGTAAGGTCCTAACTTTAGGGAAAGAGTACATTCTTTAGGGAAAGAGTACTTTGATTAAATTCCACACAAGTAGATCTGTTCGATTATGCATGTCGTTGGTACAGATTGAGTTTGAAAGTCAATGCATGCTTCTGCACCTTCCCCCATGATCACTCATTAGCATTAATTCCCATTGAGCCCACTGTTTACTGTATACAGTATGTCTGTAGCAAAACACCTCCCCCAGCCACTCTGTGCATGGTCACATTAGTGCCATGCAATCCATGCAATGCGATCTCAGTAGTTTATGGATAGAGTACTGATAGACGTTTTTCAGTTACCGTAGCTATGGAATAAGCTTAAGCTATGGAAATAGCGCAGTCAGTCAGAACTTGCGTAAGTTCTCCCGGGCACCAGGGCCGGTGCTAGGGTGTCCTTCGCCCTCATGCAAACCATAAATTTTGTGCCCTTTCACATTGCCAATGCAACAAGCTGCAGCCCGATTGTGGGAGCGTATGCAGCATGCAATCCTATGGAGGATCTCGGGTGCATGTACATGTTTGCATACACCATCTCAGTGCTGTGTCCGCAAAATGTTGCAGGCACGAAAGGTGCCCATACACGCTATGAGAATCGCATACGTTATGGGCTAGATAGCATCGCACGGCATGCATGCAATGTGTGTGCGATGCGATCCGAAAGCAGTACAAAAAGTGTGTGCAGCACATACTTTTTGTACTGTGCGATGCGATGCCCGCGGGAGCGCAATTGCAGCATGTATGACCACCTTTAGGCACATAACCCAGCCCATTATTTAAAAAGTGTCTGGCACAATAATATACTGTAAGTTATGGAATGATAAAAATCAATAATACAATACTTTATTGAAGAGGATGGAGATGCTTGGTAATTGAAAGAAGTATTGGAGGATTGATTGAAGAATTGGATGATTGTTCTTAGGGTTGGATGATTGGATGAAGAATTGGATGATTGAATAAAGAGTTGAATGATTGGATGAATATTGGATGGTTGGAAGAACAATTGTATGATTGGAAGAACAATTGGATGATTGAATGAAGATTGGATGGTTGGAAGAACAATTGGATGATTGGAAGAATAATGGGATGGTTGGATGAAGATTAAATGATGAAGTTTGAATGTCCTTGCTGAATTGGATCGTGGCTGCAGAACCAGGAGTAACCGTGGAGAATAACCGTCAGGATTGAGGAGAAAGATAATACCCCTTTGGGGGGCTAACCTTGTCCAGTCCGTATTGGCGGCAGCAGGTTCCTTGGTACACAGGTGTAGCAGTGAGACGATCAGCAGAAATAGAAGAGAACTTCACCAGAGGCGCAGGAACTGTAGTAACTACTACAGACAGCCAGGAGTGAGCAATGATGCTAAGGCATGGACATCATTGTACTGGCTGCCGGTCTTGCAGGGCAAGTCAGTACTTAAGGAGTGAGCTGTGCGGCGATTGGATAGCCGTTTGACAGCAAGGTGGAGCCGCACAGTACAGGTTGCAGGATCCCAAAAGATGGCGGCCGCCAGCGGAGGCGACAAAAACCAGCCGGTGGTGAGTGTGCGCAGCTGTGCAGTTGCCGGTGTTTCCAGACAGAGGCCTAACCAGGCACAGACACACATGGCGGCTCATGTCTCACGCCACCTATGCCCTGTATGGCACCGGAGCACTTAGCACCACTGTCACCACGTGGTGACAGTGCGGGAACATGCACCCCACCAGTACAAGGAACAGGAGTGGAGGTGAGCGCCAGGGTAGGCGACACGCTGATACAGGACCCAGGGCTAGGCACAGCACAGGGGAACTGGGTAGCAGCCATGGTGATCGTGACATCATCATTGTTATCTGGACATTCATCCTTATTATTTAATATTATTTTGCCTGTCTTTTCCTCAAAGAAGTATTTGAGTCCCTGTATGACATCTTTTATTAAACCCGCTCGTTTTAACCCTACTGCTGCTGCCTCGTCTCCAGTCCCTGAACACCACACAACCCCATAAGAACCATTAACCGTGACAGTTTGCACTGACCCGATGGAGTCGGGTGAAAATCTTTGGCAGGGATCTTTGGCAGATGTATTGCAAGGCATCATGGTCCGCCTGGAAAAGTTGGAGTCCTCACAGTGGCAAGTGGCGCAATTCCTACAAACGCTGACTTCTCCACCAGCTGCTCCTCCAGTTGCTGCAGCAACATCATAAGCTCCTTCAGGAAGTTCCTCTGCCACGCTGCCAGCCGGGTCTATTATTCCTCCTCATCTGCATCTGCCAACCCCCAGCAAATATGATGGGTCTCCTAAAGGATGTCGCGGGTTCTTGAATCAGTGTGATGTGCACTTCACTCTCCAATCATCCAAATTCAAAACTGCCAAGGCACGAGTGGCCTACATCGTCTCACTCCTCTCTGGTCCAGCCCTGGATTGGGTTTCGCCTCTGTGGGAACGAGCAGATGCTCTGCTGAATAATTATGACGATTTTATCACTTCCTTCCAGCGAATCTTTGACGAACCAGGTCGAGTATCATCTGCAGCTACAGAGATTCTGAGAATTCGTCAAGATAGCAGACCAGTGGGTCAATATGTTGTGCAATTCCAGACGCTATCATCTGAGTTAGGATGGAATGAAGAGGCACTCGTCTCTGCTTTCTGGAATGGCCTAGCCGGTCGCCTCAAGGATGGATTGGCCACCCGTGATACACACTCCACCCGGACATATCTAATCTTCTTGTGCAATAAAGTTGATCTGCGGATTCAAGAGCGACAACTGGAGAGAGCTCGTTCTGATCGCTTTGTCCTCGTCCCTCCCCTGCTGTTACTCCTGTAAAAAGTGGATTGTCTACTACTTCTGCCACATAAGAACCAATGCACATAAACTGGTCTCACATTTCCCTCGAAGAAAAGAACCGACAACGTCGAGACAATCTTTGTATGTACTGTGCCTCTTCCTCCCATCTCCTGGCCTCTTGTCCACTCCGTCCGGGAAACGACCGCTTCTAATCCCCATGAGGGAGGTTACCGTAGATTAGGAGTGTTATTGCCATCTCCCTCTACCATAGACTCTGCTAGACTCAGGCACAGCGGGAAACTTCATTTCGGCCGATATCGCTGCACAGCTCTCCATACCCCTCCAGCCATTAGAGCAGCCTTTGGTCCTGACAGCCGTTGACGGTAGCCACATCTCCAGTGGTCAAATTACCTCTCAGACTGTACCAGTACATCTTCAAGTTGGAGCGCTGTACCAAGAAAGGTTAGAGTTTTTGGTCCTTCCACAGTCCTCTCACGCTGTAGTTCTGGGAATGCCGTTGCTTACCTTGCACAACCCCTATGTTGAGTGGCTAACTATGGAGATTAAGGCCTGGAGTAAAGACTGCTTTTCTTCTTGTTTATCTCGAGTCATACCCGTCCTTCTGAGTGAGTCACAAGCATCCTCTTCCAAACTCCCTGCCTCCGCCATATTACTATCGCCACTTCATCTGAAATTTCTCCACCATAGCAGCACCTCTGACTGCACTCACCCGAAAGGGGGCCAATCCTGCCAAATGGCCGCCCGAGGCCTCCGAGGCCTTTTGACAACTAAAACAGGCCTTTATAACCGCCCCAATCCTTCTTCAGCCAGATGTGAATAGGCCCTTCATCCTGGAGGTCGATGCCTCTTCAGAAGGAGTAGGGGCAGTCCTTTCGCAAAAAGGAGAGGATTCAGAGCTTAACCCTTGTGCATATTTCTCCAAGAAATTTCTTCCGGCAGAAAAGTCTTTTCAGATTCTTTCTTACGTCATGTCCAGTGTCTCACTTCTCGACAAGCCCGCTGGGCTATGTTCTTTGCATGATTTAACTTCCAAATCAAGTATCGTCCAGGGGTTTTAAACAACAAGGCTGACACTTTATCTTGTTCCTTCGATGCCAGTTCAGACTCTGAACCTCTAAAGCAGCCCATCCTGAACCGAGTAGTCTTCGCTCATGTCACTCCTCATCCTACACCTCCTTCAGGCAAGTTCTTTGTGCCACCCAATTTAAGCAAAAAGCCTCCCGTTTTGCTGGACATTCCTGTATTCAAAAGACTTTGCAAATTCTCCTGCATTCATATTGGTGGCCGACCATTCGGCAGGATGTACCAAACTTTGTGTCATCATGCGTCAAGTGTGCTCAGCACAAGACCTCTCGAAATCCTCCGGCTGGAGCTCTGCTACCACTATCCATCCCAATGGAACCGTGGACGCATCTCTCGATGGACTTTATATCCGAACTACAGCCATCTGGCGGGTATACTGTCATCTGGGTGATAGTCGATAGATTTTCAAAGATGGCCCACTTTGTGCCCCTAAAGTCCCTGCCTTCTGCTCCTGTGCTTGCTCAACTCTTCATATCGTCCATCTTCAAGCTTCATGGTCTGCCAAAAGAAATTATATCCGACCGGGGTCTTCAGTTTGTCGCCAAATTCTGGAGAGCTCTATGTGCTGCTCTTCAAGTAAAACTGAAATTCTCCACCGCCTTCCATCCTTAGACTAACGGGCAAACCGAACGTGTCAACCAAGATCTAGAGACATTCATTTGACTCTTCATGTCCTCCTCTCAGGATGAATGGAAGGATCTTTTACCTTGGGCAGAATATGCACACAATAACTCCTACCATTCCTCTTCAGGTACCACACCTTTCTTTACAGTTTATGGCAAGCATCCACGGTCCCCTGACTTCACAAGTCTGCCGTCCCCAGAGGTTCCCGCAGCTGCTTCTTCTCTTCATGGTTTTGCAAAAATATGGGCTGAGGTCCATAAAGCTCTTCTTCAAGCTTCTTCCAGATATAAAAGGGCAGCTGACAAGAAAAGAAAGGCGGTTCCACCATTAAAGGTAGGGGATGGAGTATGGCTGTCCACCCGCAATCTTCGTCTTCGTGTACCCTCCATGAAATTTGCCCCACACTTTATTGGGCCATTTCCCATCACTCAAGTAATCAATACGGTGGCTTACAGATTGCAACTTCCATCTTCCATGAAGATATCCAATTCCTTCCACGTATCTCTTCTTAAACCTTTAAAATTGAGCATCATCCAAAGGAAAGTACCCAGACCCTCAAAAGTCAATACAGAGAAAGATGCAGAGTTTGAAGTCAAACGAATCATAGACTCTCGTTATCGCAACTCCCGGCATCAATTTCTGGTGGAGTGGGCTGTTTTCGGACCAGAGGAGAATTCTTGGGTAGATAAGGCTGATTTACACGCTCCAAATCACGTTAAAGGCTTTTTTCTGAAGAATTCCCATAAGAAGCACAAGCATCCTGAGGTTACCCGAAAAGAGGGGGGTACTGTCACACGCCGACACGGTGGTACACGGCGGGTACTGTACTCACCCGCCCGTGTCCGCCGCCGGCTGGCGTGTGTAGGCCACCATGTCAGGTGAGGCGGCAGGCAGAGGTCTGGCAGTGTTTGAAGGCAACATGGGAATCTGCAGCATGGTCCCGCTCTAAGGCTATAGATGCCGGGAGGCCAGCGCCGCCATCTTGCTTGAGGGCAAACAGGGGATTGGGCCAGGTCAGGTATTCTCACCTGTTTCACTGTGACAGCCAATGGCAGCCGCCCTCTTTGCATAAAGGGGATCTGCCTAGGTAGCTCAGTGTCAGTGCAAAAAGTCTTCTGTGCCATGCACTTCGTCTCCAGCATCCTCAGGTCAACCATTCCTCATAATTCTTTCAGTTACCGGATCCACTATTGTTGCCATCTTCCCACTTCTTTATCAGGACATTTCTCATCATTGTTATCTGGACATTCCTCCTCATTGTTATCTGGATATTCCTCCTCATTGTTATCTGGATATTCCTCATCATTTTGATCTGGACATTCATCCTTGTTATTTATTATTATTTTGCCTGTCTTTTCCTCAAAGAAGTATTTGAGTCCCTGTATGAAATCTTTTATTAAACCCGCTCGTTTTAACCCTACTGCTGCTGCCTCGTCTCCAGTCCCTGATCACCACACGACCCCATCAGAACCTTTAACCGTGACAGCTGGAGATGAGGGTCCATATATTGATGCAAGAAAAGCTTTGGATGCTGCAGTCTGCTGTAACAGCCAGGAAGAAAAAAACTCCTGTGAACAGCACTAGACATCTGCAAATGCTGTGGGCCTTTTTTGGAGGTTTATTTGCAACTACAGTAATTGTATGCTGATTTTTAAATAAATAAGTTAAAATTAATTTTTTTATTATTGAATGTAGCTTATTTTAACACTTTTCATGCATATTTTAAGTATTTTTCATGCATATTTGCATGCATATGTCAAGCTTTTTATGTGGCATATAATCCTGTCTCTACTAATGAGTGATCATGGGGGAAGGTGCAGAAGCATGGTGCAGAAGCATGCATTGACTTTCAAACTGTACCACAGGGCAGCAGGTGCCTACTGTAGCATGGGAACAATACAGTACCATGTGAATAGCGCATACTAAATACAGTATCTTTATTAAGTTAAAACTCTTCAGAAAATGACACTGCTTTGTCTGCAATTGCAATCCCGGATTGAGTACACAATGTAGGGACAAACACACAATAGGGTGAACATAGTCATTTTGCAACATTGATAGTAGTTCTTCACTTACTCATGTGACTATGCACAAAGGAGCTGGGGGAGGTGTTTTGCTACAGACATACTGTTTACAGTAAACAGTGAGCTCAATGGGAATGATCGTGGGGGAAGGTGCAGAAGCATGCATTGACTTTCAAACTCAATCTGTACCAACGACATGCATAACCAAAAAGATGTGGAATTTAATCCAAGTACTCTTTAGATAAAAAACGTACTCTTTCCCTAAAGTACGTACTCTTTCCCTAAAGTACGTACTCTTTCCCTAAAGTTAGGACTTTTACCTGAAGTGGGACATTTACTTGTGCGAAAAACCCCATTCTTTGCAACACAGTATGTAACGACAATAACTGTATCATGTACATGGCCACCTGCCATTGTTAATTTTTTTGTGCAAAAGGCAAAAGGAATTTGCAAAACACCAAATTACTTTATTGATTAAAAAATGAAAAAAAAAAGTAGTACGTTTAAAAAAAAAACCTGTACCACACTGTGGATCGAACCAGTATTGCTGCTAGCAGTATACAGTAACTGTGTCTTTAACCGCTAGGCCACAGAAACCAGTGATCTCAGCTGCTCCATTGGTGTACAATATACTGTATAGTCAAGTATGAGACATGCCCAGTAGATTGCGCTGTTTTCATGGCGCAGTACAACATAATGATAGACACCTCCGTAAATAATATACCATGTGAAAGTTTCCAGCATTAGTAAAGGTTAGCATGGATTCCATATTTATGCAGTAGCAATCTGTACCAACAACATGTATAACTGATATCTCCTCCTGCAAATTTAATCCAAGAACTTTCCTTAAAGTAAGTACTCTTTCCCTAAATTAAGGACTTTTACCTTAAGTGGAAAATTTACTCTTGCGAGAAAAAAAACGTTCTCTGTATCTTACAGTATGTAACGACAATAACTGTATCATGTACATTGCAGCCTGCCATTGTTATTTTTTTTTGTGCAAAAGGAATTTGCAAAGCACCAAATTACTTTATTGATTTAAAAAAAAAAAAAATAGTGCATTTAAAAAAAAAAGTAAAGGTTAGCATGGATTCCATATTTATACAGTAGCAATCTGTACCAATGACATGTATATCTGATCATATCTCCTCCTGCGAATTTAATCCAAGAACTCTTTCTGTAAAGTAAGTACTCTTTCCCTAAATTAAGGATTTTTACCTGAAGTGGAAAATTTACTCTTGCGAAAAGAAAAACGTTCTTTGTAACTTACAGTATGTAATGACAATAACTGTATCATGTAAACTGCAGCCTGCCATTGTTAATTTTTTTGTGCAAAAGGAATTTGCAAAGCACCAAATTACTTTATTGATTTAAAAAAAAAAAAAAAAATAGTGCATTTAAAAAAAAAGTAAAGGTTAGCATGGATTCCATATTTATACAGTAGCTATCTGTACCAATGACATGTATATCTGATCATATCTCCTCCTGCGAATTTAATCCAAGAACTCTTTCTGTAAAGTAAGTACTCTTTCCCTAAATTAAGGATTTTTACATGAAGTGGAAAATTTACTCTTGCGAAAATAAAAACGTTCTTTGTAACTTACAGTATGTAATGACAATAACTGTATCATGTAAATCGCAGCCTGCCATTGTTAATTTTTTTGTGCAAAAGGAATTTGCAAAGCACCAAATTACTTTATTGATAAAAAAAAAAAAAATAATGCATTTAAAAAAAAAGTTAAGGTTAGCATGGATTCCATATTTATACAGTAGCAATCTGTACCAATGACATGTATATCTGATCATATCTCCTCCTGCGAATTTAATCCAAGAACTCTTTCTGTAAAGTAAGTACTCTTTCCCTAAATTAAGGACTTTTACCTGAAGTGGAAAATTTACTCTTGCGAGAAAAAAAAACGTTCTCTGTATCTTACAGTATGTAATGACAATAACTGTATCATGTACATTGCAGCCTGCCATTGTTATTTTTTTTTGTGCAAAAGGAATTTGCAAAGCACCAAATTACTTTATTGATTTAAAAAAAAAAAAAAAAAATAGTGCATTTAAAAAAAAAGTAAAGGTTAGCATGGATTCCATATTTATACAGTAGCTATCTGTACCAATGACATGTATATCTGATCATATCTCCTCCTGCGAATTTAATCCAAGAACTCTTTCTGTAAAGTAAGTACTCTTTCCCTAAATTAAGGATTTTTACCTGAAGTGGAAAATTTACTCTTGCGAAAATAAAAACGTTCTTTGTAACTTACAGTATGTAATGACAATAACTGTATCATGTAAATTGCAGCCTGCCATTGTTAATTTTTTTGTGCAAAAGGAATTTGCAAAGCACCAAATTACTTTATTGATTAAAAAAAAAAAAAAAATAGTGCATTTAAAAAAAAAGTAAAGGTTAGCATGGATTCCATATTTATACAGTAGCTATCTGTACCAATGACATGTATATCTGATCATATCTCCTCCTGCGAATTTAATCCAAGAACTCTTTCTGTAAAGTAAGTACTCTTTCCCTAAATTAAGGATTTTTACATGAAGTGGAAAATTTACTCTTGCGAAAATAAAAACGTTCTTTGTAACTTACAGTATGTAATGACAATAACTGTATCATGTAAATTGCAGCCTGCCATTGTTAATTTTTTTGTGCAAAAGGAATTTGCAAAGCACCAAATTACTTTATTGATTTAAAAAAAAAAAAAATAGTGCATTTAAAAAAAAAGTAAAGGTTAGCATGGATTCCATATTTATACAGTAGCTATCTGTACCAATGACATGTATATCTGATCATATCTCCTCCTGCGAATTTAATCCAAGAACTCTTTCTGTAAAGTAAGTACTCTTTCCCTAAATTAAGGATTTTTACCTGAAGTGGAAAATTTACTCTTGCGAAAATAAAAATGTTCTTTGTAACTTACAGTATGTAATGACAATAACTGTATCATGTAAATTGCAGCCTGCCATTGTTAATTTTTTTGTGCAAAAGGAATTTGCAAAGCACCAAATTACTTTATTGATAAAAAAAAAAAAAAATAATGCATTTAAAAAAAAAGTTAAGGTTAGCATGGATTCCATATTTATACAGTAGCAATCTGTACCAATGAAATGTATATCTGATCATATCTCCTCCTGCGAATTTAATCCAAGAACTCTTTCTGTAAAGTAAGTACTCTTTCCCTAAATTAAGGACTTTTACCTGAAGTGGAAAATTTACTCTTGCGAGAAAAAAAAACATTCTCTGTATCTTACAGTATGTAATGACAATAACTGTATCATGTACATTGCAGCCTGCCATTGTTATTTTTTTTGTGCAAAAGGAATTTGCAAAGCACCAAATTACTTTATTGATTTAAAAAAAAAAAAAAAAAGTGCATTTAAAAAAAAAGGAAAGGTTAGCATGGATTCCATATTTATACAGTAGCAATCTGTACCAATGACATGTATATCTGATCATATCTCCTCCTGCGAATTTAATCCAAGAACTCTTTCTGTAAAGAAAGTACTCTTTCCCTAAATTAAGGATTTTTACCTGAAGTGGAAAATTTTCTCTTGCGAAAATAAAAATGTTCTTTGTAACTTACAGTATGTAACGACAATAACTGTATCATGTAAATTGCAGCCTGCCATTGTTAATTTTTTTGTGCAAAAGGAATTTGCAAAACACCAAATTACTTTATTGATTAAAAAATGAAAAAAAAAAAAGTAGTACGTTTAAAAAAAAAACCTGTACCACACTGTGGATCGAACCAGTATTGCTGCTAGCAGTATACAGTAACTGTGTCTTTAACCGCTAGGCCACAGAAACCTGTGATCTCAGCTGCTCCATTGGTGTACAATATACTGTATAGTCAAGTATGAGACATGCCCAGTAGATTGCGCTGTTTTCATGGCGCAGTACAGCATAATGATAGACACCTCCGTAAATAATATACCATGTGAAAGTTTCCAGCATTAGTAAAGGTTAGCATGGATTCCATATTTATGCAGTAGCAATCTGTACCAACAACATGTATAACTGATATCTCCTCCTGCAAATTTAATCCAAGAACTTTCCTTAAAGTAAGTACTCTTTCCCTAAATTAAGGACTTTACCTGAAGTGGAAAATTTACTCTTGCGAGAAAAAAAACGTTCTCTGTATCTTACAGTATGTAACGACAATAACTGTATCATGTACATTGCAGCCTGCCATTGTTGTTTTTTTTTGTGCAAAAGGAATTTGCAAAGCACCAAATTACTTTATTGATTTAAAAAAAATAAAATAAATAGTGCATTTAAAAAAAAAGTAAAGGTTAGCATGGATTCCATATTTATACAGTAGCAATCTGTACCAATGACATGTATATCTGATCATATCTCCTCCTGCGAATTTAATCCAAGAACTCTTTCTGTAAAGTAAGTACTCTTTCCCTAAATTAAGGATTTTTACCTGAAGTGGAAAATTTTCTCTTGCGAAAATAAAAATGTTCTTTGTAACTTACAGTATGTAACGACAATAACTGTATCATGTAAATTGCAGCCTGCCATTGTTAATTTTTTTGTGCAAAAGGAATTTGCAAAACACCAAATTACTTTATTGATTAAAAAATGAAAAAAAAAAAAAGTAGTACGTTTAAAAAAAAAAACCTGTACCACACTGTGGATCGAACCAGTATTGCTGCTAGCAGTATACAGTAACTGTGTCTTTAACCGCTAGGCCACAGAAACCTGTGATCTCAGCTGCTCCATTGGTGTACAATATACTGTATAGTCAAGTATGAGACATGCCCAGTAGATTGCGCTGTTTTCATGGCGCAGTACAGCATAATGATAGACACCTAAAATAATGTTTTAAGTAGTCATCCAGCAATAGCAAAGGTTAGCATGGCTTCTGTACCAATTACATAAATGACCGTACGTAGCTGCTTCTGCGAGTAAATACAAACACTCTGTCCGTAAAGTAAGGACAAAATCCGTAGTGAAAAGTCGTGGTGGCCACTGTTTTGTAGAAGAGATTTTTACGCATGCGCTGTACTGTTTGGGAAAAGTGACATCTGGTGGTCAATGAGTGTAAGTGCAGGTTACATTTACAAGATTACGTTACGTTATAACGCGATCTATAACGGGACTATAGCGCAAGGAGCAGGCGCGATCCATGCGCGATTTGCATGGCGCACTTTATGCGCAACGCAGCCACGATGTACTTGGGCATAACTGTATACACAATACAAATTGTCTCATGATAAGTGGGTGTCCATGGGTTTACAAGTCCATAGACTGTTATGTGTGCTTCTTCCTGGTTAACATGCAGTCATGTGGCTTTTATATGTAATTACATAGCATTCTTGATTCTGATGCATACAATGTGCCAGATCTAATATGTGTTAAACATTGATAAATGCAAGGGTTGTAATGATTGAACAAATTACTAACAATCACATAATAACTTAAATGTCACATTTTGGAGTCCATTAACAGTAAGGAGCAACTTTCAAGCATCGTTTTTGATCATTATCACCCTTCCATGTATCTCTTGTTATGGATTAATACATGTGCCCCAACGACCCTACATTGACAATGATGTTTGTTTTCTACCACACAGCACGAGCCCAAGCACGACAGGCACGGGAACAGGCCGAGGCAGGCCAGGCCGAGGAGGAGGTGCAACAGCCTGATGAGGAGGTGCCGGCGATGGTCGAGGAGGAGGAGGAGCAAGTGGAGGAGGAGGAGCAAGTGGTGGAGGAGGTGGAGGAGGAGGAGCAAGTGGTGGAGGAGGTGGAGGAGGAGGAGCAAGTGGTGGAGGAGATGGTGGAGGAGGAGGAGCAAGTGGTGGAGGAGACGGTGGAGGAGGAGGAGGAGGAGGTGCCTGAGGAGGTGGTGGTGGAGGAGGTGTTGGTGGCGGTGGAGGAGGTGGTGGTGGTGGCGGAGAAGGAGGTGGAGGAGGAGGTGGTGGTGGCGGAGGAGGAGGTGGAGGAGGTGGTGTTGGCGGAGGAGGTGGCTGAGGAGGCCACGCTTGTCACGGAGTCGGCCGAATCAGAGGGGGAGGAGGCGTGTGAGGCGGTGGAGGCCCAACAGATCGGTATGTATACATAATGCATCATTCATGAATTAGTTGTACTGGTATTTGTTATGTAGCACTGGTGATGATAAATTTTGTTACAATACTATTAATACATAACCCAAAGTGGGTAGCTACAGATACAGGTACGGGTTAGATGGGGTGTCCAAGGCATCCCTTTCATCCAGTACACCGCTTAATTACACCGGTTTGTGGGATGGCTTGGAGCTCCATTTTGACTGCCACATAACCGTTGTAGTTAAACAGGATCCTGGAGTAAAGGGATGAGTGTATCATTTGTGGATTAAATTCACCTGCTGCAAGCGTAGATTCTGTCCCATCATATAGCGGAATATATGTTTTAGGTGAATGTTATTTATACACTATATGATGTATGCTATAAATGGAGTATGGGCCGGCCTACCTTGGAATGGAGTCACAAGTTGACAGTGTCCCTGGAGCCTCCTCTACCTAAACACCCCCTGTAGTTCAGATTGTTTTTTTCCCCTCACAGAATTGTAGGTTGGTTTAGACTGAATTATGATTTTGAGGATGTGTACTGTGCATTCCTGACATTTGCATAACTCCCATGCCACGAACCATCACTGAACTTATACTGAGGAGATTGTGACAAGTTCTTATTGACGGAGGCCATGACATGCTTGTCATTGGTTAGTCATGGGTGGGTTGTGAATGAGAAGAAACACTATGACTGTTATGTCTTCTGCAGAGTAAAGGGTAGAGGGACAAAAACACAGTATTTAGTAAATAAGTTTGCATGTATGTATGTATATATATATGTATGTGTCATATCTATTTATCTATGTGTGTCTGTATCTCTCTACATATATATATATATATATATATATATATATATTTATATATATATATATAGCAGAGGTTGGGGTCCGGCACTCCACCTAGAAATCAATTACCGCGGTGCCTTCCACAGGGTAGTCAAATAGCAGGTATGTGTACCAAAGTACAGGGGCGGCACTCGACGGACTTCACTTAAAACGAAATGAACTGCACACCACACTGCAGTAAGTTCTAACGTTTCGATAATTTAATATCGTTTTCAAAGACTTCTTTGAAAACGATATTAAATTATCGAAACGTTAGAACTTACTGCAGTGTGGTGTGCAGTTCATTTCGTTTTAAGTGAAGTCCGTCGAGTGCCGCCCCTGTACTTTGGTACACATACCTGCTATATATATATATATATATATACACATGTCACCTAGCATTTCTGCAATTTATGTAGCAGTATGTGAAATGTATGCATGAATATCATGACTAATTTTTGCCCCTTTGACATGCCCACAGATGCCACAACACCAGCAGATGAGGGGGTACCAGCAGATGAGGGGGTTCGTGGGGCCCTCCTGCGGATGGGCCACCATTTGCGGCTCCTAATTGCCGATCTTCAGGACCTCCGTGATTTGCTGCTATAATTTTTTTTTTTCTTCTTTTCTATTTAAATGTTTAATTTTCAACACAATAAATCTTTTATGCAAGTTCAAAGTTGTTGGTTTTCTTTGCACATTAAACAGTATATGTGTAGATTGTTCATAATATTTTACACAGGGTCAAATACAAACCATTGCACTTCAATTGCTGGAAGGGTTAATGTGTGCAATGCATGTGTTAGGCATGCTTGTAAGGATATATTGGCATCTAATTGATTCCAATTCCAAATAAACATTTTTGTATGAGGATAGGTAATTGAATAAGTGGGTCATGTGATGTATTGCAGAATAGACATAATAGTGAGTAGTTTTGCGTAAATACACCGCTTCCGTGCGGAAGCACCGCTTGCCATCCGTTTGGATGCGGGATTCCTGTGCATACTCTGTAATACCGTGCAGAATCTGAGTGTTTCCCCCGCACACGCATGGTTTGTATGTCGTCCGTAAACACGCCCTGTTCTTAAAGAGTGAGTCCGTCCGAATGCGGAGGACACGTGGGCGTTTCTACGGACGATGGCCGCACGCGGTAGCACAGCGTGGCGTGCGGACCGCACCGTAAGAATTCGGGAATATCCGCACCGATCAGAATAAGGGCCATGGTTTTGCCCATTTTGAGAACAAATGTGTACTGCGATCAAATCTGAATAAGGGCCAAGGTATATTACTGGGAATCTATTGAAAACAATGGTGGTGTAGAAATTCATATGCAACCTTTTCTAATTTACAAGCATAAAGAATAAATACATAATTTAAAACAGCAATATTTATAAAGAAATAGCTTATGATCCCTCATGAAAGCAGAGCGGCAATCTAGAACTAAGGTGAATGAGATCTGAGTAATATTAGAGTTGGCCATCGGGTCTGTATGATTTAAAATGCCAACATGATCGTGCTGTGCTGTCTGCTGACAGCTTCACTCTGTGCAGTACACCTGAGCTCCATGTTGCCTTTCTGCTTATTGTCTTCAAAGTATTGCTGGCAAACCAGCAGCGTCCTCAGGGACCGGTGACATTTACATGCAGAGAGAAAGGATCAGGTTGCATTTATTTGGAGTACGCTGGAAATTAGGTGCGTTGTATATGACCTGAAAGCCTCTACTCCTGGGATGTAGTGCCTAGTAAATAGATTGGAATTTAAACTGAGAATCTGTGATTATCTGGGATGATGACACTTTGTGTGTGTCACCTTCTAGGTAAGGTCACTCACAACCTCATTTTAATTAGGGTTCGTAGAGGAAATGATGGGTTATTTAAACTAATTAATGGACTTTGCATTCCACCGTGATTTCCCGTTGTCATTTGAATGGTAATTGATTTGCACCTGCTACATTGAAGCACCAAAGGGCTCTGCAAAAGATGTGGAAATAACTGTACAAGTGAACTTACAGGCACCTGCCTCAGGGTTTTAACGCAGGCTCTGGAAAATATATCAACCCAAGTTGTGATCTATTTATTTATTTTTGGAAATGTGAATTTGCAAAAATTACTGTAAAGTAGTCTATGTACATATAAAAGAAGAACTGCAGAAGTGTGTCTTTATTACCTGCAAGTCATACTGAACAATGGCTGCCTCAGCACTTCCTCAGTAACAAAAACCTTCTGCGCATTGGAGCCTGGACGTTACTTGGATCATACAGATTCGAGTGGACCTGCAGCCGTGTTGCAATGTACAGATTTTTGGTACAGTGAGTGTCACATGCCACCGTGGCAGGACACGGCGGGTACGGTACTCACTCATCCGTGTTCGCCATCGGCTGGCATGCATTCCGCGGGTGTCCAGGGTTGGTCGGAAGGTGACGGTCCAGTGTGGTAGCCTCATACACTGTGCTGGGAGACCTGGGTGAACTTCGGGCCGGATAAGCATTTGCCGAGGCCGGGGCCGCCATCTTGGATAAGGGCAAAGCTGTGATTGGCCAGGTTGTGTAGGTTTCCCACCCCACTGTTCAGTGGGCCTATGGCAGCAACCCTCTTGCTATAAGGAAGGCCTGCTTAGGGCCTTCTAGGTCAGTGCAAAGTGTACCTATGGTTGTTCACTTCCTGGAAGCCTCCTGACTGTCATAGTGCCTAAGCTCACAGCCCTGTATGTCCGGGTCTGCAGCATCCATTCTGTCTGACCGCCTGCCTCCAGCCATCCTGGCCTCATTGGACCCGGCAGCATTCTTCTGTCTCTGGTAAAACCTTCCATCTCCTCCCAGTGCCTCTCTCACCACCGTCTGTTTATATTTTTCAAGTAAACCTCGCAAGGACTTTGCCATTATTTTTGTTACAGACTGTATCCACTTACAGCAAAGACTGCTCCTTTACGTTAATCGTTAATATTATTGTTTATTCATCAAAGAAGTATTTGACATATTTATGTTATCCCTATATGAGTTCTTTTATTAAACCTGCATGTTTCAAACCTCCATCTTCTGGTCCGCCCTCAGTCCCTGAACCCCACATAACTCCATCAACATCACCAGTCGTGACAAGTGTGTGTATAACGGCAGGGCTCATCCTCTGCCGAGTCCTGCAGCAGAGGATGCATTCAGGCATTAGACTGTCATGGGGTCCCTTGGAAAAAGAAGCCCATGTGCACCACACACTACATGCATCTATGCCACTGGTTCTGCAAGGGAGGATAGGACACTGGTTATATAAATGACTGCAGACAGCACGGGCAGTCATTCCTATGCTGCCCCGTCCCAACCCCCCCCCCTCAGCGATTAGGCTGGCGACATTGTAAATCATTGAGGCCGCTCGCAGTCAGGGCTTGCACATATGCACAAATGCACAAAACACAGACCATTGGGGCAGTGGCCGATTTCAGTTCACTGCGAGTGAACCAGAAACGGTCCCTAAATCCAAAGTGGAACATTGTTTGAGGAAGATTTGCCGCCTTTGAACAAGGCTGTCCAAATGTGCATGGGACAGAGATTGACAGTGCAGACAAAATGGTCTGTTGAAAGACCTCTCTTTTGCCCCTTTCAGACCGCACAAATTAAACGGTATATTGCCGTTTCTTTACCATTTCAAAACGGTAATATGTGCGGTCTGAAAGGTCCAGAGTGAATTTACCGGTTTAAAATAACCGGTATTTTAAAACGGTAAAAAAGCAGGGTCCTACACGTTTCAGTCTGAACGGGTCTGAAACGGTACCCAGGCAGCAGTGAGCACTATTGGTCCCCAGTGCCTGCATATTTAATGAGCCGGCCGCTAATTATATATGCACATATGTAATTAGCCGATAATTACATATGTGCATATGTAATTAGCCGCTCCTTAAATATGCACTGCGCTGGCTCAGAGGGAGCAGCGCAGAGGGGACCTGGCTCAGAGGGGTCCTGGCTCACATTGGTTGGGGGGGTGTTAAAACTGTAACACGCTGCCACACAGCGTGTTACAGGGGGGGGGGGGGGGGTTGCTGAAGACCGCACTGGCTTTGACCCTGTATTTGGAAAGTTTACAAAAAAACGGGTCTGCCAGTGTAAAAAAACGGCACTTCACCGGGGATAGTACATCAGAGATAATTGGAAGCTTTGTCCTGAGTTCTCCTCCTAACAATAATACGACTCCTTATGTGTTTTATGTTTAGCAGATCACTTTGTCATATAAGTGCAAAATTTGTTCTCATTAGGGAATTTTAAGTAGCTGCTGTTTGAGGAGTCCCAAATTGTGGGGTCATATGCGAGTGTCAGTACTGATTAAAGCATCACAAATCCAATGGAACAATTCTTAAATGTCTCTTTACAAACAGAAATAAAAGATGTATAAATGTATTCACCTGTGCTCCTGCCCTGTTCTACTCTTCCTCTACTTCATCTTCAGTCTCCTCCACAATTTCGACACCTACTTCAGAACTGATGCTGATTTTAGTTCTACCAGCTATACCCCTATTTATGCTGTATTTTATCAACAAACCCTGTACGTTACCTTGTAATTTGTTTTTGTTTACCATGTACGGCGCTGCGGACACTTTGTGGCGCCTTATAAATAAACAAACTACTACTAGCCTAATGGGGCCTACACACGTAGCAACTGTGCTGAGCGATCTAGATTGCTAAGCACACAGTGCTGCACAGCGATGTGTCAGTGCTGTGTGCTGAGCGATCTGTCAGGGACAGTGTTCTCAGCTGAATGGCGATCCGACTAGATTCATCCTGCATGCAGGATCTTTATCGCTATTGCTATGGCCCCTACACACATAGCAATGTAGGGTCATTTTCTAAGCGATCTAGTCAGATCGCTTAAAAAATCGTCTGAAAACGCTCCCGTGTGTAGGCCCCATAAGAGTTTTGCTCACCAGTTCCAGTATCATTCCACTAGTCCAGTGGTGTCAAACTCATGGCCCTCCAGCTGTTGGGGAACTACACGTCCCAGCATGCCCTGCCACAGTTTTAGCACTCTATTATATAAAATCTGTGGCAGGGCATGCTGGGACATCTAGTTCCACAACAGCTTGAGAGCCATGAGTTTGACACCACTGCACTAGCCTGACATAGCTCCCAACATAAGCAGGCAGGCCGGTGGGACATCTCGTGCGCCTAGGGGAAATTTTTAGGGGCACAGCCTACCAAAAGGGGCGTGGCCTGTCACTGCGCTGCCATCGTGAGGCCACACCCCCATTTTGGCGCTATGAGGGCATGCTCAGCAGCTCCGTGAGCTGCTGGCTATGCCCCCAGCCCCTCTGGCTACAAGAATAAACACTGTGCACATGCACACAGCATCTATTCACAGACGACAGGGGTGACTCCCAACTGCCCCTTGCCGCGGTACACTACCAGCCGCGGGAGGGATGCAGGAACGTCCAAAAAAACAACAACGGGATGTTCCCGTGATAAGCGGGACAGTTGGGAGGTATGATCTGAGATATAAGCATAACTCAGCCATCCTGTCAGCTGTGCATTGACATATGCAGAGAAACTACCCCAATCCTCCTCATCTACTACATACAGCTGCATCGTCCTCTGCAAGCCCCAAAACTAGTCTGGGAATGGGAACACATGTAGAACAAACTCTGGCACAGTCTCCTATGGTAGAATAAAGAGGAACAGGTCATTTTGTTTTGTTTTTTAAGTGTTTAGATGCTCAAACAGGGTCCAAAGACCTAATGTATACTGTATGTGAAGGACTGACCCAACCACTCTCCACATCAAAGGCTTAAGGAACATCAGGGGCGGGCTGGGCCGGGGGGCAGAGTGCCATATGCCCCCCGGGCCGCTTACCCACCCACTGGCTGCGGGCCGTGCTGCGGCTGGATCAGCTTCTCCAGCCCTCCTGCACTGGCCGCGGCTTACAGAACACGGCCGCGGCTACAGGAAAATGGCCGCCGGCCCCCTGCACTGAGGACATGTTCTCAGTGCAGGAGGCCGGCGGCCATTTTCCTGTAGCCGCGGCCGTGTTCTGGAAGCCGCGGCCAGCGCAGGAGGGCTGGAGAACCTGATCCAGCCGCAGCACGGCCCGCAGCTAGCGAGTGGGTAAGCGCTCTCCCCCCCCCCTCCCTCACCCCAGCATATGTGTTTCTGTCACTGTGGGGGCATATCTGGCACTGTGTGGGGGCATATCTGGCACTGTGTGGGGGCATATCTGGCACTGTGTGGGGGCATATCTGGCACTGTGTGGGGGCATATGTGTATCTGGCACTGTGGGGGGCATATCTGGCACTGTGGGGGGCATATATGTATTTGGCACTGTGGGGGCATATGTGTATCTGGCACAGTGGGGCATATGTGTATTTGGCACTGTGGGGGCATATGTGTATTTGGCACTGTGGGGGCATATGTGTATCTGGCACTGTGGGGCATATGTGTATTTGGCACTGTGGGGGCATATCTGGCACTGTGGGGGCATATGTGTATCTGGCACTGTGGGGGCATATGTGTATCTGGCACTGTGGGGACATATGTGTATCTGGCACTGTGGGGGCATATGTGTCTGGCACTGTGGGGGCATATGTGTATTTGGCACTGTGGGGGCATATGTGTCTCTGGCACTGTGGGGGCATATGTGTCTCTGGCACTGTGGGGGCATATCTGGCACTGTGGGGGCATATGTGTCTTTGGCACTGTGGGGGAATATGTGTCTCTGGCACTGAGGGGGCATATGTGTCTCTGGCACTGTGGGGGCATATGTGTCTCTGGCACTGTGGGGGCATATCTGGCACTGTGGGGGCATATGTGTCTCTGGCACTGTGGGGGCATATGTGTCTTTGGCACTGTGGGGGAATATGTGTCTCTGGCACTGAGGGGGCATATGTGTCTCTGGCACTGTGGGGGCATATGTGTCTCTGGCACTGTGGGGGCAAATCTGGCACTGTGGGGGCATATGTGTCTCTGGCACTGTGGGGGCATATGTGTCTCTGGCACTGTGGGGGCATATGTGTCTCTGGCACTGTGGGGGCATATGTGTCTCTGGCACTCTGGGGGCATATGTGTCTCTGGCACTCTGGGGGCATATCTGGCACTGTGGAGGAATATGCGTATTTGGCACTGTGGCAGAATATCTGGCACTGTGGCGGCATTTGTGTCTGGCACTGTGGGGGCATATGTGTATTTGGTACTGTGGCGGAATATCTTGCACTGTGGGGGCATATCTGGCACTGTGGACATCACATTGTGCGGTGTAATGGGCATCATGGTATGGGGCGTAATGGACATTACGGTGTGGGGAGCATTGGGTAATTGCCATCACAGTATGGGGTGTAATGGGCATCAAGGTGTGCAGCATAATGTGTAATTAGCATCACAGTGTGCGGTGTATTGAGTAATTAGCATCGCAGTGTTGGGCGTAATGTGTAACTGGCATCATGGTGTTCAGCATAATGTGTAATTGGCATTACGGCATGTGGCTTTATGTGTAATGGGTATTACAAGGTTCGCTAAAATGTGCAATCTGCAGGTACACAATACAATCATGGTACAGGCAACGCCCCTTATGATAGGCCACGCCCCTAATTTTTCGACGCGCCTACGGCGCGCAAAAGCATTCCTTCCAACGGTGACTTGGCTGATTATGGGCCAGTGCTCTGGACTTGCCCCCTAGGCTAAAAGTTGCCAGCCAGCCCCTGAGGAACATTTCTTGTGGTGAGGAATTGCCCCCAGTGCTGTTATGCTCCATAGCAGTTTCATGGGCCCTTATGACTATAGTTACACCAAATAAAGGGCCAAATGGGCCTGAGGTTGAAAATGAATCGTGAACAGGACAACCACCTCCATTTCCCTCTTATGTTCCCTTACAGCAGGTGTAGTGCACCGGGGCCCTGAGGACTACAGGTCCCCATACATGGTGCGATGAGATGCCGGCTCCCGTGCACATCCCATCGCACAGCACATAAAGTATGTGCTGCCCGTGCACTTATGCTTTTAAGGTGCCTATACATGGTAGAATGGTGCTGTGCAATGCGATGCGTGCTCCCGCGGGCATCCCATTGCAAGTCTCTGCAGCCCGTGCTCTTTGAACTAGGTCCCGATCGCATTGCATGCAAATCGCATGCGATGCGATGCGATGTAATCTAGTTCAAAATGCACAGGAATAATTGTACCTTGTGTGGGCACCTTCAGTACTATATTGCATCGTATCTAGTACAAAAACCACGGTGCTATAGCACATTGTATACTTTTTGTACTAGATACTAGAGATGTGCAGACTCGGATTCCAGAGATCCGAGCCCCCCGCGGACGTCATCATTCCGAGCCTGGTTCCGCGCAGCGTTCGTAGATTCCCGCCTGACTCGGGTCCGTCCGCGTGGTCAGAACGTCATCTCCCGGCGCCGGATTTCGCGAGGCTTTAAATAGCGGCTGCGGCACCCGCCATCTTCACTCCAGTCTAGTAGTGGGTTGGGAGAGGGTGTGTTGGTGCTGCTGGGGCGCTTGAGCTTGACCTTGAACGCAGTATTTTTTATTCGCTGGGGCTGTCTCTCAGTGCTGCTGTGTAGTCTAACTGTGTACTTGTAGTACTACTGTCTCCTCTGTGCGGTCTACCTCTGGTGTGCTGTGCTGTAATTATTTTATTCGCTGGGGCTGTCTCCCTCAGTGCTGCTGTGTACTCTGTTCTCCTCTCTGCTTAGGGTGGGCTCTCCCTAGCAAGGAGGACAGTCTAACTGTGTACCTGCAGTACTACTGTCTCCTCTGTGCTGGGGCCTACCTCTGGTGCTGTGCTGTAATATATATTATATGAATAAATAATTATATTATATATAGTCCACTGGTTCTGCCTGCACTGAATCTGCCAGTATTAATTAGTTACTCAGTCCACTGTTGCCACTGACAGTGCTACTGCCTACCTAGTGTACCTACCTAGTACATACTAGGCTGCTATATCTAATTTAATTTAAAAATAATACTTGTGCTGTGTGGGACTGTAAAAAATTATTCCATGCTGCTGGTGCACTGACGTGTGCCACTGAGTGCCACTGCCAAGCAGTACCTAATAATAAAATGAATTATTATAAATTCTGCTGGTGCACTGCATAAAGCTACTGGTGATGTGTAACTACCTTTTGTGGTGACCACTGGCAGTGCTACTGCCTACCTACCTAGAAGTTTATTTTCTCTACCTACTAGGCTGCTATATTATTAATACTTAATTAATTGAATTATGTATAGTCCACTGGTGCTGCCTGCCCTGAATAGAGGCTGCCAGTATTATTTACTCAGTCCACTGTTGCCACCGGCAGTGTTACTGCCTAAGTGTACCTACCTAGTACCTACTAGGCTGCTATATATAATTTAACTAAAAAATAATACCTGTCCCGCAGTGCCACTCTTACATGAGCCACGTGTTTGTGCCGCACACTTGTGTGGCTTAGCATAATTATCCAGCTACCTCGGTGCAACCTTTTGCCCTAAAAACAATATTGTGAGGTGTGAGGTGTTCAGAATAGACTGGAAATTAATGTTATTGAGGTTAATATAGCATAGGAGCAAAAAAACAAACAAACACAATTCTGCGATTTTAGCAGTTTTTATGCTTTTTTAACAAAAAAAATCAGAACCCAAAACCCAAAAAATCCAAATCCAAAACACTTAGGAGGTGTTTTGCCAAAACCCATTAGAACCCAAAACCTCAAGGTAATCAGAACTCAAAACCCAAAACCCGAAAAGTGTCCGGTGCACATCCCTACTAGATACAATGCAATCTAGTAATAAAAGCATGCGGTTCATCGCACCATGTATAGGCACCTTAAGGAGCCCACTGCTGCCCCTGTCACCCTCTGTTTTCCCTGTCACACTCTGCACCCTCTGTCACCCTCTGCCTATCACACACTGCTGTGTGGCATAGTGTGAGCTTGGGTTGGGGTGGAGGATGGGGGCCCAAATTATATTTTTGCGCCTAGTCCCACCACTCACAGGTTCCGACACTGCATGGTGGCATCAGTATCGATACCCAGCATAAGGAAATTCTGATGTGGCATTATTATAAACGATATAGTTAAATAGAGTAAAGGAAGACGTGATAAACAAGGAAAGGCATAGCAAAGACTATCCCCCAATACAGAAATATAAGAGAGAAGAGGTAAATTAAGGCCTGTTCCTGCGTCAGATGCAATTTCAGGCTTCTGCAGACTGCGTGTATGCCACAGAAAGCAGCTGTATACTATGCATGTGCTGCACCTTGTATATGCCTATTGACAGACGTGACAGTGCCGAAAAAATGGTCTGTTGAAAGACCTCTCTTTATGGCCACTTCTGTATTAGCCTAGGGCAGCCGGAACCCTTTGTCAGGCACTGACCACACGGATCCTCCAAAGTCTTCACATTAATTAATAATACTTGTACTACAATGATTTAAAACACTCGTCAAGAGTCCTCATTTGATACAGTAGTATGTACTTCACCGGGGATAGTACATCTAAGATAATTGGAAGCTTTGTCCTGAGTTCTCCTCCTAACAATAATATGACTCCTTATGTGTTTTATGTTTAGCAGATCACTTTGTCATATAAGTGCAAAATGTGTTCTCATTAGGGAATTTTAAGTAGCTGCTGTTTGAGGAGTCCCAAATTGTGGGGTCATATGCGAGTGTCAGTACTGATTAAAGGATAACAAATCCAATGGAACAATTCTTAAATGTCTCTTTACAAACAGAAATAAAAGATGTATAAATGTATTCAATCAGTGAAATGGAGAAGAGATCACAGGAAAAACCATGGCAGCATCCTTCAAGCTCCGATATTGTCACAGATGTAATAGCCTAATATGGCCTACACACAGGGCGACTGTGCGGAACTATCTAGATTGCTCAGAACCAGTGGCGTCTCTTACCTCTGTGGAGAAGGGGGGCTGCGGCAATGATGCCACCCCCCTCCTCCACTGCCACCACCTGCTAGTCCCCGTAGATGCCGCCGGTGCTTGCTGATCCCTGCTACCTGCCCTGACCCCCATCTCAGTCACGTGACCAGTAAATGCACAGTTGCTTCTGCGCATGTGCTGGCCCCCAGCCTCAATGGGCTGCTTCGGCAGCAGTCCATAGAAGCATATTTACGGGCCCACTATGTGCAGAACCCATTTTTAGGGCATACCAGGGAGAGGTAATGCCTCCCAATGGGACTGCCTTGGGTGATTGTCAGGTCAGTCGGACCAATAAGAAGCCACTACCAGTCACAGTAACAGTAAAGCCATCTCACAGACACTGCATCTGGATTCACACAGTGGCAGATTTTACCTGGGGGGGCTGCAGCCCTGCAGCCCATAGGTAAAAACCGCAACTGCTCAGCACACAGTGCTGCACAGCGAAGTGTCAGCGCTGTGTGCAGAGCCATCCTACAGGGGCCACTGTTCTCAGCTGAATGGCGGTCTGACTAGATTTATCCTGCATGCAGGATCATAATCGATGTCACTATTGCCCCTACACATATAGTGATCTAGTCAGATTGCTTAAAAAATTGGCTGAAAATGTCCTATGTGTAGGCCCCATAAGAGTTGTGGGCAACAGCTAAATTTAAAGTGGCAATTTTCAGGCTAAACCAACCAAAGAAAAAGTTGCTGCTTTAAATATAGTGGCTCTATCACTGATATCTTGCTGCTGTAGGCATCTCACTATTACACATGGGGCCTCATTCAGACATGATCATACGGTGGCCAATCATCAATAGACTGTCCATGTGTCTAGGTCACAATGCATGTGCATGGCGATTACAGCCTGCTACTTTTTTGATCTCTGGCTGTTCGCAAGGTGATTGACATAAAAACAGGCGTTTGGGGGTGGTAACCGCCCGTCTCACGGAAGTGCCAATACAATACATGCGTAGGGAAAACGCAGGCATGACCAATTGTTTTAGTGGAGGGTGTGTGACGTCAGTTCCAGCCTTGCACGTTTTTTTTTTTGCACCCCTTAACTGTGGTGTCGTGGCGTTTACCTGATCACTAGCTGCTGCAAATTAACTGGTCTGAATCAGGCCCTTTATTTTCATACATTACAATATCACACTATATGAATCCTATCATTCTTACTGTATCATATATTTCTCTTGTTATTCAATGTGTCAGCTTGACTTGGTTAAATATTTATTTTTAGCTTAAATACTATTGACGCTGAGAGAATTTGTTAATCTCTGTACCAAACGAACTAATTAACGTGAAGACTTTAGAAGATTTGTGCAGGGATCAAAGCACATAAAACACTGATCTATGAAATCACCCTATCAAAGTCAGCAGCTTAGAACTTGTTTTCTGGTCCCATTGTTGTTCATGAACTTGTTATATACGGTATTCCTTTGAGATGCGGTCAAAATACCATCAGTCGGAACCCCGACCTCTTCTTCTTTGTATTTCAGTATTGCTGCAAGGGATATCCACTGTAATATTTTGGAACCGCAAGGTGTTTAGGACGTGTTTACTCTTCTCTGAATGAATGTAGAAACGCCACCACAAAAAAACAAGGGTATGACTGAGGCTGGGGTGGCACTGTTTGGACCCATGACCACTGTTGGTTGGCCCAGAGGCAGAACTCTGGGAGGCAATGGAGTCATCTGCCGCCGCGCTCCTGCTCCCATGGGGGCACTTCTCCTACCCGGCAAGTTGAAATCAATTAATTGAAAACCGTCAATATCTCTTTTGTAATGAGGGGGAGGGGGGGCACCAATATTACTATATAGACAAACTAACGCCACTGGGTTGGCCTATATGTATGAGAGGCCTGGATCTATAACTCCGTCAACACCCGCAGGAGAATTCTTCTGGATTATTGTCTCCAAAGTAGACTTGCAAAGGTTGTCTGTGGTGGCATATTGTGTAACTTCAGTAACTTCTGGCAGAATGTGTGGTTCCGCCTTTGAGGGCTCCATTGGAAGCAATCCGTATATTGTAACATACCCTCCAACATTTGAAGGGCAGAAATCAGTACACATTCGGGAAGGGGGTGTGGCCATGTGTGAAGTAGGCGTGGCCGCAGGTAAAGTGGGCGTGGTCACATCTCCTTTCCGAATGTATACTGTGCAATGTGCACTGTGCATTTTTTTAAAGAGGACTCCCACCACTCTAGAAAGTGGAGTCATACACCCCACACATGCTGATGCTGTGCTACTGCTGCTGCCTACCCTCCCCAGCAGTTCAGCTCTGCATCAGTCCCCAGCCCTCCGGCCATGTGCCGCTGAGGTAGCGGGAGGGCTGGCATTCAATCACTAATCAGGCGGCGTCTGTCGTCATTCCCTGCATATCCACCGTGTGTGTGAGCAGGGGGAGGTGGGTCCACTGCATCCCCCTGCAGGGTACCTTGGGAGATGAAGTCTTCTTGGCCAGCCACTCCCCCTTTCAGCTAACGCTGCCACAAGAGCAGCCAATGGTACAGAACTCTGAAATAGAAAACTACAACTCCCAGAGTCGGAGGAGCTGGCTACAGAAAAATCGGTACATTCGGTACAGTTAGATTTAGCCGGTACAGACCATTAAAAAATGGTACTGTACTGGCTAAATCTGTACAGTTGAAGGGTATGTTGTAATGTTCAATAACAACCCCATCCCAATATCGTTAATGTTAAATAAAATGGGCCCTAGAACTGAACCCTGTGGCACTCCACTTAATACTGGTTTCATAGTTGGTACGGCACTGTTAACAACCACTCTTTGTTCTCTATTACACAGCCAGTTCCCTACCCATCTACAGATATTTTCCCCTAATCCTATGTCCTCCATTTTATTTATCAACCTCTTGTGTGGTACTGTATGAACAGCTTTAGCAAAATCTAAGAAAATCACAGCTACAGCATTTCCATTGTCAAGGTTTTTGCTAACCTCCTCATAGAAACCAAGTAAATTAGTTTGGCATGAATGATTTTTCACGAACCCATGCTGGTTATTACTGAGTAGACTATGAAGGTCTAAATATTCCTGGATAGCATCCCTTAAAATTCCTCTGTAATTAGCTGGATCCTCCCTTTTTCCTTTTTTTAATATTGGCACTACCTCAGCTAATTTCCAGTCTTTTGGTACCTTACCTGATGATAGTGAATTATCAAAGATGTAATGTAGAGGGGTCGCTAGTTCCTCCCTTAGTTGTCCTTTGGTTCAAAAGCTTTTTGATAATGCATATGTGCAAAAGGTTATCTTGTAATGTAACTAATACAATGGCTGATTTACAGGCATTCATATTTCAGGGGTAATCGTATTCGCATTTCCAAATACAAATGCATATGCCATCAATAAAATAACAAGAAGAATCCCCATTCATTTGAATGGGGATTCCAAATTTACTAATCTCCAAAAATACTCCTGGAAAATACTCTTAATTTTCCAGGCATATTTGATCCGTGCAGTCTTCAAATAGTGTAAAAAATAGAAAACATATTCTATAACCACGTCTATAACCAACCTCAAAGAGCCGGTCCTAGTTTTAGAAATTCAGGGGCCAAAAGACATAGGGGATCCTCGTGATTTCTAAAACCAGCACCAGGGCCTGTCCTAGTTCCCAAAATACAGGGTACAAAATTAATAGGGGTCCCATGTATTTTGAGGACCAGCCCTTGAGCCTGGTGCTGGTTTTAGAAATTACGAGGATCCCCTCTATTTTTTGGCCCCTGTATCTCTAAATCCAGGACCGGTTCTTTGAGCCTTGGGTTGGTTATAGCCGTGGGGGGGGGGGGGGGGGTTTACACACTGAACATCTGACTGATCCATGCAGGCTGCCGATTCGTATTTGGCAGCCAAATGTAAATGCATATGGCCGATTACACCATAAGTAAATTCGAATCCCGTAAATAAATCTGCCCTATTTACAATTGTATTTTCCCGAAAATACGGCAGATGCCGGTCATATGCATACGACCGGCATCAGCCATATTCGTTTTTTTTTTTTTTTTTGTAAATTTCCCCCATTGTAGATAAATTTCTGATATCAACAAATCAGCTTCTGCCTGTGCTAGACAACTGATAGCTAGAAGCTGGTTGCTATGACAACTTCTCCACTTTAACTATCTTTTGAAGATTTGATATATCTTCCCCAATTTGAGCACAAATCATCTCTGTGAAGGTTTTTTTTTTTTTGTTTTTTTTTTAATGTTTTCAAAGAACTATTAACAGTAGTCCCAATAACTCCCCCCCAAAAACATACAGGGTAAATCTTGATGAAATTAACCTTTTGTTGCTTCCTTTTATCAACAGGGCAGTAACAATGTCAACGCTGCTAGAGATAAAGAGCAGTGTTCTGAGGCAAGTGCAGAACCGGCAGTCATTCCGCCGACGAGCAGAGACAGACGCCGGCATGGCAGCCCAAGAGACCAGCAAGGTGACAAGTGCTGTCAGGTAAAAGTGTTGAAGTCTCTCATCAGAAGAAGTGTTTGTGCTTTATAAGGCAATCCTTGCTGGCCTAAATAAAGAGTTAGGGCTTCCAGCCACGGGTCTGCGAGGAAAGCCACAGGTGATGTGTTCTCTTTGATGTCAGGAAATATTTATTTCAACTCGGGGTTATCAAACTGCGCAGTTATGTCAGAAGAGTTGATAGCTGTGCCCTGGGGGAAATGTCCGCTTTGGACGGACGAATGTGATATATTCCATATTTATATGCAGCTGAAGCCTACTGTGGACTTCTTTTTTCCAATAGATAAATGCAAGACATGTCTTATACTAGATACATTGGAACTGCAGTTTTTTGGTAGCTATTTAAACAAGCATCGATTGCCATCGAATGATACCATCGAATGATTTCTCTCTTCTTTGGAAATAAAAGTCAGTCCAGGCTAACCTTAATTTCCATTGGAGTCGGCAAAAGATCTGGCGGTTGCTGACGTCATGTGACGTCAGCTGCCTGCCCAGAGCACACATCGGCCAGCCTGCGTGCCCAAGGGAACGGCCAGCATTTTCATGGGGATACCCACAAAATGCTGTGCGTTCCCCTGCTCCGGGCCGATGTCTGCGCCCGCCCACCTCCCTCCCCTACCCGTGCGACAGCCTCAGCAGTTGTGACTGCGCAATAACACGCGAGCACATGCGCAGACCCCCCACCGAATTTGCCCCATTCCGCATTGTTTACGTGAAAATATTAATAAGCCCAATGTGTAGAAAGACAAAGGTTTCTAAATGCATTTTAATAGGTTAAATGTCCTCGATATAAAATATAATAAATCTCTTCTCTGGAAAACTCTAATAGAATTCATGTACTTTTTTTTTTGGGGGGGGGGGGGGGGGTAGGGTCTAGCAAATGAACTATTTAAGTCACATTTTGTAGTAACTGGTTATAAAGGTTATTATGATGGTGCAGTTACAGACTCATTATTTCCCACCTTCCTTTCACAGTTCCGCTATTACAGCTCATGAGCACTGTGTTTCGCTCCCGCTTGTGTCATATACAATTAATTGCCTGTAGTTTAAAGGGAGAACAATGATGCCGCTACCGACCGTTGTGTCTATAACTCCGCAATTTTAAAAGACTGTAAGACTGGTATAAATAGTGTGATTAACTGTACAGTGCCTTAATTAGCAAAGTGGAGCTTCTGTGATTGCCAAATTATAGACAGTGGCAGAGAGACGGCAGAAGGCATAAAAAGAAAAAAGATGTCCGAGAAAGAAAACTGTTTGGTGAGGAAAAACATTATTGCAGCACATTTGCTATGATTCGCTAAACAATTAGCGTGAAGATGAATAACAAACGATGAAGTAATATCCGCTCTCAGCAGATGGAAAATCGGCTACAGATGCAGAATGGCAGCGTTCTACACAGAGGGTATTCTCACACTTTACAGCGTGTCTCTCTCCGCTTGATCTCTTTCTAAAGCTCAGTACAAACGGAGCAATATATTGCTCAGCGTCCTTTTTTCATCAGCGACCAGAGGTGGTCGCTGATAAAAGGAGACACTGTTGATTGCTGGGGTAAGCCGCTGGACGCGGGAGTGTGCTCCCGGCGAAAGTCGCCCCGTACAAACAGGATATGGCCGTATCCCCTCCGACAATGGGTGAAATCGCACCGTGTGTACGGGGCTTAAGGGCCCGTTACAGGATGAATTTGGCTCCGTTCCTGATTTTCGGGGTGTGCGCATGCACAAACTGCAGGAGCGATTGGCTTCAGCGAGGTTCATACTCACCAGTGGCGTTACTATAGTCCCGCAGCCCCCGCGGTGGCGGGGAGGCGCTAGGCAGGTGTGGGCGATTGGGGGGTCTGCGGGACTATAGTTACCACCTGGTCCCGGCTCCCGACTCCTGCCCTCCCCCTCCTTACCCCATTGCCGCCGGCGCCGCTGCCTCTAACCCGACACGCAGATCTGTGTCGGGTGACGGGCGGTCCCCGGCTCCGGCTGCAGTGCTAATATAATAAGAGACACTCGGAAAATGGCTGCCCCCATAATGCTGTATGGGGGCAGCCATTTTCCGAGTGTCTGTTATTATATTAGCACTGCAGCCGGAGCCGGGGACCGCCCATCACCCGACACAGATCTGCGTGTCGGGTTAGAGGCAGAAGCTCCGGCGGCAATGGGGACCGGTAAGGAGGGGGTTAATATTTCAGGGGGGGGGGGGAGCCGAAATGTCCGGCGGGGGGGCGCAAAAAAAGTAGTTACGCCTCTGATACTCACCAAACCATTCGCTCATGGAAGGGAGGGCAGGGTCAACGCAGAGGTACACGCCCAGCGTTTAATGGGCATACACACAAAACGGCGAGCCAATGTCTGCTCGGGGCAGGCGGCTGACGTCACATGATGTCAGCACCCGCCCGGAGTTTGGCGAATAGTGTTCGGAATAAAAGTCAGTTTTGAATGACTTTTATTAGCTAAAGGTAGAGAAATAATTCAGTGGTGAGCGACCATCGAAGGATTTCTCTTCTGTGCAGCCACACGCGGGTTCTAAGCTACACTATGATACATATGCCAAAGATAATTAGCCCTGCAACCCACCCTCGCTCTGATGGCTCCAACAATTTAGGTTGATTTTAATCAATTTCACATGAATTAAGCCGATTTTAATCAAAATTGGGTTTCCAGGGCTAGAACGCACATTTACCAACATTTAAAGTTGAATATAAAAAAATCATCTGTTAGTAAATGTGTGTTTTAGCCCAACAAAAAAAAAACTGATATCCATACAATAGTCGTTTGCATCTTCTGTGTCGGAATGACTCCAATATGGGTTGGTTTTCCTTTTAACATACCTGGAAGGCATAGGGCCAAAGGATGTGGAAGAACAACTTTCTTGCTCATAGTCAGTTGGGTGCCGGACGGGGTCACGACAGTCGGGATCCGACAGGCATTCACCCGACGTCGGGATCCCGACTATCAAAACACCGACAGCCGGGTTCCCGATGGCCGTCGGCTATTTTCCCTTGTGGGGGTCCACGACCCCCATAGAGGGAGAATATAATAGGTGGCTCACTTAGCAAGCCACCGTGCCCGCAAGGGGCTTTGTTGCACTCGCCATGCTGTCTGGGTCCGGCCAGTCGGGATCTCGACGTCGGGATAATGACTGTCACCATGACCACACCCAATCAGTTAGCTATATCCATGCAGGGAATATATAAATATCCAGTCATAGGACGGTTAATTTACAGCACTAATCAGGGATTTGGTTTGGTACTTACACACCTTTGTGGCCACTGCTTATGCTCTGGAACTTGTTCGCTTACTACTCTTTGGGCACGGTGGCTCGCTACTCTCCGCTTCACTCGCCACAACATTACTAAAGGTAGTAGATGGTGGCGTGAACACAGGGTGGTGGTGTGAAAGTTTCGGAATAGCAGCTAACATAACTGGCCGCAAAGATGAAGAAGTACCTTTGGTTTCCACTGTCTCTGCCAAATTTCCAATAATTGTCCCAAAAAAATAGCAAGAGACCGCTTTGTCATGATAGCTGCCGCCTTTGTAAAGACCATGTGTGTTTTAGCACAGATAGGGGATAAAATCAAGTTAATTTTGTATGACAAATTACTGCAGCTAATAGGACACTGGAATAGATTTTCAACCTGTTGTTCTTTATTAGAACAAATCCAAAATATTTTACCTCAGGTGAATGGCTCTGTTACCTCCATAATAGGGAAACATTAAAAAGGTTTCATGTAACAGTATTCAAATTAGTTCAAAGCTGAAATTAAATGATTTGACTGAACAGTCCAGATGTCTGCCTACATGGCCATGACAAGAATTCAGAGCACTATGGGTCCGATTCCTACCCCTCGGATGGCTGAATCAGTGCCCATGCGTGTGGTGTTCCTTGGCTGTTGGGAGGTAGGGCCGCTGATGTCATTAGCGGCCTCCTTCTCCTCACGCCCTTTGTAGCATTTGATGGTGAATGATTTTCCTCCTGTTAGCACGTCTGGAGGGGCTGGGGGGTCTGGGGCGGCCGTTCGGCAGGGCGACGGCTACCTATTTGAGGGCTCCAAGCACTCGTAGCCCAGCGAGCAGGTCTGAATCAAGGCCCTTAATCTGGTTGACTCGCTCGGGTGCGAATTTACACCCCTGCGAGTCAACAAGAACCCGCCCTGCGAATGGTGGTACACATGCCCCCCCTTTGCATGCCGGGTTCGTTTGCCTGGCATGCGAATGGATGTTTTACATAAACATCCATTTGCATGCCAGTGGGAAACCTCCCCCATCTTTCGATGGTCGCCGACCATTGAATGATGGTAAGGGCGCACGCATATGTAAGGGTGGTCATGAGGAATCATACATATGGTGTAGAATTGCAGGGAATTGGGCGGGCGACTGACATCCGGTTATGTCAGCTGTCTGTCCCACCCCTCCCGTCCCCCCCTGCATGCGCACACGTGCGTCATGAACGAATTAGCATGTGTATGCCCAAAGTTTTCATGGGAACGCCTTCAACCAGAATATGGGTCTAGGTGTGATCTCCCCCATTGCCACTGACTTACCCCCAGTCATGTGTAAGTGGAGATGTGACTGAGATATGTATCAGCGCGGGTGTTTTGAGAGATGAGCCCCTATTGCAAGCCCTCTCTCTCTGGCAGTATTATGTCAGAGTCTCCTGCGCGCGGCCTAAGTAAATAAGGGGTAAGTATGATATATGGGTGCGTTGTGGGCAGCTATGGGTCAAAGGGTCCACACTATGAACGTCGACATACACTAAAGTTAAACACATGAATTCGCAGCCCAGCGAATGGGGCAGAGTTTGTTCCTTCATGCTGCTCAGTAATTCTGCCTGGTGTCTGTGCGTGACCTCCCCCACCAGCAGATGCTTCTTGCTACTGTATCTCGTTTCCGTTATTTATGCTTTAAACAACAAAAAGGGCAAAAAGTTTTTGGGAGTGCGGTATCCATTATATGTGTCTTCCGCTTCTGTCAGAGGAAGATTTAGAGCTGTCAGGCAGAACAAAGCTTCCTTTACACCTTCTCTGTGCTTTTAGAACTGTGTAATTTGGCAGAGTGGGTAATTGCAGTATTCATGTCTAATAACAGGTTTTATGGCAGTGTGTAACTAAATAAATATGTTAAATCGCTTACTGATTTCTCCTGTAATATTTATTTAAAACATTTTGTTTTGTTTTAAGCACGTGATAGTATCTGTATGAGAGATGCATTGTTACAGTACGCGGCTGATTACAGTCATGGCGTATACGCACAGAGAGGGTCGCGTCTGATGTGTCTGACTTTGTTCTTTTGAGTGGTAATTACGCTCAATCTAATTTCCCAGTGTGGCATTGCCAGCAATGGGTCCGATCAATTCATGTGTTAGTAATAAATGGGATTTTTAAGAAAATAACCAGGTTTAAAAAACATATGGCAAAGGCTGTAATGATGGAAATGGGAGTGTGGCTGGCAGATTCTGGGGACTACGATACAACACACTACAACTGAACGTAGGTGATAAGGAGGATTATACATATACCTTTCTACACTGTAAAATCTCCTCAATGGTATAAAGTCACTACACTGTTGGTGTAATGGGGCCTACACACGCAGTGGCGTCCAGAGGGGGGCAGGTACTTTCTACCAGGGCCCAGGTCTGCTGGGGGGGCTGGCTCCCGCTCCCCCTCCCTCCTTGCTCTGTATGTGAGAGGAGGAACCCGCGCAAATTATGGTTTTTTTCCCCCGACACCCCCTTTTGAAGGACACGCCCCTTATTTTACTGGGCCCAGCCGAACCTGTACACATGGGCAATTTTAGCCCATTTTCTAAGCGATCTGACCAGATCCCTTGTGAATAACAGTGAAGATACAGTAGGTACGCTCAGGGCCGGAGTTAAGTTTCAGAGTGCCCCTAGGCACCACATTATTTGCCGCCCCCTCCACACACACAGGGGGTTTACCTAGGCTCAATAGATGGCTGTTGGCAAGCCTCTTCCTCCGCGGACTCCTACGATCCTCCAGCGGGTCCCGGCGTCTTCAGCGGCACTTCTCTGCCGGGTGTTCAGCACTCAGACCCCGAGGCCGGGTCACAGATGCTGAAGCGGGGCACTTCCCACTCGGTGCAACAGTATTTTTAAAAGGGAAAAAAAAAACACCACTGCTTGCTTCCCCCAGCAGGTGCCGCCCATAGGCCTGTGCCTCATGTGCCTAGTCTGAATTTAAATCCGTCCCTGGGTACGCCACGAGTGGTGATTATCGAAATGTATTTGGTGCAGCCCATACAAAACACATTTTTATCATTATCACTTGTGTTGTGATGTTCTATTTCTTCTCCCCTCAGATGCTGCTGCCTTCTGTACCTATAGCACAGCTGTGCACATTTAGCCCCTACTGGTCACCTTTCCTCACCTCCTTTTGCATCGTGCTAAACTACTAGCTCCTTGTCCACCTCCTGCAGATTTCCTTCCTAGCTAAGGAGATCACACAATTTAATCTCACATCCACACTATAGCAAACCGAATAATCTCATTCAATCTTCCATTAGCTTGTTCCTTATCTCCAGAGCCCCCTGGAATACCAAATCTGTCTGTAATCACTGGTTCCCACCCATGACCTCTTCATCTCCAGCCCCCTGGATCTCCTTGCCATCACCCTTCTCTATGCTTTCCAAGGTTACCATCATTAAGACTTGACAATGAGACTATTGACAATGAATTATTATCCTTACTGCTTGATTCACTTCTCTACCCCATGTTCTCTTGCCATGACCAAACTTATACAATTACTCCCTTACTTATGCTCTTGTCTCCAGCAGTCACTACTTGTCCTCACAGATCCACACCTTAACCTTGGCGTCTCAAATGTACCATCAGATTGGTAACCCATAGCGACAACACATGTGAAGTAAAATACACATCTTAGTCAATTTCCCCCACTGTATCCTTATTTTTGTCAAAATAGCTCATGTACTGTACATTTCATTTCTGCATTTTTTCATCCACCAAATGCATCTTATTCCCAATGGGATGGATATCAAAAATACAAGCAGTTTACATAATATTTATATACCAGTGATTAAAATGAAGTACTACATTTTCTGTAAGTTATTGCGAATGTATCTACATAAAAAAAAAAAAATCAAATGTTAGTGGTTCTGAGCCCAACAGTGTAACATTATTTCATATGGAGATACAGTAACAGTATTTAAATGCAAAATATAGGCATGCCACATATAATAGTATATGACTGTATTTACATAGCAAATATTGTTACACTGTTTTGCTGGGAAACACTGTAGCGCAGTGGTTCCTAAACTGTGTGCCGTGGCACCCTGGGGTGCCTTGGGGAACTTGCAGGGGTGCCCTGGGTTGATGGTCCAGGACCAATTCAAGTTATTTATATCCAATATAATAGTCAAATTATGGACAAACAGAAGTACATGTTGTCCATTACCACATAACTGATCCTAAAGATGAGATATAAACGCAATGTATTTAATTTAATATTTGTTTCTGACTTTCTCAATGAGAAACCTTTAGCCTAGGGGTGCCGCGAAAAAATTTGTGATGCTTCGGGGTGCCGTGAGTCAAAAAAGTTTGGGAACCCCTGCTGAAGCGTCACATTCAACGGTCGCAATTACATGCAGAATATAGGTATGCTGCAAATCAATTTAATCAACAGAGGCTGCTTGTGCACTTGCTTCACAAAGTGATGTGCATATTATACATTTAATGGGGAAAATAAAATGAAAAAAAAATGAAAAAAAATAATGTATAGTAAATTAGCTGTTTCGACTTATATTTTGCATTTTTTAAGGCTAGAAATAATTTTGACATGTTATGCTGCAAATGTGCTGAACTGTTGTACTTGGAATTTATTTTGAACATTGCCAAATAACCCCCCCCCCCCCAAAAAAAAAAAATTTTTATGTCCGACTCTATAAAGCGGTTTTGTGTGAGAGCTTCTATCTCGTCTCCCATTACATCCTTGTCTGCAACTGTTATACTGTACAATGCATTCCAGTTGGATTTAAAAAATGGGACATGTCCTGCTCTAAAAATAGTGTGAGAAGATGTGTACGTCTTATGGTGCCCACACACTAGGGTGATCGGATACAATGGGACATTGCAATGCGATGGGACATCACATCCGATTGCATCTTATGGTGCCCAAGTGCTTTTTTCCAGCAATGTCGCATGCCATCTGCGATGCCACATCGGGTGCTGTAAGAGGGCTGGCAGTGGGCAACAGTGTAACACAGTGCTGTGCAGAAAAGCTGGCAGATAACGGGGGTCAGCGGCGACAGCAGAATTCTGAAAAACCATTTAAAACATTGGGAGGCCCTCTGATTGGCTCTCAGCCAATCAGAGGCCCCTCATTCATATGGCCACTGTTTGGCTGAGAGAGCTCTCTCAGCCAATCAGAGGGCTTGCTCAGTGTTTTAAATAGTTTTTTCAAATTCTGCCGCTGCCAGCCCTCCTGCACACAGCCACCAGCGTTCCTGCCACCCGCTACCGGAACCCAAAGCCTTCCACCAGCGCTCCTGCTGCTCGTCGCCCGCCAATCATTGTAAACCACATACGATCACTCACGCAATTCGATAAGTATGGGCAGCACATAATATCAATTGACGCAACATTCAAGCATCGCGTCGTTTGACTCATTCAATGTGCATACAATTCTTCCATTTATTGCACAGATGCAGTCGAAATCAAAGCATTGTATGTAATATCGCCCTAGTGTATGGGCACCATTAGCCTTGGCAGTAAATACACTCGGTTTACTAGTCATCGAAGTGCACCTGCACTCTTTCTCACCGGCGGCAGAATTTGAAAAAACTATTTACAACACTGGGTGAGCCCTCTGATTGGCTGAGAGAGCTCTCTCAGCCAAACAGCGGCCATCTGAATGGGAATGGCTGAGAGCCAATCAGAGGGACTACTAGTGTTTTAAATAGTTTTTCAAAATTCTGCTGCCGCCGCTGACCCCCATCAGCCACCCGCTTTCCTGCACAGCATTGTGCCCACTGCCAGCTCTCTTACAGCACCTGAAGAGGCATCGCAGATGGTATTCGACATTGGGTCCTGGAAAAAAGCACTTGGGCACCATAAGATGAAATCGGAGGCGATGTCCCAAAAAGTGTATGGGCACCATAAGACGTTCGCATGATGCAAAAGATACACCTCCTTAACTGATACAAATACTGCTGCATGCTGGTATGAATAGACCACTGTAGTGTGATAACGCCATTACTAAAGTCAGCCCTTCTTTACTCTATCGTAATCCCCTGGTTCTTAGTGGAGATACGTTCGAATGTCTTGGACTGTGAATTCCCACATCTCATTTTAAGCACAGCAAATCCACACAGAACATTTTATGCAAATTGACATTCATCTCTGCATAAGGCCCAATGCTGGGGCAGCCAAACTCTTACTTTATCTGTTTCATTAACAATTCCCCATAGTACATGGAACAATGCACTTTTGATGCCTTTTTTTTATAATTATAATGTCTTTGTGTGTATGTCAGAGATTGTCAGGCTTTATGATCCTTGTAATTCTGTTCGGTTTCTTTGAGATATAACTTGCACATTTCTTTAGTTGAAGGTTGTTAATAACCCTCTTATGCTGTCCTATCTCCAGTTCCCATTGTGCGGAGTGATGGACTCTTCTCCCCTGTTGCATTAGCAGGATATTCTATCACATGTAGGATCACAGTGTTCCCACTTGCTTACTGAGTCTTGTAATCTGTGCTCGGCAACGGATGGCATTTAGATATAAGAGAGGCTCAGCATGAGCCCTTTGTATAAAAGTGAGGACTGCCAAGGTGCGCCCAGTGAATCTAAATGATGCAAGTCTGGTATACTTTAATATTAAACCTGCACCCCCCCATCTTCCAAAAAGTACTCCCCACCCTGCGTCCCTGTGGTCCCTGGCCCTGCTTCCCCCCTGTTTTTGTCCCTTACTCCCCCTGGTCCCTGCCCCCCCCCCCCCCCAGTAGTTGTCCTTGCGTCCCCCCACTCCCTGTACCTTCATCCCCCGGTTTTCTCAATCCAGGTGGCATGATGTGAATTTTGGCTCTGTCCAGGTGGCATGATGTGAATTTTGGCTCTGTCCGGGTGGCATGATGTGAATTTTGGCTCTGTCCGGGTGGCATGATGTGAATTTTGGCTCAGTCCGGGTACCAGGATATGATTTTTGGCTCAGTTCGGGTACCAGGGTGTGAATTTTAGCTCAGTCTGCATAACAGGATGTGAATTTTGGCTAAATCCAGGTGGCATGATGTATATTTTGGCATAAAGGTGCCCATACACAGAGCAATCCTGTTTTGCGAGGTGATGGGAAGGGGAATTTTGACTCATTCCGTGTGGCATAATGTTTAAGGGGCAAGTATAAGGGGGTCTACTATTGTGTGGCATAATGTATATAAGAGGTATATGGCATGGCAAACTACACTCAAGGACACGCTCCCTTTAAGTGGACCGTGCATATGGGACGTCTGCCTTCGTTCCTAATTAGCCAGCTTACAAGTGGAATCTACAATAACAAAGGAGTCCTGAACTTTTCACCATATAGCATCAAGGGACCTATGGGAGACACGTGTTGCTAACGTGGGAACAATCATCCGCCATTATTACTCCCAGACTGTTCCCAGCCATCACATCACTGAGGAATGGCAATATAATTCCAAAGTTTACACAGTTGGTAAGTGCAATACTTGCTTGAACTTCATCATGCAGCTAATACAGTCCAAGTTTTAAGCTTGAAGTGAATTCGTTTTTCACCATGTTTTAATTATTTTATTATGTTATTGTGTTATATATGTCAATGATATTATTATTAATATTTCTTATATATTAAATCGATTATTAAATTTATACCATCTTGTGATATATCAGCCAGCGCTGGCACAATCCTATTTCTTGCTTCTTTATGATATAGAGGGGAGTGACTACCCCGTGCCAGCAGCTGTTTATTGCGCAGCACACAATTTCTCTTATTTCCTCATTTCATGAAATACCACGTGTCGGCTCAAAAAAAAGTGAAAAACCTAATTTCAACCTTTTGACTGCTGACCTTCCCCATGTCGACCTAATGACCCTAACCCCATGTTGACCTTCAGTCATGTTGACCTTCATGCATGCTTGTAGACCTATTGCTTGTCTATCCTATGATCCATACCCTTTGATAACTTCAGGGTCAGACAGGCCCACCTTCTCCTTTAGTGATCAGCAGTAGCGTATCTATAATGCAGTATCTATCAGCAGTGCAGTGGCGTAACTACAGAGGTTGCAGGGGGTGCTGCTGCTATGGGGCCCCATAGCAGCTGCATCCCCTGCACCCTCTGTGCAGCATGGGCAGAGGCATTTCATATATATATCAGGGTTGCCTACCCTCCCGGAATGGATGGGAGGGTCCCGAAAATCGGGTCACCCTCCCGGCCCCCCGGAAAGGTGGGCAACCCTCCCGGATTCTGGGGGATCCCCACTCCCCCCCTGATTGCGGCTTCCCCCGCCCCTGACATTTAAATAACCTTATATGCCGATCTATGGGGAGGGGGCTGGGCTAAGGGGCACTTTCCTTCATGGGGCGGGGCTTAATGACATCACGCTTAAGCCTCATCCCCGGAACTGCTGCTGAAACAAGTCTCCTCTCCGGGCTTCTCCCGGAGAGGAGCTTTCAAAAGTCGGCAACCCTGATATATATAGTGTATCTGTGAAAGTATCTGCTGTATGTGACGCTTTATTAAAAAGTGGATTGAAAATAAAATGCAAAACGGGTAAGCCAATACCTAACAGAATCAGCTGTATAACTCTGTGTATGACATATGTCATACATATAAATCTGTTGGGTTGTTAGGGGGTTGCATGTGGAAGATGCAGGTTGTGTACTGTATTACAATAATGTATCCGGAATCACTGAATAAAATAGATCCAGCACAGATATGTTATTACATTACTGCTCCAGGGACACGCAGCTTAAAATGACTGTATTGTATAGTGTATTAATGTATCAGGGAGATTCAGACTGGAACATGTATCATAATAATGTGCAGATAGGACCAGCTCAGAATTCTGTCAATTTTTAATGCCTTGGTGTTATATTGGGAAGTTGTGATTATATAATATTAGTGAGTTCTCGCTGTGATAATTGTATTCTAGAAAATTATTTTACCTATTGAGTGGCTTGTCATGCAACATGATAAAGTGTCATTTGACCCCAAAATGCTGAAAGTTTGAGTCTATTTCTGTGTAATACAGATAATACAAAGATTATTTCTAATACGCTTGCTACATTTAGTTTCAATCTGAAATTTATTTTGTGGATTACAACTTTGTATTCTTGCTATACGACATCTGTTTAGCTCAGCGATGAATGTTCTCATATTCTGTAGTTTATATGTTTCCCCTGGATCAGTACTCTGGGTTTTGCTGATCCATCTTGCCTGGGTTTCATTTACACCGTGGTCTTGAGTGCGGCTGCCCCAGCTTTGAGAACCAGCTGTTTATAGATCTGCTTAAGTCTTGTCAGAGTTTTGTTTAAGCCTTGTCTGAGCCTGGTCATAGTCCTGGGTATTCCAGCAAGCACTCCTGCCGGGTGACCTGTGATGTCCTGCCTGTGCCTGTGAACCATTGCTGCAGTCTGAGACACCCTGTATAAGCACAGACCCTGTTTTTTTCACCTTCAGTATTTCAGCTGATCCCTGTTTAGCTGTGTGGAGTATATGTCCTCTCCTATTAGGGGTTTCACCATCCAGCTTCACACATTGTTTATTATTAACATCTTCATGCATTGTTGCATATATGCCATTAGCCAGGACGTACTGTGCTTGCATCCTGCTGTGTCTCTGTAGTTATAAGTGTGGGTGTGTGGAATTACTCATATGCATAACATCTTCTTGCATTGTTGCATTCCTGGGAGTTCAGTGGAGGATTGCTCCCATATTCATCCACTCAACTCCCTGGTGTTTATGACCACTTATTATAATTTGTACCACTGTCTGTTTGTTTGTTTCCACGGGTTTTAGTCAGTCAGACTTTTGTCCGTCTCTCAATCTTGGTTGATGCATTGTCCTACATAAGACCTGGGTCATCGGGGTTGGAGTGGGCCTAACTCGCTCCTTCGGCCACTGCTGCTATACGTGAAATCTAGCACTGCATGCATCAATCGACCACGGGGGAGAGACAACAGAGTCAGGTGTGGTGCATGGTCAGTCTCCCGTATTTGCACATAGGGACTCCCCAGTGTCCTAACACATTGCACATGCATGTACACATAATGCAAATAAATATCCAAACGCATAGCAGTCCCAGGGCCAAATATCATAGGGTGTGAGAATCAGAAAGTAAGAAATTTTCGGACAGTTTTCCAGTTTTTTTTCAAAGCGGCAATCATTTACGCTGGTTGATTTTGCCATGTTAATAATTGCTGCTTTAAAAAATGGGAAATCTCTCACTGTCTGATTCTCACACCCTATTACATTTGGACCCCAGTTTGATAGACGGGAGCCATTGTTTAGGGGAAAAAACACAGGTGTGCTCACTGCTCAGGCATTTTTTTTGGTGTGTCTCTGATGTCAACGATGACCACTTCCAGACTGTTTTTTTAAGCAAATTAGTGGAAGCACTAAACTGGTGCAAATGAAAAAAAAAAACACAATGTTTTGGGTTTTTGCGAATGGATCTGTGAATGCATAGCTATTTGCAATGTATTCACAAATTTGCAAGGGTCGGTTTTTCTTTCTGTCTAAGTGGCGACTTTCTGTCTAAGTGGCAACAGTTTTTTCTCTAACAAGCGATCCATCCAGAATTAGGCCCTTGGTTCCAAATTCCCCAGATCTCAATCCAATTACACATACATTAGGTGGGATGTTCTAAAAAAAAAGTGTCAAAGCCATGGGGAACCCACCACCTAATTTACTGGACTTAAAGGTTCTGCTGCTACTGTTGACCTTGCCCCTGTCAACCTAATGCTTGTGTCGACCTAATGTCCTGTCGACCTAGAGCCATGTCGACCTAGACCCATGTCGACCTTGCTGCCTGTCAACCTAATGCTTGTCGACCTAGTTGTTGTAGACCAAATGATCCCAACCCATTGGGAACGTGGCACCTAGCATCGTGGGTGTATACTGGTATATCTGAGAATCTGGAATCTTATAAAAAGACATAAACACATGTAGATGAGCCCCAAAGCAGTTAGTAAGAGCTACTATACTTGCTAATAAAAAGTCACTTATACATGTCAGGGATCGTTCCATATAAATAACCACAAGAAATGCATGTAGCCTTCATTGTGGGATCACCGTGTTTTATCACCAATGCTGTGAAATGGTGCTGATGATTCAATATAAATGTATCAATCTCTCAATTCTTTCTTTTTCCAAAAATGTAACAGCTACATATTGTGAGCTAGGTGAAAAGAGGGAGCTTGCTATACTAATCAGGGAGAGAGGAAGATTGCTGCTATTTCAGGGAGTCTCCTGCAGAATGCAGGAGGGTAGATAACTATGCACCTCCTGTCAGTGGAATTGCAGGAAAGGTGGAGGCAGGGCCATCTTAACATTAGAGCGGGCCCCTGGGCAGCAGCAGCGTCGTCCAAGCAGCGGAGACGATGGGTGATCCGGACTGGAAGTGCTGCTGATTTTGAAAAGGCTGACCAGATGCTGATTGGCCGGACGCTCAGCCAATCAGCATCCGGCCAGTCTTTTCAAAATCAGCAGCACTTCCCACCCAGCAAATAGCGCTACAAGCTCCCAGCCGCCACCGCCTGGATCCCCGCTGCCTTGATGCCACTGCCTGGACCCCGCAGTGGGGATCCGTGGCAGCGGCGGCTGGGAGCTTGTAGAGATATTTGTCAGGTGGTGTAGGAGGAATCGCTACTGATTTTGAAGAGACTGACCAGACGCTGATTGGCTGAGCGTCCTGCCAATCAGCATCTGGTCAGCCTTTTGAACCTCCACATTGGCTATGAACAGTAAATTCTCACAGAAAAGCATTCTAGTTTGCAGGGGGGTGCCAAAAACCCTACCACTGGCCCTGTGTCTGCGTAGTAGGGGTAGGGGAGGGGGGAGAAGTTGTCCATGGCAACCAATCAGCAGCTACTTGTAATTTTATAGAATGCTCTTGATAAATACAGTATGTTCTAAGATTAGTACATATGCCTCCTTATCGCCATCCACTATATCTCTATCCATTTTATTTCTCTTTAATTTGAAAAATCTCCCAAAGCTACTGGACAGGTAAATAACCTTATGTGACAAGAACACTGGAGTAGTGTTTGAGGGCAGGTATATTTGTCCCAGGTTCTTGTCCTACACCTTTTAGAAACAGGTGTTTTGCCTCACAAAGGGCTAATCAGCAAGCAAGCTGTAAAAAGGCTGCCAGAGTGAACAGTGTGAGAGGATTGCCTGGGAGATTGCAGAGTCTCTGTGTGAGAAGCAAACCTGCCTTTTACAAATGAGCCACCCAGTGTTGACTGGGAAACTTTGTATTTTTCTTTAGTGACAGTTAGGAGCACCCTGTGTATAGTTAGTGCCGGACAGGAAAGGTATTTTCTTTTATGTTTATTTTGTTTTCTGCTGAAATAAAACTGGTTGCGGCCAGTTGTACCACAAAGACTGGACTGGTGTGATTACCCAGCTGCTGTTGGCTGCCTTCTACCCCAGGAAAAGGCATCCAAATTCCCCTACAGTGTTACAACTTGGTGGAGAATGCGAGCACTCCGTTCTGTGCATAAGTGAGAGCCGCAGCTGTGTGAGCCCTGCAGAAAACAGTGGTTTATGCAGATACAGCTCAGTGTGAAGTTGCTGAGAATTACCTGAGGATTTTATATATGTCCTGGGTGAAAGCAGCTACAAAGCCACCTGAAAAATCTGTCAACATGGAGGAACTGCTTAAAGCCTTGCTGCAAGCTACAGCGGTACAGCGGGAGGCCACAGCAGCTCAGCAGGAGGCCACCAGGCTGCAACAGGTGGCCATTGAGGAAAATAGGAGAGAGCAGCAGGTGGCAATGGATGAACTTTGCAGGCAACAGCATCAGGATAGAGAAGCCTTAACCGAAGTGGTGCAAAGCTTGGCAACACGGACCGGTGATGTGGCCGTCAGTCCTCCAGCCAGCTCTAGTTCTATCCGGGCCAGTCACTTCCTGCAGAAAATGATAGAGACTGATGATGTGGAGGCCTATCTGACCACGTTTGAAAGGACTGCTGAGCGTGAGAACTGGCCGGAAGCACAATGGGCCAGTCTGCTAGCCCCTTTTCTCTCGGGTGAGCCCCAAAAAGCATACTTTGATTTAAGCCCTGCAGATGCTCGGGACTATGACAAGTTAAAAACTGAGATCCTAACCCGCCTGGGAGTCACACTGTCCGTAAGAGCCCAATGGGTTCACCGCTGGGTATATGCCCTGGAGAAGCCTCCTCGCTCACAGATGCAAGATTCCTCGCTCACAGATTCAGCTAACCAAGAAATGGTTACAGCCAGAGACATTAACTGGTCCCCAGATGGTGGAAAGAGTCGTCATGGACCGCTATTTGAGATCCTTGCCTGTGGTCCTGCGCAAGTGGGTGAGCCATGGAAATCCGGATACTGCTGACCGGTTAGTGGACATGGTAGAGAGGTATCTGGCGGCAGAGGAATTACTGATGACCACCCAGCACTCCACAGATCCCCGACAGCGCCCTTCAGTGAAGACTGGTAAGACTGTTCCATGGGAAAATGTTGCTGGGCGGTTAAGAGAGTGCAAGGCTGGAGAGACTGTAAACAGTGGCCCTGGAGACAGGCCAATGGGACTAGAAAGGTCTATGCTGCCCAAACGGGTTGATAATCGTGTGATTAAATGTTTCAGGTGTGGTATGCCAGGTCATATTATTGCTAATTGCCCAGTTACGCAGGAACCCATGCAATGTGATGCTGCCTTTGAAAATCGCAGAATGTCTTTCTTTGCTAGATTAGCTTGTACTGTGGTGCCTTCTCCTACACTCGAAAGACAAATGTGTGATGTGTTCTTAGAGGGTAACCGGGTAGAGGCTTTGCTGGACTCAGGAAGTTTGGTTACCCTTGTGAAAGCTGGATTCGTGAATCCCTTAAAGGTCCAGCAAATACCTATTGGGGTTACTTGTATACATGGGGATACCCAACATTATGCCACTGCTGAAGTACATATAGAAACTTGTTGTGGGTCAGCAATTGTGAAAGTAGGACTGGTCCCCACTTTGGTGCATGAGGCCATAATAGGGAGGGATTTTCCTCATTTTTGGAAGCTGTGGGAATCACGTTTAGCCACAGATGGGAGAAGTGAAGAGCCAGTAGTTAATGCCAATGATTTTGTGGATGTATGTGGGTCCTTTGAACCTTCTGACCCTTTACCTTTTGCTAGTTTGGCTGGGGAGGGGACAGATGGAGAGTCCAGTGAGGACCCTCTTGCTGAAAACGGAGAGGTAGTAGTGCCCGATCTGGAGGTAAAGAAGGATTTGTTTATGTCTGAACAGTTAAAGGACCCTACTTTATTGAAGGCTAGAGAAAATGTTAAGGTTGTTAATGGGGAACCCGTGGTACCAGGTGCCAAGATTTCTTAGCCCCACATGGCTATTTGTAATGAGCTTTTGTACCACGTTGTCAAAAAGGGTGAGGAAGTGGTGGATCAGCTGGTAGTTCCCCAACCTTATAGGAGAACGGTACTAGATTTAGCCCATAGTCATGTTACAGCAGGACATTTAGGGGCAGAAAAGACCACTGAAAGAGGTTTACAAAGGTTCTTTTGGCCAGGGGTTTATAAAGAAGTGTCTGAATATTGTTCTTCCTGTCCTGAATGCCAGTATCATGCCCCTAGACCTCATTTCAGGAGCCCAGTAGTTCCCAAGCCTATTATAGAGGTCCCATTTGACAGAATGGCCATGGATCTCGTGGGGCCCTTGTTAAAATCCGCTCGGGGCCATCAGTATATTTTGGTAATAATGGACTTCGCCACTCGATATCCTGAGGCTGTCCCTTTATGCACTATCACAACCAAAGCGATAGCTAGGGAACTGGTGCAGGTTTTCAGTAGAGTGGGAATACCAAAAGAAATTTTGACTGACCAAGGTACTCCATTTATGTCAAGGGTCATGAAAGAATTGTGCAAATTGTTTAAGGTCACCCACCTCAGGACGTCTATCTACCATCCCCAAACTGATGGGTTGGTGGAAAGATTTAATAAAACGTTAAAAAGCATGTTAAAAAAGGTTGTTGACAAAGATGGGAAAAACTGGGATTGTTTGTTGCCCTACTTGTTGATGGCCATCAGAGAAGTTCCGCAGTCCTCTACTGGGTTTTCTCCGTTTGATTTGTTGTATGGTAGACACCCCAGAGGGCTGTTGGACATTGCCAAGGAGACGTGGGAAGGACAACCCACCCCTTATAAAAGCGTGGTTGAACATGTATCACAAATACAGGATAGGATTGCAACCGTGGTACCTATTGTCAGAGAGCACATGGAACAAGCCCAAAGTGCTCAACAGAGGGTATATAACCGGAGTGCCAAGATACAGGAATTTGCTCCGGGGGATAGAGTTCTTGTGTTGGTGCCCACTGTGGAAAGCAAGTTCCTAGCTAAATGGCAGGGACCATTTGAGATTTTGGAAAAAGTGAATGAGGTCAATTATAAAGTATACCAACCAGGTAAGAGAAAACCTGAACAAATCTACCATGTTAACTTAATCAAACCCTGGAAAGATAGGTTGTCTCTGTCAGCGGAGCCTTGCTCTTTGGTGTCTTCACCTCAGTTGCTTCCCGCGGTAAGGGTGTCAAAGACATTGTCAGCTGATCAGAACAATCAGGTTAAAGAATTTCTCAACCGAAATAGGGAGATATTTTCAGAGCTGCCTGGCCAAACGACCATAATAAAACATGACATTGTCACTGAACCAGGGGTCAGGGTTCATTTAAAGCCATATAGGATTCCTGAAGCTCAGAGAGAAGCTGTCTCTAAAGAAGTTAAAAACATGTTAGAACTAGGAGTCATAGAGGAATCCAACAGTGAGTGGTCCAGTCCTATAGTTCTCATCCCGAAGCCAGATGGTAGCATACGCTTTTGTAATGATTTTCGTAAATTAAATGAGGTGTCCAAATTTGACGCATACCCCATGCCCCGTGTGGATGAGCTTATAGAAAAGCTGGAAACAGCCAGGTTTCTTGCCACATTGGACCTGACTAAAGGTTACTGGCAGATACCCCTAACTGATAGCGCAAAAGAAAAAACAGCCTTTTCGGTTCCAGAGGGGCTGTTTCAGTTTAAGATGTTACCTTTTGGGTTGCATGGGGCTCCAGCAACCTTTCAACGGACGATGGATAAAATTTTGAGGCCCCATAGAAAATATGCAGCTGCATATTTAGATGATGTGGTAATTCACAGTACGGACTGGGGGTCCTATTTGGTTAAAGTACAAGCAGTACTGGACTCAATCAGAGAAGCAGGGCTTACTGCTAACCCTAAAGAAGTGCTGCCTTGCAATGGAGGAGGTTAAGTACTTGGGCTTCACCATTGGTAGAGGTCTGATTAAGCCTCAATTAAATAAAATCGATGCTATTCAAAATTGGCCTCGGCCAGTGAATAAAAAACAAGTAAGGGCTTTTTTGGGAATAACTGGGTATTACAGACGATTTATTCCTAATTTTGCAGCCACAGCAGTGCCGTTATCAGAAGCAGTCAAATACGGTGAAATGGAACCCTGATGCAGAAAAAGTGTTCCAAGCGTTAAAAGTGGCTTTGTGTTCACAACCTGTACTGATAACGCCAGATTTTTCAAAAGAATTTGTTGTACAGACAGATGCCTCAGAGGTAGGGATAGGGGCTGTGTTGTCCCAAACCAGAGATGGGGATGAACACCCTATCATCTATTTCAGTAGGAAACTCAATGAGCATGAAAAAAGGTATGCCATTGTGGAAAAGGAGGCTTTGGCCATTAAATGGGCATTAGATACCTTGAGGTATTACCTCTTGGGAAGACAGTTCAGGCTAGTGACAGATCACGCCCCTTTAAAATGGATGCATGTAAACAGAGGTCAGAATGCTCGGGTAACCAGAAGGTTTCTAGCATTACAGGATTTCAAGTTTAAGGTCGAACATAGACCAGGTTCACAGTTGGCCAATGCAGATGCATTGTCCCACACCTTCTGTTTGGGGGCTACAAGTGTTCCGGCCCCTAGGTCGAAACAGGGGAGGGGGATATGTGACAAGAACACTGGAGTAGTGTTTGAGGGCAGGTATATTTGTCCCAGGTTCTTGTCCTACACCTTTTAGAAACAGGTGTTTTGCCTCACAGAGGGCTAATCAGCAAGCAAGCTGTAAAAAGGCTGCCAGAGTGAGCAGTGTGAGAGAATTGCCTGGGAGATTGCAGAGTCTCTGTGTGAGAAGCAAACCTGCCTTTTACAAGTGAGCCACCCAGTGTTGACTGGGAAACTTTGTATTTTCTTTAGTGACAGTTAGGAGCACCCTGTGTATAGTTAGTGCCGGACAGGAAAGGTATTTTCTTTTATGTTTATTTTGTTTTCTGCTGAAATAAAACTGGTTGCGGCCAGTTGTACCACAAAGACTGGACTGGTGTGATTACCCAGCTGCTGTTGGCTGCCTTCTACCCCAGGAAAAGGCATCCAAATTCCCCTACAGTGTTACAACTTGGTGGAGAATGCGAGCACTCCGTTCTGTGCATAAGTGAGAGCCGCAGCTGTGTGAGCCCTGCAGAAAACAGTGGTTTATGCAGATACAGCTCAGTGTGAAGTTGCTGAGAATTACCTGAGGATTTTATATATGTCCTGGGTGAAAGCAGCTACAAAGCCACCTGAAAAATCTGTCAACATGGAGGAACTGCTTAAAGCCTTGCTGCAAGCTACAGCGGTACAGCGGGAGGCCACAGCAGCTCAGCAGGAGGCCACCAGGCTGCAACAGGTGGCCATTGAGGAAAATAGGAGAGAGCAGCAGGTGGCAATGGATGAACTTTGCAGGCAACAGCATCAGGATAGAGAAGCCTTAACCGAAGTGGTGCAAAGCTTGGCAACACGGACCGGTGATGTGGCCGTCAGTCCTCCAGCCAGCTCTAGTTCTATCCGGGCCAGTCACTTCCTGCAGAAAATGATAGAGACTGATGATGTGGAGGCCTATCTGACCACGTTTGAAAGGACTGCTGAGCGTGAGAACTGGCCGGAAGCACAATGGGCCAGTCTGCTAGCCCCTTTTCTCTCGGGTGAGCCCCAAAAAGCATACTTTGATTTAAGCCCTGCAGATGCTCGGGACTATGACAAGTTAAAAACTGAGATCCTAACCCGCCTGGGAGTCACACTGTCCGTAAGAGCCCAATGGGTTCACCGCTGGGTATATGCCCTGGAGAAGCCTCCTCGCTCACAGATGCAAGATTCCTCGCTCACAGATTCAGCTAACCAAGAAATGGTTACAGCCAGAGACATTAACTGGTCCCCAGATGGTGGAAAGAGTCGTCATGGACCGCTATTTGAGATCCTTGCCTGTGGTCCTGCGCAAGTGGGTGAGCCATGGAAATCCGGATACTGCTGACCGGTTAGTGGACATGGTAGAGAGGTATCTGGCGGCAGAGGAATTACTGATGACCACCCAGCACTCCACAGATCCCCGACAGCGCCCTTCAGTGAAGACTGGTAAGACTGTTCCATGGGAAAATGTTGCTGGGCGGTTAAGAGAGTGCAAGGCTGGAGAGACTGTAAACAGTGGCCCTGGAGACAGGCCAATGGGACTAGAAAGGTCTATGCTGCCCAAACGGGTTGATAATCGTGTGATTAAATGTTTCAGGTGTGGTATGCCAGGTCATATTATTGCTAATTGCCCAGTTACGCAGGAACCCATGCAATGTGATGCTGCCTTTGAAAATCGCAGAATGTCTTTCTTTGCTAGATTAGCTTGTACTGTGGTGCCTTCTCCTACACTCGAAAGACAAATGTGTGATGTGTTCTTAGAGGGTAACCGGGTAGAGGCTTTGCTGGACTCAGGAAGTTTGGTTACCCTTGTGAAAGCTGGATTCGTGAATCCCTTAAAGGTCCAGCAAATACCTATTGGGGTTACTTGTATACATGGGGATACCCAACATTATGCCACTGCTGAAGTACATATAGAAACTTGTTGTGGGTCAGCAATTGTGAAAGTAGGACTGGTCCCCACTTTGGTGCATGAGGCCATAATAGGGAGGGATTTTCCTCATTTTTGGAAGCTGTGGGAATCACGTTTAGCCACAGATGGGAGAAGTGAAGAGCCAGTAGTTAATGCCAATGATTTTGTGGATGTATGTGGGTCCTTTGAACCTTCTGACCCTTTACCTTTTGCTAGTTTGGCTGGGGAGGGGACAGATGGAGAGTCCAGTGAGGACCCTCTTGCTGAAAACGGAGAGGTAGTAGTGCCCGATCTGGAGGTAAAGAAGGATTTGTTTATGTCTGAACAGTTAAAGGACCCTACTTTATTGAAGGCTAGAGAAAATGTTAAGGTTGTTAATGGGGAACCCGTGGTACCAGGTGCCAAGATTTCTTAGCCCCACATGGCTATTTGTAATGAGCTTTTGTACCACGTTGTCAAAAAGGGTGAGGAAGTGGTGGATCAGCTGGTAGTTCCCCAACCTTATAGGAGAACGGTACTAGATTTAGCCCATAGTCATGTTACAGCAGGACATTTAGGGGCAGAAAAGACCACTGAAAGAGGTTTACAAAGGTTCTTTTGGCCAGGGGTTTATAAAGAAGTGTCTGAATATTGTTCTTCCTGTCCTGAATGCCAGTATCATGCCCCTAGACCTCATTTCAGGAGCCCAGTAGTTCCCAAGCCTATTATAGAGGTCCCATTTGACAGAATGGCCATGGATCTCGTGGGGCCCTTGTTAAAATCCGCTCGGGGCCATCAGTATATTTTGGTAATAATGGACTTCGCCACTCGATATCCTGAGGCTGTCCCTTTATGCACTATCACAACCAAAGCGATAGCTAGGGAACTGGTGCAGGTTTTCAGTAGAGTGGGAATACCAAAAGAAATTTTGACTGACCAAGGTACTCCATTTATGTCAAGGGTCATGAAAGAATTGTGCAAATTGTTTAAGGTCACCCACCTCAGGACGTCTATCTACCATCCCCAAACTGATGGGTTGGTGGAAAGATTTAATAAAACGTTAAAAAGCATGTTAAAAAAGGTTGTTGACAAAGATGGGAAAAACTGGGATTGTTTGTTGCCCTACTTGTTGATGGCCATCAGAGAAGTTCCGCAGTCCTCTACTGGGTTTTCTCCGTTTGATTTGTTGTATGGTAGACACCCCAGAGGGCTGTTGGACATTGCCAAGGAGACGTGGGAAGGACAACCCACCCCTTATAAAAGCGTGGTTGAACATGTATCACAAATACAGGATAGGATTGCAACCGTGGTACCTATTGTCAGAGAGCACATGGAACAAGCCCAAAGTGCTCAACAGAGGGTATATAACCGGAGTGCCAAGATACAGGAATTTGCTCCGGGGGATAGAGTTCTTGTGTTGGTGCCCACTGTGGAAAGCAAGTTCCTAGCTAAATGGCAGGGACCATTTGAGATTTTGGAAAAAGTGAATGAGGTCAATTATAAAGTATACCAACCAGGTAAGAGAAAACCTGAACAAATCTACCATGTTAACTTAATCAAACCCTGGAAAGATAGGTTGTCTCTGTCAGCGGAGCCTTGCTCTTTGGTGTCTTCACCTCAGTTGCTTCCCGCGGTAAGGGTGTCAAAGACATTGTCAGCTGATCAGAACAATCAGGTTAAAGAATTTCTCAACCGAAATAGGGAGATATTTTCAGAGCTGCCTGGCCAAACGACCATAATAAAACATGACATTGTCACTGAACCAGGGGTCAGGGTTCATTTAAAGCCATATAGGATTCCTGAAGCTCAGAGAGAAGCTGTCTCTAAAGAAGTTAAAAACATGTTAGAACTAGGAGTCATAGAGGAATCCAACAGTGAGTGGTCCAGTCCTATAGTTCTCATCCCGAAGCCAGATGGTAGCATACGCTTTTGTAATGATTTTCGTAAATTAAATGAGGTGTCCAAATTTGACGCATACCCCATGCCCCGTGTGGATGAGCTTATAGAAAAGCTGGAAACAGCCAGGTTTCTTGCCACATTGGACCTGACTAAAGGTTACTGGCAGATACCCCTAACTGATAGCGCAAAAGAAAAAACAGCCTTTTCGGTTCCAGAGGGGCTGTTTCAGTTTAAGATGTTACCTTTTGGGTTGCATGGGGCTCCAGCAACCTTTCAACGGACGATGGATAAAATTTTGAGGCCCCATAGAAAATATGCAGCTGCATATTTAGATGATGTGGTAATTCACAGTACGGACTGGGGGTCCTATTTGGTTAAAGTACAAGCAGTACTGGACTCAATCAGAGAAGCAGGGCTTACTGCTAACCCTAAAGAAGTGCTGCCTTGCAATGGAGGAGGTTAAGTACTTGGGCTTCACCATTGGTAGAGGTCTGATTAAGCCTCAATTAAATAAAATCGATGCTATTCAAAATTGGCCTCGGCCAGTGAATAAAAAACAAGTAAGGGCTTTTTTGGGAATAACTGGGTATTACAGACGATTTATTCCTAATTTTGCAGCCACAGCAGTGCCGTTATCAGAAGCAGTCAAATACGGTGAAATGGAACCCTGATGCAGAAAAAGTGTTCCAAGCGTTAAAAGTGGCTTTGTGTTCACAACCTGTACTGATAACGCCAGATTTTTCAAAAGAATTTGTTGTACAGACAGATGCCTCAGAGGTAGGGATAGGGGCTGTGTTGTCCCAAACCAGAGATGGGGATGAACACCCTATCATCTATTTCAGTAGGAAACTCAATGAGCATGAAAAAAGGTATGCCATTGTGGAAAAGGAGGCTTTGGCCATTAAATGGGCATTAGATACCTTGAGGTATTACCTCTTGGGAAGACAGTTCAGGCTAGTGACAGATCACGCCCCTTTAAAATGGATGCATGTAAACAGAGGTCAGAATGCTCGGGTAACCAGAAGGTTTCTAGCATTACAGGATTTCAAGTTTAAGGTCGAACATAGACCAGGTTCACAGTTGGCCAATGCAGATGCATTGTCCCACACCTTCTGTTTGGGGGCTACAAGTGTTCCGGCCCCTAGGTCGAAACAGGGGAGGGGGATATGTGACAAGAACACTGGAGTAGTGTTTGAGGGCAGGTATATTTGTCCCAGGTTCTTGTCCTACACCTTTTAGAAACAGGTGTTTTGCCTCACAGAGGGCTAATCAGCAAGCAAGCTGTAAAAAGGCTGCCAGAGTGAGCAGTGTGAGAGAATTGCCTGGGAGATTGCAGAGTCTCTGTGTGAGAAGCAAACCTGCCTTTTACAAGTGAGCCACCCAGTGTTGACTGGGAAACTTTGTATTTTCTTTAGTGACAGTTAGGAGCACCCTGTGTATAGTTAGTGCCGGACAGGCAAGGTATTTTCTTTTATGTTTATTTTGTTTTCTGCTGAAATAAAACTGGTTGCGGCCAGTTGTACCACAAAGACTGGACTGGTGTGATTACTCAGCTGCTGTCGGCTGCCTTCTACCCCAGGAAAAGGCATACAAATTCCCCTACAGTGTTACACTTAGTATTATTATTACTACACCACTTGAGACCTTAGATAGTTAAATTATGCATCGTCAGATAGGAAAAAAAACTCGCCACGCTTCCGTCTCGGTGGCTCGCTGCGCTCGCCACACTACCTAAGGTAAGCTCCACGCCGATGTGGATAGTGGGGGTATGAAAAGGTCAGAGGACGCGTACCGCCGCCCCTCGCGGGCTCGCTGCGCTCGCCACGCTTCGGGTTGGCGTTGATAGTGGGGTGGCGTTAACAATGGGGGGCCATTTAACATAGTAATGACCCATCAGGGTGGGTGTACAATTAAAAATCGGGTCTGGGGGGGCATTTAACATAGGAATAAGGCATCAGGGTGCCTGTACAATTCAAAATCGGGTCGCATCGCATGCGATGCGATGGGACCCGATTTTTGATTGTACGATGGGACCCAATGGAAATCTTGGGCGCCCAGATAATACACAAGTACCATAGTTTGTATTGATGTTATTAAATAATTAATAATAATTAATAGTAATAATAGGTTTTTCTAATGCTACATATACGTTGGGTAACTGTTTGGCTTACGGTAACTCTCATTAAACTAGTTTGTGCTTCCCATTGTGAGAGAAACTGAAGACCAGATGTGTGTCACCCACCTCTCGGACACCCGATGTGACTGGAGGATTCTAAAAGCATGGCATAGTCGCGCAGTTGTGAAAGGGGCCATAGCCTCTATGGGCAGGGGCGCGGCTTCACAACCCAACCTGTTTTGTCACTCTAGGGGTCCCGAAGATGTTGGTTTCCCTCGGTACACAATGACAGGAACCAAGTGTAGCACGTAACGTTACATCGGGATTAGATGTTGATCAGGATCAGAATGTTTTTGGTTTAATGTATACAGGGTTTTCAGTATAATTGCAGCATAGTGGGCACCTTTAGGGAGGATCAGCCAGTGATTAGGAATGTGTAAACTAAATAAATGTACTGGCAAATAAATAAATAAATCGCCTACAAAAGAAAAAACAATACTTGTGTTTATAAGGATATATTATAATGTAATATTAAATACCACATACAGTATTGACCATTCCAATTGGAGTGACCAAACAATACTTTGTCAATATTATTATACGTGTTGTTTTCTTTCCTATCTGACGATGCATAATTTATCTATAATATATTAATTCTATTATGATGCTTATTTTACCCAGTATAAAATATATGTGGGGATAAAGAACAGGAATTGTGGCTGCATGTGTTCGGTAAATTGATATTAATGAAATGCCTGCTTTCCCTGCATACATTAATAATAGCCTTCAAATAAAGACCAGACAATTTGGATGTAAGGAATCACTAAGGACAGTTGTCATGGAGACCTAATGGCATCATGCAGAGAGGTAAGGCTTTCCCATTGCCCGCTGAGCCTAGAGTCCTACAGCAATGCTTGTCACAGAGGTATGATTAGCATTTTTGTTTAAGAATCAGTTAGTGCTATTTTGGGATAAGGGACACTTACAAGTCATGTGATGGATGTTTATAGTTCTCATATTTAAATGAAACCATTATCTGTGACTTATAAAACCACATAGTGGATGGGGTTGGGCTTTTCATAGTAGCAAATTGCCAGCATTTTTGGAGAACAAGAGCCAAGGGCATAATTACATTTACAGGGAATAGCAGAGTTCCACCGCAGAAGTCTATATACCTATATACATAGGCGAATCTAGGGGGTGGTCCGGGGGTGCACAGGACCACCCATTTTGTAGCTGAGGGCTGGGGCTTTCCAACGAGCCCTGCCCCGTGTCTCTAGCCCCCTGGGAACCAGAGATACTGCTAGGCAAAGGAACGTTTTCCCTATAGGATAACATGGGACCCGCTAATTCCGACCCCCACCCAGTTCAACGGCTGCCAGTTACCCCTTCACTGGGCCTTCAATCTGATACCAGGCTGGATCCATATGGGTTAATTGGTTTCAGGGATATTAAGGTTAAACCGTTTTTTTTTTTTTTCATTTCTTAAATGTAATTTGATGACTGTTTATGTTCTTTGAGGGCAGATTTCTCTGGAACCAAACAGCCCAGTTTCACCAAAATCATTCGAAGCCAAATCAAAAGTTCTTATATATGATACTGGTCTCATGTAAATGGGTCAGTTGGTTCCGAAGATATAGCTGGTTGGTTAAAGGGGGGTAGGGAGAGGGGAGTAGTTGTCTCTCCCCCTCACACCAGAAAATGCATGATCCTGGGACATATTCCCGGGTAAATCCCTGCATTTTCTGTTGTGAAAGGGGTATTATTTCAAACAGCCGTGACCTGCAGTGCTCTGAATACAGCCGGGCAGCCCCCTGCTCTCTGCCCAGCTGTCAATGACCGTCACCCCTGCAGCTTCCGCTCCAATTCTTCTCCCCGCTTTCCCTCAGCCCTTTAATCATGTGGTGCCGGCGCCCGGCGTGCTCCCCCGATGTCACGCACAACAATAGTGCGCACAATATTTCAAATGTTCACTCGGCTAGAGGGGACACCAGGAGGGGAGTGGTAGCGTGCTCTGCGCTCTGCTCCTCTCCCCATAGAAGCAGCTGCACCGCTCTCCATCTCTCCCTGCAGCAGCAGCGAAGGCTCATATAAAAATTTACAGTAAGTGGCACTTTTGGGGGCATTGCTTAAGGGACGCTACAAGTGGCGGTATGTGGGGGCATTACGCATAATGTGTGGCTTAATGTGTAAGGGGCATTACGGTGTGCAGCATCATGTTTAAGGGGCATTATGTGTGCAACATCATGTGTAAGGGGCATTATGTGTGCAGCATCATGTGTAAGGCACATTATGTGTGCAGCATCATGTGCAATGGGTACTATGGTGCGCGGCATCATGTGTAATGGGTACTATGGTGTGCGGCATCATGTGTAATGGGTACTATGGTGTGCGGCATCATGTGTAATGGGTACTATGGTGCCACCAAGCAAGAACCCCCTAGCAATGAGCACGTAGGTAAGCAGCACTTATGTGGAAAATATATAATGGGCATTATGGTGTGTGGCCTTATGTGTAATTGGCATTACGGCTTGTGGCTATTGCTGTGTACACACAGGGGAGATATATTGCTAGCAATATATTGCTTGCAATATATTGCTGAGTAATATATTGCTCGGTGTACTTGCAATATATCTCCGCAATATATTTCTCAGCAATATATTGCTCAGTGTCCAGTTTTTCAGAGGGACCAGCAATTTTCCATGAAAATTGCTAGCAATTTTGACTAGATTTTTTTTACCCTCTATTTAAATTCATTTATGATTGACATGGGTTGTGGGAAGTCTGTATATGGTGTACTTGTGGAGTATCACGGCTGACACGATGGCCATCGTATGCTAAAAAAATCACATTGCATGCGATGCGATTGCACCCGATTTTGCACTGAAATACATCCAAATGCATTGAAATGTGTAGGAAACATGTAAAATGCCCCCAAATGTCATTTTTCATAGTGTACCACCCCCACTATCAACCCGAAGTGTGGCGAGCGCAGCGAGCCCGAAGCATGGCGAGCCCCGCGAGGGGACGCGGATACCTTCACAAGTATCCGCATCCCCTCGCGGGCTTCACAGGTGTCCGCGTCCGCTCGCCACGCTTCGTGTTGACGTTGATAGTGAGGGTGGTACACTATGAAAAATGACATTTGGGGGCATTTCACATGTTTCCAACACATTTCAATGCATTTGGATGCATTTCAGTGCAAAATTGGATGCAATCGCATCGCATGCGATTTGTTTGTATGCGATGCGATCACATGCGGTTTTTCAAAAAATCACCAAAAATCGGCTAAAATCGCATCCCATCGCATGCCATCTCATGCCACTACATTTGGCATGCGATGGCATGCGATGGGAGCCGTGATAATCCACAAGTACCTACAGATGTAGCAGGGGTCATCTTTGTAGGGGCAGGATAATCTAGCGGCAGCAGCCGCTAGTGCCCCGCTCCCACCAGGGGTGTGGGGGCACAAGACGGCCGTGCGGCCCCTGCCACCGGTCCCCACTGCCCCAACCCCCCCCCCCCCCCCCACCCAAAAAAAATTAATTTATTCATTTTTAATCTGCTCAGATACTATTGGTGTGGGGCAGCATGGTAATGCTCATGCTGCCCACCGATGGTGCAAATCACCATCGATGGGCAGCATGAACATAATCATGCTGCCCGACACCAATGCCCCCTTCATTTTAAATCTGCTCAGATACTATTGGTGTGGGGCAGCATGGTAATGCTCATGCTGCCCACCGATGGTGCAAATCACCATCGATGGGCAGCATGAACATAATCATGCTGCCCGACACCAATGCCCCCTTCATTTTAAATCTGCTCAGATACTATTGGTGTGGGGCAGCATGGTAATGCTCATGCTGCCCACCGATGGTGCAAATCACCATCGATGGGCAGCATGAACATAATCATGCTGCCCGACACCAATGCCCCCTTCATTTTAAATCTGCTCAGATACTATTGGTGTGGGGCAGCATGGTAATGCTCATGCTGCCCACCGATGGTGCAAATCACCATCGATGGGCAGCATGAACATAATCATGCTGCCCGACACCAATGCCCCCTTCATTTTAAATCTGCTCAGATACTATTGGTGTGGGGCAGCATGGTAATGCTCATGCTGCCCACCGATGGTGCAAATCACCATCGATGGGCAGCATGAACATAATCATGCTGCCCGACACCAATGCCCTCTACTACAGCCTATGCACTTACTGGATAGTGCGGCTGTGTAGTAGTGGGCTTTAATATCGGAGCTGCTGCTGTGTGCGGTAATGCTGGAAGACCGAAGGAAGAAGCAGGGGCTGGCTCCGTGTCTCCGAGTCGGGTGGGCGGTGAGTGACAAGGCGGGTGGGCGGGTTCCTCGGCGGCGCAGGAGGCTAGTGTCGCTTGTCGCTGGTGCACAGTGCTTTGTGCACCAGCGACCTGCAATTTTGTGCAGAATCTGAGGAGCAAGCTCCTGCGACCAGCGACCATGAAGCGCTGGCCGCGGGAGCGCGCTCCCAGCCATTTATCGCTGGCTGCACATTAAATTACTGGCAATATGGTCACTGAGCGACCATTTTGCCAGCGATTTAATGCATAATTGCAGCCGTGTGTACGCACCTTTTATGTTTAATGGGTATTATGGAGTTTGCTAAAATGTGTAATGGGCATTACTGTGTATGGTCTAAAGCAGTGGTTCCTAACCTTTTTTGTCTCCTGTACCCCTTGATTAGGCTTTTCATTTAGGAGTACCCCCATGTGAAATTTTTAGGGGGCGTGGCCTAAAAAGGGGTGTGGCTTAACAGGGGCAAGTCATACTGGCAATGACGAGAAAAAAAAAAGTGCAACAATGCCCCACAGTGCCAGCAATGCCCCACAGTGCCAGTAACAAGTATGCCCCACAGTGCCAGCAATGCCCCACAGTGCCAGTAACAAGTATGCCCCACAGTGCCAACAATGCCCCACAGTGCCAGCAATGCCCCACAGTGCCAGCAATGCCCCACAGTGCCAGCAATGCCCCACAGTGCCAGCAATGCCCCACAGTGCCAGTAACAAGTATGCCCCACAGTGCCAACAATGCCCCACAGTGCCAGCAATGCCCCACAGTGCCAGTAACAAGTATGCCCCACAGTGCCAACAATGCCCCACAGTGCCAGCAATGCCCCACAGTGCCAGCAACAAGTATGCCCCACACACTGACGCTGTCATGCATACATACTACACACACTGACGCTCTCATTCATACATACTACACACACTGCCGCCCTCATTCATACATACTACACACACTGCTGCCCTCATTCATACATACTACACACACTGACGCCGTCATACATACATGCATACATACTACACACACTGACGCTCTCATTCATACATACTACACACACTGCCGCTCTCATTCATACATACTACACACACTGCCGCCCCTCATTCATACATACTACACACACTGCCGCTGTCATACATACATACATACTACACACACTGCCGCTGTCATACATACATACTACACACACTGCCGCCCTATTTCATACATACTACACACACTGCCCTCTCTCATTCATACATACTACACACACTGCCGCTCTCATTCATACATACTACACACACTGCCGCTCTCATTAATACATACTACACACACTGCCGCTCTCATTCATACATACTACACACACTGCCGCTCCTCATTCATACATACTACACACACTGCCGCTGTCATACATACATACTACACACACTGCCGCCCTCATTCATACATACTACACACACTGCCCTCTTTCATTCATACATACTACACACACTGCCGCTCTCATTCATACATACTACACACACTGCCGCTGTCATACATACTTACTACACACACTGATACTCTCACTCAAACGTACATACATATACATATATAATCCCACCACACATGCCAAGGCACATTGAGATCACTACCTGATATCCTCTGGCTCCTGGAGCTGCAGGCCGGACTGCTGCTGATGTCTCCTGGCTCCTGCTTAGACAATTTGAGCAGTCTCCCGAGTCCCACTCCCAGTGTCTGGCCAGTCGCATCCTGGTGGCCATGCTCTGGGGACCGCAGGTGGCTGCTGATGGCTGGCGGGCGCTGGATGAGCAGGCAGCACCTCTTTGCCTCCCTCCAGACTCAGCAGCAGCGCAGTAATACGGTCCACCCCCACTGTCACCGCCTCTGCCTATCATTGTTATAGGCAGGCACCCGGTCCCTGCGGTGGATGTGGGGTCCGCAGCGGGGTCCCTGCGGCGGATGGGAGCTAGTAGTTCCCATCCGCCGCAGGGACCCTGCCTGTGACCTTACATCCGCCAAAGGGACACAGCACAGCAGCGATCCCCGTGAGTTACCGTCGGGGGGGGGGGGGGGGCAGCGTAATCACAGCAGGGAGAGAGCATCTGCAGTACTGCTCCTCCCTGCTTTGCCATTTTTAATCAGGGCAAAACGCTGCACCGCTGAGGTCGCGGTGGCGCTGTCCGCGGCAGCCCAGCCTCCAGCGACCTGTCTGACTGCCGCGGCCGCCATTACAGGCCGGGCCGCGGCGTACCCCCCAGCGTGTGGACGCGTACCCCCAGGGGTACGCGTACCACAGGTTGGGAACCGCTGGTCTAAAGTGTAATACCACACCCCTTTTTTGATGACACGCCTCCTTCCCATGAGGCCACACACCCTTTTTGCCGCGCGGCAACGCCGCACAAAGGTACCCCTGCTGTTATGTCTACATCTGGGACCACCCATTACCATAATTCTAGATTCGCCTATGCCTATAAACAGTTAGTGGCTCTGAGTAAATGTACAGGTTTTTGTATCTTTCCTTTCTGAATAAATTAGTATAGAGCCACAATGTGGTAAAATGGAATGACACTGAACGGCACTCCATCTAAGCAGAAAACTGGGCCTGATGTAGGGATTGCCGTCAATTATTCAAAATCATTAATGGTTTATGGCCGATGTTGAATACTTGGTACTTGTTTCCTATCTGGGCGCCCAGGTTTTCTACGTACGGCACCGTACTGAAATCGGATCGCATCGCATCGTACACATACACGATATTGAACGATGCGATGCGATGCGATGCGATGCGATCCGATTTCCCATAGGAAACAATGTTAAATGGCTCAATTTAGCCAAATTATCATAGGAACAATAGTAAATGGGCCAAAAACACCCCTGAACATTGAAATGTCCCCCCAAAAGTAGTTGACGCCACCCCGCCATCAACGTGAACCCGAAGCGTGGCGAGCGCAGCGAGCCCGCGAGGGGCGGCGGTACGCGTCCTCCGACCTTTTCATGCCCTACTATCCACTAGGGCGTGGAGTGAGAATAGAATAGTGTGGCGAGCGCAGCGAGCCACCGAGCCCGAAGCGTGGCGAGCGCAGCGAGCCCCGCGAGGGGACGCGGATACCTTCACAGTTATACGCGTCCCCTCGCGGGCTTCCCAGGTGTCCATGGCGACGCGGACACCTGGGAAGCCCGCAAAGGGACGCGTTTACCTGTGAAGGTATCCGCGTCCCCTCGCGGGGCTCGCTGCGCTCGCCACGCTTCGGGCTCGGTGGCTCGCTGCGCTCGCCACACTATTCTATTCTCACTCCACGCCCTAGTGGATAGTAGGGCATGAAAAGGTCGGAGGACGCGTACCGCCGCCCCTCGCGGGCTCGCTGCGCTCGCCACGCTTCGGGTTCACGTTGATGGTGGGGTGGCGTCAACTACTTTTGGGGGGACATTTCAATGTTCAGGGGTGTTTTTGGCCCATTTACTATTGTTCCTATGATAATTTGGCTAAATTGAGCCATTTAACATTGTTTCCTATGGGAAATCGAATCGGATCGCATCGCATCGCATCGCATCGTTCAATATCGTGTATGTGTACGATGCGATGCGATCAGATTTCACTACGGAGAATAGCATGGTGCTCAATTTACTTAGTGGGCGCCCAGATAGGAAACAAGTACCGAATACTTTTTCCATCGATGGAGGAGAACCAGATGGTTTCCCTCCATCGATGGCACAGAAAAATTATGTGCCGGGGCATAGAGCATAGCTCCGCCTCCCGGCAACCGCGAAGCCCCGCCCCTGTGTCTTAATTGGCCCACATTCCAATCAGTCAAACACAATTTATGACCATCGATAGGTAAAAATATCGATGGTCATACATTAGCACTATCGATGGCCAGTTGCACTATTGCCATCGATGGCAACCATCTGTAGCCTGATGCAGGCCTGTTCCCTAGGCTGTGAATTGTATATTCACAGTCTAGTGGACAGGTGAATGCCGCCCCGCCTCCGCTGCCCGAATCCCCCACTAGAACGCGAGGGGATGTGGACGTCAACACATCTCCTCGCAGGCGGCCGCAAGGAGAAATCATTCGATGGTTGCTCAACATCGAATGATTACTCCTGCCTCCTCAAAGACAAGTCAGCCTTGACTGACTTTTCCAGCGCCCACTGTCCGCCAAATAGGGGGTGGGCGCTGACGTCATGTGACAACAGCCAGGCATGCACAAACCCTGACCATCAGACCTGCTCCGCTCTGATGAGTCTGAACTGGCCCCATTGTTCATGAAAACTCCCAACACCTTCTTCCTCCAGTCGACCTTTGTATTTCATTCACCAATGTTACCTCCTACTCTTGAGAGTCTAGGTGGGCAATCCTCCCGGATACCGCCGGAACCCCCTCAAATCACGGTAAATTATTTATATCAAATGTGTAAACAATACGTTTTAAAATGAAAGTGCCCTTTAAACATTAAATATTTGTAGGGAAATGCATTTTATTATTGGGACTAAAAAACTTTTTTTGTTTAAAACATTTTGGGTGACATTCTATGGGATGAGATCTGCGTTTTTTGGCGTTAATTAGACCACAAAATGGCGATATCGCATTTTTTCTTCAAATCGCCAATTTAATGGGATGCGCTAAGGGACTGAAATCGCATATTATGTGCGTTAAGGCATGCTGACCAAAAGTGCGAGATTAATTTGCATTTTTATAGCATCCAGATGTTTTCGTACAGAACAGTATACAACTCGCTTATTTAATGCTATGCGCATTTGGAAATCGCAATTTTTAGGTGTCTAATTATCGCACTTATTTCAGACCAGGGTCTGTTTGGCGAATTAGCCAGAACCCTGCACAGATCGCAATGTTCTGTGCAGGGTTCTGGTGTTAAAAAAATAAAAACGGTTAAAATAAAAAAAAAAAAACGAGCGCGGGGTCCCCCACCAGAGCATAACCAGCCCCGGACTCTTCTGCCCTGGAGCCCCGGACCAGCCCCGGAACCAGGACCAAGGCCCCGGAACCGGACTCTTCTGCCCTGGAGCCCCGGACCAGCCCTGGAACCAGGACCAAGGCCCCGGAACCGGACTCTTCTGCCCTGGAGCCCCGGACCAGCCCCGGAACCAGGACCAAGGCCCCGGAACCGGACTCTTCTGCCCTGGAGCCCCGGACCCCAGATCCAGGGACCGACCCACGGGCTCAAGGTAGGTAAGTATCAGTATGTGTGGGCTGTGGATGTATTAAACGTTTATTTTTCTGGGTGTCAGTGTGTGTTTTATTTAACTATTTCTTGTACTGTGGAAGAAAAAGGGGGGTGGGGCACAAAGTGTCCCGTGAGGGCGCCTGTAAATGGGTGACTTTGCTAGAGCAGCGGTTTCGTAAGTAAGGGTGTCAAGCCCAAACACAATATATGGAAAGAAAAGGAGGTGTGAAACCGCGCTTTTACCTAATAGTAGGCAACAGGTAAAGGTAAAAATACATTTATTAAAAATACACTTATTAAAATATACCACATGTATGAATAAATAAAAAAAACAGGCACTGATTGCTAGTAAATAGATTGTGGAGCTGTGATAGTCTCCCAATATTCCCAAAGGTAGGAGTCTCAGTGTCCGTTCCTATGAATGCTTCCAGGTATATCCCAATGAAATTGGCCGATAGTGGACTTTAGGAGTGTTGTAATTCTCCAGCCTAGGGAGCCCCTGTTTCACACTTCAGGGTGGCTATTTAGCCTCTGTGGGCCATTTCACATTGTTTCCTATGGAAAAATCGTGTCAATTGAGGCATTGAACAGTAAAATCGGGTCAATTGAGAAATTTAACATTGTTCCCTATGGGAAATCGCGGGCATCGCGTCGGTCGCGTCGCACCCGATTTTTAGTGCATTCAATGCCCGCGATGCCCACGATCAAAATCGTGGGCGCCGTGCTAGGTAAAGAGTACCAAATATTTTATTTATTTATTTAACACATTTGAAGCTGCTTCTCTTAAAGACGATTACTTCTTCTATGTAGAACTTCATGATGAAGCTTTTTATGAATAGGCCAGATATTGTCACAAGAAGTGTCATAATATGTGTCCACATGTGTAATTAGTATGGATTGGGATTTACAAAAGAAGACCGTGGTACAACAAACAGGGTATTTGCAGACAGTCAAAAGGTATGAGGGCCCTGCTCGCAAGCTTACAATCTATAGGGACATAGGCATTAATACATAAGGATATATACTGTAATCTTATTGCATTAATTCCACCACAATGCAAAGGTTCCTGGAGTGCTGTATGTTACTGTGACCCAGCAGTTTGGCCAGGGGTCAGGAGGATGGAAAATGTGAAAAAGACAGAGTGGATAAGTGTGGAGTGTACATTGGGTATGTGATTAGATAGGAACGGTATATGAAGGTTAAGTGGCTGGTTCTGGAAGTTTGGTATAAATATAGCTTCCCTGCCCACATACAGGCAGATGTACCACTATCACACAGGATGAGAAATTAAAAGATATCACTGAGGAATGGACCTTGCGAGTGGTATCTTTTACTATATCGTCTAGCGTGAACACTCAACATCTTTAACAGTTCCCTCCTTGATCTGTATAATTCGAACGAGGGGTGACCACGTTAACATAGTTCCACCTCCCCACCGCTATTAGCTAGTAGTGTGTAGCCGGCTTAAGCCTCGGAGAGTTATAAAGTGGAGAGAGATAGACTACCAACCAGGCCAGTCCTAACTCTCATTTTTCAGACGCAGCCTGTAACATGGCAGCAGCTAATTAGCTGCTACATTATCTCTCTCGACTTAATTACTCTCCAAGGCTTAGTACATCTTCCCCTATAATCACATAACTGATTGGTATTTGGTAGAAGCTGCACAACAGAGAAGAGATTGCTATGAGCAATGTTTTCCTTTACTCAGTTTGATAGAATGCCAGAAGCGTACAGGGAATTTTATAACAAAAATCTGCTGATAAATTAACTCTTCATAAATGTTTTGACTGTGCCACTGAGCTAATTCCCAGTTCAAAACTTCCTATTTGGAAAGCGTGTTCTCTCCCAGGCTCCTGATCTACAACTATTTAATACTCCATTCAAAAAGAAAGTTAGAAAATAATTAATTAGACTTTTCATGTAGCCGGTGGAAGGCACTGGAGCGCCCCAGGCGGGGGGCGGGGGGGGGGGTGGCGCTCCGGCGCTCACCTGCTCCACCATGGGGGGGGGGGTGGTCGCTCTGTAGCTCCACTGGGGGGGAGGGGTGCCGGGCATTCCATGTGGCAATATACACATTATGCCACATGGAATGTTCCAAAATTCACATTCTGCCACACGGAATGCGCTGAAATGGAATGCACCCTGGCCCGCCCACTGCGCATCTGTCTTGTGCTGCAGAATTCTAACGTTAATTCTTAGGGAGGGAGAGGGTGTCTTGAACTATGGTGCACTAACAATAAACACTTTTTTTTTTAAATTTACCAGACATCTCGCCCACTGCCGTTCAGCCTTCCCACCGCCGCCGTTTAGCCTCACCTTCTTTTGCCAGATGCCGACTGGCTGAAACTGGCTGAGACTTCTCTGGAGTCCTCAGTCCTTGTGGTGCGTGGGTGCGTGGTGACCTCACCAGCGTTTCTGATAACCGTGAGACGTGTTGGGGTTTCTGATAACCATGAGAGGTGTCAGGGTTTCTGATAACTGTAAAGAGGTGTCAGGGTTTTTGATAACCGTGAGAGGTGTTGGGGCTTCTGATAACCGTGAGAGGTGTCTGGGTTTCTGATAACCGTAAGAGGTGTCGGGGTTTCTGATAACCGTGAGAGGTGGGATTTCTGATAACTCAGGGGCAGATTTATTAAGCTAATTGAAGTGATAAAGTGTCTGGTGTTTATCACTGGCCAATCAGCTCCTAACTGTGAAGTTACAGGCTTGGTTTTAAAAATGACAGGTAGGAGCTGATTGGCCGGTGATAAAAACCAGACACTTTATCACATCACCGAGCTTGATAAATCTGCCTCTGTAAGAGGTGTTGGGTTTTCTGATAAGCGTGAGAGGTGTTGGGGTATTTGATAACCGTGAGAGGTGTCAGGGTTTCTGATAACTGTAAGAGGTGTCAGGGTTTCTGATAACTGTAAGAGGTGTCTGGGTTCTGATAACCGTGAGAGATGTTGGGGTTTCTGATAACCGTTAGAGGTGTCGGGGTTTCTGGTAACCGTGAGAGGTGATGGGATTTCTGATATCCATGGCCCTTATTCTGATCGGTGCGGCCGGATCCGAATATGCGGCCAGGACCGTGCGTGCGAAACCCCGCCTTCCATACGGATCGCCAACTCCGTCCTACGCGGTAACAAGCTGGCCGAACAGACCGCACGTGTATTTTTCATGGAATACGCCTCCTCCATCTCAGGGAACCTCCCCCATCATTCGATGGTCGCAGACCATCGAATGCAGGACCGAGTGGTCCACCAGCTCCCGCAACCTCAGACCACACGGACATTTTTCCATGCAAAAGCAGGGATCTGGGCGGGCAGCTGACATCCGGCGATGTCATATGTCCGCCCCCTACACGAGCATCACGGCCGCATTACCATACGTACGCCCAGCGTTTGCATGGGAACGCCCATGAAACGCGGGGCGTATGCATATGGTAATGAGCCCAAATAGCCCTTCACGCCCCTCTCCACCCCCTGGTCGGAGTGTTCACATTTCATGCGGGATTTGGCCGTACGCCCCACTCGCACATGCGCAGAGACGCCTCTGCACATGCGCAGACACAAAACATCGGCGGCACGAACGCACGCGGATATTACCGCACGCGGATATTACCGCACCAACCAGAATAAGGGCCCATGAGAGGTGTTGGGATTTCCCAAAATCAATAAAACCATTAAGTTATTCTTGATGGTGACCTTCTTTTAAAACGGATGTCAAGGATTACGAGAATGTTCCTGGTTGTGTGCTGTGTGCTAGACACAGGTCTCTGTGTACACAACCCTCACACCCCTTCGGATCAGTGGATGCTTTTAACTTAGATCAATTTAGCAAAAAAGAGTCATGTTGTTCCCCTTATCTGATTACCTTCTGATGAAGTTTAGTTCTCACTTCTCACCCAGCACATCATACGAGTACAGGGTATTCTAGTAAACATTGTTTATGGCACAGGATCTCGCTTCATTTCCAGATATGAAAGATCTTTTTGTTCTGAAGTAGGGATTAATGTATTTTTCTCTTCTGTGTATCACCCGCAGACCAACAGGCACTGACTGTGCCAATCATTCCATGGGGCGATGCTTGAGGTGTTATCTTTTTTATCTGCATGATCACTGAGTATCTGCTGTGTGTATCATTTACTTGGGATAATCCTTCACATGCTTCTAAATGTGTACAGCTCCTCCTCTGTTTATGGTCATCCCTCACAGACCGTCTTACTTGGAGAACACTCTGTACTGTCTTCTGCGTCCCCATATTAACAGAGGTGGGCTACCGTACATAAGCGACCTCTGACCCAATTATCCTAGTGCACATGTGCAGCATTACAGCGCATCTTCTGCATCCATCCTGTTGACAGTACGCATATCAGGCCGCGGGGTAGACAGTATCTCTGTTACCTTTCATTATGTCAACACCACAATGTTGGCATCACAAAGTTGACATGGTTCATAGTGCGAACATCTTTAAACTCTTGACAGGTTCACAATGGCAACATCTGAAATGTCACCATGGGTTTGCCTTGTAAATGTTTGCTGCTTTAAAAAAAAAAAATCAAGTTCGTCCGGCATCCCGCACCTCTGGTGAACATAGACTCGCATCCCATTAAAATGGCATGCGATGCTTTATTGTACAGTGTGGGTCTTTGGACCCGAAAATCAAGTCCCATCGCATACCTTAATTAGTGGTATGCGATGGGCGCCGTGATAATACACAAGTACCACTCTCACTTTAACAATAACAGTAGGGGGGGGGGGGGTATTCAATTAAGTCTGTCTATTTCAAATTCAATTGCAGATGTTTTGCCTGTTTTTTTGACTTTTTACACTGATGCTGAAACAACTTTTGACCGTACCATAGTGTTTGAGTAGTCGTGTGTGTGTGTGTGTGTGTGTGTGTGCAATATTTTTCTTTCGTTTCTTTTCTCTGTGCAAAAAATAGACAACTTTTTTTATGATCTCCTTTTCACAGTTCCATCAGTTCCATTAAAGATCTTCAATATCCGACATACAGGAGTAATAAAAATAATGCATTAAAATACAGTACAAGGTAATCTAGCATTTAGTTGAAGATCACTATCATACTGCATATGACGTCAATCAATACAACACGTAGCTTTAAAACCCATGTGTAGGCTTCATGTAATGTCCCTTGGATAATCTTTAGTGTATTAATTTAGAAAATCAATGTAAAGTATATCCTTGGAAAGCAATATTCTATTTCTGAACTCAGGCCCATAACAAGAAGTCTACCTCCAAAAGATGAGAGAAATTCCACCCGGTGTTTCCTTTTCATCTTCTGCTATCTTTATCATTCATAATGTTTGGAACCTTTCTTTTTTAACAAGTAAACAATAAAAGTAGTATCGTTTCTGTGGTTCACATTGTTGTGTTGATGAAATTGGAGGTCTTTGCACCCGCACCATAACATTCTATTGTTTAAGTCTTGAGTTCAATAGGTTGTGATCCAGTTAATATTCCAGCTCACAGAATCCCAATGGCCAGACTGCCAGCAGACATTCCGACGATCGGAATCCCAACGATAAGTACTGAGGTTAAGGTTAGTTTTAGGGCTAGGCACTAGGGGGATAATTCAGAACCATTTGTTCTAATTTGTTTTCGATGGTGGAGGGTCTGTGCATGCGCAAATATGCACAGGTGCAAACGCCCTGTGTAAATGACTTCGGCGAATATCACACTCAACGGGACATTTCCACTGTGAGGGGAGGGAAGGGGGCTTGCAGGGTACTGGAGCAGAGTTTTATGGGCGTCCCCATAAAAATGCTGGTTGTTTCCCTGAGAACACAGACGTGGCGGTGCCTGCTCTGGGCGGGCTATGACGTCACATAACCCCAGCGCCTGCCCCCAATTCAATGCAGACATCTGAAAAGTAAGTATTAACTTACTTTTCAGAGTGAAGGCTGAAGAAACCATTCAATGGTCTTCTCCTTTTGACCGCATGCGTGGGAATGCGCTCGCGTACACATCCCCTTGTATGCTAGCGACAGGATTTGGGCACTGGGGGGGGGAGTGGGCATGGATTACGGTTCACTAGCCTGCCTAGTGCACAGGTCGGAGTCAGGCCCTAGTTGTAGGGTTAGGAACTAAGGTTAGGCTGCGGTAAGATTAAAATTAAAATACCCCTTACCACCGTGACAGCTCTATAAACCTGCCGAGCAGCAGTAAAGAAAGATACATCTCCCTTAAAATAACCCACACTGAGGGACACAAAGTATCATAAAATATTGCAATTTGAAATCTGGCAGAGAGCCCAGACAAAAGATCAACGACTACAAGTTTCTGAAAGCAACAAAAAATTATACAGAGTCCGAGTATGTGCTAATAGCAGATCATGCCTGTCATCCTCAGAGAATAATAAAAGGAGGAAAGATTGTCCAACTACATAGGTGATTAATTACTAATACACAGAGTAAAGCCAAAGATACCCTGAGAAAGGTGAGAAAGGGAATCTAAGTTGGAATACAACAAAGGGTACATGATATATGAATATTGAGTTTAAAACTAAACGGCACATATAGATCAGAACCTTACAATCATTTATTTTGTGACAATGGAGTGACTTTGTGAATTAGTGCGCTTATATAGACACCGTTCAGCAGCTGGATATATAGTTCTTAAGGTGCCATTCAATAACACCTAACAACAATAGTACAAAAAGAAGAAAGAACAGTTCTCCAGCGCTCAGGTGGTTCCCATCAAATGGATCACCATCAAAGTGATTGAGTAAATGTATAAAAGTTATATCACCATATGATCCTTTTCATAGGCACTGTATAATTGAATCCAAATGAAATACTCCTCCTCCACAAACGGTACCATAGAATGAAAAGGAAAAAACAGATAGTGCAGACTGATAAACACTTTATCTATTTTAATAGGGATGTACACTTACAATTTTGGGGGTTATAAAAACATATAGATATCCACAACCCGGGGCAATGCAGGATACAAGGCAGTATCAGCGGTAGGGCAATCCAGTCTAGATCTGGTCAGAGTCCTTCCTGCCGAATGTCCGATCCTTCACAAAGGTCCCAGGTCCAGATAGAGGTAAATGTAAAGGGTTAGGAAGCGCTAAACGCGTTTCGGATCATATAGATCCTTCGTCAGTAGCGTTCCTAACCATGTCCCTGAGCGCTTTAAATAGCGCTGCTAATTACACACACTTCCGCGTTCCATGCGGAAACAGTATGGCCGTGCGTTCCATACGGCCGGAAATGCGTTCCACAATGTTATTTGTGGATGCGCAAACAAGTTGCTGGACACACTCTGATTTTTCACATGAGAAAAACATGGCTGTGCGTTCCAGATGCTTAAATTATGCGTGTCACCAGCAGGATATATTTAAAATGCATTCAGAACAGCATATCTTGCATATCTCCAGCGGGATTTCACACATATCTGAATTAACACGGTTCAAGAGTATACAAAAAGCAGCAATTATACGGATATCTTCAACAATATATGTATATATATATATATATATATATATAAAAAAAATATTTTTTGCGAAATTTCATATATATAAAATTATGTTAAAAATCCTTAATTAAAACAATGATTAATACAATATATATAAAAATGATATATATATAAAAACAATGATTACATCAGTATATAAAAGGAGGGATGGTCATTTTAAGACAAGAAATGTTTGAGCTCGAATTCACCATTTAACCCCCCTGGACCGAGGGTGTTAAGGCGGTGAATCCATCTCATTTCTGTCTGAGATAGCCTTTTATCAATGTCTCTGGTACGCCATCTGGGAGTAATCATTTGAATGCCACAAAAATTTATTAAAAAACATTCCTTGGACTGATGGTGACTTTTAAAATGATTTGATAAATGATCTATATGATCCAAAACGCGTTTAGCGCTTCCTAACCCTTTACATTTACCTCTATCTGAACCTGGGACCTTTGTGAAGGACCTGACATTCGGCAGGAAGGACTCTGACCAGATCTAGACTGGATTGCCCTAAAGCTGAGACTGCCTTGTATCCTGCATTGCCCCGGGTTGTGGATATCTATATGTTTTTATACCCCCCCACAATTGTAAGTGTACATCCCTATTAAAATAGTCAAAGTGTTTATCAGTCTGCACTATCTGTTTTTTTCCTTTTCATTCTATGGTACCGTTTGTGGAGGAGGAGTATTTAATTTGGATTCAATTATACAGTGCCTATGAAAACAATGATTTATTTTAAAACACTAATTCCTACTTTAATGCACTCCTTTTTCTTTCTCTTTATTTGTGGAGAGGAGAGAATATACATTATCTCCCCTCTCTTTTAAATAAGAATAAATAAAGGTTAAATTTTAATATAGACTATTTCTTTCGAATCAGTTGAAAGGACCATAAGACAAACCCACGAGTGCACCCAAAACATCTCTAGCTTCTCTCTTTTTTGTCTGTTACATATGTAAAAATATCTAGAGAAGGGTAGCACCATAGCTGTCAAACAATGGAAAAAAGAAAAAAAGAAAACACACAACTAATAGTGTGGAATGTAAATAAGAAGAATAAAGGAACAGCAGTGAATTGTACAGGGTCCGTACAAAGGAACACTGTGCGGAATAAAAACACTTCCTCCAATAGGAACTAAGGTTAGGCTGCGGTAAGATACGGTAGGGTTTCTTCACAGGAAGAGGAGCAACAGAACAAGAGGACATGCACTGACACTAGAGGGAGGAAGACTTAGGGGAAATTTGAGGAAGAATTACTTCACAGAAAGAGTAGTAGATAAGGGGAATAGCCTCCCATCAGAGGTAGTAGAGGCAAATACAGTAGAGCAGTTTAAACATGCTTGGGATAAGCATATTGATATCCTTACAAAGAAATAATGATCAAATATGGTTTGAGGTAACATGTTTAAAAAAGGGGCAGACTAGATGGGCCAAGTGGTTCTTATCTGCCGTCAAATTCTATGTTTCTATACTTAGGCTATGGGAAAGGTCGGTTAGGGTTAGGCTATGAGAAAGATTGGTTATGGTTAGGCTATGATAAAGGTCGGTTATGGTTAGGCTATGGGAAAGGTCGGTTAGGGTTAGGCTATGGGAAATGTCGGTTAGGGTTAGGCTATAGGAAAGGTCAGTTACGGTTAGGCTATAGGAAAGGTCGGTTAGGGTTAGGCTATGGGAAAGGTCTGTTACGGTTAGGCTATAGGAAAGGTCGGTTAGGGTTAGACTATGGGAAAGGTCGGTTAGGGTTAGGCTATGGGAATGGTCAGTTAGGGTTAGGCTATAGGAAAGGTCGGTTAGGGTTAGGCTATGGGAAATGTCGGTTAGGGTTAGGCTATAGGAAAGGTCAGTTACGGTTAGGCTATAGGAAAGGTCGGTTAGGGTTAGGCTATGGGAAAGGTCGGTTACGGTTAGGCTATGGGAAAGGTCGGTTAGGGTTAGGCTATAGGAAAGGTCGGTTAGGGTTAGGCTATGGGAAAGGTCGGTTAGGGTTAGGCTATGGGAATGGTCAGTTAGGATTAAAATACTCTATGTTGCTTTCAACATTCTGAGTGTAGAGATTCTGTGCTTCTGGATATCAATACAAACCCCGAAAAATGTGTTCTGGGAGGACGTTTGTACTCCCCATCATCAGGACGCATGGTCACAGTATTCACCCGTGTACAACTTTACCTTTCATCAAAGCGTACCCTTCCACTGCATAACTTAGTTCTGATTCTTGTCCTGCCACATGCCTGGACCATCTCTGCCTGCTTACATCCTGCCAGCAAGCCACCTTCCACTTGCTTGCACCGCATGTAATCTGTTTTTCTCCCCTTCCTACTAAATTGTAAGCTCTTCAGAGCAGGGCCCTCTTCCCTTCTGTTGTCAAAGCCCTCTTCTCTTCACAATTCACTCACAGCTCTGCCATACTTAAACACTCAGCGACCATCTTCGTCCACATACTCATCTCCATCTTTGGCCACCAGCCCCTAGTAGCACATTGGTCAAGTCCTCACTACTTACATTTAAGCTGTAATGTGTATTGAATTGTGGCATTCATTTTACCTGTACTCTATTTTGTTATTCATTTACTCTAATGTTACGTTTGTCTCCCTGTACTGTTCCTTTGTACGGCGCTGCAAAACACTTGTGGCGCCTTATAAATAAAATTATAATAATAATAACAACCTATGTCAAGTAGCACTGTGGCAATCCGAGAATTTGCAATCCTATTCCTTCATTACACAATACATGTTAATTGATGATGATAATATGGGAGATGTAAAACTGCAAAAATATCTGGCACTGATATTATCTGGTGACGTAACTGGTCTTTAGATTTGTCTCCAAGCAATAAAAGGTTATACTATAAGTAGGGAGTTGGGGAGAGAGACATGGGGAGAAGGTAAGTTAGGAAGGTTTAGAAGACCCCAGCAGGCCGGAGATAGGTATAAAGCCATACATCAGAATGACCTGTATTCGACCTGGATGTAAGTGCAGACGAATGAGCGGTCGTATGTGTTATAAAAGCACATTACGGCCGCAGTGGAAGCAGATGGCACAGACTTGCAGCATGTCTGATCTGAGGGCCGACCTCTCAACCCGCCGCACCGCGCATCGTGCGCACAGTGCGCGTGACCCGTCGAAATTGTGCAGAACGTGTGCTCATCGTTCAGGTGTATGGGCAGCTTAGAAATCACCTGAAAACACAGATGAACAGCTGCATTCCAGTGCATTTAATCTATAAGCACACACAAATGAACAGGGATTTAGAGGAATTTTGTGAGGTAGATTTGTTTAAGTCAGAGCTGGCAGTGGAGTAAAAGGGGTAGCTTCGCTGAGACTGGCTCCTGCCCAGGGTATAAAGTGGTCCAGGAGAGGTGGTGGAACTCCTTTCTGCTAGCAGTAACCCCCCCCCCCCCCCCTCTTTGGGCAGAGCCTAGACCAGTGGCAGGGAATTTGTGCCCTACCTCTCATAAAGGGATAATGATTCAACAAGGAAGGGGTGTGGTCACACAATAGTAACTCCAATTAAAATTACAACACACAGTAGCACGTTCTTTGCACCATATGTAGTGCCCTTGATTCATATTAAATCACACAGTAGTGCCCCTTATACACATAATGTCCACAGTTGTGCTGCTTATACACATCTGTCTCTGTCACTCCAGCAGCTTACTGTCCATGGCCCTCAGCAGTTACATGCCCTGTGTCCCTCCAGCAGTTTCTCCACCTCTGAGTCCCTCCAGCCCTCCTCTTAGTGGCACTTCACTTGGTGATGTGATGGCATGACATTTCATACTCTGTGCCAGAAGAAGCCACTGGGACAGGCTTTTACAGTATGTTGGAATTACTGTTCAGGGCTGTGGTAGAGGTGGAACTCAGTTCCCCCTACCATTAGAGGTGGTGGAACTCAGTTCCACTCCGTTCCCCCTCACTTTAACCCCTGTTCCTGCCACAATTTTATACTTTTCTGCTCCACTGTCGACAAAGATAAACAGATTCTTCAAGACCAAGACTTTCATGATTATATTGTATGAAATTAAATTAAAATTGTTTTGGTACTTCATACAATTCATGGCTATTTCTATGATTAAAGCTGCTTTTAACTTAAAGTATGCATGAATCACTCTCTGGGCGGGATTCTCTATCGAATTTACACAAAGGGTTTTTCCGGATTAACAGTGCGCTGGGTCGCTGCCTTAAGTAGTGTTGGAAAGTATGAATCACCTTGCATACAAAGCACAAATCCAAACAAGAGAAATATCAACACTGTCCTCTAGGCGCTGCTCAACAGGGGTTTTCTCCACAGATTCATAGGACAAATACCCAAAAATACAAAAGAAACAAAAAACAACAATAGTGTGATATTGTTATGGAGAGTCTGCCATAACAATATCACACTATTGTTGTTTTTTGTTTCTTTTGTATTTTTGGGTATTTGTCCTATGAATCTGTGGAGAAAACCCCTGTTGAGCAGCGCCTAGAGGACAGTGTTGGGATTCTCTATCGCTTACCGCCGCGTTCTGGGTCCGTTTCAGCCACGAAGTCTGCACCGCATATTCTTTTTCAGGTGCCGGTGGAAGTGGGCGCTCCCTGCTCTTCCGCATTCTTCGGTTTTTCTCTCTGCCGCTGCCTCCCCATAGATTAACATTGGGCAGGCGCGTGCAGCTTATTCTGTATGCCCCACTGCGTTGTTCTGCGCAGTGTTTTAATTCGCCTACTCGGACTGGCGAAGAGGTATTAACCTCGGCTGATTTCATGTCTATGTATTTGGATTCTGGTTTGTGGCACATTCATTATTGTTTAAAGCAGAATAAATAAGTATATAATTTAAAAAAAGCCTATATATATATATTTGCTTTTGGAACAGCCAGGCAGAAAGGGAAAGGCGCGCGCTACTTACTGCTAGTCATCCGGAAGAAGAACACAGAAGAAGCCTTAAACCATGATCGCGGAGGAGTGAGATACCGCATAGATAATACGGAAGCAAAATGTATACAGAATATTGAGAAGAGGTACACAGTAACGGCACGAAAATGTGGTGTTAAAGAGGAGATAAAAAGATAGACTTGCCACGAATGTAAGAGAATCTCCCCCTCTGTTCCTTAACCAATAACCGCTTTCTTGTACCATACAGTATACATGAATCACTATCACCTTTCTTCTGTGCAAAAGTACCTTAACAATTGTGTAATCACCTAAGGATTTTTAGAAGCCATCATCATCATATAATACTTCTAACATGTCTTTGTAAAACTGGGCCTTATTCTAGTTCACTCTTTCTGACAAAATCCTTCTTAGATGGACAAAACCATGTGCATTGCAGGAGGGGGGGGGCAGATTTAAAATGTGCAGAGATAATTAGATTTTTTGATAATCGTCGGGATCCAGGGATTTGGACCTAATATTGCCGGGATGTCAGGATTATGTACTAAAATGGGAGTTTTATTGAAGATAGGATGTTGCTCTGGGCAACCAATCAGAATCTACTTCCTATTTATTGAGCACCTTCTATAAGATAAAAGATAGAATCTGATTGGCTGCCTATAGCAACATCCCGTCTTCAACAGAACTCCCATTTTAGTAAATGAACCCCTGAGTACTGCAGTCCCATGGAAGATTATTCTGGTATTATTGTTATCACTTTATTATATAGCATCATTATTATTGTTATTATTACAACGCTGGAACATACATTCGCTCAGATTGCCCCTTTGAACACAACCTCAATGTTCACAAGCAGTGGGAGAGACTGTGCCACAGGATTTTACTTTTAGTACAAAATTCTGGACTTTCATCAAATGAGACAAATCTAACTTCCTAAAGTCAAGTGGTCTAACACAGCACAAAGACATCTAAGACCGACACAATTTGCAAGGGCCCCTGCTAAACCATCATTGCAGACTTTTCTTCTCCTTCTGGAGAATCAGGGCAGGTTTATTGGTGGTTTGGTGGGTGGGAAGGTTGGCTGGTCAAGGGCATGGTAGAACAAATGCATCATTTGGGCTTAGCCCCCTGCTGTACAGTGCTGTGAAGACAGGCATTGTTTAGAGGAGGTGCCCAGCGTGTCATTTGGTCCCCCTCGGTCTGCCCACTTATAATCTGTAAGTAGGCAGCTGAGGTAGGGTCCGGGGAGGGGAGATGCAGGAAATTTGCAAACTTTTCGGGAGGGCTGGGAGGGCCACCGGATTTTCCTTTCCAGGTGGTAAGAAAGTATTTGTTAAACATACAATTAAGTGGCTAAACTGATATGTGTGTAATATTGGTGGCTTGTCTGATTTTTTCTGTTCTGACCCCCTGTTACAATTATATATATGGATGTTACAATTATATATATGCCGAAATATCCACTAAGAAAATCACGTGATAAATTATGTCACGTCAAAAAAAATCAACATCAAACCACCTAGAACATAAATATTATGTCTGCATACTTTACCATTGCTTCATTTGTATACCTCTTCTATTACATATCCTGTACACTTTTTTAATCTGCCTTTAGTGCTGATTTTGTTTCCTTCTCAGCATATTCTGTTGCCGGATATTAAGCAGTGTTAGTCCGACGGCCAGGTGAGGGGTAAGCAGAACTCAGAGGTTTTTGAAAGGGCCATTCATTAATAAGGGTGAAAAAGCAAAAAATTTGGGGTTGTTAAAAATTTTAAAGCAGCAAACAATTACATGTCAAAATTAACCTGTTTTTTTTTTCAGTGTAAATGATTGCCACTTTAAAAAGAAAAATTGGAAAACTCTCCCCAAATCTTTTGTTGTTAAAATATAAATGTTTAAATAAAGTTATTTTAATTCATTATATATGTATGGTGTAATGTGAATTTGGCCATGGTGCACAATATTAACTAGCGCAGTATCACTGGTTTTTGTATTGGGAGTGAGACTCCTAGCAGAAGTGTTTAATTTGCAGGATGCTCTCAGTGAATACTTTAAATAGCTCCTTTTCACATTGTAGATTGCTTTTCTTATAGCATTTCTCAAACTGAACATACAGGGTGACATTTAATAGAATGAGAGTTTTTCGCACTTTCAAATTCGCCCATTATCGCACTTTTTAAAAATCGCATTTTTGCATCGGAATGTGCGAATTTGAGGTAATGTGCGATTTTGTGTTGGTGGTAAAAAAAAAAAGGTGTGAGGTCCCACCTCTTGGGCATAACCAGTCCCGGGCGGAGCCGGTCCTGGTTCCAAAAATACGGGGGACAAAAATCTGGGGGTATTTTTGAAACCAGCACTGGGCTCCAACAGCCCGCAGTGTCATGCCACAGCCAGGGGACACTTTTTACATAAGGTCCCCCGGCCGAAACATGAGCACCGTGGCTGGTCAGTCTTGGACGGGGTACCTGGAGGAGTGGGGACCCCCCCCCCCCAATAAAGGGGTCCCCCCCCCCCAGGCTTCACCCGTCCAGGGCTGAAACCGGCATCCGGGCTGTTGGAGCCCAGTGCTGGTTTCAAAATACGGGGGGCCCCCAGATTTTTTGTCCCCCGTATTTTTGGAACCAGGACCGGTCCAAGAGTCCGGGGCTGGTTTCAGAAATACGGGGAACCCCTATGCTTTTTGTCCCCCGTATTTTTGGAACCAGGTCTGGCTCAATGAGCCCGGGGCTGGTTATGCTCAGGAGGGCGGACCCCACGCCATTTTTTTCCCAAAAAAACACTTTAACACATTTTTTACCACAGGACCATGCACAGATCTCAATGATCTGTGCAGGGTTCTGGCCAATTCGCATATAAGAACCTGGTCTGATTTTTTTGGCGAATTTAAGACACATTTCCCAAATTCGCATCTCATTAAATATGCGAAAACGGGATTTGGGCCGTTTTGCGCGAAAAATATCGCAAAAGTCAAATATTTGCATCTCATTAAATGTCACCCAAAATCCTTTATTGCACTGATGAGCTCTTTCAAGAACGAAGCAGTGTGCTATAAGCAAAAATACACTATGAACTTCATCCCGTGTCATTACTGCTTCTACATAATCTGACACCTACCTGTATGTAGTTTTACCTTTTTATGATTATTCGCCATTGGGGACCCTTCAAGGAGCAATTATGTCCTCCATATCTTTTTTTGCTATCTTAATAAAAAAGGAAGAGAAATTCAGCTAAGCCTTAATTACCAGCAGGCTGCAGTTTGCACATGAGGATTTTTTGTTCACACGTACCCTCTTCAAGATGTCAACCAGAACTCCTTTCTCAGCGCACAGTTTGTTATCCTAATGCAATTTTCATTCCTTTCTTTTTGTCCATCAATTTGCCGCACAGATCGCTACTCTGACAATTGTGCACAGCGGGGCATTGCATAGAAAATGTATTTCTTCTTGTAAGTTTCTGTGAATCTCAATCACAAATTATTATAATTAACTGAAATGCAAAGACCCTCGTTGGGAAATGGTTTGCTGGGAATGGTAGATTTCTTCCCAGAAATAACACAAAGTGATTACATAATAAATGGCTAAGCAAAGACTGAGAAATCACGTTCTAAAAGCCATGCCCATCTATCCCTTTAATAGGATTAAGTGAGCCAGGGCTGTCGGACTTTATCCCCTGCTGTATTGTTCTATGTATTGTATTGCAGCTGAGAACAATTGATGATAATAAGCCTTGGTGAGCCACGGCTCTCCAGAGAAGGTTAGTTGGAGAAGGCACTAATGCACTATTCACTTTTCAAAGTAGTCCCCATCCCTTTCCACACATGTGCACCAACGCTTGACGAGATGGGCAAACCCATCGGAGAAGAAAGCTGGTGATTGGTGTTGACACCAGGACCAAACAGCAGCTTTGACCTCATCATTAGAGTTGAAGTGTAGACCCTTAAGGTGCTACCATCTTTGGGAAAAGGTGAAAGACACAGGGTGCAAGGTCTGGGCTGAATGGTGGGTGTGGCAGAACCTCCTTGAACTGCAGGCGCTGCAACCCTCTTCCCAAAGATGAAAGAGCACCTTAACCCTTTGAGTGCCCACATGTCTGTGAAGGATGCAGGAAATATCCACTAAAAATGCCAGCGTCGCCCACATTTGTAAAATAAATGTAAATTTGTTTTAATAAAAATGCTTGCTTAAAAATTTTCACACTTATTTTGACAATATCACATGGCACTCAAATGGTTAAGGGTCAACACTTCAACTCTGATGAGGAGCAAGTTGTCTGGCACTCTGATGCTCCGGGCGATGGTTGAAGCATCTCCCCCCAGCAGGCAGAGAATGTGGCAGCGATAAAACTGTTGTGTGTGTGGGGGAGGAGGGGGGGGCACCAAATTGCTGCCTTGACTCGGACGACAGAAACGCTAGTGATGACCCTGAGTAAGTGAGCTAATATATAGTCAATGGAAATATAATGAGTTATTTCTAACAGTGTAAAACACATGCAATGGTAATCTATGTCTAATCTAATGTAAATATCATGTATATACTGTATATACAGTGTACCATATTCCTAGTTAAGCTGAGGTCTTTGCGCATTGTAACAAGCCTACATTTTTGCTTTTGCTCATGTAAAAGACACACAGCCTGCTCTTTGTATGACATGTGATGCTATCTTGTATAAGAGGAATTCCTAATCGCTAGAAGCAGCGTGGTTATCCTCTTCCAAAGTTCTTTCTTTGTCAGCACTCCCATTACAGTTACATTGCCTTCTCCCTGTTAATTGAGCAGACAAGAATAAAGGACCTCCTGTGCTTCAAGTAGTGTGATTGAGTTGAGATATTTTGTGTTAAGAACCCTTCAAAATTAAGATTTTCTATTGAGGCTCATTGCAGCAATAGACAATCCTCTTTTAGGCTGTTTACATAGAATAGAGGAGATGTACTAAACCTTGTAGAGGGATAAAGAGGTAAATTAACAGCCAATCATCCCCTAACTGCCATTTTCAGCCCCAGGAATTTCTAATAAATCAAATAATTACAGCAACCATCAGGCAACCCGGTGGTACAAGCAGGGCATCATAGTAATGACCACTACATACTTTTGTACCTTAAATATGCCTCTGCTCACCGTGATTTCTTATGGTCCATCAGGAAATCGGTTTTACACTGAAATCCATTTCGCCTAATAATTAGCTATCAGTCACTGTAATGATTCCACAATAATGATCTCTGTTTTCTGCCCCCTATTAATGCAGATCTCCAAGGCTCCCCTAGTGGAGTGGAGGTGAGGTGGGGCTATTAGGATTGGGTAATGGATATGAATGGCACACAATGGTATGGTAAGCAATGTGCCTACTGCACTGTGGTTGGTATTATGTGTAGTTACTAGGATTGAATAGTAGATATGGGTCACACATATGTGGAAGAGCTGGGTTTTATAGGATTGTATAATGGGTGAATGGAAAGCGGGGTTATTAGGATTGAATCATAGCTATTGTTGATACATTGGGGATAAGGTGAAGACTTAGGATAAGGGATTTGGGTGGCACACTGGAGCTGGAGGGGGATGAGCTGGGTTATTCGGTTAGTATAATGGATTTCAGTGACTTACTAGGGAAGGAGGGGAAGTATGGGGGTTTATTAGGATGGGCCAAGGATTTGGGCAACATTCTGGGGAATGATGGGGAGAAATGGGGATTGTTATGATGGGCTAATGGATTTGGGTGACATACTGAGGAAGGAGGGGGAGAGATGGGGGTTATTGGGATGGGCTAGTAGATTTGGGGGATGTCCAGGAGTTGGCGGATCTGAGCTTGGGTTATTAGGCTTATAGGTGACACATTGGGGGGGGGGGGGGTGTTTGGTGAGAGTAGGAGGCATCTAATTATCTGGATTACAAGGTACGATTAGGAACATTTTGGGGAAAAATATCAATCCTCTCAATCTCTCTACTTGTACAGCAAAGTGTGAAATAACCCTAGGGAATTGAAGTGTTTTGTACGCTGGTGACCATTAGATGGCTCCAGACGGAACAATCATTTTGATTTTCTTTTATTATAGTAACAGACCGGTTAGAGAACAACACTTTTATTAATAGCACAGGGCACATCTTACTCGCCTTAGTGACCTCCAAGCTAGTTGGAAATGCATCCAGCAGTGTTCTGTCAAAGGAGTTAACATTGTGCCTTTTGCTAAAGCCCAGTAATTCAATACAAGCATTTTTCACAACCAATAAAGGTCAAAGCAAATGATGATGCTGAACGTATCATAGCAACTGAGCGGATTTATTTATTTAAAAAAAAAAACCCTAGGAAGAGGAGAGAGTGGTAACCTTCCCTGCACTCTGCTGGAACATTTGCATGGCTTTATGCACTGTGACCAAAACTTATTTCCTGTCATACAGAACTGTGTGTTGCACAATAATATTTCAGACAATCAGCCTCATCTGATGAGCTTGGTGCATGTTGTACCCCAAACAGCTGTACATGTCGCGCAAGCTGAATACTTACATACGTTAATAGTACTTAACCATAGGTAATACAACTCATAGGTAACAACTCAAAGCACAGCATTATTTCTATGTCTGCCCTAGCATGGAGGGGATGTTTGACTTTGATAGTAGTCCATATGAAAGTGGAAATTTCCTATTAATACACAATATAATAGTGTAATAAGGTGTCATATACTTGGGTGAGTGACCAGAGTCTTTGTGCACTGATTAAGGAAAACTATACGTGCATTGTGAACCAGGCACTACTCTATGTGGGCTATGCGGATTTCCATTCTGAACGGTGAGTTTGCCTGATGTTACATCTGCCCCACCTGCAGTGCACATGGTTTTGCCCATTTTGAGAACAAATTTGTACTGCGATCTAAATAAGGGCATCTGTATGACCTTTCTGGGCCAAATGTGCTAAGGTGTGAGAATCAGAAAGTGGGAGATTTTGGGAGAGTTTTCCCTTTTTTTTTTTTTTTAAAGCGGCAATCATTTACATTGCAAAATCACCCTGGTATTGCCATGTAAATGATTGCGGCTTTTAAAAAAAATGGGAATACTCTCCCAAAATCTCTTTCTGGTTCACACATCCTATTGCATTTGGCCCATTGTGTCGATATTCTAAATGTCAGCACTCAGACCATGTTTGTATCAAAATTTTCATTCTAACATTTTTACCTGCAAATGGAGCCAGGCTCATCAGGTGTGCCAGCAATTCATTCCTGGTGGCTGGCGCAGTGGCGCACGTGGAGGTGCCAACGTCTTGCACGTTTGCACGTCCATTGCCAAGAATGGTGCGTGCAAGCATCTCAGATGCACACGCGCCACATTCACTGGCGGGCAATGGTGTGCCGAGGCTGGGCTAGATGAGCCTGGCTCCATCTGTACTTCTGTAGAAATGAATTATCAGGACAATGCATTATAACGGTAAGTAGGAGATATCACGATCTCTCCTGCTTACCTTTCAGCTATGATGTGACCTTCTGCTCCCATAACATAGTATGGGAGCCTAAATTCATCAAACTCAGAAAATACTACATTATTTTGAGCTTGAAAGCTGGGTCCTTCGTCATCTGAAGGTGGTGTTTTTCCAAAACTCCACTCACTAAATACTTACCAGTCAACTGTAAGAGGTTATTTATACCTATACTACTCAACCAATCAGCCTACTATTCCATGGTGGCTATCGTGGGCCCTGCTACCAAAGAGGATTAGGGCTGGATCTATATCCTTTAATAATTTCTTCACAGACTCCTCCAGCGGCGCCGTTACCAAGACACCGTACAACTAGTGAGGACCTGTGATTCCCCTCTCCTTCCCCCTTGTTTCCCAGAACAGTAGCAAAAGCAAGAATAGCTCTGGTAAAATGACCTAGTGGAATTTGGGTGAAACCATAAAGAGCCAGTTACATCAGAGGCTCTATTCCCATATCCTGTGAGTGACATTTTTTATTATTTTGTATATTGTAAATGCATGTAAATTGCTGTATTGTTATTGAACTTTTTTAGAAAGGAATATTTTTAAAATCAAGAAAAAGGTTTATTCATTGTAGTTTCAGCGCTGCTTTTTGTGTGTGTGTGTTTTTTGTGTATCTTTCATAGGGAGTGACTACCCCTATAAACCAGCAGCAGCTGTGGGAGAACAACCCATACCAAGGCTCCCTCTATATTCTCTAGTAGAATATATTCTCTTCTCCTATGGTAAAGAGGTCTGGGGTTGTGAAGAGGGGTCCAATTGAAGGACTACCAGGTCAGACTCAGCAGTGCTAAGTAGCATGATAGGCAGGTGGACAGCTGATCGTCATTGCCCCATGATTCTGTATCCACCGCTGCCACTCGCGGCACGTTAGGTATTTGATTATAAGGGTCCATCCATCTCCCAATAGTGAACATTGGGGCCAATTCAGTACCCATTCGGTCATGTCTGAATACGGCCCCGTTTTTAATGGTGGGAGTCTGCGCATGTGCAAACACCCTGTGCGAATCAGGCCGGTGCCGGATCGGGATCCCGACAGTCAGCATACCGACATCGGAATCCCAACTGCCGGTGCTCCGACAGGGGCCCCATAGAGGGACAATAGAACCTGTGGCGAGCGAAGCAAGCCACCGAGCCTGCAGTGTGCCAAGCGCAGCAAGGGGCTTCTTTGTGCTCGCCCCCCTGTCTGGGCACCGGCCGCCCTGATTCCAATGTCGGTATACTGACTGTCAGGATCCCAATTGTCAGGCAGTCATACCACACCCAAATCAGACCCATGATTAATACAAAAAGTGCAGCGAGTATTGCTGCCTCCTCCAAAATGAATACAATAAATAGGTGGCAATAACTCTGAGCCTTATACATTAGCAAAGATATGAGGGCAAACAAAAATATCTCTAGTGAAACACCTGTGCCTTTACAGTGCTCCGTGCATATTAGGACACCCCAACATACTGGGGGCACATAGCACCTTAGGGCATCAGGTATGAGGCCAGAGTACTTGCAGTTGGAGTCTCACCTACAGACGTTACATTCATTAACAGTATTCAGGAGAAAACACTTCTGGGAATGTTTTCACGGCGATGATTCACAAACAACCCTCTTGTAGAGGTTAATTTCAGAAAAACAGCAGGATAAACACTAAATTATGTTATTCAATGCCATTATATGGAAGAAAGCACTTGTGCATTAACTCATAGAAATGGGCTGTTTATTCAATGTACAGAGTATTTCTAGATGCTACAATGGCAGACAATTCAGAGCGGCTGACCTCCGTATGGGCTAACATTCCAGTGTGGCAGCTGGACTCATTTCTACGTATTTGCCATTCAGATAAACTAAATGTTTGCCAGAGAGTTTCTCTTGTCTGTTCATGCTGCAGTGTTTGTACAAGGTGAATGTTAGGCCCATTTACTAAACAATCTGCAGTTGCGTATATGTTTTTCTATACCAGATCCATTGTGTAGGATACAGACATGACACAGGAGAGAGACACACGATGGAATATCAGGAAATAATTATTTTTTTTCATAATTATGTTTCAGTTCTATGGCACCACCAGGTTTCCATATCACTGTGCAAAGGGGATAGAACATACAACCCTATTAGAGTGGATCTTGCAATCTAGAGGCGTATCTCATCGAGTGGTGGAAAGTAAAAATTTTGACAACACAATGTCAACGCAACAGAATGTAGACATGATTCAAAATGTCGACTGTGGGGTGGGGGAGGTTTAGGTTTTCACTTAAGTTGGGAAGTCAAGGTTAGATTGTGGGATGGTGGAAAGTTATTCTTATGCAATTGGAGGAGGGTTTGGCTGAAGGGGGAAAGTGATGGGTTAGGCTGTTGTGGTTGGATAAAATTGACTGGGGGGGGGGGGTGTCAGGGTTATACTGTGGAGTGGAGGGTTAGGCCGCAGGGGCAGGAGTGAGGGTTTGAATGTGCGGTTGAGGGATGGTCAGGGTTAGGCTGCAGGAAGGGAAGTTAGGGTTAGACTGTGGTGGGGGGGGGGGTTAGGGTTAGGCAATAGTGTGAGACTTAGGGTTAGGCTGAAGCGGGGGAAGTTAGGGTAAGATTGGGTTTGAGGTTAGAGTAAGGCTGCAGAGGGCAGTTAGGGCTGACTGTATGGGGGCGGTTTAGGCTAGAGTTAGGCACTAAGGGGAGAGTTTGACTGTGGGGGGTGAATAGGGTTAGACACTATATGGGAAGGTTAGGGAGTTCGTGGGGCACCCCTGAGTCTGACCATCACAAAATTAAGAATGACTCTGAGCGAGTGAAATTAATGCAATCAGCAGGTGTTGAACTTCTAGGATGCCGCCTCCACACTTTCACCTGAGGTTCTGGAAAGTCGGTAATGGTGTGTGGGTGGTGGGAGCAGTAAGCTGAAGTTTTTCCCAGGGTGCCAAAAAACCTTGCAGAGGCCCTGGTGAGGAGAGGGAAGCTGCTGGGGACCCGCCTACCCTCTGCCGGCTGCTTCGCGAAGGGCAGCTCTTATTGCAAGAGCTGCCCTTTACGATACTAATCGCATATGTTAGTGCATGCGGTAGCAGGCGAAGGGGGGCGGCAGATGTTAGTGCATCCCCCCATGATCTGCAATTCCTCTCACTCACAATCATTCGTCTCTTCTAGTGGTTCTACTCCTGCTATTCCTCTAGTCTTGCCATCGCTATGGAGACAGGTTCCACCCTTCAACAATTACACCCTCGCTCACCTTCCTGCCCAGCTAATTGTGCTGTACTGCTGCCATTTGTACGGTGCTGCGGGCCACTTATGGCACCTTATAAATTAAATGTAATAATAAGTGGACACTAACATAATAAACATTTAGCAAATAATGCTGAGAATAAAACGTTCCCATTTTGTCATAATGTTTTTCATATGCTATCCTGATCATTTTAGCTCCCAAAAATGAACCTGCCGACGGTGGAACTCTACACAGTCAATAAAAGCAGAATACAATTAGATATGATGATTACCGCATACAAACGCGTTGCCATGACTGGCTGGTATATTATGTTGCACACTTTCTGCTGTTGTTGGCCATACTGTTCTGTAGCAGGCATCTGCTGCTGGTGAGCCTGTGATGAGATTCTTCCTGACATGATGTGACAGGGCACCAATGACTCGCTGGTGCTGAGGCCCACTGATCAAATATGGTAATATCTATTATAGTAGTGTAGGAAATGGCTTCCAGCCTGCAATGTCTTTGAAATATTTTGACACCTGTCACATTTCTTTATATCTATTTGTTAAAGTAAACATATCACAGTATGATAATGATGTATTGTGCAAACTGGTCCAGACCTCTAAAGGGCTAGCAACAGGAAACAAATGGTGGTATATGACTAGTTTTCACAGACCATAACAGTGTGGTGCAAATTTTTTTGGGGGGAAATTGTAGCAAAACCTGTAGTGAAGGGCTGTTTCTTTCTAGCAGTGGCGTAACTATAAATTGGGCAAATATAAATTGGCCACCGCCTCCTCTAGCATCCTCAAAAAGTGTCTGCTGTAAGGGGGCGGACATTTTGTGTGGGCTATTTTTCATTAACAGGAGATCTGGGACCGCAGACAAGTTTATCTGTGGTTCCCAGCAGCAAGCAGAGGGGTAAGGTTGGTCATGGGCCCCGGCAGCAGTGCAGCAAATCGATAGCCCAGCAGACCCCCAGCACCTACACTTACTTAGCACCTCCCCGCGACCTCAGGGTCTGTGGGGCTATTGTTACACCACTGGTTTCTAGACAATTTAGCTCACAGTACAAACACAAAAAGTGTGTCCCCCCTTGCCCCACCACACATGGTGTAAAAATAATATATGTACGCACCCCACATGCAAATATTATGATCCCCCAATGTAATTACCATAGAGGGATCACAGCAGATATATTTTCCATGGTCCACCCATTTTCAACCACAAATGTAGCCCAGTAGGTTTTATGCATTTTAGAATAAGAACTCCTTTGTCAGGATTGAGAGATAGAGGTATTTTTCACTCGCACAGGACTGTCCTCTCATGAAAGGGACAGAATTAGGACCCCCCACAGGTAACCTATATGATGGTATATCTATTTTCAGATAATTGGGAGGTGTGCTACCACTGGACAGCACAAATTTGTAGGACAAATTATTTCAAGAAGAAACAAGAGAAAATAATAATTTTGCAAACAATAAAATTTAACCTTTAATACTTTTTAAAAACTTGCGAAATATAAAACACACATAGAACACAGTGGAGGTGACGGACAAAAGATTGAATAAGTGTGTTAAAAAGACGGTGGCTTCTTGGCAACGCACTGATAACTGTTATAGTTCAGTGTATATTATTTTATATAGTGCCACAGGTTCTTACGATCTGAGCGCTAGGAGAGAGTATTTGCTATGTATGGCTCTCTATTGTATCGTTTAAACTGCCACTTCACTGCTCTTCTCCTATCCACCAATGTGGAGATAGATACAATGTTTCGTACACTTTTATAAAGTTTCTGTATCAATGGAGTATCTAGGAGACAGTGTTGGTTATGACAGCCTCTGGACTACAGGGGGTATAGTCACAATCGACCTGGAATTACCCAATTATTGACACAATAATTTAACACACTAACAGTCTCCCAATTTAATGTGCATGGAGATGTTTTTTGGAATTGTTGTGTTTTTAGGTGGTATAAATTCCACACTCAAAATGAGATGGGTATTAGGTAAAGTCAACAGTATGTTTGTGAAAATTAGCAGGAAAGCGTAGTGCAGTTTAAAGAAAAAAGATCAACTGTTACTCTCAGCACCGTGGCTGTGTGATTAAAATTTTGAGCTCTGGTGCACACGCTGTAATGCTGCCTGCACAAGCACTGAGATTGTTGTAACTCAACAATATTAATAGTCTCAGCACCGTGGCTGTATAAGTTGAGTCTCAGATAGCAGTGCAGTGCTACAATATTGCCTGGACAGACATCTCATGTGTAGTGACAATGTCTGTGGCAGGCTTTCGCAATGACTGATACCACCATGCGTGCTGAGGCTGCTGCTTTTTAGCAAGCGTGTGTAGACACTACTGCCTGGGTAGACATCAGTACTGTCTTTGCCAGGAATGTGTCAGTAGTTCACACCACAGCTTGTAGAATTGCAAGTAATATGGCAGAAACCCTTAACTGGGTTTTTAAGTAAGAATCTGTGGGAGAAAGTACAGATCAAAATACATCACTAACAATCATGCTTTGCCAATCAGCGCACCACTAGCCGGCGCGCGCTTCGCATAAGCTTTTTCAAGGCCAACCCGACCCGATACCCGGAAGCTCCTTTTGAACCCTACAGTGGATGCGTATAGCCAATCGCGATTCACACCGCTGGTTGATTGATTGCCGCATGCTAATTTCATTACGTCGGGGCATATTCTCCTCCCACTCCTGTGTTATGTATAACAAATGGTGGGTGTATCCGTTTTCATCTGCAATGTAGTCTTGTCTTGTATTTCGATAGGTGCAACACACCGGCGAGAATTGTTTTCTCTTGTTTTTTCTTGAAATAATTTGTCCTACTTTGTCAGGATTGGATGAATGATGCTCCATCCTACTTCCGGGTTTTGCCAACCGTTGAGCACTTAGCTTTAACAAGATCGCCAAAAAATGGAATGCAGCCGAAAGTGACCAGTGGAAGCAAGCATCACTCCCGGTTGACAAAAACCTGAAGTAGGATTCTCAATTAAGAGGGTTATAAACACCGGATTCATGGACCATCATTCATCCAATACTGAAGAAGAAGTTCATACTCTGAAACCCATTTATTGATTTGGATGCTTTGGGCTTTGCAATTTGACTGCACCAACTCTTTTACTGAACCAGCACTTCTTACGGTGGTACTGAGCTATACAGCCCAGGACCCATCTTGCTATCACAGGCAAAGCCCACCGCAATATCAATCCAGGGTGAGACACATGCACTCTTTTGTTTACCACCGGGACTTGGCCGGAGTATTGAGATCTGGTTGTTACTGTCAGTATTTCATGCATTTGCCTTTTCATGTTCTAAAAAAATTGTGCTTGAATGTGTCAGAATTGTCAAGCATCTTTTTTTTTGCGCCTATATGTGTATATCCAGGGCTATTTTTGTGCAGGCTCGAGCAGGAACTGAGGCCCTTATTCTTGTTCACTCTTTCTGACAAAATATTTCTTAGATGGACAAAACCATGTGCACTGCAGGTGAGGCAGGTGTTACTTGTGCAGAGATAATTAGATTTGGGTGGGGTTTTACACCTGCCTCACCTGCAGTGCACATGGTTTTGTCCATCTAAGAAATATTTTGTCAGAAAGAGTGAACTAGAATAAGGGCCTCAGTTCCTGCTGGAGCCTGCACAAAAATAGCCCTGTGTATATCCATATCCATGTGTACTGTTTGCGGAACGTCAACCACAGCCATTGCGACCCAAAACATGGAGGGCTACTTCTAAGATGCGAGTGCTTCGCTGTACAGTGAGCGGTCACATCTGTGCAATGCAATTGTTACATTTTTCAATTGCGAGGTGGAACACGGCACGTGGGGGCAGCCTTGCCCTGTGCTGGGCAGTCCCCCGAATGCTGGTGATGGCAGTTGCAGTTTTGTTAATCATCACAAGACTACAGCTGATGCTGAATTAGGCCCATTTACTCCTAGCCCTACTTTGCTCATCTTACAATTACTGTTATTTCCTGAGGGTTTCATTTATTTTGTAACACTTGTTAATTATATTTCTTTTTCCATTCTTCAAAAATGTCTGCCTATTATAATATCTGTGACATGCAGCTCTGTACGCCACAGACTGATACAGTGCTCAAGTACTCTTTACAAGTGTAAAAATTGAGATGGCATTTGCAAAGCTGAAGATTTTTGGTGTGAAAGTTCCAGTGCGCTGTGTAATCCTGAGTGCAAAAACCAAGATATAAGGAAAGTTGACAAGTTTTATCCAAATGTCAAAAGTGTTCGTTAGTTAGTTTTTCTTCTGCGCACAATGGTAGGTATTGCTAACTGCAGCAAGTGAAACCTCTTTCATAGTTCCCTGGTTTAACCCTTTCTGATCAATATAAACTTTAGTGTCAGCATCAGGGTGTTCTGTGTGCCCTGCTGTGGCCTGGGTGGGCCAGTGGAGGGTGCTGAAAACAGGAAACATGGTGGTTTGATGCATCGTGAGGAAATACACTGGGACTCCAGAGGACAGCTGAACCAGAGGGTTGGCAGAGACCAGGAACAGGGGCGTGTATTCTAACTCACCGGTGGTTTTCACCAGGGAACCTCACAAGGGGCTTTGGACTCCTGCCCTGGTCCTCTGGAACAAGCTGACTGGTGACAGAGGACTATAGGGAATGTATACTGGAAGACTTGAGAGTCTTAGAGTTCTATGATCATTGGCCTGGAAGCCAATGATGACAGGAGGAATCTCACTGGGAGCCGAGGATGGTTTCTGATGGCCTGGGAGCTGGAGGTAAGTATTAACGGCCTGGAAGCCAGAGGTAAGTGTTGTCAATGGTCTGGAAGCCAGAGATGAATGTCAACGGCCTGGGAGCCAGGGATAGTTGTTGACTGCCTGGGAGCAGGAGAGGAATGTTGACGGCCTGGGAGCCGAGGAAATGCTTGTCAATGGCCTGGAAGCTGGAGAGGGTTGTCGACGGCCTGTTTCTCAAGGCAGGAAAAACTTTGTTTGAAATGCGTTGGCAGCAGGGACTTGCACACAGTGGACCTACCACCAGGAATAACATCTATATTCAGCATCCAGGGATGCCTGAACACAAGCAAGCAAACTTGGGCATACAGTATATTGCAGCGATTACAGTAGTGAAATGGGCAAGGTGGGGGAGGGGAGCATCCTAACGTGTATAGTAAAAGTAAGATCCTGTAGATCCTGCTAGATGCAAAGTTGAGTTGATGATGATGACAATTTGCCATAAATCAGGCTGCCAATGAGAAGCCAGGCACATCTCTGCATAAAAGATTAAATACTCTTTTGGGGTTTTTCTTTTACACCTATTTGGCACCCAGCTCTGCAGCAACCCCGATGCGTTTGTGAATGTATTGGTTTTTCTTTCTTGCTACCAGCCAGTTCTACGGAATTGTTTGCTGTTGATATTTTAAAATGCTCAATAAGATTAGCGTTAAAGAACAAATGAACAATGTGCACATTAAGTGCTTCCCATTGCTGCGCAGCTATAACTGAACTCCTGTAGAAAACCGTATTGATTAAACAACAAACCTGTTTTCTGTACTGCTTCATATTTATGCACAGGTAATTGTTCCTCCCGCGAGTTCTACTGAGAGGCCCGCTGCTAAGACAATAGATTAATCAGCCTGTATTGAGTCTAGGGGGAACATCACCTATAGTTTCAGCACCACCATTAGAAAACTTAAGTGTATTTTTAAAAAGTAAAACACTTAATTAAAATGTAAATGTGTTTTAACAAAGCAACAGAGAGGCTGTGCAGAGTAATCACTTACATTCATATTGTATTGTACTTGAAGATCTTCATTGTGCAACCTTTTATGCTTTCTGTATTAGGGTTGTATTATTATCTCTCATCATTGGCATCATTTAGGTTATCTAACAGCTCGTATTGGGACAGTCTAGATGCCATAGGCAATTATTAATGTTTACAAATATAGTAATAGTGTTTACTGTTTTGGACCCTTCATTCGCCAAGTTGTTGGGTATTCTGGCTGCCAATGAATGAAGGGAGTTTCTCCTTAATGTCAAAAAGTCTTCCACCTACCCCTCTCCCTCTCTTTCTCCTACCTCTCTGCTTCTCAACCTTTCTCTCGCACCCCGTATCCCACCTCCCATTGCTATAAAGACACTTGTTGTACTGCGGTACACAGTATGTTTTTTAATAACATTCACCTTAGAGCAACCTTTTGGAATAGAAATACTCCAGATAGCACTGCTGTCTTCCGGACTGTCCTAAAGAACCCAGGATGGTGAGCAACCAAGGAAAGAGATGCAGTGCGGTCAAAAATTCAAATACGGGGACATCTAAACGCTGCCCGCCGCCTGCACGAATGTCCACCCACCACACGCACCGTGAATCTCCCCGCATGCATGTAAATGGATGTTTTGCATGAACATCCATTTGCAGCTTGCGTGCTGGGCAGAAATCATTCAATGGGGGGGGGGGGGGGGCTGGGTGAAAAAAGAAGAAGTTTAATAAACTATTTTTAAACCTGTGTCTATAGGGCTATAGGGCCTTTATTGGGCCTACTGTATAGGGCCTTTATTGCCCCACATGCTGGTACCTGTGGTTCTCCAAAATAACAGTATGTGGGGCAAGCTTGATGGGACCTGTAGTCCTACTGTGAAGGACAATATTACTGTTAAAACTAGATATCAACCCTGCACCCTCTGCCCAGGGGTGCAGGGGATAGCTCAGGGCTTCAGCCCAGACCCCTTTATTGGTCCCCACCTACCCAAAAGCTCCTGGCCTGGGCTGACTAGTTAGGATGGGTTATGCTTTGCCCACTGGACCCCGTCAATCGTGTCTCCTTGTTATGGAATTGCACCCCCTGCTAGTGGAGCCTGTTGCTGGTCACTAAAATACAGGGGACCCCAACTCATATTGTTCCCTGGTGCTGGTCCCTAAAATAAGGATGACGACCCCCCCCCCCACACACACACACACACACACACTTACTTTGGCCCCCATAGTTTAGGAACCAGGACCAGCTCAAGAGCCCGGTGCTGGTTCTGAAATACGGGGAACCCCTACTCATTTTATTCCTGTTATAAACTGTGTGTAGACACAAGAAGCTTCATCCCTCTAAATACGATCCTGTTCAACTGCATCCTGTCAAAAGGCAATATGTAGACACAGCCTTACACATGTACAATAATTAAACAGTGCCTGGCAGAAAATATATTATTAAAGAGTAATAAATAAATAGATAACACTTTGTAGCAAATAACAATTGGCAGTTTGACACCATCCATAAACAAATCCTCTAGACAGTGCTAGCGCTAGACAGGTCAGGCTGGGTTCCCTGTAGCATAAAATGGAATAGGCTGACACTATACAATTAACTGTTGATAAATATTTAAAATACACCAAATATAATTTTTGAATACTGCACTTGACATAGACCTGATGTGCTCTTTTTGGAAGTATACGAGCAAGACCAAATCTTTGCCAGCTCTGATGCAGATGCCGGTCCTTCAGGGGAATGCCGGTGCAAGCATTGAAATGTCAATGATAAAAGTCCTTACTGATGAAGTGTTTGGCAGGCAGTAGGATAATTAATATAATATAATTAATATGGGTCGATATTTATAAAGACCTGAAAACATCCCTGGAAATCACAGCTTTATCCAGTAATAGGGTTTTCCCTACTTAACAAAGGCTACAGTAGCTGTCCTCCGGCAACTAATATATTTGTTTTTTCTTTTCAATTTTAAATAAATCTGACACTTTATCCCTGTTGGGATCATCCAGTGCAATGCGTATTTGGGAACATGCAGACACTTTGGGATACATTTATGGGGATTTATTTAGCACCAATGGAGTGCATGTCAATATTACTAATGTGAGTAAGAGCTTGATGAGATCTTCAATATAATTGCTTAGTTCTATTTTAAATATGTCCAGGAAAATTGAATGCCGCTTCCCTAAACGAAACCTGTACATGAGACAGGAACATTTACACCTTTGGATTTCTTTAATCACTGAAGCGCTGTGATTAAAATATACAAACCAAGTTCTATGATCTGGGTCTCAAGCAGTGAAGTCATTTTAGGAATATTCTGTGAAGGTCCTGGGCTGTGCTTAGCCCTGAATCAGGGTACTAAGGCCCTGGCTGTTCTGACACAGACTTTGGAATATATTCAATTACAGTGGAAACTGCCGTCTTGTTAGAAAGACATCAGTTTCCGCCTGATTTGGGTCGGAAAGGGTTCCGACATATTCAATCCTGGCTGCTTATTTCTGACAGGTTGGAATGCTCCGTCCTGTTGGAAAGCAGGTGGATTGGCAGAATAGCAGCAGCAGCTCACCCGGCGCCGTCCTCCCATCCACCGTCCCCCGCCGACCTCTCACGTCGCTCACCCGTCCCACCACCGAGCTGGGTGACAGCAGGTCACGCGGCGTGTCTCGCCTCCCAATGCCTCCCGGACGCATGTCGATGCACTCACCTGGTCCCGGCGCTGGCAAGGTGAGCCTCAATCAGCATCCAAATCCGACATTTGCATTTGTCCGCTGCATTGAATAGGTAGTGTCAGAATGGATCCAACACTAATTGAATATACCCCTTTGTTATTCTAGTTTTCTCCATCCATTGGGAGGATAATTGATAGTTGTGGTTTCAGAGCATTTGTCTGCTTTATAGCCAATGATAAGAGATAGGGGGTTATTAAACACCTACAGTATTTAATGAAGGGAAATCTGAATGCTGTAGGCATAAGTGTTTCATTAGGCACATCTGTTATTGGGATTCGTAAATGTATTTGGATACTAATAAGTATCCAAATACATCTGGAAGATACCTCATTGATGTTGGAGTTATTCACTATTCAGATAACTTTGCTATAGGATTGGGCATCCCAATGGTCAGAATCTAGACGGTGAAAAATATGGCAATTTCTGGCTAATCCTAACCGTTACCTAACCCTGGCGCAGCCTTACCCTAACCACTCTCCGCACAGACTAACCCTAACCCCCTCCCCACAGCCTTAAGCTGGCCATACATCTACAGATCGACTGTCAGATTGGGCTGGTTGGAACAAAATCCTGGTAATGGATGAGAGCAAATGACAGTTGACCATTTGCTTTGAAATGCTGGAAAACTGCCCAAATCGGTCTTTCCGGTATTACCAGGTTTTTGTTCCAGCCAACCCAATCTGACAATCGATCTGTAGATGTATGGCCACCTTTACACTCCCATCCCCACAGCCTAACCATAACCCCTGCTTCCTGCAGCCTAGCTGTAATCCAAATACTTACCTTTGAAGTTGTCAGAATTTTGACCCGTCCTAATTTTGCCACCTACAGTATATCGCCTGCTATACTGTCCTGTAGGTGAACATACAGTAGCTCAACCCAAGAGCTTTGTTTTTCCAATCGTGTTTTGAAGGATACAGCTTCAAACATCTCATCCAATTATATGTCGACTGTAAATATATTTTTATTAAACATTCAACCTGGTCTTAGAATAATCATATTGCTTTAATAAATGATTAATAATGTTTCCTCTGCCTGTACTTAGGTCTCCTATTCCTGCATAATGTTTTAATTTCTGCATAGAGCATTACACACATAACAAATATAGATTTATCTGCCCAACAACATGCACAGTGGAAACTGATGCCACTATGTTCAGCCCGTTGTGTCCGCATAGAAATATAATTAGTACAATGTGCTGCAGTACTGAGGACTGTACAGTGGAGTAGTGGGGACAAGGTGGGGGACCAGTAGAGACCTTGCTGTTGGTCTATGTACCCTATGCCTCATTTAAGCTGTAATGATGGTTTACTTTGTCATTCTTTAAAAATATTTATTTTTTTATAACAATATTCTGTGGTCTAGCAGTTATATTGGTTACTTAGTTCTTTTAAAAATTACAAAGGAGATTTTTTTTAACACTATTTAACCACGTCTGATTATCACTGAGAAAACACCTATGTGCATGCATACAGTGGTGTGCAAGACCACAGACATATTACTGTAGCTACAGTATTTGTGTTCCAGGTCCCCACTGGAGTGATGCTTATCATTGTAGGGTGGAAGATTGGGTTGCTGCAGTGGGGAGAATGTGATGCTACAGGGAACAGAGGGGAGAATGTGATGCTACAGAGGGACAGAAGGGAGAATGTGATGCTGCAGGGGGCAGAGGGGAGAATGTGATGTTACAGGAGGACAGGGGAGAATGTGATGCTACAAAGGGACAGAAGTGAGAATGTGATGCTGCAGGGGGCAGAGGGGAGAATGTGATACAGGGGGCAGAGGGGAGAACGTGATGCTACAGAGGGACAGAAGGGAGAATGTGATGCTGCAGGGGGCAGAGGAAGAATGTGATGTTACAGAGGGACAGAAGTGAGAATGTGATGCTGCAGGGGGCAGAGGGGAGAATGTGATGCTACAGAGGGAGAGGGGACAATGTGATGCTAAAGAGGGAGAGAGGAGAATGTGATGCTTCAGGGGGCAGAGAGGGGAGAATGTGATACAGGGGGCAGAGGGGAGAATGTGATGCTACAGGGGCCACAGGGGAGAATGTGATGCTACAAGGGGCAGAGGGGAGAATGTGATGCTACCAGGGTCAGAGGGGAGAATGTGATGCTACAAGGGGCAGAGGGGAGAATGTGATGTTACAGGGGCCAGAGGGGAGAATGTGATGTTACAGGGGCCAGAGGGGATAATGTGATGTTACAGGGGCCAGAGGGGAGAATATGATGCTACAGGAGGAGAGGGGAGAATGTTATACAGGGGACAGAGGGGAGAATGTGATGCTACAGGGGACAGAGGGGAGAATGTGATGCTACAGGGGACAGAGGGGAGAATGTGATGCTACAAGGGGCAGAGGGGATAATGTGATGCTACCGGGGGGGCAGAGGGGTGAATGTGATACAGGGGAAAGTGGCAAATGTGATCCTACCGTGTTAAATAGAAGCTGATTAGCTGCTATGAGGCCTTCTCCACTTGTCCACTCTTTACAAGCTTTGATACATTTCCCTGTAAGTCCTCTATATATAATACATTTGCTACAATTTACAGGAGGGAAGTTTCCTCCACACAAAGTTTGCAAGAAAACGTGCAAGATCTGTCCACATTCAGCATTACAGCTGCATTTATCATGTATTGTGGTGCAGTAAACAGGACACATTTATTTATATATTTATATTTTTATTTATTTATGTAGAGGGGGAGGGGGGGGTTAAGTTTCGAACTCCTTGCCAAGAGGCCTAGAATTGAACATAGCTCAGTATTGTCAAAATGCATTTGTTCAACTGTTAATATAGACATTCTGCATATATTTATCTAGAAAAAAAAAACAGTATCATGGAGCGCAGAAATAGCACAGTGCACAGTCCCTTTAAATATTTGTTCCTCTGATAAATGAAGCCTGAAGTGATAACATCTTTCTTTTTGTTTTTTGTTTTTTTTCCCAGTGAGGAGACGGGTGATTTTTTCGATAGAATGAGATGCGTACTTCAGAAACAAGAGAGCATGCAGCGGTATTGGAGGAACGAGGTACTGTATGTTCAGTTGTTTGTGCCATCATAATTGCTCAGTTCTTAAAATAGCCATACCACAGCTGTAATGATGAAGGGAATAACCTGTCAGGAAGATACACAGAAAGGTTCTTGCAATCTACTGCAATGTGGAAAAGACACAATAGCAGCACACACAGTGCCGGTCAATTTGCTATGACAGGTGAATCCCTTCTGTTTGAGTGAAAGCAGTGTCTCCAGAGATGGAAATATACCCAGAGGGACCTGGGAACCTGTTTCCTAGCTGGTGGTGCACTTAGGTCTAGGTATAATAATCAGAACTATCTATAAGCAAGCAAGCCAGGGTTACGAATTCAAAATATAAATAATAGAACTGATACCGCTTTCTCTGGAAAAGTTTTCATCTGATGGAGAGACATCATTGAAAGTAGTAGCATAGCCTGAAACAAAGCAGAAAAGAAACTTGCTCAGGCTCGATTTTACTCATGTTGTACATGGCGGTTGAATCAGACCTGTCCGCTCAGATCCAAATTAGTCCCTGTCCTCGATCTGCGCATGTGGAAACCCTCGCAACGAGTGCCTTTAGCAAATTTTTCATTCACCAGGGCGCTCCCCTGCCTGCTTGGGGTGGGTGGATGAGGTCACATGACATCAGCACCCGCCTTGAATTCGTTGGGAAGCGTCTATCAGAAAAGTAAGTACAGGCTTACTTATCATTAGGAACAGAGGAGAAATCGTCCGAGGGTGAGTAATCATCGCAAATGATTTCTCCTCTGTGCGGATGCATGTGAGCGGATGTGCAAGCGTACTCGCATGTCGGCGCAGGGATTCAGGCAGCGGGGACGTGCGTTTGGTTGGGCGGCGTTAACCTGTTCGGTAGGCAGCGAATATACGCAGCTTAGCGAGCAGGTCTGAATTACCCCATGGTACTAGCTGCAAGACAGTATTAATGCCATATATGTATAGAAAACAAAAAGACATTTAGGGTGACATTTAATAGGATGAGAGATTCAGAAAGTAAAAGATTTGGTAAGAAATCGCCAGTTTATTTTTTTTTTTAAAGCGGCAATCATTTACACTGCAAAATCAAACTGCTTTTGCAGTGTAAATGATTGCCGCTTTAAAAAAAAAACCTGGCAATTTCTTACCAAATCTCTCACTTTCTGAATTTCTCATACTATTAAATTTCCCCCTCACTATCTGCATTAACAATAATACAGTATAGTGCAAATCTGCATTTACAAACTGCTCCCCAAAATGATTTGCTCTGGGATCTTCTGTTTAGTATTCACCAGTGAACTGTACTGCCATCTTTCTTTAAGAAACCATGGGCCGAATTCAGCTTCAGTTGCAGTTTTGCCTCACATGGCCCACTATTGCAAAATAATTGCAATCACATCGCAGAGTATCCTCCTGCCTGCGCAGCCTAGCTACAAAGGTAGACAAAGGGCCACCATTTTCTGGCTTGCAGAGGCTGCGTGTGACATCACAAAGCTGCTGCAAACTGCCCCGAAAACGGTCTGGACACTTCTGCATCAGACTGCACCCACCCAACAATGCGTCTCAAACTGTGGTCGCATTTTTCCAGCATCTGACCGCCGTTTGAGAATTCGCACATGTGCATGTATTTATGCGCACATACGCAGCCAATTATCATTTTTCCCACTATAGCAGGGCTTACTGGGTACTTGTGTAATATCTGGGCGCCCGATTTTTTCATTGTATTGCATCGCATCGCATGCAATATAGTGGCATACAATTCATGCGATGCGATTTTTCATTGTAAAGACCAGATTTTTAATTGTATAGTCACCCATGGGTGATTTCATACCCCCACTATCCAACTACGCATGGAGTTGATTTTATATAGTGTGGCGAGCGCAGCGAGCCACCGAGCCCAAAGCGTGGCGAGCGCAGTGAGCCCCGCAAGGGTACGCAGAATACATGTAAAGTAATCCGCGTCCGCTCGCCACGCTTTCAGCTCGGTGGCTCGCTGCGTTCGCCACACTATATAAAATCAACTCCATGCGTAGTTGGATAGTGGGGGTATGAAATCACCCATGGGTGACTATAAAATAAAAAATCGGGTCTTTACAATGAAAAATCGCATCGCATCGCATCGCATGCCTTAAGTAGTGGCATGAGATAAAAAAATCGGGCACCCAGATAATAAGTACCGCTTACTGAATTCGACCTCATGTTGTGTAGTGAAACTAAATGTCCATACACACCGGACGTTTTTGCCCAGTATGTATGGACAACAATTATGGGGAAAATCACTTGGCTGAAAATCGCTCAGTGCATACACACTGAGCAATTATTTCTCTTCTGAGAAATTTTCCCAGGGGTGGAAGTAGTACCAGCAGATGAGCGGCAGCTGCCGTCGATGATGCGGGAGTGCGCATCAGCGATCACAGTCATCGCTGCCCCATACACACTGGTCTGCTTTGGAGCTGAAAGCAGCTCAAAAGACAAAACTGCCACTTTAGACCCATCTGTGCAATCAGATCCACAAAACAGAATATCACACACACACACATGGCTGCATTTTGGTATACTTTGTTTGACCAATTGCTATTTTGACATTAAATTCAGGTCTTCTTTAAAGGCAGTAAAGGGCCTGGGCAAAGCAATGCATTGTGACCCCTACACACCCATTCACGGGAACCAAGTAAACCAATTAAAAATCAACATGCTTCCATACAGTGAGTGGCTGTCAGAACTCTGATTGGTGGAATCAGCCATCTACCAGTCAGCATGCTGACATCCATTTACTGTCTGGCTGCAGGTTGGGAGGAAGATAGAGAATGCTGCCGCACCAGTCTGAGTGTGTGACAACAACCCACACCTGAATGAAGGCCCCAGTTGCCCAATGTACCTATACATTAAGATGGCCCTGATTGAATGTTCAAATTGTCCACCCCATTATACCACACTGCCAGGGTCGCCAAGAGGGGAGGGGGGGGGGTACTAATTACCCAGTCCCAGGCTTGCTGGAGGGGCCCAGTGGGGGCCCTGGTCCGACCCCCTGAGTGGCCATCTCCTGCGATTAAGCCACACCCCCGAAATTATTACAGGGAGAATGAAAAAAACCCTCTAAAGTCCAGCGGGAGTGTTTTTTATCCCCCCACCCCTTCAGCAGCAGCAGCAGCACACATGTACAGGCTCAGCATGAGCGTCTCACTGACAGCGTGAGAGCTCATGCTGAGCCTGCTGTCACCACAGCACATGCTGTATGTGTGTGCTGCTGAGGGGGTGGGGGGATAATAACACTCCCCCCTGGACTTTAGAGGGTTTTTTCACTCTCCCTGTAATCATTTTGGGGGGAGGGGGGATGGTGGCCTAATCGCGGGAGGTGGCCACGCCTCCCATGATTGGGTCACCCCCCCAATTTTACTGGGGCCTGGCATACCTCTCGGCAGCCCTGCACACTGCGCGTTGGTGCTATACACAAAGCTGTAGAAACTGTTTCATATAGAAATGTGTTTGACACAGGGCCGGTGCCTACGGGGAGGGGGGGGGGGTCCCTGCGACGCTGTGTGATCTGGCGGCGGGGTCCCTGCAGTGATGCGCGCTATCCATCAGCCAGGCGGCGCGGGAAGCGCTGATGGGTTTGAAAACTCGCCGCACGCTGATTGGCTGAATCTCAGCCAATCAGCATGCGGAATGTTTTCAAACCCAGCAGCGCTTCCCGCGCCGCCTGGATGCCGGATAGCGCGCATCACTGCAGGGACCCCGCCGCCAGATCACACAGTGCCGCAGGTACCCGGCACGGACACCCCTGCAGCCTCCATGCGAGAGGCGAGGGACGAAGTGCCGCCCTCCAGTGGCTGGAGCCCTAGGCAAATGCCTAGATTTGCCTAGTGGTGGCGCCGGCCCTGGTTTGACACAACAATCTTCCAGCCTCAGGCTTACAGGAGCCTTTCATCACTTATGTGTGCGGCCTCTTGTGGGCCTTGCACTGTCCTTTACATAACTGTCTGCTTGTGGCTTCCCTACTGGCCTTTATTTCCTTCCTGAAATCATGATGCTGCCTCAGTGACATGCACACCTGCCCTCACTTATATAATCAATCAAGATCACAGCCTCCCACGGCCTCCTCCCATGAATCTCTTATATACCCTGTGCTGCAGAATGCATGTTGATGATCTCATTGGCTACAGACTGCTGTGCCACCACCCACTTCAAAACTGGAGACATAGGGGTAAATCGACGGTACTTGTTTCCTAGCACGGCCACACCGATTTACATCGGGGTGGTCGTGTCGGAAAAATCGGGTCGATCGCATCGCATGCGATTTGGTCGCATGCGATGCGACCGACCGATTTTGGACCCGATTTTTTTTTTTTAATGAAATTTAAATCGGGTCCCTGGGACCCGATTTTACATTTAATTCAATGTAAAAATATTCCCAACCCCCCCAAATTTAACGGCGTACACCGCACCCCACGATAGACGCCAACCCGAAGCGTGGCGAGCGCAGCGAGCCCGCGAGGGGCGGCGGTGCGCGTCCTCCGACCTTTTCATTCCCCTACTATCCACGTCGGCGTGGAGTTGAGAATAGAATAGTGTGGCGAGCGCAGCGAGCCACCGAGCCCGAAGCGTGGCGAGCGCAGCGAGCCCCGCGAGGGGACGCGGATACCTTCACAGGTAAACGCGTCCCTTCGCGGACTTCACAGGTGTCCGCGTCGCCACGGACACCTGTGAAGCCCGCGAGGGGACGCGTATAACTGTGAAGGTATCCGCGTCCCCTCGCGGGGCTCGCTGCGCTCGCCACGCTTCGGGCTCGGTGGCTCGCTGCGCTCGCCACACTATTCTATTCTCAACTCCACGCCGACGTGGATAGTAGGGGAATGAAAAGGTTGGAGGACGCGCACCGCCGCCCCTCGCGGGCTCGCTGCGCTCGCCACGCTTCGGGTTGGCGTCTATCGTGGGGTGACGACGGGGACATCTATAATGTGAAATGGGTCATATTGGCCCATTTCACATTTTTCACATTTTTTCACTATTTCAATGTCAAAAAATATTTTAACATTGAACCCGATGGAAAAATCGGGGGCATCGCGTCGTGACCATTGTTAATGGTCCCGACCGACGCGATGCCCCCGATATTTTACCTTTCCCGACACGATTTCAATGTTAAAATATTTTTTAACATTGAAGCCTATGGGGAAATCGCGGGCATCGCGTCGGTCGCGTCGGGACCATTGTTAACGGTCCCGACCGACGCGATGCCCCCGATATTTTATCCTAGCCGGCCAAATGGACCTGATTTCAAAGGAAATCGGGTCCATCGGGGGTAATCGTGTACCTTAAGTTAAGGTACACGATTACTCCCGATTGTGGCCGTGCTAGGAAACAAGTACCAAATCGACTAAGATGGGAGTTCTATTGAAGATGGGATGTTGCCCATAGCAACCAACCTGATTCAAATATCTTCTTCTAGAAAATGCTAAATAAATTCTCAAATGAGAATCTGATCGGTTGCTATGGCAACATCCCATCTTCAATAGAACTCCCATCTTAGTAAATGTACCCCTTACAGTACTAGCATGCAGAAGTTTTTTTTTTTTTTTTTAAAGGTCTTAATGGACCTTAAAAATTAAACTGTTTTTAGCTTTAACCCTTTGAATTCCAAGTGAATTTGCCAAAATAGGTGTGAAAAGTGGCAAGCAAATATTTTTATTAAACATAATGGCCTGTAATGTTTACCTTATATAGGAAATATAATCTTTTTTTTTTTTTTAACTGTCCCTGTATTGCTGTTTACTCATATTGCAGTTTATTGTTTATATTGGATGTTGATCATAAAATCTCATCTTTTATTGTCCGTGATAGAAACAATTTCATTTTGCACCAATGTTTTAAATCTAATCGCCTACAAGCTGCAGGCATCAGCGAGATCTCAGCAAGTCTGGCTGATGCTTTAAAGGGACAGTCCCTTTCTCTGGGATTTACCCCCTGTAGATTAAAAAAAACAAACATATATAGGTATCATTGCCATTTAGAGATATGTCAGTACTCTTTACCTAGCACGGCGCCCATCGCGGTCATCGCGGGCATTGAATGCACTAAAAAATCGGGTGCGACGCGACCGACGCGATGCCCGCGATTTCCCATAGGGAACAATGTTAAATTTCTCAATTGACCCGATTTTACTGTTCAATGCCTCAATTGACACGATTTTTCCATAGGAAACAATGTTAAATGGCCCACAGAGGCCAAATAGCCACCCTGAAGTGTCAAATGGCCCCCACAATTGTTAACGCCACCCCACGATCAACGTGAACCCGAAGCGTGGCGAGCGTAGCGAGCCCGCGAGGGGCAGCGGTACGCGTCCTACGACCTTTTCATACCCCCACTATCCACGTCGGCGTGGAGTTGAGAATAGAATAGTGTGGCGAGCGCAGCGAGCCACCGAGCCCGAAGCGTGGCGAGCAGACGCGGATACCTGTGAAGCCCGCGAAGGGACGCGTTTACCTGTGAAGGTATCCGCGTCCCCTCGCGGGGCTCGCTGCGCTCGCCACACTTCGGGCACGGTGGCTCGCTACGCTCGCCACACTATTCTATTCTCAACTCCACGCCGACGTGGATAGTGGGGGTATGAAAAGGTCGTAGGACACGTACCGCCGCCCCTCGCGGGCTCGCTGCGCTCGCCACGCTTCAGGTTGACGTTGATCGTGGGGTGGCGTTACCAATTGTGGGGGCCATTTCACACTTCAGGGTGGCTATTTGGCCTCTGTGGGCCATTTAACATTGTTTCCTATGGAAAAATCGTGTCAATTGAGGCATTAAACAGTAAAATCGGGTCAATTGAGAAATTTAACATTGTTCCCTATGGGAAATTGCGGGCATCGCGTCGGTCGCGTCGCACCCGATTTTTAGTGCATTCAATGGCCGCGATGCCCGCGATTTTTTTACCTGCGATGCCCACGATCAAAATCGTGGGCGCCGTGCTAGGTAAAGAGTACCGATATGTCTTTAGACCCTGCTCAATGCCTACTGACCATTATATTTCTTGGTTTGCTGCACTGACTTATGCTGGGTCGGACTAGTTTTCCTTCACATAAGCAATGACACAGAAATAACATATATTTGATATAGATTTTTTAATGTTGTAGACACTTTTTATGATTTTTCTCTCCAGGGAGTTTTAAATAACAGCATCCCGCCTCCTCATGAGAATACAGGGGAACAGAGAGCAATAGACAAGCTGATACTGTCCAAAAGAGAGGTAATTTGTTTATTTAAAAAGAAGAATTTCAATGAATGGTTGAAATATTCCACCAAAGATTGCAACATGGCGCTATCCATTACAATTCTGTGTCCTCCTATTGTTTATGCTAGGGAGCCATTGAGTGCATACTGGTGTATGGTCCTGTGTGACACTAAGCAAATCTGGTTCATATAGTTACTGCATGAATTAAGGTCAGATAGGATGGGGGGAAATTTAATAAGATGGGAGTTCTATTTCAGATATGGGATTCTACTATAAGCAACCAATAAGATTCTATCTTTTATCTTCTGGAAGGTTCTAAATAAATACGTAGATCCTGATTGGTTGCCCATAGCATGTTAAATAGAGCTCCCATCTAAGTAAATTTCCCCAGATGAGCATACATTAGGGATGCCAATCCTGGGCCATTTTTTCAATCCTGGGATTGGCCTCCTGATATGCCCAATCCTACATTTTTGACCTCTCTGGCCACAGTAGAGGTGAGTGAGCAGCAGCATGGAGACACTGCCAGCAATCTGGCCTTGTACATTGCAGCGGCGGGTGAGGAGGTGGGGAAGCAGGAGAGGTGGCTGTGGCAGGCAGGGGAGGAGGTGGGGGAGCAGGAGAGGTGACTGTGGCAGGCCGGGGAGGAAGTGGGGGAGCAGGAGAGGTGACTGTGGCGGGCAGGGGAGGAGGTGGGGGAGCAGGAGAGGTGACTGTGGCAGGCAGGGGAGGAGGTGGGGGAGCAGGCGAGATGACTGTGGCAGGCCGGGGAGGAGGTGGGGAAGCAGGAGAGGTGACTGTGGCGGGCAGGGGAGGAGGTGGGGAAGCAGGCGAGATGACTGTGGCAGGCAGGGGAGAAGGTGGGGGAGCAGGAGAGGTGACTGTGGCAGGCAGGGGAGGAGGTGGGGGAGCAGGCGAGATGACTGTGGCAGGCCGGGGAGGAGGTGGGGAAGCAGGAGAGGTGACTGTGGCGGGCAGGGGAGGAGGTGGGGGAGCAGGAGAGGTGACTGTGGCGGGCAGGGGAGGAGGTGGGGGAGCAGGAGAGGTGACTGTGGCGGGCAGGGGAGGAAGTGGGGGAGCAGGAGAGGTGACTGTGGCAGGCAGGGGAGAAGGTGGGGGAGCAGGAGAGGTGACTTTGGCTGGCCGGGGAGTAGGCGGCTTACTGCGGAGTCTGGGCAGATGGGGTGGCATGGAACCCCGGTGACCTATAACATCAGGCTGCGCATTGAAATCCCATCCAAAAATGCCTTGAATCCTTGGATTCCGCCGATCCCGGGATTGGCATCCCTAGTATAACTTGTGATATCAGGTAATGAGTAGAATTGGAGATACTCTTCCCTACCATCTACAGTAGCAGTAAGGTGCACTGTGTACACTGAACTATAGCATCCAGTCACCTTGTATCTGCCTAATGCAAATTATACAATAATAGCAATGACAGACTGATTGTAGGGAAAACTTTGCACTATTATTATATGTAAATAAAAAAAAAACATGAAAATGAATCTACCCATTTATTTAACTGTAATATAACGATACAATGATTTAACTCCTTGCTGACAGATAAGCCTTGCTGTTATAGTGGTATAAAGGACCCCAGTACAGGTATTATTAGTCACCTTTGGTTGGCTGGAGTAGAATTACACAAAAGGGTGAATGGGACTTGGGAACTAGAAATGGCTGCTGAGGAATTGGGTTAAGTGAAGCCCAATGACAGGCTATGAGAACACTACTTTTGTAATCTTCTCCCCTTGGGACCTAGTATTTATTATATATCAAAAATGCTGCAAGGATGATTTCCCTTTTAATAAAAACATATTTATCTATATTATTTCTAGCTGGAGATGCTGTATGAGGAAATGATCTATACACTAGTGTACATGGCCGGAGTAGTGTCTTCTGAGCATGTTGCCAGTGAACAAGAACTCTTCTATTACCTGCAGATGGTAAGTCACCTGTACAAGCTACCTGGCTGTGCATGTAATACCACCATTCCCTGGTCTGTATCTCCTGACGGAATGGGATCATTCGTCAGACTGCATTTAGGTCTACAGTCATTAGGTCGACCCCACTAGGTCGACTGGCAGGAAGGTCGACCTGACTTAAGGTCGACATGGGCCAAGGTGGACATGACTTAAGGTCGAATTTGCATAAAGGTCGACATGAGGAAGGTCGACTGGTCATAAGGTCGACATGGGTTTTTCACTGTTTTTTTATCCGAATGTAGACACAGTCGACATGGACACAGTTGGCAATGAGAATCGGACCCTCGCATCGCTCGCTTCGCTCGCGATGCTTCGGGCACGGTGCCTCGCTGTGCTCGGCACACTATTTTATTCTCCCACCACGCCCTAGTGGATGGTAGGGCATGAAATACCGCCTGTCGGCACATGTCGGCTCAAAAAACAGTGAAAAACCCATGTCGACCTTATGACCAGTCGACCTTCCTCATGTCGACCTTTATGCAAATTCGACCTTAAGTCATGTCGACCTTGGCCCATGTCGACCTTAAGTCAGGTCGACCTTCCTGCCAGTCGACCTAGTGGGGTCGACCTAATGACTGTAGACCTAAGTTCATTCTAATAGATGACCGCATCCCCTCCTGACCTTATGTTATTGCTGTGTGACTGTATATCAGCACCATGGACAGCTCACTCTCTTACATTCCTCAGTGTGTATATATTTTGCCTTGTGTAAAGCCGTCTATTCCTGTAAGAATTGTGATGTTTCGGTTTTAGCTGTCACTAAACTTTGTATTCTTATATTGTTTTTAATTTTATATTATTTAGCTATTCATGATCACTAACCTTCTCCCCTTTGTGATCGGATATCCAGTATTCGGCAATCCCAGCTTCTCCTTGTTCTTCAGTCTTTCGGATTCTTTACTTTTTTCTCTTTGCACATATGCAGAAGAGCCACTGGAGCAGCTGTGTCAGGGGGAAAGGTCCCAATGACAGTGGGGGGAGTGGCGAGTGAACTGGCAGCAGGCACTAGAATGGGGCAAAATGGGCAGTCAGCACAGGTCACCCAGCATATGCATTTGTCAGGACACCTGACTATAGTGGTAGGGGCAAAGCTAGGGGGCACTGGGGCAGCGGGCAATAAGGAGGTGATTCAGCATATGCATATGTCCTGGACTCTTCTGAAAGGGGCAGATAGAGCATTGAGTAGGTGGAGAGACTTCTCTTCTTCCTATCAAGCCTCCTTACCCTGTCCTGATAAGGTGAATGGATTATGCAAAGTGATATGGAAGGCGGAGTTTACTGTGCTTTTTATGAGTTGCTCCTCTCTAGTGTAAGGGGACGAGTTGTCTACACCACTCAGTAGGGATGGCCATTGACCGTCAATAATTTCAGATCATTGATGGGGTAAAACCATATGGTTTCCAACCATCGATAATACTGAGCTACTAATCTATTTGTTGAGAAGGCGCAAAATTCTTGCCCCTGTCCTCTGATTGGCTTGGAGCTCATTGAAAGTAAAGGGTGACCATCTGTGGGTAAAACCAATGATGGTTCCTTTTAAGATGATTTTACCCCATCAAGGTTATCCATCAATGGACCATCGATGGGGACCATTGATGGATAAACCTTCCCTACCAATCAGAAGAACCACTAAAGCAGTGGTTCTCAACCCCGGTCCTCAGGACCCCCACACAGTTCATGTTTTCCAGGTTACCTGTGCATTTTTAAAATGTGACAGTTGGTGATACAGAGGGCAGCTGCTGGTGACCTGGAAAACATGCACTGTGTGGGAGTCCTGAGTACCAAGGTTGAGAACCACTGTGCTAGAGAAACCTGAGATATCTCCATGGTAACCCATTCTGTAAATAGGAGGTAGCCCTGTTATCTCTGCTGCACCAATGGACCCTAAAACATAATGTTATTGATGTTTCAGGTGGTACTAGCACTACTGTTGTTCTGTGATATGCCATCTGTTATTACAAAGTAGTATTTTGTATCTACATAACCTGCGCGTATTGTAGCCAGGGTTGGACTCAGGGACACAGGGGTCTGGGATGGAAAAGAATCAAGGCCTATTGAGAGAAGCGGCAGACCTGTGACCAGTGCTGTGTGGGTGTGGTCAGAGACCTGTGGGTGTGGTCAGTGACATGTGGGTGTGTACTTACCCAAATGTCTCTTTTAAATACATTCAAATTTGCATTATTGCAAACACATTTTAATAGTCATATTTATGGCTGACCATGTTTCCAGCTTGACTGCTGGTTATTATCATGCTGTCATGATGATGGCTCTAATTGTATCTGGATGCCTGTAGCTGTGTTTCCATCTTCCCCCATTGTTAAGCTGTAAAGTGTCACTAGCCAGGTGCACTGGGTATGGCCCACACCTGAGTCTCACTCTCAAAAGAGGTGACACCAAATTGGTGACTTTTCTGCAGTGATGGAGCTAGATGCTGCAGTGTGATACTCTCCTGCAGTGTGATACTCTCCTGGAGTGTGATACTCTTCTGGAGTGAGTGTGATACTCTCCTGGAGTGAGGGTGATACTGTCCTGCAGTGTGATACTGTCCTGCAGTGTGATACTGTCCTGCAGTGTGATGATCTCCTGCAGTGTGATGATCTCCTGGAGTGAGTGTGATACTCTCCTGGAATGAGTGTGATACTCTCCTGGAGTGAGTGTAATACTGTCCTGCAGTGTGATACTGTCCTGCAGTGTAATGATCTCCTGCAGTGTGATACTCTCCTGGAGTGAGTGTAATACTGTCCTGCAGTGTGATACTGTCCTGCAGTGTAATGATCTCCTGCAGTGTGATACTCTCCTGGAGTGAGTGTAATACTGTCCTTCAGTGTGATACTGTCCTGCAGTGTAATGATCTCCTGCAGTGTGATACTCTCCTGGAGTGAGTGTAATACTGTCCTTCAGTGTGATTCTGTCCTGCATTGTGATACTCTCCTGCAATGTGATACTCTCCTTGAGTGTGATACTCCCTGGAGTGAGTGTGATACTCTCCTGGAGTGAGTGTGATACTCTCCTGGGGTGTGATACTCTCTTTGGGTGTGATGATCTCCTGCAGTGTAATGATCTCTTGCAGTGTGATGATCTCCTGCAGTGTGATACTCCCTGGAGTGAGTGTGATACTCTCCTGGAGTGAGTGTGATACTCTCCTGGAGTGAGTGTGATACTCTCCTGGGGTGTGATACTCTCTTTGGGTGTGATACTCTCCTGCAGTGTGATGATCTCCTGCAGTGTGATGATCGCCTGCATTAAGATGATCTCCTGCTGGGTGATAGTCTTCTGCAGTGTGATACTCTCCTGCTGGGTGATAGTCTCCTGCAGTGTGATACTCTCCTGGAGTGAGTGTGATACTCTCCTGGAGTGTGATGCTGTGTTGGGAGTGTGATACTTTCTTGCAGTTTGATACTCTCCTGGAGTGAGTATGATGCTCTGCTGGAGTGAATTTGATACTCCACTGCAGTGTGATATATGTCTAGTGTCTGTGAGTCTCCGAAACACTGCCATCTGCTGGCGGAGAGTGAAACTACATCTCTTTCTCATACATGCACAAACACAGAAGGTAGCAGACTAGCTTTCAAAGCTTTTGCTTCCAGCGGGCTTACTAGTATATATATATATATATATATATATATATAGATAGATAGATAGATAGATAGATAGATAGATAGATCTAGATCTATCTATCTATCTATCTATCTATCTATCTATATATATATATATATATATATATATATTTATATAGAGCAAAGGTTGATATACACAACTCACGAACTGCACTGGCTCAATAAGATCTTTTGGCAGCTGCTTATAGATGTTCCTATATCAGGTAAAGTGATTATCAGGTGCAGGGTTCCGTCTGCTGACAGTAGACGGTAACATAACACAGCCTTACGGAACTCCTGGTGGCTTGAAAGGAAGTAATTAGCCCTGGGTGCATCACCGTCCCTCAGTGAACTGATATCTCTGGTTTGGACTGAGGCAGTGATACATCATTTGAAGCTGCAATTCCACAGCGGTATTATACAGTACAACGGGGACGCTGATGTACACTGTGCTGAATATGATCTTTCATGACATACATAAGTGTAAGTGTATCTAATTTTATACAATGACTACAATTAATTAATACATCGTTGGCGACCATCGAATGATTTCTCTCCCCTTCTGAGGCATACGAGGGGATGTGTTCTCGTACACATCCCCTTGCATGCTAGTGCGGGGATGTGCGGGGGGGAGGGGGCATTTTGGCAGGTGGTGCTGACCTGTTTGCTAGGCTGTGAGTATACGCAAACTAGCAAACAGGTCTGAATCAGGCCCCTCATTTGCACAGGATATATTGCACCCATGGTGTTTTGGATGTATTATCTGCACCCTGCCTGACCTAGAGTGCAAAAGTTAACAGTCAATGAAGCCCAGAAAAATTATTTTTGGCTTACCATGGGCTTCAATGCACACCAGTATTGAGACAGTGCCATGGACACCGGCAGTGGAGCGGCAGCACAGTTCAAAATTCAAATAGGGGCTATACACCAACTGCCAGTGAGTCAGTTTGGTTGGCTCCCCTATTTGAAACTCTGCCACTGGGCACAGGAGACACAAATGTTCACATTGTTAGATTGGGTGCTTGGAAAATGTCATTTGAATCACACATGAGCACAACAGTCAGTTAATATTGTGCCTGATCTATACAAAATAGATGTGTGAAAATACACACGTGACATTTTAGCATGATGTTACAGAAAGCATACAGAACTTACTGTATTTAATCATATTTACGATGGTTAAATTGTAGGCACCCTAATCATATATACAGTATGTTCTGAAATGTTCTTCTTCTGAATACAATGATGTCCTTAATCTTCCTGTATGTCTGATGTGCTACTGGCCTAATGTGTTTCATTAGTGGACATGGAACAGATGGGAAGTCACAGCAGAATCCACTATTGAAAGATGTTTGTGCAGTTCTCTGCTCCGGCCTTTATATCCTATCCATTTTACTTGTTACATTTCACACCGGGCTGAAAGATCCAGGACCCGTTACACTCACTCACACATTCATTTATTTACCATTTATTTACGGTTTTACACTTCAAACCCTGCACTGATCATACTGCGCTGTGCACCGTTTACACTCAGGTCTATTCTGCTGTGGTCTTTTCTATGGGTTTACTAACATGAAGCTTAGTAAATCCAGGATGTGCATTACTGTCTAATGTTATATATGTTATAATTTTTGTTCCGATTTGCCGTCGCTTTTGCCTATAGTAAGTCTCAGATTTGATAAATCGACAGGATATCACAGAAAAACCAAATCGTCCAAAAATCAATGCTTAGTCAATTTTACCCATTTTTTTTACCTAGATTTTTTTTATTATAAATATATGTTTGGATTTGCCAGACAATAAGTCCAGCCTATTGTTCTTTGTTAACATTTTATATATATATATATATATATATATATATACATATATATATATATATATATATATAACTCCTAAGCATTGTCAATTGTCATTAAAAAATGCACAAAATGCATCTAAAATGTGATATTTTAGTCAGGTCCCAGCAGTCAGGTCCCACTCTGTAACATACTGTACATTGAATGTTCTGGTTACTTAATATGAATTGTCCCACAGACACTCTTGATGAACTATTGATAGCACCAGTGCCAGATTAAGGTCTAAATGGACCTAGAGCTGAAAATTATCAAGGGCCTATTATGCGCAATAATAGGGGTTGTGGCCAGCACCTAATAATGTGGGGGGTGTGGCCAGTGTTCTGGTTGGGTGGTCTGATCATGGGTGTATCTCTATTTGTGTAAACACTTTCAACTAATTATATATGCCTGGAAAAGGCAGGGAAATATATTGGTGGGCGCCATCCAAACGTGCACCCGCAAGATGCCGATGTCCTAAGATACTTGCGGGGTGAGGCGGCATTCCAGTCATAAAAAAAATACTGAAAGCTGAAACTTGGTAGACAACATTTTAGCGCCTTTTATGTGGTCACCTAAGTGTACCACACCATATACCCCTTATACAAATCATGTAACACAATAGTAACCCCCTTATACTGTACTTGCCTCTTACACATTATGCCACATGTAATAAGCCAAAATTCACACCGATTGAGCCAAAATTCACACTATGGCACACGGATTGAGACAAAATTCACTTTATGGCACACTGATTAAGGCAAAATTCACATTTTGCCACATGTATTGAGCCAAAATACACACTATACCAAACAGATTGAGCAATAATGCACAATATGCTTCATAAACAGGGGCATTGCGCGCCAAAGGCACGCATTAAAAATTTACACCATAATGCCCATTACATGTTAAGCCACACACCATAATGTCCATTACCTATTATGCCAAACACCATAATGCCTATTAAAAATTATTTGACATAAGTGCTGCTTACCTACAGATGTAGCCCCTGTCATCTTTGGCCGGGACTCGTCAGAGTCTCCCCTCTGGTGAGACCTGACAGACAGGTGCTACAGTTAACTGGAACGCGCGTGGGTCTCATGCGCACGCGAGTCCCAATCCTCTGTCGGCGGGGCAGGGGAGGGGGGGGGTCGGGACGACGAGGGGGACCGGCGAGGGGGACCGGTGATGTCGGCGGGGACCCGGGGGAAGCTCCGTTGCCACGGGGCATGCGAGCATCATGTGCACTCTCGCCCCCGTGGCGGGAGCCGGCGGAAAGCATCACCAGAGCCTGCAAAGTTTAAGACAGCTCCATCTGTACATGCTCATTGCCAGGCGTTCCATGCTCATTGCCAAGGGGAAATACATGCTCGTGGTAACTGGGGGACAGCCGCCACCGGGCAGAAATGACAGCCATTGACAGCCTGGCAGAGAGCAGGGGGCTGTATTCAGAGCACTGCAGGTCCCGACTATTTGAAATAGTACCCCTTTCACACCAGAAAATGCAGGGACTGGGCCCTTTTATATCAGCCTAGTCCCTGCATATTCTGGTGTGAGGGGGAGAAACCCCCCCCCCATTTAAACAACCAGCTATATCTTCGGAACCAACCCATTTACATGAGACCAGTATCATATTGAAGAACTTTTAAGTGGGCTTCGAATGACTTTGGTCCCGTGAAACTGGGCCGTTTGGTTCCAGATAAATCTGTCCTCAAACAACAGCTATGAAATTACATTTCAGAAATGAAAAAAATCGGTTTACCCACAATATCTCTAGAACCAATGAACCCATATGGATCAGTCTGTATCAGATTGAAGACCCAGCGATTTGGATTCGACTAAGATCAACCTCGAGCTTCTGTGATGCTGGAGGGGGAACTGGCAGCTGTTGGAACCAGGTGGGGTTGTCCCATGTTATGGGGAAAACGTTCCAGATTAGCCTGGAGGTATCTCTGGTTTCCCAGGGGCTAGCAATGCGGGGCCGGGCTCGTTGGAAAGCCCTGGCCCTTAGCTTCAAAATGGGCCTATTTGTACAGTGGGCCTGGAGCTGTAGCTCCATCAGGCCCATTGTTAATCCGGCCCTGGATAGCACTATCACCTAATTATTGCTACAACCAATGCCAACTTCTTGCACCAGATTCGTATTAAAGGTTCTATTTATTAAACATCTGTGATTGGCTGGGCAGTGAAAAAGACATCTTATGATTGGATGCCTAGCTTTAACTAGCCAGATTAGCTGAAAATACTCTTCTGGAGCAGTACGTTCAATACAAAGGGTATTTTTATTTCTTCCTTATTAATTACACAATGGCCCTTATTCTGATCGCTTTGCTCGGAACCGTGCAGGGCTGAAGCAAATGTACCAAACCCCGCCTTGCGAGTGGATAGCCGGCCCCGCCCATTTGCACACCGAATTAGGCCGATCGGCATGGAAACAGATGTTTTATGTGGACATCCATTCGAATGCCTGTGGGAACCTGCCCCATCATTTGATGGCCAGCGACCATCGAATGATGTGGAAAGCGCTCACCAATGCACGAGTGGTCTAGACCACTTGTACATATGAGCGAAGAAAAGAAGGGATATGGGCGGGCAGCTGACAGCTGTCCGCCCCCCGCACATACATCACGACTGCATTTCCATATACGTGCCCATCGGGTTCATGGGAACGCCCATGAAATGCAGGGTGTGCGCATATGGTAATGATTCTGATCAGGCCGCAACGCCCCTCTCCACCCCCTGCTCGGAAGGCAAGGAGCGAGCACTCGGCGACCGGTCTTCTCACCGAGTCCGCTCGCTCCCTGCATACAGACATACGCACAACATCGGTACACTGGCCCAATTCGGGTCTGAGCGAAGCGATCACAATAAGGGCCCATGTACATTGGACCATGGTGAACCAGCCAGCAATAAGGCTCCTGGTCTTTTCAGTGCATGCTGACATTTGTAGTGCCACGAGATTTCTCTGTTAACCCTGGTACCCTAATGTCATTTATACCAAGATGGAGGCTGGTGTAAGTCAGCATTAGGCTGGTAATCTCATGGGTACAATCACATTTTCATGATCCAGATGACTGAAACTCCGTGGCTAATGCTGAGAAGGCTTTTGCTGTTACAGACCCTAAGGGGGTTTAATGGCAGAATCCTGCGATCAGACTCACAGCATCGCATCCACAAAGTGCCTACTAAACAGCACTTTTGTACATATTTCCCTAAGCGTCTGCAGGAATGTGTAATTAGGCTCAGGGAACAATGTGGGCAACACTTTGTGTTACATATCTGTGCCATTAAGCAGAAATCCTGCAGGCAGACCTAGCGCCACAAACTCTGCGCTGTGATATGAAGCAGACGAGAGTCAAAGGTAATTGGCCCTGGAAATGTCATTGTACATTTGCTGAGCTGCTGCTACTGAGTTGCTGCAAACAAATGGCAGCTTGCATTCAGGAACGCTGGATAATTTGACACAAACCTCTTTCTCACTGCTTTGTACATTTATTTATATTTCTGTTACTCTGATACAAACTGGGAAAAAAATATATTTTATTTTGACAGGTTTTTGAAATGAGCGAGAGTGATCATGGGTCCATCCTGATGCGTGTCAAAGAGTCAAAGGTAACGTGGCAGCTTAACAGAGACTACTGCTGTTTTATGTGTTCTATGCTGACCGGAACATTTAACCCTTTGAGTGTCAAGTGAATTTGTCAAAATAGGTGTGAAGTTACCAAGCAAACAGTTGTATTTATCATAATGACCTGTAATGTTCACCTTAGATGGGAAATATAATCTTTTTTTTACACGACACTTTTTATTTGAATTTATATAGCAAATGTGAGCGGCGCTGGCATTTTTAGCAGATATTTTGAACATGGCTTGCAGGGATGTTGGTGCTCAAAATGAATGCAAAAAAGTGCTGTGAAAACATTAATGATGAAATACTTTGTAGAGTGCTAGCTGTTCCACCTATCAAAATGTCTCTCACCTTCCATATGTGTTCCTAATGAAAGTAATGATGTTTTTATACTTTGTCCACACCTAAAATAAGACCTGTATGTAAAATATAACAAGTACTGTAACGATTATCATTAATTATTTCCACACATATAAACCATAAACCGTTTGCGGCGCTGGAGTTGGTGTCAGTCACTGCACCAAATAAATAAAAAAGGGGTGTGGTCACCTGGGGAAGGAAGTGTGGTCCTTGTGACGCACCAACATGCATCACTCTGGGCTTGTGTCCAGCTCTCATGTACAGTATATCCATACCTCCCAACTGTCCCACTAAACGCGGGAACGTCACGGTTTTTGGGGACGTTCCCGCATCCCTCCCGCGGCCGGCAGTGTCCCGCTGCGGGGGGGCAGTTGTCCCCCCCCCAATCTGACAGAATAGACACTGTGCGCACAGCGTCTATTCGCATCTGGAAATGGGGGCGTGGCCTATTTTGCGTAATATGCTGCCTCATTTACATATGCCACACCCCCTTTTCAGGCGCTCGCGAGTGACCCTATTTGAATATTGACAAGGTTTGGGAGGTATGGTATATCTCAAATCTATCCATTCAGCAGCAAGGAAATGAGGTGAAGGGTGACTACTACCTAGACTAGAGGCTGCAGCTGCCCTCAGTAAATGCTGCCCATTCCAGTGAGTCCCCGCTATTCCCCCAATATGTGCAGCGGTTTCACATTCTAAGCCAGAGACCATGTGGTCATGTGCAGGAGGGAAAGATATGGCCGTCAGTGCAAAAGGCTGTTTACCTTGCAATGCAAGTCAGATCAGGTCTATATACACAGTGCCTGTCTGATCTTCTGCCATCTGCAGTGATCTATGGGGCCGATTCAGACCCATTAGTTCGGGTCCGAATTCGCCCCCGTTTTCAATGGTTGGCAGTATATGTGCATGTGTAGACCCTCTGTTGGGGGATGTGTTCTCGTACATTCTAGCGAACAGTTCTGAATAAGGCCCTTTGTCTCTTTCATAGTAGGCTGTTTACAAGATGGGGATCGCTAGTGTATGTTTGTATACCTCTGAACAAATAGCACATCTGCCAAGCGATATACAGTATATGACTGCAGAACCTGGTTGTGCCGGAGCAGAAACACTGTTCCGCTACATTTCTTTTAGTCCCACAATTTCGGATGTTTAAAGGTAATTTTGTGTCCTCTCAGCGTGTGCTCTGTACTGTGTGAGATCCGCTCTCAAATTAAGCACAGCGTTCCATTCCGAGCACAGGAAAGCCGGTGAAGCCAAAGGTACAAATGTGTTTATGCGGAAGAACATTAAACAGAAAGCTAATTACAGAATCCGCTGTATTTTACCAGACATACAAACATTGATCACCGCGCTGGTATAAAAACAACAACAAGCTATTATTAGCAATGCAGTTCCCAGTTTGTAGGTAGGATTCCATCTAAAGGTACAATAGCCTGAATCGGATAATGATACCACAGCATACTGACAAGTATCTATCACATACAGATGTGCTCATTAGCGCTCTTAAGACGCAGATTGCCTGGTACAGAGCGTCGATAAGCCCACTGGGGTGGGGAATGCATACATACTGTACTGTAAGTGCTTTTCCCATGTGAAGGGGGGAATCTATAGCTGTCACAACAATATTCTACTATCCAAGGTTGGTAAACACTTGTGCCTGTCAAGTAGTTAGTCAGTCAGCATGCATTGGTTCCACCACTAAAGGTCAGGATGGCTTGGGTTGACAAATAAAATAGGTTGACAATGGCTGCGTCGACAGTCAAAAGGTTGACATGAAGTTTTAACTTTTTGGGGAGGCCCGGATATCGGCATGGTCGACATGGACACTGTCAAAGTGTACTGCATCCCCTCACATGGCTCTCTGCGCTTGCCATGCTTCGGGCACGGTGCCTGGCTATGTTTGGGGCACTGTTCTATTCTCCCTCCACGCCCTATTGAATGGTAGGGCATGAAATCATGGTGTGTTCCCTACCTCTATAGTACCGATCCTATAGGGAAGATCATGTATGTTCCCTACCTCTATAGCACGGATCCTATAGGGAAGGTCATGGTGTGTTCCCTACCTCTATAGCACCGATCCTATAGGGAAGGTCATGTATGTTCCCTACCTCTATAGTACCGATCCTATAGGGAAGATCATGTATGTTCCCTACCTCTATAGCACGGATCCTATAGGGAAGGTCATGGTGTGTTCCCTACCTCTATAGCACCGATCCTATAGGGAAGGTCATGTATGTTCCCTACCTCTATAGCACCGATCCTATAGGGAAGGTCATGGTGTGTTCCCTACCTCTATAGCACCGATCCTATAGGGAAGGTCATGTATGTTCACTATCTCTATAGCACTGATCCTATAGGGAAGGTCATGGTGTGTTCCCTACCTCTATAGCACCGATCCTATAGGGAAGGTCATTGTATGTTCCCTACCTCTATAGCACCAATCCTATAGGGAAGGTCATGTATGTTCCCTACCTCTATAGCACGGATCCTATAGGGAAGATCATGTATGTTCACTACCTCTATAGCACGGATCCTATAGGGAAGATCATGTATGTTCACTACCTCTATAGCACCGATCCTATAGGGAAGATCATGGTGTGTTCACTACCTCTATAGCACCGATCCTATAGGGAAGATCATGGTGTGTTCACTACCTCTATAGCACCGATCCTATAGGGAAGATCATGGTGTGTTCCCTACCTCTATAGCACCGATCCTATAGGGAAGATCATGTATGTTCACTACCTCTATAGCACCGATCCTATAGGGAAGATCATGTATGTTCACTAGCTCTATAGTACCGATCCTATAGGGAAGATCATGTATGTTCACTACCTCTATAGCACCGATCCTATAGGGAAGGTCATGGTGTGTTCAATACCTCTATAGCACCGATCCTATAGGGAAGGTCATGTATGTTCCCTGCCTCTATAGCACCAATCCTATAGGGAAGGTCATGTATGTTCCCTACCTCTATAGCACCGATCCTATAGGGAAGATCATGTATGTTCACTACCTCTATAGCACCGATCCTATAGGGAAGGTCATGGTGTGTTCCCTACCTCTATAGCACCGATCCTATAGGGAAGGTCATGTATGTTCCCTACCTCTATAGCACCGATCCTATAGGGAAGGTCATGTATGTTCCCTACCTCTATAGCACCGATCCTATAGGGAAGATCATGTATGTTCACTACCTCTATAGCACGGATCCTATAGGGAAGATCATGTATGTTCACTACCTCTATAGCACCGATCCTATAGGGAAGATCATGGTGTGTTCACTACCTCTATAGCACCGATCCTATAGGGAAGATCATGTATGTTCACTACCTCTATAGCACCGATCCTATAGGGAAGATCATGGTGTGTTCACTACCTCTATAGCACCGATCCTATAGGGAAGATCATGGTGTGTTCACTACCTCTATAGCACCGATCCTATAGGGAAGGTCATGTATGTTCCCTACCTCTATAGCACCGATCCTATAGGGAAGATCATGGTGTGTTCCCTACCTCTATAGCACCGATCCTATAGGGAAGATCATGTATGTTCACTACCTCTATAGCACCGATCCTATAGGGAAGATCATGGTGTGTTCACTACCTCTATAGCACCGATCCTGTAGGGAAGATCATGGTGTGTTCACTACCTCTATAGCACCAATCCTATAGGGAAGATCATGGTGTGTTCTTTACCTCTATAGTACCGATCCTATAGGGATGGTCATGTATGTTCACTACCTCTTTAGCACCGATCCTATAGGGAAGGTCATGGTGTGTTCCCTACCTCTATAGCACCGATCCTATAGGTAAGGTCATGTATGTTCCCTACCTCTATAGCACCGATCCTATAGGGAAGATCATGTATGTTCACTATCTCTATAGCACCGATCCTATAGGGAAGATCATGTATGTTCACTATCTCTATAGCTTGGATCCTATAGGGAAGATCATGGTGTGTTCTCTACCTCTATAGCATGGATCCTATAGGGAAGATCATGTATGTTTAGCTCTTTTTGGTTATAGAGGTATTGTATGTACAGTATAAAATACATTCATAGGGATTATTTATTTGCTGATCATAGATTACTTATTGGCTGTAAATCCTTAGCTGAGCAAGTTAGGTGTTACTTACCAATGGCTCATTATCCACCTGTCTTAAGGTGTGTGCACACGGTGCAAATCGAAATCAGGATTGCATAGACATTGAATGGAGATAGAACATGTTTTTATGCTTTATATCCCGATTTGATGCTGATGCGCTTTCCTGTTCAGCTGAAATCGGAAAGCCAGATAGACAGTTCAGCAATGACTATACAGTGCAGATTGAATGTAGATTGCATGAATTGTATGCAAATAGTACAGAGTTAGCAAAGATTGCATAGCAATCAAATATTAAGTCCAGTGGCGGCTCCTGCTATAGGGCTGCAGGACTGCAGCCCCTCCAGTTAAAATCACAACACCAGAGACATAGACAGACAGCACCAGCGCACCAGTGCATCCCTCTGCAGGCACCCTCCCCTACCTCCGGAGCTCTGGTTCTGGCTGTCTGTGTCTCTGACACGCTGGTAACCTCCTCTCACCAGTCTCCATGAAGCAGCAGGGCAGACACAGCAACAGTCCAACCCTGTGGGCAGCATGTAGTAGATTCCTATTGGAAGCTGCTACTGCTCATCATACACAGAGCTGGAAACATCTCCCCCTCTTGGTCTGCCAGTACATGGAGCGGTGTTAGCAATAGCTCCCAACAGGAAGCCATTCTGTGCAAATCGCCAGAGCTACAGTGCTTCTATGGGCTGCTGTCTGTGCAGCCCAGAAGCAATTCTCTGCAGTGAGCATGCCCAAACTTCAGTGAGTCACTCAGTGTGATGCAGCTGAAGGAAGGTATGCATTTCCCAGAGAGGTGCATGGAAGTTTATTTTCTTTTAATAATATTTGTGTGTAGATCTTTATTAAGAGTATCATTTTGTGTACTTTAATTAATATTAAAGTTTTTAAAAGTGTGTATTTTGCTCTGTACTGGTGTTTGTGTGCATATGAGTACATCATTTATTTACAGTAATTGCATACAAACACTTGTACAGCGCAAATCAAACTAATAACCTACAAATAATTAATGACTGTTTGCAATGAGCAGTACCCAGGAAATTGCAGCCCCCCTTAAGTCTAAAGGCATGAGCTGCCACTGATTAAGTCGAATAGCAAAGGAACCCCCCCCCCGTGTACACACCATTACAGTCGCGGCTGCACAGAGGTGCTATTGTGTTTTTTCTTTGAAATAAACAATTACATCGCCATGGCATTGCCTTGCAGGTACTAAAAAGGTTGGGTTTAATTTAAATGACTTTGGTGCTACGCTCCCGAATTGACATTGTCACAACTTGTTTGCACATCTGTCTTCCCATACTCAGCTAAGGCTTCAGTTTAATAAAGTCTGGTGCTGATAGCTCTGCATCTTATCAGTTACTGGACACATTCAGAGCAATTGCGTTTAGAAATGCTTATTTATTTACCTGTTAAAAGAAAACCCAGTGGCTGAAAAATGTAATCTTCAGAAATTGCTAACAAGTGGATGAGCTTATGTTAAATGTATTGGAGATTAGACTTTGAGGACTATATGCAAGTCAGCCGTAATTGCACCTGAAATGTGAGCAGTTAAGGCCCCCATACATTAGGCCGACCGGGAGGCTCACATACAATTTGGCACTTGATGTGCCATTTTTTACATGGGATAAATCGCATGCGATTTATCCCATGTTAAAAAAAACCCGGGGAGCTGCAGGGCGGTGAGGAGTAGTGGGGGCGGGCAGCGGCAGTAGTGGGGGCGGCCAGCGGTGGTGTTGGGGGCGGCCAGCGGTGGTGTTGGGGGCGGCCAGCGGTGGTGGGGGCGGGCGGCCAGCGGTGGTGGGCGGCCAGCGGTGGTGGGGGCGGGCGGCGGGTGCGGTGAGCGCTGCTGACCTGGCCGGGCAGTGTACTTACTTACACATAGCAGCAGCGGGGACGGGCAGCGTAGTGGCGGCTATTAGATTTTTAAAATACTTGTCAAATGACCGGCCGCTCTCTGATTGGCCGGAGAGCTCTCAGCCAATCAGAGAGCGGCCGGTCATTTGACAAGTATTTTAAAAATATAATAGCCGCCACTGCGCTGCCCGTCCCCGCTGCTGCTATGTGTAAGTAAGTACACTGCCCGGCCAGGTCAGCAGCGCTCACCGCACCCGCCGCCCGCCCCCACCACCGCTGGCCGCTGCCCGCCCGGTGTCTGCATGCATATGCCTGTCAGGTGGCAGGCATATGCATACAGGGAGGTCGGACGTGATCGTATGTACAGACCGTCCGACCTCCCTGATCCGGTCCGATGCGCACGGGACCGCGCATCGGATCGGATCAGATATCACACACATACGATTTTGGGCCGATTTCATCCGATTATCGGCACAAAGTGCCGAAATCGGATGAAATCGGACCAAAATCGCATAGTGTATGGGGGCCTTTAGAGGGCAAGCCCCGTACACACTGGGGGGGGGGGGGACGCCTCTGTGCTGAGAGATGTGCTTAAGCACAGATTGCTCAGCACACATTGCAGGGCACAAGCAATTCACCCAATGGTGCCAAGAGAGGGGGCAGTAATTACCTGGGCCCAGGTCTGATGTAGGGGCCCCCATTACCTGGCAGCAGTAGCTCTTCCCAACCCAGCACATGTTGCTGTGTGCTGCGCTGCAGTGTTGCTGGAGAGGCACTTAATGAACTTTTTTTTTCAGTATTCTAAGTGTGTATGGCCATACCTCCCATGATTAGGCCACGCCTAAAAGTAGCTGGGCCCAGCCAGGCTCTCTACTGCCCTGCATGCACCCACGGTGTGGGCTGAACGATCTGTGCTGAGCAGTGTTTTGGTAGGCTAAACACTGCGATCTATCAGGACAGACAGTGCATGCACTATCTCTGCGGGCGATGGCAACCTGCGGGATCACGCATAGCCATCGTTATTTATCTATTTATTTACAGTTTCCTATATAGCGCAGCAAATTCCTTTGAGGCATACACACGGAGCGATCTGTGCTTCATTTCTAAGCGATCTAGTCAGATGGCTGTAATTAGCAGGGACGGTTCCAGTGGGAAGTCACTGCCACTGCCCTATGGGTGGCGGTCCCCAGGTGGTGCCCCGACGGTCCCCTGACGTCCACGGTTTCCCCTGGCATCCACAATGGCCATCGGATTCCTCTTCAGTGGCATCCCTGGTTTCAAAGATGCATTGCACGGGTGCGCCCGTGGCCACCGTGGACACCTGGGGACGAGGTAAGAATAAATGGTGTGTTTTTTTGGGGGGGGGGACAACAATAAAAAAACGAATATAATCTGAAAACCTACGGTTTTTGGAATATTTCGGTTTTGGGATATCCGGATACGGAATACCCAACTTGTACTAGTAAAATCCGCCACTGCTCACCATACAGACTTCTTGGACAATATAATATATACTCTTATCTGTAGCCAGTTAAATCTAAAATCACCTAATTGGTCATCAGAGTTGCTAGAGACATGAGAAGACCTTTTCCCAGACATATTGCAACTGAATGACAGTCATCCATTCTGATTCATCTATGCTTTTACCAAGGCAGCTGTATAAGAAAAGGTGAAGGTCAGCGGACACAAAGAGAGACGTAACACACATGGCTTCTTTATGCGGTGGAGGATCGTGACATCCTTCTGTCACTTAGCGGTTACGGCAGCACTATTTTCAAAGGGACTAAGTTCATAATTGCACTTACTGACAATTGTATTATGTCTACCAATTATTCCACTTTTTAAGTGGCTGTATTAGGCTGAGTAAACTGCACTGTATGCACCATTGTATGGTATGACCCCTTAGTTCTCAGCAAACAGAAGGTCTGATTCTGAATTTACCATGGCTGATATACAGGCATTCATATACGTATTCCAGGCACATTACTGTTCCTATTTTAAAATCAGAATGCCTAAGCCATCGATAGAATAGGAATACGAATCACCCCCCATGGCCATAACCAGCTCAAAGAGCTGGTCCTGGTTCTAGACATTCCAGGTTAAAAAATGAAGGGGATCCCCAGAACTTATAAAACCAGCACCAGGGTCTAGTGACAGTCCTGGTTCCAAAATACAGGGGACAAAATGAGTAGGGGGAGTGGGGATCCCCACCAATGAAGGGGTCCCCCCTCCAGCATGAACCCTGCCCGGCCTGAAGCCTGGGGCTGTCCCTGGTGCCCCAGGGCAGTGGGAAGCAGGCTGATTTCAGCGTAAAAAATAGAATTAATAACTATTGGGTTCTGCTGTGGAGCTATGAGTCCCAGCAATCCTCCCCTGCATACTGGGACTTGGAGTTTTGCGATTTTCGCCAGTCTCTCCCCCAACACAGTGCGGAAGCTGCCCATGCTACATCTGCCCTACCGCAGTGCTGCATGGTTCTGCCAATGTTAAGTTACTTGCTTTTCTTACTTTATTACTAGCATTCCAGGGAAACAACATAAATATATGATTTTGTCATTGTGTTATATATTTGTATTCTTTCTAAAGGTGTAAATAGCATTCCTTTTACATATCGCTGACAAAAAGGGCCTTTTTTTATACTGCGATGTCATTATCAATAAAAAGCCATGTAAAATCTCCTGCTGTCTTCTATTCTAAACCTAAAACATGTATAGAATGTTTATAGAATACCGCTTTGTGTACTGTCTAGTTTACAGTGTTCGTGGCTAGCGTGGATAGCAGATGCCAATCACAGCGCACATGACAAATATGTCTGTCATTTTCTTGATAACAAGCATTGCCTTGTAGTAACACTCTGCAGCTGATGTCTATTCCAAGCCTGTCCAGAGGAGGTTTCTCCTGTTGTCTCCACGTAGTCCAGGCCTGGAATGGTCTTGGTTTGTTACTCCTGCCTTAGTCCCTGACCATTCTGCCCATTTTGCCTTGCCTCGTATTTTTGTCTGGCTGTTCTTTGACCATTTTGTGCCTGCGTCTGTTCTGTTCTACTTTCCTGGTCTTGTTGGTCTTTACCATGTCATGTCCTGTCCAGGTCATGCTCTTTGATCTTACTCTATTCTCATCTCTCTCCTGTTTTGTACCTGGCCTTGTTTGTTCAGTCCACACCTTCGGATCTGTTCCATGTGTCTGTGTATAAACGTTGTCTCTTCCAATAATGTCTTATATTTGTAGTGTTTTATTCTTACTGTGTCCTGTTCAGCTGTTCCCTGATCTCGTCTGTCGCTAATTGTCACTGTGTTCCTGGGAACTCTCCCTGTTTGTCTCTTGCTATTCCATCCTTGAGGTGTTACCGTTTTTGTTCCTCTGGCATCATTGCTTTCCCCTTTTCAGTTCCAAGAACTTTGTGCTGCAAGTCCTGGTGCACCTTACTGCCGCAGGAATCCATTGGAAGAGATTACATACCCCAAGATTGGCAGTTTGGTTCCCTATTGAGGTGATGGATGCACCTTTTCTCCCAGTCTCCGGTCTAATTTTAGACATGCTCAGTGGTCTTCTTCCATGCTCTCCTCTGGCACCATAATTGCCTTTACACTCATGGATTCCATAAAAAACCAGTTGTGCGCTAGAGGAGCACCAGCATCTCCTGTCTCTGACACAATGTATGTTCTAAATGGACGGATCACCAAGAGGTACATATTACACTGCAATCAACATCAGAGGTTTAAGGTTCTTATTTGATGTCTGCTTTCTTCTAGGCTCCTGTGTACGCTTTAACAGTCACCGTTGTTCAGGCACGAAATCTCCTGGCCAAAGATGCCAACGGTGAGTTTGATTGGAAATACTGTGATTTTGCTTGTGATCAGGCTGGGGATTATCCTTGGTTGTGTTTCCTGTCTTTTTGAGTACTTTGATCCCTACAGCATTTGCATCCAATGTAAAAGATGTCTAATGATTTTTGTCCTATACATCTTTTGTTCAGTCCTAATCTCCACTCTATCCACTTGTGATGCCAAGGATTCAGTTATTCCTTCCTTCCTTTCTCTGGACCTCCAGATGTTGGTCTACAACAGAGATAGGCAACCTCTGTTGCTTTCCAGCTGTTGTTGAACTAGGCTTGCTAAAATATATAGTTCAACAACAGCTGGAGAGCCACAGGCTGCCTAAACCTGGTCAACAGCTGCCACCATCCCAATGATGTTCCCACTCTGGTCGTCATATGTCAGCATGGTTCTTTGTTTCCTGAAATATCTGGCTCCGGACTGTATATATCTATATATCCGTCTCTTTCTCTGTTGTCTGCTGTTGATCTTTACACTTGGTGCATCCACATCAAATCGGATTATATGGAAATGAATTATACTGACTGCTCTATCACAGACCCCGTGATAGCTCAAGAACACCACTAGAACATTCACTGTGTGTCCCCTTGTGCCTCATTTGATAATTATTGTAGTGTTATTGAAGCCACTGTTTCTAGTAATTATCTTTAATGGGAAAAGGTCAAGAATGATAAATAAACATACTGTACAGTAGTAATGAGTACACACCAAAAACATACAGATCAGATAGTTAGTTATTTACTAGGCAGCACGTTATCTTCATATCGGAAATTTCATCAACAGCCAAGACCAGGGTGAGCATCCATGGGAACTCTGCCAATCCCATAAAGTATGATGTTATTAGAACTTTAATAGAAGGTTCCCAGAAGGACATGATATCACAAGCTGCGCATATTGTACAGCAGCAAAATATTTTTTTATTTGACAGTTTTGATTTTGTATCATTATTTCACAACATCTGTACAGAAGCCACGGGGAGCGTTTCAGAATGTTTCAGCCTGTTCTGGATCACAGGAAGGATATGGCTCTGATACATACAGTAGCAGACTGTATTGGGGACCTTTGTGCAACACGCTAAGCCATAATTGGGTGACTGCACTGTATATCTATGCTATGGTGTCATTTTGTAAACGTATTTTGATCCATTCATTTTGTATGACTGAATTGCTATTTTTTTGCTTCTTGGAAAGTACTTGCTATATGTCCTTTCTTAACATCAGATGTTACTTTTACGTTGATGATTATTTTGAGCACAGTAAAGGCTTCATATGTAATTCACTTCTCTGCACAGTTCGAGGCCCCCACTCTACAATCCTTCAAAAACAGACTCAAGACTTTCCTGTTTACTCAAGCATTTCCATAATTCTTAAGTATTGTTTATGAAAAGCCTTTCTGTACTTCATTGTTCCTGTACTGTATTACATTCATCTGTTAAGCACCTTGAGTCCTATTTGAGAAAGGGCGCTATTATTATTATTATTATTATTATTATTATTATTATATAGCTTAACCCTGGTGTCTATATACTGCAACACAAAAGTCTTTAGTTTTCAGTCGCACTGGTGCAAGGTTTCTCTACACCCCAGGCAAAACTTCCAGCCCCACAGGTGACTTTGCGTAGACAAGGTCTTACCTTCTCACACATTCCACAGCCACCATCTGCTTAAAGTACAAGGGTATCATTTTGTGATAGGCACCTGGGGATTAGTGACACACCCCCAGGTGCCAGCACCCTACTGGTAAAGCCAGCAGCTGTGATAAGCATGCAATGGTTGTGGATATGAATGTGTGTTACAGACAGAGCTGGTTAATAGCAAATGCTATAAACTCCTGTACTTTCCCCACACTGTCTGTAACTTCTCTTACTATACCCATCAAGGGGTTAATGAGACCAACTCAAGGCATGCCACGGTATATACTGTAAACCATTGTAGTGATCAGCGAAGTCACCTGTTCTATTCTGGTCTGAACTCACAACCTGCTCATGAGGACAAGGAGAATCCTTTCAGCTGCCAGCTTCCAAGGCAACACTCTGATGTCTCCACAATGCACTGCTCTCACAGGGTAGCCACGAATATACTTTGTGCTGATATGAGGTCCACCTGGGAGAGATAATTGTGTCATGTGCACTAAAATCACGGGAAAGCCAGAACTAGGCTTCCCTAATGGTTATTTTCAAAGCTGAATCTTGCAGACAACCTGTAGATTCTGCAGAATGTCATGCTGATGTCAATGTGGATGTGCATGAGAATAACATTGCCAGCGTGTCCTACCTGATTCCCAATGGTGTGCGCAGTGGTGTAGCTAGGTGCCACGGCGCCCGGAGCAAGGGCATGTTTCGCGCCCCCCCTCCCCCCTCAATTTGTAGTAGGTGAGGCTCCTGCGCAGTGAAAAGTGGGCACAGACCAACATTATACCACACACCGTAATGCCCATTGTACATTTTAGTGAACTTTGTAATTCCAATTACACATAAGCCCACACATGAGGCCCATGACATACTATATAACACTCCGCAATGCCCATGACATACTATATAACGCTCTGTAATGCCCATGACATTCTATATAACACACCGCAATGCCCATGACATACTATATAACACTCTGCAATGCCCATGACATACTATATAACACTCCGCAATGCCCATGACATACTATATAACACTCCGCAATGCCCATGACATACTATATAACACTCTGCAATGCCCATGACATACTATATAACACACCGCAATGCCCATGACATACTATATAACACACCGCAATGCCCATGACATACTATATAACACTCCGCAATGCCCATGACATACTATATAACACTCCGCAATGCCCATGACATACTATATAACACTCCGCAATGCCCATGACATACTATATAACACTGCGCAATGCCCATGACATACTATATAACACACCGCAATGCCCATGACATACTATATAACACTCTGCAATGCCCATAACATACTATATAACACTCCGCAATGCCCATGACATACTATCTAACACACCGCAATGCCCATGACATACTATATAACACACCGCAATGCCCATGACATACTATTTAACACTCCGCAATGCCCATGACATACTATCTAACACTCCACAATGCCCATGACATACTATATAACACACCGCAATGCCCATGACATACTATATAACACACCGCAATGCCCATGACATACTATATAACACTCTGCAATGCCCATGACATACTATATAACACACCGCAATGCCCATGACAAACTATATAACACTCCGCAATGCCCATGACATACTATATAACACTCGGCAATGCCTATGACATACTATATAACACTCTGCAATGCCCATGACATACTATATAACACTCCGCAATGCCCATGACATACTATATAACACACCGCAATGCCCATGACATACTATCTAACACACCGCAATGCCCATGACATACTATATAACACACCGCAATGCCCATGACATACTATTTAACACTCCGCAATGCCCATGACATACTATCTAACACACCACAATGCCCATGACATACTATATAACACACCGCAATGCCCATGACATACTATTTAACACTCCGCAATGCCCATGACATACTATCTAACACACCGCAATGCCCATGACATACTATATAACACACCATACACATTTGACACATAAGTGCCACTTACCTACATGCTCAATGCCAGGGGCTTCATGCTCGATGCCAAGGGGCTTCATGCTCGTTGCCAAGGGGCTTCATGCTCGATGCCAAGGGGGACTGAATTTGTTAGTTGCCAAGGGGAACAGAACTGTGCAGTGGCCCACTCCTGGCTCCCCGACACTATTTTCAACTCAATGCACCGCCAGTAGTGTGTAGCAGGGAGGGAGCAGTAGTGTGCAGCAGGGAAGGAGGGTGGGAGCAGTAGTGTGCAGCAGGGAGGGAGGGTGGGAGCAGTAGTGTGCAGCAGGGAGGGAGGGTGGGAGCAGTAGTGTGCAGCAGGGAGGGAGGGTGGGAGCAGTAGTGTGCAGCAGGGAGGGAGGGTGGGAGCAGTAGTGTGCAGCAGGGAGGGAGGGTGCAGCAGGGTGGATTGCAGTAGTGTGCAGCAGGGTGGGTGCAGTAGGGTGGGAGGGTGGCTGCAGTAGGGTGGGTGGGTAGCTGCAGTAGGGTGGGTGGGTGGCTGCAGTAGGGTGGGAGGGTGGCTGCAGGAGGGTGGGTGGCTGCAGGTGGGTGGGTGGCTGCAGGAGGGTGGGTGGCTGCAGGAGGGTGGCTGGGTGGCTGCAGGAGGGTGGCTGGCTGCAGGAGGGTGGGTGCCTGGCTGCAGGAGGGTGGCTGGCTGCAGGAGGGTGGGTGCCTGGCTGCAGGAGGGTGGCTGCAGGAGGGTGGGTGCCTGGCTGCAGGAGGGTGGCTGCAGGAGGGTGGGTGGGTGGCTGGCTGCAGGAGGGTGGGTGGGTGGCTGGCTGCAGGAGGGTGGGAGTACACGATGGTTACGCACCCCCCCTCCCTCCCTCCCTCCCCCTGTGCTGACACACTGACAGCCGATGCAGCTGTACACCGACCTCTCCACCTGTCAGTGTGTGTGTCCATGTGCGCACTGCCCGCCCACTCACGGCTCCCCCTCACTGCTGCTATGCAATATTCATTGCTCCCGCTGGACCACTAGCCAATAGGCGCTCGCTATTGGTCGCTAGTGGTCCAGCCAGCGGGAGATATGAATATTGCATAGCAGCACAGCGCGTCTCTCTCCTGGACATAGCGGGGGGAGCCACGAGCGGGCGGGCGGTGCGCACATGGACACACACACTGACAGGGGGGGCTGGCAGGTAGCGGGCGGGCGAGCTGGTGCTGCCGGCACAGGCACAGCTCCGGCGCCATGCTATCTTCCTGCGCCCGGAGCGTGTGCTCCGCCGGCACCGCCCTCGCTACGCCTCTGGGTGTACATTAAAATAAAGCAGCATAGTAACAATAACGAAGTATATATACTGCAAGTCCTTGTATCTACTGAGAACAAAGCTAAACAATCATAATAGCAATAAGTAGCTATATACAGTATAGTAAAGTGTAAATGTAATGTTCGCACATATTAACAAAAGTAGAGTAGATATATTTCTTGATGTCAGACACTGGTGGTTATTCATTTTCATTCGGTCCTCGGTGCATTCGCAAGGAGGATCGATGTTGTACGTCTGCGCAAAGGGTGCGTGCACCCACTGCGAACATTCTGATCACCGGGTGCACGCACCCTACACGGCGAGCAGGGGTGCGGACAAGGGTGGGTGCCGGGCAGCCCCATTTCCATATGGGAACGCCCAGCATTTCATGGTAATGAGGGGGTGACGTGAGTGCGGGAGGCTGGCAGCTGACATCACCGGATGTCAGCTGACCGCCCACATATATAAGAGTCACTTTTATATGTGTGTACCTTTCACATCTTTCGATGGTCAGCGACCATCGAAAGATGTGGGAGGTTACCCGCGGCATGCGAATGGATGTTTATGCTAAACATCCATTTGCAGCCTGTGTGGGCGACCCGCACTGCGAGGGAGGTGGGTGGGTTCACATTCGCAGGATGTGGTTTGGTGGAATTGCAAGGTTGCGAATTCGCAGCCTTGTGAATCAACCAGCATAACCCCATACGTATATAGATAGATACACGCAATAAAAATATATATATTATTTTCATATCAGTTCTTGTTGGCAGAATGCAGCCCTTAAGACCAAAGCAGCTCTTGCATACCAGATGTGCATCCTTCAGATGCTGTAACTGGGAGCTGGGGCATGGCCTTCTGCTGGTACATAGGACAGCAGCTGTGGGCACATGTCAGGAGCCGTTCATCTATATACTGTATAAGGAAAGGTCAGCAATAACAGCAGTAAGCGAGTGAGCTGGTGGCATACATCCCTTGTGAGACTTTACGTGCATCAGTGGTCATTGCTGCAAATGTGATTGTTTTTTTAATAGCTGAAGACATAGATAAGAAAGAAAAAAATTGGAGCAGGTCCACAGGGCCGGTTTATCAAACTCGTCCACTCTCAAAGCTAGAACAAAATATAAGAAAAAAGAGAAACTGGTACAGATCCAATGTTCTCTGCTTTGTAAGCTTTTTTTCTTCTTCTTTTGTTTTAAGTCCAGCACCACTGGCAGCTGACAGATTTTGATAACTTTACCCCTAGGAGAGTCTAAGATCTATTTTATCCATAGAAATTTACCAGTGTTTGAAACTTTTTCATGTCTGTATATCAGTTAGGGCTTTGTTCTGACTCCCATTCAATTTACATGCACGGCCGATGTTCATATAGTTGACCGATAATTTGCAGCTGCCAATGTATGGAAATTTCTAAAGGCCCGACTGTTCAGGGTTGCCATCAGATATCGTGGAGCCCAGTGCAGATAAAACAGGCAACACTCATGCCATGACCCCCACTCCCCCTTCATCCCCATTTTAACTTACGCCAACCCGTCAAAAACTTGTCTGTCGACTCTCTGTTCAGCCACGTGGTAACATGGGCCCTTCCTCCATTCATCCATGCCACTCCCGACCAGCAGCCACCAGACATAAGAAGTGACAGGGATGGGGGCAGTATAACACACCAATGAGGGGTTGGACAAAGGTCTTGTACCCACCAGCAACACCAGCAAGGGGTCAGCAAAGGCAGAAACCCCCCCTCCAACTAGGACCACCCACAAGCCACCCTCCAACTAGGACCACCCACAAGCCACCCTCCAACTAGGACCACCCACAAGCCACCCTCCAACTAGGACCACCCACACGCCACAGCAAAGAGCTCCAGGCAGCTAAAGTCCAAGCCACCAGCAAAGAGCACAGCAGAGGACATACAGTAAATAACAGACATACACTGGAGGACATGGAGGGGGCAGGAGGAACACACAGCTACAACACACAGAGTCTCACCAGCAGAAGGATCCCAGCAAGGGGAACACTAAAGCATCAACTCCCCGTTATCCCTCGCACCTGTGGTCCAATGGTGGGCTAAAGGTGATGATGAGCAGGTGGGAGAAGCATGCGAGAAAGCACTCCCTATGTGGGAGATGGACAGCACTCTCCAGCCAGCTCCCATCTGATCTGACACAGACACGAGAATTTAGGGTCACCCTATCACTAAAGCAATGGCACTGATGACAGGAGGTATCCTTCCCTGAAGACAGTAGTTATCTGTTGAGTGACAGTATACGCACAAAGGTGCTATTGAGTTTGGTTCAAATTTTACCAGAAATGTTATGGAAAAGAGATTCTTGAGCAGTGACTGGTGAGTATGCGGGGCAGGTTAGGGTGGGGGAATTTAGGGTTAGGCTGCGGGTAGGGGAGTTAGGTTAAGGCGGTGGGGTGTGGGAGTTAGGATTAGACACTAGTGGGGAGGGTGTTTTTGTGGATTGAGGTTTAGGATTAGGCTGCAGGAAGGAAGGTTTAGGGTTGGGGGCAGAGGGAGGGTAATTATACTTACCTGACCCTGTTGGGATTCCCTCCTTCAGGATGCCATCGTTGTTATTCTGATTACTGACATCCTGACCACCGATCATCCATATGTATCCTGTAATGCCACAGTTTGCAGCATTTGATCATATTGGTGGGCAGTGATTCATAGTGAATTCTATCGTAATGCCCTAGTGAGTGGGCAGGATCCGAGAGGGTTGCCTACTATTCTGTGAGTCTGGAGAACTTCCATAAATATGGCAGTCTGCTGTAAATCCAGCTTCACTTCCTCCCTCAGTTTCTTCTCTGGCTCCTATGCAACATCATCAGATCATGTCAATGACGCTTACAGCAGCTTATCCGCTCTCTGCATGGCTGCAAACCGGACACCGCACTTTCCCAAAATATGTACTGCCATGTGGCGCTAAAAGCATTTGTTGAAGGCCGGACCTGAGGTATATCAGGTGGAGGACAAATAGCCCAGGCCCCGGTATTCTCATAAAGAACAAAACATGAGTACAGTAGTCAAAATAAATATCCTTTAGGGCTATGGCAAAGGCCTGGCTGGTAAATAGGTTAATCATAGTCATTTTCCCCTGCTGAGAAGCTGTAGGCAGTGCAGGGAGGGAGAGCACAGACCTGAGGTTTCTCAGATCCTCAGCTGGGGAATCTAGCTGTCTCTGAGTTATAGGAACAACAATACTCACATAGGAATTCTTTGTGCAGAAAGTGCTAAACAAGCTCGCTGCCCTTTGTCTGAACCGCCATTATGTTCTTAGTTCTACCGGGCTATTTTTAAACCTATTTTAACAGTTACTATCAGGTGGATTTTATATTCTTATTTTCCCCATCCTGAAATACAGACAATTGAGACACAATCGGGTACCTGTGGAGGTGAAGTCACAGGAGGATACATTTATACGCAGCAAAGTGAAGGATTGTCAACAAGTGCAAAAATTGCTAGTTATACGGACATAAAAGAAAATGTATCTTCAACCCCTGCATCTGGTTTTGCTTCCTGGCTGCTGTCAGCGCAAATCGTAGCAGCTTTACGTATAAAGAAAAGTCAGTGAAACAAATCATCATAATCTGTAGCCAGGCTAAAGACCCCCATACATTAGTGCGACTTATCCAAGAGAAGTCATAGCCAATCCCCCTTTAAACCGCCCATGCGGGTCTTTTGCATGCAATATATCTCCTGCAATCCCAGCAAGTGCTGTAGGAGGCTGTACGATCCAACAGGTCCAACATGCAGCACTTACGATTTAGAGCTCCGGTGCACACTAGACTGCGCATTGGGTCTAAAACACATGTGATTTGCCCAATTTCTCGACCCGATGCATTGGAATCGGCTGAAATCGGGCAAAATCACTTAAGTGTATGGCCAGCTTTAGAGCCTCATTTGTATGGATCTCCAACCACTATTCCGAACGCCTACTTAGCTTGCTGTATGCAAATGCTAGAATCCGACAAAGTACAGTATGCATTAATCCTAGCCACTGAAGGAGCAAAAGATATGTCAGAAATAGACGTTCTATCTCTGTCTGAATGCTCCGATCACTCATGGAAGTTGAATGACCTACATATGACACTCCCAAATAATGGGGCAGTCCTTTGTGGCCCAGTTACTGCCCAGACATGCCCATTTCACAGAAAGTGTGGTTCGTTAATAGGCAGATGAATCTGTTCACAGGAACAATCTCCATCAGTTAGTGTATCCAGGACATGGGTACACACTGGGCGATATATCGAGACAGAAAAGGTTCCTAATTCATGTTTGTACACAATGGAGGGATTCTCAATAGACTACGCATGTATTGTGATTGCAATGCACATGCACCAAGGTGCCACCAAGGTGCCACTGAGACCACAGTTGCACCGAGGATTCCTTTGCAAAGTGATTGACAGAAAATGTCTGTTTGGAGCTGTTTACTTGGAGTTTATGGGGGGTGGGGAATATGAAAAGAAGCCCATAGTAGGCCCATTGCATTCCGGAACTTGTTACATATAGAAATATGGCCAAAACTCAGAAACCTCGTTTTTTCATAATTTTAGCTGAATTTTAGTATAGTACATCCCGCCAAGTGTTTGAATGAGAATGACCAGAGACGATTGGCTGGTAGTTTATCTTTCTCTACTTTATCGTTATATCCAAGCCTTAGTACATCTGCCTCTCAGGCACTTACACTGATGGGGATTCTGCACCTAGCAGGTGGCATGGGCAAGTTTCAATGGTGTTTCTGATGGTACAGTAGCATCTATAATGCACCAAGCGGGATTTTGTGTCTTAAGACGCAGACAGTGGGCATACCAGTCTTTGCGGAAGCAGACACCCCGCGTACACCAGTGGGTGGGCCGTTGCTAGCATTCACATAAAATTAGATGCTAAATCAGTCATAGCAGCGAGTGTCTGTGAGTCAGCCCCTTAATTATATGTGCTGCACTTGGCTGGTGATGCTTCCAAGGATAAGATACCGTCATTTTTATACACAACCTAGGATGCAAAGATTTAAAGCAAGACTCTCTTTTTATCGGTGCACAATTTAAGTATAAATATAGAATAAAGTAAAACAACATTTTATTCATATATTCTAAAAAAACAAACCAATAAACCGAGATATAGTAACATAATGTAAAACATATTTAATGGTGGATGCTAGTCAGTTTGTTGCTTTGCCAGGAGAGGGAGAATTATGGCAAAATGAACAGAAATCCCTGCTGGGAGCAGTTACTAATAGAGTATTATCTTTCTCCACATATTTGGGAAATGTGATTCAAGCATCTGAGTAGTGCCATAACTAGGTGTGGGTTGAAAGGACAAAGGCTCTGTGGGCGCACCATCGCCCAGTGCCCACCCCATTGCCCACGCTTCTGGCTTGCAGATTGCATGGAATGCATGTGACAGTACAGCCCAGACTCTGGAGATTGCTATAGTTTCCAGGTGATGGAGACCCCGCCCCCTGTGCGTGATTGAGGCGTGGCAGAACAGGGTGCCGGGAGCGCTTGTTACAGTACTGCAACTGACTATCCTATAAATCAGGGCTGGGCAACACCGGCCCTCCAGATGTTAATGAACTACACATCCCAGGATGCTTTGCATTCGTTTTGCTATGTGGCCATGCTGAAACTGATGCAAGGCATGCTGGGATGTGTAGTTCATCAACATCTGGAGGGCCGGTGTTGCCCAGCCCTGCTATAAATGCATTTAAATATCCTTATATCTAGTATACCAGCAAGGGGTAGGGATTCTATTATTCTTTTTTTTTACTTTACGACATAGCACGGTGTACTGTGAGCAGCTGGAGAGAGCACTATACATGTTATACCCCACCCCTGGCTCGCTTTCTCCAGCCCTCACAGCAATAAAGATGGGAAATGTGGACAGAGCTTGCGTTCTTAATATTCAGCTTGGAACATCTGATCAACTTTAAACTAGGAACATTGATGTGATATGAAAATATACCCAGCTAGGATGTTTTATAATATGAGAACTGAATGGAATTAGTTACTCAGATTCTGGTAATATCAATTCTGTATAGCCATTTACCACTATATAATAGGACTGTGTTTATTTGGATTGGAACATTATTATATATATGCAAATAAAATGTATATCCTCATCATTACACGGTGGTTGCATACTGCTTAATTAGAGTGTCATACAGTAAATATTAATTGTTGACTAAATAAAATACAAATGTAAAGTAATCTGCTCAAAAGTAATGGAATCCTGTATGCACTATACTGTATGTGTTACAGATCATGTTTCAGTTGCCCGGTCCGAATAGGATGCAGTCACTTCAGTATGTAGACATTCAAAATGTTGTCCATAACGGAACATATGGCTTAGCCTGTAAGAATTTGTCAGGTTGGTCCAATCCTGTTGTTAGGCTGCTGGGTCAGATGAGTCCCAATTAGTGGACAGTTTAATGAAGCCATTAGTAGTACCTCTAAAAAATGTAATTTTAATTGGTTTTATTGGATATTACATTCCTAAGGAGACATCTACACACCTCGGTAAAACATTTCCAATTTTCCAACAAATGCTATGGCAGCTTAATTAGCATCAGACTATGTAACCCTATTATATTGTATTACGTGTTATTGTATGTATAGCCCATTGTGTCGCGCAAGTAAACTAATTGCTTCATCACTAAATATCACTTATCCAATTTGTTTTAAGATATCCATTGCACTTTAGCACACTTTTATAATGCTCCTCTTTGCAGATATTACTTATTTTAATCAGTTGAAACACAATAACCAGAACGATACCCAGACTAACAATGTTATGCTTCAGATATGACATTTTTAAATTGCAAAATATTTTTCGGTGGGTTCTAACAAGTCTATGAAAGTATATTTCTCATTAAGTACAAATTCTTCAGGATTTCGATATATGCCTTTTTTTTATAATTGGAATAGGTTTCAGCGACCCGTATTGCATGCTGGGGATTATGATTGTTCAAAGCTCAAAAGAAACCGAGGAAAAGAAAGAGAGGAAATTTAGCTTCAGAAAGAAGAAAGACAAAATGGAGAAGCGTTCAAGTATAAGGGAAGTGCTGCCTGCAAAGTACATCCAGGTCACTGAGGTCAAAAGCAATACCTTGAATCCAATTTGGAACGAAAACTTCCTTTTGTAAGTGATGCTACACTGAGCACCTAAACCTTCTTATAGTTCACGTTAACATTGCTCAGCTGGAGAAGGGTTTCAGAACCTTCTCCTAAAATAATTTTTGTGAGCAGAACCCTCCACACTATTTTGGGCTTTATATCAAATGCATTGTACTTCCAGGTTTTACAGCGTGGCAGACAATGGGGCTTATTTAGAGTCGGAGTTACACCAATTCTTTATGTTACACGTATGTGCCCAGACCAGATGCACTAAGCTTCAAAAAGGGATCAATTGGAGAGGGATAAACAACCAGCCAATCCGCTTCTTAGGATCATTTTTCAAACCCAGCCTGTACCATGGCAGTCAGGAGCTGTTTGTTTATCTTTCTCACTTTTTCAAGCTTTGTACATATCGCCCAGGGTCTGGGTGTTTTGAGTATCATTGACCACAGTGACGGACTAATCGGGCCTGGCATTTGTGCACGCATGCACGCGCAGACACGCAACGAACATGCGTGTGCTGCCTCTTCTGGCAGTGGACCGCAAAGGACACCTGCACAATATTGCAGGACACCTCACTGTGCACATACTAACTGACTATGGGCCAGACGCACTAAGCTTCAAAAGTGATAAAATGGAGAGTGATAAACAACCAACCAATCAGCTCCTACCTGCCATGTCAAAGACTGTGTTTGAAAAATGTCAGGCAGGAGCTGATTGGTTGGTTCATCACTCTCCATTTTATCACTTTTGAAGCTTAGTGCATCTGGCCCAATGGCCCTTATTCAGATCTGATCATAGTACAAATTTGCTCTCAAAATGGCCAAAACCATGTGCACTGCAGGTGGGGCAGATGTAACATGTGCAGAGATAATTAGATTTGTGGGAGTTATTTTGTTTCTGTGCAGGGTAAATACTGTCTGCATTATTTTTACACTGCAATTTAGATTTCAGTTTCAACACACCACACCCAAATTGTACTCTCTCTGCACATGTTATATCTGCCTCACCGGCAGTGCACATGGTTTTGCCCATTTTGAGAACAAATTTGTACTACAATCAGATCTGAATAAGGGCCTAACAACAATCATCATCCTCCATTACCAGCCTGGTCCCTATTTATTGATTAACTGTGGGTCACAACAAACCATTGAAATCAATTATTATCATCCTTTGCCACCAGCAATAATATCTGCTCAATCCACGAATATTAATTGTGCAAGTTTTTTATGCGTTTATATGTTTTTATGTACTCTTTAATCATTTATTTAGCCATTATTTTAGGAGATTGGACATCTCTTATACCGTTGCATGACTCATTGCACAAGGTTTTTTGAGGGCAGGCACTATACTCTTATAAAAAAAATTATCTTAGTAGCACTTTAGGACTATTTTTATTATCAAACAAATATCTACTGTATGCTCGTATAATATTGCTTTTATACGTTATTTATTACATGAGTCACTAGCTATGTTCAGAACAGTGTTTACCTGCACCAAATGCACCTAAATGGCCAAGAAGACAACTCTATAAATGTATAGGGTGACTCCAAATGCCAGCATCTTGCGAGCACTCATAGTCAAAACCTGAGCATACTCCAGTCTTGCTGTTCTTCATGGAGGCTTCATGCCCTGTCCCAATATGGCCACAGATATCTACAGTGAGCATGTGCAGAGGCCACCTTGTTCTTTACTGTGTGAGACAGTGCAGTGACATATTGGGAGACAGAAGTCTTCAACTTTGCTGAAATGAGAGACCGGATCATTACCTACATAAGACGTTTCAGCATCCCTGCACTTCTACCTGTATGCAGCATTCAGTCACCTGCTGGTGAGCTGTATGACACTCTGGTTATGCTCCACTCCATCACCAGTGTACCTGTAAAGGCCCCCATACAATAGGGCGACTTGTCCTTAGGACAAGTCGCCCCCGACTTCCCCCTGAGCTTCCCCGGCTGCTCCCCGGGGGAGCTTGATTAGATTGGCACTTGATGTGCCATTTTTTACATGTGATAAATCGTCTCGATTTATCACATGTAAAAAACCCGGGGAGCAGGGGGGGGGGGGGGGGACGACACAGGCGGCATAGAGCCGGGCAGAGGGAGCCGGGAGCTGTCAGTGCTAGAAAAATAAGCCTATACAATGAATGGGCAGCCTGTGATTGGCTGAGCGCTCTCTCAGCCAATTGCTGACTGGCTGAGAGAGTGCTCAGCCAATCACAGGCCGCCCATTCATTGTATGGGCTTTTTTTTTTATTCAGTACTGACAGCTCCCGGCTCCCCCTGCCCGGCTCTATGCCGCCTGTGTCCCCAGCAGCGTCCCCAGCCCCCCCTGCTCCCTCCACTGCCGCGCTGCCCCACTAGGTCCCAAGTCGGGTGGTCGGACATGCAGCAGGTCCGACCACCCGACGCAGATCCGATGCGCATCGGATCTGAGGGGACATCAAAACTAGCCGATTTTGGTCCGATTTCGGCCAGATCCGACTGATCTGGCCGAAATCTGACCAAAATCGGCTAGTGTATGGGGGCCTTTACAGTGAGTACGGCTGTATCTTCTATCAATCAACCAACACCACTGATGAAGTCACTAGGCTGTTCATAGTGTGTGTGTTCCTTTGTACACCTGCAATGTTAATACTTGCACAGCGCACATGCATAATTTCTAACTGATTATACATTAACCTACTAACAACGGAATATCACTGTTAATTCTCTCTTCATACCTTTGAAACTCAATTAAATATCTTGTCCTGCAAAAGTAAATTCATTGGTGTATTGCGAGATGTGCCAACCCACACACAGCTATAAATGCCCTGGGCACCCAGCTCCTGCCTTTGGATGATGCAATATATTACAACAGAAAATCTGAAGGCTGATTACGCCAGAAGAGGCATGAACCACTAAAAGGTTCTGGCATGCTGACACGTTTGTTGGTAGGCAGGGGTATGTAAATGAGTTAGAGGATAGGCCAATCAGGGTGTTTAGGGGGGAGTAGGCAAGATAGAAATGATCACGTGACAGGGTGATCTTCCTCTTTCCTTCAGAAGCCCCACCCCCTCAACCCTATTTCCTTTCCTCGGCGGTGGTAAAGAACGGTCACCTTGAGTATCTGTGTGTATACGAAGATAGTGGGTGAACTCTCCCTGACATCGATTGTCATGAGCCATGCTTCTGCCCGGGAGATGGCCACACCATCGGCAAGGATGGTTGTGCTGGGAGAGGGGTCACCAGCGGTGTATGTTTGATATGGTGATGTTTACCCCTACTTTCCTGTCTTGACCGTTCTTTGGTGCCGACCACAATTTTGATAGTCTATATATATAAGTTGTCAAAATTAATTTGACATTCAAGTTTGAAACGCCAGCACTTGTGTCTGTGTCTTTATTTGTAGTGTTAAGGTATGGTTAAGTTAAGTTTAAGTATGGTTTAGGTTTAATAACGTGTTGGGCATGAAGATACCTGATGGTGAGTTCATGGATATTGATTCTTTTAGCCAAGTGGATTCACCTTCTTTAGAAAGGGCTACAGCTTTTGCTCAAAATAGGTGCATCTCTTTAATTACATGGGTACTGACAATGTTGTTCGACGCAAACGAAGGGAAATATTCACAATCTTAATAAAAAATCATCTTCATATTTGTCGTTTATTAGATTATTATTATTATTATTATTATCATTTTTATATAACATAATTAACATGTTGTGTGTTTTTTTTTTGTTACAGTGAAATTGATGATATTTATAGTGACCAGCTTCACCTGGATATCTGGTATGTGCACCAGGATTAAACAGTAGTATACAGCAAACCTGCAATACATCCATAAATACTTAGCTATATGGAAAGCATCCATACCGCAACATCGGCAGCTTAAAGTTTAAATACATTTTAATATTTGGTGATCTAGGAATCCATATGATATATATAAATGTATTACATTTATTTAGGGTCTGACCCAGATGCAGACGCAGTGCACAGTTTACCACTGCGCATGAGTATATGTCGCGCTGTGCATTCACTGTGCAAAATCCAACTTTTAAGTGTCATAGTCTAAACACAATCTTCTCTTCTTTCTTACTGCGTAAGTAGTCCACAGCCAGCCAATCACAAGGTTTCCCCAGGCTAGCCTGCTTGTGATTAGCTGGCTGTGAATGAGAGAGATATGGTACTTGTACCTTCATGTAAATGCCATATATATACTGTATAGGTACTTATGTAGTATCTGGGCGCCCTTAACTTAAGGCATACAATCAGATGCGATGGACCCGATTTTTTCGGAAAAATCGGGTCGATCGCATCACATGCAACCAAATCGCTTGCGATGCGATGCGATCAACCCGATTTTTACATTGGATACAATGTTAAATGGTCCCTGAGACCCGATTTTACATTGGGTCCAATGTTAAATGCCCCCCAGACCCCATTTTTTATTGTATACCCACCCTGTTCATACCCCCACTATCCAAGTGGGCATGGAGTTGATTTTATATAGCGTGGCGAGCGCAGCGAGACACCGAGCCCGAAGCGCGGCGAGCGAAGCGAGCCCTGCGAGGGGACGCGGAATACATTTTAAGTAATCCGCGTCCCCGCGAGGGGCTCGCTATGCTCGCCATGCTTCGGGCTCGGTGGCTCGCTGCGCTCGCCACACTATATAAAATGAACTCCATGCCCACTTGGATAGTGGGGGTATGAACAGGGTGGGTATACAATAAAAAATGGGGTCTGGGGGGCATTTAACATTGGACCCAATGTAAAATCGGGTCTCGGGGACCATTTAACATTGAATCCAATGTAAAAATCGCGTCGATCGCATCGCATGTGATTTGGTTGCATGCGATGCGATCGACCCGATTTTTCCGACCCAATCAAAAAATCGGGCGCCCAGATAATACATAAGTACCACTGTATATGCTTAGGGTGCAGTACATTACAATGGCACATATACTGTACTTATTCTCAGGGACCACGACGATGATGTGTCTGTGGCAGAGGCCTGCAAGAAGCTTAATGAAGTTACTGGCTTTAAGGGGATGGGCAGGTAAGTTGCATTCCATTCCCACTGCCATGACTATATTGTATAACATCTCATAAATCTGAACATACACAGCACACCAGCCTCTAGCCATGTGAAACACTCTGCAAGCTTTGATAAATCTCACCCTTTGTAATACAATTTCTAGTCTCTTCATATTTTATATCAAATTAGATATATTAAACGCTCATTTGGGCAGGGCAAACTTCATATTCTGGGCCTGGTTCCATCGGTCCCCCGCGTGTTCACACAGGGGACCGATGGTAAGCCTCTGCGCATGCACATATTCTCATATGCGCATGTGCAGGGTTTGTGTGTGTGCGCATTCGCACAGGTGGGGGGCAGACGGGGGCAGGACAGGGCCGGATGGAGGCGGTGGCGGTAATGGGGCATGGGAACCAGGGCCGTCTTAACAGCAGTGTGGGCCCCTGGGCAAAGCAATGCACTGGGGCCCTTACCCTTTCTCCCCTCCTAGGGGTGGGGGGTGCTATCAGCAGCAGCTTTGATGTCCCACGGGTGGCAGGGGGTGCTTTATCTTCCACTCAACATGTAGGACCTGGAGCAGTAACTTCTGCTAATTACTCCTTTACTGCACAGGTGGGAGGGAGAACACTAACGTGTGGAAGGGGGCACTGAGCTGAATGAAGGGTCCCTTGTAAATGACTTCCAGGGAGGTAGGGGGTGTTTTATACCCAGGGGAGGGTTGGATAATGGAGTGGGCTTAATATTCGTCATTTTCCGGTGGAAGGGCAGCTTGTTTGGCTGCAGATATCGCCATTATATGGAAATAGATTTCTTAGCCTTCATAAAAACCTAGAGGCCCAACTTTCAGGAGGTGCTGGAAACTTGGGGATCAGAGATCAGGAGCCAGAGCAATCCATTTACAAAAATCTAAAACTGTACACCAGACGTTTGGAGCTGAAGCAGGGACCGGCTGCTGGAAGGCTGATATCTCTGATTATGGGCATGACAGAGACAAGCCACTAGTGTTGGAGAGTCCCAGCTTTTGGAATATACTCTCAGAAAAACTCTAGGTCATAGAGAACCTGAGAAATATGACTGGGAATTGCAATTAACAGGTTGGATGTGGACTGCTGCTTTGAAGTTAAATATCTCCAGTTCCCCAGGGCCGATTTTCAAAATTCTGGTATCCCTGGAAAAAGGGGATCTTCAGCTATCAGGATTCGGCCATTATACACCTGGGGCCCCTGGACAAGTGCCCATTAAGCCCATACAAAAAGACGGCCCTGATGGGAACCCCCAGCGTTTCATGGGCCATCCCCATGCAAAAGCAAATTAAAAACCGCAGACGGGCCTAGGAAAACGTTGGGAGTGTCCGGGAATCCGCTGTGCATGCCTGAGCATATTAGGGAAGGGTGTGACGTCAGCTCCAGGCTGGCTATGCCTTTATCCATCACACCACCCAGTAAGTCCCTGGCTACTCTGAGCCTACAATGACTGGTGCCCAGTGTAAAAATCGATGGCGAGCCTGTTATGATGGTTATTGGACATATTTGCATCGCTGAGAATAGATTTCTAGCCGTATACAGCCATTAATAATTTGCAAGGTGGAATTTCACTCTAGCGGGCCGGGGCCTTAACTGAACGCTGGTCACTGCGAATTTTGCGGCCGTGTGATCAGGCCTGAATCGGCCCAATTATCCCCAGAGTGTATAGCAAGGCTTAATGTGTCAGCACTTAATATAAATAGATTATTATGGTACTTATGTAATATCTGGGCTCCCGTTTTTCTTATGAGACCGCGTCCGCTCGCCACGCTTCGGACACGGTGGCTCGCTGCGCTCGCCACACTATATAAAATCAACTCCATGCGTAGTTGGATAGTAGGGCTATGAAAAAATGGGGTGCATTTAACATGGGAGCCCAGATAATACATAAGTACCATTATTATTTCTTCATAGACTGTTGCATTAATTATTGAACATTATACACAGGGCTATTTTTCAGTAGGCTCCAGCAGGAACTGTGGCCCTTATTCTAGTTCACTCTTTCTGACAAAATATTTCTTAGATGGACAAAACCATGTACACTGCAGGTGAGGCAGGTGTAAAACCCCACCCAAATCTAATTATCTCTGCACAAGTAACACCTGCCTCACCTGCAGTGCACATGGTTTTGTCCATCTAAGAAATATTTTGTCAGAAAGAGTGAACTAGAATAAGGGCCATAGTTCCTGCTGGAGCCTGCTGAAAAATAGCCCTGATTATATATATCAAAGAACAGATTGTGTGGGCATATTTCATTACAAAACCCAATAACTGTAAAATACAGATGAGACTTTTATATACATAAACCAAGTTTATGCCCCAATTAGTAGACACTACAAGTGATGTTTTATAATAAATGTCCCCACAGTCTTTTCACAGGATATGTCAGCAGTATGTTCTGCGTAACTATGGCAATTAAGAGAAAAGCAATTCACTAAATATTACAGTCTCTCCATCATTTAGGCATTTTCCATTTTAGCCCTCATTATGACCTGACATTTTACATCCACCACGTCAAAGCTGGAAAAATAAATTTTCTCAGAAAAACATATGGATCAAAAACATTTTATTTATATTTCTTCGCTGTTTATGGGACCTTTAAACTAATATGTAAGCAGGGCCGGTGCTAGGGTGTCCGGCGCCCTCCTGCAAACCATACATTTTGCGCCCTTTAACATTGCCATTGCAACAAGCTGCAGCCCGATTGTGGGAGTGTATGCAACATGCGATCCTATGGAGGATTTCGGGTACATGTACATGTATGCTGTGTCCGCAAAATGTTGCAGGCACTAAAGGTGCCCATACATGCTGCAAGAATCGCATACGTTATGGAATAGATCGCATCGCACGGCATGCATGCAATGTGTGTGCGATGCAATCCGAAAGCAGTACAAAAGTATGTGCAGCAGGAGGGGGGGGCAGAGTGTTGAGGACTGGCCGTGGCACTGGCACAGCACACTGAGAAGAGGGAAGGGAGGGGAGGCGGCGCTGCTGCCGGTTTGTCATTTGATTGACAGCTGACAGGCGCAGGGAGCAATGGGTAGGGGGAGGATCTGGAAATTACATGTCATCCAGGCATTCACAGACAGCACTACATGCCTCAGCTCAAGTATCCGTGAGGAAGAGGGGGCAGGTCGCAGGAGGAGGACAGTGTGTGCGCGGTGCAGGGAGCTGCTCAGCCTCTCCATACTGCCGCACGTCAGACAGGGGCTGCGGGCGGCGTGCAGGAGGCAGTGACAGTAAGGGCTGAGGAAGCTTTACCAGTACAGGGAGGGAGACAGTGCCTTTTCAGTATGGCGTCTCCTTGCTTTGCAGGAGCTGCTGAGTGGGTAGCGCCGGCCCTGTATGTAAGTTATTTACCATTGGGCATCTCATGAAACAGCTGCTGCAGGGTAAATGTTTTCTAGCTAGTTCAGAAGTCTTATGTGGTACTGAACAGTGTGTGGTCAGTCCCTAGCCTCTTCTGATGCCGGACAGTGGGTGGTCAATCCCTAGCCTCTTCTCCATTTGCAGGACAGTGGGTGGTCAGTCCCTAGCCTCTTCTCCATTTGCAGGACAGTGGATGGTCAGTCCCTAGCCTCTTCTCCAATTGCAGGACAGTGGGTGGTCAGTCCCTAGCCCCTTCTCCATTTGCAGAACAAACCACTTGATACATCCATTCCAGAGGAGACTGTGGGTGGTCAGTCCCTAGCCTCTTCTCCAATTGCCGGACAGTGGGTGGTCAGTCCCTAGCCTCTTCACCTGATGCCAGACAGCGCGTGGTCAATCCCTAGCCTCTTCTCCTGATACCGGACAGTGGGTGGTCAGTCCCTAGCCTCTTCTCCAATTGCCAGACAGTGGGTGATCAGTCTCTAGCCTCTTCTCCTGATGCAGGACAGTGGGTGGTCAGTCCCTAGCCTCTTCTCCTGATGCCGGACAGTGAGTGGTCAGCCCCTAGCCTCTTCTCCTGATGCCGGACAGTGGGTGGTCAGTCCCTAGCCTCTTCTCCTGATGCCGGACAGTGGGTGGTCAGTCCCTAGCCTCTTCTCCAATTGCCAGACAGTGGGTGATCAGTCTCTAGCCTTTTCTCCAATTGCTGGACAGTGGGTGGTCAGTCTCTAGCCTCTTCTCCTGATGCAGGACAGTGGGTGGTCAGTCCCTAGCCTCTTCTCCTGATGCCGGACAGTGAGTGGTCAGCCCCTAGCCTCTTCTCCTGATGCCGGACAGTGAGTGGTCAGTCCCTAGTCTCTTCTCCTGATGCCGTACAAAGGGTGGTCAGTCCCTAGTCTCTTTTCCTGATGCAGGATAGAGGTGGTCAGTCCCTAGCCTCTTCTCCTGATGCCAGACACTGAGTGGTCATTCCCTAGCCTTTTCTCCAATTGCTGGACAGAGGGTGGTCAGTCCCAAGTCTCTTTTCCTGATGTAGGACAGTGGGTGGCCAGTCCCTAGCCTCTTCTCCTGATGCCGGACAGTGGGTGGTCAGTCCCTAGCCTCTTTTCCTGATGCCGGACAGTGGGTGGTCAGTTCCTAATCTATTATCCTGACCGTAGGATAGTGGGTGGTCAGTCCCTAGCCTCTTCTCCTGATGCTGCACAGTGGGTGGTCAGTCCCTAGCCTCTTCTCCTGATGCAGGACAGTGAGTGGTCAGTCCCTAGCCTCTTCTCCTGATGTAGGATAGTGGGTGGACAGTCCCTAATCTATTATCCTGACCGTAGGACAGTGGGTGGTCAGTCCCTAGCCTCTTCTCCTGATGCTGCACAGTGGGTGGTCAGTCCCTAGCCTCTTCTCCTGATGCAGGACAGTGGGTGGTCAGTTCCTAACCTCGTCTCCTGATGCCAGATAGTGGGTGGACAGTCCCTAGTCTATTATCCTGACCATAGGACAGTGGGTGGTCAGTCCCTAGTCTATTATCCTGACCGTAGGACAGTGGATGGTCAGACCATATTTCATATTGTGAAATGACAATACAATTAATGTCTATCCAATGATGGGGCTTAAACCCTGATTCCTCTGGATGCAGATGTGATGCACAACGGTATGTCTAGCAATCCTCCCAATATCTGTCCAACGTTTGTTGGATATGGAAGGTTGGGTTCAAATAAGATAAGGTAGGCTGAAATTTATGTCCCCCTTAATGTCATGCATGGGTGTAGATGCACCCTATACTGCAGAACCTGTGACATGTCTAGATGTACCCTATACTGCAGAACCTGTGACATGTCTAGATGTACCCTATACTGCAGAACCTGTGACATGTCTAGATGTACCCTATACTGCAGAACATGTGACATGCCTAAACGTACCCTATACTTCAGATCACGTGACTTGCCTAGATGTATCCTATACTGCAGATCATGTGATGTGACATGCCTAGATGTACCCTATACTGCAGAACATGTGACATGCCTAGATGTTCCCTATACTGCAGATCATGTGACATGAAAAAATATAGTTTGTCACAAGGGTGACATAGGCAGAACCAAAAAGGTTTTTTGGGGCACACTTTTAGAATGATAATGAATGAGGAATATTAAAAATTAACTTTTAATGAAAAACTACTACTAAAATACCAGTACGTATAACATAACAATTCAATTTAAATCTGAATTCTGAAAATGATGCAAAAAGAGAATAACGATCACGATTTGAACATTTGGTAGCGAAGAATACTTAAGTACACTCTTGTGAGAAGATACTGGGGAATCCTTTAGATGGATTCAATGTAACAGGCAAAATGGCCGCTCACAAACAATATGTTTTATTGGGGTGTGCATGACGCATAACACTGTCCCCCTTCAGATGGGTCAATGCGGATAAATGAGGCAGTCTAACTTAACTGGGTTCTTGATGGGAAGAGAAAAAACAAAGTGTTAAAGGGTAGATGGCTCCCTTGGCCAAGTGTTTTCTGCAATCCGAAAACACTTGGCCCTGTATGTAAGTTATTTACCATTGGGCATCTCATGAAACAGCTGCTGCAGGGTAAATGTTTTCTAGCTAGTTCAGAAGTCTTATGTGGTACTGAACAGTGCGTGGTCATTCCCTAGCCTCTTCTGATGCCGGACAGTGGGTGGTCAATCCCTAGCCTCTTCTCCATTTGCAGGACAGTGGGTGGTCAGTCCCTAGCCTCTTCTCCATTTGCAGGACAGTGGATGGTCAGTCCCTAGCCTCTTCTCCATTTGCAGGACAGTGGATGGTCAGTCCCTAGCCTCTTCTCCAATTGCCGGACAGTGGGTGGTCAGTCCCTAGCCTCTTCACCTGATGCCAGACAGCGCGTGGTCAATCCCTAGCCTCTTCTCCTGATACCGGACAGTGGGTGGTCAGTCCCTAGCCTCTTCTCCAATTGCCAGACAGTGGGTGATCAGTCTCTAGCCTTTTCTCCAATTGCTGGACAGTGGGTGGTCAGTCTCTAGCCGGGGGTGGGGGTGTTACCCGGCTTCCAGCTTACTAGACCGCAGACAGTGTCGCATGTCAATCAAAGTTGGTGCGACCGTGCTCCGGCCATGGGGCTCGTCTTTGCAGCGGGGCGGGTTGCAGACTAACAGTGGCCTGCCGCCGCCACTGTTGAATGCGGCTCCGGTGTGCACTTGGCAGGGAGGTGCTGGCGGATCCACAGGGAGAGCTGCCCGGGCCCTTAACCACTGTCAGAGCGGCCGGGCCTGGGACAGTTGTCCCCATAGCAACCCCCTGTCGTCGGCCCTGTTGCCTGGTACTCTTCTAGCAGCAAAGTATTTTCATTAATTCTGCCGGTAAAATAATATCTCTTAATAAAAATGTGTCAGACCTTGAAGGGTTTCCAATTTGAAAAGGGCAAAAGACGACCGAGCGCCACATACCCGCCACGCAGATTAGCTAGCCTTTTCTCTTTTCTATGATTTAAATTGCATTTGAAAGTTCTAATGGCACAGCAGTGAGTTTCTGAATCACTCTGGGATTTGAGGCCAAACAATGTAATCTTCAGGCAAATAGTCTGCAAAGCTCCAAATCAGAAGTTCTGTCACCAGCCACCACCGATCGCAGCGGAGGCAGAATTCACATTTCTCTAATATTAGTGAGGCTTTTCCAACTATGCAAAGCAAAACTTTGTGGAATTATAATTGTTTTATAAGCCTATAAGAAATCAGGACAATAGGGGTGAAATTTAATAGGATGAGAGAATCAGAAAGTGAGAGATTTGGTAAGAAATCTCCGTGTTTTTTTAAAGCGGCAATCATTTAACCAAACTGGTTTTGCAGTGTAAATGATTGCCGCTTTAAAAGAAACTGGCAATTTCTAACCAAATCTCTCACTTTCTGATTCTCTCATCCTATTAAATCTCCCCCTATATTTCTATTTTCTAACCACTGCTTACAACTTAAAAGAGAATATAATAATACATAGGTAAGTTATATCGAGTGATCGCTCTTCTTCGGTCAGGAAATGTGGAGAAAAACAGCACCGCAGCATTGTACATTATACTGTAAGCTGTAATAACATCATTATTGCATTAGCTCATCTTGCTGAGATCTTACAGGTACTTCAAGCAGATAGTGAAATCGGCAAGGGCGAACGGAACAGCTGGCTCTGTGGAGGACAATGCAGATGACTTTTTAGGATGCCTTAACATCTCCTTTAATGTAAGTAAACAGGAAAGTTGAATTAGCGCTGCTAGAACGAGAGATGCTTGTGTTATAAGTGGAGTGAATCATGCTGCAATAACTGAATGCCAGAGAGTAGTTTCAAAATATCTCAGGCAGCGCATTGCTACCAGCTGATATTTCAAAGAGACGCAATGATCCGTCGCATCTGGACTTGGAACCTGAGTTAGATAAATCAAGGCCTGATTCAGAGTAAAGCTGCTATGTTTAATAATATAGAATGCCCTTAATAGATGTTACTTCAAAGCTGATTGGTTGCCATGGGCAACTTTTCCGCTGGCAAACTCTTTTCACTGCTTCATAAATAGACACCGATGTCGGTAACATTGTTTTGTTACCGTTAAGAAAATGCAGTGTGTAGTTATCGGATTTGTAGTGTATAATGGACACAATGTAGTGATGTGAACACAGTAGCGTAACAATAGCCCCGCAGACCCCGTGGTCTAAGTAACTGAATAAGTGTGAGTGCCGGGAGTCTGTGGGGCTATAGATGCGCTGCACTGCTGCCTCTTCTAGCATCCTCAAAAACGGTCTGCTGTTAGGGGAAGCCCCCTTTTGTGATGGTCATTTTCAGTAGCAGGAGCCAGGAGGAGCGCCGGGACAACAGGCAAGTAGATCTGTGGGTCCTGGCGGCGGCAGGGTGGGGGGGGGGGATTTATTTTACTGAGGGGGCATTGCCAACATTTCCGGCGGGGGGGGGGCGCACATTTTATAGTTACACCACTACAAACACAATCACAAATACACTGCTGCTGTGCCAACATATGCAAATCATCAGCTGCACTGATTTGTATGAAGATGCACACTAGTATCCAGTATCTGATATCCAGTGCTTGTTTATGAACGCACACATCGGTCAATAATCCACCTTCTGAGTAAGCCTATGGTCACGGAGGTTGGCCATAAGAAGTAAGGGGCTGGAGCCATGTTTACTGGCTGTGACACACTGCTGAAACTGCAGCAACAGGCCTGTGTTTGTATAACCACTCCCCGTTACCACCCACAAGTGCTTTCTGACTGCAGTGTGACCCATGCGCAGTACTAAATTATCACTCCACTGCGTGCAGCATCGACATCCCATTCACTTCAAATGTACGGAGACGATTTGGAATCAAAAAGATTGTTTAGAAATAACTGATTAATGGGTACAGTGTACACTGTACATGAGCTGTTTTTGGGATCCTTTTGGTTGGTTGGAATTGGTCTGAATTGGTCGGAATCTTATAGAGTAGTGTCTATTCACCTTTAGGAGTCAGTGCATCGTGGTCCATTCCGGAAGCAATTTGAATCTTTTTTTATCTTACTCCTAGCTGGGCATATACTATGCAATTACCTGGAAGATCATCTTACAGATCTGGCTGGTTGGAATGGAAATCTGGTGATGTATGGGAGCAAATCAACCATTTGCTCCCAAACATTGAAAAAACATATACAAAACCTGTTGTTCAGACAGTGCCTGAGGTACTAATAGGCTGATTTGACTGCAGCCTAGGGCACAGGTGACAGCCATGGAATAAAATGAAGGCCTAGTTTATTCCATGCTTTTTAGCTATCAGCCGTCCCTATGTACTGTGGGGGGTAAAGTCCTTAAGGTGACTGCCAGATGGCTGCACCAATGTAACTTACTAATGGACCATTACTTTATGTACATTGTGCTACAGCGCCAGCTGGGCATCCTAATGCCAAAGGTCGGAGACAAGCCACAAGCATTAGATCCTACATGCCATTTGTGTAACCTTCATCCACATGGGCAGTATGACTGGCGAGTCCCTGAGCGCCCATACACGTGTGTTTAGGGGAGCTACTTGTGTATTAGCCTAGGGCACCTGGTTCAGACACATTGGTTAAATATGTTATGCCCATCTTAACTGAATAAGGCCTCTTGAGGCCCTCACAAAGTAGACTATACTAGAACATTATTATTATTATTATTATTATTATTACACAGTATACATAATAGGTTTAACATTCCCCAGCTGCATAGAGGTGTCTTATTCATTATACTTATATACTATCAGCGTACATGAAGGGGTTTTACTGACTACCCAGAAACTCCCCCTGACTGATCGAAGCTTCTTAAATTAAAGCATATCTGTTTCCCTCTATGCAATAAGTGTTGTTTGTGCCTCTTCTATAGAATTCCAATAATAATATTCCCCCTTAATATATTATTATTATTATGCTGTTGCATCTTATCATCTATTATTAACATTTGAACCACATAATGTTTGGTAATAATGTTTGTGTCTTATTAATAATGATGACCCCCATTATTTTATATACTGCAGTGATTTTTATACTTACCTTTCTTAATACTACATTCTTGAGACAACGCAATTCGAGGGGTTTACAAAAAATGTGTATCAGTATCGATGAGCTGTTCCTGATTGGCTGATGAAAGACAGCTTAATGAGATTTATTAAAGAGCTCTATGTTTTGTTTCTTCTTTTTTTTTTTACTAAAGGAGATTCCTGTTGGAGGATTAGATAAGTGGTTCAAGTTGGAACCAAGGACCAGTTCTTCAAAGGTTCAAGGAGATTGTCACCTCATAATAAAACTAATTACAAACCAGGTAAACTTGTTGGACACGTTAGGTTGACATTTATTGTATCTTGGTGTCTGCTGGGTCATTAAAAAGTATTGAACAGAATTTTGATGAGCTAACTCTAGAAAACAAAAAAGTCAGTAAAACTCTGTCATGCCTAATAAAGAATACTATATTAATGTTCTCCATCCGAAAAAAACCTGTGGCATCTGTGACCTAAGGTCATTTTTTACTTTAGTCCTCTTCATAGTAATCTAGATTTAAAGTGTATGCAAAGATGTTTTCTTAATGTAATCTGGTCAGCATCCCATTGGTTATGTTGGCAGCGTTCAGTATACCCAATGTGGCATCCCAACTGCCACCACTTCAAAAAGGATCTGGATGCCAATTGCAGAATAATGACACCCAGCATCCCGATTGGTAAGGAAGCGGCCGTGCTAGCTTGCAGGACGGTGAATGGGGGGCGGGGGGGGGGGTAGTTTTAGGCCAGAGGAGGATTTAGACTTCATGGGGCTCTAAGCAAGATACCGATTTGGGCCCCCCTTAAAAGTAGACAAGCACTCCTGTACCATTCCTCGCCACAGTCGTTGGGAAACGACCAACCCCCCTCACATCAGAACGCTACCCTCCCCCCCGATCAGGAATGGAGGTTAGCCCCCTTCTGTCACCCCCTCCCCCCACAGACATTAGACATCTCCTCCGGATGAGGACATTAGTTGGCTCCTGCACCCCCTTCCCGGATCAGGACAGGACATAAACCAGCTCTCTTAAACCCCCCACCACTCCTTGGACTGCGCCTCAGACCCCCCTGGCAAGTTATCAGCGGCAAACCCGCATCTTCCCCCAGTACAAGTGATCGTCGCCCCCCCCCCCCCCATCCCCAGGCTTCTGCAAGGAAGGGTTGGGTGGGGGTGTAGGGGAGAGGGTTAGGCTACATAAGGAACCCCTGTTGGGATTCTCCATGTACGGATGCCAGGGTTGTGATTTTGACAGCCGCATCCTGACCTCTGACCTTTTGTATGTATCCTCTTCTTACCTAGTGATGAAGCAATCAGGGATGACCCTGCTGGGGTGTAATCACATCAGCTGTGCCTCTAGAATCAATGTCAATGACACCTGTCACTGATCTGTACTGTTGATGATAGATAAAGGACATTCATATAATGTGGAATTGGGAGATTGATTTGTGTCATTGTCAGGCACACTGAAAACTCGTTTAGGTGGAAATCTGAGTAAAACAAATTGTTAATCATCAGAGCTGCTAAATGGCTTCATCAGAATAGAAAGTGTCTTCCCGCCGCAGCTATTTCCAGCTGGATTGACAAGAAAATGGCACCATTCTAAATTCAGCTCTTTGTGCTTATCTCAGGGGGCTAGATGATGGTAAATTAACTTCCCATGCTTGAGAAATGGTGACATGCAAGGGTTTCAATCATTTCTTCAAAGGAAACCTTTACACGAGCTTCTGCCTTGTTTTCACAACATCACAAAACAGCTGTTTGTAGCAATATAACCGCTGTAAACATCACTTGTGTAAGAACATGGAACGTCCCCACAGCACAATGTACAGTAGGTCATTTATAAAAAGAGAGCGGTATTTTGTTTCAATTCCAATTAACACATGAAATGGAACATTTCCCGTTTTACACTCTGGCAGCATTTAATGAGCACCAGACTTTATAATTGCATCAATGTGTTGTTTTGTTCTTGACCACTCATTTGTTATCTTTTGTACTATTGTGGTGGTTGAAAATACAGATTATTACATCTTTGCTATTGACTTCTTATGGGGCCTACAATGCTAGATCACTCAGAACGCTCAGCAAGATCGCTCAGCACTGCACAGCAATATGCCAGCGCTGTATGCTGAGCGATCTGTCAGGGCCAGTGTTCTCCAATGAGAACCCTGACCGGTGATGTCATTAGGGGCCTTATTCTAGTTCACTCTTAGAGGCAAATTCCTTCTTAGCTGGACAAAACCATGTACACTGCAGGTGGGGCAGATATAACATGTGCAGAGAGAATTTGATTTGGGTGGGGTTTTACTTCAAAGTGAGATCTATATTGCAGTGTAAAAATAAAGCAGTCAGTATTTTCCCTGCACAGAAGCAAAATAACTCACCAAATCTAATTCTATCTGCACATTTTACATCTGCCCCACCTGCATTGCACATGGTTTTGTCCAGCTAAGAAGGAATTTGCCTCTAAGAGTGAACTAGAATAAGGCCCTAGATGTATCCAGCATTCTGGATATTAATCGTTATCTCTATGGCCCATACACATGGAGCGATGTAGGGTGACTTTGCTAAAAAAAAATGCCATGACATTGCTCTGTGTTTAGGCCCCATTAGGTCTGAAATACCTATTATACACCCTCCAGACTGGTTTTACTTTAACTTCTGCTCTCCTGTGCCATACAGTTTATAGCCACAACATGTCCATGTTTAGCCTGTACTAAATGAATGTATAATACTGTATACTGTAAGCACTTAATTTCGCGAGCTGTAATTTTCGCGATAATGCCGATATCACTGATTTCGCGGGCTGAAAATTTTGCGAATAACTACTGTGCCTAATGTAAATAACTCTGTTGCATACAGTAAGGCATTTTACTGTAAGAAACTTCCTTTTGTACGAAAAATATTCCCCCCTTCTCCCCATCGCTCTAAAAACAACCCGCGGTGCTTACATTACTACTGTACTGTATCAACTTTGACCTTGGCTCAATGCGCGCATTCCACCCCAAACAAGTGAGAGAGAACGTGCCATCAGTGCCTTAAAAATGTGGAAATACCTGTACAAGATGACGGATAAGGGAGAGAAAATTCCTATAGGAGCTCCACCACCGGTAGGACTACCGGATGCAAGAAACGCTAAGGGGCCGATTTATCAAAATTGTTAAAAAAATGGTAATCAAATGGTGATAATAACGACTAAATTCGCATTGCGATTTTGCTTAAAATCGCATGAATTTATCATTATTCACCTCGCAGGACAGGGCTTGCGAAAAAGCCCTGTCCCTGCGAATCCAGATCCCTGAACTCCCCCGTTATTATCGCACTGTGTGATGCCTGGATCCTACTGCGCATGCGCAGCTAATAGAAAGTAAGCCAGCCGGCTTTTACTTTCACTTTCCCCCGGCGTGTCCTGTGTAGCTCCTTGCTAGAAAAGCAAGCAGCCAGGACTGGAGCTGGGGAAGCTGATCGGAGGAGAGGGCTAGGTGCTTCACTAAAGTTCTTTAATAAAACTGTGTAAAGAGGTGAGCTCTGTATCCCACGTCCGCTCCTGCTTTTATTAGTATGGGGGAGAGATCCTTGCAGCCCCGTCCCTCCCCAGTGCTGCTGCCGTAGATGGGGGAATGTACAGCAGCCAGGAGCTCAGGCAGGAGAGTCCCTGTGTACTCCTGAAGAACCAGTGGGCTCCGCTGCCTGCGCTGGAAGTGCTGCTGTACAGTGATGTCCCCGGCAGCAGCGAGGAGGGGGATAGAGGGGGGGGAAGACAGGGGGGAGAGACGGAGATCACCTGCCCATATGCGTGTAACGAGCAGGAGCTGGCAGCTGCTCGTAAATCAGAGGAAGGTTCTGTGCTCCTCTTAAATATATGTGTGCTCCAAGTCCTGCTAAACATTCCTGTCCCTGACAGCAGTGACCAGAGGGAGGGAGGGAGAGAGGGAGGGGGGATACAGGGGAGACAGGGTAGACATGGAGCTGCAGGAATCTCTAACCCCAATACAGTGCATGCATGCACGGAGGCAGACAAGATTACAATAATAAAAGGTCTCTATTGCCCTGAGACTGAGGGGCCTGATGGAAGATGGGAAGAGGAGGAAGATGGGGCTGCTATAATAGGCTGATAGCACAAATGTAGACACACACACAGGGATAACGCCACTAAGAAGTGGCGATATTATCACACAGGACCCTTCCGAATTTATTTTACAATTGGAGTTTAATAAATATGAGTAGATCACATTTCCCATTATGTTTATGTGAAATGCGATCTACTTTCTAAAAAAATGCGATAAATCGGTTTATGAAGAGAAATTTGCGAAAACCTCTACAATTCATAATTAGTACATTTCAGTGAAACTAAAATAATGTGAAAAGAGTGCGAAAACACCCGTTTTCACATTATTTTAGTAAAAATAATGTTAATAAATCGGCCCCTATGTCCTTAGTTGAATCAATAGAAATAATATCCTCTAATACGGAGGTTACTACTGCTTTGAAAGAAAAACGTGGAGCAAAACGTGGGCAGTATGCAGTTTATGACGAAGTGCTGAGGTCCAAAATAGGCCGATATGCTACTATGAACGGAAATTCTGCAGCAGTGAAACACTTCACCTCTGAACTGGGAAGGCCGGTGAGTGAATCAACCGTTCGCAGCATAAAGAAACAGTACATTCAAGCATCGGAAGAAGGTAAAGCCGATGTAACAACTTTACCACACGGTAATCGTGGTCGCTCCTTAAAACTTGGTGATCTCGACGCAAGTGTTCAGACATATATACGTAAATTGCGGATTGCTGGTGGAATAGTGAACCGCACTATTGTTATAGCAGCTGCAAAAGGAATTGTGAAATCACATGATCCCTCTCTTCTAAACTCTTTTGATTTGAGCCCGAGTTGGGCCAGATGCCTGCTGATAAGAATGAACTTTGTCCGTAGAAAGGGAACCAAAGCTGAGCGAAAACTGCCCCCAGACTTCCCAGCTATTCGCGACGAATTTGTTAATCGTGTTCGTACAGTGATTGACAAAAATGTTGTTCCCCCTGAGATGTTCCTTAACTTCGATCAGACAAATGCAAAGTTTGTGCCTACATCTGAATACACATTGGAAGAACGTGGTTCAAAACAAGTGTCCATAATCGGCAAGGAAGATAAAAGAGAGATGACTGTTTTGTTAGCATGTTCCCTTTCTGGAAACCTACTTCCACCACAATTGTTGTATGCTGGAAAAACAACAAATTGTCATCCAAAGTTTACATTTCCCGTGGACTGGGATGTGTGGCACACCGATTCGCACTGGAGCAATACTGACACAATGATTCGATACATCGAGAATATTCTTGTACCTTTTTACGACAAGCAGAGAGAGCTTCTCGGGCTAGTTCCAGAACAACCTGGTGTAGCATTGTTCGACGTTTTTAAGGCACATCAAGATCCTCTTTTTCTGGCTGAAATAGAGAAGAGGAATATTATTCCACTTTTTGTGCCCGCTTCCTGCACAGGAGAGCTCCAGCCTTTGGACTTAACTGTAAACGGCGAGTTCAAGCGTTTGCTCAAGAATGAGTTTATTGAGTGGTATTCTAATGAGCTTAAATTTCTAGAGGAAAAAGAATGTGTGGACCTGCGAATATCACGACTAAAACTGATTCATGCTTCTTGGCTTGTGCGCACATTTAACGGTGTTGAAGCCAAACATGAGTTAATTTTGAATGGCTTCAAAAAAGCTGGTATAAATGTTGTCAGTGAATGAGCAGCATTCTACAATACTGTACAGTATTACTGTACAGTAGTATTACAGTAGTTATATTGTTTTTCTTCAAGTAATACTGTAGTTGTATAGTACAGTATTCAAGAAATAGTTGTAAGTACTGTATTTAAGAAATGCTTGTTCTTATTTCTTACAGTATTTTCTTACAGTATTTAAGTACAGTAACTCTAACCATTAAAATTTGGTTACTGTAAGTGAAAAGTGTCGGATTTTTTATTACCGCATTTATTGAGGAGGGGGGAATATTTTGCGAGGCTTAAATTTTCGCGATCACGGGAGGCTCGCGAAAATCGCGAAAATTAAAGCCTCGCGAAAAGAGACAAAAAGGCCCAATTATTTGTTGCTTGCACATACAGAAGAAACATGCCCCACCCACTTCCATTATATGACTTGTATTTAGGACAGAACGGATGGTGTAATGGTTAGCATTACTGCCTCACAACACTGAGGTCATGGGTTTGATTCCCACCATGGCCTAACTGTGCGGAGTTTGTATATTCTCCCTGTTCTTATGTGGGTTTTCTCACGGTACTCCGGTTTCCTGCCACAGTCCAAAAATATACTGGTAGGTTACTTGGCCCAATACATACATTAACCCTAGTGTGTAAGGGTTTGCATGCACATGGGCAGACTAGATAGGCCATCTTAGTAAATAAACCCCTATGTTTCTTTTATTCACTCTGAAATAGATTTTTAGTGGAATGCAGTCTTTGAAGTCCAACATTTGTTGTTGTTGTTGTTGGGGGGGGGGGGGGGTTTAAGGATGTTTTTTTTTTTCTGGTGCATTCCCTTAACTAGTTCAGATACTTCCGTGTTACTTCTTGAATACTCTTCAACTGTATATTTATATCATTATTAGGATAATTGTTGTTTTTTGTTGTTGTTCTGGGATACAAAACATTTCTTGAAATCCCATGCAAGCAGTGGAGGCTCCAGAAGGGGCACTGTAGCACAGTTCAAAATTTAAATGGGGATAAACACCAACTGCCATTCCAAACTGACTCACTGACAGTTGCCATTTCTCCCCTATTTCAATTTTGGGCTGTCCTGCAGCCCGTCCTCTGCAGCCTCCACCATAATCCTAAGGTGTTTATATCTTTAATACTTACAATATTTGAGACAGTCTATCCTCAGTACATACTTTATTATTAGATGTCAAAAGATGATCAATGATCAGATAAAAACTAACGGACATCTATTTTAGACAAGACAAGAATCCTGACATATTGGGGGAAATTTAATAGGATGAGAGATTCAGAAAGTGAGAGATTTTTTTTTTTTTTTAAAGCAGCAATCATTTACACTGCAAAACCAGTTTGATTCTGCAGTGTAAATGATTGCCGCTTTTAAAAAACTTCAGGTTTCTTACTAAATCTCTCACTTTCTGAATATCTCATCCAATTAAATTTCACCCATTGTTTACTATTGATAGCAAAATGACAATATGGCTCATTTTGCTGTTAACAGACAGCTTTTCCTAATTACACTGAACACTGATATAACTGAGGAACACAGTGACAACACCAGCATTCACCAGTTATAAGTGACTACATCAGGATTTTATACAAATGTTATTTTCTGTACATCAGAAGAGGCATTTTCAGTTCAGCTAGCTGTGCATTGTGGGATGCTGACCCTTCTCTGGGTAAAGTGCCTGGAGCTATTCATTTAGAGTCCTGCGATCAGACCTGCAAGAAGCCCCGAGGCAGCAGTTAGCTCTTATTTCTGAATGTACCTTCCAGAGGTTAACTGCTGCCTTAGGGCTGTTTGTGGGTCAAGTACCAGCCTATAATTGAATAGTCCCAACACCTAACCCGGAAAAGACAACCCAGGGCTAATTGGTCTTCCCTTTTTATTTTTATATATATATATATATATATATATATATATATATATATATATATATATATGTTTGTATCAATTGTGTATTTAACTATATTATTCTCCTGGGAGAGCAGTATATGATTGAAATAAATGTCTGGTAGATATATTCAAAACTGTCATTTAACCTTTTCAGTGATATGCCTGTAAATCTTCCAGGCTCAGCTGCGTTGCCGCAGCGGCTGTCCCGGAAGATTTCCAGGCATACTACCAATATGCAGGTGTGCTCCAGTGGTGCCTGGAGCTGTGCAACACTGGTGAAATCACCTCTCGGGGCACCCCCCCAGTGGTCGCTCCCTACTCCCCTCCTGTCATTCCCCCCGCCCCTCTACTAGCTCCCCTGCTGCTGCCCTGCTTGGGAAAGTTTGGAGCCGCTTCAGAGTTCGGGCGCCCGAGTCCCCCAAGCTGCCCCGAACATCCCCGACGGAGCGGAGGAGAATGACTGGAGGGGAGAGGGGACTGACCACTGGGGGGGGGCACGGCTGCAGGCACCACTGGCGCACACCTGCATATTAGTAGTATGCCTGGAAATTTTTCAGGACAGCCGTTGGGTACGATCGTCAGAACTGAGAAGAGGTTAGAGACAGGAGGAATGGGAGGGAGGGGGGGGGGGCCTGGTAGGTATATCCTACCCCAGAAATAAAACCCCACTTAAGGTGTTAAACATGATTATAATAAATGTTTGTCCAGGAAATAAACCACACAAGTAGGGCTTCTTGAATCCATCATTTAAACAAAAGACAATAAGAGTTTAGGAGCCAAATACTGAAGCCATGTCATACCACATGACGCCATGCTTTGCATTGTCTTGTTCCATTTATAGGATTTATAAAACAGCATTTGAGCTCCGCTCCCCTACTTTGAATAATGTTCTAAATGATGTGAAATATGTGTTAAACGCTTGATCTCCTCATCAGCATGCTATCGCCGGAAGCTGGTCTCAGCTGTAATTCAATTCTGCAAGTATTAAGACAAATAGCATGGTACCAATATCTGAATTAACAAATGTGTTTCAGAGGGATACGGTCTTAAGCAAAAAGGCATCTGGCTCTGTGATTCATGAAATGCTGCTAACCCAAGTGCTCCAGTATGAACACAGGCAGGCGGAGGTGAGCAGATGTGTGCATAATTATCATTGTATGGTGTTCTGTCTCAGAGATATGTGCTTGTCAATCCCCACAATCCCAATGGGTTATTCTTTACTAACGTGTACAATTGGTATCCCGGATGATAGGTCGACAGTGTCCAGGTTGACAGCCAATAGGTCTACACCAAAAGGTCAACGTGAACACAATATTTTTCCTTTTTTATTGACCTTTTTATACATTAACATCCATGTAGACTCTGATTAAGGGCGATGTTCAATGTTGGGACCCATAGTGAGAATAGTAGGATTGGGGTCAAGAATCAATTTGGGGGAGGAGGAGGGGGGGGGGGACATAGTTACAGGCAATGTCCGGGGTACTAATAAGGGTAATATTGTGGGTAATTCCCAGGGTGCTCCAGGAATATTATGTAGTAACAGTAATCTTACCTCATTACAGCTCTCAGGTACAGATGACCTTAGGGTATGGGAAGGAGTTAACAACATAGGAAGAAGTTTCAAAACTGTAAATAGGTCGGATAGTGGGAATGGTGGGGAGGGCTGTAGAGAGTCTACCAAGGGGGAGGTGGGTACGAGGAAGTTAATTAAGGAATACAAATAAGTTCAGAGGAGAAATTCAACACAATGTTAGGGACGCAACTAAAAATAAACATAAATTAAAATGCCTACTGGCTAATGCAGGTAAAATCGGGGAACTAGAAACTGTGGTCACTAGGAAGGATTATGACATTATTGGTATTACAGAAACATGATGTAACGCAGGGGTGGGGAACCTTTTTTCTACCAAGGGCCATTTGGATATTTATAAAATCCTTCGGGGGCCATATAAAAATTATCAACTTAAAAATTACATTATACACACGGGCAGCAGCTTATAGATGCGGGCATTATACACACTGGCAGCGGCATATACATGCGGGCATTATACTCACTGGCAGCGGCATATACATGCGGGCATTATACACACTGGCAGTGTTCTATACATGTGGGCATTATACACACAGGCAGCGGCATATACATGCGGGCATTATACACACTGGCAGCGGCATATACATGCGGGCATTATACACACTGGCAGCGTTCTATACATGTGGGCATTACACACACGGGCAGCACAACGAGTCGCACAATTGGGCATAATGCATGGAGGGATATACACTCTACAGAAAAGACAGGTAAAATAGAAAGGGTGGCGGGGTGTGCCTATATGTAAAAAATAACTTAACATCGTGTGAGAAAGAAATGAGCGCAGGTACAGAGGAAGATTAAAAAACTAAAAATTTGTGATCATAATTTTGATCGAATATTTTAATGAATTTTGATTGTGTATGCATTTTTCATTTTTTTCATCATTTTTTCTATTTCTTTACATTTTTTTCGTATTGATAAGCACCATTCGTTTTAAGGTATACCTAATAAAAGTTAGTTTTTAAATTAAAACACTATCATACCTATCAAATAAATAAAGAGTGCCCCGGAAAAGACATAATCAGTCTTTCCTTTCCTCACACTCTAATGTGAGGAAAATCCCCTATAACAGAGGAAGATTACACTAAGGCCGTGTGGGCAGAGATAACCGACAATAACAAAAAACCTAATAACAGAATTTTAAGAGGGGAATGCTATAGACCACCGAACATAAACGAAGGGGACGAGTCTCTTCTTTTAAACCAACTCAAACAATCATCAGATCAGGGTCAGGTATTAATTATGGGTGATTTTAATTTACCTAATATTGATTGGAAAAATGAAACATGTAAAACAGCAAGAAGCAGTGGGTTCCTAACCTTACTTAAAGACCAGTTTATCACACAAACGGTAGAAGCTCCAACTCATAATAAGGCATTATTGGATTTGGTTTTAACAAATAAAATAGATTTAGTTTCAAACACCAGAGTAATTGAACACCTAGGGAACAGTGACCACAATATGGTTTCACTGGAAATCAACTTCAGTAAATTACATCATAAAGGATCGACAAAAATACTAAACTTCAGAAAAGCGAACTTCCAATTATTCGGCATTTAAATTCTATAAAAATAACTTAAATGAGGAGGCGTTCACCAAATACAAAGTAATTAACTGTCACTAGCTCGGATTATGCCTATTACATTGACCATAAATAATTTAATTTGGTCCTGGACCAGCCCAGCAAGTGTTTAGGCACGCAGTTTGGGAAACACTACTATAACCCCTTCTGCATCCCTCCTGAATGTCTGCTCCTCATTCGCGTAATAAACTGTAAAACCCATTATAAAATGATTGCATTCAATAATTGGACATACATCAACTTAATTGGTATAGAATTTATTATACATAACTGCCTTACCACATAATGATGCTGATAAACGTGTTCAATGTGGAGAAATTTACTAAGATGGGAGTTCTATTGAAGAAGGGAGGTTTCCCATAGCAACCAATCAGATTCTACTTAGTAAGAATCTTCAATAGAACTCCCATCTTAGTCAATTTACCCCAATAAAGTCCAGTTGTGGCAAAAAGAATCAATGTCAAATCCCCGATCCCAACACTAATTACACTACACGTGAAACATTCTGTCCATCCAACAACTGTAGCTCACACAGGAATGCCAGTCAGGCTTAAGCATTGACAGCTTCAATTCACCAGTGTCCTGTGGGATCTATTGGAACAACAGCCAGGGCGGGATGCTATATAGCAGAAATGCGGTAAAAACCCCGTTTTCGGGGTTTCTACCGCATTTCTATATGCTATATGGCGCCTCCGCAGTGTCAGCGCTGCGGAGGGAATCGCCAGCTAAAGCTGGCGAATCCCTGCAGAAGCCTATGGGCTTCTTACCGCAGCGCTGTTTGAGGGATCCGTCACGGATCCCTCCCAGCGTGCCCTGCGGCCGGCGCCGGGGTCTGCGCATGCGCAGATGGACTCCCGGGTCACAGACCCGGAAGTCCAGTGCCGGCACCGCATCGCAAGGGACAGCTCTTACCGCAAGAGCTGTCCCTTGCATGAATAACGGCATATGTTATAGCATATGCCGTTATTAAAAATGCGATGTCCGGCGAAGGGGGGCCGCGGATGTTATAACATCCCGCCCCCAATGTTTCTGCTAAAGCATTAATGTTACAGACAAGGATGTAGCAGTTTGATAGCTGGATCAGTGCATGAGTCTATTACCTACATAACATCCAGCCTGTTGGATGAACTTATCTGTGTGCACCTGGCATATGTAAGATGTCACTGAAGCATGGTTATGCTTTATCTGGATATATTCTGGTCTCATTGACATTTAGCGTTTCCTTACTGGGACAGCAGCTTTTGAATCACTTGTCCAACATGGTTGACAGCTGAGCAGCATTTGCAGGATTACTTGTACAGTTGTCCTGGAAATAAGTAATAGTAACATTTATGTCATGGTCCAGGTTGAGTTTTGGAACTGGAAGGGAGAAATGAGCAAGCACGCGTTCACAGTAATGTCCCACCACAGTATGCAGACCGACCTCTCCAGTCTACAACAGGCTGTCATGTGAGTACTTCCACTGTGGGTATCGCTCTGTTGTATTTAAACAATTCTTTATATAGGGCTGACGTTAGATCTGATGGTTGGTACTTTTGCACATGTATCAGACCTGTACTGTTGGGGGGGATCGGGACTTTGAAAAAGCACCCAGAAAGGGGTGTGGCCTCTACTGAAGGGGGCATCATCTTGTGGGGGGCAGGGCCATCAGCCACGTCCTGGTTTCCCGTCACTATGGGGGCATGGCCAGCGCTCTGTTACCTGCTGGCCAATCCCCCGGTCCCTTTGTCTCTCTGAATAGATGCTGTGCACATGCACACACCATCTATTCAGACAGGAGGACTTCAACTGCTACCCCACACGAAAATCAGGACAATTGGGAGGTATACGTGCATCACGTTCAGTGGTAGAGAAATGATATGCATTGGTGAACTACAGAACAAATAATAACAAAAACATTTAAAAAGAAGCAAATCAGAAATCAGGGAAGAAAGCCTTGTGGGTGCATCACATGGTCTGGATATTGTATCTGTTCTGAGGGAAAGAAAGCTAAGTTAAAAGGAAAAGTGCAGCGGTTAAGTATATTGATTGAAGTAGGATTGGATATAAGGAGAACAGGAGGCCCGAGATGAAGGAGCAGGTACTAATTACCTGCTGAAGGGTGCTGCTGATGTTGTGATAGAAAACCTATATTTCATTGTTTCTGTCAAGGGGGTCTGGCCACGCCTCCTCGTATTAGTTCACACTGCTCTCAGCGGCCCTATGGGGGGACATCATATTGTAGTATGGAGAGGCAGGAATAGCAGTCAGTATATTGCAGGTTGAAGTACATGGTAAATATAGAGTAATAACCAGTGGTGGCTGCAGCGCCGACCATATAGTACAGGAGGGAACTGCCTAGCAAATTTAAGCTATATGTTCGGATATATGTAATATATACCAGGCTGGTTCAAACTCCTTCTAAGCCTACCCCTGGGCTCCCATTGGCTAGTTTCACAGGAGTCTTGGGGGCGGGCTTAGGAGAGGTGTGATGACTGACACACACAGAGCTGCCAGCCCCCGGGGGAACCAGCCAGCACGAAGCGAAGCCGCGCGGCCTCATTTGAGGGGCGTGGCTTAACAGGGCAAGTCACTCCCACTGAGCGATAGATATATACAGATATATGTAAATAAACCAGGGGTTTATTGGGGGGGCAGGCGGCCCTTATATATGTAAATAAATCAGGGGTTTATTGGGAAAGGGCAGGCAGCCTGTCCCCCCCCCAATTTCACGGGTAGTGCAGGGGGGGACAGGCCGCCTGCCTTGCATCTAGGCTGGCAGCACTGCAAGTGAGTCAGACGGTGTGAGTGCGCACTAATCCACACTTACATTTTGAAGCCTTCAATCCCGTATCCGACCTGCTGCCTTGAAGCACGCTGGAGGAAGGAGTAGGAGGAGTCACCAAACAGCCGCCCTTCGCTCACGCTCCGCAAAGGACCATGGGAGGAGCTGCAAGCAGTCACATATGTGCACAGCCCTCCCATGGCCATCTTTGTGGTGGCAATCAGGGACAAAACGGGCGGGGGCGGGCGTTCAAATTTAATTAAAGGTATGGGTACAGACATTCCATTAACAAAATGGCCAGGCAGTCTAACGGGTGGTCCGGTGCTCCCCCAGACCACCCCTTAGATTCGCCTATGAAAATGAGGGAGTAGAGAATGTAATAATAATATAATAAAAATCACTGAAGGTTATGCATTTGGGACATCCCTTTAGTAGTACCATGTAATGTAACCATGAAGGCATAAGGTCTCTGCATTGTTAATTAGTTAATAAGTTCTATCGGCATTTCCTGCTTTTGACATTTATTTTAGTAGAAAACATGTCTAGTCTAATGTAGGGTACAGCTGCTAGACCTCGTATGAAGTGTATGGAGCTTTTTATTAAATTCTCTGAGTGACATCTAAAGCTGGTGGAAGAAAATGTCAGACCATTGATTCACATACTGAAGCGCTATGGAAGAGAATACTGGAACATCCATCTAATCCTCTTTAGAAACAAGCTTGATACTTATTGATCCACCTGAGAGGCTCTTCCTGCCTTTCGCAGAATGCTGCTGGATTTTATTATACCCCAAACTATGTCGCCTCTAAGTCACAAGTATCTGTTAGGAAGCGGAATTCTGAGAAACCTTAATAAAGATTCTATAAAGTGGAATTGTTTTAGATAACTTTACCTCCTTTCTTTGTGGTAGTTACACAATCTGCATATTACCAGGGGTGCTGAGAGAGGAAGGGGCACTACTAATTACCCCTCATAAGCCTGTAGGAGGGCCCTAGGCCAGCTGCTCAGGGAAACATATTGTTTTCCACACATATTAGCATATATTTCATTCATCTTCATTTTTATTTCTAGTCACATACATAAATCCCTTTATCACATTAAATGCTGTCTTTAAATAAAAAAAAAAGTTAGGTACTCTTTACTTAGAACGGCGCCCGCGATTTTGATCGTGGGCATCGTTAGTAAAAAATCGCGGTCATCGCGGGCATTGAATGCACTAAAAAATCGGGTGCGATGCGACCGACGCGATGCCCGCGATTTCCCATAATGAACAATGTTAAATGTCTCAATTGACCAGATTTTTCCATAGGAAACAATGTTAAATGGCCCACAGAGGCCAAATAGGCACCCTGAAGTGTGAAATGGCCCCCACAATTGTTAACACCACCCCACGATCAACGTGAACCCGAAGCGTGGCGAGCGCAGCGAGCCCGCGAGGGGCGGCGGTACGCGTCCTTCGACCTTTTCATACCCCCACTATCCACGTCGGCATGGAGATGAGAATAGAAAGTGTTACGAGCGCAGCGAGCCACTGAGCCCGAAGCGTGGCGAGCGGAGCTAGCCCCGCGAGGGGACGCGGACAGCTGTGAAGCCCGCGAGGGGACGCGGATACCTGTGAAGGTATCCGCGTCCCCTCACGGGGCTCGCTGCGCTCGCCACACTTTGGGCTCGGTGGCTCGCTGCGCTCGCCACACTTTCTATTCTCAACTCCACGCCGACGTGGATAGTGGGGGTATGAAAAGGTCGTAGGACGCGTACCGCTGCGCTCGCCACGCTTCGGGTTGACGTTGATCGTGGGGTGGCGTTAACAATTTGGGTGGCCATTTCACACTTCAGGGTGCCTATTTGGCCTCTGTGGCCCATTTAACATTGTTTCCTATGGAAAAATCGGGTCAATTGAGGCATTGAACAGGAAAATCGGGTCAATTGAGACATTTAACATTGTTCCCTATGGGAATGCCCGCGATGGCCGCCCTTCTAGGTAAAGAGTACCAAAAGTTATACTGTACAGAAACAGCTACAGTGGGATCATGAGGTTTAAAGAGAAAAATACTCATGTTTTTAGATCACATCATTTAAATATAATTGATACTGTATACTGTAGCAATAATGAAATGTGCGCCTGGGAGCCGCCCACGTCTTCTCTCCTGTTCCATCTCACTGATAGTGAGGCTCAGCACTGGGACTTAATACGCCAACTTGGTGAACTCTGTACTCATTGGTGTGTAATAAGTGCAGACTATTTACGATTTACAGTATGTTACACTATTGGAACTATTATACCCCTTTCACACCAGAAGAAAATTACCGGGTTAAAGCTTTTCAACCGGGGAATTTGCTGAAAAACACAGGTTTTTCTTTGGTGTGAAAGGGTCAACACGGGTCTTGAATCCCGGCATTTCGACCCTGTTGACCAGGGTCGGAGTGTCGGGATTTATGACCCATGCTGACCCTTTCACACCACACAAAAACCTGGGTTTTTCAGCAAATTTCCGGGTTGAAAAACTTGAACCCGGTAATTTGCTTCTGGTGTGAATTGGGGTGAGGCTGCACCCAGCAAAATGACCCGGCACTCAAAAATGGCGGGTAATTGGCGGGTGGCCGGGCCCATGTGAAAGGGGTATTAATGACAGAGGAAAAGGCACACTGCAGCTAGAATGAGAGTGTACTGACATGATTTCTTCTGTTACTGAAAAGAAAATGGCAGGCTTTCAGCAAACACCACCAAGTGCATCCACTGGACTACAGTTACCTGCTGGACCTTCTTAAGAACATTGAAGAACAGTGGGAGCCTTCCATGTGCCCAAGAGAACTGGTATGTGCTATTTACACTTCCATAGCCATTCATTTGCCTTTTTCAACGCTTAACCTTCCAGCAATGAAATATTATTTTGGATCATTTTTAAATATATGTTCCTGACCTTATTCAATCATTTCTGAGCAGTTTTTGAGGAAAAAAATTGCCAATTAAGCGGTTAAAGTACTTATGGGTAATTTTTCGTCACATTCATGTCATTATGTTTTCTGCAATAGTTGAATGGGTGTTTTTCGAGGATCCGATGATCTGTTGACAGTAAATAGGTAGACACTGAATAGGTTTAAAACTAATTGTCGACATTAAACAGGTCGATCCCCAAAAAAGATCGACATTCCTTAGGTCGGCCTTGACAAAAGGTCAAGACAAGCAAAGGGTGGACATGAAAATGGTCGACACAGAAAAAGGTTGCCATGGTTTTGTTTTTTTTAACAACTTCATGATCCACATGGGCATAGAGTTAGATTAAAATAGTGTGCCCGAAGCAAGGGGACATGGTACTCTTATGGACACCGTCCATGTCGTCAGATTTCAACATACTGTAGACAACCCAAAAATTAAAAAAACTCATGTCAACCTTCTTGGTGTGTGGACCTATTCACTGTCGAACAATAGTGGTCAACCTATTGAGTGTCAACAATAATAGGGTCTAACTAATGATCCACACACTTTCTTTGGTAGTAACTGGGTGGCAGTTGTGTGATTGCACATACGAAAAGTGAGTGATTCAATTAGCTGTGACCAATAGTTGCACGCGGATAGTGACCGTCCTGTTCGGTTGCATCGCCATGGGGCAGGTGTAAGTGATATTGCTAATGATGGCGACTGCTCTAATGTCAAGGTGGCTGGGGTGGTGCTATCGCGTAGATCTCTTCAACTTAGAATGGTGGCACCGGATGTGAAATCACTGTAGGTGTCTGGAGTTGCAAAAGTCAGACTCAGATGAGTGATTACAATATTACTCATTGTTATACACTATTTCTTATATCGCCCTCCCTGAGCAATTTGCACAGATGAATGAAGTCAGACATTGGAAGGGTGAAGACTGGCGAAGTTATGGGGGTCAATCACATAATGTGCCTGATTAAGTTTAAAGTAATTTTGTGTTTGGAACAAAGCCATGCAAGGGACGCGAATGCGTGTATTTTTTTTCTGTGCCGGGTTAATACTGGCTGCTTTTGCATGTATCCCAAATATGTTAGACAGCTTTTTTTCTACATTGCAATTTAGATTTCAGTTTGTTCACTCTCCACCCAAATCTTTGGGGTAAATTAACTAAACCTTCTAAAAATGAAAAGAGTTTATTTTTTCCCTAGCAACCAATCAAATTATGTCTATCATTTATCTAGGTTGGAACAAAGAAATTATAGATATAATCTGATTGGTTTCTATGGGTAACATTACCTCCTTTTATTTTTAGAAGCTTTAGAAAATATACCCCTAATTCTCAGGATTTCATCTGGCAAACCATTTTGAATAAACTTTATTAAATGCCGTATTTTAATGCATTTACAAATCAATTTAAAGAAACACTTCACCTAACTCTCTCTGCACATGTTACATCTGTAACGGGGCGGATGAAACCTTCGGGGGGGCCTGGGTCATTTTACACAGGGGGGGCCCCTCCCACTCATTACTGGCCGCAAACTGCACGGAAGAATATTACATACATATTATGTCAAAACACAAAGCAAAGGCAGTATAAACTTGGTCAATGGGTAACTGCAGTGCGGGGGATTAATATATATATATATATATATATATATATATATATATATATATATATACCACATGAAAAGCCTGTGTTTGTCCCTCTCTACATTACTCTGTAGGAGACCTCACAAGCTCAGCGCTTCCTCTGATTAAAAACCCTCCCATGACAAGGTTGCTGCTGCTGTCTTCCATGCGCCGGAGAAGCATGTGATGAGCAGGGCCGCTGACAGGGGGGTGACCTGTGTACAGCTGTCCTCTGGAGGGGCCCGGGCATTCCCCCCCCCCCCCGGGCACCCGCACACCACCTCCCCCTCCTGGGCCGGTGGTCCCCCAGCCAGGCACGCACAATGCACAGTGCAGCCTGCAGAGTCCAGGACACAGAGGGGCTTGACACTATGCAGGCTGCACTGTGTAGTGTGCGCTCCGGACCTGACCGGCGGTGGAGGCTGAAAGAGCCAGAGGGAGATGCTGCGTGATGGTAAGTAATGGTAATGGGTAGGGGGAAGCGGGATGCTGGCACGGATGGGCTGGCGCGAGGGGGGTTTAGGGTTTACAGACGGGGATGTAGCACTGTGCCGCTGGTGGCCCGGACTGTAGGTCAGTCCCAGGCCCCAACAGTTCTAGTGGCGGCCCTGGTGATGAGCTCCATCAATCAGAGCTCAGCACAAGCTTCTCAGCCTCTGACCTCTAGAGCAAAGTCTCATAGGTCAACTCCCAGTAATGCACTGCACACTTGTGCAGTCAGTGTGCCTTGGCTACCTATGCTCAGCACCATTAATCATTGTCACATTGGCAGATAGGTGAAGCTGCAGCACTACCCCACTGCCATACACAAAACCTTTAGCCAAAACTAAATGTAAAAAAAAAATACATGCTGACCACAGGGGGCCCTAGATAGAGGGGGGCCCAATGGTACTAACCCCTGAGCCCCCCCTTAATCTGGCCCTGCATCGCGCCCACATGGTTTTTCCCGTTTGGGTGCTTCTTTGCTTTACATACAAACATGAATCCTTCCCAATCTCCCATCATTATCTTTGTCCTTACAAATCTGTATCTAGAAGCATACATAATCTTGTCATAATGAAGGACATCACACATGCCTGTGGTCTAAATGTAGTGTTGCAGCTGTAGCAGAGGAAATGACTGGGAACACTGTGACTAGCGGAGCTGCCTAGGAGATCGGCATCCAACATCAGCCCGGGAGCTCAAATTTCATTTGTGACTCGTTTGAAAGTCTGCAGCCAAATCACACATGGCCCAGCAGCATCACGTATTTAGTACACAGGCAAGCAGAGTATGACTGGAATGTGGATATATCGATTTATCACCCGCTGACTCTAAATTTGTTTTTATTTAGTTTGGGGGGTTTTGTTCTTTTCTCAGATATTTTGTCAGAAAAAGAACAATGTGATCTGGGAGGGAAATCAGCCTTCTTGGTCTCATAAGGGTTTTGGAAACAGACTTGATTCATGTCGCATTGAGAGAACTGTCACTTCCATCCAGTTTCTAATCTACCAATACAATTGCTATCAAGCTGCAAAAGGTACAAGAGGGCACAAACCGCTGGGCTGGATTGTTTAGGGGGATCTCATCGTCAAAAATATCCAGACACCCTCCACCTCCCCACCCCAAGGTAAAAACAGCTAGCACAGACAAATCCAAGTATGTCAATGCCCACATGGGAAGTATTCCGTCAGGAGCAAATTTTGTCAGTCTACACCTAGAAAAGGTCGACTTAACATTCAACCTATTCAATGTTTTTCCTTTTTTTCCGACTGTTGAAGACATTGCAAAAGTCGAAAAAGATGTGGATCGGCTAATCTTTTTTTTACGAAACTGGCTGCTAATTCAATAATTTAGTGTCCGTTTCCGACAATGCAAATTTGACTTTTATCAAAGGGGAATCTGCAGCATTGAATCTCGATTGCAGCATTGGGTTTCAATTGGTCCTGGCAGATATTTCCAACTATCAGAAATATCGGTCAGGAGGATTGAATTCCCCCCCATGGACTGAGGAAGATCATACCTGACTTTGACTAATTGTAACACAACAAATGTGTGCAGTTGTCTTGTTTTAACAATACGGGGTGTGTGTATCTTGTCATTATAAATAACAGGGCCGGACTGGGACCAGAAATCGGCCCTGGCATTTTGAGCACACAGGCCCACCTGAAGCAGGCGGGACCCTTGCTCTGTGAAAAGGGGGCGTGGTCTCATGGAAAGGAGGCGTGGCATCACACAAAAGGCGGCATTACACATTATGGAACACACCGCAATACCCATTACACATTAGGGAACACACCGTTATGCCCATTACACATTATGACACACACACACCGTAATGCCCATTACATATTATGGAACACATTGTTATGCCCATTACACATTATGACACACACACCGTAACGGCCATTACATATTATGACACTCACCGTTATGTCCATTACACATTATGGCATACACTCTAACGCCCATTACAGAATATGACACAATCCTTATGGCCATTACACATTATTATGGGCCATGGAAATTATTCCTACTGGCTGAGGCTGGGTGCAAATTTACCTTGTCTCAGACAAGAAGTCAGTGAAGAAGTCTCACTGAGTCTGCACTGCAGACTGCAGTGCGGGTTGCAGCAGCCATAGGCAGCAGAGATAAGTCAGAGGTGCATAGTGGCACTGGCTGTGGCACTGGCACAGCAGGACGGATCCGACTACACCACATGACTGGCTCTGCCCGGCCCTCTGTTTAAACAGAACCCCGCCGTGGCACCGTGCAGCTTCTCCCGACCGCGGGAAATGAATGATGCATGATGACTCACGTGACCGGCCCCTCAGCTCCCCCCTCAGACTTGATGGCAGCGCCGGCGGGTCAGGTACGGCCGTGTCATGCAAATGATGTACGGGCAGCACATAGTGATGGGCAGGAGGCAGCACCCGTGTCATGACGCTGCTGAATCATGGCGTCAATATGCAAATGATGCGGTGGCATGGCATACAGTGACGGGCAGGGAGGCAGCGGGCTCAGGTGCGGCCGCGTCATGATGTCATGATGCTGCGGTGTCAATATGCAAATGATGCGGGGGCGGTGCGGCACACAGTGAAGCCCTGGACTTGAGGCAGCGGGCTCAGTGCTACTGCAGAAAGTTCTGTGAACTTTTTGCACAAAATCGGCCCACAAGGCCATCGGCCCTTCTGGCATTTGCCAGAAGTGCCAGATGGCCAGTCTGGCCCTGATAAATACAATATATATTTTTTACAGGTGTACTGCAGGTACTAGCTGGCCATGGTTGTCAGGTTGTTCTGGCAGTTGTGGATCTTCAGTGGCAGCTTTTAAACTCTGGTAACACAGGACTTGTAGAGGCCTGTGGTGTGCCAGGAATTATGCCTGCAGTTATAACCCCAACACCTAAAGCCCCAGAGTGCATTTTCATTGCAGGTCTCTCCCCCTTCTTAGGGAATTCAGCCCGGGTGCTAACCAGCCTGGCACAATGGTTGGGAGACCCCAGCTATAAAGCACCAGCTCTGGCTGGTAAAGTCTATTGTTGGCAGTCTTAAGGCCCCCATACATTGATTGGGGCAATCTGGTGTTTTGCAGATAATTGTACAAATAAACCTGCAATGTATATCTGCCCATACATTGGCGATGGATTGGGGCAATTAGACAGTTTTGGGTACTTGTGTATTATCACGGCGCCCATCGCATCGCATCGCATACCATAAGGCATGCGATGTTCCGTGATGTCCCCCGATGTCATACAATGTTAAAATTGTATGGCATTGTATATTGGCATACAATGCCATACAATGCGATGCGATTATAAATTGTATAAGCGCCCTAATGGGGGCTTACAATGTTAAATGGACCCCCACGCAACCCTCAGTATGAACGTGAACCTGAAGAGTGGCGAGCGCAGCGAGGCCGCGAGGGGCGGCGGTACGCATCCTCCGATCTTTTCATACCCCCACTATCCACGTCGGCGTGGCGAGCATGGCGAGCGGACGCGGAAGACATGTTAAGTAATACGCGTCCCCTTGCAGGGCTCGCTGCGCTCGCCACACTATATATAATCAACTCCACGCCGACGTGGATAGTGGGGGTATGAAAAGGTCAGAGGACGCGTACCGCCGCCCCTCGCGGGCTCGCTGGGCTTGCCACGCTTCGGGTTCACGTTCATACTGGGGGTGGCATGGGGGTGCATTTAACATTGTAAGCACCCATTAGGGTGCTTATACAATTTAAAATCGTATAGGGGGCTTAAATCGCATCGCTGTGCATCGGGTGTATGGCATGCAATGGCATGCGATGCGATGAAAAATCGTGCGACTTAATATCGGGGGCGCTGTGATAATACACAAGTAACAAAAAAAAAAGAGGGGGTGTGGATCCGCACAGACTAGATCATAATTATATACTTATATGAAAAGCATTGAAAAAACCAATATACTGGACTGCTCATACAAAATTAAGGTAGTCTTGGATTGGTGGTGCGCCCAACACATTCAGTATTTGTAACTGAGTGAAGGGGGGTGTTTGCAAGAAGCAAACCAAAAGACAAATGTGCCTTTTTGGGCGCACTCTTTGTATAAATTTGATATGGTTACTGTATTAAAACATAACTTTTAATAGGCTTCTTACACTAAAATATTGAGAGCATCCGTCAGTTTTTGATCAGTCATTTAATATAAATTCAATTGACTGTCACTCAAAAAATCACATATAACATTCAACTGAGACATGGACGGACAAACATTTAAGAAACATATTGTATTAGTAGCCTGTCTGAATGGGCATCATGATATCAATCAATTATTGAATTAACTTGGTACAATACCAATTTCTCTGTTGTATTGTCAAAAGATAAAAATATTAAATGCCTTGGCAGAACATCAACTTATAGCTCAGCCGCTACAGTTCGGACCATCACTCATGCTCTTGAATAGGAGTATCAATATCGAATCACTTGCTACGCCTTAAAAGCAGGTGGAAGAGGGGGAAATCACTGAAGATAGATGGAAATATGAGAAAGAAGAAAAGGAAATAGGGAGAAGAAATGACCACCGTGAACAGTACTCCTACAACCGGTGGCTCCTGAGTGTCTACTGTTCATTCACCCGTCTGAGTTACCAGCCAGTCAGTTCACCAGGAGTCTCCTCTCTGGTTAGTGAACTGGCCCCATCCAGGTAATGCTGGATTATGGCCTTAGGGGAATACGTGGGTAACCTGTTGGACTGAGTGTTGAATGAGAGTACCAGGTTGGTTGTTTATGGGGGAGTTACGGTACAGTGCACTTCTGCTTTCCAAACCAGCTCTGTGGGTCACCCTGATGCTTTTCAGTATTGCAGGGAGACACCACAGGCTGGATGGATGAGAGAGTGTTTATGAAACGTGTGAATCCCAGTATTGAGTTGCCGGTTGACCAATCAATTGGGCTTCTGCTTTCAGAGATCTGCAAGCATCGAATCACTGATGAGAGAGTCCCAATTAGACGGATACCTAACCAACATAGGAAGAAAGATTTTGAAAGAAAAGTAGGAGTGTAGCAGAAAAGGAAAGAAAATTTTTTAAGAATTAAATTAAACAGTGGTGATCTCCTCCAGGTGCTCTATATTATTCTGCATTGGGTAGGTGACACACAGCACAGCTCTAGATGTCACAGTGTGTACCGAATCACAACCAATTAATTGGTAGTGCCTTAATTGGATGAATTTCCACCTAAAAAGGGTTTGCAGCAAGTTCAATGGTTTATATATAAGACAGTGGGTTCCTGTAGATGTTAGATCACTACTATATTATCTAAAATGGATACAGTGTAAGTTATATGCATGTATTCAAACAAAAGTAACATTTGCCCTGAATAATGTTACATAAATGCACTTGCTGACACTCTATGTATTGTTATTTCAAACTATCTGTTTAATGGGAGGTCAGATAGGTGCACAATGACGTATCAGCTGAAAATAAACCATACATATATCTGGCACCATTTAAGAAGATAGGTGCAAGAAAAAACAACATATCAGCTGAAGATAACACCTACATACATCTGGCATCAAAATTTAATAAACTGTACCCACACAGATTGGACCATAAAACAGGTATACGCTGCTATTAAATAAATGTATCAAGACACAGCTGTGACTTGTTGGCACAGCTTAGAAATAAGCACAAAAAAATTTTTTTAGACCGTTAGACCATGTCTGTTACATAGAATGAGAAGTCTATGCTGCCGACAATAAATTTGAAGCTGCAAGTGAAAGAATGGCTACATACACTAGCTACAGTACAATCTATAAAGGTATTGGACTAATCTAGGTTCACTATACCAGTTGGGTTCCGCTCATTAGTGGCTGCAGGTTCATTACCAATGTTTTGGCTGTTTAAGCTTAATGGCCGGCCACAAACAATCGCATATACAATGAATGCAGTAGTTAGCATATGTCACGCCTACATAGATCCATTACCATTCCACATAAATATATTATACATATAAGAAACGATAGATCACACTGCAGTTTGTGTTAATCTAATTTAAATCTGCAGTGTCCGACGCTCGCAGACTCAGCTGAGCTGCGGCGTGAGTTACCTCCTATGTACGCTAGTTTTCTCCAGCCGGAGACAGCGTTTCTCGTGTGCGGCAGCTGGCAGGTAACTTCTCTGTTGCTCTGTCGGTGTGTGAGGCGAAGGATGGTCCGTACAAGTGCGGCTGGCGGTGGCGGGGACGCGTTTCGCCTGGGGCTTCCTCAGTCCGCACTGTACCGTAACTCCCCCATAAACAACCAACCTGGTACTCTCATTCAACACTCAGTCCAACAGGTTACCCACGTATTCCCCTAAGGCCATAATCCAGCATTACCTGGATGGGGCCAGTTCACTAACCAGAGAGGAGACTCCTGGTGAACTGACTGGCTGGTAACTCAGACGGGTGAATGAACAGTAGACACTCAGGAGCCACCGGTTGTAGGAGTACTGTTCACGGGGGTCATTTCTTCTCCCTATTTCCTTTTCTTCTTTCTCATATTTCCATCTATCTTCAGTGATTTCCCCCTCTTCCACCTGCTTTTAAGGCGTAGCAAGTGATTCGATATTGATACTCCTATTCAAGAGCATGAGTGATGGTCCGAACTGTAGCGGCTGAGCTATAAGTTGATGTTCTGCCAAGGCATTTAATATTTTTATCTTTTGACAATACAACAGAGAAATTGGTATTGTACCAAGTTAATTCAATAATTGATTGATATCATGATGCCCATTCAGACAGGCTACTAATACAATATGTTTCTTAAATGTTTGTCCGTCCATGTCTCAGTTAAATGTTATATGTGATTTTTTGAGTGACAGTCAATTGAATTTATATTAAATGACTGATCAAAAACTGACGGATGCTCTCAATATTTTAGTGTAAGAAGCCTATTAAAAGTTATGTTTTAATACAGTAACCATATCAAATTTATACAAAGAGTGCGCCCAAAAAGGCACATTTGTCTTTTGGTTTGCTTCTTGCAAACACCCCCCTTCACTCAGTTACATAATACACAAGTACCCAGTTTTGTTTGCCCTAAACCATTGCTGACATATGGGCTTCCCCAATTGATGATTGTGAACAAAAAGTGATCACAGTCGCCATTGCAGATTGACCAACTTGTTGGTTAATCTGTGTCGGATCAGACTTGCTGTTGCTAATAAAGGGTGATGATCGGTCTTTTGTGCGACCGTTTTGACAATCATAAAATTCCTCCAATTCAGACAATCACTGCTTTAGAGATTACAGTTAGGTGTTGTATGGGCATTTTCACAATTGAAAATAATAAATAAAAATAAACCTGCAAATCCTATATTGCAGATTCCTGATGTATGGGCCCCTTAGCAGTAATGGTACAGATTGGTGAACTGGGAGATCTTTAAATCTGGAGGGTAAAAAATCTCAGAATCTACAGAGTTTTTTTTTTTTTGTGATTGCTGATTTTCAGGTCCTTTCGCCTAAAGCTCAGGTATTATTTTATTTACAAAACCCCATATATTTACAAGGCTGCCTGCATGCAACCAATGTATCCATGCAGCTCTTCACACATATATACCTCGCAAAGACAACTAATTTTGTTCTGTTTTTGCATTGGTTTTGCCTTTAGCTTATCGGTGAGATGGAAACAGCTGGAAAATTTAAGCAAATTTGCTGGAATTTCAAATCAATGCTCATACCCCTTTTATACTGCACAAATAACCAGGGTGGATCCCGGATTGTTGCCGGGTCGACACGGGTCGGTGTGCGGTGTGAAAGGGGATCATTTATGATATCCCGGGACCAGCAACCCGATAATCCGACCCAGGATAAAAGAAGTGTTGTTCCCGGGTCGGACCCGGGTTCCTGGGCTGTGCGAACAGATAACGACCTGGGTCCCGTTCACTTCTATGGAAAAGGCAGCAGCGTCACCCCAGTGCTGCCTCCTTCCACGCCTCTGCCGGATGCCCCACCAATCCGCCCGCCCCTTGGATGAAGTCAGCAACCTGGCAATAAGCCAGGTTGCTGTGAGCAGCTAAACACCGCAATCCCGTGTACAAATTCCGGGCATGGCATTTGCATTGAGAAAGGGGTATAGGTAAGTATTAGTAAATATAAGTAATATACATAACTCTCCCCTTACACCTGTATCCTTTAACAACATATTTTACTTAATTTCTAAAAATGTATTCTTGAGGTTTAGTGGTCCTCTATATGAGTCTCTTGACTCTTTACAATGAATTCTGTCACGATTCATGGTACTGTAGTATGATGACCGAATACGCCAATCACCAACATGCACCATACAACATCTGAATAACTTGATTAGGAGGGTATGGGTCAATAGGTAGACGGCCAAAAGGTCGACCACTATTGGTCGACAGTCAAAATGTGTTTGTTCGACATGGTTGAAATATCGACACAAGCTACATTTTGCCATGGAAAAGTTCGACAGGGGAAAAGGTCGAAGTGGGTTTTTTCACTTTTTGGGTGTCTATGTCGACATAGGTCAATATAGATACCACATAAGTTTACTGCAGCCCCTCGCCTGGCACTCGGTGTGCTCGCCATGCTTTGGGCACGGTTCCTCACTACACTTGGCTCACTATTTTAGGCTCCCGCTATGCCCAATGGGATGGTAAAGTATGAATACGTCGGTTAAAAAAAAACAAAAAACTCATGTTGACCTTTTTACGTTTTAACTATGTCGACCATTTGCCCATATCAACGCATGTTGACTTTTTCCATTTGTCAACCTTTTGACTGTCGACCAATAGCCCTCGACCTTTTCACTGTTGAACTAGACATTGTCAACCTACACTAATGACCGCATACCAGTTTGAGATCTTGTGCTACTCGTTACATAGAGCAGGCATGACCAAACGATGGTCCTCCTGCTGTTTATGGCAAGACTAGAGCTAGGCAGCCACCAGACCCATTCCACACAGAGGAGGTGCCAGAACCAACGTCCATCACATAAATATTTGTCCATAAATACAAAACAACTGCTTCCCCTGTCTGTAGGAGATGATGCATACCATATCACATCTGCCATTTGTATTGCCTGTTCTGTGCCATTTTATTACAGTGACATACACAGTGATATTTCTGCAGGTGATTCTCATGTCATATTGCTTGAAATGCTGCTTTAGCTATACATTATGTGACATCTTCTCTTGACGTGAGTACATTCATTGTTCACAAACCAAGTTTTCTGTTTCCAATATTCCAGGAGCAAAGCTTGGCTGAAAGTTTCACCCTCTTCACTGAATATTGTCTCTTGCTGCTGAAAAAACTGAGGGAGAACTTCCCCGTCTTCAATACTACAGTTATCAGCCGGCTAGAATTCATGCTAAGGTAACGCACAGCTGTATAAGCTGTAACCAATAACAGCAGACTACTCAGCTACAGGCATGTATATAGCTACACTCAGTATTTGCCCTGATTTGTCTCTCGACAGGTGTCTAAATCAAATACAGAACATGCAAGCGTTTAAGACGGTCTGCCCTTTCCACAATGAGCTGCATCTGGAAATCGCAACTGTGCTAAAGGTATAGTTCTTCTCTCTATAATGGCAGCCCACAACCCTTGGTGCAATGATAGTTGCAGTGGGCAAACAGACCGGGGACAGACATTTTGGGGCTGATTCAGAGGACTTGTAAATGTCCGAATTTATCTCCTTCTGATGTTTGCGTTTATAGAAACATAGAATTTGACGGCAGATAAGAACCACTTGGCCCATCTAGTCTGCCCCTTTTTTAAACATGTTACCTCAAACCATATTTGATCCTTATTTTTTTGTAAGGATATCAATATGCCTATCCCAAGCATGTTTAAATTGTACTACTGTATTTGCCTCTACCACCTCTGATTTGAGGCTATTCCACTTATCTACTACTCTTTCTGTGAAGTAATTCTTCCTCAAATTTCCCCTGAATCTTCCTCCCTCTAGTTTCAGTGCATGTCCTCGTGTTCTGCTGCTCCTCTTCCTGTGAAGAATGTCTCCCACCTGTACCTTGTTAAAACCCTTGATATATTTGAAAGTTTCTATCATGTCCCCCCTTTCCCTTCTCTGCTCTAAAGTATACATATTAAGATCTTTTAGTCTTTCCTGGTACGTTTTGTGATGTAGGCCATGCACCATTTTAGTTGCTCTTCTTTGTACAGTCTCTAATGTATTTATATCCTTCTGGAGATATGGCCTCCAGAACTGAACACAATACTCTAGATGAGGTCGTACCAATGACCTATACAGTGGCATTATTACTTCTTTCTTTCTACTGCTGATACCTCTCCCTATGCAACCAAGCATCTGACTTGCCTTCTTCATTGCTTTGTTACATTGCCTACCTGCCTTTAAGTCCCCTGAAATAGTGACACCTAGATCCCTCTCTTCCTCAGTAGTTTCCATTATAGTGCCATTTATACTATATTTAGTCTTTGGATTTTTGCAACCCAAGTGCATGATTTTGCATTTTTTGGCATTAAACTGTAGTTGCCATGCTCTTGACCATTCCTCTAATCTACCTAGATCATCAATCATTTGTTTTACCCCTCCTGGTGTGTCTACCCTGTTGCATACCTTTGTGTCATCTGCAAAAAGGCACATTTTACCCTCAATTCCATTTGCAATATCACCAATAAAGATATTAAAAAGCACTGGTCCAAGTACAGATCCCTGGGGTACTCCACTTGTAACCTTTCCCTCCTTTGACTGTACTCCGTTTACTACAACTCTCTGTTTTCTGTCCTGCAACCATGCTCTTATCCATTCAACTATCTTAGAATCCAATCCCAAGCTTTCAAGTTTATTTAACAGTCTGCGATGTGGGACAGTGTCAAAAGCCTTACTAAAGTCTAGATAAGCTACATCTACAGCCCCACCTTGATCTATTACTTTAGTCACCCAGTCAAAAAAGTCAATAAGATTTGTTTGACATGATCTTCCCCCAGTAAACCCATGCTGTTTTGGATCCTGTAAATTGCTGGTTTTGAGATATTCTACAACTCTTTCTTTTAAGAGTGTTTCCATCAATGCCTATGTGCAAACCCGGGAGTGAAAGCCGTTTGCTCCAGAGAGGTCGGGCAGGGGCTGCTGGAGCAGGGGAACACCCAGCGTTTACGGGGTAAACACTTGGCATTCCCCTGTCAGCGCCTGCCCCCTTTTCGGACATCTCCGTCTGAAATAAAAGTCAGTTCTGACTGACTTTTATTTCCAAAGGGGAGAAAAATGATTCGATGGTCGGAGACCATTGATGATTTCTCTCATCTCCGGCCGCCTGCGCGTGGACGTGTTGTCGTACACATCCCCTTGCATGTTAGCGAAGGGGATGAGGGCGGCAGTGGGGTGGTGGGCGGTGCTGACCTGTTCGCTAGGTCAATCATGAAAATCTCACGTCGACCTTTTCACGTGTTGACTATTACCTTGTAGATATTTAGCTTGTGTCGACATATTGTCCATGTTGACATAATGCATTTAAACAAGAAACAAATGTAGTTGCACTAAATTACAAAACCAGGTATTGCAACAATTTAGGGAATGAGAGAAATATCAAAATTTATTATAAAAGCACTTTTGTACTCGCAGCAAAAATTTAAAAAGGAGGCTATATTAGTCTAAGGGTAAAAATGGGTGGAATAGCTGCTATGAATGGTGTTTGTATTTGTGTAACAGTCACCTCAACTCCTTATGTGTCCTTTTCCTTTTTTGGGCCCAAAAAGGTGCGGTAGTTTTTTCTTTAAAAAAAGCCACATCAGCTGAGAAACGCGTTGGTTATTGGTACACCTGGGATTGCTGCTACCGCTCACCTCCATCCTAACTATACAGTATGTGCCTTGCTCCAATTGTGGTTACAGCTATATCCATCTAAGCTGCCCAAGGATACAGGACTTTCCAAACAGACCATGCTAACTTGTGTGGAGGAATGCCACCGCTCTAATTGGCCTGTGGAAATCAAGGGAACCCCCAGACTTCAGATATTCCATCTCTGTGGAGGAAAAGCCCTCTCCCAATACGGATTGGAGGAAGTGCTGAGGCGGACAACACAAGATCACATAACAGGACTACCGCATCTTTTTGGGCCCAAAAAAAGGAAAAGGACACATAAGGAGTTGAGGTGACTGTTACACAAATACAAACACCATTCATAGCAGCTATTCCACCCATTTTTACCCTTAGGCTAATATAGCCTCCTTTTTTAATTTTTGCTGTGAGTACAAAAGTGCTTTTATAATAAATTTTGATATTTCTCTCATTCCCTAAATTGTTGCAATACCTGGTTTTGTAATTTAACGCAACTACATTTGTTTCTTGTTTAAATGCATTATGTCAACATGGACAATATGTCGACACAAGCTAAATATCTACAAGGTAATAGTCAACACGTGAAAAGGTCGACGTGAGATTTTCATGATTGACCTAGCGAACAGGTCAGCACCGCCCACCACCCCACTGCCGCCCTCATCCCCTCGCTAACATGCAAGGGGATGTGTACGAGAACACGTCCACACGCAGGCGGCCGGTGATGAGAGAAATCATCAATGGTCTCCGACCATCGAATCATTTTTCTCCCCTTTGGAAATAAAAGTCAGTCAGAACTGCATATTGCTGTAGTCTGCAGCATGGCCAGATTATCAGTGGGGCAAGTGGAGCAACAGCTCCAGGCCTCCACATAAATATAGCCCCATCTCCATGGCAGCACAGTAATACTAATATATAGACCCAGGCTGCGTCCATAATCCGGCACCATATTCCTGCTCCCAGACCTTGTTCTCTAATCTCATGACATCCCTTGTGCCAGGGGTAGAGGGAGCGAGTCCTGGGCGGCTTTGAGTCTGGCTACATTCAGTTTTATTTGACATATGCATATGAATCACCAGAACTGACCTTCAGCGTGACTGTATATGACAGCCTATCTGTACAAGGCGATCTACATCGTGCCAGGGTGATCAGTGTAGGTTGGAATTGGATTATTACATTTAGAGTTATGCGAAATGTTAATATTTGGTTCACTCTGATTCTCTGACTTCAGTCAAGCGACCCACAAATGTGGTCTGTCAGGGATATGAGCATAGCAGTCCACAGTCCTAGCAGCACCCGTGGTCATTTTAATTCACCACTGCAACAAATGACATTTTAATGATGAGGATGCGATCATTGTGGCTGTAATATGTGAGACATGTACTAAGCCTTGAACCATTATAACGTGGAATGTATTAGCCAACCAGCTCCTGTTAGATTGTAAACACAGCCCATGGCCAATAGGAGCTGATTGGATGGTATGGATGGTACTGCGTGCTTCGCATCACATCACATGCAAATCGCATGCAAATGAATTACATGTGATCGCATTCAAAACGCATGCAATGATCGCACCGTGTATGGGCCCATTAAGCCAATTGTCTGGGTTTCAGCTCATGTTAAAATTTGACCTGTGTTTGTGAGATTGATCTACAGTAAGCTCAGGGTTTTTAGTAGAGTGGTATTCAGAATATAATATGGGCCACACACTTCCATGGCAGCATTCATTTTCAGATGTCAGCACCAGTGGTTGATTTTATCTATGGGCTGCAGGACCGCCCCAAGTAAAATCTGCCACTCAGTCCAGAGTTAGTGAAGCCAGATTCAGTCCATGATACTACACTGGCTTCACTGCGACAGTCACAGAGACACAATGCAGGGAGGTGTTCCCTCCCTCTGGGAATGCCGCCAATGCTGTGATATGTAGAGAGCTGGCTTCCTGCAGTCAGTGCAGCCCATAGAAGCCAGGGTTTTCCCATGTGCAGTCACACCACAGCGTTTGGACATGGGCTGGTCCCGGCACCTGCCTGATCCATTGCAAAGTTGTCGGGACTCGGGCTGGCATCTGCTTCCTCTTCGGCAGCCCCCTGCCCAAAGAGGAGGGGTGTCTAATTGCCACTGGTTACCATTATGGGATAAATAACAGAATATAGGAGCAGTCCCCCACTTAAACTGTTATGTTTGCCCAAGCCGTCAGTACATACAGAATTGTATTCCAGAAGCAACTGATAATATATTTGTAAGATCCTGATGGAGTGGAAACTTAAAAAAAGTGTATTTTAAAAAGTCCTAACGAGGGGTGCGTGTCTGGTGCCGGAAAGACATAAATCTTCATGGATCATTTCTGTAAACAAATGTGTTATGCAGCGTGTTCCTAAACGTGTAACTAATCCTCTTTATCATCCCTTAATATGATAAAATGTTTAGGAAAAGAACATTGGGCTGATGCATGGAGAGAATGCTGTTTATTAGTTACAGACAGTACAGCTGTTCCCAACAACACGGGATATTGAAATACATGATTTTCTATAAAGCTTTTCCAGTAATCCAATAAACTGTGCTCACTGTCAGGTGGTGGCTTGTACTTACAATCAGTGCCCTGCAACATCTAATGTTATTCGTCCATTTCGCATTAACATACCACAGTCTAATGCCCTGAGCAACACGTTCACTGGCTCAGTACACCAAAATTTAAGTGATACTTATTCAAAACAATTGATAAAGGGTCCACCCCTAATAAAACAGTAAGAGGACAGTTCAAGCAGTTGGTATCATTATGTGCGTGTAGCGCACAGGTCTTCAACCTGTGGCCCTCCAGATGTTGTGGAACTACATTTCCCAGCATGCCCGAACAGTTTTGGCATGCTCTTATAGGAAAAAATGTGGCAATGCATGCTGGAACATGTAGTTTCACAACATCTGGAGGGCCATAGGTTGAAGACCCATGGTGTAGCGGGTTCGGGTCGCACCCAGATGTCACCACAGAAAGGTGACACTCGCATGTATCCCAACTGAAGAAGGAATAGTTCAAAAATGAACATTTTAACTGATTTAATACAAATTACAACCAAGGCTTCATTCAATGAATAAAATGTTTGTGTAAGAACTCAAGCATTTGAAATGAGTGTGATGTTGTGTTCTTGTCTAACAGCAATCTCACACAGTGGTCTTCACTTTCACTTTACACACCAGGCCAGGTACCAGTAATGGGTACTGGCGGAAGGTTTGGAATATTACTGGGATTGGAATATTACTATCTTCCTCTTTTACATGCACAGTTCTACCACAGGTTCCATCACTCACATTCACATCATTTGAAGTACACTCTCTCAGGATTTACACTCCTTCCCCTGCGCATGTTGCAGCTGTCTGTCTCCCAAACCCCTACAATTTATGGAAGGTGTTTCTGCCTGGCTCCCTCGCCTCCTATCCTCTGACATCTCTGCCATCTTCATAAGTGATTTCAATATCAAATATGCAGCTCATGCTTCCAAACTACTCTCTGTAACCTCTGCTCTCGGCCTCCACAATCGGCGACTCCTCTACTCAGCGGGAGGACCACTGCCTTGATCTTGTGTTCACCAGACTATGCTCAGTTTCTGTATTCACTACCTTCCTTATCTCTCCTCCATTAATTCAAACTCAATGCCACTGAAGTCTTCCAATCTCCCACAAGCCCGCAAATATGAACACAATTCATTTTCAGGAAGTTTTCACCTCTCTGCAACAACTGCTTTCACCCTTTTCTGCAATCACTTTTTCTGAGAGGGCTGTATCTCACCTGAATCAGATGCTAGAAATGGCCCTTGATGAAGTAGCTCCAGCTACCCATCACACTCCATGTAGGTCTATATGTCATCCTTGGCATTCTAAGTTAACAAGACTTAAACACAAGGCCATAAACCAAATGACACCAACATACATCTCAAAATATCTCCCAACCGGACCTTTCTCTCTTCTCAAGATCAATGTCTATCATCCACACTCATAACTTGCTCCCATTTACAATGGCAGGACTTTCTTTGGGCTGCACCCACTCTGTGGAATTCCGTCCCACGCACAATAAAACTCTCCTCTAGTCTTAACTATTAAGCATTCCCTGAAAATTCAACTCTTCTGGGAACCACCTACATAACCTTATACACCTTTCCTATCTAATTATATCCCCACTGTACAGTTCAAACCTATCCTCACTTACTTTCTCTTTCTTCACTTTCCTATCCTCCTGACCCCTGGCCGACATTGCTGTGTCACTGCTAAGCGATCTGTAAGGGACAGTGTTCTCTGCTGAGAACACTGGCCCTTGACGACGATGTAACTAGATTTATCCAGCATGCTGGATATCACTGGACAATAGCGACTCTCTGGGCCACGCATCCCTATCGCTATGGCCCTACACATGCCCACCAAGGTGCTGCTAAAGTCACTGTCAGACTCTCGCGGGATTTTACAGTCACCGCCATGGCTGCTGGGATTTCCGTGACTTCCAGGAGCTGAGAGTTAGGCGTGCTATTTCACTCAGTCTCAGCGCCTTCCTCAGTGGGGACTGGCTGGCAGTGGGCTTGAGCTGTGTGGTGCCAGACCACCCTACTGCAACCCCCTGTGGTGCAGCTGTAGCATTCAGGTGCCTGAAGTCCCGACCTAGTACCTATCTACTAATGTTTTTTTGGTACTCTTTACTTAGCACGGCGCCCATCGCGGCCATCGCGGGCATTGAATGCACTAAAAAATCGGGTGCGACGCGATGCCCGCGATTTCCCATAGGGAACAATGTTAAATGTCTCAATTGACCCGATTTTCCTGTTCAATGCCTCAATTGACCCGATTTTTCCATAGGAAACAATGTTAAATGGCCCACAGAGGCCAAATAGGCACCTTGAAGTGTGAAATGGCCCCACAATTGTTAACGCCACCCCACGATCAACGTGAACCCGAAGCGTGGTGAGCGCAGCGAGCCCGCAAGGGGCGGTGGTACGCGTCCTACGACCTTTTCATACCCCCACTATCCACGTCAGCGTGGAGTTGAGAATAGAATAGTGTGGCGAGCGCAGCGAGCTACCGAGCCCGAAGCGTGGCGAGGGGACGCGGATACCTGTGAAGCCCGCGAAGGGACGCGTTTACCTGTGAAGGTATCCGCGTCCCCTCGCGGGGCTTGCTGCGCTCGCCACGCTTCGGGCTCGGTGGCTCGCTGCGCTCGCCACACTATTCTATTCTCAACTCCACGCCGAGGTGGATAGTGGGGGTATGAAAAGGTCGTAGGACGCATACCGCCACCCCTCGCGGCCTTGCTGCGCTCGCCACGCTTCGGATTGACGTTGATCGTGGGGTGGCGTTAACAATTGTGGGGGCCATTTCACACTTCAGGGTGGCTATTTGGCCTCTGTGGGCCATTTAACATTGTTTCCTATAGAAAAATCGGGTCAATTGAGGCATTGAACAGGAAAATCGGGTCAATTGAGACATTTAACATTGTTCCCTATGGGAAATCGCGGGCATCGCGTCGGTCGCGTCGCACCCGATTTTTAGTGCATTCAATGCCCGCGATGCCTGCGATTTTTTTACCTGCGATGCCCATGATCAAAATCGTGGGCGCCGTGCTAGGTAAAGAGTACAGTTTTTTTGTTTTAAACAATGTTCTTTTTTTTTTTTATAATATAAATATATGCTATATTTTATACGCTAGTAAATGCTATACAGTATAGTACTGTGTCTGGCCACTGTTCTGCAGGTGAGGTGACAGTATACCATTTTATTGTGTTATTCTTTATATTATGCAAGATATTTGGAACATAAGGATACATTTTGTAATGTGTGATTTGCATTTTGGTTTTCAATAAAAATACTATGGGGGTATTCAATGTCAGGGGCACGGCTGTCGAGCTAGCTTGACAGCCGTGCCCCTGTCCCGTTCTCGCTTTGCTTGACTGTTGCTCGGCAGTCGGGATTCAATGTCCGAGCGGCGAGAAGGGGGCGTGGCCACGAGCTGAGGCTGGAAATAGTCGAGTTCTGGCCGGGAGCTCGACTGTTTCCGGCTTTTCTCGGCAGAACGAGTCTGACAGCTTCTGAAGTCGGGCTCGTTCTGCCGAGAACCCCTGTTCAATGCTGTCGGGGAAGACAGCATTGAATAGGGCCCCGCAGCCATCTCCCCCGTCGGGAGATGGCTGCGGGAGCACGACAGACATTGAATACCCCCCTATGTCTTCTTTCTTAACCCTTTGAGTGAATGTGTCATAATAGGTGTGAAAATTGCCAAGCAATCATTTTTATTCATTATAATGACCTATAATGTTTACCTTGTACAGGAAATATAATCTTTTTTTACACATCAGTTTTTATTTGAATTTATATAACAAATGTGAGCGACGGTGGCATTTTTAGTGGATATTTTGCGCATCTCTCACAGAGATGTTGGCACTCACACCAGGGTTAAGGAATGGAACACAGTCACAACGCTGATTGATAATTTATACTTTGTTTTTATAACCAGCATTATATTATTTTTAATGAGAGTGGCCCCCCACAAATTTGTTATCCAGGGCCCCCACAGACATTAATCAGGCGCTGCTGGAACTTTGGGCCTGATTCAGTACCCATTCGCTAAGCAGTGGTCGTTCGCTGGTTAGCAAGTGCCCCCCCCATAAAAACCTTGGCCCGGTGTACACCCACCCCGACCACTCCCTCTGGAGCGAACGGCCAAATGTATTTGATCCCGGGGTTTGCACATACTCATATACGCCCATGGCATACCCATTTAACTGCCATGTGCATTGACTTTATGTTTTAAAGGAGACACAAAATAAACTCTAAAAAGGGTGGATGAGTATTTAAGTTTTCAAAGCGTAGGAGATGTTGACATCACAATGGTCTAGCTAATTCAAGGTCCTGGCTTTTATAGAGTACAGTAGTGCTTCAGTTTAATGCTGGCTCTCAGAGAAGGGATTGAAGCTAAGAGGAATCATTTCACTGACTCGAGTACTTTATATTTTCAGAAAGGCACAATGGAATGGTACGAAAAGACCTTTATGTACTATAAGCCAGAAGAGAAGGTATGTGATTGTGCCTGCGTTTATTGCTGCCATTAGCTTATTCAGAATTGTAAATAAGTTATTATAAGCATTCGTTATTGGGGCATGATATGTGGACACAAAGTCATGGCAACTGTCCTTAGAAGTAGGATCATCCAACTTTACACTAAGAAAACTTTTTGGCTCACTAGATTTTTGGTTCATTAATTCACAAACATTCTAATAATGACTAATGAAAAAATTAATTGAAAAAGCCTCATACATGTATAAAATGGGGGGGGGGGGATGCATTGGCTGAATATTTGTCATGTTTTATATATTTTTTTATATAGTATTATCTGTATTGGGTGCAGAGAGCAGGGCTGTCCTAACAGCACTGTGGGCTCTGGGCCCGATGCCCTTGGGGCCCCTACTTATATATTTAAGGAAATAAATGAAAGGAAAACAAAATCATAACTTATCCCACCTTTGGTCAGCACTGATTGGTGAATAGCTTCAGCCACCCACCAATTAGCAAACTGACAGTCATTCACTGTCTGGCTGGAGTCAGGTAAAGAATGCTGCACTCTGTTTGATGGATAGCTCCAGCCATCCTCCTATTGGCAAGCTGGCAGCCATTCAGTGTCTTACTGCTGCCTGGCCGCTCTAATTGGGTGTAATTCACAATCGGAGCAGCCTCTCAGGAAGCTCTGGCGGCACCAGCACAGGAGGCAGATGGACTCTGGCCTAACCCACCTCTGCTCATAGGCCCCTAGAATCGTGGGGGGCCTGGCATCTGCCCAGTGTGTCTATTGGAGGGATGTATTAAAATTCATCACCGCCCCTCGCTGTATTAACATACACCTAGCATCGCAAAGCAGCAAAGCAGTGATGGTGGCCCCCCATGACACCTGTGATGTGGTGTGTGGGGGGGTCAACTTCACATCCCCATCTTATCGGCTGTCCCCGGTGCCTCCTCCTCTCCCCTCCATTTGTGACCTGTTTCTAGGGGCAGGAGGAGTTTCATGGAGGAAGGTAAGCCAGGGGGAGGGGGGGCAGCGTCTGCGGTGGGCGCGCGATAGAAGCCCATAGGCTTCTATAGAGTATTGTTACCCAACAACGGGGATTTTACTGAATTTTTCCCTTAGCACATCCCACCCTATATGTTAAGATGAGACCACATTTTCTTAAACAGTAATATAATAATATTACTATCGATTCTTCTACAAATTACCCCCACTGCTGCCAGTAAGGAAAACAACATAGCCTTTTTACAATTTAATATGAGCGGCATATCCACACAAATATTATAGATCCCATATGTATGAGGGAGGCGATACCTGGTATAGCCCAAGTTACCAGGAGAGGGCTGGCATGCAGGGTTGTAGAGAGTTGTTCTTTGCCCGGGTAGACACACAAGGAATTTTCTGCACTGCATTGTGTTTAACGGAGTGGACTTTGAGCCCATGCCATGGAGAAATCAGGGAAGGTAAGGGGGTGGGGGGGGGGGGGGGGGGGGCGGTGTCTGGGCTGTGGAGAGAGGCCGCTTTTGCTGCAGAAAGGTAAGTGAGGTCACATTTATCACAATCTGATCCACATTTTTAATGAGGTTGTGATGAATATTTTTTTAGTTAGATTCGCAAATGTATATCTGTACCCAGATTTGTCCGTAGATGGACTGCGATAACAGCCTGTCCATGGCAAAGTGCTGGAAGCAGTGTGATAGCTGTCACACTGCTTCCTGGTGCGGGTCTTTGTCTCACACTGCATGTGCCACTGGGGTTACTGTAGGGAAACGCCATCTATCAGGGCTGCATTTGTGGGTGAATATGTAGAAAGAGCTGCAGATATCTGCTATGATCCCTCCAAGGTACATAGGGGGGGATACCTAATATTTGAGGGTATTCTAAAAAAATGTCTGTTTTTAGGTAATATTCTGCAAATATGTTTTGACAAATAGGCCCCTTATTAATTATTTTATGTTGAGGATTTTAGTTCAGTTCCCTCCTCGTAGTGAACGTCTCCCAGTGAAATACTCTGTGTTGCAGAATGATGTGGAGCAGCTGAGGTGTCTGGTGAAACTGGCTGATGCTGTTCATGAAGATGTGGAGAAAAGCCAGAACGTGTACAACAAGCACTTTGCCTGGTGAGCCCCGTACCTCCATATTAGTAGTATCATATTAGTTAAAAGCCCATCAAAATGCCGGATTCTGCAATGTATTTTCACTTTGAGCTGTGACAGTTTTTAGCCCACAAACTCTCCACTCCACCCCCAGTCCCTATCTGCTCCTACCTCAATCTCTGTCTTCACAGCTTCCTCTTTCCATATCCAGCAAGTTTGAAACAGATCAGTGTCCCTGCAAAATTTGCTTTCACTTACTGTTATGACATCTTTTAGCAAACAAAGGAGTCATTTGGTCTTTCGAGTGGTCTCTAGTAGTCAGTGGTGGTACTTCACCTCATAGAGGTGAGGAGTAGTTATATATATATGGGAAACAGAGGGTATGGTCCAGGTATTGCGCCAATAGAACCTAATAACTAGCTGCTCCTTCGATACGTCTCTCCTGTTAGTGAGAGACACAAAGAAAAAGATATGGAAAGGGGTTGTTCGGAGTGCACTCTAATAGTACCACCAGGGGCAAACACAGGATTTGCAAAGGGGGGTTTACAGAATATATATACATACACGTCACATGAAAACAGGCAATAGCCTCTTTACACACCTTGATAAAGAGGTTTCTGCTTTGAAACTTTGTTCTATATAAAAAGATTTTCACAAATCCTCTCGTGCTGCTGCCCTTTTCATAATATATATATATACACACACACAAATAAATATTCATTGTAGTGCAGTCGAGTGCCAGGCAGCAGCTCCAAAGTGCAGTCCTGCCGGTGTACAGCAAGAGTGTGTGCCTCTTCGCTGGCCGTCTAATAATCTAATAATTTCCACCCGATAGCTGCGGAGGTGGGGGATGTAGGGGTCGGGTACAGTTTACCCTTTCTGTCCTTGTGAGGGGGGGCCAGGTCCGGATTTGGCATGCGGAGGCGGGGCGGCCAGGCTCCAAGTCAGAAGGTGCCGAGGAGATGAGCGGAGTCAGCTGTGTAGTGGCGCTACTGCCACTGCCATGTTCCTTCATCCTGCGGCTGCTGCAGCTCTCCTTGGCCACCTCACTGCATAGCGCTGCCCTGCCTGCAACCCCCCCGGCCATCTCCCAGCAACTTCGCACAGAGAGCTGCCCAGTATCGGTCACTAGGTCACCGCCTCAAACAAAAAAACCTTGGCCGGGCTGTCAGGGGGGTTTCCAGGTACCTGCGTGCGCCACTGACCACCTAGCAACGATATGATATAAACATGAAATAACAATGACTTTTGTATGGTCAAATTCATATATTCAGCAATAAAAAGTAGACTTCGTTTGAGAAAGTAGTCCTTTATTTAAATACCAACGCGTTTCGTCAACACAACTTCATCAGGGGCGTGGCAAAGCACAATGAGGCTGAAAGTGGAGTGAACAGCTCATTGTTCTATTGTGGGATTTTTCTTCTGGTTGAATTTCATATTCTGACATTAAGGAGGTCATTTTCCACTAGTGTGGCTTCATCATTCTGGCGTATAGTCTATGTTGATACAGCCATAATCTTTTTACACTAAAGGAAATTACTATTTACCTCAAGATCTATGTGAATCTGATTCCCCACCTTTATTGATATTGATTTTAATACATTTTACAGTATAAAGAACACCTTCCATTGTTATAACCTTGATATAAGGCTTTGTGCTTAGCCACACCCCTGATGAAGTCATGTTGAGGAAACGCGTTGGTATTTAAATATAGAACTACTTTCTCGAACGAAGTCTACGTTTTATTGCTGAATATCTGAATTCGACCTCAGAAAAGTGATGGTTATATCATGTTTATATCATATCGTTGCTAGGTGGTACTATTAGAGTGCACTCCAAACAACCCATTTTTATATATACACACAACAAAAATATTATTTGGAATTGCTCAGCTAGTGGATGATCAGGCTGCTATTCACTATATCCTGGTCATTTTGAGATATTTTTCTCACCATAGAAGAGATTATTCTGTTGTGTGCAATCAAACTTCCGTATCCGTATCCATTTTTTTTATATTTACCTCAAACTGATAGATTTTTTCTAGATTTTTTGAAACTATACGCACCTATAAGAGCATGTTCTGATGTCTGGATCATAATTATACAATACATGATTGGCTTTACCCCTGATGAAGTCGTTCTGACGAAACACGTTGGGTACCTCTTTAAATAAAAGTCTATTTCTCGGATTGTGCATCTTATTGCGAATACGTGCTGCGATGGACACATGAAGATTGTCTCAGAGTTACAATTCAGATTGCATCAATTATTATTGGTCTTGGGTGGTACCAATATATGGATTTTGCACACTCCAATAAGATTTGTGTTGTTTTTTAATTGTTGTCCCTCATTAACAGGAGGGATATTGGAGATGTATTAGATATTTTCGCAATACAGAGTCTACACCCTTCTTTTAATATATATATATATATATATATATATATATAAAATGAAGAAAAGGGAAGGCACTCTCCGTACTTAGGGTTGCAATAATTAATAGGACGTGGACACGAGGGTCACTTTGTTTGCAAACTAAGTGACCCTCGTGTCCATGTCTTAATAATTTTTGCAACCCTAAGTCCGGAGAGTGCCTTCCATTTTCTTCATTATATCCAGGAGATTTTTGCCTATCATGGAGTGGCACCAGGGCCCTTAATTGTCAACATCACTGGGATTGCTGATCCCCTCTACTGATATTCAGGTGGCCTTCTGGCGCAATAGACCCTGAATTTAGTCATTATATCTCCCCCTGCTTTGCAATGCGTGGTACTGTAGGTCTGCTTTGTAAGAGAAGGCAAGGTCACAGTAAAGGGGTGTGCACATGGGCTGCAGCTGGGAGATCTTAAATAAGTGATTTTGCTTAATCAAAATCGCCCAGTCCCTGCTGGAAATAAGCCGGCAGCCATCCCCAGCAGCAAGAAAAAGAGGAGTTTTTGACTGAGCGCAGATCCTGCTAACAGGTCCAATATTCTGCTGTGCTAAAGGGAATACTCAGCCCTTGTAAAAGAAAAACCTCAAGAAATGTATAAAACAGCAGCAGCTTACGTGTACAGCCGAATAGACACTGCAGCATCTACACAAAATATTCTTGCCTGCCTGATATTGATGCTGCGGGCCCGTGAATCGCTATCACCCGCTGTGTAAAACATGAGGCGATTCAGGGAAACATTCTAAGAAATTTTGACGATGTAGTCAAAATCGCTTAGATGAATCGCCCCCGTGTACAGTGTTTATTTTGTAAGGGATTTTCAATTTAATTTCAGTTTTAGTCACTTCCCTAAAATTTGATTAAATTAAACGTCACATTTTATTCACATTTTTAAATTTCATTTTAGTCAAGTTTTAGTCAATGTATCTTGACTAACATTTTCGTCTAATTTTAGTCATTGATTTAGTCGTAGCTTTGCAGTTTATTGACAATGGATTTTGCTGAAGATCATTTATCATTTCCTTGAATCTAGGTATCAAACAAGTGCAACTAAAATGCTCTTTCCTTCACAGCAGGTCATTTATTTTCTGCAAGTATCAATTCAAGAATACAATTGTTTGTTTCTTTTCATTAAAAATTAGAATTTAAATATTCAAAGAATAATACAACCTGCCTGATACAAGTAAGTAGTACATTACTAGTCTACTGCAAAATAAAATGAAGCGGTAAGGATGCATATTTATAATACACAGCAATCTAGCTAAAGGTAACTAATTAGCTAGCTACATAAACTGGCCGAGTGATTCTTATGACAAAGAGTTGTTGCACAGCCGCAGCGCAAGTAAGTAAATCTAGGGTCAGAGACGATGGATAAAAGAATCCCAAAAATCAATCACTCAAAAAATGTGGTGTCCTCCTGACGAAATTGATAAAGCATTTTCCTCTATTCAATTTTAGTCATGACACTAATATTTAGTCAACATTTTCGTTATTAAAAAATTCTTATTTTCATTATCGTCACATTTTAGTCACAGAAAAAACATTTGTCGATAAATAGTTTTCGTTGAAATTAACACTGCATGTGTACATGGGGTAGATTGAAAGGAATAAAGAGGTCTTCATAATGATAAGTCTGCCTTGCAGTATATCTACTACTACTAACCACCTCTCAAAACACCTCTGCCTGCAAACATTGGTAAAGTCTATGCATTGAAACACATTGCACTAGCACAGTGGTTCCCAAACTTTTTTGAATCACGGCGCCCTAGAGCGTCAAAATATTTTCAAGGCACCCCTAGGCCAAATGCTTCTTATCGAGAAATTCAGAAAAAAAATATGAAATGAAGTGTATTGTGTTTATATGTCACAGTTATCTGGTGAGGGACAGGATTTGCTTCTGTTTGTCCACATATGCTATGATTGGCAGCCACCCAAACTGGTTTTGCCTGGTACGTTGACCATAAATAATATGAATTGATCCTGGTCCACCAACCCAAGGCACCCCTGCAAGTGTCCTGAGGCACTCCAGGGTGCCTAGGCACACAGTTTGGGAACCACTGCACTAGCACAACCTGGCCAGAGCCATCTCAGGATTAAATGGCATCAGGCTTAAATACTGCCTTCAATTATCCTAACAGGGTACAATGGAGCAGTTGATGTTGTATGAATGAAAAAGAAAAATTAATTACATTGTAAATATTTAAAAGTACTATAGCAGGTGATATGTTTTTCTTCTCTCCCTAGTATCGTCAAGGTTGACTACTTTAGTATCACCTACCGGCAACTAGAAAAACTGGTGAGACTAATTGTTTGGTTATGTCTTATACTGAACGAGGGATGTAAGATTTATCGATGGTTATGTTTTCACTTTTGAATGAAATAATTGTTGCTTTTAGTTTATAGAAATAAGTGTATGATCTATTGCATCCATGCACCATTACCATTGGATTAGCCCAGGCATGGCCAATCGATGGCACTCCAGCTGTTGTGAAACTACAAGTCCCATCATGCCTTGCCACAGTTTTGCTATTAGTGAATGCTAAAACTATGGCAAGGCATGCTGGGATGTGTAGTTTTACAACAGCTGGAGGGCCACATTTTAGCCTATATACTCCTGGCTATTTGAGGTGTTCTCCTGCTCTTTTGAACATATTTCACCTTCTGTTATTTACAGGTTTGAAGACCATTACATGTATAATGCACTGTGTTGTCATTAATCCAGTCATTAATACATTAATAATTTTAACCTATGTGAGAGCATTACAGTACTTTGTGTTCCATTCGCTATAGGTGGCTGATGAAGTGAGCATTGCAATGGAGAGTCTGAAGGGTGCAGAGCAAGAGGAGCCACGGATCACTCATGCTATTGGGGAGACGTTGTTTGAGCTTTATATTACACTCAAGGAACTGAGGCGTTTTAGGGATTACCTGCCTTTAAAGTACGTTATTTGTTCTACTCTTTTGGTTTTTGTTGGTAGGCTTGATCTAGAACTAAAGGGCCTTATACAGAGTCAGTCTTAAAAGCAATTTGAGATTTTTTTTTTGTCAAAGTTTGTGTTTTTTCTTTTGTTGACTCAAGTGTGACTTCTCTGAAAGGGGACTGGGACTGTAATGGACAGGGACTTTCAGAAAGTGTGGATGCGACTGTAGAGGCCGCATCCTGGGACTGGAGTCTCAAAGGGGCCAATTTATTATGGATCCCATATTCAATGTGATCTAGGCAGGATCTCACCGCCCAGGATCGTATTGCAATATGCGATTCTATCAGCATCATGCAGACACTGTTCCTGCGATCTGCTCTGCTGGGTGCAGGGGGGGGCTGCGCATGTGTGGTCAGCGCTGACCCCCGGCTACCCGCTACACCTCCGCAGAGTGGCTACCGGCATTCTCAGATGGAAGCAGCTGCGGGAGCCATTATCCGGAATGATTCGAATTCTGGATATTGATAGGTTTCTATGGGGGATGCGGCTGCATGCTGGACTGGAGGGATTTATTGCAGCAGGTAACTTCTGAGGATACATAAGTGCAGCTAACGGAATTAGCCGCAAATATTAAATGATAAATGGGCCCCTAAGAGTCTCCAAAGCAGCCTCTTGAAACTCTCAAACTTGTATCATATTTGTTCCTGGTGCAAGTGTAGTCAGTAGTGACTGCAGAGATGCTAATGATGACTTATCCATTCACAAGTGGGAACAGATACGTCTGCACGCACACACACACACACACACATATACATATATATATATATATATATATATATATACTGTATATATCTTAAGGAAATGTAAAATAAAATTTTATTTGCAGCTACATCACTGAGCAATTCAGATGCTCGAAGAAATTGGGTAGTAATGAGCTGCATTAACGTCAGTATATTTCTATTGTAAGGTGTGATTTCCAGCGTTGCCCTCATTCTGGTTTGTAAACTCACCCATACGTTTGCACAGGCGGTTCGATGTTGAATGCATGCAAATGGAGGGGGGGGGGGCGGCGTTAACTCTGGGTGCACCCAGGAAAAGGCTGGACATTCGCAGTGCGGCGGGGACATTCGACATGCAGAGGTGTATTCACATGCCTGGCAGGAGGTGTTACAAGGCTTGCAAAGCAGAGAACTGCTGCATTGCGAGCCAATCACAATGAGGGCCATTGTCTGTACTCTGTAGACATACCTCCTATCGCAGTCCAGTGTCATCTCAGGCCGGTACCGCAGGGGAGTCACAGCGTGAATTTGTAAAATGTGAAAGATGAATAAGTAGCAGGGATAAAACTTTTTTTTAAATCGCAAATTGCGCTTAAGACTGACTCTGAATAAGGCCGAACATTACAATATTCATTTTTATTTTTATTCAGAGTAAAGCCGTAACATTTATAGGATAATGAAATATTCATCGCTCCTGCTCTCACCACATATTACAGTCCACTCCCAGGGCGTGACCGCCATTCCTGTCAGCCAATAAGCAGCGATTCATAGCAGCTCGGTGTGATGTAGCCAGCATTATAGATCTCGCTATTGCACACTACACAGCAATCATTCTGCTTCTATTATCACAGAGACAACAAATCATTGGCGTTGATGGGGTTCCATGATCTGTTCAAAGTTTCCATCCACACGTGGCTGCAAACTGTGCATGAAAAGGCCACTGAAAGAGTCCAGCGTGCAGTGGAAGTGGATAAGGTAATCGATAACATACTGTAAGAAAATAATCTCATTGTCTGCTCAGAATCCCAGATTACCAGATCCCTTTTTTGTGTTTGTCACTGGGGACCTGGTATCTGCAATTTTGTTTTTGGGATCCAAGTCTCTGACCAATGTTGTTCTTACAACACCCCAAATAAAGATAATAAGACCCTACTTAGGATCCCACCTGACAGAGACAGCACTCCTGCAGTGAGGCAACGAACAGGTTAATACAGTGGTTCCCAAACTGTGCACCTAGGCTCCCTGGGGTACCTCCGGACACTTGCAGGGGTGCCTCGGGTTGGTCATCCAGGACCAATTCAAATTATTTATGATCAATTATTTCTCGACAAAACCAGTGCTGGTGGCTGACAATCATAAAATGTGTACAATCAGAAGCAAATCCTGCATTTTACCACATAACTGAACCTTAGAAGCACATATAAACACAATCCATTTAATTTGATAAATATTTTTTGGGGCCTAGGGGTGCCTTGGAAAAATTCTGATACTCTAGGGTGCCGTGATTAGAAAAAGATTGGGAACCCCTGGGTTAATAGGTTCTCCATCAGAACCAAACAGCATTGCTGGGTGACATACGGCCTTTGAATCCTACTTTGTTGCCGCACACATGTTACAGCCGGAGGCTTTCTCTGCTAATCTCATTTTTTTTAATAGCCTCTGTCGGTGGCTCCAGTTCAGAAACAAACATGAAAGAGTCAGATCCTATATTAGGAGTCTGCAAACTTCTTATCATCTCAGGTCTCCTGGGGACCAGAGCTTTTATATTTAGGGAACTCAGGTTAAAAAAGGGACCGGTGTAAATGACAGAAGCTGCATAAAGGCAGAGAGACCCTACTGAAAGGATTTTGATTACAGAACTATAAACTTCAGAGGATTTGCAAGCAGCTGATATGCGTCATACTCAGATCTATAGTTTCATAATTACAGTAGTTTTCTCTCTCTGATTGGTTCTACATTATAGTGTACATAATAACTAGGAATAGTTCAGAAATTTGGGGTATAGAATTAATTGCATCACCATTATTGACTCACTTCTGAGTTGGAAAGAGGAATAATCTAATGTTCACCATTCAGGACCTCTCTGCAAACAGCTGCCACCTGGAGCAAGGTACTTAAAGCACAATTAAGGCCCTATAATGCCACTTCTACTTTAGGAGGATGGGCCCCAAGGCAATGGGGCCCTTGTGGGATATTATCCTACAGCGATAGGCCGGGCGGCACTTACCTGTTTGCTAGGCTGTATGTATAGGTCCTAGATGTAGTAAGCCTGGTAAAGTAATAAAATGTAAGGTGATAATGCACCAGCCAATCAACTGTGTTTGAAAAATAACAACTAGGAGTTGATTGGCCGGTACATTATCACTGCTGTATCACTTTACCAGGCTTAGTACATCTGCCCCAGTATGCCTTATGTAGATATTTAGTATTTCTTTCCATGAGTAAAATAAAGTTGCTACTAGTTCCTTTTGTGATAGGCGTGTTAGATATAAACCTAAAATAATAAGCATAATACATTGCACAAACAGATTTGTCCACCTAGAACAGCATTATGGAAATGGTCTAAAACGGGCGTAACTAGATGTTTGTAGGCCCCATAGCAACCAACCAATCCAATGGGGACAAATGTATATAACACATGTAATGTGCACAGGAGATACAGGGCCCCATCAGCATAGGGCCCCATAGCAGCTGCACCTATGGTAGTTATGCCCTTGGTCTGACTTATAAGCTCTCTGCAGTTGTTTGATGCGCTGACTATATGTGCTGTGCTTGTCTCAGTCTTGTCTCATGTACATCGCGCAGTTTGCATAACTCGCGGACATCATTATTTCCCAGTGATTCCGTATTCCCTCTTGTTCGCACAGCTGGAGTATGTGGACTCTCTCTCTAAGCACAGCAGCTCGGCGGTGGATGTCACTAACTGCTTCTCACAGATCAAAGAGTTCTGGATACAGCTCGCATGGCCGGACTCCTCGGAGGCCTTTGGGTTCCTAACCCAGCTTTCGGATGTAAGTTGAAGAACCAAAGTATATATGTAAGGAAATAGAGCTTGTGGCATATGATGCGCATTGATCTAAGTCTACACATCTACTCATAAAATGACATTCCAAGCAGTGCTGTATTTCTGATATTGGTGGCTCCGTCCCCTTGGGGTGACTTCATGCACCCACAATGGGGAAGGGCCTGCATATTTAGTACTAGTTGCAGATTATCTTTTGGTGAGTTTTAATAATTTGTGTCCAACTGGGGTGCCATGGGCCAGCTTCATCCAGTAGGAAATTGGCTACCCTACAGCCACTGGATGCTATTTGAACACTGCATAGACATTTCTATAATGGGTGCAATTTGTGCGGTGCACATGGACCCCTGGGTCCACTGCCAACATGTTTTAACAATCTGGAGACCCATTCCGGAGCTGCAATGGCAGCAAAAAGTACCAGCAAATATGCCCTACTCCCATGCGCACTAGTAATTATGGGCCTTATTCTAGTTCACTCTTAGAGGCAAATTCCTTCCCAGATGGACAAAACCATGTGCACTGCAGGGGGGCAGATTGAACAAGTGCAGATAGAATTAGATTTGGGTGAGCTATTTTGTTTCTGTGCAGGGAAAATACTGCCTGCTTTATTTTTAGACTGCAATATAGATCTCACTTTGAAGAAAAACCCCACCCAAATCTTACTCTCTCTGCACATGTTATATCTGCCCCACCTGCAGTGCACATGGTTTTGTCCATTTGAGAAGGAATTTGCCTCTAAGAGTGAACTAGAATAGGGCCCTATGTCTCCAGAACATGGTGGGTGCCATGTTTCCTGAGTCCTGCCCAGTATGCTCTGGCACTCCCACCAGGAGTCTGGACATAAGCTTGTACAAAGAGTGGTGAGAGCTGCTCAATCAAACCAGTAATGCCCCCCAGGTGCTGCAAGGGAGGGGGATTTAACCCCCAGCACACCAAAGGGCATTAGTAATAAGATTTGAAAAACCAACATAATAGAGGGTCATTCAGAGATCTTAGTTACATATATTTTGCAAAAGATATGATAAGCTTCCGGGCCTCGTCAAGGCTTCTCTGATACCGGAAGTGCTACACTGCATGATAACAGCACCCAATCTGGGCCATATAATTGTCTACTGTAAGGCTACATGATAACAGCACTTACCAATATTTCTAAGCTTGTGTCTGACAGATCTCTTCTACCTAGCCTGGTGCAAATACAGATACAGTACTATAACGATGGCAGCTGCAGAGGTCAGCGTAACATCAATGGACCGCACGGGTTTCTGCTTGCTGGCACAAGAGCCCCCGCATTAGTTGAATAGATACAATAGTAAATTAGGCTACAGAAAAACTTTGCATGCGACTAGAATCAGTCCCAGCCGCTGCATCGGCATATGTAATACATTTTTAATTTTTTAAAAAAATTGTAATTTACCCATTAAAATTGGAGATGCAAAACACAGGAGCAATGAGGGTAATATAACATAGTGCTTTATATATAAAGTTGCATTATTACATGTACAGAATGGTTTAAAACAATAAATCAGGATTTAAAATCCATATATCTTCTCTAGCTGTAGGATGATTTAGGGAGATCAAGTTCTGGCTACAACCATCCTTTAGTTGATTGGATCTCTACTTAGTATCCTTCATCCATTATTACAATTAGTTACTGTAACCATAGTGGGAGTTTATTATTGCACTTATACATAAGGTACTATTTTATCTTATGCTTCTTGCTCTGAAGGTGTGATCACGTAGTGCGATTTTGCTTGAGATTTGATCCCAATTCGATCTAATGGAACAGCAAGCAAAATGCGTTTGATTTGGACTATATAGTACAGGTCTGTAATATATCTATATATTACAGATATGGGGCCTGGTTCTGGTTGACTCACTAAGCCGCGGTATTTTTCTGCTTAGCGAGCCATGTACCACCGCCTGCTGTGCGTGCGAATGCCCACCTCCCGCCGCCCCGTGAATATCCCTGCCACCTAGGAAATATGCCCGCCGCACTGCAAATGGATGTTTTGCATTTACATCCATTGGCAGGGGAGCGTGCAGGCCCAAAACAGTCTTGGCTGGCTTAGACTTGCGTTGTCCTAGTCTGAGAACTGGGCGGGCAGCTGACGTCCTGTGATGTCAGCCGGCCGCCCCCGGCAGGCAGGTTCATGCCTGCGTTCGCATACGGACATCCAGCGTTTTCCTGCCCAGCTCCTGCTCAGTTGGGACAGCAACATTCTGTACAAGGCCAGTGAAATAGAATGGGTGTGGTATATGGTTCCGACAGTCGGGATCCCGACAGTCATTAGCCCGACGTCGGGATCCCAAATGGCCGGACTCAGACAGCAGGGCAAGCGCAACAAAACCCCTTGCGGGCTCGCTGCAATTGCCACGATGCTGCACTTGCCACGCTCGCCACCTATTCTCCCTCTATGGGGGTCTTGGACCCCCACGAGAGAGAATAGCCAGTGGCCGTCGGGACCCCGAGTGTCAGGGTTTTGACTGTCGGGATCCCGACATCGGGGTAATGACTGTCTGGAAACTGTCCGGCACCCAATAGAATTACAGTATAAGCTGTTATCACCCAGCGAGCCATCACAGAAGAACCAATATTTTATTTACAGTTTATTCACACCAAATTATTGTTTAGTTCTGTTCTGTGGACTTATATGTGTGTGTGTGTTTTTCTTGCCTTTTTGATGTTTCAGGATATATGCAAATCTGCAATATACTATTCAGAAGTAATTAAACGTAAAGTTGACAAAAGCCACCAGACGGCTGGACAAGCTGTTGTTACGGAGCAGGTAAGATGTTACATGGCGGTGAATGCAGATGTCAATTAAAATGTCACATGTATATTTTTAGTGTTTACGGGCCATACTTAATATAAACCACACTCCATTTACCTTTATACATTTTACTTTATTGTTAACCTACATCTTGACCCCCGGTGGCCATAGACAGATGTTGTCCAGCATTGGCTACTAAAACAGGAATCACATGCTTACTATAATAATGATCCAGCCTAAAGCACAATAAATGAAGTGTCACAGCTGAGGTTAATGTAATGGCTAGTGGGCAATGATATCCCCTCTCTGGTGTATAGCGAGGAAAGCCTAGCTCTGTAGGATAGCGAGAAATGCTGGTGTCTAATTGCCAGATTCCATCAATGGTTTCTAGGCAAACTATCAGACCACCATATGAAAGTTGTGCCCCAGCAATGCCATTTGGGGGAGATGCATCAATAATGGAGCAACCAATCAGCTTCTACCTATCAATTTATAGAATGTACTTGATAAATGCTATCTAGAAGCTGATTGGTTACTATGGACAATTTCTTCACTGATCTGCTTCTCCGCTTGATACAGATTCCACTCCTCCTCCCTGCAGCACATTGCAGAGACTGGAATGGACTCCGTGTGTCTCAAGCCTGCACTCTCCTTAAGTTCATGAGCATTGCATTTTGCACCATAGAGGTGTCAGTGGCATAAGTTCGTCCCAGTTGCCCAGAGAACAGATAATAATTGGTGCCCCCCCCCCCCCCCCACACACACACACACACACAGCACCTTATATAAAGATATGTAGGCATGTAAGTATGTATGTACATGTATGCGGGTATGTTATGTATATTATGTTTAAAATAAATAGAGTGTGACCTCTATGGTCCTGCTAGGAGGGAAAGCCAGCTACAGAAGCTATATGTATAAGCTTTCAATGGAATGATTTAAACTCACATGGGAGGAGAGGTGCCCCCTTGGGAGCAGGAGCCTGGAGGCAGATGACTCCATTGCCTCCCAGCGTTACGCTTCTGAGTGGTGTCTCTGCTACCTTTTGATTTGCTATTTCCTAGTGACTTCACAGACTGCAGTGTCCTAAATAATGGCTGACAACATTGTGTGCATTCATTAAGGCAGATGCACTAGTTTGCCATAAAGATAACAGTGGGGAGATTTATCAAACCTGCTAAAACAACCGGAGAGTTTCTAGTTCCCATTTAACCCATTCTGTTCCGTTGCTGTTGGGGGTAACACCTCTACTTGTCTCCATTAGAATGTTAGATAACCGTCGTTTGACGCATACATCTGTGCACCCTTTGTTGTGTATGCAAAGCAAAGCATATGGCAGATGTAATAGGATAACAGCTGGAGAGCCTTGCTATGCCACCCCTTGACGTTTTACATGCGTCCCTTCATTCATTGCTTTCATGTCTCTGCCTTTACTGAATTTGAATGAACAGCTCTGTATAATCCTAAATAACATCGAACATGTGCGGAAGTTCATGGGCAACGTCCTCAGAGATCTAGACTGGAAGTCTCTGGAGACAGCGGTGGAACAGTCGTGTGGCACAGATGGGAAACAGCAGGTGCAGAAGGCATTGAATACCCAGCTTCAAAACATTGATATTGACATGCAGAGAGAGGCAAAGAACATGATCTCACATCTAACAGAAAAGGTATTCCATTCATTACCTGTTAAAAAAAAAAAATATATATATATATTTTACACAAATAGTCCAATGTGTTCATATACAATAATTGATCTTTCTGTACCTCCAATTCAAGTTACACCACACAGTAGTAATGTAACTTAGGCCCTTATTCTGGTTGGTGCGGTAATATCCGCGTGCGTTTGTGACGCCGATGTTTTGTGTCTGCGCATGTGCAGAGGCGTCTCTGCGCATGTGCGAGCGGGGCGTACGGCCAAATCCTGCATGAAATGTGAACAGGGGGTGGAGAGGGGCGTGAAGGGCTGTTTGGGCTCATTACCATATGCATACGCCCCGCGTTTCATGGGCGTTCCCATGCAAACGCTGGGCGTACGTATGGTAATGAAATCGTGACGCACGTGTAGGGGGCGGACATATGACATCGCCGGATGTCAGCTGCCCGCCCAGATCCCTGATTTTGCACGGAAAAATGTCCGTGTGGTCTGAGGTTGCGGGAGCTGGTGGAGCACTCGGTTCTGCATTCGATGGTCTGCGACCATCGAATGATGGGGGAGGTTCCCTGAGCTGGAGGAGGCGTATTCCGTGAAAAATACACGTGCGGTCCGTTCAGCCAGCTTCTTACCGCGTACGGACGGAGTTGGCAATCCGTATGGAAGGCGGGGTTTCGCACGCACGGTCCTGGCCGCATATTCGGATTCGGCCGCACCGACCAGAATAAGGCCCTTATACATGTTACGCTGCACAGTAGTAGTGCCCCTTACATGTTACCATACACAGTTGTATTGGCAATTGCACATTATACCTCACAGTAGTAGTGTCCCTTGCACATTATGCCACAATAGTAGTGTCTCTCTTGTTTTTACACCACACAGTAGTAGCATTTTCCCCAGTGCATCTGCGCTCTGTGCAGCAGCACTGGCCACACACCACTGTAGTTACGGCCATGGTACAATGTACATAAATTATGGAAATGTTAAAGATTTGTGGTGGGTTCATATAATTCTTTCCCAGCAGATAATTGCATTAGGAATTCAAATAACCGAATTTGAAACAAATTGTTATTTTAGTATAAAAGTCTAACTACTCCTCACCTCTATGTGGTGAAGTGCGGCCACTGACTAACAGAGGCCACTCAATGGACTAAATTACTCCTTTGTGTTCTAAAAGATGTCATAACAGAAAATGAAAGCAATTTGTGCAGGGACACTGATCTGTTTTAAACTTGCTGGATATGGAGAGAGGGAGCTGTGAAGACACATATTGGAGGTAGGAGTGGGGTGGAGATTTTGTGGGCTAAAAACTGTCACAGCTCAAGTGAAAGTACATACATCGCAGACGCTCTCATTGACGGGCTTTCTAACTAGTTGTAATATACAGTAATTATTCAAGGAACAAAGATTAGTTTACTGTGATCATTAGGACTTGGGCCCTTATTCTGATCGGTGCGGCCGGATCCGATTATGCGGCCAGGACCGTGCGTGCGAAACCATACGGATCGCCAACTCCGTCCGTACGCGGTAAGAAGCTGGCCGAACGGACCGCACGTGTATTTTTCACGGAATACGCCTCCTCCATCTAAGAGAACCTCCCCCATCATTCGATGGTCGCAGACCATCGAATGCAGGACCGAGTGCTCCACCAGCTCCCGCAACCTCAGACCACACAGACATTTTTCCGTGCAAAAGCAGGGATCTGGGCGGGCAGCTGACATCCGGCGATGTCATATGTCCTCCCCCTACACGTGCGTCACGGCCGCATTACCATACGTACGCCCAGCGTTTGCATGGGAACGCCCATGAAACGCGGGGCGTATGCATATGGTAATGAGCCCAAATATCCCTTCACGCCCCTCTCCACCCCCTGTTCGGAGTGTTCACATTTCATGCGGGATTTGGCCGTACGCCCCGCTCGCACATGCGCAGAGACGCCTCTGCACATGCGCAGACACAAAATATCGGCGGGCCGAACGCACGCGGATATATCCGCACCGACCAGAATAAGGGCCTTGGTCTGTTTTTATCAGCATATATTGCATGTATAATCTATACATAAATGTGTTCCCGTCTCTGCAGATGATCGGTGATATTAAGAAATATATACAACATATAAGCTTGTCTCCAGACTCTATTCAGAATGATGAGGTGCGTATTCAAACCATATAGATCTGTACTATCTAACATGGCACATTTTACTAGAGAACATGGGTTTTAGCAATGACGTTGGTTTGTATTTTAAGGATGTAGAACTGCTTGAAGTCCCAAGAGACTTGTGCGGCCTTATGCTTCCCAGATGCCATTTGGGAACAGCAGCTGGTGAATCCAATGGTTATTCAATCTGTGCTGCTATTTCTGCCGGCATTTGCCTATCCAATGCTGCTGTTTCCGACAGCATTGAAGGCTTGCAGATACGGCTTTTTTTAAAGTAGAATTTGAATTGTCGGAAACAGACGCCTAATTGTTGAATTCTCGCCCGATTCCGACTATTTAGCAGCAGTTTCCGACAAAACGTGGCCGTTCCATCACTCGACAGTCAGAACTGTTGAGTTACAGTCATAATGGGTCGAAAATGGCCATGAATCCAACTGTCAGGAATGTCCCGACAGTCGGCTTCGAGATTGAATATCTCCATAAATTTAAACTATTATTAGGTATTCAGTTTAAATTAATAATTAGAATCCTGCGTCAATGCAGATTTCAATGGGAGGTAACATGACTTTTAGTTTGCACCTCCCAACTATGGTCCTAATGGGATGCAGTTGAAATCCCGGCGGTCGGAATCCCGACCGCTGAAATCCCAGCACTTTGTCCCTCTCTGGGTGTCCACAACACCCATAGAGGGAGAATAAATTAGTGAGTCAAGTGCAGCGAGGCACCTCTGCAAGGGGGGGGGGGGGGGGGTTGATCCATGTCCCCCCCTTGTTGGGATTTCGGCCGTCGGGATTTCGGCCGTCGGGATTTCGGCCATTGGGATTCCGGCGTCAGGATTTTGACCGCCGGGATTCCGATCGCCGGGATTTCAAACCAATCCCGTCCTTACAGTGCAGGTTTTAAGGCTAGCTATACCTAAGGCACAGATGACTAAATTAGTGCCTCCGTTATTTTGCTTTATTCATCTTTGAACAAGCAGGGATGTCACTAAAACCTGGACTTTTAGGGGTAAATTTACTAAAGCTTCTAAAGCGGTGATGTTACCCATAGCAACCAATCATATTCTATCTTTCATTTTCTATGATGCAATATATGATAGACAGAATTTGATGAATGGGGCCAGCCCAAATCCCTAAGGGCATGCATTCCAAGCCTAAAGCCGGCTCACCTTGACAGCGGGCAGGACTGGGACAGGCATAATGTGTATAAAGAGCTACTACTTTGTGCTGTAATATGAATAAGGGGACGCTCTGTTGTCAATTTATTTAAGCTTCTAAAAATTAAAAGAGTTGATGTTGCCCATAGTAACTTATCAGACTCTGTCTATCATTTTCTAGGATACAATAGAGAAATTATAGAAATAATCTGATTGGTTGCTATGGGCAAGGTCACCTCTTTTCCTTGAGGACGAAGTTGAGAAACACTGATCTAGACAATTTTATTTGTTCAAATACACTTGCTGGCAAATCTTTCTCCAGTATCTATAAAATATACAAATATCATCCATTTGATGCCATGTTAATGCTGCCAGGACTTTGCTTACAGCAAGATATTGTCCTTCTACACCGCCCTGCCATCCTATTTGTTGAGCGTTAAGATGTTACCCCCCACCCTTTTATATACCTGACATACTGTAGATCGCTCCCTGCACAGATGACTTGTGATGGCAAAGCTCACACCTTGCTAGGCCATTATCAGGAGTGTGCTTGATGAAAATACCCAGTGTAATGTGGCATTCCCACTACACAATTTACGGTTAATTATATTCAGCCCATAGGTTCCGAGCTGGAACCTAACTAATGAAAGTGTCATTTCTCATGCGTCGGCTTTAGGTTTGCCAAGCGTGGTGGTGTATTTTAGTATGCTGTCAGTGATTGCTATCATGTTTACGAAGAACTCACAAATATGAGGATAATTATAACGATAATCATAATTATTTTGGACTTACAGCTCATTCATTCATTCAAACATCGGTAATTTATCTGTCATTTTAATCACTGACGTATGGTCTGTAATCTGTTTTAGGCTGTGTCTCCCCTAATGAAATATCTTGATGACAAATTAATTATACTAAGTGAAACCTTGGTGAAAGAAAACCTATACAGGTAGGAAAGACTGCCTCATTCATCAGATGAATACACAGGTAAAGGACGGGGTGAGGGTACACCATAGTTGCCTACCCTCCTGCATTCTGCAGGAGACTCCCTGCAATAGCAGTAATCTCCCTCTCTCCCTCATTAGTCTAGCAATCTCCCTCATTTCACCTAGCCCACATTACTTTGTTACATCATAGTTACCTCCCCTCATGCATTCTGTAGGAGACTACCTGACATAGCAGCAATCTCCCTCTCTCCCTCATTAGTCTAGCAATCTCCCTCATTTTACCTAGCCCACATCACACTGTTACATCATAGTTACCGCCCCTCCTGCATTCTGCAGGAGACTCCCTGACATAGCAGCAATCTCCCTCTCTCCCTCATTAGTCTAGCAATCTCCCTCATTTCACCTAGCCCACAGTACACTGTTAAATTTTTGGGGAAAAAGGAATGAGAGACAGATACATTTACATTGAATCATCAGCACCATTTCCCAGCAGTTTACTAAGTATAGTATCTCTTACTAACTGCTTTGGGCTCATCTACATTTGGATATAAGCAGGGCTATTTTTCTGCAGGCTCCAGCAGGAACTGAGGCCCTTATTCTAGTTCACTCTTTCTGACAAAATATTTCTTAGATGGACAAAACCATGGGCACTGCAGGTGAGGCAGGTGTAAAACCCCACCCAAATCTAATTATCTCTGCACAAGTAACATCTGCCTCACCTGCAGTGCACATGGTATTGTCCATCTAAGAAATATTTTGTCAGAAAGAGTGAACTAGAATAAGGGCCAAAGTTCCTGCTGGAGCCTGCAGAAAAATAGCCCTGGATATAAGTAATTGTAAAAGATTCCTCTCAGATGTAGCAGTGCACACACACGCTTCTAGGAGCAACGTTCACAATCTCTGTTCACAATCTCTCCATATATGGAACTAGACACAACCTTTGGGTAGAGCATGACACGCCCCCTCAATGGGGCGTTGTGCAAAATTCTACGACCAACTATAATCTCCCTCAAACTAGTTTTCAAAAGTAGGCAAGTATGGGGTACACCCTGCACTGGAGCAATGCTTGCGAACAGAAAACATAGTCAGCAATTACACTGTACCTAAAATGTATTGGCTTTTTCTGTCACTTATTTTATTTATGTCACATTAATCATTGTAGCCTGGACACAAGAGCTTTGTACTGTTCTTCCACTAGCAAGACGCCTTCAGCAAAATACTGCTCAGAGTATGGATCATTGAGTGTGAGCAGGAGTCACTGTAGATGGGTCACCCGCATACGGGTGTTCCTCTCGGAGGGGGTGACACTGAAATGCCGACTCCTCTGCAGTAATAGGAGCCAGGTGCTGCAGTGTGATATTCTCCTGCAGTACCCGGCTCCTATCGTAGAGGAAGACCCAGCATTACATACAGCCCAGTCTCCGGTGGCACCCAAGGATGCTGAGCATACCTCTTGGAGCGATGCGTAGTCATGTCCCTTCCCAGCTACGTCATACCCACTGTTTTGAAGATGTTTGTAACACCACATCTGATTGTGATAGGTCACACCTACTTTTCCTACACGCGCCTTCGGGACAGGGTTGCCGCACCGGTGTTACCTGTACCAGCCCAGGTTTTACTGGGTATACTGGCCACGCTTGGGTTCTCCAGAACTAAGTGTTTCAAATAAGTCGCTATTGTGAGGAAAGGACGTGAATCTGACCCTGCCAATCTGAGGAGGTTTTTCTGATTTAATCAGTCCCACACGCGTTCACACGGGGGACCGATTCTTAGCGTCTGCGCATGTGCAATTATGCGCATGTGCAGATGCTTGGTGCGAGCAGGCATGGTGAACCGCATGTGAGGCAGCATGGCAAGGCCCCTGGGAATGGCCAGCATTTCATGGGCGTTCCCATGAAAATGCTAGCCATTCCCATGGTAATGGCCGGTGACGTGGGTGCGGAGGGGGGGCAGCTGATGTCAGCGAATGTCAGCTACCCATCCGCTTCCCACACAGGGCGCTTGGAGATCTGAGACACCACAGAGGCATCTGGGGGACTTGCAAGGCTGCAAAATTTGCAACCTTGCGAGTCAACCAGAATAAGGTCCTAAATATGATTGAGTGTCACCTATATTGCACTTGTGCCAAAGTTTGCTAATCAGTCTTCTAGGGCATGCTATTCAATGTAAAGGATACCGTATGTCATATCATTTATTTTGAGCAGTATATAGCGGTATTGGTCTTCCTATTACTGACACTTATACACTAAACAGGTATTTTCTCTATTATAACTAGTGCCACTGGGTTTTGGAGAGCCTCTGCTAATTTGCCTCTGCTAATTTGTGTGCTATTAACATCTCTTTATAAAGTGTCAGCAGACTCCGCAATGCTTTACAATTGTCAGCTTAGCTCTCCGTCAGATACACCAGCTTTGCTGAATGGGATATTGACCCACATTGCAAAGCTTATTCATAGATTGTCAACCTCAAGTCCTACCATGAAAGGGACTATTAATCATCTTTGAAATGAACTGATACAGTTGTTCCGGGCTTTACTGTTTTTTTTGATGGTTTGTTTAACAGTAGTAAAGAGCTCTATTCCAATAACCCTGAGCACGTGGCATTGCACTGACTGTAACTGCATAAACATATTGTCATTGTTCTTTTTATAGGGTCCTTGAAGCTCTCTGGTGGCTCCTGTTGAAATTCATTATAGATGCTGTGGAGTCCAACAGAGGAGTGTCTGTAGAGTTCTACGGGCGATTTTATTATACACTTGAGGTAAAAAAAGTCCACAATACACATTGTTAAATATAATACTACAGGCAGATCTATTCCTGCCTAGCAATTATACAACATGTCATTGCACATCTGTGAACTGTACTACACTATTCATGAAAAGCTTCTCTACCTTCCTTTTGGATAGGATCGGGATGTAGGTGCCCTTATACATTATACAGTACTTCCTCGTCTTTGCGGCCACCGCTACTCCAGATACGTTAGCCGCTGCTTAACCACTACGTAAGCAGCACCATTGTCCCCTCGCGGGCTAGCTTCACTCACCATGCTTTGGGCTCGATGGCTCGTTACGCTCACCACAACTTTACTAAAGGTAATAGATGGTGGTGTGGACCCAGGGTGGCGGCGTGGACCCAGGCTGGTGGTGCACAAAGATTCCTGGCCTGATACTGCTCGCTGTACAGTACATAAGTTCCATAGTGTAAGCGGTGGCCGCAAAGATGAGGAAGTACCCATTATACTATAAAGGCACCCCAAAAGGCAATGGGCTGTCACTTGAGCCTGAGCCAGGTGGCTGAAAATGCATTGGTGGTGGTGTAAGCATACAACACGTCCTGAGTAGGAACTTAGGCGTAAGTTTACTGAGATGGGAGTTGAAGATGGGATGTTGCCAATAGCAACCGATCAGTTTCTATCTATTATCTTCGAGAAGGTGCTAAATAAATAAGAAGTACAATGTTAATGGTTGCTATAGGCAACATCCCATCTTCAACAGAACTCCAACCATAGCAAATTTTCCCTCTAGACCCACTAATGGGCCACCATCATGTCCGCTCGTAGGCCTTCCATTAGCCGTATGGCTCCAGATAATGGGGATGGGCAGATAATGGGTCCTCCCCTTGGATGCACATGCTCTGGATGATTGAAATCACATAGAGCTATCTTCAATATTTCAATAGGGATGAGTGAACGTCTGCATTAATGCTGTAGCTACATTTCTGACTTACCCACATTTCCCAGGATGCTTAGTAAACAGCGGGAACATTTCTGCTCCCAGAGACAGGTTAATTCTGCGTTCAGTTGCTGCCTCTCTGTAAATATGTGACTGTGTGGCATATTACCTGTGTTTTTGCTGCGTCATAGCAGTCATGTTTCTAATGCTGGGGACACAGCTGACTGATTTCACTAACAATAAGATTCTTTGCCCAGTTAAGGTACGCTGATACTGCTTGTGCCTCCATCAGCTGCCTTCTGACACAGAGCCTATGCTACCGGAGCCCGATCTGACAAACATGCAAAAATTGATGTTTTTCACCCACTGAATGTCCTTTATAATTATAATGTTCACTTTACCCATAATGCTAAAGTGCACGCAGCCAAAGGTTCTGGTGGTGACATTCTCTGATGACGGGCAGTTCATTATCAGCACCTGTCTCAGGTGGCCTCTTCTGTTGCTATGGAAGCAGTAGCGCATGGCTGCTTCATGTTCTCTCATTTTTGTTGAAGAAATGAAGACAAAGTAAACTTGTTATAGGTTACTTGTCTCATAATATTATATTGATGATGATGAAATAATAACAACAATATATTAATAACATTTTAGGACTTGGTGAGAACTAGATGATTGCCACTATGTCTTTATATGTAAATACATACAATAGGGCCCCATATAACAAGGAGATGTAACTCTTTTAGCACTTGTTAAAGGGGTTATGTCCCTCTTTCAGTAGTCAGATTGCCCCTGTTTGTCACTGTATCATTTACACCATAACATAGATGGCAATAGTGATAAGGTTCCCAGCGCAGCCTTACCAGCTTCCAGAGATTGACCGTTTGCACATGCGGAGACTGGCTGCCGAGCATGTGCAGGACACCAAAGCCATTGCTGGCAGGAGTGAGCTTCTGCCCCTTCCCCATATGTGCATCTGCCCACTTCCTATATGTAACTCTACCCTCCCTCCTCATGCCTGCTTCAGCCCCATCCCCATATGTGCATTGCCCACTTCAATAGTTGCCTCTGCCCTCTCTCCTCATGTCTGCTACTGCCCCCTCCTCATATGTGCATCTGCCCTGTCCCTATATGTACCTCTACCCTCCCGCTTAATGTCTGCTTCTGCCCCTCCCCATATGTGCATCTGCCCAATACCTATATGAACCTCTACCCTCCTGGCTCATGTCTGCTTCTGCCCCCTCCCCATATGTGTATCTGCTTCTGCCCCCTTCCCATATGTGCATCTGCCCACTCTTGACTTGAGGCGGAGGGTAAAGGTACATATAGAAAGTGGGCAGATGCACATATGGGGAGAGGGCAGAGCAGACATGAGACGGGAGGGTAAAAGTACACATAGGGAGTGGGCAGATGCACATATGGCTAGGGGAAGAAGCAGACATGAGGCGGGAGGGTAGAGGTACATATAAGGGTTTAAGCAGATGCACATATGGGAAGGGGGCAGAAGCAGACAGGAGGAGGGAGGGTAGAGATATATATATATATATAAGGAGTGGGCAGATGCACATATGGGGAGGGGGCAGAAGCAGACATGAGGCTGGAGGGTAGAGATATAGACAGGAGGTAGGGTAGAGATATATATATATATATATATATAAAAGGAGTGGGCAGATGCACATATGGGGAGGGGGCAGAAGCAGACATGAGGCAGGGGGTAGAGCTACATAAAGGTAGTTGGCAGAAATACATATGGGGAAGGGGCAGAAGCATACATGAGACGGGAGGGAAGAGGTACATAAAGGGAGTAGGAAGATGCACATATGGGGAGGAGTGAAGAAGCAGACATGAGGCGGGAGGGTAGAGGTACATATAGGGACAGAGCAAATGCAAATATGGCGAGGGGCAGAAGCAGACATGAGGAGGAAGGGTACAGATGTATATAGGGGATTGGGCATATACACATATGGGGAGAAGCATACATGAGGCAGGAGGGTAGAGGTACATATAGAGAGTGGGCAGATGCACATATGGGGAAGGGGCAGAAGCATACATGAGGCGGATGGGTAGAGGTACATATAGAGAGTGGGCAGATACGCATATGGGGAAGGGGCAGAAGCATACATGAGGCGGGAGGGTAGAGGTACATATAGAGAGTGGGCAGATGCACATATGGGGAGGGGGCAAAGCAGACATGAGGCAGGAGGGTAGAGGTACATATAGGGAGTGGGCATATACACATATGGGGAGGGGGCAGAGCAGACATGAGGCGGGTGGGTAGAGGTACATATAGAGAGTGGGCAGATGCGCATATGGGGAAGGGGCAGAAGCATACATGAGGCGGGTGGGTAGAGGTACATATAGGGAGTGGGCAGATGCACATATGGGGAGGGGGCAGAGCAGACATGAGGCGGGAGGGTAGAGGTACATATAGGGAGTGGGCAGATCCACATATGGGGAGGGGGCATAAGCCGACATGAGGAGGGAGGATAGAGGTACATATAGGGATTGGGCAGATGCACATATGGGGAGGGGGCAGAGCAGACATGAGACAGGAGGGTAGAGGTACATATAGGGAGTGGGCAGATGCACATATGGGGAGGGGGCAGAGCAGACATGAGGCGGATGGGTAGAGGTACATATAGGGAGTGGGCAGATGCACATATGGGGAGGGGGCAGAGCAGACATGAGGCGGGAGGGTAGAGGTACATATAGGGAGTGGGCAGATCCACATATGGGGAGGGGGCAGAAGCAGACATGAGGCAGGAGGGTAGAGGTACATATAGGGAGTGGGCAGATGCACATATGGGGAGGGGGCAGAGCAGACATGAGGCGGATGGGTAGAGGTACATATAGAGAGTGGGCAGATGCACATATGGGGAGGGGGCAGAAGCAGACATGAGGCGGGAGGGTAGAGGTACATATAGGGAGTGGGCAGATGAACATATGGGGAAGAGGCAGAAGCATACATGAGGCGGGTGGGTAAAGGTACATATAGGGAGTGGGCAGATGCACAAATCGGGAGTGGGCAGAGCATACATGAGTTGGGAAGGTAGAGGTACACGAAGAGAGGGGGCAGATGCACATATGGGGAGGGGGCAGAGCAGACATGAGGCGGGAGGGTAGAGGTACATATAGGGAGTGGACAGATGCACATATGGGGAGAGGGCAGAAACAGACATGAGGATACATATTCTCTATTTTACATTATATGTGCAGTACTGTCCATATACTTCTCAACATAAATTACTCGGACCCAGTATGTGATACAGTACATTGTTTTTATATGTATTATAAAGCTTTGAAGTTCATTCTGTTTCGTACTGAGCTATCTGGCAAGCAGAGGGTTAAGGCACCTGTCTGGAACTTGTTGGGAAACTGACAGAACTGTGCAGTATATCTTACTAATGAGTGTTTTGTTTCTGACAGGCCCTGGTAGATTTTTTCCATGCAGAAGGACAAGGGTTACCACTGGACACCTTGCGGAACGGAGATTACCGGGTGATTGACTTTAATTACTGTCTTTATAACCCAGAATTCAGAGCTTAGCGGCACAGACTTCTTGCCAAAAAAGCAACTTAAATCTCACTCCTACAAAAAAAAAATGATAGCGAAGAACAGTTCTTATTAACCAGACTGTGTTCCAACTAGAACTTCTTCAAATCATTATCAGATTCTTTAAGGTAGAACTTCTATGTTTCTAACACTAATTTCGGTACTTGTTTAGTTTCACGGCGGTAGCGTCTCAGTCACAGCAGCGTCTGTGTCCCCTTGCGGGGCTCGCTTCGCTCGCCCACGCTACAGGCTCGGTGGCTCGCCACATTTGCCACACTATCTAAAATCAACTCCACGCCAACGTGGATAGTGGGGGTATGAACTTTTCACATTGGCATGGACTTTATTTTAGAAAGTTTGCCGAGCACCGAACCCGGAAGTAGCGGGCGGCTATGTACCTCTCCTTGAAACTAAACAAGTACCCTAATTTCAACCTTTTCTTTCGTGTACAGAGGCCTCAATTGATGAGCTTTTTTTGATGCAACAGATAAAATACCGGGCAAGCCTCTTACATGTAGTGCCTCTAAGTCCCAATCTCCTGACACGATTCCAGTGATATAACTAGATTTAATACAGCAATTAGTTTAAAGGCAAATACACCGATTTTGCCAATTCCAACAAGACGGAACGACATCATGTTCAAATCGTCCAGTGTGCACACACTATGTTCCTGCCGCACAGCTCAATCATTGGACATCGCTAGTGAGGGCCATGCTGCCGAATGCAGCATCATAGCCTCCACCCTTGCTCCGTCACTGTGGGTGTATGAACATGCCAATGTTGGGTCCCATCAATCTCCTACAATAGAGATCAGGGAATTGGGCATTTTTTACATACTTGATTTACCCAATCCCCTTATGTATCGCCGGTCATCGCTGGCTGCTGAAAGGGGATCGGAGCATTGCGGCAATAGGTGTAGGGGGTCCTTAACCCTTATGACCAATGGCCCATGTCCAATGGAAATAAGACCCTGCAGTAATGTTGTCTGCGTACAGGATTACAGCCGCCATTTCTGTAACAGGACACCAATGCGCCTGTGCTTCACCTGACCCCAGACGGCACTCATGCTCTCATAACATGACCCAGGGGGCAGGCGGGTAGGTTCATTGATCAGTCCTCTAACTGCTGCTTGTGGCACCTTACAGACTCTCCATGCAGCAGCACAGTTCCCACGGCACTGGGGAGGAGACAAAGCATCTTTTTCCACACAGTAATCGAGTCAAAGAGGGGCAGTATGCAGCCGAGGGCAGATACAACTGCCTCCAGCCTGTCACGACCAGTGCAGCCACACACCTCTCATTACTTCCCTGACTGTCACAAGCTGTGTCACTCTTCTAAACCAATCGCAGCATGCTCTCTATCCGACAGGCACTGTGGCAAAAAAAATCGCTGAACTGCGACCCCCATCGGCTTACCGTCCGTATCTGAATCCAGCCCCGAGACAGAGAAGCAGAGACAGGCGTTTAGCTGTTTATGTCGTGTTATAGTAAAACAATGATAAATGATTGAGCTTACTTTTTACTTACATTTTTTTTCTTCAGTTTTTGGAAGAAGAATTACGTTTAAATAAGTGTTCTACAAGTGAACTTATTGAAAAATACTACATGGATAACATCAAAGAACAGGTAACCAAGTTAAAAAGCTCATATTCAAGCAACCACATATTGGGCCACATTCTGAGCTGGGAATAAAGTAAGAAAGAGTGGGTAACTGTACACTGGGACAGACTGCACTGCAGGGGGAGTAATTACACACAGTGCAAATACTGGCTGCTTTTACATTTAAAAATGACAGGCAGATTTATATTTATGCTGCCATTTAGATTTGAGTTGTGACACTCTATTGTATCCCCCCCTCCCCAACATACACATACACGCAGCACAACATGATCCCCCCCCCCCAGTACAGTTGCGTGCTTGTTTTTGCTTTACTCTTACATCAGACCTATAGCAGTCAGTTTTAGAGACCAGTAAGGCCATCAGGCCAGATGACCAGTCCGAACCAGTATGAAGGTCACCATACACTAAAGTGAAAGTCTTTATCATTCTTAAATATCTAAAACAAATGTATTATTATCAAATGGCTGATTGTGGTGAAGTTGCATGTACAATATATTGTATACTTTCCTTTGAACCCCTGACTTCCTGTCTGTGGAAACCAGTGAGAGGGGAAGATTAGTCTCACCAGTAGCTTTATACTGCATGATGGGTAGATGCAAGATAGGAGGAAGTTGCAATAATGTGAGAATATATAAGAACTGGATACTGTATCAAGTTATGAGAGGTAAAGGATTGAAACAGACTGGCTTTGTGTAGAAAAGGAGAGGATGGAGTAATAAAGGACACCAAAGCCACAGGCATGTCAGGCAAGAGAGAACATGATATTGGTAACATGATAGAGAATAAAGGAAGGATAATGGCAAAGGGAGATGGGAAGATGATTAGATCAGTTTTGGATGTGTTGAGTTTGTGATAGCATTAATACATTTATATGGAGATGCCAGTTAGGAATTGGAAACACGGGATCAGGGGTTAAAGTGAGGGGGAACTGGGTGGAACTGAGTTCCACCACCTCTAATGGTAGGGGGATCTGAGTTCCACCTCCACCACGGTCCTGAACAGTAATTCCAACAGAAAAGCCTGTCCCAGTGGCTTCTTCATCTGGCACGGCATATGTGATGTAAAGTGAAGATGAACAGCTGTGGACATTATGTGTATAAGGGGCATTACTGTGTGACTTAATATAAATCAAGGGCACTACGTGCGGTATAATGTGTATACAATTGTGCTACAGTGTGTTGTGAGCCATTATCCCTTGGATAGATGGAAGGTAGGGCACAAATTCCCTGGCAGTGGTCTAGGCTCTGCCTAATTTTGGGGGGGGGGGGGGGGGGGGGGGGTTCTACCAACTCTCCAGGACCACTTTAAGCCCTGCACAGGATACAAGTGGAGAGAGATGTGGGGAAGAGCAGGAGATTTTGGTGTCAAATATAGAATACAGTAATAAGTTCTATAGTGTACATAGTGTCTGGTAGATGAATGAAGCAGTGATAAGGGAGGATAATTGAGCGAAAGGAGAAGTGGCCCATGGCAACCAATCAGCATTGAAGTAACATCTATCATTTGCATAATATAAAATTATACAGAGCAGCTGATTGGTTGCCATAGGCCACTTCTCCTCTGGCTCACTTCTCCTCCCTTATCACTGCTTCATACATCTACCCCTATATCTTAGTATGGGAAGCATCTATAGGTCCTGTGGGAGAGCCTAATGTTTTATGTTGTTTTTTTTTTTTTTCGTTTTTAAGATGCAATTTGCAATATCGATAACTAAATAATTCCCCACTGTCTTTATATATGCAGGTCACAGAATTTGTTACTATGAATATATAGATTTTTAAAGCTAATTTAATAACACGTCACTAGTAGCGCCAATGGCAACATTTGTTGTAATTAATACGTAATAGAATTGTCTATTATTTTTGAGAACATTATAGCCTGCGTCTTGTCACTTGTGTTGTGAAATGTAAGGGGAAAAGAATTCCCAGCAGGGGAGGGTCCAGAGGAGGGGCTATAGCACAGTTCGAAATTCAAATAGGGGAGATACACTAACTGCCATTTTAAACGGACTCACTGACAGTTGGTGTTGCTCTGCTATTTGAATTATGGACTGTGCTGCAGCCCCTCCTCTGGAACCGCCGCTGATTCCCAGTGTGCTCATGTGTCACTGTTGCGTTGTTCTGTGTTTTCCAGAGATCCGCTGAGCATAGTAAATATGGACGAATAAGCGTAAAGTGCTATTATGAGACCTCAGAGCAGAAGCTATATGTGGAAGTGCTGCACGCTGCAGATCTTATTGCACTTGACGCAAATGGTGAGAAACATTACACATTAATTCATTACATAGATGTATTATTATCCCAATTTTAATACTTGAAAATAATCACTTTGTAATGTGCAGAAATCAGGATACAGATTTGGATAGCTGAATATTAATTATTTAGCATAATCCAAATCTTGTAAAAACTAAACCTTTGTAAGTGGCCAGACAGCGGGTTGATACCTGCATTCAGTTCACCAATAGTTTTCTCAGCAACGCATGTCAATTTCCCCAGTACAATCTTGTTTTGTAGTATTGGAACTGTTTGTAATATTCTTCCAGGATATCCAGTTAATGTATAGAGTTGTAACTATTATTATGTTTATTTAAAAAATATGGGGGACCCACGCATCCTCCCCCCCCCCCGTACTTTTGGAACCAGGACCGGTCCAAGAGCCCCATGCTTGGAACTCTTCGCAATTCCCCCCCTGTATTTTTAGAACCAGCACCAGATCCGAGCCTGGGGCTGGTTATATTTAGGAGGGGGGTCCCCACACTGCATGCTTTTCCAAACATGTTACCCAAAAGCCCTTCTATTTGAAAGGGGCGTTTTGACACAAAATCGCAGCAGTGTTATCAGAAACGAATCTTGGTAAATTGCTGTGTTGTCCTGGTGCCTATGGAAAGTCCTGTCGAGTTTGTCCTATGGTCTATTCATTAGTAAATGTGTGTTCTACCTTGATTTTCATTCGTATTTCAGCTGTGTTTTTGTAGTTTACTGAGATGCATTTGACGTCTGAGAATGTTAACTCAAATTAACATGAATGATAGTAAATTTACCCCCAAGTGTATTCTAATATTCACAGCAAAGTTTTTAGGGGGAGCAGTGGCGGTTTTTACCTATGCGCTGCAGCCCCCCCAGGTAAAATCCGCCACTGTAGTGAAGCCAGATGCAGTCTGTGAGACTGCACTGGCTTCACTGTGACTGGCAGTGACTTCCTATTGGAAGCCCGACCTGCCAGTCACCAAGGCCAGGGCTGCCGAGAGGTATGCCGGTCCCCGGTAAAATTAGGGGAGTGGCCTTATTGTGGAAGGTATGGTCACCCGCGATTAGGCCACGCCCCAAAATTATTACGGTCCCGGTGCCTGTAATTTGTATTATACAGGCGCCGGGACCATGATTCTATGGGCTGTTGCCGAAGCAGCCCATAGAAGCTGGCCCCATGCGCAGTACAGAGGTTTGTACTGCGCATGCGCCAGTCTGGGCACCTGTCATCATAGCACAGGCAGCGGGAACTCTGCAGAGACCGTGAGGAGAGGTGGCGGTGGCGACAGGGGGGTGCCTGCATCGCTGTACCCCCGTCACTGTTGGGGAGTATCCACAATATCTGATGGAATTGTCCACCACTGTCTCTTGGAAAACACTCCTCAAAGCTCTATGTCTGCTGCAATAATAACCTATTCATTCTAATCAGGTATAATACTGTATATAGGTTAAATATCATATGTGTGTATTATGTATGTATGTATGTATGTATGTATGTATGTATGTATGTATGTATGTATGTATAAACAGTTAACAAATAAAAATGTTACTGCGGGGCAGATGTATTAAGCGTGGTGCAGTGATAAATCAGTGATAAAGTGGAAAGTCATAACACACTAACCAATCAATTCCTAACTCATTTTTCAAACACAGCTGATTGGCTGGTGCATTATCACCTCCCACTTTATCACTGCTTTATCATTTTACCAGGATTGATACATCTGCCCCTATGTTAGAAATCATTGTATGAGTTACACAGGTTGTATAAGTCATCACCAGAACAGTAGCAAGAAGCCATATACCCAGTGGTAGAACAATAGGCCCGCAGACCCCGCGGTCGCGGGGAGGCGCTGATTAAGTGTGGGTGCCGGGGGTCTGCGGGGCTATCATGCGCCAACCTGCTGCTGGGGCCCCTCTGTTCGCCGCCACTGCCGCCGGGACCCGCAGATCGACTAATCTCTTGTCTGCGGTCCTGTGCGGGTCTCCTCCTGGCAGGCTTGTTAATGAAAATGACCCTCAAAAAATGGCTGTCCCCTTACAGCAGACACTTTTTGAGGATGCTAGAGGAGTCGTCGGCCTCCTCTAGCATCCTCAAAAATGGTCTGCTGTTAGGGGGTGGCCATTTTTTATGGGTCATTTTCATTAAGCCTGCCAGGAGGAGAGCCGCCCAGGACCGCAGATAAGAGACAAGTAGATCTGCGGGTCCCGGCGGTAAGTAGCGGGGTTGGAGGCAGGAGGCGGGGTTTATTTTAAGAGGGGGCGGCCAAAATTTCCGGCGGGGGGGGGGGGCGCAAAAAATTGTTATGCCACTGCATATACCTGTGTGTACGTGTGCTAGGATACCTATAACATGTTTCTCTATATTACATGTGCAATATGCAAATAAAAATCTTACATTGTTTGCCAGGTCTGAGTGACCCCTTTGTCATCATTGAGCTATGTCCCCATCATATTTTCCCAATGGTGAGAGGACAGCGGACACAAGTCAAAGCCAAAACTTTGCACCCGGTGTATGATGAGCTGTTTTATTTGTGAGTATAAGGGTAACAAGTGAAGATTCTGTTGTGCCTGTTTAATGTGTGATGTATAAAGTTCTCCTTTAATTATCTTTCTTTGTATAATTTTAGATATTTCATAAATTGTCTATCAAAAGACCTTCTTGTCAAAAATGTATTGTTATTATTTTGTTGACTATACATATATTACTGCCATCTGTGTTTATGGAAGATTTCATGGCCCACCAGTAACCTGTCCTTGTATAATGAGTGTATATGTATACACCTGCTAGGGGAGGAGATTGTTAGCTCAACATGGACCATTTGTAGAACAGAAAGGTGAACAAAGACAGCAAATAAAGTAGTAACTATCGGTATGACAAATACAAAATGAGAAAAAACACCAATAAGTAAAGATGGCAAAGAATCAGATTAAGGGCCAGATGCATTAAGCTTCAAAAGTGATAAAATGGAGATTGATAAACAATAAACCAATCGGCTGCTGCCTGACATTTTTCAAACACAGTCTGTGACATGGCAGGTAGGAGCTGATTGGCTGGCTGTTTATCACTCTCCATTTTATCACTTTTTGAAGCTTAGTGCATCTGGTCCCAAGTAATTTTTCCAATGTTATAGTATCACTGTGTTTAGCAAACTTTGGCTTCTCTTGGCCTTTGACATATATGGTATTACTGTATAAGCTCCCTTATCTTGCTTCACTTTGAGATGAGGAAAGGGAGGGCTATGCAACACAAGTCTAAATCCTTTTTAGATCTGAGTGACCAGTTCACAGTCTCCGGGGTAATGGAATGTGCTGTACAGATTGCTGGATTGAAGCATGTGGCACCGTCAGTGATGGCACTGCGGCTTTGAAGAGACGTAGCTCACAAGATAGGCTTTGCTATTTGAGGCTACTGGTCTGTATCAGCAATCCCTTAGTGGCTGGGCGCAGGCTGCGGAGTATGTTACTTTCTGGTTGTGATGGATGGGAGGGAATATTTTCTGACACTTTACCTTTTAGCAAACCTGCAGAGGAATGACGGGCAAAGGCTGAACAGTACATATTACCATCGCTGGGGCTGATTCTGAGATGGGCACCAAATGCCGGCATATGTGAACATCCTCGGCCGTCTTATTTACTAGCTTATGCTAATACGAGTATTTGTGGATTTCAGATGCAATGTAGGGAATACAGTAGAAAGCAAAGAGTAGTAGATTTAATATGCAAGTGAATGTATCTCAAATTGTGTAGAAATGGATGTAAATGCAATGTCAACTGCGCAAATGCAACAAAAATACTTCCAGATCCATAGACGTTCTGACTTAGACACATTTTACTATAAACTAAGGCTGCTGGAGTGGTCCAGATCCCCTGCCCACCCTTTCCCCCTCCACATATCTATACCTAAGCCCAGTGCCATCTTCACAGTGATATTTTGGGAAGATGGCGCCCGCACGTTGAAAGAATAGATTATCTTCCCAAATATCAGTGTGAAGATGGCGAATCAAGTCAAAGGGGCCTGCTTCCCACAAGCAAGGTAGGAAGCAATGCCCTCCCCTGCGCCCATTACTGCCCTAACCCTTGCATTACAATGGTGCCAACAGTGAAGCACGCGGACCAGCAATTTTCATTTTTAACCATTTTTAGGGGCCACATAGGAGCGAGCTGTCCCTGTGCTGTCAGTGATTTGTTCTAATGCAACCATTTATTTTTATTTTTTTAAAGCTGGCTTCTATACAGAAGGAAAATATTGAAGTTGCCCTGTCCTAATGATTTTTGCAAGACTTCTGCAGCAATTATTAATTGAAATCATAATAGTGACCTAACTAATATTAGGACCCATAGTAGTAACCTAGCTAATGTTATGCCCATAGTAGTGACCTAGCTAATATTATGCCCATAGTAGTGACCTAACTAATATTATGACCCATAGTAGTGACCTAGCTAATATTATGCCCATAGTAGTGACCTAGCTAATATTATGCCCCATAGTAGACACCTAACGAATATTATTACCCATAATAATGACCTACCTAATAGTATGCCCCATAGCAGTGACCTAGCTAATATTATGACCCATAGTAGTGACCTAGCTAATATTATGCCCCATAGTAGTGACCTACCTAATATTATGCCCCATAGTAGTGACCTAGCTAATATTATGACCCATAGTAGTGACCTAGCTAATATTATGCCCCATAGTAGTGACCTAGCTAATATTATGCCCCATAGTAGTGACCTAGCAAATATTATGCCCTATAATAATGACCTAATATTATGCCCCATATTAGTGACCTAGCTAATATTATGCCCCATAGTAGTGACCTAGCAAATATTATGCCCCATAGCAGTGACCTAGCTAATATTATGCCCCATAGTAGTGACCTAGCTAATATTATTCCCCATAATAATGACCTACCTAATATTATGCCCCATAGTAGTGACCTACCTAATATTATGACCCATAGTAGTGACCTAGCTAATATTATGCCCCATAGTAGTGACCTAGCTAATATTATACCCATAGTAGTGACCTAGCTAATATTATGCCCCATAGTAGTGACCTAGCTAATATTATACCCATAGTAGTGACCTAGCTAATATTATGCCCATAGTAGTGACCTAGCTAATATTATACCCATAGTAGTGACCTAGCTAATATTATGCCCCATAGTAGTGACCTAGCTAATATTATGCCCCATAATAATGACCTAACAATTATTATGCCCCATAATAGTGACCTAAGTAATATTATGCCCGTAGTAGTGATCTAGCTAATATTATGCCCCATAATAATGACCTAATATTATGCCCCATAGTAGTGACCTAGCTAATATTATGCCCCATAGAATGACTAACAAATATTATGCCCCGTAGTAGTGACCTAGCTAATATTATGCCCCATAGTAGTGACATAGCTAATATTATGCCCCATAGTAGTGACCTAGCTAATAGTATACACCATAATAGTGACCTAGCTAATATTATGCCCCATAACAGTGACCTAATTTACATGATGTCACAAATAGGGCTGCCAGTTCAGCCACACAGTATCCCCAATTCACATTATAACATGCTATCCCCATTTCATATAATGCCACATTGTAGTGCCCGCTGTTCATATTGTGCCACCTAATAGTACCCTGTGGTTGAAATTATGCCCCGTTATAGTGCCCCTGTTCATATTATACTAAACAATATAGTGCCTTCATTTCATATTCATTAGTGAAATCTGAGAAATTGGTACGCAACTTTGTACCCTGAATGCAGGCCCCTCTAAGCCTCTGGGTCCCATAGTAATGGCATCCCTTGCACACAATATAGCTAAGCCAATGCTCTTATGTGTAAGATATACAGTGTTCTTTATCATGCATAAACAAATACTGTAGTTGTATATCTCTTATGGTCAGATTGATGTCAAGCTTAAGGTTACATTGTACAGTGTGTTTTTTGCATCTTCGAGCTCAATCCCAACCAGGACACTATTTATATATTCACCCTCTGTTTGCATTGTTTTTTTTTTTTTACGTAGTGCAGAAAATATGCTGGTAGATTACCGAGGCCGCTTACAAATAGTCCCTGGTGTGTGCTTGTGAAGTTACACTGTAAGCTCCACTAGTACACAGACTGATGCCAGTGATTCATCATTCTCTGTAAAGCGCTCCATAATATGCTGATGCTTTATAAATAAAGATAATAAAATATATAATTGTCCAACCGGTATAATATCCAATTGATCCAAAATAACTAGTATAGGGAGAATGTCAATCTGTACTTAGGAAAGCTGTTGGGTGAAATTTGAGTTCAGCATTGTTCTACACCAAATTGGATATTGTTTTAAGCCTAGCTGCATTTCTTTTGTGAACCCTGAAGAATAGCTGGGATGATCATTTTACAGGTTGGGACTCCCTTATCCGTGTATTCCACAAACAGAAATATTCCAAAAACCGTGGCTTTTCAGAATATTTATTTCTATTTTTTCCCCACCCCTTTTTTTTCATACTTACCTCGTCCCCTGATGTCACGGCTGCATCCGGGATCCTCTTCAACGGCATCTCCGGGCCCGGGGGTGCATTGCACGAGTGCGCAGTCGCACCAGTGATGTCACCCGCGCGACCACGCACTCGCGCAATGCACCCCTGGGACTGGAGATGCCGCTGAAGAGGATCCGGAAGGCCCCCATGGACACCGTGGATGGTGGGGGACCATTGAGGCACCACCACCAAGTATGGAAAAAAAATCCAAAAACCAAAAAAGTCCCTTATCCAAAATGCTCGTGGTCCAGAGCATTTCGGATAAGGGATTCTCAACCTGTATTTGCATTATCAATGACATTGTGGTATCTGTGTTTTAATTTAAAAATATATTATCTTCTTTGGAAATGGCAGGGTTGAGGAATGCTATCCCATTTGCTGTTGAATATTTGAGACTAAAAATAAAACACCAGTTTTTGGGGGTTAGCCCAAATATTAAGTATCTCTGGAATGTAAGCTATAGAAACCGTAGCAGCAACATCTGATACCTGCTGTGATCCCTCTGCCCTGCTCGCAGCCACTTCCTCCATAAGATTCTATGGGGGATATCATATATCATCTTGTGAAGAAACCGCTGTTCGAACAAACATGTCAAGAGAGAGAACTTCCACAGGTATTCACTAACAATCAGTACCTCCTTTGGGAGCTGTGCCCTCTGTCCCAGCTGATGACTGAGCTATTTGAGACTGGTACTGGCTCCTTCCGCACCCTTGTGGTGGTGAATCTGGCGCTACGCCTGGCCGTTTTGCAGCATCACACTGCCAAACGGAGGCTCACTCCAAGCTGGTAACTCTAGGGCCAATTCTGACCAGTTCGTACTGGTCCAAATTAGGCCCCGCGCCCGACAGGGCCGGCAACAGAAATTTTCGGGCCCTGTACACATATTTCTGGGGCCCCCCGACATAATCCCAAACCCACACAACCATCCTCTGCCTGTGCCAATAAATATTGCCAACTACTGTATAAGACACTGGAATACTAGAAATGTGCAGATAGAGGTAAATGTACAATTTTGGGGTAAGTGGCAGATAATGGAGGTGCCATAATAGTAAAGGAAATCAAAAATGTACACTGTAAACTATTAACGTTTCATGGCCACTATGGCCATCTCTTTAGGATATGGGCTGCTGAACAAAAAGTGCTGGTGCAGAGACAGTGACTTTTTGTATTTCATTAGGATCCTCATACCTCCCAACTTTGTGAATCTGCCCGTCGGGAGGCATAGCACAGCACATATCACCACCACCCTCATAGGCACAGCACATGTCCCCACACCCCTCATATGGCCAGCATATGTCCCTATCACCCTCATATGCCCTGCACATGTCCCCACCCCCCTCATATGCCCAGCACAAGTACCCACCCCCTTCATATGCCCAGCACAAGTACCCACACCCCTCATATGCCCAGTACATGTCCCCACACCCCTCATATGCCCAGCATATGTCCCTATCACCCTCATATGCCCTGCACATGTCCCCACCCCCCTCATATGCCCTGCACATGTCCCCACCCCCTCATATGCCCAGCACAAGTACCCACACCCCTCATATGCCCAGAATATGTCCCTACACCTCACATATGCCCGGCACATGTCCCCACCCCCCTCATATGCCCAGAACAAGTACCCACAACCCTCATATGCCCAGTACATGTACCCACACCCCTCATGGTAAAGCGGGATTCGGGGGGGGGGGTTGCGCTCGGCATGATGGCGTTCAGCATGGTCGTCTGAATTACCCCCCTGGTGCCTTTCCTAGCACAGGCTGACAGCTGGACACAGATGCTCATTATCACAATTTGGCCTCATACTGAACTTTTATTCTGCCTACATCATGTACCTTACCAAGTGGTAGAGCATAGCGCCTACCACAACTACACCTCATGGTGATATAGACATCATATGACTGTTAGAGTTATATTTACTATTATTATTATTATTATTATTATTATATATTACAAAAGAGCATCATAGTGAACTTAGGTGATTACTAATTATCGCATTTATTGATTTCTGAATACTATATGTATATACAGATTGTATGCAGTTTATTTTTATGTTTATGTTTGATTAAAATATATTAATAATATTATCCATACTGTTGCTCTCTCAAATTATTATTAATTCAATATACATGATTCTATGCTGCCCAATGTACCAATATCAGGTCCCAGAGCTACCACCATTCCGAGAAGGCAGTATCTCATTGTAGCCTATGGGTAGTGCCATCAGCCGGGGGTCTGCTCTTACCATGCATGCACAGACCCCCAGCACCCGGCAAAGCAGATTGCAAAGTAGGGCTCCTTTCAGAGCCCCTGTCCCTGCATCTGCATGGACATACATCCCGCCAATAGAATCGCATATTACAATGCGGTCCTTGTCGTATCACATTGTATATGTGGTCCTATCTTTAAATGAATACAGCTCACTTTGTAGAGACAGGCGCTGTCAGTTTAGAATTATGTAGAAGTCTGTTTGTGAGGTTGAATATGAAGGGTGCTCTGATGCTCAGAAGTCTTCATTTATTCTTAGTAATTACCTTTTATGTAGTACTTCTATAAATGCATTGTACTGTAGCACTAATAGAATGTGATGTTGAGATAATTTATGTTAATTACAGAGAAAGGTAAGGGTTTTAGTCTCTGGGTTTGTGGTTAATTTATTCTAATGAGTGTATTTTGTTTTGTAATTATTCTGTTTTTCTCATTCTCTGCTTCTTAAGATGAGCTGCTGTTTGTGCCAAATAGTGTGGTGGTGGTGGAGATTTATGTGTACTGAGCAGCTACGAGTATATATATGAAGTACCACTCAGATTTATAATGGGTACAGTGTGCGCGGTGCATTTTGTAAATCCTTACCCTTCGGAGTCGAGCAATATAGGCAGCAGCACTGCAGAAATCAATAAAAATGTTCCCAGCGATCTACGCATGTGCAATGGAGTCTAAATGCTCTAGCAACTGCTTTAAGGCCCATAGAATTGTGGGGCTGTGTGCAGCAGCCCAGTGTGCCTATACGCAGGGCTGCCAAGAGAAATCCTGGGCCCCGGTACAACAGCGTCACGGGGCCCCCCTGGAGTAGCGAGCAACAGAAAAGAGGTGTGGCCATTAAAGGATATAGGGGTGTGTACCACACCATATACCCTTTATGCAACACAATAGTAGACCCCTTATACTTGCCCCTTACACATTATGCTACACAGAATAAGACAAAATTCAAACCGATTATTTGCCGCCCCGTTCGCATGCAGCAGTGTGGACAGAAGTGTGGGGTGGTGGATATGGGTTGCGCCCATGGCGAGTAAGGGGTCGTGGCCACGGATGGGCAGATAGCGGCAGGGTCCCTGCGGAGTATGGGAACTAGGTAATAGCTCCCATCCTCCGCAAGGACCCCACTGCTGTCTGCCCATCCGTCACAGGGACCCTCTGCCCCCCTGCGCTGCCCAGAACCCTATGCCATACAGCAGGGGTGGCCAGCCCACGGCTCCTCTCTCCAAGATCTGTGGCTGGCACGATCATCCCCATTTGAAGCGCCGCCTCTGGAGTATAAGGATCCCAAGCTCACACACGCAGCAGGGAAAGCGGCAACAGTTCTTTCAACCTGCTGGCAAGAAGCAGCAGATGCCACTACTTGCAGTATCGCCGAGCTGAGCTGCCGGTATCTGCTGTGTCCCCCAAAGCTTCAGATCCGGCGCCAAGAGCAGCTGCATTGTGATGGCCAGCGGTATGTGCACCTGGAGGGAGAGGGGGGATTGTGTCCATTAAACCTCTTTAATCTCATGTGATCCTGGGCAGTATGGTCCCACCCAGATCGCATTCCATATATGATCCGTCATAAATGGGCCCCATGTAGCCTGTTCCCTTCACACACATTGGAGGTCATTCTGATTGACCACAAAGCTGCAAAATTTGCAGCTTTGCGGGTTATCTAAATACCTCAGATTTCACGCATGCGAACGGATGTTTTACATACAGTAATCATCGATTTGCAGCTTGTGTGCAGGGCAGTGCGGTCGCCGACCATCAAATCATTTCTCAAGCGCTCGCAGATCTGTCAGTCTCTGCTGTCTTAGATCTGTGGCGCTCCTGTACCAGAAGAGGGTGGGCAGCTGACATCCGGTGACATCAGCTGCCCTCCCCCGGCACCCACGTCATGGGAGTTCCCATCGGTGCAACCCATATCCACCACCCCACGCTTCCGTCCACACTGCTGCATGCGATCGGGGCGGCAAATAATCGGTTTGCCGCACCCGCTCACACAAAGTGGCTGCACATGCACAACATCGCTCCCCTGTGTGAACGTGCGGGGGAGCGAACCAACCTGAATGAGGGCCATAGCCTGTAACACACACACATAGCCTGTTCCTTCACACATACAGTACATAGCCTGTCACACACACACACATATACATACATAGCCTGTTACACACACACACACACACACACACATATACATACATAGCCTGTTACACACACATATACATACATAGCCTGTTACACACATATATACATACATAGCCTGTTACACACATATATACATACATACAAAGCCTGTTACACACACACACACACACACACACACACACAGCCTGTTACACACACATATATACAAAGCCTGTTACACACACACACATAGCCTGTTACACACACACATATAGACATACATACATACATAGCCTGTTACACACACACACACACACACACACACAGCCTGTTACACACACATATATACAAAGCCTGTTACACACACACACACATAGCCTGTTACACACACATATATACATACATACACAGCCTGTTACACACACACACACTTTTTGTCTGTTCCCCCTGTCCATAGCCATGCATTGCGGGCGGCATTACCTTTTGAACCTAGGAACTTGGAGCAGGAGAGCCATCGCTGACCGGGCTTAGGCAAATTCGGGGGCGTGGCCTAATCGCTGACCCGTGGCCACGCCCCCTTTAAAAAAAAAAAAAAAACCTTTTTTTGTGTGTGTGTGTGTGTCGGGACCCGGGCCCCCCTGGCAGGCCCGGGCCCAGGTAAAATGTACCCGCCCCCCCTGCCTCTCGGCGGCCCTGCCTATACTACGATAAGATGGCATTCAGTGGTGTATCTTTTGAGTTTAAATTATAACCTTTTTTTTTTAAAGGTTTTACTAAAAAAAAACAAAAAAAAAAAAACATGCTCGTAATACAAAGAACTGAGCTGAATTGCACTGACAAATGTTTCCAGGGTTATCGCACATGAACGCGCATCGACCCGAGAAATTGGTCAGTGTGAAAGGGTCCTGATAGATGATGCCGGGTCCAGCTTTCTGGGATTTCTACCGAGGTCTTGACCTGGGTTGAACCCGGAATGCTTGCGGGTCAGGGCGCAGTGCGAACAGGTATCCTGGGTCAACGTGACAAGGGTCCCGTTCACTGCAGTGTAATGGCACCGCTGGAAGATGCTGACATCTCCCAGCGCCGCCCTGGCCCCGCCTCCAGATGATGTCACCCGCATGGCGTTATGCCAGTGTGAAAGCGCTTGCAAGCCAGATCGCAGCAGGTATTTTGTACCCAGCTTGCGAGTATTAAAGAGGTATAAGTTAACTACAATATTAAAAACACAGGACTGTCCTACTTGTTTAGAGCTTCTGTTTGGAGTATTTTAGAAAACAGAATTGATAGGAATAAGGACAGAAGTTACACATCAGGTTGGGCGATGGAGTCAAGGTCTTAGTAGGGTAAGTCCTGTGCCAGACTCCCGGACATGTGAAATCATGTCACAATGAGGGGGCAGGACCACCGTGCTATGGAGAAGCTGTGTGGCCGGAGCATCTTAAAGAAGCTTTGGGCATCTACAAAAGAGCAGGAAGGCCATTTAAAAGCCAGTGTCCCTGACTGCCGCTTCATATTATTTATACAGTCTGCACAAATGGCAGTAAGTCTGACCCTTCCGCAACTCTGCGATAGAGGCGGGCTGATCAATATGTGTGATCACTGATCAGCGATCAACTCTGAATCAGGCCCATAGATGCTGAAGCCAGAGGATGTATTGTAGAATGAAATGGTGAAAACCTGTGATCTATTATTCTCTGAGAATAAACATTGGCAGCCATTTACATGAAGACCTTAGTAATTATACTGCATAATGGTACAGATTATAAAGCTGTGCTATATATATATATATATATATATATATATATATATATATATATATATATATATATATATATATATATATATATGTATAAAGCCAGGATGTGATCACAGGTTGTAAAAATACGCTGTAACCCAGTTTCTGGAGGTAGAGAGAGATTCCTGGAAAGACACCATATGGTATAGTACTGTCCCTTATTATAAATCCACTACAAGGAATGATGGCAAATTATGTACAATGACATAAAACGGAAGCTAGAGATGTCTCTGCACAAATGAGCACCATCAAATATCAATTATATGTGTGAATGCCTCGTAATGACGTAGGATATGGCGTGTTAATATCTACAAAAAGCCTGTTGGAGTGCCGCCTATAATTCCGATTATTTATATATATATATATATATATATATATATATATAGAGAGAGAGTCGTGGGGAAGGCACTCCTGGTCAGGTAGCAACTGGCTCCGGTGCCTGTGCCAATGGCCACGAGTGGCCTGTAACATAGCAGAGTGAGAGCACGCACCCACGGAGACTTGATCAATAAAAAGCAGGAACTCAGGTAACGATCTCGTTACCTGAGTTCCTGCTTTTTATTGATCAAGTCTCCGTGGGTGCGTGCTCTCACTCTGCTATATATATATATATATATATATATATATATATATATATATATATATATATATATATATATATATATATAGTATAGCAGGTGCTTGGCACTCAGGGTTTAACCAACCATCTTAGATATGCCAGGTGCCTTCCCAAAGAACATAGTAGAGTAGAGCGGATAGGCGGCACTCTAGGTCTTAAATATAGAGAGACAAAATCTCCAGTTGATTTTCAACGTTTCGGTTTTATTTGAAAAACAGGAATCCTGATGACGGTTTTCCATATAAAACCGAAACGTTGAAAATCAACTGGAGCTTTTGTCTATATTTAACACCTTGAGAAATGCTCTATTCTCTCTCTCTCTCTCTCTCTCTCTCTCTCTCTCTATATATATATACATACCTACCTCCCAACTTTATGAAGTGGGGGTTTGATCTAGCGACCAGGGGGCATGGTCTGCAAATTGTGCCCCAAGCCCCTCTATCTGCGGGAATAGACGTTGTGCACATGGCGAAGTGCCCCCTCCCCACCACCACCAGCACGGCACACTGCTGGCCCCGTGTGTGTATTATTAGGTCAACAGTCAAAAGGTCGACCCCTATTGGTCAACAGGCAATAGGTGGACATGTGAAAAAGGTTGACATGATCTAGGTAGACATTGACAAAAGGTCGACACATGAAAAGGGCCACATGAGTTTTTCACTGTTTTGGTGTTTATGCCAATATCTGCTGACATGGACACTGTATATAAGTGCACCGCGTCCCCTTGCGCGGCTCGCTGAGCTCAGCACACTATTACAATCTAACTCTATGTCCACTTGGATCGTGAAGTAAGAATGTGTCAGTGAAAAAAATATAAAAAACCTCATGTCAACCTTTTCCTGAGGTGATCTGAGCTGCTGCTGCAGAGACTGCAAGGTTTCTGCCTGTAGGGCCCAAGGGATGGTTCACTGCCACCTGCTCTAGCATCCTCAAAAAAGTCTTCTGTAAAGGCCCCCATACACTAGGGCGACTTGTCCTTAGGACAAGTCGCCCCCGACTTCCCCCTGAGCTTCCCCGGCTGCTCCCCGGGGGAGCTTGATTAGATTGGCACTTGATGTGCCATTTTTTACATGTGATAAATCGTCTCGATTTATCACATGTAAAAAACCCGGGGAGCAGGGGGGGGGGGGGGAGGGGGCTACAGAGCAGGGCTGCTGGTGGGAGCAGGGGGGGCTAGGGACGCTGCGGGGGACACAGGCGGCATAGAGCCGGGAGCTGTCAGTGCTAGAAAAAAAAAGCCTATACAATGAATGGGCAGCCTGTGATTGGCTGAGCGCTCTCTCAGCCAATTGCTGACTGGCTGAGAGAGCGCTCAGCCAATCACAGGCCGCCCATTCATTGTATGCGCTTTTTTTTTTTTATTCAGTACTGACAGCTCCCGCCGGCTCCCCCTGCCCGGCTCTATGCCGCCTGTGTCCCCCGCAGCGTCCCCAGCCCCCCCTGCTCCCTCCACCGCCGCGCCGCCCCACTAGGTCCCAAGTCGGGTGGTCGGACGTGCAGCAGGTCCGACCACCCGACGCAGATCCGATGCGCACGGGACTGCGCATCGGATCTGAGGGGACATCAAAACTAGCCGATTTTGGTCCGATTTCGGCCAGATCCGACTGATCTGGCTGAAATCTGACCAAAATCGGCTAGTGTATGGGGGCCTTAAGGGGCAGCCATTTTGTGAGGGTGATTTTTCATTTTTGCTGGGACCACACACAAGCAGATCTGTGGGTCCCGGCCACAGACTCGGCAGCAAGCAGAGGCTGAAAGGCAGTTCCTGCCAGGCAGTGCCCACATTTACGCAGCGTCGCCCTACCACTGCAGGGTCTGCAGGGCTATTGTTATGCCACTGATACTCAGGCTTTGTGTCAGAAACATGGACGCAGTGCCAAGAAAAAAATGAAGGTCTCTCAAAAAGAAAAACAATGTACATTCCAAATGGGATGTGGCTGAATATAGTAATCTAAGTGTGTATAGTGCTTTCAGCTTAATAACATTGCTTGTATATGTAAAAGAAGCACAAGGTGAACATCATCAATGGTGAAATCTTACTTTATTTTATATATAAAAATATATGAATTTCCCCTTTTTTTATTTAAATATGATATATTTTTTTTGGATGGACAATCCCTTTAGAAGAAATTATATGAAGTTTTCCTCAGCATATGTACAACACAATGGCAATGACAATCCCAGCGCACATTACCCCCCCCCCCCCCCCCCCCCCCCCCCCCCCCCAACACCACTTAATGAATCTATCTCTGCCGTATGCACCGTATATTTAATACCTTCTTTGTAACATCTCTCCCAGCTCGGTGTCATCAGAGCAATGCCGGAGAAAATCCGCCTGCATCCTCTTCACAGTCATGGATCACGACTGGCTGTCCACCAATGACTTTGCCGGTGAGGCAGTGCTTCCTATGAACATCATCTATGGGCTGAACAGGCCACATATCTCTGGTGGGGTGAAAAATGTCCAGCCGACAGTGTTGAAGTTGACCAGGCCTAAAGCCAATGGTAATGTCACATTTGTGGTTATTTATTTATTAATAATATTAAATGGTTAATACATCTGGTTTAATATTATTGTACTTTTATATCTGATGAGGTGAAGCTCCAATAAACAGCAGCATCAAACACACTCCGCTTAGCAAATATATCCTCAGGACCCCACACGGTGCATGTTTTGCAGGTCTCCTCACAGAAACACGTAAAATAATGAGCTCACCTGTGGATTTTTTGAAATTTGTCAGCCAGTAATGAGTGCACCTGTCAGGTGACCTGGAAAACATGAACTGCGTGGGGTCCTGAGGACCGAGTTTGAGAACCACTGCACTAGAGACTTTTATATTGTTTCTTTATCGTGTTGCAGGTTCCTTGTGAATCTGCAAAAGAGGTGTGTGGGCATCATAGGGTATATTTACTAAAAGTCCATTTTGGTTTTCAGTCGTTTATCTGACAATCAAGTATATTTTCACATAAAATCACCATAAATTCAACTTCACACACAAATAGAACTTCAAACAGTCCAGATGGTACTGATGCCCTGATCGTATACACCAGAGATTTCCTACTATGCCGGCAACGTGATGGACATGCGGGCAGGCCATGTGAACCCCCTCCACATAAGGTGGCATTGCCCAAGTTTAGTATGATTTTGGCAGCAGGTCCATAGAATTACTTGACAACTCATTGGCTACCCACTCCCTGAGACCCCTGACTCCTTTACCTTATAGATGTTCTCTTTTCCCAGTATAACAGGTCTCTACTGGAACACCTCATGAATGCCACTAGAGCCACGATTCCGTGTTTCTGGTGATCCACCGTGCAACCTCCCATATTAAAATGGTTTCAGAGAGTAGATCTTTACATGAAAATGGAGGATCTTACACCGTCCTCATTACTTTCCCCTACCCAATTTTCTGCCACCTGGTTCAAATGGCTGACTTCTAAGTCAACGCTGTCATCTGTCCTTCAGGATGACCACTTCCCCTACTGCCCCATAATAGGCACAAAATAAATAGTCAATGATACTATACTGATAAATGCAGGATGATTTTAACTATTGTCTTGTTTATTGCAACAAGACATTTATTCATTTATACTACATTTATGGTGACTGTTTTTTTTTTTATGTTGGGCTGCCCTCTAAGACTGCCTTTATTGTACTGGCGGTCTCCTGTATTTGTCTTAAATTTTGCACACAAAAAAAAAAAAAACCATCAATTAGACCAGGGGTCCTAAAACTATTTTGCTCTGGGACCCCATCAGGCAATAAAAATAATTACAAGACCCCAGCAAATTTCTGCAGAAGGTCAGCACATTACATGTGTAGTCAGCAGACAGCACATACCTGGCAGCATTGTGGAGGCACAAAATGATGGGAGGAGTCTAATATACCATAACCCATCACGTCACATGTGTAGTCAGCAGACAGCACATGCATGGCAGCATTGTGGAGGCACAAAATGATGGGAGGAGTCTAATATACCATAACCCATCACATCACATGTGTAGTTAGCAGACAGCACATGCATGGCAGCATTGTGGAGGCACAACATGATAAGAGTCTAATATACCATAACCCATCACACGTGTAGTCAGCAGACAGCACATACATGGTAGCATTGTGGAGGCACAAAATAATGGGATGAGTTTAAAATAACAGACAATTCAACAGATGTTTCAGACTCCTTGACTCACTGGGCAGTATTCAATGAGAAAAGTTCTCCGTGTTTTGTGGAGAACTTGTGCTTTGTTCGCCTTGGACGTAGCATTTTGCTCTCCAAAAGCGAGCAACCCTATTCAATGTGAAATGTTCTCCGTCTTTCTAAGTGATGTTCTCCGTGTCTCTCCGTGTAGCAATTCTCCATCTTTTGATGGAGAGCTGGAATGTGAACTTTTAAACTAAAAGGTTTTTTTCTTAAATTTTGGTGTAAAAAAATCAGGTTTTTTTTTCTGTGAAGGGGCATGTTATTTTTATTCATGTGCTTATAGCACATGAATATATATTTAATTTAAAAAATATATATATATATATTTTTTTTTTTTTAACACAGTGCAGCCAGCAGGGGGCGCCGGAGCCGCTCATTAGATATTCATATATTCACTGCACCCGAACGTAACTATGCACAAACGGGTGCAGTGAATACTGGGTCCCCCGCTGGCTATAGGGGGGTGCAGCCTGGGTCCTGGAGAGCCCCCCTCCCCTCCACAGTCCTCTGGAGCAGCCAGGGAGACTTTAATCTCTCTGGCTGCTTCCGGCTCCCTGAAAGCTCCCTGCTCCCTGCAGGGGTTAAGACTCTCCGCGAGTGGCGGAGAGCATCAGCCACATTGAATAGAGGGAGCAGGAGTGGCAGAGAGCCCTCCGGAACACGGAGAGTGCATGGAGAGCGAAATAAAACGCTCTCCATGCACGGAGAACTTTATCATTGAATACTGCCCACTGAATGAGATTAGAAAAGTCATCAGCCTGATTGTCAGCAACATTGTCAGCAACATGGAGTCCCGACCCCATGTTGAGAAGGTCGGGACCCACTTTGGGGTCAAGACCCACAGTTTGAGAACCGCTGAATTAGATCATTGATACTTTCCCATAGATATCAATAGGAAAACCTCATTTACTCACCCATAGATATCAATAAGAAAAGCTCATTTACTCACAATCAATTTGAAAATAGAACCTCAATAGAACTAAAAATCAATTTTCAATTGAACCTTCAGAAGCAGTTCGATTGGATTTTTTTCCCCCATGTAATATTGTCTGAAACCTCAATATGATATAAAATCCATGGGAGAGAAGCATGTGGGGCCACATAAATCACGAGTTTATAAACAGCAATGCGGTAAATAAAACTGTGGATATGCAAATTAGCCCAGGAATGAAGGGTTTTGTAGGTAATACCAGTGCATGTGACTTGTTTTGGCCAATAGGAATGCTTTTGTATAAATTTCAGTCCCTTTTGAGTCCATTTTTGGTTCTATTGAGGGTGAAAAACACATTTAGAACTTCAAATAGAAACTAATGCACCATCGACAGCAGACTGGAACTTAAAGAAAATCTTTGTAAATTAGCTATTTGAAATAGAAACACTATAGTCGTTTTAGTGGGGATATTGTCTCTATTCTGGTTGATTTTAAAAATAGAATTTTAGCAAATATACCTCTAATGGGGGGGGGGGGGGGGGGTATTCAATCCGTGCCAATGTTTTTTTACTTTTGGGAAATTGTCACTTATCGCTGATTTACTTTCAACCTATTCAATCCAAGTGTGAATTTTTCAACTAATGGGAAAAAAATCATCGCAGCTGGAAAATATGTGGATTGGTGAGTTACTCGGGGATCCACGTGTTTTAGTCCAAAATGCAGTAGTTTCGATCGTTTTCAGCTGATGCAGATTTGACCTTAAAATAAGACGACCCTGCTTCTGCAGAACAATTGGCTGATTTGAATAGATATTTTCAGGTAACATTGAATACATTCCATGTGTCTAAAATCCATAAAAACTGAATGGAAAAACGATCATGTATAAGTAGATGTTCACCATCATTAATAAACACTTGCTTGGTTGGCATTTGCCCTCATAAGACCCTGTATATGCTTTATTTTTAATAAAGAAAATACTAATAAGAATGTAACAGGGAAAGATATATCCTTCCCCTCTTTGCATGGTAAAGGGTCCAGATAGGAGCGAGTCTAGCATGCTAATGAGTCTGACCAACATGCTAATCAATCTGCTGGACCCTGTGTCAGTGCCTTCACTGCTGGGTATCAGGAATTATTTAGTATACTGGGCATGATAATCAGTCAATCTCCAGGTGAATATAGGCGGAGGGGAATTTTGATCTATTTTTAGCATTACGTTCTTATGACTATATCGCATTACTACAACACAGCCAATAAGAAATCTTACATCCTCTATTAAACAGACTTTGTGTTTCTCCCGTTTAGTGATGTCCATCTTGAAGATGCTTGATGGGCGAATGGACAAAGAAGCACAAGATTTTGTGAAGAAACTTAGGGAACTGGAGAAGTATATGGAAGATGACTAAATTACTATTTTTACTGTGAAAAAAAAAAGAAGAAACCCAACATACTTGTATATATACATAACTTCTTGTCTCCCAGGGGAGGCAGCACAGTCTTGCTGTATTGTGTGGGAAGGGAAGGAATGGAATACGCTTAACTAACTTTGACATAACTTTTATTTGTTATCTATTGTTAAGTTTTTGGTCCGTTTTTTGAGAACTAAAGTTTTAAATATTAAGTGTTAAATGAATATTGTAATGATCGGTGTTTCAAGGAATTCATTTCTGTTCCACCGACTGACATTTTATTTCTTACTGTAACTCTATTTGAAGGAAATTCTGGGATGCATTGAAATCCAGCAATGTGTAGAAGATACAAAGATGCAGTATATTATATAGGGTTTTGGTGCCACCTGCTGGATAGTATAGCAAATGACCATTAATTCTACTATACAGGGTGTGGATCATTAGGTCACCAGGATTATGGTCGACATGCAGGAAGGACGACATGACTAGGTCGACAGGGTCATTAGGTCAACAGGGGTAAGGTCGACATTGAAAACGTGGACATGCTTTTTTTTTTTAACCAGAATATCAACAGTAAACATAAACACCAAAACGTAGCACCGCATCCCCTCGCATGGCTCGCTGCGCCCGGCACACTATTTTATTCTCCCACCACGCCCTAGTGCAGGGCTGGGCAACACCGGCCCTCCAGATGTTGATGAACTACACATCCAAGCATGCCTTGCATCAGTTTCAGCATGGCCACATAGCAAAACTAATGCAAAGCATCCTGGGATGTGTAGTTCATTAACATCTGGAGGGCCGGTGTTGCCCAGCCCTGCCCTAGTGGATGGTAGGGCATTAAATACCACCTGTCGGCATATTTTGGCTCTAAAAACAGTAAAGAAAAAACAGAAAACCTAATGACCCTGTCGACCTAACCCATGTCAACCTTAAGTCATGTCAACCTAAAGCTTGTCGACCATCATGCTGGTGACCCAATGACCGTATCCCACTATACAGTACACAGCACAACATACAGTATTTTCAACAAGATTGATATATTTGGGAAGGAGCCTTAAAGACCTTCCCCCAAACTAACAATGATTGTAGCCACAGATAGAGTCACCAGTGCCCCTGAGGAAAGAGTGATCATTGTCTATACCCAACAGAGTGAGACCCTCAAGTAGATAATTACCTGGGTCTTGGATGACGGCCGACATCAGGATCCTAACTAGTCAAATGCCCGACAGTCAGGATCCCGACTGACAGGGGCTATTCTCCATGATAGCCTGGAGAGATAAACAGCGGGATCTTGGGCCATGTCCATAAGTGTGGCTATATTTACCCGTTAATCTATTGTTGTTCCAATCATGGAACTAGCAACAAGCCAGAGCTGCGTGTGATCAGAGTGATGGAAAATGATTTCCCAGCAGCCATTGCAACAGGTTGGTTTATAATTTAATCAAAGCAAAAGAAGAACAGAAACCAGTTTTTCAAGATGCGCTCCACCCTCCCCTATCAGTTTTTGGATTAAATTTTTTCCTTTATTAAATGAATAATAATAAAAATATATTTTATCGAATAACCACAAAACTACAACACCCGGCGGTAGTATAATGATGGATGCCTAGGACAGGGTAAGGCTGCCCCTCATGCTGGTTCCCTCCCAGCAATGCGATTGCAATAACTCACAATTGCATCGCTAATATGCAAACACTTCACTATACAGCCAAGCTGCAAAGCCAGTTGCTGGGCTGCCATATTTTGGGTTGCAGCGGCTGCGTGTGATGTCATGCAGTAGCTGCCTGTGATCTCATGTAGCCGCTTCAGCCCACACCACAAATGGTCTGAACACACACACCCCTCAACGCTGTGTCCGCACCCCTTTAACCTGCCAAGTCACACTTTACTGAAAATTGCCAAATAGTGATTTTCCATAATCAGCGATTGCAGCAGTCAACACTTTATCCATTTCAAAATGTTTAATAGACATCCTAAAATTGATATTATGAATGTCAATCAAATATAAAGAACCTCTCATTGCTCTCTTGCAATCCGTATCTCTGAACAGAGTATACAGTATATCCCTCCTCCCCAAACTACACACATTTAAGACGATTGCAGGCATCAAACCCAGAACCAACTGTAACTGTTTAATATGGATCTTGACATGCACCAGAATATCCCTTGAATAGACTCCTCGTTTGTACTTTGTTCGCTGACTGCTAGAACACAAACAAGTGGTTTGTATAGTGTTTTTAATGAAAATGTAAGGTATTATTTCATACCGATATGCTTTTATGAACCTTGAGCCTTTAATGTAGTGTCCATTTCAGCTATGTGGCACAATAAACCCTTGAAAAGACTATAATCGCACTTGTAATGTGACTTATCTGCGCACAGTTTCTACATCATGGGCTAGAACATCTAGTGCACGGCACTCATCTCACCCTACCCTCTTAATGAAATGTCATGACCACAATTATCTCTAGGTATCTTTCTGTAAGCTGTAGAAAACGTCTAGAACATTGTTCCTGGGGTCAGTATGACGATGTATGGAACATTTTACATGTTGGATTAAAATGTTTTATATTTGTATTTTACATGAAATGAATAAAATGTGAAATGATTTAAACCTCTGCCTGAACGAATTATATGGGTCTTGCAACCAATGAATGAATGGATGATGTATGTGTAATGGCCCCTATGCAGGGAGCGATGCGGGGTCATTTTCTAAGCAATCTAGTCTAGTGGGGTCTATTTACTAAGACTTGGAGAGAGATAAAGTGGATGGCAATAAAGTACCCACCAGCTGCTGTCATTTTTCAAACACAGCCTGTTTTAGTACATAGACCCCCATACACGGTCTGCCCTCTGCTTTCACACTTATGGGATTATACTGACACCAGTTAAATCTACACAGTGATTACTGAAAGTATTTAAAGATGTTTTTATTTATAAACAGCTACTTTTACAAAAATATTGCATAAATAATGTACATTTCATAGAGCGTCAGTTATATTTGCGTTTACAGCGTTTTAGTCTCGGAGTCTCTTTTTGACTCCTTTCCAAATAACAGAATTACTAGCGGCTGCGGAGTCCTCTTCATCATCATCATCACTCTTTTCTCCAGAGTGTGGCTCTTCCTCACCCTCATCTGCAGACTCTTCGCTGTCATCCTCCTCATCACTCTCCTCGTCAGGATTTGTCAATCTGTGAAAAGTAATTCAAGTACAACTCAGAGCAAACTCTCATTAGTATGCCAAGGCAGCAAATACGATGTACATGACTTCACTAGCGGTCCGCAAGGTAAAAAAACAAACATAAAGGAAGGTGAACAGCGCTGGGTTTCACTGAGAGTTATGACATACACACTGGTGTTAAATTAATATTATTTAAAAAAAAGCATAAATATATAAAAATATATTCACAAACATCAATACTAGCTGGAACTGGCAACAAGTAGACAATATAAATATATTGTATATATTGTATTCATTGGGATGTTGGAATAATACGGTGCACTTTTTTTTTTTTTTTTTAAAGAATTGGGCATTGGAAACTGAATTCAGTTGGTGGTAGAATAGATGCTCCTTTGTTTGTAGGGGATTAGGGCATAAAGGTAATTGTCTCGATAAAAGTTCTGGTGTAATACCCAGCTTGGGGCGAGATAAGGTACTTGTTTCCTAGAACGGCGCCCAGATTTTCTACGTACGGCACCGTAGGGAAATCGCATCGCATCGCATGGGCCATTATAGCGGCATGCGATGCAATGTGATTTTTCAATGTAATTTTTTCAATGGTCTTTTTTCTCTGATTTTATAGGGTGTGCGATGCCATGTCATTGGCTATACAATGATATGATTGTATGTCCTAAAAATAGGTTTTACGCACCCCCCCCCCCACTATCCACGCCACCCCGAAGCGTGGCGAGCCTCGCAAATTACTTTACATGTATTCCGCGTCTGCATCGACCCCGGTTACCCGTTTACACTACACAGTGACCCATGTTGAACCCGTGTTCAACCCTGGTCGCTACCTGGGTAGAAATGCCGGGTCTCACAACCTGGGTTATTTCTACAGGGAGTGTTTCCACCTGCCTAAAATCCCAGGTTTTGTGTGCTCTCGTGCAAAAACCAGGGGTATTTAGGCTACTGGAAAAAGGGTATTAATGAGAGGGTGGATTTAAATGATGTGTTTGTGTGTATATTAAGAAAACCAGCAAAGGCCATAACTTTCATGCCAGGGTGCACATGCAAAATATTCATATAGGAATTCCAAATTGAAGCACTCCATAGACTTGTTATTGCCTTAAAAAAATATAGCAAAAATGTTTTTTGTTTTTTTTCTATTTTACATTGTGTACACTTAAGGGACATACAGACGTGGCAACCCAGCTTTTGGCCTTATTGATCCTTCTGGCAAATTCCTTCTTAGATGGGCAGAACCATGTGCACTGCAGGGGGGCAGATGTAACATATGCAGAGAGAATTAGATTTGGGTGAGTTATTTTGTTTCTGTGCAGAGAAAATACTGGCTGCTTTATTTTTGCACTGCAATATAGATCTTACTTTGAAGTAAAACCCCACCCAAATCTAACTATCTCTGCACAAGTAACATCTACCCCACCTGCAGTGCACATGGTTTTGTCCATCTAAGAAGGAATTTGCCAGAAGGAGTGAATCAGAATAACACCCTATGTCAGGAGCTGTAGTACCGCTGAGCAGGGTGTTACTGTAATGTGCGCTTTGCACAGCACCGTATGGACTGTGGTTTTTATAGAGGTTCTGTCTCTTTTAAATATAAAGTGTTTACCCTTTTGAACTGATGACTCTGTTAAGATTGGAAAATTCTCTTCCAGATTCAACATCGAATGGATCTAAAATGAAATAAGCCATAGAAATGAGAGTATCTTACTTCCATATTGCGTGATGCACTTGCATATTAACACACATATCTGGTAACGTACCAATTTCTTCCTCCTCGGCATTGTATGCCCCGGCCAGGAACTCCGCTTCTACCTTCTTCACCTCCTCCACATCCTGGCACTTGCTGTATCTCTCAAGCAGATCCTTATTTAGTTCAAGAAAGACTTTTCCCCATTTAAACTTCCTCAGTAGAATGGTGGCCAGATCTGGAAATCCTGAATAGAAACCAGACAGCTGAGTATAGAGAGTGAGGGGTTCTCGGGGGCTGGGTCCTTAAAATGTTTTTCCCCAGGGGCCACCGAATCTTTCTGCATCAAATGTCATATGTTCAATATGTGACTATGACTGTGGGGGTCGGACCTGTGAATGTCACTGAGAACGCACCCATCTGATACACAACAGAGGCAGACAATCTGCAAGGTGAACCGATTCCGCATGTAGCCGATTGGTTAGGATCTAGTGACATCAGCCACTGGTCATGATTTGCTACAAGAGAAACACTGATCTCATTTTATTTTTATTAACAATTTCTTATAACAAAGCAGTCTATTATATTGAATATCATACAGGTCAACAAAATGACTGCCTACACTGGGGGTAAACAAAAGGTATAATGTCCCATATCTCTAGGCCAGGAGCAGGCAAAGCACAACCCACAAGTCATATGCAGCCGGCAAGGCAATCTGGACTGGTTGGTTATTGCTGCAGATCTGTGCTCAGAACTCACTAGGACATGGCTGAGGTGTAAGGGAGGCACAAGGCAGAGCTTACAGAGTATACAGGGGTCGCTTAGTTACAGCAGGGGGGGGGGGGGACAATAGCATTAAGGCCCCCCATACACTTAAGAGACTTCTCTGAGGGGAGAAGTCGCACACAACCCCCCTTGACAGCTTCCCGGGCGTCAGGATCGCGTACGATACACCGTGCACCTTGTTCAGGTCCATTCAGAGTGGCGTGTGCGTTCGCATGGGTCCGATGTTTGCGCATGTGCTGGGATGCACCCACGGCAAACAAACTGTTCACTGGGTACACGCACCCATCATTGTGGGAGGAGTTGTGGGGGGGGGGGGCGGGTTGGCCAATTAGCATATGGGAACACCCAGCATTTCACGCTGGGCGATCTCATGCTAATGAGGCCGTGACGGACATGTGAGGGGCGAGTAGCTGAAATCACCAGATGTAAGCTGCCCGCCCACTCCCCCCCCCCCCCGAGCGTACACGCATATGTAAGGTTGCTCAGAGCGTGTACCTCCCACTTCTTTCCATGGTCGGCGACCATCGATAGATGTGGGAGGGTCCCAGTGCCATGCGAATGGATGTTTATGTAAAACATCCATTCACAGCCAGTGCGAACGTACACGCCTTGTGAATGGTGGGGCCGGCGTACCACCATTCACAAGGCGGGATCTGGGTCACTCTCAAGGATGCGAATTTGCATCAGAGCGAATGAACCAGAATAACCCCGTGTGCAGTCCTTTTGCACAGAATGAATTGGATGAGATGCCAGCCAAGGCTGCCGGATCCATAAATCTATAGTACAGCCTTTGCAATCTCCAGCTCCGATCCGATGTGCACGGGACCGCTCAACGGATCAGAATCAGAGTTAAAACACATGCAATTTGACTCTTCATCCGATTTCTCAACTTGATACATCGGAACTGGATGAAAAGGGCCTGATTCGCACTAGTGTTTGGCCAGTTTTACTGATCTGTCAACAGGCATATAGTGGTCAGTGGGGTTACAGCAGTGCAGCCTGTACTCTGTATAAGGTAAGTCCTGACAGCAATTGGCTAGTAAGGGATGTGGAGTCAGTAGTATGGGGGAGGCTACAGTGTCCCCTGATTGGTGTAGCATACTGGTACAAAAAAATAAATGCTGGAAAAGCAGGGGTTAACAGACACTGGAAAGCAGCTGTGAGAACTTGTAACCCACCATGGCAGGTTGAGGGTCCCCGGGGCAGGATGTAGGTGGCAGTTAGTAATTCCCTAAAACTATTTAAGGGGGCAACTCAGTCCCTGTCTAGGCCTTTCTGGCATATACTGTGTTATCAGGTTCAATGTGTCAGCCACACTGCACCAAAATCAGGTTATCCCAATATGTGGTAACGTCACCGAAGAGAATACCGGACTAGTACATAAAATAGATGAAATGACAACAAACCAGCGTGGGAGAGGTATGTCTGATGTAAACAGTACCGACTGAAGATGGAGAGTAGAAAAAAAAAAAAAAAAACATTTAAGGAAGTTAAAAATCTGGAAACACATACTGCACAATGCACAGATAAAAAAAGGTTCTTGCCCATACACTGCTCCATTTACAAGAACAGTCAACCATCCTATGTCCGGAAGTGTCTGACTTTAATCCAGCGGAGGTTCATCATTGCAATACCATCCTGATAACCGACACGGACTCCTTCCCTCTACCGTGGCAAGCAAATGGCTTGGAGGCATGCTACCTCCATAAGGACCCGGTGATATTTCCATAAAGATATGGAAGAGAACTTTTCCTCCTCACTCACTGGATACTATTTCAACCTTCATATCAACGCACTTGGACTTCCCCAGTACTGGTGGACGGATTCAGTATGAAATCCCGGCAGTCGGGATCCCGGCGTTCAAAATCCCGACGCCGGAATCCCAACCGCCGAAACCCCGACAAGGGAGGGGACGTGGATCGCCCCCCCCCCTTGCGGGCTCGCCACGCAGCGGGCCCGGTGCCTCGCTACGCTCGGCGCGCTAATTTATTCTCTCTCCAGGGGTGTCGTGGACACCCACGGAGGGAGAAAGTGTCGGGATTTCGGCGGTCGGGATTCCAGCGTCGGGATTCTGAACGCCGGGATTTAAACAGCATCCCCTGGTGGACACACAAAGGGTGACTATTCGTGTGCTTACGTCATTGCACTGAGCAGACATTATCATGAAATAAAAAAAAAATGTATTTACTCTCTTCATATTAATTATTTATGATTATTTATTGCATGCATTGTTTTTTTGAGGTTATATTTATCTATTAAATGCTATTAATTTTAACAGAAAGTCAAATATCCTTAATATATATCTAGCGCAGTTTTACCCTTCCTGAACCTTTTTTGTTTACCATTGGGAGTGACTGCCCATATACCTAAACTGCTGCTTGACACAGAGCACACTCATTTCAAAGCGCCTTCCCCTGATATCTTGATACCTACTCTGCCCACCACACAACGCACAGATAAGCCTCTCACGGCACTGGTCCAATAGTCCAGTAAAAACAGGACGCACACTAGAACTTTAAAGATCAACATTTTATAAACTGTATTTATAGCAAAAAATCACTTTAAGGTCAGTGTACCAATACTATTACACACACATATAGGGAATAGTCAATCGAGCGACCATTCACACTATTTTTGTAAATAAATTTTTATTAGTGATGTATCAAAAAGCCATAGAAATTTAAGCTGTCCGCACAATGAGTATCCTGCGCAGAGGATCAACAACATATAGAGAAATGATCAAAAGGGGAACATAAAAGCATCACCGTATTTTAACATGAATTGTAGGAATACGCAGAGAAAAGACTATGGAGGGGATGTCTGAAGGGTACAACAGCACAGCCTATCCTGCAGCAGACACCCTCAGAAAGGAATTCAGCATCATATAGAAGGAATTGAGTAGGGAAAGAAATAACAGGAGAGGTAGAGAGGGAAGAAAGTAGGGGCAAAAGGAAAAAGGAGAGAGAGGAAGAGAAAAAAAAGAAAATAAAAAAAAAGGGCGGGGGAGGTGAGTCCCACCCGACCGGTCCAGGCAAATCAAAAACAGAATTGAAGGGCCAAAGCCCCCCTTTCTATACGAAATCTGGGGTACGTTAAAATAAGTGGTCCAGGGTTCCCAAATCTTTATAAACCTCTTATAAGAGCATTTCAATATGCTGGTGATGTACTCAATCAAGTGGATGTGCCAGATCTTAGCGATAACCTCATTAAGAGGAGGAATCGTTGAGGACTTCCAATGACTCGCTATACAGATCCTGGCCGCCAGAACCATATGATTAAACAATTTGCTTTGGGCCCGGGTTGCGTCCGGGACATCCATCGAGAGGAGAAAGAGACCAGCTTTAAAGGGAACATTCAAAGATAAAATAGAGTTGGCTAAGGTTAACAATTCACGCCAAAAGGGAACAAGGGTCGGGCAGTCCCGCCAAATATGCAAAAAAGAGCCATCTGAGGCCTTGCATCTCCAGCAAAGGGGATAGATCTCCAGGTTAATTGTATTAAGTCGAGTTGGGACATAGTACCATCTGTAGAGAAGTTTGTATGCATTCTCCTTCAGCCGCACGCAAATCGAGCTGGAGGAGACATTAGAGCAAATATCCTCCCATTCCTCATCCTCCAGCATCTCTCTCAGGTCAGATTCCCATGCCCGCTCAAATGATGTTCCAACACTAGAGGTTTGGGGAAAAAGCGACCATTCACACTATATCCTCCCCGCCCTCTGATGATGCAACGCCGCTCTGCCCCGCCCTGTCCCCAGATGATGCCAGAGGGAAGCTTCACCTTGCAAATGCCAGGTTGCTCCCAGGACGGACACGTGTCCAATACCCGGGTGCGACCTGGCAATTACGATGTGAAAGGGGTATAAGATACATCTCTCCGGTGCTGGCTCGCTTTTTCCAATTATTATTTTTTTTAAACGATAAAAAAGCGTAGGGACCCAGCAGCGGAAATTTAGGTCACCTTTAAGTACTAGATAAGGTAGATACACTGCGCTTGCTTTTTGTTGGACAGTTTGGAGCCTGGCACTGCTTAGCTTGAAGGGTGTCTCTGACCCTTTTGGCAGTAGATAAATGGGCTTTTGCACTGCCAGTGGGTGCAGAGTGTTAGATAATGTGTGAAACTTCAGTAAATGTGTGTGCGAAGACGGAAATAATCAAAATGAGCACGTTGCAGGTTCGTTTACTTAATGCAAGTGAAATGCAAATGCATACAACAGAAAAAGTAACAGAACAGAAAATGGGCATAGGGTTTGTTAACCAAAATGGGAAGGTGGGGAAAGGAAAGTTCAGTGGATTCCCCTCAGTTAGATGTGGGGTTCCCAGTCGTCTTTATTCAGGGATTTAACTGCAGTGTCGCCGCAGGGAGATTCCCGGTAGAGTTTCAGGCGGTCCTTTAGGGATCCATTCTCAATTCCATAGGCCCCTCACCTGAAGCCTATGGTCCTCCTCAGCAATTTGCAGTGAAAAGATAAATGTATTTCTTTATTTTTCTGGGGATGCAGTAACTCTTAGGGGAGAGTTGATTCATACACACAGGGATGTGGATAGAGTAAACCCGCCCCTCTAACTGAGGGGAATCCACTGAACTTTCCTTTCCCCCACCTTCCCATTTTGGTCAACAAACCCTATGCCCATTTTCTGAAGCCCATCTATCTACCACCTTTTAGTACTGTATACTGTGACCTTGCACTACAGAAAGTTCTGTAACAGCACCTTTACAAAATATGGTGCCAGCCCATTTACAGGTGTAAGGAGACCTTCATGTCCTTCTGTTGGGCAGAACAACACACACACACACACACACTACATTCAGCCCGTTTTCTTACCTACTATACAGAACGTTGCAGCAAAAGCTTCTACACAAGACAGTTTGCTTGGACGCCCATAATTGACGGGGTTTGCCGCCACCAGGTACGGCAAGAGGCGAGGATGGCTGCCTTTCATTTTGGAAAACGGTGTTTCGTCCAGCTTAGCCCAGGAGCAATCAATGACCGCCACACCACCATCTGCAACGATCTGTCTGAGTGAAGTGCAAACAATTAGTGCAATTAGTGCAAAGCCACTCTAAGTATGTGTCATTTCCTATGCCTGAAGCAATACTGCTCTAATCACAGATGGCCGTAGGTCAAAATGATCAATTAGAAAATTGAAATTTCACTAACCAATGGCCAAATGTAATAGGGTGAGAGAATCAGAAAGTGAGAGATTTTGGAGGATGTTTTCCCTTTTTTTTAAAGCGGCAATCATTTACACTGCAAAACCAGGTAACGGTATAAATGGCAGAAAATGTCTATGTCGACAATCACTAAGTTGAACACTAACGGTCGACACCTTGAAACAGTAGATATGCTTTGGGCGTGGTGCCTCTGCGATTGTCACACTATTATATTCCCACTTGGATAGTAAAGTACTGTATGAAAAACCACCTTGTTTTATAAACAAAAATAAAAAAACGTGGAATAAAAAAAAATTATATGGAAAAACTCTCCCAAAATCTCTCACTTACTGATTCTCACCCCCTTGGCCCCTAGTGCCACCACCTTCAATATTCGCAACAATCTAGAATTAACACAAATGTAATCAGACAGTAAGACATTGTAATGCATTGTTATCTTTATGCAATTGAAGCATTTGATTGTCAATCATGCCTTTTGCATGCAATTCCATCAAATAAATTCCGTGTCCCCTCACCACACTATATAAAATCAACTCCGCGCCCTAGTGGATAGTGGGGTAATGAAATGGATAGTAAATCGCATGTGATATCCCATGCGATATCCCCACCATGGCTCTAACTGTGCGGAGTTTGTATATTCTCCCCGTGCTTGCGTGGGTTTACTCCGGGTACTCCGGTTTCCTCCCACAATCCAAAAATATACAGATAGGTTAATTGGCTTCCAACAAAATTAACCCTAGAATGTCTGTGTGTGCATGTACATGTGGTAGGGAATATAGATTGTAAGCTCCACTGGGGCAGGGACTGATGTGAATGTTCAAATATTCTCTGTAAAGCGCTGCGTAATATGTATGCGCTATATAAGAAACTGTTAATAAATAAATAAATAAATATTGGCTGAAGTAAATGGACAAGATAAAACTGCCGCCCACCTGCCCAATGGTCCCGCCCCATTACCGCACAGAGACCACCTCTACTTGCAGAACAAAATCTTGTTCCTCCGAGAGGATTTATTGTACTTTGCAGTAGATGACCCTCAGCTTCCTGAAAGCTAATGTAATGCTTTGTGCCAATAACATTCAACTACAAAACATTTTATGTAAACTGGCCTGCAAACATTTCTGACACATGCCAATGTGCACGGGGGGCGACCATTAGGGCTTGTGGCATCAATTACATTAGACAAAAAAATAGTAATTGCACAGCTGGTCGTTAAGGATGCCAAATGTCAGTAACCCGCTCTGCAATTCCTGACCATGGAGCAAATTACAGCCATGGGGTATGCATGCAGGAATAACACAATCATGTTAATAATGCACGTACATGCTAACACATCAGAACATTGCAATAAGCACAGTGCTATTGCATTGAATATCGGAATATTAACAAATGATTGGCCAATGAAGTGTCATGTGGCAGAATGAGGCCCATCACATTGCGTATGACCACAGCAACAGGGCCCAGTATGTGCCAAGGCCCCTAAGCTGAGGGCCTGAATCTCCTACAACTTGGCAGACATTGGGGCAGGCATATTAAGCCTGGAGAAGAGATAAACTGGAGATAAAGTGGAAGGAGATAAGTGCCAGCCAATCAACTCCCAACTGTCATTTTCAAACGTTGACTGGTGCTTTATCTCTTTTTACCTTATCTCCAGTTTATCTCTTCTCCAGGCTTAATACATCTGCCCCACTGGCTGCTACGTTACCTCCTTTCACTTTGTCACTTCTCAATACATCTTCCCCATTGATCTGGGTGCAGTTTTCAGGTTCAGTCCCTGTATCACCAACAGAAGGCCCAGGGCACACCTGGGAATGGCGTAAAGATGATTCCCCAGGAAGTGCTCTGACGTTCATACATGTAAGAAAATGTACTGTATATTCTAATACAGTATTGCACATAAATACCGACAAAAAGGTTTTACTACAGATTACTCACTTGTCAGCAGGGGAGACGTACAGAGTCCCCATGGGGCTTAGGATGAGCCCATTGAACCTCTGATTTAGGCGAATGCTCCTGACCAGTCCTTTGCGTACAAGCTTCCGACCTGTACATCTCTTTGGATCACAATGTCCTAGGTCCCACATCGCTAGTGGGCAGGGGAACTTCACCTTGGCCTCTCTGTCTTCCACGTCGCCATCCCTCTGTATACTATCTTCCATGACCAAAAAAAGACAGAGTAAAGAGTGACGATTTTGTACTCACCATTAAATCCCACCAGCTAAGGGGTAAATTTGCTAAGATGTTCTATTGAATATGGGATGTTGCCCATAGCAACTAGTTTCTATCTATTAGATTCTAGAAAGTGCTAAATAAAGAAGTAGAATCTGATTGGTTGCTAGGGGCAACATATTATCTTCAATAGAACTCCCATCTCAGTAAATGTACCCCTAACTGGCAGGAAGAGACACTGACTTGGGTACTTGTGTAGTTTCACGGCGCCACTAGATTGCATGGGATTTGACATGCGATATCGCATGCAATTTACTATCTATTTCATTACCCCACTATCCACTAGGGCAGGGGTGGGAAACCTTTTTTGTGCCAAGGGACGTTTGTATGGGCAAAAAATCCTTTTGGGGGCCATATGTAAAAATGTCTCTTACGAATTGTCCTGCTGCAGCCATCTCACGCTTTGGCGGCTGCCGCTGAATAGGACTGACTGTCTCAGACCGGCTATGGGGGCCGCATACAGCCCCCGGGCCTGAGGTTCTCCACCCCTGCACTAGGGCGTGGAGTTGATTTTATATAGTGTGGCGAGCACAGCAAGCCACCGAGCCCGAAGCTTGGCGAGCCCCGCGGGGGGAAACGGATGTTGTTGCAGAGCGACTCACGATATTGCATGCCTTTTGCATGCAATTCCATCAAATAAATTCCGTGTCCCCTCACCACACTATATAAAATCAACTCCGCGCCCTAGTGGATAGTGGGGTAATGAAATGGATAGTAAATCGCATGTGATATCCCATGCGATATCGCATGTCAAATCGCATGCGATCTAGTGGTGCGCCGTGAAACTACACAAGTACCCTGACTTGAAACAGTAAAGGCTTCCATACACTATGCGATTTGGGCACGATTTCACCCGATTCGGATGAATCGGGCCGTGAAATCGGCCCAAATTGCACTTGCAGACACCCCGTCCGATCTTATGTGCAGCCCAGCCCGGAGCCATGCGAGGGATGACAGCGTGCGGGGGATGCCGGCTATTGAGAGCCGAGCAGGGAGAGGCTGCATAGGGAGCCGGGCAGGAGGCACTTGAAGCCATTGATTGGCTGAGACCTCGTCAGCCAATCGCTGATTGGCTGACAGAGGTCTCAGCCAATCAATGGCTTGCTAGTCATCTGTATGGGCTTTTTTTTTTTTTCCCAAGTTATCTGTTCCTCCCGGGCCGGCTCCCGCCGCTGCCCGGCAGCCAGCGTCATCCTCCCTGCCCGGCGCCCTGCTCCCACTGTCATCCCACCACAACAGCCTCCTCCTGCCCGGCTCCCTATGCAGCCTCCCCCTGCTCGGCTCTCTATTAGCCGGCATCCCCCGCCCGCTGATGTCCCCCGCATGGCTCCATCCTCCTGCAGCTCCCCGGGGACTGCATATGATAAATCCATGCGATTTATCATATGCAAACCTTGGCACATCAAGTGCCTAATCGTGTGTCCCCCTCCCGGGGAGCTGCAGGGTGAAATCAGGTCCGACTTGTCCCTAGGACAAGTCGGACTAATGTATGGGGGCCTGAAAAGTACTCTTAAAGGTCACCCTGAAAGACTAGCAACAACTGGATTAGATTAGAACTCCATGGTTGTAAAGTAAGAGGTTGCTCAGGAGACCCTACATACTAAGGATCATGGCATCAAACTTGGGGGTCATCACTGATGGTACTGTGGGAGTAAGAACATCTGAAATGAGCGCTAAAATGTGAAAAACTTAAAAAAAAGTTAAAAGAAAAGAAATATAGGAAGAATATAGGCACCTGTAAGAATAAAGTTCATTTCAAATGTTAAGAGCTCCTGAGAACAAAGACTGGTAAACAGACAATGGTCATTCAGATAAATGGGTTAGATCCATTTGATTTAACACATTTATCTGAACAATTGTTTTTGTCCATTTTCCAGCATTTGGGAGCAAATGGTTGACGGTCATATTTTCCCATACATTACCAGATTTTTGCTTCCTCCAGACCGATAGGACAGACAAATCTTTCGGTGTGTACCCAGCGTAAGAGTTAATGAGACAGCCACTTTGACAGCAACCACAATCCACAAAATCAAGTGCTAAATAGATATATACTGTACTCACATGAGCACACCATGCTATAGATAACTGTAGAGTGTCAGCGACAACCCTGCTGTCACTACGGCACAGACAGGCAATGGCAGGGTTACTACTAATTTTAAGGTCATATAGTTTCTTATATCTATTTTTATTCATAGTAATAGTGTTTATTCTAGCATCCGCCATCTTTGAAAACACATGCAGTTCCTCTTCCCTGCCTTCACCTGTGGTGAACAGAATTCCATCTGTGCTCTTGCTCAGCCTCTCCCCTCCATCACCCCTCTCATCTTCCCGAATATTTGAATATCAATTACCAACAGCAGAGATATCAGTACTGGGACCCTAATAAATTGGAAAATCGCCTGGGGTGTACACCACCTATTTGAAGGCATTACCACAATACTGGGAACACCTGTACTACCATACAACAAAATCAAAGAGGACTTTGATCGGCATTGGTGAGATTTTGGCTGCATTAGAGACAATAGACTCCTAAATAATAACTGCTAATTACTGTGGTAACCTTAACCAATGTGCCAGGCAGATGTCAGTGTGTATTAATGTTATATTTTATATAAGCCATTTTTATGTGCTATTAATAAATTTTATACTTTACAATAAAGTGACAACTGCGCTCTCTTTTGCTCTGTAATTATTTGTAGTTCCTCTTCCCTGCCTTCACTGTCTGCTCTAGTGCTTCTAGAACAGTGTGGTCTGTATATCCAAGACTGCACACTTCAGCTTGGCACTATGAGGGTAAGTCCTACTATACATATATGCTGAGTGTTAGTCTGTGGGACTGTGTTTGGGGCGCTGGGCTCTTTGGGCTGCTGTTGCTGGGCTGCTCCATGGCATCATATCATATACTTTCAATCACCCCTTTAGTTTGTTTAATATATATGTAGCACCCTTCACATTTATTATTACTTCTTACCTAGGTAAGTCCTATCACATATGATTTCCCCTATCCCTTTTACTATCACTTTAATTTCACACTAATGTGATGCTGGGCTGGCCTGGGGGGCCCTGTGCCCTGGACCTGTCCCAGAGTAGTGTTAGGGACTTGTCCTATTGAGGTAACCTGGATGCGGTGGACAAGCCCATACTAATGGCCATTACTATGCTAATAACCTCAAATGCAATATAGCAAGATATTAAAAGGTCTAGCATTTATATTTAGTGTGCACCTGCAAACTCCTCCTCCTGCTTGCTGCACTACAAGTCTCAGCAGGTAGCACCTCATATGTCCAGGGTGTGCAGTTTAGGGCCCCTCCCCCTATGTCTTATATGTAACCAGACCTTTGCTAGAAACACCACAGCAGACAGCGACACCCCAGGCAGGGAAGAGGAACTACATGGGTTTTCAAAGATGGCGGGGGCTATACAGAATCCAATAACCATAGAAAGTCTGCTCTGCCCTGTCCATTATAATACCTAGTGTGACATATAAATCAAAATCAAAGTGTGCAATGAAACCTAAAGCGCTTATTGTTTGTGTGCACTTTTTTTAGATTAATTATAATTCCTAGGTCAGAGGTTCCCAAACACTGCCATTACAGTGCAGATTTTGAGAATGCCTATGTTTGAGAACCGATGACTTAAGTAATACCTCAGTCAACTTGATTTAACCATCTGGACTCAAGCATGGATATCCTTAAAATGCAGCGTGTACTAGGGGAGTTTTTCCCAGTAGTCATTTCCCCTCTTTCTGTACATAGGTGCCACTTAAGGTGACCATACACGGTGCGATGTGTTGTACTGTATAAGTGTGATTTGAACTATACAATGGTGCTGTACAATTTGAATTTCAGTGCTATGCAATGCTATGCAAGGAGATCCAATTGTATGCCATTTGAACTGCATACAATACTAAACTACATTATGTAATTAGTTCATATTTTATACTATGTGGTGCCCATACACAGTACAATTATTGTATACAATATCTCATCGCAGTGCATAGGTTTTGCAATGCAATGAGATGAGATCAGCACATACTTTTTGAGCTGTGCGATGAGATGTGTGACGGGAGCACGCATCTCATCGCACATAACAATTGTACTGTGTCTGGGCACGCACAGAGTTCATCGCACCGTGTATGGGCACCTTTACAACAGTCATGCGATGCAATTTAGTACAAAAAGTACTGCCTGCACATACTTTTTGTACTATACAATTTAAAGTACATGGGAGCGCACCTCGCATAGCATCGCAAGCCCCACAGAAACAGTGCGTTTTGAACTACATGTGATGCGTTTTGAACTTGAAAGTTCAAAACGCATACAATAATCGCACCATGTATGGGCACCAGTGTTACTTCCCCACTCAGTATTTACACATCTCTGTAACATTCCATAAATACACCTAGAACCCCACAATCCACTCTCTCCTCTAAGATTCCATCCTGGGGCCAGATACAGCTCTGTATGTAATACATTAGACACATTACTGGGGCTGTTATTACCATGTAGAGCTTCATGGACTTCACAGGTAAATGTCTCCAGACTTTTAGAGGTTTTCTTAAACCTGGATTCCTTCTGTTTAGGCCTAGCAGCTTTCTGTGGCTTCTTGGGTCCCATTGTAGTGTACTACTGAAACACACACAAGCAAGGTTATTACATACAGATCAGTTTAGAGAGAGGTGTGTGCAACATCACCCTCCTGCCAGCAAGTTTGCCGGGAGCTTCAAATTACTACTCTACTTGAACTACACATCCCAGCATGCTCTGCATCAGTTTTAGCATGGCCAAATAGTAAAACTGTAGCAGGGCATGCTGGGATGTGTAGTTAAACAACAGCTTGAGTGTCAAGGTTAGCCATCATTGTTGTAGACAGTGATAGAACAAACATGGCAGAAGGGCCCTGCTGCAAGCTGACACACACCCTCGTCCTTTCCCTTCCTGCAGACCCATTCACATACTTTCAACGTGTTGAATGAAGTTGAGCTTGTTATTGTTTTTTTTCCACACCCTAACACTTTATTAACACTTATGTTTTTCCCTATCACATTGTATGTATTATTTTAATCACACCTTCACTCCCTTACATAGTACTTATGTGCTTCTTATTAACCCTTACTAACTTTCATTTGTGTGCTGCCCTGGAGAAGTCAGCCTGATAGCTGGGTTTGAAAAATGATGGATACTTTATTTGTGAGTAGGTGCATCTCGGCCTTCCATGTACAGTATGGTGATGCAGTATCATATAAGATAACAAGGTAGCTGATACCCGCAAATAATTCTAGCATAAGCATAGTGCACAGGTTCTTAAAGTTGGTACTCAGGACCCCACACAGGGCCTTATTTTGGTTGATACGCTCCCCTGCGTGCTCGTGCAGGGGAACAATGTTTTGCGACTACGCATAGTCAGTCACATGTGAAGCTTCTGTGTGCAAGCGGCCATGGCGAATAGGTTATTCGCCGGGTGCTCGCACACAACAGTGCAGGTGGGAGGCGTTGGGTTGCGAGCCAGGGGATTCGCCCATGGAAACGCCCAGCGTTATATGGGCATTCCCATGAAAACGCTGGGCATTCTCATGGTAATTCCCTGATAACGCGGATGTGGGGTCGGGCAGCTGACGTCAGCTGCCCGCCCGCTTCCCGTACAGGCACTCGCAGATTGTAGATTTGTGAGCGCTTGAAAATCATTTGATGGTCGGCGACCATCGAATGATTTTGTGCCCGCACGCAAGGCGTCCAAATGCATGTGTCAACCTTTAGTAGTCGACCTTCATTTGGTGACAGGGGCGAATTTAGGGGTCAGGCCACCCCTAGGCACAACATTTTTGTGTCCCCCCCCCCCATATTTTAATGTAATCATATATGTATATACATTGTTATTTATATATTTCATTAAAATGTAACTCTAGCCCACCTTAATATTTTTTTAAGCACTCTGGGCTGCTCACTGTACAGATGACCCGGAGGGAGGCACTTATTAGTACAGTGATTATCAGTGTCTCCGTCAGTCTCTCTCACACTGTGACTGACTGAGTGCAGGGAGGATCTGTGCGCCGCTCAGCTGCTGGATACGCAGCCAATAGACTGTGTGTGTGTAGAGTAGTCAATGGGCGGGCGCGGGCAGCAGTGAGCCTGAGCCATTTCCGAATACACAGGGGGACCGTCGGACCCAGCCACGGCGGGTGACGAGCGACGCTGCCACCAACATATGATAATTCATGTCTGCGGCACTCGTCACTCGCCGCTGCCCACCCGCTGTGCCATGCTGCTATTTAACAGAATGTCAGCCTGCCTGCCGCCCTTAAATGGTGCCGCACAAATCCGGCCCTGCATGTCGACATAGACACCAAAAACTCATGTCGACCTTACTCATGTTGCCCTAAAGATTGTGTCAACCTTCGGTCAATGTCGACCATTCTTAGTGTCAACTTTGTCACTATCCACCATTAGTTAATATTTTATTGTATTATTAACTATTGAGCAGCTTTTTCAAACACAGCGCAGTGATTAACTCCATCTATTATCACATACACCAGGTCTGTCCAAACTATGGCTGTTGTGAAACTACAAGTCCCATCATGCCTTGCCACAGGTTTGCTATTTGGGAATGCTACAACTATGGCAAGGCATGCTGGGATGTGTAGTTTCACAACAGCTGGAGGGCCACAGTTTGGACACGCTTGACATACACAGTCTGCCGATAATCGCTCAGCTACGATATCATTGAATTTATGACCAAAAGAGGTCACGGCAAGTTGTCACCAATGACTCCATCGTTCACTATATACCATACAGTATAGCGTGTAAAACAGATGAAAGGCATCATTAACCATTAATGGAAATATGAAATCCCAGTTGCTATTTCCACCAGGTGAAAATAGCAGCTGTCAGTATTCAATCCCGGCCAGGACTCGCTTGCAACAGGTTTGCCTCACTATGGAGGCGGATCTGTATTGTCGGAAACGGTGCCTGGATTGCCGTTTCAGACTATCGGTGTCCATTTTCGCCGATGCCGGGACTTTAAGGGCTATTTCACAAGCTCCGGCTCATGCCGGGCGGCAAAGCCCTGCACGTCGAAGAAGCCATGGTGCGCACAGAAGTTTTCAATGGCAGCCTGGCAGCCGTCCCTTCCAGTGGTGGGATCCGTCTCCAACCGGTTGGCCGGGCCGTGGCCATCCCGTGTGAATGGACACAATCATGTCCATTATTAACTACTGTGTACGGCACAGCTTTTGGCTGTGCGGGGTTTTGCCACCCGGCAGGAGCCGGAGCGTGTGAAATAGCCCTATGACTGTCAGAATATATTCTGCCAGTTGGAAGAACAGACCCTACATTGAATAGGAATGTCATTCATTCAGTTACTGTATATTGTAAAGATGGATACGGTCAGTTGGTCGACCTAAAAATAGTCAACAGTCATTAGGTCGACATACTGGAAGGTCGACAGGGGTCTACACTAGGTCGACATGGCACAAGGTCGACACAAGCATTATGTCAACATGGTCTAGGTCGACATTCAAAAGGTCGACATGGTGTTTTCCCCTGTTTTTATGAGCGCAGAAAGCCATGCGAGGGGACGCGCTGCACTTAAAACTGTTTCTATGTCGACATTCGGGTCAAAAAACAGTGAAAAACCCCATGTCAACCTTTTGACTGTCAACCTAGACCATGTCGACCTAATGCTTGTGTCGACCTAATGACCTGTTGACCTTGTGCCATGTCGACCTAGACCGATGTTGAACCTCCAGTATGTCGACCTAGTGGTGTCGATCTTATTACTGTTGACCATCTTTAGGTCGACCATACATTCCATACCCGTAAAGACATATATAAGAATCAACTTACATTTAAATCTAACACTATGGGCCTTATTCTAGTTCACTCTTTCTGACAAAATCCTTCTTAAGATGGACAAAACCATGAGCACTGCAGGGGGGCAGATGTAAAATGTGCAGAGAGAATTAGATTTGGGTGAGTTATTTTGTTTCTATGCAGAGTAAATACTGACTGCTTTATTTTTACACTTCAATATAGATCACATTTTGAAGTAAAACCCCACCCAAATCTAATTCGGTACTTATGTAGTAACTGGGCTGCCGATTTTGAAATCGGGTCCATCGCATCGCATCGCACCCGACCAAATCGCATGCGATGCGATGCGATGCGATGCGATGGACCCGATTTTTCCATAGGATTCAATGTTAAAATGGACTGAGTCCATTTTAACATGGAATTCAATGGGAAAAAGGGGTCCTTTTCATACCCCTACTATCCAAGTGGGCATGGAGTTGGATATAAACCTGTGGCGAGCGTAGCGAGCCACCGAGCCCGAAGCGTGGCGAGCGTAGCGAGCCCCGCGAGGGGACACAGAATACCGTCCGCTCGCCACGCTTCGGGCTCGGTGGCTCGCTACGCTCGCCACAGGTTTATATCCAACTCCATGCCCACTTGGATAGTAGGGGTATGAAAAGGACCCCTTTTTCCCATTGAATTTCATGTTAAAATGGACTCAGTCCATTTTAACATTGAATCCTATGGAAAAATCGGGTCATCGCATCGCATCGCATCGTATGCGATGCGATGCGATATCGCATCGCATCGCATCTGATTGTATGCCTTAACTTAAGGCATACAATCAAAAAATCGGCAGCCCAGATACTACATAAGTACCTCTAATTCTCTCTGCACATGTTACATCTGCCCCACCTGCAGTGCACATGGTTTTGTCCTTCTAAGAAAGATTTTGTCAGAAAGAGTGAACTAGAATAAGGCCCTATGTACTGTAATACATGTAAATATTCGAGTCACTAAGCTTAAAACAAAGGTCATCTTGTATAATATATCCAATACTACTTACAAGTTCTATACTGTGCTATAGCATAAATCTGTGCTTCAGAAACATACAGTATCTGACATTGCTTCCATATGTGCTGTAAAACAGAAGGTCAGTGGATGGATGGGAGCAGGAGATGGCAGGATCATGGGCAAGGACATACACACGCAGATTTATCTGGAGATCTGTCTGGTTGGAACAAAATCATGGTTATGGATGAGAGTAAATGACAGTTGACCATTTGCTTGGAAATGCTGGAAAACTGCCAAACTGTCACTCCTCCATAACCATGTTTTTGTTGCAACCAGCCAGATCTGCAGATAAATCTTACTAGTGTATGGGCTCAGAATTCTGACTGATTGTGCACTGAATCCGCTCCGAGGCATTGACCTCAATCTCACTGCAAGTATAGAGGCTGCTTCCACAATAGTTGCTTCAGACAGCTGATAAGTATCTAAGAGCTAATCTCATCCAGGAGGCACAGCTAACCCAGCTTCATAGCTCCTACAGACGGCAGCCAAGTTGGTCCGTGGGGGCCGTAAAACTGTAATAACAATAAGGCCCAGAGAGTGAAATCAGAATTATTACTACTATAAGCACTGGATGGTCCTCTGACCCACCACTCTATGGAATCCTATTTTATTCTTTTAGGATAATAATTGTCCTACCTTAATACACATTTAGGGCCTCCTGCTGAGTATATTTTGTGATCTTATCTATAATGCCTTTGATTGGTCAACATTTTGGGGGCATGCATATCGCTCCCCGAACAGCTGGGCAAAACTTGTGTTCCCCTCCTTGACACTGCGACATCGGGACTGTGCAATTCAGCGAGACCGCTGTAATTGAGACAGTGGTTATGGTATACTGAATCATGTTTGGTCAGCAGCCCACAGATGCTAAATTACTGTCCCGGCGCCTGTACACTGCAAATGACAGGCACTGGGAACGGTGAATGTGCAGTAACGGCATCTGAACTGCACATGCGCATACCCCTGATACATACCCACCACTGTACTTTGTCAGGTACAGCACCATTTTTTTATGGCCTGTATCTTTTTTGGGTCTGCAACTGTACATTGTAAGTGTAGTAAAGGGAGCATGACCACACCCCCTTTACCCATGACTACACCCCCTTTACGGATTTGTACCGGTTTCTGCTCTTCAGATGTTGGAGGGTATGCAGATAATATGGGCTGCAGTGAAGCCAGAGTAATGTCACAGGTTGTATCTGGCTTCACTTAGACAGAGCACAGTGGCGGATTTTACCTGGGCAGGGGGCGGGGTTGCAGTCCTGCAGCCCATAGGTAAAAACCGTCACTGGATGTCACCCATAACACCCAATCAAATTATACTTAATGGACAATGGAAAGCAAGTTGGTGGTTATAAAATGTACGCTGTGTGTTTAACGATAACAATTTTGGTACTTGTGTATTATAGCGGCGCTCCCGATGTTGATTGTGCAATTTATCGCATTGCATCGTATGCCATACAACCGATGGCATACGATGCAACGCGATTTTACACGACTATTCGATTAAAATTTGTACAAGTACCCAAATGGGTGCTTACAATGTAAAATCACCCCCACGCCACCCCCCATTTTGAACCCGAAGCGTGGCGAGCGCAGCGAGCTCGCGAGGGGCGGCGGTACGCGTCCTACGACCTTTTCATACCCCCACTATCCACGTCGGCGCAGAGTTGACTTTATATAGTGTGGCGAGCGCAGCGAGCCACCGAGCCAGAAGCGTAGCGAGCGCAGCGTGCCCCGCGAGGGGACACGTATACCTGTGAAGTTATGCGCGTGCGCTCGCCGCGCTTCGGGCTCGGACTATATAAAATCAGCTCCACGCCGACTTGGATAGTGGGAGTATGAAAAGGTCGTAGGACGCATACCACCGCCCCACACTGCGCTCGCCACGCTTCGGGTTCGCGTTTATAGTGGGGGGGTGGCGTGGGGGTGCATTTAACATTGTAAGCACCCATTAGGGTGCATTTAACATTGTAAGCACCCATTAGGGTGCTTATACAATTTATAATCGCATCCCATCGCATTGTATGGCATTCTATGCCATATACAATGTCATACAATTTTAAAATTGTATGGCATTGTACAACATTGCGCGATATCGCATACCATCGTATGCCTTATGGTATACGATGCGATGGGTGCCGCTATAATACACAAGTATCACAATTTTTTTCTATTTCTACATCATTTGGGTGACTGACAAAACACCTATATTGTTGGGACCATAGCTCCACAGCCTGGTTTTGTACTTGTATTTAAGAGATTATTTTTTTGCTTTTACATACATTTGTAAAAATAACTATTATATATATATATTAATAAAACATAATCAACTTTTATAATTTACAGTTTTTTCTTTATTTTTATATTTCACTGACTTAACTTTAATAGTTTGTGTACTATGGATGACAAAACCTATTTCTTCTTTTGTATAATACAAATTGCCTCCTAATAAGGTCCCAGCCACTTCCCTGGTTTCCATTATGACATCACAGAACATTTCATCATGAGGCTGTGGCTGATTGTGATGTCATAGGCTGCACCAGGATCAGCAGGCACCATTTGAAAGGAAGTTGTCCATGGAATAAGACCTGTATTGAAGATGCTGTGTATACAGATATTCGTTTTGCTAATATTAGTGATTACTGGGGGCAATGGAGCTCCAATTCGGGCAGCTGAAGATCGCTTGGCCCAAGATGATGGAACTAACATCTATTATGAGGAGAATAATCCAACTTCAGACTATAAAGAAGCAACTCCTACAGAAGCAGCAAAAGAAAGTGACCTGAGCGATGAGCTGAAACAAAACCTGAATAAGGAGAAAACCAATAATTTGATAGAAACCGGCTCAACAGTGGCCATTTTCAGTCTAGTGTTAATTGCAATAGCACTGGGCATCATTTGTTACAGACGATATCGCCTTAAGTATGCTGCTGATGATGCTTTACTGGACCTTGATAGTGAAGCTGGACTCCCTGAAGAACTTAAACCGGCACTGGACCATCGTCTGAATTAAAGCAACAGCTCCGGCTTGGGAACCAAAAAGAGACCCAAATACAGGCTTAGGAACCTGAGACAAAGAGACCCACATACAGGCTTAGGAACCTGAGACAAAGAGACCCACATACAGGCTTAGGAACCTGAGACAAAGAGACCCACATACAGGCTTAGGAACCTGAGACAAAGAGACCCACATACAGGCTTAGGAACCTGAGACAAAGAGACCCACATACAGGCTTGGGAACCTGAGACAAAGAGACCCACATACAGGCTTGGGAACCTGAGACAAAGAGACCCACATACAGGCTTGGGAACCTGAGACAAAGAGACCCACATACAGGCTTGGGAACCGAAGACAAAGAGACCCACATACAGGCTTGGGAACCTGAGACAAAGAGACCCACATACAGGCTTGGGAACCTGAGACAAAGAGACCCACATACAGGTTTGGGAACCGGAGACAAAGAGACCCACATACAGGCTTGGGAGCCGAAGACAAAGAGACCCACATACAGGCTTGGGAACCTGAGACAAAGAGACCCACATACAGGCTTGGGAACCTGAGACAAAGAGACCCACATACAGGCTTGGGAACCTGAGACAAAGAGACCCACATACAGGCTTGGGAACCTGAGACAAAGAGACCCACATACAGGCTTGGGAACCTGAGACAAAGAGACCCACATACAGGCTTGGGAACCTGAGACAAAGAGACCCACATACAGGCTTGGGAACCTGAGACATAAGAAACCCATCCCATCCCACTCCCCCTCCCCCCCCCCCCCACCCGTGGCTGTTATTGCATGGCTATCGGGCGTGGCCCCTTGGCGATGGGGTTACCAGTTCTTTAAGAATTGGTAGTGGCACAGCCACCATGGACCAACGCAATATTAATTTTGTTGTTATTAAGTAAGAACCGTGTAAATGTGCTGTCAGACTTACTGTGTGACTGTACTGACAACTTTCAGCTTCATTTGCAAAACATAAATTATTCTATATAAAGTATACCAAAAGTTGTGCAAAGATTAGGGCCATCTGTCCCCCCTCTCTCTCTGCCCAGCATCTGTCCTCCCTCTCTCTGCCCAGCATCTGCCCCCCCCCCTCTCCCTGCCCAGCATCTGCCCCCCCCCCCCCTCCCTGCCCAGCATCTGCCCCCCCCCCCCCCCCCTCCCTGCCCAGCATCTGCCCTCCCTCTCCCTGCCCAGCATCTGCCCATTGTCTCTGCCCAGGATATTTCCTCCCTCTCCCTGTCCAGCATCTGTCCTCTCCCTCTCTCTGCCCAGCATCAGTCCTCTTCTCTCTTCATTGACCAGCATATTGCTGCCACCCCCTCTCTACCCAGAATTTGGTTGCTTTCCAATTTATCTGCCTAAATCTGGCTGTCCCACCTTTCTTTGCCGAGTATCTGTCCCCCCTCCTTTTCTCCCTGTGCCCCCCATCTATCATATCTATACATCCTTATTCAACCATTTCCACCAACACCCTCATAACTCATTGTTCCTCTTTCCCATTCTCCCGCCTCCCCATACTTATTCCTCTTCTGCTCTCTTCACTCCGTACACACACCTTGCGTGACCCATACCCCTCCAGACCAGGAGGGACACATTCAGTCCCTCCTGGAGAGGGTCATGTTGGGAGGTACATTAGGTACCGTATATGCATTATGCTAGAATAAATATTTCCCTTGATAACCAATAATACCAACAACCCCGATAAACAAACACATTATGTAGGATAAGATTAGGCTTTGCCTGACCGACCAAAGAAGTAAATCGTTGTAGAAAATGAAAGCTTTTATTAGCAGCTGTGCACAGGGAGGAGCAATGGCTGCCCTGATAACTCGCGTCGCCTAGCAACCAGGACACACTCCTCTGTGTTCCTTTCGGTGCTTGCTCGTTGCTGATAAAGTTTTGATGTGACTGGTGTCTCCCTGCGTCGTTGACGGCCCTGACGGGCCATGTTGGCGAAGCGCTCTGTGGTTACCAGGGTTACAGCAATGGCGGCGGGCGGTGAACAACGTGCGGCTTCCGAAGTGTCCCAGGCCCTGGCCCGGCACCTGAACTGCCTCAATGATGACAACAAGAGCACCAGGAAGAGGGCGCTTGCCGCCATCCAGAAGGAAGCCGAGGATAAGAGTCTCTCCAGCGGGGTCCTGCAGGATGTGTTCGGGGAGCTGCTGAGACCGCTGCTCAGGTGCTTGGCAGACCCCATGGAAGGATGCAGAGAGCTGGCAGTCCAAATCCTCAGCTACTGTGTGACCAATGTGCCCAGGCCCGAGGAGGCCCTGCCATACCTGGTGCCAGCGCTCACACAGCGCCTGGGTAATCCGGAGATTGTGGAGCCCGCGGAGGAGCTCCGGCTGGCACTAACCGAGCTCCTGAGCCTCCTTGTAGAGGTGTGCGGCAAGAAGTTGGGGCCAGAGCCGGCCTTAGGCATAGGCAAACTAGGCAATTGCCTAGGGCATTTGGAATGTCTAGGGGCATCAATAGCTTCTGCTGATTAAAATGATATGCAGCATGCCTATATTCTGTGTGTCAGTGAGGCTGTATCTGTGTATTCATGGAAATCACTATAACATTGCATTCTGTATGCAGGTACAGCCACAGTCACACACAGAATATAGGCATGCCACATATCATTTTAATCATCGGAAGCTCCTTGTGTATGTTGGTCCTAACAATGCAAATAAGACAAATTTTCAGCAAAAAGGCACCCAACGTTAGCAGAACTGGCCAGGAGCTGCATGGCCTATTGAGGCAAGATGTATGAGAAAACATCTGTATCCAAGCAGAGTCAGAGGTCACAGTGTTAGCAGCTGTGCGAGTGCTGTCTGCGGGTGGGTTGGTTGTGCAATAGTGTTCAGCATATATGTAAGGGGCATTATGTGTGTCATGTTTAAATGCATTAATAATGTGCGACATATGTGTAACAGGCATTGTGTGTCATGTGTATAAGGGCATTAATAATGTGCAACATATGTGTAATGGGCATTATGTGTGTCATGTGTATAAGGGCATTAATAATGTGCAACATATGTGTAAGGGGCATTATGTGTATGAAGGGCATTAATAAAGGTTGTCATAATGTGTAAGGGGCATTATGGTTATAAGGACATTAATAATGTGTGTTATGTGTAAGGGGCATTATTGTGTGGTATTATCAGACGTGCTGAGAGAAATTACCCAGGCCAAAGTCTGATGGAAGGGCCCAATGGGGGTCCCGTGCCCCTCCCCTTAAGTGACAGCAGCAGCTGCAGCTCTTCTCCTCTACCCAGCACACACTGCTTTGTGCTGGGTTGCAGTGTGGCCATGGAGGTGCTTAAAATACAATATTTTCTCAGGATTTTTTTCTAAGGGTATAATGTGAATAACGTGAGGAGTAATGTACATAAGGTAAAGTGGTACTACTGTGTGATGTAACGTGAATAAGGGACACCATCGCATGATATAATGTGAATAAAGTTGCACTACTGTGTGGCATAATTTGAATTGGGGGTACTATTGTGTGGCGAAACTATCCCTGTTTGGGCTGCGCACCGAATGTGCTCTGTTTCTATTTAAAATATTGCGGGTAGGAGAACCAAAATGATGACTGCTATGATGAGGGTTGATGGTGCTGAGAAAGGGGAGCAGGGTCAGAGGCGGAACTAGTGGCGGTGCTAGGGGGCACCAGCCAAAATCTTGCCTAGGGCGTCATTTTGGCAAGGGCCAGCTCTGCCTGTGCCGGCATGTTGGGGGCCCACACCCCAGACCCATACCCAATATTAGCATACCTCCCAACATGACCCATGCCAGGAGGGACAAACTTCTCTGCTTCTGGACTTTCCTCTTAATGTTTGATTGCTATCACCTGCGTTGAACAGGTTTACTAATAAGAAAGGTGTTTCCACACAGGTAATAGCAATCTTTAATTAAGAGGAAAGTGCAGGAGCAGAGCAAAGTGTCCCTCCTGGAGAGGGTCATGTTGGGAGGTATGTATTAGGGACCCCCAGTGACACAGAGACGCCTTGACATATGGCCTGGGGGCTTAGCCCTATATCTGCAGATATATGCAACCAAGATCTCTGTATTATCTGATTATTATGTGTATATTTCTCACTCAGTGTGCAATTAGGATACAAAATTTTTTTTTCCTAACCAGAATTACCCCTCCCTTTTGACACCTGAGTGACATCACAATCTGATTGAGCAGCTTGTCCACAAATCTGTTGTATTGTTTGTTTGTTTTTCCTGAGGAAATAGCCTTTAGTGTATACACACGGTGCGATAGGTGCTATGGCCGATTTTGACTATGCGATTTCCGTTGAACTCCCGAGAGCCCAGTACATACATTCTTGATTATATTTACTTGAGATTTTGACAAAGGCAGATTTTGACTATACTACAACACTAGACTGTATACAATATAATCAAAATTGGCTTGCCTACAGTCTATTTTTTCTTGCTATGCTGATCCCACCGGTGAGATCATCAGGACAGCAAACTGTATACACACTGTGTGATTTTTGATAACTGTTCTTACAATTTTGACTATATAGTCAAAATCAGAACCTCAAATTGCACTGTGTATGCACCTTTAGTTTGAAATAAATAAAACGTTATTCCAGCAATCAAAATAAAAAAATAAAACTTTAGGGCTTAATCTTGTTGATACATAATTTAATTTCAGCGAAAGGTGCCATATTAATTATTAATGTACTAAAATAATATCCCAGCAGTATTGTTTCCACCACCCCATGACTCATCACAAGCCACTACCTTTCCTCCACCACCTCACACCTTCACTGGCACTACTTCTCCACCACCTCGCTCCTTCACAGCCACTACCTCTCCTCCACCACCTTGCTCCTTCACAGCCACTACCTTTCCTTCACCACCTCTCTCCTACACCACCACTACCTTTCCTGCACCGCCACTACCTTTCGTCCACCACCTCGCTCCTTACACCGCCACTACCTTTCCTCCACCAGGATGCAGTCAATTTCCCGGCAGTCGGAATCCCGAAACTTTCTCCCTCCGTGGGTGTCCACGACACCCATAGAGGGAGAATAAATTGGCGTGCTGAGCGTGGCGAGCACAGCAAGCCCGCAAGGGGGGGGGCGCTCCACGTCCCCCCCCCATGTCGGGATTTCGGCGGTCGGGATTCCAGCTTCAGGATTTGAACGCCGGGATTCCATACCGAATCCCCTTCACCACCTCACTTCTTCAGTAACTACCTTTCCTCCACCACCTCACTCCTACAGTCACTACCTCTGCTCCACCACCTAACTACTAGACCACCACTACCTCTCTCCTATACAGCCACTAACTTCATCCACCACCTCACGTCTTTAGTCACTACTTTTGCTTCACCACTTCGTTTTTCCATAGCCCTACCTTTCCTCCACCACCTGGCTCCTTCACAGACACTACCTCTCCTCCACAGCCACTACCTCTCCTCCACCACCTCGCTCCTCCACAGCCACTACCTCTCCTCCACCACCTCACTTCTTCAGTCACTACCTTTCCTCCAACTCACTCCTATACCCCACTACCTTTCCTCCACCACCTCACTCCTGCAGAGTCACTATCTCTGCTCCACCACCTTTCTCCTACACAGCCACTAACTTCATCCACCAACTCACGTCTTTAGTCACTACCTTTGCTTCACCACTTCGCTTTTCCATAGCCCTACCTTTCCTGCACCACCTGGCTCCTTCACAGACACTACCTCTCCACCACCTCGCTCCTTCACAGCCACTACCTCTTTTCCACCACCTCGCTCCTCCACAGCAACTACCTCTCCTCCACCAACTCACATCTTCACTGCCACTACCTTTCCTCCACCACCTCGCTCCATCAGTGCCACTACCTTTCCATCACCACCTTGCTTCTTCACAGCCACTACCTTTCCATCACCACCTTGCTCCTTCACAGCCACTAACTTGCCTTGATCACCTCACTCATCACAGCCACTATATTTACTCCACCACCTTGCTCATCACAGCCACTACCTTCCCTCCATTTCCTTGCTCATCACAGCCACTACCTTTCCTCCGCTACCTTGCTTCTACACCACTTCCTTTTACTCCACCTACCTCGCTTCTGCACCACTACCTTTCCTCCATCACCTTGCTCCTACAAAGCCAAGCATGAATGCTCACTGAAACTGGGAACTAAGTGAAACTGAAACGGACCCCGGCTCCATTCATCGAACTCTGCCGTCCGGAACTTGTACAGTCCGGTCCATGGGGCGCCTGTGACAGCTGTCACTGGGGACATGGTGTATGGCAGATTATAGCCCCCCCCCTATGGTCCAGTCCATTCCGGTTTTTACTACAGCCCCAGATCATACAGGGACATTTGGCTAAATCACTTAGAAATGAAGTACAAATCACTCAGTGTGTAGCACCGTAGCGATGCATGTCGCTATCACCCAGTGGCGGATTCAGGGGGGGGGCACCCGGGCACGTGCCTCCCCTGTCATTCATTTTGTAGATGAGGACCAGAGCTTTCCAACGAGCCCAGCCCCATGTCTCTAGCCCCCCGGGAACTGGAGATATCGCCTGGTAAATCTGTAACATTTTTTCCCCATAGGATAATATGGGACCCGTCAATTCCGACCCCCACCCGGTTCCGACGGCTGCCAGTTCCCGCCCTGGCATCACAGGAGCTTGTGGTTGATGTCATTCAATTCCAAATCGCTGGGCTTTCAATATGATACCAGGATGGTCCATATCGGTCAATCGGTTCCAAAGATATAGAGTGTAAATCGATTTTTTTATTTTTGAAATGTAATTTCATGGCTGTTCATATTCTTTGAGGGCAGATTACTCTGGAACCAAACGTTCCAGTTTCACTGGACCAAAATCATTCAAAGCCCACTCAAAAGTTCTTCAATATGATACTTGTCTCATGTAAATGGGTCAGTTCCGAAAATATAGCCGGTTAAATGAGATAACTGGTTAAAGGGGGGAGGGGTGGTTTTCTCTCCCCCTCACACCAGAAAATGCAGGGACTAGGCTGGTGTAAAAGGGCCAACCTGGGAATGCATTTTCTGGTGTGAAATGGGTATTATTTCAAATAGCCGGGACCTGCAGTGCTCGGAATACAGCCAGGCTCTGCCACTGTCAGTGGCTATCACTTCTGCCTGGCGGCGGCTGTCCCCCATTTACCACGAGCATGTATTCCCCGTTGGCAATGAGCATGTAATCCCACATGGCAACGAGCATGGAACCTCTGGCAATGAGCATGGAACCCTTGGCAATGAGCATGTAGATAAGCAGCACTTACTGTATGTAGTATAATTTTTAATAGGCATTATGGTGTTTGGCATAATACATAATGGACATCATGCCGTGTAACTTAACGTGCAATGGACATTATGGTGTAAATGTTTAATGCGTGCCTTTGGTGGACAATGTTCCTGTTTATGAAGCGTATTGTGAATTTTGTCTTAATCTGTGTGGCATTATGTGAATTTTGGCTCAATCCGTGTGGCATTATGTGAATTTTGGCTCAATCCATGTGGCATTATGTGAATTTTGGCTCAATCCATATGGCATCTTACAGATGGGTCTTGTCCCATCCTTGCTGGCGGGTCGCCATGGCGTCTGCGCTGGCGACCCGCCAGCAGCCACGCCAGCGAATGCACTGAGACGCGCAGTGCATTCGCTGGCGTGGCTGCTGGCGGGTCGCCAGCGCAGACGCCATGGCGACCCGCCAGCAAGGATGGGACAAGACCCATCTGTAAGATGCCATATGGATTGAGCCAAAATTCACATAATGCCACATGGATTGAGCCAAAATTCACATAATGCCACGCACGCGCGTCTCAGTCTCTGTCGCCAGCACGACGGAAACCCTGTCCGTCTCCGCCTCAGGGAGACGGACAGGGTTAGGGGGGGTTAGGGGGGGATGCGGGCAGGCGGCGGGGACCCCGGGTTACCGCCGGCGGGGACCCGGGGGAACGGATGGAAGCGCCGTCGGAAGGGGACGCGCGCGCCTCTCGTGCGCGCGCGTCCCCTTCTCACCATCGCCATGGCGCTGGCGGGGGATGGCGGCTGGCGACGCCAGCGCCATCCCCTGCCAAGATGGGACAAGACCCATCTGTATGAATTTGGCACAATCCGTGTGGCATTATGTGAATTTTGACACAATCCATGTGTCATTATGTGAATTTTGGCTCAATCCATTTGGCATTATGTGAATTTTGGCTCAATCCATTTGGCATTATGTGAATTTTGGCTCAATCCATGTGTTATTATGTAAATTTTGGCTCAATCCATGTGTTATTATGTAAATTTTGGCTCAATCCGTGTGGCATTATGTGAATTTTGACACAATCCATGTGGCCTTGTTTGAATTTTGGCTCATTCCATTTGGCATCATGTGTAAGGGGCAAGTATAATGGGGTCTAGTTTTTTGTTGCATAATGTGTAGAAGTTGTATATGGTGTTGTACACTACACTCAAGGACATGCCCCCTGTTGAGTGGCCACACCCCCTTTTCCAGAGCGCGCCTTCGGCGCGCGCACAACTACATCCTTCACTTTTGTTGCCAGGGTGGGCCTGCGTACTTTAAATGACAGGGCCTATTCTTAATCCCATTGCCACCCTCTCTCTGCCGCTCTCTTAGCATGTACACTGGCACCACTAACACTGGCCCTCCCCCACCTAAACCCTCTTTTATCATGGTGCCCCCCCTGTCATTTTATCCTGGATCCGCCCCTGCTATCACCAGTCTAGATGAGAGGTCCTTCAGGACCTCCAACAGTGCATGTTTTCCAGTTCTCCACATAGGATCACAGGTGAAATAATTAGCTCTAACCGTGATCTTTTAAAATGTGTCAGTGACTGATGAGAGCACCTGCCAGGTGACCAGGAAAACACGCACTGTTGGTGGTCCTTGGTGACCAAGGTTGAGAACCACTAGTCTAGATCATTCAAGCATGCAGCATATATCTAGTGATATCGCTTAGCAAGAAACTGCAAATCGCCTGTGTTTTAGGAAACGATCTACACATCATCCTCCTGTAATACCAACCCATTAATTAAATTTTTTTTTTTTTTTTTTGCTGTACACAAATCTCCCATACTATATCGCTCAGCACAAACCTCTCTGTGTGTAAAGCTATGTACACATGGGGTGATATTAGCCTGTGTTTTTAGTGTGTACATGACAATAAATTGATAATAGAGCACTCCCGCACTAGTCCTTAATTGTCGCTTGTTGCAGGACCATGCTCCTTCAATTATGGCTAAAATTCGCTGGTTGCTGATGAAAACGGAGCACGGTGCAATGTGGTCGCTGAGCACAAATGAGGCAAAATCGATGAGCGACCATATTGCACCGTGTGTACACACCAAGGTAAATCTCCAACACTAAATTGCTGAGAACACATCTCTTGCTCAACTCTTCCTGTTTGAAGGTTGGGAATGCCTGTGCTAGATAAAATGATATGTAAAACATGATTGCTATGGGCAACATCTCCACGTTTAAAAGCCCACAATTTAGTAAATACACCCTGAACAGGTATCTGTGCTGGTGTCAGCGCCGTCTCTACCTCTCTATACATAACTCTGCATGTCTCACTCATACCGGTGCTGGTGCATGTACAGTCTCTTATCCCTTTCTCATGCATACATGTCATACTGACTGTCAGTGCAATTATCTCACCTCAGCTTTGAGGTCTCGCTCACTGTCGCACACTCACTCACCTCTGCAGTGAGTGCTAGCTGCTGCACATGCTGCCTTCCTGCAGCAACCTTTAGTTTCACATCCCCGCCTGACCAGTAATTCTTGGCATTTCAGAATAGATCCGATGCTCTACAACAGAAATAACCACAGCTGTTACACGTCGTTCTGTACGATTAATCTCTTAATTTACTAAGTATAGATCACTAGCTTCCATACTTCAGCGCCGCGAACACCTTTACACTCCTAAACCAAGCACTACGCCCTCCCGCTTCCAACCAGCGCATACTGCTGTCTGTGTCCCAGAAAACCGACCCACCTGGTCAGCTAGTACCCGGCTCTGCGCAGCGCAACTTCCGGGTTGTTAAGAAGTCATGTGACACTGAGGATGGAGTTCCTGCTGTGGTTGCTCATGCTGCTGGGTAAGTCACTGTATATAACTATAAATGTATGTAACTATATAAGCCAATGCAGCACAAGGAGCTCGCCAGTGACTGTATAGATACGGTGAAATACTAGCCCCAGCTTGCATGATAGGACATTATGGAATTTGTAGTTCCACTGCAGGTTAAAGCTGCCTAAACTTAGAGGTTTACTAAATCTTCTAAAATAAAAAAGTCATGTTGCCCATAGCAACCAAACAAATTCTGTCTCATTTTCTAAAATGCAATACAGTAATGATAGCTAGAATGTGATTGGTTGATAAGGGCAACACCACTTTAATAATGTTCAGAACGTTAAGTAAATCTAGCCCCGAGTGTGCTGATCAATGCACGGTACAACCATTATTACAAGGAGCAATGTTTGTATCTCCTCCATAGCCAGGGGAGGGCATGGGCACTTTGTATATGCGATTTGTGATATAATATGCACCACATACTAGAAGCTGGGGACTATGTAAAAACCGGACCGGACTGCACTCCGGACCGCCGGACAGGACATCAAAATCTGCAGTCCGGAGCTTGTAGAGTCCGGTCCGGGGGGTGTCCTGTCCGGGGGTGTCTTGTCCGGGGGGATACCTTTGATAGCTATCACCAGGGACATGGGGGAGGGGAGATTACAGCCTCCCCGTGTGGTCCGGACTGTCCGGTTTTTGCTACATGCCCGGACCAAACAGGGAGGCTTTATTCTACCCCTCCTCCTCTACCTGGTGACAGGTGTGACAGGCAGCCCCCCCGGATAGGACACCCCCGGACAGGACACCCCCCGGACCGGAGGCTACAAGCTACAAAATGCAGAGTTTGATGTCCGGTCCGGGGTTTTTGTCCTGGTCCCGTTTTCACCCATACCCTAGAAGCTGTGCTTATGATGTTTCTTTCAGTCCAAAACGCTGCAGCTACGAAGATGAAGATTGTAGAGGAACCAAACTCATTTGGGTAAGTGTTTCGTGACTCAGAACTGCCATATTCACTTCCATTTTATTTACATAGCATTTGTTTAGCAATATTACCAAACGCTAATTGTCCCTAGCCCTACAGATATACCAGCTTACCTCTGTAAAGGCCACCATCCACTAGTGCAGGGGTCCTCAAACTATTTTGCTCTGGGATCCCATCAGACAATAAAAAATAATGACAGGAACCCAGCAAGTTACCAGAGAAGGTCATCACATCACATGTGTAGTCGGCAGACAGCACATACATGGCAGCATTGTGGAGGCACAGAGTGATGGGAGGATTCTGATTTTTCAGACTCCTTGAATCACTGACTGAGATTAGAAAAGCCGTCAGCCTAATGGTCATCAATATGGAGTCATGACTCCATGCTGAGAAGGTCGGAACACACTTTGGGGTCAAGACCGACAGTTTGAGAACCACTGCACTAGTGCGATATTGGTACTTTTTATGTGATTCCGATGCATTGCTGAGACCGCATAAAAAGTCACACATTGCATGTCATGTACTGATGTGCGATGTGAGGCACGTTCCCATGTGCCTCGCATCGTAGTCGCAGATTTTACGGGCTGCCATGAATATTTGTTGCAGCCCGTAGCCACTGCTGGGATTGCATATGATACATTGTATTTAAAAGGACCGCATACAATGTATCATTGTGATCGTGCCTCCCGGCAGCTGCCGGGAGAGATAGCGGGGTATTGCATGTGAGGTACTGCGTGTGATACTTGGCCTTAGTGGATGGGGGTTCCATGTATGAGTCCCGCATCACCAGCATAACGAAGAGAAGCAGGCACCCATATCACCACATTGTATGATGCAGGGGCAGCCGAAAAGGAGAGCCGTTATGTCTTGCATCCACGGCTCTGCTTATCGGTGCCTCCTTCAGTGCTGCACATGCACATTTAAAAAAAACTCTCCCTCTCTCCCCCTGCCAGCTCTCTGGGCATGCGCGAGATCTTGTGCACAGCCCGGAGCCATCAGCGGGGCTAGCATTGTCCCTGCAGTGGGAATAGGACAACACCAGGCCTGGGCTGGCGAAGTGGCCAGGCGGCTTAATGGGAGATGTATGCCTGACAGCCAGTCATCTATTTCCCAAGCCATAAACAGCAGGGGGATTAAAAGGGCAGCCACGCCAAGTGTTATTTGGCGGGTTGTCCCTAGTGCACATTAAGTGCACTCTTAATACATATTAAAAATGTTAACCCCGCCAGATAACCAGTGTTAGTGCAGCATGTGCACTTAACGCTGGTTAATAAAACTACCCCAGTGGGTGATACTGACATCTAATACATGGTTATTTCTCTCTAAGGTTAAACAACCCGTTTGCATCCCAGATAAATAAGCTACAACCGAGGACGGAGCCCTCTCCAGTCTCAGGTAATACAGGCGCGGTCGGAGGGTTGTTCTGTGATATTTAGAAAAGAAAAAACTTCTTAAAGATCTGATGTGTTCAATGCTTTAATGCTGTATTTATATTTATACACCAAAGTCAAATGGAATGATAGGGAGTTGTGTTTGCTGCTGTAGATTAGATTTATGTGATCTCGGAGATATCATTCTGAGGAGTTTTATCGGTACTTGTTTCCTAGAACGGCCACACCGATGTTGATCGGGTCGGTCGCATCGCATGCGATGCGACCGACGCGATGGTCCCGATTTTTACATTGATTGAAATGTGAATAGGGTCCCTGGGACCCTATTTTACATTGGATTCAATGTAAAATTCTCCCCAGACCCCAATTTTAACCCCCTCAACGGCACCCCATGATTGATGCCAACCCAAAGCCTGGCGAGCGTAGCGGTATGCGACCTCCGACCTTTTCATACCCCTACTATCCACGTCGGCGTGGAGAATATAAAGTGTGGCGAGCGTAGCGAGCCACCGAGCCCGAAGAGTGGCAATCGGATGCAGGTATACGCGTCCCCTCGCGGGGCTCGCTGCGCTCGCCACACTTTATATTCTCAACTCCACGCCGACATGGATAGTAGGAGTATGAAAAGGTCGGAGGACGCGTACCGCCGCCCCTCGCGGGCTCGCTACGCTCGCCACGCTTAAGGTTGCCATCAATAGTGGGGTGACGTTCACAATGGGGGGGGGGGGGCATATACAATGAGAAATAAAAATATTTTAACATTGAACCCTATGGCAAAATCGGGTGCATCTCATCGGTCGCGTCGTGTGCCATGTTAATGCACCCGACCGACGCGATGGACCCGATTTTTCCTTTGCCGGCAAAATTAACCTGATTTCAAAGGAAATCGGGTCTATTGGGGGTAATCGTGTACCTTAAGTTAAGGTACACGATTACCCCCGATTGTGGCCGTTCTAGGAAACAAGTACCATTTGATCTAGCACTGTGTTGTGTACTTAAGGAGACCTATAATGCAAATATTGTTTGGGATGAATAAGTGTTCATGATAAAGTTGATCAGTCAGGTGGTACCTCAGCAATGAGCTCCTAATAATAAGCTTTATATTGGTGCAATATGCAAAATGGTTGCTTTCACTGTGTATGTTCCAGCTCGTGCCCCTCTTGGTAGTTCTGTCAACATAGTTAAAATGTTGACAGCTGCAAAATTTCTGACATATCACCAGTAGTAAAAATGTCAACAATAAAAATGTTAGTGTTACAGTTGCTTTCCTGTGTGTCATCCTGTGCATGCTGACATGTTGTCGGTCAACAAAATATACTGCACGAGCAGAACTGTCTGTAGAATATTTTTAGCATTTTTATTATTTAGAATGAATATCAAAGATAAAGATATAGGGCCAGATGCACTAAGCCTGGGGTAGCCAACCCTAGTCCTCAAGAGCTACCAACATTGCATGTTTTGCAGGTCTCCTCACAGAATCACAAGTGAGCTCATTAGCTCCATCTGTGTATCTTTTAAAATGTGTCAGTGATTAATGATTGCAGCTGTGCAGCAGCTAGGTTGTCTGGAAAATGTGAACTGTTGGTAGCCCTCGAGGGCTAGGGTTGGCTACCACTGCACTAAGCTTCCAAAGTGATAAAATGGAGAGTGATAAACAGCCAGCCAATCAGCTCCTACCTGCCATGCCACAGACTGTGTTTGGAAAATGTCAGGCAGGAGCTGATTGGTTGGTTGATTATCACCCTCCATTTTTAACACTTTTGAAGCTTAGTGTATCTGGCCCAAATGCTTTTAACACATTAGTTATGTTCAGTATAAGCACCCACAATAACATCAGATTCAGTATTATTAATTACATAATACTGCACATGTTTATTCATTAATAACCGCAGGTTACTAGAATGAATTAGGGGCCTAATCTGGTTCACTCTCTCTAAACCAAATCTGGCCCCTTCCCCGATGGTCGGGGTTTGCGCATTTCTGTGCATGTGCAAACTCTGACAGTGAACGGTTGCGGTGCTCGGCCATGGGAACCCCAGAGTTTCATGGGTGTCCGCATGAAAGCGCTGGGTGCTCCCATGTGGATGCGGATGGGACGAAGTTTGCCGGGGGGCGGGCGTCTGATGTCACGTGACGTCAGCCGCCTGCCCTGTCTCCATCCCAGCGGCCACAAATATAATACCCCTTTTACACCAAAAATCCCGGATCCGACCCGGCATTTGGGTGAAGGATCCAAGGGTCAGATCCGGGATTTACACCATTTACGCACACCCGCAATGTAGATGAAGGGGGCGCTTGGAGATGACATCATCTCCAAGCGCCGGAACCGCGGTCATCCCCACCGGGACCGCTGATCGTCGTGCTGGGGGCAGCCCAGCACCAAGGCACCCCCCCCCCCCCCGCCGTCGGCCGGGAAGTGAATGGATGCCGCACACAGGCATCCATTCACCTCCGCCGCTGCTGTCTGCAGAGTATAGCAGACAGCGGCGCAGGCTGTCCTCTCCCCCCCCCCCCCCCCTCTGTGGACCGCAGCGTCCGCAGGTTGGACGGGGGGACGGGGACAGGCAGCCTACGCCGCTGTCTGCTATACTCTGCAGGCAGCAGCGGCGGAGGTCCCCCATTGATGTAAATGGAAGCCAGGTCGGATGACCCGGCGTACCCATTTACACCGTCCACTACCCAGGTCCTAGCCGTGTTCTACCCAGGTCAGGACCTGGGTAGAAGTTCCGTGTAAAGGGACTCGGCGTGTCCCATTTACACCGCCGCTGATCCGCCGCAGACCCAGGGTTTTGCGGCGGTTTAAACGGGGTATAAGTCAGTCGCCACTGACTTATATTTGCAAAGGCATCAGAAATCATTTGATGTTCGGCAACCATAAAATGATTTCTCCTGCTGCGGACACATGCGAGGGGATGGGGTTTTGTAACGGTGGCAGGGGAGGTCTGATTTTCAGGGGGGGAGCTCTCTGGGAATGAGTACACAAGAGTCTTATGCTAATCCGATTTACAACAATACAGTGTAAAATCAAATACAACAGGTTATGTTGCTAGATATATTCTTATATAGTAATTCTGTTTTTATAGCATCTGACCGCAGGGGAACCTTCACACTGATAACTTCATATCTTGGTTTTCTCATTAGAGCAGGCACGTCCAAACTATGGCCCTCCAGCTGTTGTGAAACTACAAGTTCCATCAAGCCTTGCCACAGTTTTGCCATTAGGGAATGCTAAAACTATGGCAAACTGTGGCAAGGCTTGATGGAACTTGTAGTTTCACAACAGCTGGATGGCCATAGTTTGGACATGCCTGCTCTAGAGTGTTTAATCAGTGTATAGAGCAGGGCTGGGCAACACCGGCCCTCCAGATGTTGATGAACTACACATCCCAGGATGCTATGCATTAGTTTTGCTATGTGGCCATGCTGAAACTGATGCAAGGCATGCTGGGATGTGTAGTTCATCAACATCTGGAGGGCCGGTGTTGCCCAGCCCTGGTATAGAGGGAACTAGCTTTGCACATTGAGTAACTTCCCTTTTGTTCCCTGCAAAAGCCACACAGAAAAAGAGAAATGCACTAAGAACATGGGGTAATATTGAGGTTCTTAGCATAATTTTTTTATAAAAATATGGGACTAACGGGTAATCTTATGAGGTGCATCCCTAACATTTATACCCAACTGCTAAAAAGGTATTCCTAGTTAGAATAATGTCAGATGTCCACATAAATCTAGCCTCCTTGCGCGTTAAATAGCCCTTCTAGTCATACCATGCCATTGCATGACTCGGTAGCACTGAGCGTGTTTGCGTACAACTTTTCCCGTTAACCCCTTCACGACATTTGACGTATATATACGTCATGGCCGGGAAGTACTTCCCGACCGTTGACGTATATATACGTCATGGCTTAAAACTGTCACTGCGTCTAGAGACGCAGTGACAGAGGGACGATGTCTGCTGTCCCTGACAGCAGACATGTCCGTGCATGCCCAGGGGGGGCTGCGATGCCGCCCCCCCGTCGGCGATCGCTGTGATTGGCTGTTCAGTGTGAACAGCCATTCACAGCGTTTTCTGTGTCACCGGCAAATAACGTTCGCCGGTGACACGGGATCGGAGGTGATTGGTGCTGTAAAGTACAGCACCAATCACCGCGGGGTGTAAGGGTGACACTGGTGTCACCCCACCTCACCCCGCCCGCCCCCAAAGGCCGTGATTGGTCCGTCGGACCGACGGACCAATCACAGCCAAGGAGGGGGGTTTAAACTAACGGTGACTGCACTGCAGACGCCATTCCGGTCTGGAATAGCGTGCAGTGCGGTCACCGTGCCCAGCTGCCGCCAATACTGACCAGAACCCATCCAAATACTTACCTGATCACTGCCTTGCTTATTCTTGTGACATCTTGTGACATCCTGTGACATCTTGTGCTGCTGCGAGTTATTAGATAGTTATTAGATAGAGAGAGAGATAGAGAGAGATAGAGAGGCCTAGTGCTATATTTTGTGCTGCTGCAGTGTGATAGAGCTATAGATAGAGAGATAGAGAGAGATAGAGAGAGATAGAGAGAGAGAGATAGTGACAGATAGTGCCAGATTGTGCTATATATTTTTTATATAACTGAAAGAGATAGAGAGAGATAGAGAGGCCTAGTGCTATATTTTGTGCTGCTGCAGTGTGATAGAGCTATAGATAGATAGAGAGAGATAGTGACAGATTGTGCTATATATTTTTTATATAACTGACTGCTGCCCCCCCTTTTGTGCTGATCGGTATAAATTAACTGATCAGCAACTTTTTGGGGGCGCAGTTTTTTTTTTATATATAGATATACCTGTCAGTGCTGCTGCTGCAGTGTCATAGAGTGATAGATAGTGAGAGATAGAGAGAGATAGTGACAGAGAGTGATAGAGAGTGCTAAATTTTGTGTCTGCTGCCCCCGCCTTTTGTGCTGATCACTATATCTGAGGTGATCAGCAACTTTTTGGGGGTACAGAGGTTTTTTTTTATATATATACCTGTCAGTTGCTGCCAGTTGCACTGTCAGTTGCACCAAAGGTTGTGCACCTGCTGCCCCTCACTGGTAATCAGTGTCGCATCACTGATCACCTTTTTTTATTTTTTGTGAGTGCTGTGGGGTCTTTTTTAAAAAAAATTTTTACACACACTGTGATTTTGTGTGTGTCCTGTGGCCACTGTGCGCTGATCAGTGACGTACATCACTGATCAGCTTTTTCGGCACAGGGTTGATCTATATATTTTTTTTTTTGATCAAATTCCTGTTGCCTTTGAGCGCTGTTCAGTGACGGACGTTACTGACCAACATCTGTGCTCAATTTTTGGCGCAGGACCTTTTTTTTATTTTTAACCCCTTCCATTTTTTTTTTTTTTAACCCCTTCCATTTTTTTTTTTTTAACCCCTTCCATTTTTTTTTTTTTTTTAACCCTTCAATTTTTTTTTTTTTTGTATTTTTTTTTTCTGCACTACATACACACCACACACTACATACCCCCCGGGTTGAAATAAAGTTTGTACCCCCCCTACACTATACACGTGTTGAAACATTTCACTACCAGTAACACAAAAATATAAATGGCATCCCAAATGTCATCCCAAATGTCGTCCCAGTCATCCAGGAGAATGTATTCAGTGGAGGAGGCATATGCCATGCTTGCCTCTGACTCTGACACAGCCAGTGAGGCAAGCGGGGAATTTGAAGGATTCGTCTTAAGCTCTTCTTCCTCCTCTGGTGATGAGGGACCCCCTCAAAGACGCCCCCGTAGAGCAGCTGAGACCCCCCCCCCCCCCAATAATTGATCTCGTATGGACCCCACCACCAGACAATTTTGAGCCCCAGGTTCCTGAGTTTTTGGCCATCCCAGGAATCCAATTTGATTCAACAGGTCTCAGAGAAATTGACTTTTTCAAATTATTTTTCTCTGATGATTTTATAAATTTAATGGTGGACCAAACTAATTTATATGCCCAGCAGTTTATTGCTCAAAACCCCACGTCATCATTTGCTAGGTGGACCCCTGTAGATGCAGTAGAGATGATGACGTTTTGGGGTCTGGTGTTACACATGGGCATAGTAAAAAAGCCACAAATTAGGCAATATTGGAGTACAGATGTTCTGTACAGCACCCCATTTCACCGTATGGCCATGCCCCGGGCTCGTTTTGAGGCAATCCATAAATTTATACATTACACCGATAATGCACAGTGCCCACCCAGAGATGATCCCACCTTTGACAGGCTATTCAAAGTCAGGCCGGTCATTGATCATTTCAGTGCCAAATTTGCAGAGCTATACATCCCTGATAAATGTATTAGTATCGACGAGTCCCTTATACATTTTAAAGGAAGGGTTAAATTCCGCCAGTACCTTCCCAGTAAGAGGGCAAGGTATGGCATAAAAATGTATAAGCTGTGTGAAAGCACCACAGGGTACACCCACAAGTTTAGGGTATATGAAGGGAAGGATTCAAGAATTGAACCACCAGAATGCCCCCCCTCCCTCGTAGGTGTTAGTGGAAAAATTGTCTGGGATTTAATGCACCCCTTCCTGGATAAGGGTTATCACCTCTATGTGGATAACTTTTACACCAGCATCCCCCTGTTTAAGGCCCTTGGTTCAAGAGGTACAGCAGCTTGCGGTACTGTGCGCAAGAACCAAAGAGGCCTCCCCAAAACGCACATTGCCCAAGTAATGAGAAGGGGTGAAAGCAGGGGAATATGCACCGAAAATATGTTGTTGGTCAAATATAAGGACAAGAGGGATGTCCTTATACTGACAACAATTCATGGAGACAGTACCACCTCCATCCCTGTACGAGGTACCAGTACCCACACCTCAAAACCAAATTGTATCCTAGATTACAATAAGTACATGGGCGGAGTGGATCTTTCAGATCAGGTACTGAAGCCGTACAGTGCCCTGCGGAAAACAAATATCTGGTACAAGAAGCTGGCCGTGTATATCATCCAGATGGCACCGTATAACGCTTACGTGCTATTCCGTTCTACCGGCCAGAGGGGGACATTTATGCACTTTCAAGAGGAAGTCATAAAGAGCCTAATATTTGGGAATCAGCAGGCAGAGGGCCCCAGTACTTCTAGTACTGGCCCCCGTATTGTACCAGGGCAGCATTTTCCCAACGAAATCCCCTCCACTGCAAGAAAGGGCAGGACACAAAAAAGGTGCAAAGTTTGCTATAAAAAGGGAATAAGAAAGGATACTATTTTCCACTGTGAAACTTGCCCCGACAAACCCGGCCTATGTATAAAGGAGTGTTTCAAAATATACCACACATCTATGGATTATTAGGTTCATCATTTCACCGTGCTTCGGGGGTCTTGCTAATGCCACATAGCACCCACCATTCATTCCACCAGAATCTGAGCTGCAAAATCCAAAAATCACTCATTCCCTTCTGAGTCCTGCCATGCACCCAACTGGTATTTTTTGGTCACATGTGAGGCATTGCCGTACTCTGGAGAAATGGGGGCACAGATTTTGGGGTGCTTTGTCTCCTTCATTCCTTGTGAAAATGAAAAATTTTGAGCCAGAAGTACATTTTTGTGTAAAAAAATGTATTTTGTTCATTTTCACTGCCCAGTTGTACCAAAATTGATGAAACCCCTGGGGGTTTGAAATGTACACTATACCCCTAGATGAATTCCCTGAGGGGTGTAGTTTGCAAAATGGGGTCACTTGTGGGGGGGTTCCACTGTATTGGTAATGCAACATAGCACCCACCATTCATTCCACCAAAATCTGTGCTCCAAAATCCAAAAATCACTCCTTCCCTTCTGAGTCCTGCCATGCACCCAACTGGTATTTTTGGTCACATGTGAGGCATTGCCGTACTCTGGAGAAATGGGGGCACAGATTTTGGGGTGCTTTGTCTCCTTCATTCCTTGTGAAAATGAAAAATTTTGAGCCAGAACTGCATGTTTGTGTAAAAAAATGTAATTTTCCATTTTCACATCCCAGTTGTACCAAAATTGGTGAAACCCCTGGGGGTTTGAAATGTACACTATACCCCTAGATGAATTCCCTGAGGGGTGTACTTTGCAAAATGGGGTGACTTGTGGGGGGGTTCCACTGTATTGGTGCTTGGGGGGTCTTGCTAATGCGACATAGCACCCACCAAAATTCCACCAGAATCTGAGCTGCAAAATCCAAAAATCACTCCTTCCCTTCTAAGTCCTGCCATGCACCCAACTGGTATTTTTTGGTCACATGTGAGGCATTGCCGTACTCGGGAGAAATTGGGGCACAGATTTTGGGGTGCTTTGTCTCCTTCATTCCTTGTGAAAATGAAAAATTTTGAGCCAGAACTGCATGTTTGTGTAAAAAAATGTAATTTTTCATTTTCACATCCCAGTTGTACCAAAATTGGTGAAACCCCTGGGGGTTTGAAATGTACACTATACCCCTAGATGAATTCCCTGAGGGGTGTACTTTGCAAAATGGGGTGACTTGTGGGGGGGTTCCACTGTATTGGTGCTTGGGGGGTCTTGCTAATGCGACATAGCACCCACCAAAATTCCACCAGAATCTGAGCTGCAAAATCCAAAAATCACTCCTTCCCTTCTAAGTCCTGCCATGCACCCAACTGGTATTTTTTGGTCACATGTGAGGCATTGCCGTACTCGGGAGAAATTGGGGCACAGATTTTGGGGTGCTTTGTCTCCTTCATTCCTTGTGAAAATGAAAAATTTTGAGCCAGAACTGCATGTTTGTGTAAAAAAATGTAATTTTTCATTTTCACATCCCAGTTGTACCAAAATTGGTGAAACCCCTGGGGGTTTGAAATGTACACTATACCCCTAGATGAATTCCCTGAGGGGTGTACTTTGCAAAATGGGGTGACTTGTGGGGGGGTTCCACTGTATTGGTGCTTTGGGAGTCTTGCTAATGCATCATAGTACCCACCATTCATTCCACCAAAATCTTTGCTGCAAAATCCAAAAATCACTCCTTCCCTTCTGAGTCCTGCCATGCACCCAACTGGTATTTTTTGGTCACATGTGAGGCATTGCCGTACTCGGGAGAAATTGGGGCACAGATTTTGGGGTGCTTTGACTCCTTCATTCCTTGTGAAAATGAAAAAATTTGAGCCAGAACTGCATGTTTGTGTAAAAAAATGTAATTTTTCATTTTCACAGCCCAGTTGTACCAAAATTGGTGAAACCCCTGGGGGTTTGAAATGTACACTATACCCCTAGATGAATTCCCTGAGGGGTGTACTTTGCAAAATGGGGTGACTTGTGGGGGGGTTCCACTGTATTGGTGCAACATAGCACCCACCATTTATTCCACCAAAATCTGTGCTGCAAAATCCAAAAATCACTCCTTCCCTTCTGAGTCCTGCCATGCGCCCAACTGGTATTTTTTGGTCACATATGAGGCATTGCCGTACTCGGGAGAAATTGGGGCACAGATTTTGGGGTGCTTTGTCTCCTTCATTCCTTGTGAAAATGAAAAATTTTGAGCCAGAACTGCATTTTTGTGTAAAAAAATGTAATTTTTCATTTTCACTGCCCAGTTGTATCAAAATTGGTGAAACCCCTGGGGGTTTGAAATGTACACTATACCCCTAGATGAATTCCCTGAGGGGTGTACTTTGCAAAATGGGGTGACTTGTGGGGGGGTTCCACTGTATTGGTGCTTTGGGAGTCTTGCTAATGCATCATAGTACCCACCATTCATTCCACCAAAATCTTTGCTGCAAAATCCAAAAATCACTCCTTCCCTTCTGAGTCCTGCCATGCACCCAACTGGTATTTTTTGGTCACATGTGAGGCATTGCCGTACTCGGGAGAAATTGGGGCACAGATTTTGGGGTGCTTTGTCTCCTTCATTCCTTGTGAAAATGAAAAATTTTGAGCCAGAACTGCATGTTTGTGTAAAAAAATGTAATTTTTCATTTTCACATCCCAGTTGTACCAAAATTGGTGAAACCCCTGGGGGTTTGAAATGTACACTATACCCCTAGATGAATTCCCTGAGGGGTGTACTTTGCAAAATGGGGTGACTTGTGGGGGGGTTCCACTGTATTGGTGCTTTGGGAGTCTTGCTAATGCATCATAGTACCCACCATTCATTCCACCAAAATCTTTTCTGCAAAATCCAAAAATCACTCCTTCCCTTCTGAGTCCTGCCATGCACCCAACTGGTATTTTTTGGTCACATGTGAGGCATTGCCGTACTCGGGAGAAATTGGGGCACAGATTTTGGGGTGCTTTGTCTCCTTCATTCCTTGTGAAAATGAAAAATTTTGAGCCAGAACTGCATGTTTGTGTAAAAAAATGTAATTTTTCATTTTCACATCCCAGTTGTACCAAAATTGGTGAAACCCCTGGGGGTTTGAAATGTACACTATACCCCTAGATGAATTCCCTGAGGGGTGTAGATTGCAAAATGGGGTGACTTGTGGGGGAGGTTCCTAACTTTTAGCACTTATGGTGCCTAGAAACCTACATGGTGCCTAAAAAAAAATCTCATAAAAAGGAGGCTCCAAAATCAAGTAGGTGCTCCTTCTATTATGAAGCCTGTGGTTTGGTCAACGTGCACACTAGGGCCACATATAGGATATTTTTGAAAACAAAAGAATTGGGGGAATCAATTTTTAGTCACATTTCTCTAGTAAAATCTACTGTATTTGTTAGAAAAATGTATTAAAATTGAAACTCTGCAAAAAAAAAGAAATTTAGAAATTTCACCTACACTTTGTTTTAATTCCTGTGAAACACCTAAAGGGTTAACAAACTTCCAAAATGCTGTTTTGAATACTGTGAGGGGTGCAGTTTTTGAAATGGCATCATTTATGGGGGTGTCTCACATACAAGTCCCTCAAAGTCACATCAGAACTGAACTGGTCCCTAAAAAAATCAGTGTTTGAAATTTTCTTGAAAATTTGAGAATTTGCTAGTCATATTTGAAGCCTCCTAGTGTCCAAAAAAATGAAAAGGGGGTTGAAATAATGATGGCAACATAAAGTAGACATATGGTCTATGTTAGTTATTAACTATTTTGAGTGGTATGATTATTTGTCTCACAAGCAGAAAATTTAACATTTTGCATATTGCTAAATTTTCCATTTTTTAACGATATTTTGGTATTTTTCACAAAAAAACACAGACTGTATCGACCAAAATTTACCACTAACTTGAAGTACAATGTGTCACGAGAAAACATTCTCAAAATCACTGGGATAAGTAAAAGCAAAAAAAAGTTATCCCCACTTAAGTGAGACATGTCAGATTTGAAAAAAAGGGCTCTGTCATGAAGGCACAAACTGGCTCTGTCATGAAGGGGTTAAAATGCATCTTATTCACAAACAGGATGCACACGCAGCTTCTGCTGATTAAAATTATATGCAACATGTCTATAGCACCGTACACACGGAGCAATATATTGCTCAGTGTCCCATTTTCATCAGCGACCAGAAATGGATCTCTGCCGGGGGAAACTGCTGATCGCAGGAGCATGCTCCTCCGACCAGCGACCACCCCATGGCTGGTTGCGGGAGCACTCTCCCCGCATCAGTCTCCCCATACACACGGGGATATGGTCGCTTAGCGAGTGAATCACACCGTGTGTACGGGGCTTAACTTATACAGGTACCAAGGTTACTATCTTAAATTGGAATACAACAGCTAGCAGAAGGACTTTGTGTGTGTGTGTGTATATATAGTAAAAAATTTACTTTTACAACTTTTGGATTTCAATAACAATCAATCTTCAGGGATACAAATGCCTAAACCAAGCACACATTCTGTTGAATAAAAGCTGTTTTATGGGCCACTGGATTCATATTGATTAGTCTTCATTTATTGTATTGCAGGTCCATCGCACCTTTTCAGACTGGCTGGAAAGTGCTTCAGTTTTGTAGAATCCACGTAAGCATATAGCACTACAAAGAAATGCTGGCATCCTGATTATTAATCATTTCCATTAGTGTCCCTTTAATATCTCCATGCTCTCTGTATTTTCTGAAAAGCTTTTCTATACTTTTTTTATTTCTGGACTTTATTATGTTAATTCTCTTTAGCGCCTTGAGTCCTATTTTTATACAGCAAACAGCGGTGGTCTGGTTTAGATTTGAGTTAAATTAATGACAGTGTGGGGCCTTGGCCTTGTTTTATCATATGGAAATGTGGGGTATGTGAAGCTATATTACATTACTCGGAATGCTCTTAGATAAGCTGAACTGTAGCATTGATCGGCACTTGTGGGTACGCCCAGGAAACGATGGGCGTTCGCATGGGAACATATCCTGTATGCCCACCCTGCTGCGAGAGCCTCGGACACTATGCAGGTCTCTGACGGCGCACACAGAGAAGACCTGCAGATACGCAGATACGCTTATGCGCAGATCTTCTACATCGGTCTCCGTTGGAAATTTGCACCGGGGCAAACCGATTAGAATCAAGGTCATGGTGGGCTCAAATTTGACACTATGTAGCAACCTTTCACCGTTTGTAAATTCCCGGTAGTGTTCTATATGCCCACTTATCTTGCAGGTAGATGGCTTTCTCTGACCAGTAAAGCTCTAAGTAGAATTTAACCCCTTCCCGACAATTGACGTACATTTACGTCATGGTCGGGAAGTACTTCCCGACACATGGCGTAAATGTACGTCATGGCATTTAACTGTCACCGCGTCTATAGACGCGGTGACAGTTTCAACATGTCTGCTGTCCCTGACAGCAGACATGTCCGTGCATGCCCAGGGGGGGCTGCGATGCCGCCCCCCCGTCGGCGATCGCTGTGATTGGCTGTTCAGTGTGAACAGCCAATTACAGCGTTTTCTGTGTCACCGGCGAATAACGTTCGCCGGTGACACGCGATCGGAGGTGATTGGTGCTGTAAAGTACAGCACCAATCACCGCGGGGTGTAAGGGTGACACTGGTGTCACCCCGCCCGCCCCCAAAGGCCGTTATTGGTCCGTCGGACCGACGGACCAATCACAGCCATGGAGGGGGGTTTAAACTAACGGTGACTGCACTGCAGACGCCATTCCGGTCTGGAATTGCGTGCAGTGCGGTCACCGTGCCAATCTGCCGCGATCTACTGACCAGAACCTTGCAAAATACTTACCTGATCCTTGCAAATATCTTGGCTGCTTCATCTGTGCTTGTAGTGTGCTGGATGCTTCCTGGATCCTGTTACTTGTGACTTCCTGTGAACTTGTGCTGCTGCAGTGTAATAGCGTTAGTTAGATAGAGAGAGATAGAGAGAGATAGTGTCAGAGAGTGCTGTATTTTGTGCTGCTGCAGTGTGATATAGTTATAGAGAGAGAGATAGAGAGAGATAGAGAGGCCTAGTGACAGAGAGTGCTATATTTTGTGCTGCTGCAGTGTGATAGTTATAGATAGATAGAGAGAGATAGAGAGAGAGAGATAGAGATAGTGACAGATTGTGCTATATATTTTTTATATAACTGACTGCTGCCCCCCCTTTTGTGCTGATCAGTATAAATTAACTGATCAGCAACTTTTTGGGGGCGCAGGGTATTTTTATATATATATATACCTGTCACTGCTGCTGCTGCAGTGTCATAGAGTGTTAGATAGTGAGAGATAGAGAGAGATAGTGAAAGAGAGTGATAGAGAGTGCTAAATTTTGTGTCTGCTGCCCCCGCCTTTTGTGCTGATCACTATATCTGAGGTGATCAGCAACTTTTTAGGGGTGCAGAGGTTTTTTTTTTTTTTATATATACCTGCCAGTTGCACTGTCAGTTGCACCTGCTGCCCCTCACTGGTAATCAGTGTCGCATCACTGATCACCTTTTTTTTTTCTTCTACGATCCCCATGGCAGCCATACATTGGGATATTCCCTTCCCCCATCAGAGCAGACAGGATTGATTTCTCTTGGGACCGCCCACCTTGGGTATAATAGACCCCTCCTCCACCTCCACTGTATCTTTTTTCCTGTCTCCGTGTTTAGAGTAGACAGAGTAGGCAATTATTTTTGTTTAAAGCAGGGTTACCTCGGCAGCATGGAGCTGAAGGGGTGGCTCCCCGGGGAGAAGAGGGCGCAGGAGACCAGTCTAACTTGTCTCCTTGCGCACACATACCCTGCCGCAGGCTCAAGAAGGAGGATTCTGGAGTAGACGCTCCAGCCAGGACAACCGGACTCCCACGTGTGTTCTCCCCGCAGCGTCAGCCCCGCTGGAAGCCGCGGCTGCACGCGACAGCATCTAAAGGCAGAAGGGGCGGAAGTGCCGGGTTCGCGTCACTTCCGCCCATAGACGCTGGTAGCGCGTCTCACTATTCAGTCCCCTGGTAACACGGGACGGGGGAATTGGTTCCGCTCGGCTATCCTGACGCACACGCAAGTTTTGGCGGCAACTCAGGGGTTAAATGGCCGCAGCAATGGCCAGTTCAGCGGCGTGTAAGGTGGTTTTCAGCGTGGAGTGCTACACTGTGTGCTGTATTTGCTACCATGGATGCGCCTTCTCCCCAGAAGCCTGATGATGCCCCAGTGAGGTAAGCCCTTTGGTTTTGGGCATCAGTTGTTTATTTCTAAGATAGATATTGAGTGTAGCTTCTCTCTTTTAGTGTGCCTGTTTCTCCTGTGCATAAGAAAAGAACAGCTAAGAAGAAGTTCATTGAGTCCATATGCATGACATGTGATCAATCCTTCGCTTCAGCACAGAAGAAGGCAATTTGTGATATATGTGAAATAGCACAATCTAAAGTGTTAAAGAAATCAGAACACACGGAGGTCATTAAGGAATTAATGGCCTGGCTGAAAGAGAACTTTGTCTCTAAAAATGAGTTTACCCAGAGCCAGTCAGTAAAGAGGTCTAGAGTGCAGGCTGAATTTACACCTGAGGAGGATTCTTCAGAGGAATTAGAATGTGAGGATAAGGGTTCGTCGGAGGAAGGCGAACTAGAAGAAGTCAGAACATTTAATTTGGATCTGGTAGAAAACCTGTTAAAACACATATACAAGGCTATGAACTTTAAAGAGCTTGCATCTACCTCTGAGACTAAGGATCCACTGTATGAAGACAGGGACAAAAGAGGCAGAACCTTTCCTGTAAATAAAGTCATAAGAGAAATGATACTTAAGGAATGGGTCAGCATTGACAAGAGAGTCACCCTAGGGAGCAGGGTAGAAAGAATGTACCCGTTCAAAGATGAAGAATTTCTCGGCTGGTGCACTACACCCAAAGTAGACGCGGCGGTGGCTGAAATTATTTCGAAGTCCACCATTCCGGTAGAGGACGCGGCGGCATTTAAAGATGCCATGGATAGAAAAATGGAAACTTCGTTACGCAAGGTCCATTCAGCATCAGCGGGTTCCCTGAAAACTAATGTTGCGGTGGCCTCAGTAGCCAGGGCGATTAGGTTGTGGACCTCTAATCTAAAGACAGATATGGAGGAGAAGATATCTAAACAGTATCTTATCAAAAATCTGGACATTATACAGAAGGCCGTTGACTTCCTATGTGAAGCTTCTCTTGATGGGGTCTCTTTTGCAGCTAAGACTATGGCGGCAGGGATAACAGGCCGCAGGGCGCTTTGGCTAAAACCCTGGAATGCTGACGCTAATTCCAAAAATAAACTAGCAAACTTACCCTTTGAGGGAAAATTTCTATTTGGATCCAAACTGGATTCTATGATACAGAGAATCTCAGGGGGAAAATCTGTCCGCTTACCCCAAGAGAAGAAGAATCGGTTTAGTTTTCCCGCCTCCACAAGACAAACGTACAGAGAAGCAAAAACATATCGTCCGGGAAAGACGTATTACAAGAGGGGAAGTACGAGTACCTCTAGACAGGCATTTCGTCAAAACTTTCGTGGCAGATACCAACCTGAAAAGGATTGGAACCAGAAAGGAAAACTATGACTATCTCCAAAAGAACTGTATTGGCGCCAGACTACTGAGGTTCGTGGCGACCTGGGAAGAGATAATAAGAGACACTTGGGTGCTGAATATAATCCATCACGGCTACTATATCGAGTTCGAGACAGCACCTCTCCATCACAGATTTCTAAGATCAAGGATACCAGGCGTACCCGAAGAAAAGAAAGCCCTACTTCTCAAATTAGAGCAACTCCTACAGACGGAGGCCATAGAGGAGGTTCCAAAAGAAGAACAGGGAAAGGGCTTTTATTCGAATCTCTTTCTGGTGAAGAAACCGAACGGAACGTTCAGAACTATCCTGGATCTCAGAGATCTGAATGTCTACATAAGACAAATAAAATTCAAGATGGAGACCCTGAGTTCCATAGTTATGGGAATAAGAAGGGGAGATTACCTTGCATCAATAGATTTAAAGGATGCGTATTATCATATCCCGATAAATCAGGGACACAGAAAATTTCTCAGGTTCTCGGTGGCCAATCGTCATTTTCAATTTACCTGTCTTCCATTTGGGCTGAAAACTTCTCCGAGAGTCTTTACCAAAGTACTAGTTACAGTGATTGCAGCTCTGAGACTCAGAGGGATTCAGGTATGGTCCTACCTAGACGACCTACTCATTGCAGGAGACTCTGTGAGAGAAACAGAGGACAATGTAAGGAAGACTATAGATCTGCTACAACTTCTAGGTTGGGTGACAAACACAGAAAAAAGCCAGACTGTTCCGACACAGAAGATACAGTTTCTGGGGGCTATGATAGACACAGTCCAGTTTCAGATATCCCTGTCGGCCGAAAGATGTCTGAAGATCCAAGATCTAACAAGTCTAATGTTACAGAAGGACGACTGCCCTCTGAGTATGGCTATCCAGCTGTTGGGTATGATGGCATCCTGTATCAGGATCATCCCGTGGGCGCAGTGGAGAATGCGACGACTTCAGTGGGCCATCATCCCATTACAGAAGAATGGCTATGCAGATCATCACCGGTTCAGGCTAAGTCAAGAGGTAAGACAAGACCTAAAGTGGTGGCAACAGGGTCTAGGAGAAAGGAGTACCAGTCTAAAAGATCCTACATTCCGAATACTAACTACGGATGCCAGTCTGTCCGGGTGGGGAGCTCATATAGAGGGAAGGTCTATACAAGGCTCCTGGACAAGGAAAGAAGCAAGGAACTCCTCAAACATGAGAGAATTACAAGCAGTCTGGGAGGCCATACAACTCCTAAAGGAAGACATTCGCCATTCACATCTGAGAGTAATGTCAGACAATGTGACAGTAGTGTCCCACATAAATCACCAGGGGGGCACAAGAAGTATCAGACTCATGCAGATGTCAGAAAGGATACTAAGCTGGGCGGAAGACAATCTGGAGTCCTTGTCAGCAGTATATATTCCAGGCAAGAGGAATGTACTAGCAGACTTCCTGAGTCGAGAGGTGATATCGCCAGGGGAGTGGGAGCTGAATACAGAAGTCTTTTCTCAGATAGAGAAAATATTCGGGACCCCAGAGGTAGACATGATGGCCAACTTTCGGAACAGAAAGGTGAACAACTTCTTCTCAAAATCATTTCATCCGCAAGCCCTAGCCATGGATTCCCTTTCCGTGAAATGGAACTTCAAACTGGGCTACATATTTCCCCCCTTTCCGATGATCGGGAGAGTCTTAAAGAAACTGAGGGAAGATCGGGTCGAAGTAGTGGCGATACTGCCCTACTGGCCGAGAAGGCCCTGGTTCGTCAGTGTTCTAAAGATGGCGGTGCAGGAACCGTGGTCACTTCCCAACAGGCAGGACCTACTGCATCAGGGTCCGGTATATCATCCAGAGCCAGCAAGGTTGTCGCTAAAGGCATGGAGATTGAGCGGAGCATATTAAGTAGGCATAACTTGTCATCCCAGGTTGTGGAAATGATGCTGAAGGCCAGAAAGAACATTTCGTCCTTATCCTATTATAGAACTTGGAGCAGGTTCATGGAATGGGGTCAGTTCAACGGTGACTTTTCATCGATACCAACAGGTAGAGTCCTGCAGTTTCTATATGATGGCTTTCAAATGGGTCTTGCCCCAGCAACAATAAAAGCTCAGATTTCTGCCCTAGCAGTACTATTAGATAGGCCATTGGCTGAAGAAAGGCTGATAAAAAGGTTTAATAGAGCCATGAGGAGGATCAGACCGCCAGTCAAGGCTATAGTGGCACCGTGGGACTTAAACCTTATGTTAGCGGTATTAGCTAAACACCCCTTTGAACCTTTAACAGAGTGTCCTCTAAAGTATCTAACGTGGAAGACGGTCTTCTTGGTCGCAGTCACCTCGGCCAGAAGAGTAAGTGAGCTCCAAGCTCTATGGATAGAGGAGCCTTATCTTGTTATCTTCCCAGATAGAGTGGTACTTAGAACACATCCTGAGTTCGTACCTAAGGTAATATCTTCTTTTCACCTCAATCAGGAGATTGTGTTACCTAGTTTCTACCCAGAACCGGAAAATGAGGAACAACAAAGTTGGCATACGCTGGACCTTGTCCGGGTCATTTCAATATACCTGGAAAGAACTAAAGTCCTTAGATCGACCAAACACCTATTTGTCATCCCGAGTGGTGTCCGTAAGGGGAAGGAACCAGGAAAACAAACCATATCCAGATGGATAAGAGAGACGATCGTGGCAGCCTACAAACTGGAAAACAAGAAAGTACCTCCCATAGTACAGGCACATTCCACAAGGGCAGTCTCGGCGTCATGGGCGAACAGGGCCAAAGCTTCAGTGACCGAGATCTGCAAAGCTGCTACCTGGTCGTCAGTACACACCTTTGTAAAACATTATGCTCTTGATGTTTCTCTTGCCCACTTTGGGAAGCATGTTCTCCAAGAGGCAGTATCTGCGGATACCTCTGTATAATAAAAATATTCATGCATAACATTACCCTCCCGTTTATTTGTCTTGGGTATGTCCCAATGTATGGCTGCCATGGGGATCGTAGAAGAAAGAGTCGAATTATACTCACCGATAATTCCTTTTTCTTCCTAGAGATCCCATGGCAGCCACTGATTACCCTCCCTTGTATTATGATGTGTTTTCTCTAGGGACCTTGGTACGGAGACACTCAAAAGATACAGTGGAGGTGGAGGAGGGGTCTATTATACCCAAGGTGGGCGGTCCCAAGAGAAATCAATCCTGTCTGCTCTGATGGGGGAAGGGAATATCCCAATGTATGGCTGCCATGGGATCTCTAGGAAGAAAAAGGAATTATCGGTGAGTATGATTCGACTCTTTTTTTTGTGTGTGCTGTGGGGTCTTTTTTTTAATTTTTTTTTTTACACACACTGTGATTTTGTGGGTGTCCTGTGGCCGCTGTGCGCTGATCAGTGACGTACATCACTGATCATCTTTTTCGGCACAGGGTTGATCTATTTTTTTTTTTTTTTTTGATCAAATTCCTGTTGCCTTTCAGCGCTGTTCAGTGACGGACGTTACTGACCAACATCTGTGCTCAATTTTTGGCGCAGGACCTTTTTTTTTTTTTTTTTTTTTTTTAACCCCTTCAATTTTTTTTTTGAACCCCTTCAATTTATTTTTTTTAACCCCTTCAATTTTTTTTTTTTTTTTAACCCCTCCATTTTTTTTTTTTGTATAAAGTATTTTTTTTTTCTGCACACTACATACACACTACACACTACATACCCCCCGGGTTGAAATAAAGTTTGTACCCCCCCCTACACTATACACGTGTTGAAACATTTCACTACCAGTAACACAAAAATAAAAATGGCATCCCAAATGTCATCCCAGTCATCCAGAAGAATGTATTCAGCGGAGGAGGCATATGCCCTGCTTGCTTCTGACTCTGACACAGCCAGTGATGCAAGCGGGGAATTTGAAGGATTCGCCTTAAGCTCCTCTTCCTCCTCTGGTGATGAGGGACCCCCTCAAAGACGCCCCCGTAGAGCAGCTGAGACCCCCCCCCCCAATAATTGATCTCGTATGGACCCCACCACCAGACAATTTTGAGCCCCAGGTTCCTGAGTTTTTGGCCATGCCAGGAATCCAATTTGATTCCACAGGTCTCAGAGAAATTGACTTTTTCAAATTATTTTTCTCTGATGATTTTATAAATTTAATGGTGGACCAAACTAATTTATATGCCCAGCAGTTTATTGCTCAAAACCCCACGTCATCATTTGCTAGGTGGACCCCTGTAGATGCAGTAGAGATGATGACGTTTTGGGGTCTGGTGTTTCATATGGGCATAGTAAAAAAGCCAGAAATTAGGCAATATTGGAGTACAGATGTTCTGTACAGCACCCCATTTTACCGTATGGCCATGCCCCGGGCTCGATTTGAGACGATCCTTAAATTTTTGCATTACAACGATAATGCACAGTGCCCACCCAGAGATGATCCCACCTTTGACCGACTATTCAAAGTCAGGCCGGTCATTGATCATTTCAGTGCCAAATTTGAAGACATGTACATCCCAGATAAATTCATTTGCATAGACGAGTCCCTTATACATTTTAAAGGAAGGGTTAAATTCCGCCAGTACCTTCCCAGTAAGAGGGCAAGGTATGGCATAAAAATGTATAAGTTGTGTGAAAGCACCTCAGGGTACACCCACAGGTTTAGGGTATATGAAGGGAAGGATTCAAGAATTGAACCGCCAGAATGCCCCCCCTCCCTCGTAGGTGTTAGTGGAAAAATTGTCTGGGATTTAGTGCACCCCTTCCTGGATAAAGGTTATCACCTCTATGTGGATAACTTTTACACCAGCATCCCCCTGTTTAAGGCCCTTGGTTCAAGAGGTACAGCAGCTTGCGGTACTGTGCGCAAGAACCAAAGAGGCCTCCCAAAAACGCACATTGCCCAAGTAATGAGAAGGGGTGAAAGCAGGGGAATATGCACCGAAAATATGTTGTTGGTCAAATATAAGGACAAGAGGGATGTCCTTATACTGACAACAATTCACGGAGACAGTACCACCTCCGTCCCTGTACGAGGTACCAGTACCCACACCTCAAAACCTAATTGTATCCTGGATTACAATAGGTACATGGGCGGAGTGGATCTTTCAGATCAGGTACTGAAGCCGTACAGTGCCCTGCGGAAAACAAAAATCTGGTACAAGAAGCTGGCCGTGTATATCATCCAGATGGCACTGTATAACGCTTACGTGCTATTCCGTTCTACCAGCCAGAGGGGGACATTTATGCACTTTCAAGAGGAAGTCATAAAGGGCCTAATATTTGGGAACCAGCAGGCTGAGGGCCCCAGTACTTCTAGTACTGGCCCCCGTATTGTACCAGGGCAGCATTTTCCTGATGAAATCCCCTCCACTGGAAAAAAGGGCAGGACACAAAAAAGGTGCAAAGTTTGCTATAAAAAGGGAATAAGAAAGCAAACTATTTTCCAGTGTGACACTTGCCCCGACAAACCCGGCCTATGTATAAAGGAGTGTTTTAAAATATACCACACATCTATGGATTATTAGGTTCATAATTTCACTGTGCTTCGGGGGTCTTGCTAATGCCACATACCACCCACCATTCATTCCACCCTAATCTGAGCCGCAAAATCCAAAAATCACTCCTTCCCTTCTGAGTCCTGCCATGCACCCAACTGGTATTTTTTGGTCACATGTGAGGCATTGCCGTACTCGGGAGAAATTGGGGCACAGATTTTGGGGTGCTTTTTCTCCTTCATACCTTCTGAAAATGAAAAATTTTGAGCCAGAACTGCATTTTTGTGTAAAAAAATGTAATTTTTCATTTTCACTGCCCACTTGTATCAAAATTGGTGAAACCCCTGGGGGTTTGAAATGTACACTATACCCCTAGATGAATTCCCTGAGGGGTGTAGTTTGCAAAATGGGGTCACTTGTGGGGGGGTTCCACTGTATTGGTGCTTTGGGGGTCTTGCTAATGCGACATAGCACCCACCATCATTCCACCAGAATTTGTGCTGCAAAATCCAAATATCACTCCTTCCCTTCTGAGTCCTGCAACTTTTTGGTCACACATGAGGCATTGCCGTACTCGGGAGAAATTGGGGCACAGATTTTGGGGTGCTTTGTCTCCTTCATTCCTTCTGAAATTGAAAAATTTTGAGCCAGAACTGCATTTTTGTGTAAAAAAAATGTAATTTTTCATTTTCACTGCCCACTTGTATCAAAATTGGTGAAACCCCTGGGGGTTTGAAATGTACACTATACCCCTAGATGAATTCCCTGAGGGGTGTACTTTGCAAAATGGGGTGACTTGTGGGGGGGTTCCACTGTATTGGTGCAACATAGCACCCACCATTCATTCCACCAGAATCTGTGCTGCAAAATCCAAAAATCACTCCTTCCCTTCTGAGTCCTGCCATGCACCCAACTGGTATTTTTTGGTCACATGTGAGGCATTGCCGTACTCGGGAGAAATTGGGGCACAGATTTTGGGGTGCTTTTTCTCCTTCATACCTTCTGAAAATGAAAAATTTTGAGCCAGAACTGCATTTTTGTGTAAAAAAATGTAATTTTTCATTTTCACTGCCCACTTGTATCAAAATTGGTGAAACCCCTGGGGGTTTGAAACGTACACTATACCCCTAGATGAATTCCCTGAGGGGTGTAGTTTGCAAAATGGGGTCACTTGTGGGGGGGTTCCACTGTATTGGTGCTTGGGGGGTCTTGCTAATGCGACATAGCACCCACCAAAATTCCTCCAGAATCTGAGCCGCAAAATCCAAAAATCACTCCTTCCGTTCTGAGTCCTGCCATGCACCCAACTGGTATTTTTTGGTCACATGTGAGGCATTGCCGTACTCGGGAGAAATTGGGGCACATATTTTGGGGTGCTTTTTCTCCTTCATACCTTCTGAAAATGAAAAATTTTGAGCCAGAACTGCATTTTTGTGTAAAAAAATGTAGATTTTCATTTTCACTGCCCACTTGTATCAAAATTGGTGAAACCCCTGGGGGTTTGAAATGTACACTATACCCCTAGATGAATTCCCTGAGGGGTGTACTTTGCAAAATGGGGTGACTTGTGGGGGGGTTCCACTGTATTGGTGCAACATAGCACCCACCATTCATTCCACCAGAATCTGTGCTGCAAAATCCAAAAATCACTCCTTCCCTTCTGAGTCCTGTCATGCACCCAACTGGTATTTTTTGGTCACATGTGAGGCATTGCCGTACTCGGGAGAAATTGGGGCACAGATTTTGGGGTGCTTTTTCTCCTTCATACCTTCTGAAAATGAAAAATTTTGAGCCAGAACTGCATTTTTGTGTAAAAAAATGTAATTTTTCATTTTCACTGCCCACTTGTATCAAAATTGGTGAAACCCCTGGGGGTTTGAAATGTACACTATACCCCTAGATGAATTCCCTGAGGGGTGTAGTTTGCAAAATGGGGTCACTTGTGGGGGGGTTCCACTGTATTGGTGCTTTGGGGGTCTTGCTAATGCGACATAGCACCCACCAAAATTCCACCAGAATCTGAGCTGCAAAATCCAAAAATCACTCCTTCCCTTCTGAGTCCTGCCATGCACCCAACTGGTATTTTTTGGTCACATGTGAGGCATTGCCGTACTCGGGAGAAATTGGGGCACAGATTTTGGGGTGCTTTTTCTCCTTCATACCTTCTGAAAATGAAAAATTTTGAGCCAGAACTGCATTTTTGTGTAAAAAAATGTAATTTTTCATTTTCACTGCCCACTTGTATCAAAATTGGTGAAACCCCTGGGGGTTTGAAATGTACACTATACCCCTAGATGAATTCCCTGAGGGGTGTAGTTTGCAAAATGGGGTCACTTGTGGGGGGGTTCCACTGTATTGGTGCTTTGGGGGTCTTGCTAATGCGACATAGCACCCACCAAAATTCCACCAGAATCTGAGCTGCAAAATCCAAAAATCACTCCTTCCCTTCTGAGTCCTGCCATGCACCCAACTGGTATTTTTTGGTCACATGTGAGGCATTGCCGTACTCGGGAGAAATTGGGGCACAGATTTTGGGGTGCTTTTTCTCCTTCATACCTTCTGAAAATGAAAAATTTTGAGCCAGAACTGCATTTTTGTGTAAAAAATGTAATTTTTCATTTTCACTACCCACTTGTATCAAAATTGGTGAAACCCCTGGGGGTTTGAAATGTACACTATACCCCTAGATGAATTCCCTGAGGGGTGTAGTTTGCAAAATGGGGTCACTTGTGGGGGGGTTCCACTGTATTGGTGCTTGGGGGTCTTGCTAATGCGACATAGCACCCACCATTCATTCCACCAGAATCTGAGCCGCAAAATCCAAAAATCACTCCTTCCCTTCTGAGTCCTGCCATGCACCCAACTGGTATTTTTTGGTCACATGTGAGGCATTGCCGTACTCGGGAGAAATTGGGGCACATATTTTGGGGTGCTTTTTCTCCTTCATACCTTCTGAAAATGAAAAATTTTGAGCCAGAACTGCATTTTTGTGTAAAAAAATGTAATTTTTCATTTTCACTGCCCACTTGTATCAAAATTGGTGAAACCCCTGGGGGTTTGAAATGTACACTATACCCCTAGATGAATTCCCTGAGGGGTGTACTTTGCAAAATGGGGTGACTTGTGGGGGGGTTCCACTGTATTGGTGCAACATAGCACCCACCATTCATTCCACCAGAATCTGTGCTGCAAAATCCAAAAATCACTCCTTCCCTTCTGAGTCCTGCCATGCACCCAACTGGTATTTTTTGGTCACATGTGAGGCATTGCCGTACTCGGGAGAAATTGGGGCAGAGATTTTGGGGTGCTTTTTCTCCTTAATACCTTCTGAAAATGAAAAATTTTGAGCCAGAACTGCATTTTTGTGTAAAAAAATGTAATTTGTCATTTTCACTGCCCACTTGTATCAAAATTGGTGAAACCCCTGGGGGTTTGAAATGTACACTATACCCCTAGATGAATTCCCTGAGGGGTGTAGTTTGCAAAATGGGGTCACTTGTGGGGGGGTTCCACTGTATTGGTGCTTTGGGGGTCTTGCTAATGCGACATAGCACCCACCAAAATTCCACCAGAATCTGAGCTGCAAAATCCAAAAATCACTCCTTCCCTTCTGAGTCCTGCCATGCACCCAACTGGTATTTTTTGGTCACATGTGAGGCATTGCCGTACTCGGGAGAAATTGGGGCACAGATTTTGGGGTGCTTTGTCTCCTTCATACCTTCTGAAAATGACAAATTTGGAGCCAGAACTGCATTTTTGTGTAAAAAAAATAATTTTTCATTTTCACTGCCCAGTTGTACCACAATTGGTGAAACCCCTGGGGGTTTGAAATGTACACTATACCCCTAGATGAATTCCCTGAGGGGTGTAGTTTGCAAAATGGGGTCACTTGTGGGGGGGTTCCTAACTTTTAGCATCTTATGGTGCCTAGAAACCTACATGGTGCCTAAAAAATAATCTCATAAAAAGGAGGCTCCAAAATCAAGTAGGTGCTCCTTCTATTATGAAGCCTGTGGTTTGGTCACCGTGCACACTAGGGCCACATATAGGATATTTATGAAAACAAAAGAATTGGGGGAATCAATTTTCAGTCACATTTCTCTAGTAAAATGTACTGTGTTCCTTAGAAAAATGTATTAAAATTGCAAATCTGCAAAAAAAAAGAAATTTTGAAATTTCACCTACACTTTGTTTTAATTCCTGTGAAACACCTAAAGGGTTAACAAACTTCCAAAATGCTGTTTTGAATACTGTGAGGGGTGCAGTTTTTGAAATGGCATCATTTATGGGGGTGTCTCACATACAAGTCCCTCAAAGTCACATCAGAACTGAACTGGTCCCTAAAAAAATCAGTGTTTGAAATTTTCTTGAAAATTTGAGAATTTGCTATTCATATTGTAAGCCTCCTAGTGTCCCAAAAAATTAAAAGGAAGTTGAAATAATGATGTCAACATAAAGTAGACATATTGTCTATGTTAGTTATTAACTATTTTGAGTGGTATGATTATTTGTCTCACAAGCAGAAAATTTAACATTTTGCAAATTGCTAAATTTTCCATTTTTTTACGACATTTTGGTATTTTTCACAAAAAAACACAGACTGCATCGACCCAAATTTACCACTAACTTGAAGTACAATGTGTCACGAAAAAACAATCTCAAAATCACTGGGATAAGTAAAAGCAAAAAAAAGTTATCCCCACTTAAGTGAGACATGTCAGATTTGAAAAAAAGGGCTCTGTCAGGAACGCAAAAACTGGCTCTGTCAGGAAGGGGTTAAAGAGACCACTGATTTTTGCTCTGTGCACAGCAGACATCCTTTCTACAACACAACTCACGTACAGGTTCTGCGGCCTGATTTGCAAATGAAAAAATTTGACTGGCAACGTTGCTGTGCGAGATGTGCAAAATATCTGCTAAAAATGCCAGGGCCATAGTCGAGGAATAGGAATCACTTTAGATTATGATCTATTCTAAGTCAATTCATCGAAGTTTAGTTAAATATTGTGCCCAAAAAAGGGATGTGCAAAATATTTGCTAGAAATGCCAGCAACATCTCTCACAGCAATGGTGGCACTCAAAGGGTTAACCACAATGTACATAAACCAGCCGCACAGTTCCCAGTCCCAGTGGTTGGAGCACAGAGTACAGGATCTCCCATGTCCATTTTGGCTCTCACATAATGCACCTATGGTCATCCGCTTGAGTGAATTCTTGGGAAATAGTGAACGATGTTAGGAATACGGGTCCAGCCCACACTGATTACATGGCAGGAGCACATTTCTAACCTTGCATCTGTTCTTGACCACTTCAATACTAGAATGATTGGCATATAATTGGTTTATTCACCCTGTAACTTAAGTGAGGTTACATTTGTTTCATTGTACGTTTTGGTCTGTATGTCTGCACATTGCTTGCAGTATAGAAATGTAAACGTGCAACATATTTATACAACGCAGGCATGGGGAACCTTCGGCCCTCCAGCTGTTGTTGAACTACACATCCCAGCATGCCCTGCTACAGTTTTTATATTTGGCCATGCTAAAACTGTTGCAGGGCATGCTGGGATGTGTAGTTGAACAGCTGGAGGGCCAAAAGTTCCCCGTCCCTGATATAAAGCCTTTGGGGGGGGGGGTCATCTTTTTGTGGAACGTGTACATAATATTCAGCTAGATTTGTAGGTCTCCATTGACCTGAATGTATTTGTTGTCTCCCCCTAACTAGATACAAATATGAGCTCTGCCCGTTCCACAACATCACCCAGCATGAACAGACATACCGCTGGAACGCCTACAGTGGTATTTTAGGGTAAGAGCTGATGAAACGGTCCTCAGCTTCATTTGTCCATGACTTATAAAACAATCGTTCTGCATCTATTATGTTTTAGGATATGGCAAGAATGGGAAATTACAAACCATACGTTCAGCGGCATGTGGATGAGAGAAGGGGACGCTTGCGGGGCCAAAAACCGTCAGACAAAGGTCTAGCTGGATTCTGTGGTATCACTTCAGTTGTTCTGCGTGTCTGTTGAGGCGTACATGTATGAAGCAGCGATAAGAGTGGAGAGGTTTCCCCATGACAACTTATCAGCTGCTCTGTATGATTTTATAATATGCAAATTCTAAATGTTACTTCAATGCTGATTGGTTACTGTGGGCACACTTCTTCACTCCTAAAAGTGCTGCATAAATTTACCCCTGAGTCTACATGGTTATTCCATCTGTAATGTACTTTAGTGTTACATCTCATCAGCTACTCACATTCCTCTTAGGTTGGTGTTGAATTGTATACAGTGAGCCTGATTCAGATGGTTGGAGTGGCTATCCCGACTGCTTACATGTTGCCCTATTGACTACTGTCTACTTAGACACTGCTAATCCGCACTAGTTATATGGGAAAGGGAGTTCCATTAACCATTTTCTAGACCGAGGAAGATGTATTAACCTGTTAAAGTAATAAAGTGGTGATCAAGTAGATGTTGATAATGCACCAGGCAATCAACTCCTAGCACTCATTTTTCAAACCCTGCTGATTGGCTGGTGTGTATCACCTTCCACATTACCAGGCTTCATACATCTTTCCCTGGGTTTGGAAACTCCTGTACAGCTCTCAGCAGAGTGTATTGGACTGGTTAGACTTTCTATGTTCCATATAGGCGGGTTTGGGCAATCACTTGTTTTGTGCGCTAACATAATAAAGGAGATTTAAGTTAGTATTTAAAAAAAAAAAGAGTGGTCGTGAAGGTTTATCCTTAATTAGTTTGTTGCCAATGTTGAATAGATAGTTGGCCCAAAACAGGCCTGGACAACCAGTCGCACTCCGGGTGTTGTGAAGCTACAAGCCCCCATATGCCTCGGCAGATAGCTGTAGTGTCAGCCATGACAGCGCAGTGGCACCATGAAATAAAAACCTGCCACTGATAGTTGTATTTATTCCTACTAACAATGGCATACATTTCTGATGTACCACAGGGCATTTTGTAAAACATTTCCTAAAGAAACGCATCAAATATTTATTAACATTTTGTTAATTGTACTTTTTTAAACTGACCAAATCATTGCCATATATATGTGAGTGTAATGCTTCTCGTTCAGAATTGCTGGTGAACTAGCTTTGCCACTCACTTTGTGCTGATCACTTTGTCCATAGGTTCTGTTGGTGTGCGGAAAACACAACAAGTTGTCCGAGGTTTCGGAGCCGAGCACGTGTGTCTACTCCATGACATTCCAGACCCCACTTGTTTGTCACCCGCATTCGCTACTAGGTAGGTGCACGGAGCGCAGTTGTGTCCCAGGACCAGGCTTATATTCCTGTCTTTATGAATAAGTCCCTAACTGTCTGTGTTCTTGTTACAGTGTACCCTACGCTAAGTGAGGCATTGCGGAGGCGGTGGGACGCAGCCGAGCAGTCTTTATATGATGAACTAATTACCGAGCAGGTAATATTATACCAGATCAGTATAAAATACTCAAACTTCCTTATTCAGATCTGATCGCAGATGTTCTCAAAATGGGCAAAACCATGTGCACCGCAGGTTGGGCAGATGTAACGTGCAGAGAGAGTTATATTTGGGTGGGGTGTGTTGAAACTGAAATCTAAATTGCAGTGTAAAAATAATGCAGCCAGTATTTACCCTGCACAGAAACAAAATAACTCACACAAATCTAACTCTCTCTATACATGTTACTTCTGCCCCACCTGCAGTGCACATGGTTTTGCCCATTTTGAGAACAAATGTGTACTGCGATCAGATCTGAATAAGGGCCTTAATGCAGAGTTCTGTTCAAACCCGATGGAGGTCTGAACCGATATAAATGTGGGTAAAGACCAGTCTCTGATCGTTTGTCATATATTGTACCAGATCACGTAGTACACGAGAATAGGGGTTGTTTTTAGTATTGCATTGTAAGGAGTCCAAATGCGATACCTTTTTGGGGATCCTTTCTGCATTATGTAGGCATATGTCTGTTGTCTATGCCAGTGTGGGCATGTGGCACTGATCCCTGCGGACGCCACCCTGTTGGTAGGGGAGTTCACACAATATACTGCATCAAATTGGGTGTCAGAAACTATATGTTCAATCCTGAGTTTAACCAAATATTTATTTATTGCAATTGCATCTCTTCTCTATTCTTACACCCAATATTTCATTACATTCAGTGCACACCCTATTAATATTAGTTACACCCATATATTTTATCTGCACCAACTTGGGATACTAACCCCAATTTATCAGATTATTAACCAAGTAGAACGGAAAGGATCCATAATGATTCAGGCATAGTTGTGCAAGGTACCACGCTTCATACTAGAGGTTCCCCCAAAGCGATTTTTCAAGGCACCCCAACATTCCTGGCTATAAGTATATACGTGCTTGGCCACAGTTGAATTAATTAGCATCTCAGTCACTTTGATTTAACCATCTGTGCTGAGCCAGGGATATCTTTAAAACGCGGATGATTAGGGTTCCGTGAGAGCTGTGTTTGGGAATCTCTGCTCTATACTATGGGAGGGAAATACAGAGCATTATACATATACTTTGCTGCAACACTTTAGTGCAGTGTTTTTCAACCAGTGTGCCGTGGCACACTAGTGTGCCTTGAGCTGTTCTCAAGTGTGCCCCCAGATCTAGAGATGCCCAAACCCATTTACAGCCACCACCAGTTCAAATGTTATTTACTTTTCATGTAAAGGACCAATGTATTTTATTTTTGTTACCTATGGGGATCAGTTTGATTGTTTTTAATGTGGGGGCCAATAGGTTTGTTTTTTTCCTGTGGTGGCCAATGTGTTTTGCCCTGTGGGGATCTCATGGTGTGCCTTGGCAATTTTAAAGTCCTATTTAGTGTGCCGCAAGGTACAAAGGTTGAAAATCACTGCTTTAGTGTATTGTAATCCCATGTAATATGGCCCTAGAGGGGCTTTCTATAGGTAACTTTGGTATTTAACATTTACATGCCTTATGCAGTTTTTGGGGTTTTTTAAGCACTCTTCTGTGGTTTCAGTCAGTTGTTAGTATTATCAGACAGATCTGTATATTTCCCTGCCCTTGGGATCTTTTATTGTTCCTGCATTAATAAGTTGGAGTCCTGTGTCATACGATTACTTTTCCTGTGCAGGGTTATAAGAAACTGCTGCAAGACATATTTCGGGAAGCCGGGTACTATAAGAAGTCCAAGGAAAATGAAGGTGACGTAAAACAGAACCAGACAGAGCATAAGGTGTTTGAGTCGCTGGAACAATGTAGCACGGTAAGTTGTATTCTGTCACAGTGCCTGCAATATCTCATACATTCATGGTACTCACCACTGCATTTCTCTATACACCACATAAAGCCAGGGATCTGCCCACATGGTGGCGCTGTTTATTATATAGAGTGGCAGGTAATGCATCTTTCTGGCCTATGGATTATATTGTGGTTTGTCTTTCAGGCTCACGCTGAATTGTCTGAGGAAATAAAGCGACTTCAAGGCATTTTAGACAGACATGACATTTCGTATAATAAAAATGGTCAGTAAAACCTCTGAACATAGCATTGCTGTAGATCATTGTTAAAATAATTATATATATATATATATGAGAGAGAGATGGCTAAGATTGACAGGGTTGAAAGGACAACACGTTTTTCACGTTTTTTTTGTTTAGAGTGTGCCGCACGCAGTGAGGCATCCTGCTCGAAGCATGCAGAGCAGATGCGGTACATTCAGGAGGTGTCAATGTCAACATTCAGGACAAAAAGACATGTTGACTTTTTTTTTTTTTAATAAATGTTTTATTGAAACACCAAAAAAGTCACAATATTACAAATTGAATACAAGTATGATAATTTCAACAAAAATAGCATGGACATGTTGACTTTTTTTTGACTGTCGACCATGTGTGCTTGTGTTGACCTTAGCCATGTCGATCCATTTCAGGTGTCGACCTTCAGTGGTCAACCCAATGTTTGTCCACCTTCGTTGATTCGATTCTGTGACCCATACCCTTTATAGATCTTGCTTACAGGATTTTTCACCAGTTCACATCCGTTTTGTATTCTATACACCTCCTGCAAAGATATGCGAGTGTTGTCGTTTATTGGTGAAATTTCCACCTCCATATTCTAGTTAGGGAAAAGCGCAATTGATTTTTATATACTTCTGTATGTATCTATTTATAATTGTTCTATCAACAATTCCTAGCCATGACTGCACAGCCAAATTCCTTCTCCGCCCGGAACAACTCAAATCCAGGCTGATTTTCAACTGTGTTCGGGCATTTTTGGTGAGAGGTTAAGAGGATTAAGCTATCTTAGTACGCGTCCTACGACCTTTTCATACCCCCACTATCCACGTCGGCGTGGAGTTGAGAATAGAAAGTGTGGCGAGCGCAGCGAGCCACCGATCCCGAAGCGTGGCGAGCGGACGCGGATACCTTCACAGGTATCCGCGTCCCCTCGCGGGCTTCACAGCTGTCCGCGTACCCTCGCGGGGCTCGCTGCGCTCGCCACGCTTCGGGCTCGGTGGCTCGCTGCGCTCGCCACACTTTCTATTCTCAACTCCACGCCGACGTGGATAGTGGGGGTATGAAAAGGTCGTAGGACGCGTACCGCCGCGCTCGCCACGCATCGGGTTGACGTTGATCGTGGGGTGGCGTTAACAATTCGGGTGGCCATTATACACTTCAGGGTGCCTATTTGGCCTCTGTGGCCCATTTAACATTGTTTCCTATGGAAAAATCGGGTCAATTGAGGCATTGAACAGTAAAATTGGGTCAATTGAGACATTTAACATTGTTCCCTATGGGAAATCTCGGGCATCTCGTCGGTTGATCGCACCCGATTTTTTAGTGCATTCAATGCCCGAGATTTTTTACTAACGATGCCCACGATCAAAATCGTGGGCGCCCTTCTAAGTAAAGAGTACCACTTGGATTAATATGCTTCTTCAGCTAAGAAAGTCCATCATTTAGTCTATAAAGAAGGCAGCAGATATAAAAATCATTTTCAAATCCTGCTATTAGTTGGGTAAATACATCGAACACATTATGCAGCATTTCTTTTTTTTAGTATTTTAAATACAATATTTAATGGGTGTTTTTTTTTCTTTAAGGCTCGACTCGAGAAATTACGCATCCCGTTGCTTTAAGCACACATACTGCAAGGACTGTAAACCATCATCCACGGGGCGATACTGGTGAGAGAGAGGCTTTATAGCACCAGCATTGCCCTCTGAGGACTGCAACACTAATCATTTGGATTACCAGAGTTGCTTCAATCACAAACATATTGAATGCTATCATTTGTTCTAGACCACCGAGCATATGCTTACTGTGGGTGGTTACCGTAATTCCGTACAAATAAAGACAGTTGTTACGTGTATGTAGTGTCTGGGCTGTGGAATACAGATCGCTGTGGCACACTGCAGTTTTCTGGCTGGAGAACCCTTCCAATGCCTTAAGACCATAATCATCTGTTATTCTCTGACCATTCTAAATCCACCAAGCTATGGGTTCATACAGAAATCTGTGCCGCTGGAAGGTCGGATATAAGCTTTTTTTGTACTATATTCCCTCTACTAGAGTACATGCATTCTGTACAATACCTGCCAGACGAGATGTGTGTGAGGTCCCTGTGCGTGTTCCCCCATGTCACTCATGGTTTGGATGAGACAAAAACATGCACATGATGGGTCTTGTTCCTGTGCAGATCCCCAAACTTTGTATTTGTACTCGTACAATCGGGTGTGCCTACAAATATAAGTCACGCCCATAGTAAAATCACAGTTCTAGTCTGACTGCATCTTCCTCTAGGCATGGCTTCCAGGATGTTGCCACCAAAACAATTGTGTCATTTTTAGCAAAAGTGATGGTGGGGGGGTGACCAGTGCTGTGTGGGTGTAGCTGGTAGTACATGGGCGTGTGCAAATCTACACTACTAGACCAAAAATGGTATCCGGTTGTGAAGAAAATGAAAATTGTAATATCCATGATTTAGATTGACAATATGGCTAGCCATCATTGTACTGTCATAGTGCAGGCCTTTTTGTAAGCGGAGGCCTGGAGCTGGAGCTCCATCTGCCCTATTGTCTATTTAGCACTGCATCTTAAAAAAACAGGCTGTGTGCTGTAATACGGTATGTTATTAGGCAGGGTCACAAATCACACATGAAATTTTATATTCTGATTTTTTTTACAGTAGGTGGGTCATATTACTTATAATTCGAGATAAGTGGTTTTGAATGACCTGGAAACTCAGCTTCTCCAAATTTTCAGGATCCGAGTTTACCCCATCTACGGCTCAGGTAGTCCCACCAGACCTGTATATTCCAGATGAAGGCAACACATCATACTCTGGATTGGGTTGTCACCAGTTTTAGATTCTATTTGATGGACCTTGTGGCGGGTACTCTGTGCTGTCTGAGCACGTTGCTGTATGCTGTTCTGTGCTCTGCTGATTCAAGTGGCTGTTCTGTGTACAAGGCACGCTGCAGTATACTGCACTGTAATCCGCTGGTTCAAGTGAACGTGCTGTGTCAAGACTCAGTAAGTGGCTGCTGTATCCAGGCTCAATACTAGTGGCTGTGCTGTGTGTTTGTGACTGAGTCTGAATCTATGTAAAAACTAAATAGCACTTTGATGCACGGTCTCTGACTTTCTCTCATGGTAAGTTGTGTTGTGCCTCATTTACAACATTGTACGTGTGTAAAACCAGTTCCTTTGCCATTAAAGTCACAGCCCAGCATCTGTGCTACACTGTGAGAGGCTCTTGCTGCATCTAACATTGACTAAATGCAACATTTCAGCGCACTTCAGTCTTACCAGGCATCTCGCTCAAGATGGCGCACAGACAACCCGTAATTGAGGACACAGTGGGGGTTATTTCGGTTCACTCTCTCACAAATTCCTTCTTAGATTGACAAAACCATGTGCACTGAAGGGGGCAGATTATTATTATTTTTATAATTTTATTTATAAGGTGCCACAAGTGTTTCGCAGCACCGTACAAAGGAACAGTACAGGGAGACAAAACTTGGCATAACATTGAATAAATAACAAAAATAGAGTACAAATAAAAAGCGCCACAGTTCAATACACATTACAGCTTAAATATAAGTAGTGAGGACTCAATCAACATACTATAAGAGGCTTGAGGCCAATGATGGAGATGAGTATCGCTCAGCACAGATGCTTTGTTGCCCCGTGTGCCGAGCTTAAGTGATGAGGATCCAGCACACACATTAAGTGGTTTTCCAGAACAAATGTTTCTTAGTATTTAGGACATTTCTTGTGCTAGACGCACACACAAGGAACAGTGGCAGACAGAAGAGAACGCAGCAACACGCATCAGCGCAGTCAGGGACAGAGAAGACCTACATGGAACAGCGGCAGGAGAAGGGAACGCAGCACCACACATCAGAGAGCAGTCAGGGACAGAACAGACACACACACACACGGAACAGTGGCAGACAGAAGAGAACGCAGCACCACGCATCAGAGAGCAGTCAGGGACAGAACAGACACACACACACACACACGGAACAGTGGCAGACAGAAGAGAACGCAGCACCACGCATCAGAGAGCAGTCAGGGACAGAACAGACACACACACACGGAACAGTGGCAGACAGAAGAGAACGCAGCACCACACATCAGAGAGCAGTCAGGGACAGAGCAGACACACACACACACGGAACAGTGGCACACAGAAGAGAACGCAGAACCACGCATCAGAGAGCAGTCAGGGACAGAGAAGACATACATGGAACTGAAACAGATAGGAAACACAACTGCACACAGAGGAGTCAGGGACAGAGCATATCAGCACACAGAACAGAGACAGACAGACAGAACTGAGAGCTGCAGCACACATCGGATCGGCGTCAGGGACAGAGAAAACACAGAAGTATAAATCTGAGCAGCAGCACAAAGAAAGGAAAATACAGAAATGTGACAATACTGCAGTACAGTCTAAAGCTCTGTGATCATAGCAAGTATCATGCTTCCTTTGATGGCTGATGCTTTCAGTTTTTGGAAGTTGCTGAATACCAGACAGCCATATCAGGCCACTAATGGTAAATGGGCTCATTATTTGTAACGTGGAAATGTGTGTTTATAGAGATAGTGCCCTTTCACCTTAATCACTAGGCCAATACAAGAGTAAAGATTCATTGTGGAAAAATATTTGGCACTTTGGCCTCTGGGACCCATCAGTGGTACATCGCAGGTGCTGTTTAGCTTCCGATCAGGTCTGTGTATGCCAGTGTCACCTCTGCTGTCACATACCTATAGTCTGTAGAGTGTGGGAGCCCCAGACAGGAAGGCGCTCTTCCCACTGCATCCTCTGGTGAACAGGCTGCAAAGATTTCAAAACTCCCATTCAAATAAATGAGCGGCCACTGATTGGTTGAGAGTGCTCTCTTAGCGAAACAGCATCTGCCCGCTCATTTGAATGGGAGTTTTGAAATCTCCTGCCCACCCGCCACTACCAAAACTCCCATTCAAATCAGAGAAAGCTCTCTCAGCCAATCAGATGCCACCCATTCATTTGAACATTCAACTTTCCTTGCTGCTCCCCTGGGGCACTTTTTACATGCGATAAATTGCAAGTGATTTATTGCATGTAAAAAATGGCACATCATGTGAGCTGCTGGGGAAGTTGAAGGTAAATCAGGTACTGTATGGTAGCCTTTAGACAGGGGTGGGGAACCTTTTTTGTGGCAAGGGCCGTTTGTATGGTGAAAAAAAATCCTTCAGGGGCCATATGTAAAAATTTCTCTTACAAATTGTTCTGCTGCAGCCGTCCCACGCTCCGGCGGCTGGCGCTGAATAGGACTGACAGTCTCCGGCTGCTGTTGATTAAGAGGAATCTCGCGAGAACTACCGACCTCCCGCGAGAATGCCACCATACTTGACTCCCAGCAAAGCCACCGGGTGGGTGGGCCACTCAGCACTGGGCCTGAGGTTCCCCACCTCTGCTTTAGAGTATATAACAACATAACTAACCTATTCAAATATTAAACTATGATTTTAAATGTTTAAAACATATAGAAGTCCTTACCAACCCACTTTACTGGTTTGTAGGGTTTCCTACATTATCCCTATTCATCTGTGCTTCGGGGGGGCTTTTAGAATATTGGCCTTCACGAAGATCTGTAAAGGTGCCCACAGACGCTACAATTGTACTGTGCTATGCGTTTTTGACTGTACAATGGTTCTATACAATTTTTCTTCCAGCTTGCTATGAGATGTGCACTTGGATGCATGTGATGAACCCATGTTTGTAATGTTAAATTTCAGATGTAGTCTAAAAAGTACGTGCAGCACGTACTTTTTTAGACATACAATATTGGGCTTATCGCATCGCACAAGCCCATAAACACCATCCAATAATTGTACATAAGATGCAATTTGTGCTTAAAAAGTACAAAACGCATTCGATAATTGATGCGTCTGTGGGCACCTTAAGTCAGATAAACTGGATTGGCACCAGCCAATCAACTCCTACAGTATCTGTCATTTTTCAAACACAGCAGATTGCCCAATGCAGTGGTTCCCAAACTGTGTGCCGTGGATCCCTGGGGTGCCTCAGGACACTTGCAGGGGAGCCACGGGTTGGTGGTTCAGGATCAATTTTAATAATTTATGGTCAATTATTTAAGGCTAAAACCAGGGCTAGTGGTTGTCAATCATAAAATGTGTGTGTGTGCAAACAGAAGCAAAGGTACTTGTTTCCTAGCACGGCCACAATCGGGAGTAATCGTGTACCTTAACTTAAGGTACACGATTACCCCCGATGGACCCGATTTCCTTTGAAATCAGGTCCATTTAGCCGGCTAGGCACAATATCGGGGGCATCGCGTCGGTCGGGACCATTAACAATGGTCCCGACGCGATGCCCCCGATTTCCCCATAGGCTTCAATGTTAAAAAATATTTTAACATTGAAATCGTGTTGGGAAAGGTAAAATATCGGGGGCATCGCGTCGGTCGGGACCACGCGATGCCCCCGATTTTTCCATAGGCTTCAATGTTAAAACATTTTTTAACATTGAAATCGTGAAAAAATGTGAAAAATGTGAAATGGGCCAATATGACCCATTTCACATTATAGATGTCCCCGTCGTCACCCCACGATAGACGCCAACCCGAAGCATGGCGAGCGCAGCGGTGCGCGTCCTCCGACCTTTTCATTCCCCTACTATCCACTAGGGCGTGGAGTGAGAATAGAATAGTGTGGCGAGCGCAGCGAGCCACCGAGCCCGAAGCGTGGCGAGCGCAGCGAGGGGACACTGATACCTTCACAGGTAAACGCGTCCCTTCGCGGGCTTCACAGGTATCCGCGTGCGCTCGCCACACTATTCTATTCTCACTCCACGCCCTAGTGGATAGTAGGGGAATGAAAAGGTCGGAGGACGCGCACCGCCGCCCCTCGCGGGCTCGCTGCGCTCGCCACGCTTCGGGTTGGCGTCTATCGTGGGGTGGGGTGTACGACGTTAAATTTGGGGGGGTTGGCAATATTTTACATTGAATTCAATGTAAAATCGGGTCCCAGGGACCCGATTTACATTTCATTAAAAAAAAAAAAATCGGGTCCAAAATCGGTCGGTCGCGTCGATCGCATCGCATGCGACCAAATCGCATGCGATGCGATCGACCCGATTTTTCCGACACGACCACCCCGATGTAAATCGGTGTGGCCGTGCTAGGAAACAAGTACCGAAGCAAATACTTCCCTTTACCACATCAATGAACCAAAGATTCACATATAAACACAATCTACTTAATTTTAGATTTTTCTTCCTTTTTTATTTGGCATGGGGTGCCGTGAAAAAATTCTGATATTCTAGGGTACCGTGATTCAAAAAAGATTGGGAAACCCTGGCCTAATGCTTTATCACCACTTTACCGGCACCTGACATCCAGATTTGGCTGCTGCATTGAATAATGGATGACGGATCCATTCCGTCAAAAGAATTTCAGAATGGATCCGGCATCCATTGAATACACCCCAATGTCTTCTACCATGTTTAATGAAATGTTTTACAATATATACCATATTGGTTTTCTTTCTCCACACCATAGGTTTTTAATGGGACTATCTAATTCAAGGACCTGTCCAAAATATGGTGCCTTGGATGCCACATTTCTGCATTGTAAAATATCCTTTAATTACCCATATCTGAAGATAAGTTGGTCAATTTGCTATAACCTTCCTTCTTTATTACAGAATGGGTGATCCTGGTGATTACTCCTCCCTCCACCAGACGGTCACAGGATAGCAACAAGTTACTGCTCATTATATCTGCAGTTGCCTGCAAATTTGTTTTGCACATGTGGATTAATCGTAACCCCCCTTCAATAGTTCTGATTAAGGCCAGTATGTTATATGCTTTCCATATGGACTGGTTAGAGGCTCCTATAAGGAAGAGAGCACCAAAAACAGTTTTCCAGATTCCAGAGGACTTTGTTGATTATTTCAGTTGCATAATTTTTTTCACTCCACACAATTGTATGAAACCAGACAACTGTTGGGCGTTGTCCCAATTATTTTACCCTCAGCTACCTAGTTTGATCAAATGTCTCATTACTATATTTTTCCTTTTGTTTGTCTACTTCTTTGCCTGCTTTTTATTTGTTCCGTTCTAGATTATTGTTCTAAATCCGCTTCTTTAACACTGGCCAAATACTGTATAAGCAGTCTGCACAAAAATAGGGCCATGGCTTCAATTTCTGTACCAATTGGTGCCCCTTACACCCCATCTGCATTATGCAAACACCTTTGTTAAAAATCTGCCTATGCTTTGGAACGCCTCTTCACACAATGTTCCCGGGATCCTTAGGGTTATACATTTTACTTTCCTAGTTAAATCCAGTGGTTCCCATAGTTTCTTGAATCATGGCACCCTATACTATCAGCACTTTTGACACTGCACCCGAAGTTTCTTACAGAGAAATAGTATGTTATTAAATTAAGTGAAATGTAGATACCTGTCATCCTTGGGGTCAGTTATGTGGTAGTGGACAGGGTGGCGCTTCTGTTTGACCACAATTTTATGATTGGAAGCCACTATCACTGGTTTGATCATCACATTGACCATAAATAATTTTGGTCAATGTGCATCACCAACCTGTGGCAATCATGTAGGCTGCCTCAGCACCCAGATTTAGAACCACTGTGCTAATCTATAATTTCAGAAATGTTCTTAACAGTAATCTGAATTTTGGCTGCCATATAATAAATGAACCATTTATATGCAGCTTCTAACTATCAATAAAAGGAAATCCTAGAACTAGTTCCTGAAATCTATTTAGCTGTAGTGTGATCCACTATAGCTAAGTGATGGCTAACCTTGACACTCCAGCTGTTGTTAAACTACACATCCCAGCATGCCCTGCTACAGTTCTGCTATTTGGCCATGCCAAAACTGATGTAGGGCATGCTGGGATGTGTAGTTCAACAACAGCTGGAGTGCCAAGGTTAGCCATCACTGCACTAGCTGTATTATGATAACGTGCCTTCTTTTTTCTACGTACATCTTATACCAGGGGTGGGGAATCTTTTTTGTGCCAAGGGCCGTTTGTATGGGGAAAAAATCCCTCTGGGGCCATATGTAAAAAATTCTCTTACAAATTCCCCATCTGCAGCTGTCCCACGCTCCAGTGGCTGCTGCTGAATGGGACTGACAGTCTCCGGCTGCTGTTGATTAAGAGGAATCTCACGAGAACTACTGACCTCTCGCGAGAACCCCCCTGTACTTGACTCTCAGCAAAGCCACCGGGCCGCGGTTCCCAACCCCTGTCTTATACCCACTTATAGCTCATTTCTGCTTTATTTACATTTATTTATTTTTGTCTTTCCAATTATGGTTTATAGGCCATACTAATATTTCTCTGCCCAGATCCTGCAAAATTTTGTGAATGAGAGATTCCCGTTAAGCACTTCTACCATTATTAAAATGAATTAAAAAAATAAAAACACACAGAACAATTAAAGATCAAAAATTTTAATTCCAATATTGATAATAAAAATAATTCCATGAATTTTGTAAACCATTGCATAAATGCTATAGTGTAAAAGGTTTTTCTTAAAAACAAGTGTTAACAATTTATAACGATTCACTATAAGTAAATGATTATGTAATTATAAATAATACCTTCTTTATCAGAAAACACAAAATAATATCCCATTCACAAGACCATTCTTTTTGAATACAAGCAAACCAGATTAGCTTCCATAAATTAAAACATGTAAAATCTATCATATTTAGGGCCTTATGCTGACCACAGTTACACAAATATACTGTAACAATATTACTAATATTTAAACACTATTTAAAATGTTATTTTGTCAACAGATAACCAAAAGGATATGTATCAGAAATTAATTTAAAAAAAAAATTAAATTGAAAACCGCTCTACAATATGCAGCTTGAATTCCATCATAAACCCTCCAAACTCTGCAAAACCCTGAGAAACCCCAAAACTGTACATTTTATTTATCCTCAGACACAGTTCTATGGCAACATCCACATAAAATGCAAGAGCGACAAGCACTTTGAGGACCTGTCAAACAGGCAGCAATACCTAGAACAATGGTGCATTAAATGAAAGCAGTATTCAAGTCGGAGCTTTGCTTGAAAGACCAACGTTAATTCAGAATTCAAAACACTATCCTATATAATAAACAGCTAACACTGCTCCTCTCCTCTATGAGGGGGAATAAGTGATTGCACATTTGCAACTCCTAGATTTTAAGAGTTGATCTGTCTGGGAGCACACGACCACCGACCCTGAAATTACTGTTAAATTGTTACATAATTTTCACAGGCTGGTAGCTAGTAATGAATAAAACAAACAACATTTGCAAAATGTTCTATGTATTTTAATTTATAACAATCTATATATTGTACAACAGGCGTTCTTTGTCACACAAATAATGTGCTTATTAATGCCCAACTGTGCCATGGTATTGCTGTATAACAGGTCCTCTAATTATTTGGTCAGGTTCCTTTAAATTTACACTGGTCATTGACATTTTATAGTTAAGAAAAACAATGCATTTAATATATTTAAAGTTCTAACAGTGCACATAATCTATTTCATTTTATAGCTTCAATTTTTAATATTTGCATAAATTATTTAAGTAGATTTATTAAGATCATAAATTTCCTTGCATGTTAAAATTTTTATTTATTTTTTTGCATAAAATACCATCACATAATACGGATTTCTCCAAATTTGGAATCAAACTGAGCTAGGACCTTCAAAATATGGATGAGACTGCATATTTTTCAAATAAAATAAATAAAAAAGTTCCCCATATCTTACCCGTATGGTAAGAGACTCATAGGTGGAACATTGATATTTTACGCAAATGAATAGATGGTACTAATATTAACCCAGGTTTCTGCTATAATGAGAAAAATAACAACATGCACATTAGCTGCTCTTTCCGATAGTTTCACACCTTGGTACATTTCTTTGGTCTATTACTTTTTTTTTTTTTATAAAAATGTATAACAAAGAATATTTTTTTTCAACTGGGACAAAAGCTAAAATAGTGTATGATTCCTTTACTAATAACAGCGGCACCCAAAGGCACACAGATGCACATTAATACAGTAGTAGTAATAAACTCCACTATGGATAACCAATCCATAACCAATAGCTTGTTCTTTATTAACAGTCCACTCAATGGTTAATAAGCAGAGAAGGCCAGGTTGCTTTGTGATAGCACAACACATGTTTGTTTTGCATTCATTCATCTAGTAATTGAACTAATAGGACTGGCTCCTAGGTATATGTTTGATAGAGCAACAGTAAAAAAAAAAAAGTAGACCGTCAAGACCGGTCAATCCCAAATAGTGGACATGCAAGAGGTCAAAATGGTCAAAAGTTTGTTTTGTATCTTTTTATACCTTATTTAGACCAATTGTCCCAGTAATATGAAATGCATTTGTATAAGTAATTTATCAATAAATATTTTTTTAAAATATACATTTTCATATTCTTGTATTTAATTTTTGTTTTACTCATTTTTTTTCAACAGTCTCATCATTTACCAACCACATGGACCATGACTGGAGATAGTAACCTTTCCTGACGCATGGTGAGCATGTGAGTGTACGCCTTTCCACTAATTTTGCTCACATATGGTGAAACATACAATATATCACAAGAGAAAAAACTTTAGTTGACCATCTTCATGTTAACCTTTTGACCCTGTTGACCATTTGGGGGGTGGCGGGTCACCTATTGACAGTCTTTCTTTTTACTTAAGATCTATTAAACTACACCTGGCTTCAAAGTCCTGGGCCTAACAACATCTTACCCAAGTGGCTGAATGGCTGCTTATACTGACTGGTCACATGTACACGGAAAAAGCCACCTACACCCAATCAAGCAACTTTTTACAAACATGTAAGAGACCTGTTTTAAATAAATAAGAAATTATTTTCATTAAAAACTAGAAATGTATATAGTCAAATACTCAATCTTTTTCTTTGTGTGGACTGCATATTGGTCTCCATTTGCTGCACAATACGTTTAGGAATATCTAGTGATGAGTTACTTTGATCACATTACATATCCTTAGCCTTACCCAGAGCAGTGTCCTGATGACAGACAGGATGTCAGCACTGGGTCAGTAACGTAACTTTGTCCATTACTGCGACTGTACATTTTATTTTGTAGAATGTTTTTATTGAAGAAAGGATGCACATTATACAGTCTGAAGTTTACAATATTTAGCACCATCAACATCCGCTAATTAATTAGTTACTTAGAGGACTAGATCGGCACCGATTATAGGGTATAATCAGCAGGAAGCCGCAGCGATGCACTAATATGGTATCAAAGCAAGATGCCTATGATATGAAGACGCCAGCTGCTTGCATTAGTGCTAAGCATCATATCACCTACATCACCATGGGGTTGTACAAGCCAGCTGCCGCAGTTCCTACAGAGGCCAGTTGGGATTGGCATCCTTAATAAAAAAATAAAATAAAAACCTCAACTGGCAACCTATTTACTTAGCCAGGCGGGCGGTGCAGACAGGCGTGTGGCCGGAAGTGAGGCTGGCAGAGCGGAGGGAGCAAGGGGGCCAGGGCAAGCGGGCCAGCCTACGCAGCTTGACCTCTGACCACGTCACACTGCACACAGCTGGGGATGGGAGAAGGCGGGCAGCGTCTGATCAGGTGCTCATACACTGTCCGGCATAATCCCGGGATAAAATCCCAGGCATTTTGGAGACAAATACAGGGATCCAGGTGGATCCTAGGATTGGCCACCCTAATCCTGGCCTCAACACACCTCTGTTTTGGGAAGCTGCTTCCTGGTGACAGACTGACAGTTTTCAGCTGTAGTGTATCGTACGCTGCAGGACTTGTACTGTACATGTGCAGTACAAATCTGGGGCATGCTCGAAGTCCTGAACATTGGTATTCTACGCAGATCCAAGGGAATCAGAATTAAGAACAGTGTGTTAAAATAAGCACAGTCTGGGTGAACACCACACTTATAATTACAAGACAAGACAATGAAAACAGAGCATGGTGAACAACGAACGTGCAGCACTGCAAATGCCACAGTATACTGAAGTTTCACAAAACGTTTTTGCAGATAATTCTCACAATCTTACAGGTCAAATTAAAAAAGGGTTAAGGGCAAACAATCTAAATAGTGAGGGCTATCGGGAGTACCTGCGTGTCACTATCCAACAGATACTGTCCCGTAGTGGGTTGGCTATCTGGTCTTCATTGGGTTGCGAACCCTAATCTGAGGTGGACTATAGACCATCTGGTCATCCTGCTCTTTTGAAATACAGGCTAATCCCTGTTATCATCCGGCATTAGGATTCATATATCCATTACCTAGATACCATTGTGGACCTATTATCCAGCTAAAATTCACCTTCATGTGAAGGTCGCGATACCATACCACAATAGAGATTACAACACCTCGGAAACACCATCTATTTTAAGGACATATGTTTCTGCACATTTGTTGATTTCCAACTTCTGTGCATAAAAACCCCTGATGAAGTATTTTTCAAGACGAAACGCGTTGGGTTATTGAAGCTACATCCTAAAGATGAAATCCTGATGTGAATTATGGAATTTTAATAAAAGTTTTTTAACTGTATTTGGTTATTTCATTTGCACCATAAATCATAGTGGTGACTACTTTTCTAGGTGGTTGAGAACCTGTAGCGCTCTCTACTCTTTCTCTTATATTTATATATATATATTTATTTCATACAGCGTGCCCAACATGGAGTAAACCTGGGCCACACAGTCCTCAAATAACAGCTGCTTGCAAAAAGATACCATAACATTGTATGCCAAATGCTGGGAACCATCATAGCATTGTTGTTTTGTATGTCCATTCAGATGTAGAAAAATAAAGTTATCTGATATTGTAAGTCAATGTTTACTTTAAAATGACATATAATTTAAAGGGCAGAACCTATTGGGTCAATTATAATATCTTTCTAACCCTACAGTACAAGGAAATGTTATACTTTATAATATATCTATACTTCTAATTAATACTGAACTTACATGTACAAGTTATACTGAACAAAGGAATTCAAAAACAGAGAAAATATCCAGACCCCAGTGACTCTGCAAACCAAATGAATAGGATACCTCAGAAAATAATATAATATTTTTATGGTGATACTCGTTCCATTTTACCTCATATGCCCAATATATATATAGCCATGAAAATGGGTCGCTAAGAGAGTTTGCAGGGCACATTTTACAATTCAATTACACCTGTTGTCCAGACACATGCAACTCATAATACAGCTATATAGTACAGTAATCTATACAGGGTGGATACGAAATCCCAGCAGACAGAATACCAACACAGCTGGTAAGTATTTAAACCCGATCCGAAATTCTAACCCTAATCCCAATTCTTCCCTCTAGAAATCTTCCCTCTAGAATGTGTCTAGATTGTAACAGACGGCCGGGTTTTGACCACCACTCTTCTATATCACAATGTACTAGAATAGTATAATGTCAGGAGAAGAGCCAAATCAACATAAGTAAAGGCCAGACCAGGCAAAAAAGCCTAGCAAGAGGATTGCAATATGGCCCTAAATTCAAGGGAGAAAAAAAAAAAAAAGCTAATTTAGACCAGTATTCAATTATTATTAAAAAATAATAACCATACAACAAAAATCTAGTTTTCTAGAACTGCAAATCAATTGTAATAGTAATGAGTTCTTAATGCTTACATGATACAGAAACACTACTGTAATAGAACGCAAAAAGACATATGTTCAGCAATTACGTACTCCAAATCTCTAGTGAAAGGCTAAAAATTTGATAAGGTAAAAAAAAAAAAAAAGACATGCATCTGTAATTTACTCCCAATACATATGTTTTTTTCAGCAAAATTGCAGGAACATTTTAGTCAGCCTCGATTTTAATCAGTTTTCGCCAATGCAATTTGGACAACCCCCCCCCCCCCCCCCCCCAAAAAAAAAAACAAAAAAACACACACACTACACTGTTATCGAAAAAGACAGAGTGAATTGAATACCCCCCAATTATAGTCCGTTACAGGTAAAGTTTTCCCTACAAAAAACATGGATTCATGTTTATCATTACATAGTATATATAATTGAGGAAGGGTATAACAAGTTATTTTATAACTGTTGCCAGCAATGACATTTCTTCAATTAAAAAAAAAATCATTTTGTTGCAACATTCTCGAAGTGACGAATCTGGCCTATTCTACAAAGCCATGGATGTCTCGAATAAGGTTAGATGTAAACAATGCTTCAGTGAATAATGTGTAGCATGCAAATTATACATTTATCAAGCAAGATGCCCTCGGTTCGAGTTACTTTCAATTAGATTAAGGCCTAAGTTTGCAAAAAATGTTCATTTTGTTTTACGATTACCTTAACTGGATTTAATTTAAAAATTCTAGAATATTATTTTTACAATAATGTATTTTTTTCTGATAGGCACAGTACATCCATCACTTCACAAGTGTACAAGTATTAAAAAAAAAAAAAATCGAGTCTTTTTTTTTTTTGTAAATCCCCATAACACCGCCCTATTTTATACCCAATAGGACCGCTATTTGACATAATTAAATTAAATTAATTTGGAAAAGTGTGGGAATGTGTCCTCTCTGTTGTATATGGCCCACACGGGTATCATGCTTTCAATTTTAATAGTATTTAAAAGCTAAAGTGTAAATATGTAAATACAAATGAAAGTGTAAAGACCAAAGAAAAGCACCATAAATCTGGTTAGTGATTCGCACGTGCATAAAAGTACTAAATAAAATATTTCCTAAATCTACTGACTATACTAAAAAAAATTAATACTTCTAAACATTACAATAGGAAAATAAAATCCAATGAATATGGTCACTCAATCTAGTATGCTCATCCAAGTGCTTAAATTGTAGACATAAAAAAATAATAAAAAAGAAACTAACAAATGCTATGTATATTGGTTATAACTTAAACTTAACAGTTAGAAAATGTAATTCAACATTTAAAATCCTCATTTGCTAGTGTCTAAAACCAACAGCAAGTATCAAAGACTCTAAAAATAATAAAGCTGATCATACTACAATATTTCTCTAATTTGGTCACCGTTAAAATAAAATAAAAAGATACCAAGTCACTTTGCACATGTTTTGCCTACCACACTGCTAATGTTCAAAAAGTCTTTGGCAAAAGACTACACACACAAAAAAAAAAAAAAGACACGCACAAACACAAACTTAAGTCACAAAATTAAACAGCAGAAGTCCACTGATGCTCATAGCAAATTGTGGGGTTAATGCAGCCATTATGTAGGCCTTATTGAAAACGTTTAGAAAATGTAATAATTTATATAAAATGCTGCTTGTTCATTTATAAATTGTTAAAATAGGCTCATTGTTTTTTTATTTTTATTTTTCTGTAAATTTCACAGACAACTGTGGTGCTTGGCAGAAACAATTAGCAGTAATGACTTAAATATAGCTGTAGTTGGTTCACAACTTTGCTGATCCTATGAATGAACTTCTCTGAAATACATACATAATGCAACACAGTAGTTGGTCATTTACATTTCTGGATGTGTATCACTGTAGTTAAAACAGAAATAATAAAAAGCGCACAGCTTTTTTTTTTCTACATATAAAACCGTTCAATTAGAAAATGTAACTAGATACAGTGTAAAATACAATATTTTATATAGTCCTGAAGTGCAACTGCCTAACCTCTAAATTTGAAAAAGGAAAAATAAAAACAAACACAAAAACAGCCTTGAAAGTTTTGACCATTTGGCAAGTAAAATATATAATTAACAAGATTTAAAAAAAAATAATAATAATAAAAAAAAAATTAAGTTTAATGATAGTTCCCCTTTAAAGTACAAACATGGTACCTAACAATATACAAGATTTAATTTTTTTAACAGTAGATGTAAACCGCTACAAAAAGGGAAAAATAAATAAAACTAATAAAGAAAAAAAAAAGCGAACTATAGAAAAAGCACCATTGCATGATTTTAATTCTATTTGAACATTCTTGATTGGTAACATAGCTAAATTTAGGTTTAATTTCCAATATTCAAGCATGCCCAGATTAACTTTTAGGGAGAAAAAAAAAGTTTGCAAAACATCCATTTAAAAAAAAAAAAAAAAAAAACTTAAACTTTAGCTGCTGCAAGGTATAGGCACTTGATTAAAGTGGCCATGTGACCTCATTTCACATCTCCAAAAAGCTTATAAATGTATGATATCATGAGGTTAGGATACAAAAAGGTATTTATGAAAAATATTTTAAAATACAGAAAAAAAATCATAACACAATGACACAAATGTGATATTTTTTTTGTTTATGTAACAAAAAAAAAACCTATTTCCTTCGATAGAATTTTTTTTTTTAATGTTTTAAGTACTGTAAATATGTGCCTTATCCATCTGCTGGTATTAATTATAAATACTATTAGTTTGAACTTACCTGAAAACTGTAAAAATCCTAGGCTACATTGTCCACTACTTGGTATTGTTCATTTAATAAAGTACTAAAATTCAGCATATGAAAACTAACAAAATTTACCACACTAATTATATTTAACAGTAATAAACTGACATGAAATTTCTTTTCAGTTCACAGTACACGAACAAGCTCAATATTATCGCATAATATATAAAATGAAAAAAAAAAAATCTACAAAGCAGCTTAAAGCAATTTATAATAAACTCTAAACAGAATCCCTGGTTAACAAAGTGCTTTTATAAGAATTAAACTTCTTTGAAATAACCTATTAAAAAATAGTGCTAGACTGATTCCAACTCACAAGGTATGTTTAAAATGCATGTTCTCAAGAGGACGTACACTATACATCACCACCAATATTCCCCAACTTAGGGGGGGGGGGGGGTTGTTCCTAAAATTGATAACCGCTATTAACCAAATTTAATAATTGCATTTCTTTTACTTAAATTGCAAGTTTTCCAGAACAGTTTATGTTTAAAAGCTAAAAATATCAAATATCGCAGTACACGTCAGCATACTCAGGCTAAACTATTAATTTCTACCACATTCATGCATAAGTGAGATCAGCTCAAGGATGGGTGTAGGCAAAATTCACACCATACTATTCTTACAAATGATCACATGTGAAAACAGACCACTTCAGCAAGTTTTTTTGAGGTGGATTCTGTTTGGTCCTCAAACAACTAGCATTACAGTTATCTCAAGTAGTGTCACTGCAGACACAATACTTTTACAGAGGTGTCTAGTCAGCTGCCTGTGAAGATCCTTTTAAAAAATAAAAAAAAATGTCCTGTTATGAATCTTGAGAACTGGATTTAATAACGGGCATCCCAACACAGAACTTTTTATTTCTTTCACATTAATACTGGTTGACTAGCTTTCCTTATTGATCCTAGGCACATTAATTCCTGTGCGAACACTCCTTATTGTGTTAATATGAAAGAAGCCGATTAGGTTTTCAAAAATGCATGTTAAGATGCAACAAGGAAACCTAGTTTTTCTTGATAAGTGCTCAGCAGATCAACATAACCAATTTATCTAACACTCCTTGGTGCCCTTCTAAAGGTAGAGACCAGTCTATCACCAATGAAAGATACAATTTTTACCTAAAGTTTCTAATTCATAGAACAAATGTATAAAACGTAATTAAATATTTATCTTCATTACAGGATACAGATGTATTTCTCAATAGGTTGGTAAACCGCTTCTTTGAAAGGCTGATCAACATTTGATTATTTTGGTCTTGCAGTAAGGACATTCAGGTTTGCTAGGAGCAGACTGATTACATAGTACATATCGCTGGCAGGGCTGCAGGACTATACTTCTGTCATTTTCACGGCAATGCATTATTTCTGGGAATGTGGCTGAAATATCAACTGTGAGGAGAAAAATAAAATACACAAATAAGTAAAACACACACATCTGCCTATAGAAAAAAATAAAATACATTAATAAAATAAGCATTCATTCTAAAAAAGAAAATAGCCAGCAAATATTATCTGATGAAAAAAATCCCATATTAAATTTAGTGTTTTCTGATTTGGTAGGTCTGTAGGCTCTCTGGTGTCAGCATGATGAGCACCAGCTGGCCACATGGTTTGCCATAAACCATATGTATTAAAATTAGATTTCTATTTTCCACACAAAATTATACAATGTTTGTACTTTTATACATTTAGGGAGACGTTGCTACATGACTGTGGCCTCACCTCCTCCACTTCTCATAATAGGTCCTTCAACATTTTCAGCTCTAGGTCCATAAGGCCCTTAAAAATCGGGCTGTTGATAAGTACTCGCTTCTCTAAAAAACGAATTTCCTGTGCCTATTCCTGATTTAAAAGAGCTACGGTTCTGGATGGGTCGCTGGTCTTGAAATCTGAATTACGCAATATCATGCGTATGCCATATTTCAGCAGATACAGTTATACAGGCATGTGGGCAGAAGCCCAACAGCAGATCCAGACAGCAAGTATGGCTGTTATGGGGGAAAAGGGTTAGGCAATAGGGGAGGGTAAGTGTTCAGATCCGGGGAGGGGGATCCCAGGTTAGACTGCGGACGGGAAGAGTGGGTTAAGGTTAGTATTATGGGACGGCTTCCCGGCTGCTGGGCTTTTGAACCCAACCCTTTAAATATATAGTACCTTATTCAGGTCCGTTCGCATGGTTGCATGTGTGAGCATGTGGCAAAGGTTTGCGCCTTGCGCATGCGCTGGGTGTGTGCACCCACGGCGGACAAACTGTTCACTGGGTGCATGCACCCATCTTTGCGGTGGTGGGCAGGCCCATTAGCAGATGGGGATGCCCAGCGTTTTATGGGAATTCTCATGCTAATGAGGCCGTGACAGACATGCAGGGGGCGGACAGCTGACATCAATGGATGTCAGCTGTCCACCCACTTTCCCCTGAGCGTACAAGCAAATGTAAGGTTGCTCAGAGCAACCCTACTTACGCGTGCACCTTCCACATGTGGGAGGTCCCAGTGGCATGTGAATGGATGTTTATGTAAAACCTCCATTCGCAGCCATTGCGAATGTACGCTACTTGCGAATGGTGGGCCGGCGTACCACTATTCGCAAGGCGGCTTCTGGTTCACCCGCAAGCATGCGAATTCGCATCCGAGCAGATGAACCAAAATAACCTCCATAGTCCATAGAGCAGAGGTTCCCAAACACATTTCTCAAGGAACCCCAATGGTCCAGATTGTAAGTATACTCATGCTTGGCCACAGGTGACTTAATCAGTACCTCAATCAATTTGATTTAACCATCTGTGCTGAGCCATGAATATACTTTAAACCAGAGGTTCCCAAACTTTTTGAATCACGGCACCCTAAAGTATCAGAATATTTTTCATGGCACCCCTAGGCCAATAGTTGGTTACTAATTTCAGGAAAAATATTTAAAAAGTTGCGATTTAAATGTTTTCCTTAGGTCCACTTATGTGGTGAGAAACATGATTCACTTCTGTTTACCCACATATTCTTAATTGGAAGCCACAAGCACTGATTTTGCCTATTTCACTGGCCATAAATAACTTGAATTGATTCTGGACCACCAACCTGAGGCACCCCTGCAAGTGCTCCAAGGCACCCCAGGGAGCCTAGGGCACAGTTTGGGAACCACTGCTTTAAACCATGCTTAAAACCTCTGATAAAAAAGTCTATCTAAAAAAAAAAAAAAAGTGTTTCGGTAAGATTAAGCATTAGCCAGAAAATAATCATTAATGAACAACGCCAGGGCAAATCACGCTAGGGCATATATAACCCTCTAGGGCATAAGTGACGCCGTCTGCTGAAACAGGTGATGAGGACTATGTAGCGCGTGAACTCACTCTGCAAACTCACTTTGGTTTACTAAGAAGCAATTTACTGAATTAAGTGGCTGTAAATGACATTTATATGCAGAGTTAAACTGCACACAGACCTAAGGCTGCAACAACCTGCACTGAAAACAGGTTGTTCCCGGAGCAAAGATGGAAGCTTCAAAACATAGGAATGAACTGAAGCTAGTCAATGACCGCAGTAGAACTCTTACCCTGTCGATTGTTTCTAAGTCAGAACAAAGCTGGCTTTTTAAAGAATGTAGCTTTGGTAAAGGAAGCTTTTCTATGTCACCGTATTTTCTCAATAGGGAGAACGGTGAAGATACTCGTAGATTATCATATTCTTCTTGCAGCTTCTTCAGTTTGCCTTCCACGGCTTCCTTCTGTAAAAGTGCTAGCTGTCTGTCTGCATCGGCTGCCTTGGCACGCTCCTTGGCCTCTTGAGCTTCTGATTGCCATGCGTCACATGCCTTGGGAATAGAATACAAGAGGTATATAGTCAATGTACAGGGGACAAAACTTATAGAACAGTGATACATGCAAACTTTCAACCAAGTATATAAACTGTATTTGCAGACAGATCACATGCAGCACATCCAATGGAATAATTACTCGCTATACAAGGTGTACAATATAGTGCTTTGAACCGCATCAGTACAATCTTCTGCACAATTTATCACATACTATGTACACAGCCACACCCAGAAATGAATTATGGACACATGAAATATCTTGCCTGTTTTACTTGCTGCCAGGAGTCTTCCCATCGTTTTATTTTTCGCTTGGCATCATCGAGTTCCCTCCTAATGCGGGACAGCTCATTCCCATTTGAACTTGTACTGGTGGAACTGATCGTACCACTGCTAAACACCGGAGAAGGACTGGGAGAGAAACTCCCACTGACAAAGTCCCAAATACTGCCCGTCACCCCATTCAAACCTATGGGAGACAAGGAAATTGTTAGAACCCTATAGATTTTAAACAGTATATAAATATATCCCCTGGGTGAGTTTATAAACATTGCAGGATGGGTATAGAACTGGGGTAGCCAACCCTAGTCCTCGAGAGCTACCAACAGTGCATGTTTTGCAGGTCTCCTCACAGAATCACAAGTGAGCTAATTAGCTCCATCTGTGTATCTTTTAACATGTGTCAGTGATTAATGAGTGCAGCTGTGCAGCAGCTAGGTTGTCTGGAAAATGTGAACTGTTGGTAGCTCTCGAGGGCTAGGGTTGGCTACCACTGGTATAGAACATAGTCTATACAAGTACTATTTTTTCTAATTGCGGATTTAAATGTTCAAATATCCTCTGTAAAGCGCTGCTGAAAGTGTGTGCGCACTATATAAATAACTTGTAATAAATATATTTCTCACAAGCAATATAATATAAAAAAAAAAAAAAAACAGAATGGCTCAAACTTAACTAGAGAAACCATTCCCAACACCAGCTGACCATCAAAAGTACGGAGTAACTAGGTGCCCATACACGGTCCGATGCAGCGGGTCTGTTTTGTACTTTGAGTTGTGCGCTCCCGCGGCATCTCATCGTACAGTACAAAAAGTATGTGCTGCACATACTTTTTGTACATGCTTTTCATCGCACAAGGCATGCAATGCGATGCGTGCTATTTAAGTACAAAACGGATCCGATAAACAGACCGTGTGTGGGCACCTTATTTCATCAACATGACTGCAACAGTGTTCACAAATATGCCATATAGTGCGTTTTTTTATCTGCCTTTGAAGAGCAGGGACTCGCAAGTGTGCAAGTACTGGGATGTGCTCTGCCCAGACCAGTGTTCATGCCCTTTCTAGCAAGCTCCATGGAGGGATCACTGAAGCCGGCTCAATGGTGATGCAGTGGCGGAGAATATTTTATAGGCTTACAGGGTGCCAGGGCAGAGTCAGTGTTGCGAGTGCGAGGATGCTGCCGGGGAGAACACTGCCAGGAGTGGGCACTGCCGGGAGAATGGACACTTAGCCACGTACTGCCTAATCTTGACCGGCGCACTGCAGTGGCATAACCAAGCCCTGGAACTTTTGGTACTTGTGTATTATCACGGCGCCCCCGATATTAAGTCGCATGACTTTTAATCGCATCGCATGCCATACACCAGATGCACACCGATGAGATTTTAAATTGTATAAGCACCCTAATGGGTGCTTATAAGCACCCTAATGGGTGCTTACAATGTTAAATGCACCCACGCCACCCCCAGTATGAACGCCGAAGCGTGGCGAGCCCGCGAGGTGCAGCGGTACGCGTCCTCCGACCTTTTCATACCCCCACTATCCACGTCGGCGTGGAGTTGATTTAATATAGTGTGGTGAGCGCAGCGAGCCACCAAGCCCAAAGCGTGGCAAACGGCCGCGTATTACTTTACATGTATTCCGCGTCCGCTCGCCACACTATATAAAATCAACTCCACGCCAACGTGATAGTGGGGGTATGAAAAGGTCGGAGGATGCATACTGCCGCCGCTCGCCACGCTTCGGGTTCACGTTCATAGTGGGGGTGCATTTAACATTGTAAGACCCGATTAGGGTGCTTATACAATTTAAAATCGCATCGCATTGTATGGCATTGTATGCCATATACAATGCTATACAATTTTAACATTGTATAACATTGGGGGAAATCTCGTCGCATGCCTTATGGTCTGCGATGCGATGGGCGCCGTGATAGTACACAAGTACCGATCTTTTTGACCACCGGGTATGTGCTGTGCACTGTGATGGGAGTAAGGCGGCTCTCATATGTTCAGCCACGAAGAAGGGGAGGGAAGAGGTGGCTGTGCTCTTATGTGGCATGCTGGGGGGTAAGGGGAGAGAAGCCAGCTGGTGCAGGTATCATGGTGCTGCTGGGGTGGAGCGGGTGAGGCTTTAGTGTCTCTAACTGTGCCATGTGGCGAGGGACAGAAGAATAGGAGGCAGCTGCTGTATAATGTGACATGCTGGGGGGGAGAGAGGAGGCTCAGGATATCACGCAAGGTTAGGGAGGGAAGGCTGCTGTATGTTCCAATTATGCTGTGAGGAGGGAGAAGAAGGAGGCTGCTGCTGTATGTTCCAAAGCTGGGGGGGGAGGGGAGAGGAGGCTCAGGGTATAATGTGCAATGCAGGGGGGAGGTGGATGCTGTATGCTTGCTGGGGGTGTGGTATGGGACTCCGACATTCGGAATCCCGACAGTCATTATCCCGACATCGGGACCCCGACTGCCCAGAGTCAGACAGCATGGCGAGCGCAAAAAAGCCCCTTGCGGGCTCGCCACGCTGCGGGCACGGCGAGCCACCTCTTCTATTCTCCCTTTATGGGGTTCGTGGACCCCCATCAGGGAAAATAGCGGGTGGCCGTCGGGCACCCGTCTGTCGGCATTTTGACAGTTGGGATCTCGACGTCGGGTAAATGACAGTCAGGATCCCATCTGGCACCCGCATGCTGGGGGGCTAGGGGTGAAGAGGCTCAGGGTATGTGCCATGTGTAGAGACTTGGTAGGCTGCTGTATAATGTGCCCTGCTAGGGTTGGAGAGGAGACTGCCTGGGTGTGTGCCATGTTGGGTGTGGGTGAAAGGAAGCTGGTATATGCGACATTTGCTGGGGGATGGGAAAGGAGGCTGGCCATGTAGAATGTGCAATGTTAGGGAAGGAGGCTGGGTATAAATGATATGCACAATGTTGGATATAAAGTGCAATGCTGGGGGTTGGGGAAGGAGGCTAGGTATTTATTCAGATGGCTGGTGGTGAAAGGCTTAGTATGACATGATGTGCCATTGCTGGGGGTTGGGGAAGGAGGCTAGGTATTTATTCCAATGGCTGGTGGTGAAAGGCTTAGTATGACATGATGTGCCATTGCTGGGGGTTGGGGAAGGAGGCTGGGTTACAGGGCATTAATTTAAGTTACATGTTGTAATTTATTGTAATAAAGCCAACTGCTTTACAGAATTGTTTACCGTTCTTTTCTTATGTCTGTTTAAGTTGTTAGATTAATAAGAACCTTCATTCTCGGGACCCAGAAAACAAATCAGGTAGGACCCCAATTTTTGTAAGAGAGGTTTCCCAGGGACCCACTACTTTTGGGCTAGCTGTGATCACTGCTGCAGTGTGCAACCGTTTTACCCACCAATGACCGGATTATACCCACAATTCCTGGCACAGATCACACCCATAATGTCTGGCACATATTAACAAAACTGCCAGCCCCAATAGGGTTTCTCATTAATGTGTCTGGGGCCCCTTAGGGTGGATAAAGTAAGTGGCAAAAGCAACATACATTTTCCATAGAGAGTTCCATTCTGCTGGCCGCAGCTAGCCACAGGCCTTAATTGTCTGGGGAACTGGAAACTATATATAAATAGATGCTCTGCAGAAACCATACCAGCAATTCTCCAAGAAGACTGACAAATCCCTAATCTAAACTACAACAAGACCTTGTTCAACAAATGCCAGGGTGCATTCTTTTGTAGTCGTCATAAAAATCTAAACTTGTTCCGGCGTTGGGGTAATATAAAACACATTGTATCATGTTTACTGAAACGGTTTCCATACATCCTGTATTCCTTCTACTAGATCATACCTAAAGAGTTGTGTGAAGACGTTGAAGTGCCTAAGGTGTTGTGCTCTGACTTCAGGGTCTGTGCCTGCTGGTGGCGTGGAGCCATACTGGAGGCAAGATAAGACTGCGACAGAGACTGAGAGAGGGAACTTAGAGGGGAGGTTGAGAGAGAAGATGACGAATGGAGAGACGAGGAACGGGCAAGAGAGCCTGGAATATTTACTGGTGCCGAACTTCCCAGTAACCTCTGACCTGCAGGAAGAAAAAAAAAGGAAGAAAATAAAAACATTAAAACTGAATAAAACAGTAACTGAAAGTACTTTCATATATTACTGTTTTAATGTGACATAGTTTAAATTGGTAAGATTAGTGTCAGAATATGTAGTTAGTGCACAGTGATCATAGGAGAGCAATTATAATGAAACCATTACAACCCAACGCATCTATGCCACAAAATGAAAATATGGGGAACAGCCCCATGTGCAAGGGACAATTTGTATAAATGAAGACGTAGGCCGAGCCACCATTTAAGGTAGTTTTAATTAGCGGTGTGCTGATGTGCAAAGTTTATTCCTGGATCTGGCTGAGATATGGCCACTAGTGCCCGCTTGTCACAGTGAGTCGCACCATCATCTCTGCTACACAGCACACCAGCTAATGTATTCTCAATGTTGCGGGTTCAACTATGATATATGAGAGAGTGCACGTCACACCTGCGACATGGTGGAGCTCTGATGAGAGATTCTATATCTGTATATGATCTCCAATGGGCATTTCAGCTGGGTTTTCCATGTTGTAAACTCTACTAAAAGCATTGCATAAAGGTTTGGCTTACCCGGGCAGAACTACAGTACTACTTCTTCACACAGTCCTGGCTCAATGTGAAAAGGTTTACCAGGACGCACAAAAAAGACGCCTGTCATTGGTAAACTCGCTTGGGACTAGGCGCGACTAGAAAGGCAGTTTAACCTGACCGCAGAGGTCACATCTATAGGCAACTTAAAAATCAAGATCCAAACCCATGTTCAGTGTTCCAGGTATGAAAGGGATGGCAGAATACAGTTTTTGTTATATGAGACGAGCAAGGGGAAGCGAGGGAGAGAAAGAAAAGCAGGGTGGTCTTGCAGACTCTCCGGGAAGCCACTGTGTCTAAACATATCTGCTTTATGGGCAAAGTTCTCATAGGCCCTTATTCTGAATCGGACGGTACGGCCCGCGTGCGGCCGTACCGCCGATGTTTTTAGTCTGCACATGCGCAGAGGTCAATCTGCGCATGTGCAGCCCCATTCGCCGCAGACGTATTTCGTCCGCCGCAAAGGGGGCGTATAGGGGCGTGAGGGGCTTCATACCCTCATTTCCCTATGTATACGCCCCGCGTTTCATGGGCGTTCCCATGCAAACGCGGGGCGTATGCATGCTAATCAGGGTATGACGCCACTGATGGGGGCGGAAAGCTGACGTCGCCGGATGTCAGCTCTCAGCCCCCATACAAGCTATCACACGGACGATTGTCCGTGTGGTCTCAGCTTGCGGGAGCTGCTGTGGCGTGCGGCCCTGCCTTCGATGGTCGACGACCATCGAATGCAGGGGGCAGCTCCCACCATGGTGGAGGCGTACGCCCCACCATTTTTATGCGGATCGCCAGCCGTCCGTGTACGGACGGCCGTGGCGATCCGTCTCGTGGGCGGGGATTGGTTTGTGCGGCCGGAGCACCGTGTGCGGCTCCGGCCGCACCAACCAGAATAAGGGCCATGGTTCCACATGGGTACAAACAGAACCCAATGAAACGGAAAGGAGGATGTGAATAATCAGTGACCACTACTGTGACAGTAGTTTGACTTATGAATCGGAAAACACAGAACTATACAAAAATACTTAACAGTACAAATATATGGCACATACTGCAATAAGTATAAGACGTAACCTTACTTGATAACCCCAGGTCACTGTTCTCAGTGTCGTCTAATTCTTTGTCTAGAGATGCAACATTTATATTGCTAAAATGAAGATCTAGGGCAGAACCTGTTAAATAAAATATCACGTTAGCAGACATTGCAAACTGATCATGTCTATGGCTGACAGCACGTAAACTTCAAACATATCTCTGACTGAATATTATGTTATTACCATTAAGGGGGGTATTCAATCTGTGGGCTATTTCCGTTGGTGGAAAGAACGGCACTCGCCAATTCAATTCTGCCCTTTCTGACGGCATCGAAGGCTTTCAGATTTGCCTTTTTTCTAATGTCGAATCTGAATTGTCGGAAATGGCAGATAATTGCGACAAAATGCGGCAGTTATGACCCTCGGAACTTTGAACACCGACGAAGTTTCAGTCGGATTAGATGGAAAACCGATGTGACAGTTGGAGTCGAGATTGAATACCCCCCTTAGTCTAAAAAGTGAAAGAAAAAAAAAGAAAGTACAAAAGAAGATTGAATGAACTATGAGGGGGACTGATATTACAGCTGGGTACAAATCCATAGTATAAATTGCCCACATCATCCAGTGTGGATGAGCTAATGTGCACCCTTAATTCAGACCTGATTTCACAGCTGCGAATGTAGCGGCCAGCGATCAGGTAGACATCACTCCGCTATAGTGAAATCCCGCCTTGTGAATGGATGTGTATGCCTAGCGAAGACTTCACAGCTGAGAGAAAAAGACAAAATTCTTTGTGTGGTGGGGTTTTTTTTTTTTTAGGGAGCGCTCCCCACTTGACGAGAACTCCCTAAAAAAACCTCCCACCACTGTGTCTCCCAGGTCCGGGCAGCGCCGCTGAGCATTAAATCAGCCGCTGCACGGCCCTGCCCTCAGCAACCCGGCTGTGTGCCGCATGATGTTAGCAAGGTCATGCCGCACACAGTCGGGGGAACGAGGCGGGGCTGGGCTCAGCACTAAGCAGCGCAGACCGTGGCAATCCTGAGACTTTTCCAGGTTTGCCAGTCTGGGCACTGGAGCATAGCCCGGAAAATTCTCGGGAGTACCACTGAAGGGGTTAATGGTTCACCATCTTTTTCGTAGGCCTGGTGCTGATGTCACACACCCTCCCCTAAAACGCTTGGACACGCCTACGTTTGGGATACGGTCATTAGGTCGACACCACTAGGTCGACAGTCAAAAGATCGACATGGGGGTTTTCACTGTTTTTTGAGCCGACATGTGCCGACAGGCGTTATTTCATGCCCTACCATCCACTAGGGCAGGCTTTCCCAACCACGGTCCTCAAGGCACACCGACAGTGCAGGTTTTGTAGATATCCAGGCTTGAGCACAGGTGACTTAATTAGTATCTGAGGGATTCTGATTAAACCATCTATGCTGAAGCCTGGATATCGCTAAAACCTGCACTGTTGGTGTGCCTTGAGGACCGTGGTTGGGAATGCCTGCACTAGGGTGTAGTGGGAGAATAAAATAGTGTGCCGAGCGCGCCCAGGCACTGTGCCCAAGCATAGTGAGCGAATCGAGCCTTGCAAGGGGATGTGGTGCACTTCAAACTGTGTCCATGTCAACTTTCGGGTAAAAAAAAACAGTGAAAAACCCCATGTCGACCTTTTGACTGTCGACCTAGCCCATGTCGACCTGATGTTTGTGTCGACCTTATGTCATGTCGACCTAGACCATGTCGACCCAATGCTTGTCGTCCTAGTTGTTGTAGACCAAAACGATCACAAACCCCTACGTTTTCCCAGACAATCCCAGCAGTTTTCCTTGCATGCCTGGTGTTTTTCTGGGTGCCAGTCGGGATCCCGACAGTCATTTACCCGACGTCGGGATCCCGACTGTCAAAACACCGGTAGACAGGTGCCCGACGGCCACCCGCTATTTTCCCTCATGGGGGTCCACGACCCCCATAGAGGGAGAATAGAATAGGTGGCTCACGTAGCGAGCCACCGTGCCCGCAGCGTAGCGAGTGCAGCGAGCCCGAAAGGGGCTTTGTTACGCTCACCATGCTGTCTGAGTCCGTGCAGTCAGGATCCTGACGTAAGGCTAATGACTGTCGGGATCCCGACTGTCGGAACCCTATACCATACACCCGTTTTTCTTTGCCCTCCACTGAAATGTCAGGTTACCACCCCCAGACGCATACTTCCTGTCAATCACTGTGCGAAAGGTTTGCAAATAGAAAAAGTAGCAGGACGTTGTGCATCGTGGCCCATATGCATGCACAGTTCAACGATAATCGGCCGCTTTGCGAATTCGCAGCTGTGCGGTCAGGTCTGAATCAAGTCCATTGTGCGTGTATACACTACATAATGGATACCTGACATATCATTTTAGGATTGGTCGTTTGTAAAATTGCACATTGTGTACGCACTATGGGACTAATTCAGCATGGATCGCTATTTAGAGAAAATGCAGTTGACGGTTGTGCTTGCCACTGCCCTCACATAAATCAAAAGGCATATTGAAATGCAATATGGACTTCAGGTTGTTTTAAAGGGCCCCACAGTGAAACGAAGGACAGGACTATTGGGGCCTACACACATAGCGATTTAGCAACATTTTCTAAGCTAATCTCACTAGATCATTTAGAAAATGCCCATATATCACTCCAGGTGTAGGGGCCATAGCGATAGCGATGCGTGGCCCCGTGCATCGCTACCGCCCGGCAATTAATATCCAGCATGCTGGATATTAATCTGACAGGGCCAGTGTTCTCACCAGACATCGCTGTGCACTGAGCGATCTTGCTGAGCGTTCTGAGCGATCTAGCAAATCTCTACATGTGTAGGCCCCTTGCAGCAGTAAGCACAAGAGATACAACAATAAGCAGTAGAGTAGAGGGGTACATTGTTGTGATAAGACGTTTTCATCAGAAGGGTACCCACTGTCACTAAGCATGCCTTACACCAGGGGTGGTCAAACCGGTCCTCGAGATCTACCAACGGTCCACGTTTTCCTGATCACCTATCCAATGCACAGATGTAGTCATTACCAACTGTCACATTTTCAAACCTGCTGCATTCATTCCTACTATAGATCGACAGGTGGCCTGATATACATGAACTGTTGGTACATCGAGGACAGGTTCGGCCACCCCTGCCTTACATATGGTTTAGCTATTTAACCACCTTTATGTACACTAGACATAATGCATTCTAGTCACAGGGTTAATACACCGGTCATATGCTGGGCTTCCAAATCTGTTACAGTTCTCACAAGAAGCAAAATGACTATAGATGCCATGACAGAGTATGCACCTGAACAGCTCATTAATGTAAATGACAGAATACTGGAGAACAGAAGCGATGCAACAAAAAAAACTTGCATATTTAATCTACACCTCTGTATGCTACATTCCCTTAAATCACATGGTGCAAGTTGTACCTGTGTAGTGATCAGTGAAAGTTTGATGCATTGCTGAGCAATATACAGCCTATGCCTACTGATAATCTGTGAATAAAGTGGTCCCGTAATGAATAATACATGACCGTGCGGGACCACAGCTGTGGTAGACGGAAAGCCATGGTGTTGTGTATTGTAGTGAGAAGCAGAAGGAATGAAGACGTAGTTATGCTTACCAGTTGTGTAAGTGCTGACTCACTGCCTGCAATGCCCTGCTCTGCTCACACATAAACACACACGGTACCCAGGCAGCTAATCACAGCAGCTTCCCGGTCATGTGACCACAGTCACATCAGGAGCCTGTCACAGGTTCCCAGGGACAAAGGAGGACTCACAAACTACTGCTGCTAATTCCCATACCTTGTACACTGCCTGGAACGCTCAGGGTTACATTAACTGCTTAGTGCTACGGCTTGTCCTTGGGCACATTTACAGATGGAAATAGAAGAAATAGCTAAACAAAGAAAAAATCTCACCTGTTAAAGCTCCGCTAAATAAAGACTTTAACATATTTGCTTCAAAATTATCTGTATTTAACCCTTTGAGTGTCAAGTGAATTTATCAAAATAGGCGTGAAAATTGCCACGCAAACTATTTTATTCCTCATGACAAGGTTTACCTTATATAGTCTTTTTATTTTATTTTTACACATTTTTTATTTGAATTTACAAAACAAATGTGAGCAACACTGTCATTTTAAACCGATATTTTAAAACATATCTCACTCAAAAGGGTTAATATGGATAACTAATGTGTGGACTACAAAAATATATCACATTTACAAGCGTGATTGGCTGATGTTCATATGCCTGGTACACACCAGAACGATCCTGATTGTTAGTAGATCGTTGGCAGATTGTGCGATGGTCGCACGATCTGTTGGAGCATCGATCCATCCAATCCGATCCGAGTCTGTATCTAGTTGAATGGGTCTTTTACAGATCCTATCTGAACGACCAAACGACAGCGGGGACGCGCATCGGATTGGAATCGGATCTACCAAATTAAAAGGGAGCGGGGCTGGCAATGTGATTTGCCACTCCATGTGAAATGTTGCTGAAGTGTTGTACAGTGCGTTTAAACGTGTAACACTTACACACCAGTGTGTGTAAATGTGCCCATACACTGTGCGATAGCACCGTGCGATGCGATGCGCACACTCCCGCGGGCATCGCATCACACAGTACAAAAAGTATGTGCTGCACATACTTTTTGTACCGCCCGAGGATCGCACTGCATGCAAATCTCATGTGTTGCGATGTGATCCAGCCCATGACGGGTGCAATCATCGCACCGTGTATGGGCACCTTAAGCCCAGCACGTACAACTGGCATTATGGGTCCAGCAGTGGCAATCTCATTTCTGCAACAGGACATAGATGGGAATTTTAGGGAATTACTTCTTGACAAAGTGTTTGACTTGCAATCTTCCCACGAGTAGTTATCCCAGACACCTAAACCGGAATCTGTGGATTACCGCATGAGAAAACACGCCGCTAATCACATAGTGCCGGATGGTAAATCGCGTAAGTTGCAACCACGCAGTAAGCCCATGACCCAATTGAATTCCCTCTTTAGGTTCTTTAACTTTAAGACAATGGCCCTTATTCAGATCGGCACGGTACGGCCCGCGTGCGGCCGTACCGCCGATGTTTGTGGTCTGCACATGCGCAGAGGTCATTCTGCGCATGTGCAGCCCCCTTCGCCGCAGACGGATTTCGTCCGCCGCAAAGGGGGCGTATAGGGGCGTGAGGGGCTTCAGCCCCTCATTTCCCTATGTGTACGCCCCGCGTTTCATGGGCGTTCCCATGAAAACGCGGGGCGTATGCATGGTAATGAGGGCATGACGCCCTCATTACCATGACATGGGGGCGGAAAGCTGACGTCGCCGGATGTCAGCTTTCAGCCCCCTTACAAGCTCCCACACGGACGATTGTCCGTGTGGTCTGAGCTTGCGGGAGCTGCCGCGGCGTGCGGGCCTGCCTTCGATGGTCGTCGACCATCGAAGGCAGGGGGCAGCTCCCACCATGGTGGAGGCGTATTTTTGTGCGGATCGCCAGCCGTCCGTGTACGGACGGCCGTGGCGATCCGTCCGGTGGGCGGCCCTTGGTTTGTGCGGTCGGAGCCCCGTGTGCGGCTCTGACCGCACCAACCAGAATAAGGGCCAATGTGAAATATATTCTACTTAAGACAACAGAATGCTAGCATGTTAAGTCATACCCCCACTACTATAAACCTGCACCGTTACACACAGTCACAGACACATTCACAGACACCCCACAAGGCTACTTGACTTCTATTGAATAGGTTGGCATATAATACATGTTTCTTGTGAATCTAGAGAAAATAATGCTATGAAACATAAAAAAAATAACAAATAAATTATGTCCAGTAATAACCCTTTCACATTGCACCTCTGAACTGGGTTATTGCCAGGCTGGTGACATATGGACTCTGGTCAAGGTGCGGTACAAACGCACCACAGCTTAAATCCCCGATCAACCAACCCAGCAATTCACCCGGGTTATAAGAAGAGTTAGAACTAGCCAGCTTGTCGGTGCTTTCGCACTACCTCTCCCTACTTCACCCCAGTAGTCGGGACTGGGGCGGCACTGGGAGAGGACCAAGGACCCACAAGCGTCCCAGGTCCAACCCTGGTAAAGACCCAGATTGAAATACCCGGACGCTGGACCCGGGACAATCTTTCTGGACCCTTTCACACTGACCAATTTCCCAGGTTGTTAAGCGTTCATGTGCAATAACCCGGGAAATAATTGTCAGTGTGAAAGGGGTATCAGTGGTGTAACACTGTAAAAGCAGGGTCGCACCCGGGATTTGAAAATGGGTCTGTCCTGGCATTTGTGAGCCGCAGCTCCCCACATCAGATGGGGTGGAGTGTAACGGCAGCGTGTCATCAGGGGTGGGGGAGGAGGCAGCACTTGGAACAGGGTCAAGCACAGCAACCTGTGATTAACCCCTCTTTTAACCCGGGTCAGATTTCCAGGTCGTATCATATGGAAGAGGAGTGTAGTTGTGGAAGTGGCAATGTGTCTGGAGTGAGCTGCTTGTGTAGAATTAGATCCCAGCGTCTTTTGCTGTCAGTTTATGTTTTCTGACGTGTTGTTTTGCAAAAGAACCAACTTAGGAAGCCACAGTGTAACAAAGACTTATGAATACATGATTATGGAGTCACTAATTGAAGGACACTATATATAGTGCATACACACGCCTAAAAAAGGACATAATCAAAATAAATTAACAAATGGCATTAACATCATATTTATACATTATTTTACACTGCTCAAATAACCTTACTGGAACTAGTAGAAGGAAACCAAAATCATGTGGCAGACATTTACACAAGTACAGGAAGTGCGATGCACGTGTGGGCATAATCAGTGGCGTCACAAGGAGGGTGCGGTCCACAGTGACAGGAGCGGGTGCTGCACTGTAACATTGCATGCAGCACCCTGCTCAGAAGCCGTCACTGAAGACAAGGCAGTCTCTGGAGGGCCGCCCGCAACTCACAGTCCCCCGGAGCAAATGAAATGGGGGTCGGGAGGCCAGGGAGATGCGGGCTGACACACACACACAGGTGTCCAAGGGGTGAGTGACGCCACTGGGCATAATGCCACTCTTTTGGCAGCCTGAAGTAAATGTCAATAGTTTTAAACGTTTTTCTTTTTATAGAATAATTTCTGAATATACAGTACGGTGCAGAAGCTCTATGCAGGTGCCAAAAAAATGCTGCGTTTAATAGTTTCTTTTTGTAACAATTAACAAAATGCAAAGGGAAAGAACATAAGAGATCAAAATTAAATCAATATATGGTGTGACCGCCCTTTGCCTGCAAAATGCCTCACTTGTATTACTAACGGTCTATCTGCCGCCTCTTCTTGAATGTCCCAGCACTTTCTTAAACTTGACATGTCTAAAGATGCATACACACCGAGAGATTTTCACCCATCCAAGCGATTTTCGTGGGGGTGGACGGCATTCCATAGCAGAAAGCTATGGAAAGCCGCCCACCCTACCGCTCATCTGCCGGTAATACTAGCAGATGAGCGTTGGCGGCTGGCAATGATGCGGGAGTGCACATCAGCGCTCATCGCTGGGCCATACACTACAGGCGCCACCTCTCCTGCCAGGTGGTTACTTCCTCCCATTACTGCCTCCAAGATTGTGGCCATTGTGCTCATCTCTAGATTTCTCTACCCTACCCTAGCAGACTCTCCAGACTCCTACATAACTTTAAACAGGCTCTCAAGACCCACTTATCCATTAAACCCTGCCATCTCTTATCATAACCTTCTGTTTATGCACACTTCTACCCATTCTGTGTCACTCCTGTCTTTCTGCCACCCTCCTCCCACTTTTAGAATGTAAGTTCTCACAAGCAGGGCCCTCTCTCCACACATATATTATACACACACACACACACACACACACACAATCAAATCTATCTACATAGCAGATATAGAGAATGAACTGCAGCGCTTGAGGACTTATTCAAAAAGTGTGTATTAAGGTATAGAAGATATGGTAACCAATGTTTCAGGACTGGCACACCCCTTTGTTAAGGTGACAAAGGGGCTTGCCGCCTCTTCTATGCTGTATTACACACTTTTTGTCCTTTGAGTGCCGCCGTTTGTTCTCTATATCTGGTAAACATCTATTCCGGAAGGCACCGGGGCCTCTATATCATCTAGAAGAATGCCAGGCCGCAAACCAATTATATATCTCTGCCCCCTAGGTAACTGCTTCAGTGTCCTGTCTTCTAATGCAACTATCCTTATTTACCATGTACTTACCATAAATTGGTTAATCATACACCTGATCTAGTGTTCATTCTAGCACCCGCTATCTTTAAAGACCCATGCAGTTCCTCTTCCCTGCCTGGGTGTTGCTGTCTGCTGTGGTGTTTCTAGCACAGGTCTAGTTTGCATATCAGTGCTGATATACAGACCACACTGTGCTAGAAGCACTACAGAAGACAGCGACACCCCAGGCAGGGAAGAGGAACTGCATGGATTTTCAAAGATAGCGTGTGCTAGAATGAACACTACTGACCTATAATGCTACAAAATCCCTGCCTTTCTGTAAGTGTACTTATAATATTTATTATGATTGTTTATTTCTATGACACCACAAGGGTTCTGCGGCGCCTAACAATACATAAATGAGCAAAAAAATTATAATTAAATAACAAATTTCATTACAATACCTCCCAACATGACCCTCTCCAGGAGGGACACTTTGCTCTGTTTCTGGACTTCTCTCTTAATGTATGATTGCTGTCAACTGTGTGGAAACACCATTCATACCCATTTACCTGTTTAAAACAGGTGACAGCAATCATACATTAAGAGGGAAGTCCAGAAACAGAGCAAAGTGTCCCTCCTGGAGAGACTCATGTTGGGAGGTATGCCTTGTAATGAAATTTGTTATTTAATAATTATTTTTTTGCTCATTTATGTATTGTTGTTAGGCGCCGCAGAACCCCTGTGGTGCCATAGAAATAAACAATCATAATAAATATTATATGTACACTTGCAGAAAGGCAGGGATTTTGTAGCATTATAGGTCAGTAGTGTTCATTCTAGCACCCGCTATCTTTGAAAACCCATGCAGTTCCTCTTTCCTGCCTGGGGTGTCGCTCGCTGTCTTCTGTAGTGCTTCTAGCACAGTGTGGTCTGTATATCAGCACTGATATGCAAACTAGACCTGTGCTAGAAACACCACAGCAGACAGCGACACCCCAGGCAGGGAAGAGGAACTGCATGGGTTTTCAAAGATAGCAGGTGCTAGAATGATCACTAGATCAGGTGTATGATTAACCAGTCATATCAAACAGGTTACAATGATCATTTTCATATAGAAGTTGAAACACAGTCATTAACTGAACTGAAACAGCTGTGTAGGAGGCTTAAAGGTGCCCATACGCGTACCAATTACCCGGTACTTTTTGAGCTAAAATAGCATCGTTGTGCATGCAATGCTATTTTAGCACAAAAAGTACAGGGTAATTGGTACGTGTATGGGCACCTTAAAACTGGGGGAGGAACAGCCAAACTCGGCTACAACGGTGAGGTTGTGGATGGCAGTTTCAAGTCACAAGTCACAAGTCACAAGTCATAACACCAAGGCAAGAATGAGCAACAAAACACAATAGGCAGTATTCAATGCCCCCGTTTCACTGGGTTTTTTTCGGCGAATCGTGCTGTTTTCACTCCTTGGGTGAATCTTTTTCACTGAAAATGTGATTCACCCAGGGCTATTTTTCAGCAGGCTCCAGCAGGAACTGAGGCCCTTATTCTAGTTCACTCTGACAAAATATTTCTTAGATGGACAAAACCATGTGCACTGCAGGTGAGGCAGGTGTAAAACCCCACCCAAATCTAATTATCTCTGCACAAGTAACACCTGCCTCACCTGCAGTGCACATGGTTTTGTCCATCTAAGAAATATTTTGTCAGAAAGAGTGAACTAGAATAAGGGCCTCAGTTCCTGCTGGAGCCTGCTGAAAAATAGCCCTGGATTCACCCTATTCAAAGCGAAAGCGAACAGTGAATGCCGGCCAGTTCTCCATTTCATGCTCGCTGCAATTCACTGGTGTATTTCAATGGGGTTTTCACTGGGATTCGCAGAGAGTGTATTCAATGCTAGGATGGAGAACTACTTTCAGCATGATTTTCGCCATGATTCACCATTTTGCATTCGACATGTGAACACTGGAATGTGTTCTTTTAAAATAAAAGATGTTTTGTTTTGTTTTTTTGTGTCAAAAAATCAGCCATTTTACTATGTGAAGGGGCATGCTATTTGCATTCATGTGCTTGCAGCACATGAATATATATTTAATTTTTATTTTATTTTTTACACACTACACCAGCAGGTAGAATGGGAGCCGCTCATTAGATATTCACTGCACACTGCTCATTACATATGAGCGAGTGGGACCAGTGCAGCGGCTCCCTTCACTGCGTCCCCTGCCAGCTTCTACTGCCTGTTTCCCCGGGAGCCCGCCTCCCCCCCCCCACACACACACACATTCCGAGGCTTCCATCTCCCTGCCTTCCGCCAACCCCCCGGCTCCCTGCGACATTCGCCGCAGGACTTAAAAATCGCCGTCAGGGGCAGCGAGCCTCTGCGGCGTTGAATAAATGGAGACGGAGGGCTGGCAGCGAATGCTCCAGCCCTCCGGAACCCTGCGAATGTGCAATGAATCTTAAACAGGATTCCCTTGCGCATAGCGTTATTTAACATTGAATACTGGCCAATGTAGTTCTAATGCACCATGAACAGATTTCAAAGCGGACCATGGTTTCAAAATGTGCCGTTCAACCTCTTTTGAAGAAACACAATGAAATGGACAATGTTGAGTACGGTAGACGCAATGGCCGGTCAAGGAAACTTGGCGCACCAGATGAAAGACACATCACGCTTACTTCCCTTCAAAATCAGAGAGAAGTAAGCATGTCTAGCACCAGCAGAAACTAGTGGAACCCAGGTATACCCATCTACTGTAAATAAACTAATAACACTTCTATTTTTAAATGCATTCTTACTTTGCAGCATTTTTTTTCATACCTGCCTAAAACGTTTGCACAGTATTGTAAATTCCAAAATTCTTCTCATAAGATGCCACTTCATAAAGTAATGTCTATCAGTATTTGTTTCAAAAATAATAATTAAAAAGGAAAAAAAAAGAAAAAAAGAAACCAAAGTCACAGGGATGCAAATAAAATAAAACTCATGACAAGTTGGCCATACTGAACAGTAAAGACGAAACATGTAGGCTTACCTATTACTGATTCAACAGTATTACTAGCAGGGTAGAATGGGAGTGCTTTGGCATTTACACTTGATAGCGCAGTAGGGGATGAACTATCTGAGCCAATACTGGATGCCAGACTAGAAGTTATACTGGACGTTATACTGGACGCCAGTGGGTTTACCACTGAAAAAACACTGAGATGGCTCTGTTCAAAAAATATATACATGAAATAAGCAGAGGTGCATTTTTATTTTTTTTGCATACAAAATAAATTGTAACTAAAAACAAAAAAATAAAATCTACTTCTTGGTAGGAATACGTAGTGTTTCGTTGTCAACACGCATTTTTGTTAGACAAACCAATTTTGCACCTCCTCAGCGATTCTTAGTGAAGTCACAGGTTGCATTCCAATGAAAGGTTGTTTGAGGCTACAAAATGGCTGCCGTCAATGAGTGTTAGCAATGAAAACACTTCTAATTTGAGACGTCACCTTGTCAAGCACACATAATTGATGCACACAACTTTATTCATAGTTACACGGTCAACACAGAGCAACTTTAGGGTAAAGCTCCCACTTCAGGGAAAACATGTGATACAAAAGGGTGAAAAAAGATGCCATTGCAATCAACTGATGAGGCTCATACCAGATGTATAGGCAACCTGTTTTCAAGGCCCACATAAAAAAGGTCGACAAATTTACTGGAATTGTGACTTGCAAATTTTGCGCAGTATATTGCCACCTATGTTCCCCATCTGTATCATATGTTTATGCCATGTATGGAAATGGTATCCCAAACTCAAATGAGTTTAAAGTACATTGCTATGCCTAGGTTATGTCAACTACTTTTTCAGATGCTGAAGAGAAATGAAGGTTATGAAATAACAACAACAGTATAAAAACGGGAATAAAAAGGAGGGAGGTACAACTGGAATGAGTTGGAAGTTCATAGGTTACATTGAACTGACAGACGTACAGTCATGTGGGCTGAACCAAACAAAGGTACAGGCCATAAAAAAGTAAATACAGAGTAGCAGATTCATACTGGAATTGATGACTGCATTCTAATTTCTGTTGGTGCAGTCACCAAAATGGCTGCATCTACTTCTTGTAGATAAAAGGAACAATCGTTAATTTTATTTTAACCATTTGAGTGCCAAGTGACTGTCAAAATCAGTGTGTAAATTGCCAAGCAAACGTAATATGTTTACCTTCTATAGGAAATATAATTTTTTTTTTTTAACACGTTTTTATTTTAATTTATATAACAAATCTAAGCGACGCTGGCATTTTTAGCTGATATTTTGCATATCTCTCATGAATGTTGGCACTCAAAGTGTTAAGGAATGTCTGACAAGGGTCTGAGAACCATATCGTTATCCATCTCGTACATGCCTGATGTTCTCAGTTTGGAAATAAGCATGGAACAAACAATCTGTAGCTGATCAGAGTGGAGTGCTCACGGTGGCACAGAGTGTTTAAGGGGTTACTGTACTAATAGGATGCAGCGACCAGCCCACTCATGTATGTCTATTGTTAAAACGTAATTAGGATGGGAGTATATAAAGAAAGGCGCAGTGACGTTTGGTTCCTAAGGCAGGAAGATTATGGAGTAAGAAACCATTAATATATGACAAATTTCATATATACAATCTGATGTAATAATATCCTTGACTATTAGTTCAAGATATTATGGCAACTAAAGATTTAATTGGAAATCTAACTTGGAGAACTTAAATATTTATATATTCCAATAGCTGTTCATTCATCAATGTTCTAACAAGGTGCCAATTTCAGCAAATAAACCTCAGACAGGCATAGGAGTCCTATCAGAGGGGCCATCAAAGATTAAATAGAGGTGTTTCATTCTCCTAATATGGCAAAGTATGGGAGCACGAGGCTAGACTCCATTTTCAGCTAAGTTGTTTGAGAATTAACGAACGCTTCGAAGGGTTCTGTACTTATACTGTAAACTCATTGAGGACGTCTATCATAAAATTATGCACAAAAATAAGCTTTTAAATAAATATTCAATACAAATCTATATTAAGCTACAATGGGGTCTCTAAAAAGATATGGAAACCTGCCACTATAATGAATCTGAAATGTGAATAAGTAAACAAGCAGAATGGTTCAGTGACCTTAGAAGTTCCAACTCACCAAGACCTTCATGGACAAATGTATAAAACAGTCTACAGAGTGGAGAACTGGACCAGCTACAGTGTTTTCCCTAGCAACCAATCAGCTTTAAGCTATAATTTATCAAGTACAGTCTATAAAATGATAGGTAGGGGTCTGATTAGCTGCTATGCCCAAATTCACTCTCTAGAAAGTTTAATACATCTCTTCTTTAACATAACATACAGAAAGCAGAAATAAATGAGCTGAATGACCTATAAGTACATTAAAAGCATGCTACAATAGTTATCATTAGAAGCACACATTGTCATTCAGGAAAAACATGTACGCACTATTTACATATCTAATCACGGTATAACAATTGTAAAACACTTCTGAAAGTGAGAATATCGAGTTCAGGCAGACTGGATAGCACTGACCACATTACAGTGGTTCAGCCATTTTGTATATACTATACCAGCAATCAGTTCATTAGGAAGTAGCTACATCATTAGGCACAAGAGGCCTCGTGACGTGTTTCCTGGAGAACTGAGAAGCTGCATTTTAATAATTATGGGGAAGTTATATCGGTACTTGTGTATTATCACGGCGCCTGTTAAGTAGTTTACGTACTGTCCTATCTAGCATAGTATGGTTCTTGTGTAGATTCATGGCGGCACTGGGATCGCATCGCATGCAACGGCACCCCTGTCCGCGGATCGCATCGCACGCAAATCGCATGTGATGCAATGCGATTTAGCACACCCCCACTATCAACGTTTAGCACACCTCCACAATCCACGTCACCCCTAAGCAAGGCGACCGCAGCGATCCCCACCAGGGGACTTGGTACGCGTCCTCTCGACCTGTTGATAACCCCACTAACCACGTCGGCGTGGAGTTGATTTTATAAAGTGTGGCAAACGCAGCGAGCCCCCGAAGCTTGCCGAGCGGCCGCAGAAACCGAGCCCGAAGCGTAGCGAGCCCCGCGCGGGGACACAGATTAATTGATGTGTATTCCGCGTCCCCTCGCCAAGCTTCGGGCTCGGTAGCTCACTGCGCTCGCCACACTTTATAAAATAAACTCCACGCAGACGAGGATTGTGGGGGTATGAACAGGTCGGGAGGGCGCGTGGATAGTGGGGGTGTGCTAAATCGCATTGTATCACACGCGATCAAATAGCATGCGATGCAATGCGATCCGCAGGCAGGGGTGCCGTGAAACTGCACAAGTACCATCGCACGCAAATCACATGCGATCGCATGTGATCCCAATGCCGCTGTGCTGAATAGGACAGTACGTACACTACTTAACAAGTACCGTTATATCAATGCTAGGAGAGATAGAGTACCGGCTTCTGTCACTTTTTAAGCACAGCCTGTAAAATGGCAGTTAGGAGCTCACTGGTTAGTAATGAATCTCTCCTCGCATTAATAAATCCCCCCTATATGCGAGTTTGCACTAGATATATTTTTGAAAGCGGCATAAACCAGTTGTAAAAGCTACAAAATAATCCTAATAAAAGCTGGTATAATAGATGTTTTTCCTCATTAAAGTGTGACTCTAGCAATGTAAACCATACATGCCAACATCGCTCAGGCTAGCTAGCAGATATATATATATATATATATATATTCAAGAAATATAATTGCCTGGGCGTCCAGTAGAGTATCTCTCAACAATTCCAGTTGATGTTAAGAGCAATATCATTCTGTAATAAAATACACTTTTGGTATGGAAACTGAAGGAGATTATGACCCACCTTGCTGTACTGGGTAATGTTGGCACATGCGGAATACACACATGGGGGGGGGGGGGGTTTGCAAGGTTTGCAGACTAGACATTATAGGTACACCATAAAAGACACATTCATCATACCTGTTTGTTTTCTTGGTCATTCATTTTATGATTACTCTCCAAAGACAGGCACTTGTGTTTTGCCTAGAAAGCGAGGGAAACATGTGCAATTCAAGGGTTATTCACAGAATCTGACTTTACTAAATACATCAATAAAGCATTTAGTGGCTTCAAATCCCCATTATTAGAATACACATAGCGAGGTTTTATTTTAATAGCCAAGTGCTGCTTCTGACAGCAATCTGCCAAAAAGAAGATTTAAATGGGAAGCGTTATAATGTAGGCCAATGAGAGGCGGAACATACAGTAGAATAGAATGTGGAACAGCCGCATGTAGTGTCCACTTATCAACTGTGTGCTGCCCTCTAGTGCCTCCTCTGTAAACTGCTCCCAGGCTCGCTGTACTCGCTAAGTGCTAATGCAAATATAATGTATTTATATGATGCCAAGTACATTCCTCATCATTTCAAATCTACCTAAATTCCAAGCTACTGTCCCCAAGTTATACTGCAGTATAGTTGCAAATGTTCTATTTGCTCATACCGCCTACAGGCTACACACTTCCTTCTGACATGTACTAAACCTGTGGCTACCCCAAGCCATGCCCCGCTCCCCCCACAGAGAGTATAAAAGTACAAAGCAGAGACAGCAACATAACACTGATTGAAATAAAATAAAACTTTAGCACTGTTTGCTTTTATTCACAAAGAGGTACCTCTGAAAGTAGCACAGCCATGCATAATGTCTGGGACAGTTGTGAGATTAATTAGAATAACAAGAATAAAGAACACATTTGCAATGACTGGTTGTTAAGGCAGGATATAGCACATATATTGTAAGCCATCACAGAAGTACATCTTCAATAAGAACTTGTCAACGTGAAAATATGGACACAGATTAAATAAACGACCGGACAGGAGTGGTCATGTTCAGAGAAATATTTTAAATCATCACAACGGGTTAGTCAATTTCTACAGCATACTAGAAAAGGATAGACTGATTAGTTACTATTGGCAACACCTGCACTTCTTAGTTATAGATACTTTAGTTTAAATTTCACCCCAAATATAATTTTCCCATTTAACTGCATGATCTTGGTATTCAACTTCTATAAAATGATATTTCATTAACCATGCCAGTTCCTGAATACCACCTCTTCAATCTTTAATGCAATGGTAGCGGCAATAAGCTAGATTGATAGATGTTCTGTGAAGGTCGCAGTGCCCCCTATGCTGCAGCATGACTGGCATACTCTGGCCATCTGAAACAGGAAGGACCAGTCTTAGGCAGTGCCAGATTAAAAACCTCATGGGCCTGGAGCTGAAATTTATGAATGGCCTATTGTGTTACCAGCATGGTGACACACAGCCTTGCTTAAATGAAGCAGCATACACCACCTGCTAAATTATTGACCACTGAGTAAAAATGCAGAAAGCTCATCAAAGCAATTAAAAGTAATGTTAATTGTTTTCTTTGATTTTAAGGCTGAGATTCTAGCAAATGTTCTAGAAACTTTTCATAAAAAAAAAAAAAAATCAGAAGAAAGAGGTCAGTTGTGGAAAAATTATTTTATCCTATATCAGGACAAGGCAACAGCCCACACAGCTCGCTCTCTCTCTCTGTGAATCAGTTTTTGGCCAAGAAACAGATTGCGGTACTAGAACACCCTCCATACTCACCAGCTCTAAAACTGGGGCAGATGTATTAAGCCTTAACAAGAGATAAATGCAAGGGTGATAAAGAGAGATAAATGCCCAGCCAATCAGCTCCTTACTGACTTTTTTCAAACACAGCCTGTAACATGGCAGTTAGCAGGTGATTGGCTGGGCGTTTATCTCTCCTTATCACCCTTGCATTTATCTCTTGTTAAGGCTTAATACATCTGCCCCAGTGGCCCTTATTCAAATCTGATTGCAGTACAAATTTGTTTGGAAAATGGGCAAAACCATGTGCAATACAGGTGGGGCAGATGTAACATGTGCAGAGAGAGTTAAATTTGGGTGGGGTGTGTTGAAACTGAAATATAAATTACAGTGTACAAAAAATTGCAGCCAGTAATTACCCTGCAAAGAAACAAAATAACTCACACAAATCTAACTCTCTCTGCACATGTTACATCTGCCCCACCTGCAGTGCACATGGTTTTGCCCATTTTCCAAACAAAATTGTACTGCGATCAGATCTGAATAAAGGCCACTGTGTGACATCTTCAAATCTGTACTCACGGGAACCTGTTTTGCATCAGTTACTGTGCTAGAGAAGATTGATACAGCTAACAGATGAGCTGCAGCACATCTTTGGCCAGTGGAAAATATGAATATTTATCTACAGTGTATGTACGGATTTTTGGGACCTTCCCGCGTCCCACCCGGGGCCGGCAGTGTCTCGCGGTGGGGGCAGTTGGGAGTCCCCCCTGTCTCCCATGAATAGACGCTGAGTCTATTCTGCAGCCTGAGGGGCTATGGACATAGTCAGCAGCTCAGAGAGCGGCTATCCAAGCCCCAACAGCGGCAAAAACATGGGCATAGCCTTGTGGGAAAAGGCCACACCCCTAAAATATTGGGCGCACACACAGTCCTCCCCTTCCCTCAATACAGTCCAGTCAAGACACAGTAGGAAGAACTCAAAAGGCTTTAAACTTTAAAAAAGTGCAGGTGCTCCATTTATTAACGTTTCGGGGACCGTATATGAGAATGTAGATACGGTCCCTAAAACATTAATAAGGGAGCAAAAAGAACTATTATCTTAATTGAGAGCAGCAAGTAACACTTTATTAATTATAATTGAGTACTGTTGATCACTTTTGAGTATCTATGCGCCCGATTATTTGGTTCTTCTTTTTTTCCTCTGCCCTCTGGATTCCTGAGACTGTGTGTTTAAATTATCATATGGGTTTTTGGAACCTACTGGGGAAGGGATCAAGGTAACCAAATTCTGTCTGTATTTGTTATTAATAAGGGAGCACCTGCACTTTTTTTCAAGTTTAAAGCCTTGTGAGGCCCGCCTATCTTGCCTGGAAAATATGGGGGGGCCCTCCCTGCAATGCGATTGCAATCATTACAAATATGCAAGCACTTTGCAGAATAGTGAATCGCTTGCATAACTAGGGTGGCTCCCTGCCTGCGCAGCATAGCTGCAAAGGCAGGCACTATGCCGCTGCGTCCAGCCCCAACACCAGATACGCCCCCATTGTCCAGACCGCAGCCTGCCAATTCTGTGTCACAACCCCCTGCCGGTACTTAGACTTACCCAGAATGCAACTTCACTTTTAGGGATCGCGCGTGCATGCACAGAATAGTGAACAAATTGCCTAATAGCGAGATTTAGCTATGCAGCGACTAAAGCTGAATTAGACCCAATGGGGGAAATTTACTAAGATGTGTATTATACTTTGCATGTGATGTTGCTATGGGCAACCAAACAGAATCTACTTCTTATTTATTTAGCACCATCTAGAAGATAACGGACAGGATCTGATTGGTTGCCCATAGCAACATCACATGTGAAGTAGAATACACATCTTAGTAAATTTACCTTAATATCTTTAAAGCTCCAAAATGGTCAAAATAACGATAACTTTCTGCTGTGAGGCGCAGTCTCCTGCTTCCCACAACCCTTAGGGCAGTATTCAATGATGATAATTCGCCCTGTTTCACAGCGAATTTGTGCTATTTTCGCATTGGAAGGTGATTTTTTGGGTCAGAAGGCGAATCACCCTATTAAACGTGCACTTCTCGCCGTCTTTCTAAGTGATTTTCGCCGTGTGTCGCCGTGTAGCAAATCGCCATCTTTTCATTGTGAAGTGGAAAGTGAACTTTTAAAATAAAGTTGTTGTTGTTTTACATTTGGTGTAAAAAAATCAGGAATTTTATTCTGTGAAGGGGCATGCTATTTTTATTCATGTGCTTATAGCACATGAATATATATATATATATATATATATATTTTTTTTTTTTTTTTTTTTTTTTTTTTTTTTTACAGCCAGCAGGGGGCCGGGAGCCGAGAGATGCTCATTACATATTCATATATTCACTGCTCCCGATCATTACATATGCACGATCGGGTGCAGTGAATACCCAGTCCCCTGCTGGCTCACCCGGGGGGCAGCCTGTGCTGCCTGGCTCCCGGGGAGCCCACCTTCCCCCCACATAGGTTCTGGGGCAGGCAGGGAGACTTCCATCTCCCTGCCTGCCACTGTCCCCTGGCTGCCTGCGGGGCGCCGCAGGGGTTAAGATTCGCCGTCAGGGGCAGCGAGCCCCTGCGACGTTGAATAGGGGGATAGCAGGGGGATAGCGAGGCTCCGGAACACGGCGACAGTGCAGCGAATCCTAAACAGGATTCGCTGCACGCCGCGATTATGAACATTGAATACTGCCCTTAGAATCATGAATAACACACACTAGCATAATATGTTCACAAGATCCCATTAAAGCCGTGTGTCCGATGTTCTCCATGGCCCTTACTGTGTACAGTTTGTATGTTCTTCCCGTGTTTGTGTGAGATTCCGCAGGGTAATACAGCTTATAAGCAGCGAGCGGGCTGCTCACGATGTAGCAGGGATTTTGTGATATGCTGCAGTAGTTGTTTTTGCAATAAATGTTCAATTTTACAGTTTATTCAATTGATTGTAATCATAATACACTGTTGTGGTGTTCCTCCATTTTATATTCGGTACTCTTTACCTAGCACAGCGGGCATCGCGGGTACATTTATGTCTGCCCGCGACGCGACCGACGCGATGCCCGCGATTTCCCATTGAAACCCATGTTAAACATGGAAATCGCGTCGGTCGCGTCGCGGCCGGCCATAAATGTGCACACGATGGCCGCGACGCGATGCCCACGATTTGCCATAGGAATATATGTTAAAAGGCCCGATGGACACGATTTTTATGGTAAATGGCTCAATGGACCCGATTTTACCATAGCAAACAATGTTAAATGGGCCTTCGAGCCCAAATACTTACCCTGAACTCTGAAATGGCCCCCCCAATTGTTTACGCCACCCCACGATCAACGTCAACCCGAAGCATGGCGAGCGCAGCGAGCCCGCGAGGGGCGGCGGTACGCGTCCTCCGACCTTTTCATACCCCCACTATCCACGTCGGCGTGGAGTTGAGAATAGAATAGTGTGGCGAGCGCAGCGAGCCACCGAGCCCGAAGCGTGGCGAGCGCAGCGAGCCCCGCGAGGGGACGCGGATACCTTCACAGGTAAACGCGTCCCCTCGCGGGCTTCACAGGTGTCCGCGTCGCCACGGACACCTGTGAAGCCCGCGAGGGGACGCGTATAGCTGTGAAGGTATCCGCGTCCGCTCGCCACGCTTCGGGCTCGGTGGCTCGCTACGCTCGCCACACTATTCTATTCTCAACTCCACGCCGACGTGGATAGTGGGGGTATGAAAAGGTCGGAGGACGCGTACCGCCGCCGCTCGCCACGCTTCGGGTTGACGTTGATCGTGGGGTGGCGTAAACAATTGGGGGGGCCATTTCATAGTTCAGGGTAAGTATTTGGGCTCTAAGGCCCATTTAACATTGTTTCCTATGGTAAAATCGGGTCCATTCAGCCATTTAACATTAAAATCGTGTCCATCGGGCCTTTTAACATTGATTCCTATGGCAAATCGTGGGCATCGCGTCGCGGCCATCGTGTGCACATTTATGGCCGGCCGCGACGCGACCGACACGATGTCCATGTTTAACATGGTTTTCAATGGGAAATCGTGGACATCGCGTCGCGTGCGGGCATCTTTAGCCCGCATACGACGCGACCGACACGATTTTTTACCTCACGATGCCCACGATCAAGATCGTGGGCGCCGTGCTAGGTAAAGAGTACCTTATATTCTAATACATATACTGCTGTTCCTCTGAGGAATATGTTTTAGGATCCGCACCTTCCTATCATGTATATCTGAGCGCAGAAATCATCAAAGATGGAGCAGAGATGGCAGCAGCAATGACAGATCACTGGCACAGCAGCAGAACGGAGATGGCTTCAGTAGATGCCCCAAACCACCCTGTTCTTTTTGTGGTGACTCTTCACACTAATATGTCACTTCCCACTGATTCCCCAAATGTCTTACTGTGTAATATCAGTGGGAAGATGATGTGGGGTATGGGGCAGAGAGACCAACTGCAATTTCCAACTGCCACCCGCATGCCACATGCCAGGTATAAAACCTCAGTGCACTGGCCTCTCACTGGCATTTCTTGAGCAGAGGCAGAGGAGAGCGCAGGAAAAAAAGACCCCCCCTAGAGAGAGTGAGTTGTTTACAACTTTACTTTTTACAGGAGATCAGTGATCAGAGAGATCAGTGCACAATAATATCTGTGTTTTCTTCCTTTTTTTTTTCTGTGCACCTTTGGTGCACTTTACCACCAACCATGAGCCGGAGGGAATTGGCCCAGTTAACTGGAACTGGGCCATATCCAAACACCTCATGGCTACGATCAGGACGCTGCAGACCATCTTCAGGCGTCCCATCTGCAGCAGCCCAACCAGCAGCAGACCCATTGTCAGGAGGAGCACCAGCAGCGGCAGTACCATCCTTGGGAGCACGAAGACCAGCAGTCATCCTTGTCCCCCTTCCATCCTACAGGAGGTGCACCTTTACAGAAGGAGGCGCTGTAGAGTCCTGCACCATCTGCATCTCCCAGTTTCGGATTGGAGAGGAAGTGGCGGTCACATCCTGCAGGCATGTTTTCCACATCTCATGCCTGACACAGTGGCTGCACATCAACAGCATCTGCCCCCGTGCCGTACCCGATGCTTCAACCTGAGCAGATTTTCCCAGCGTCATCTTTAGAGGAAATCGAGAACATCATTGCCCCCAAACATCCAGGGGTGCAATCCAAGGACGTAAGTACTATTGTATCTGGTCGTGTCCTTGTTGTCTTGTCTCCCCCTGTCTACCCTACTCGGGGATTAGCCACTTGTTGCTGTTGTCAGCAGAAGTCTTGAGGGATTTTACCTTTTACCTGAACTGACGGACTTAATTTGGCTCATTTAAATTTGGCTAATTGGCAACAATTCAAATTCCTCAGTCCCTCAGCAGGGTTTTGGTTTCACCTCTTGCCGAGTTTTACTTGTGTTATCCTTGCTCTCCCCTAACCCCCTCTCCCCTCATGTGTCTTTATATTGCTTCTGTTTGGCCCTGAAGCTTGTCTTAATTCGGCTAATTGGCATTCAATTAAACAAAAGATTTTTTTGTTTTTTTTGGCAGATCCATTTTATTAAGATTTAATTCTTTGGGAGCTATTCATAAAGGCGTGAAAAGAGGGGAGAAGTATGGTTGCCGTGGGTAACATCTCCACTGGCTCCCCCCCTCCACTCTTCTCACTGCTTCCCGAATAGACCCCTTTGCCACCAAACTTTAGTTTATTAAACATATTTGAATATTCTTAATGTGTTTTAAATAAATACCACCTAATACATGTCTCCGAGTCTTTATTATGGTTACTTATGAGTGTGATTATATGGTATATACTATATATTATATGGTATATACATGGGACACCCCTCATATGGTTGAGGGCTTATAGAGCTTCATGTTTTCCCACTATACAGTTATTTCATTGATTTACTAATAAATAAATAGCTGACCATTGCTGACGCTAAATGACTGCGTCTTAATCTTTTAATATTATTTATTAATGTTATTTTAGTGTTTAGTGGTAAATAGAGATAAGTTAATATTGTGTGGTTGGCGCAGGGGACACCACCAGATTACCAAATTAGTGTAACACATTTATTTTTTTAATAATCACAGAGGACGTGAAGCAGCCACATCTCCAATTGTTCTCCCTGTCTCTGAGTCAGAAAAATGCATCTCAATGGGTCTGTGGGTACAAAATTGATACACATCCTCTTGTGGCTACGTAGGAGTCACTGGATGGCAGTGGGGTATTTGCACATGGGCAAAAACAGAAAAGAGGTGACTGCGCTAAGTGAGTGAATGGTTGGGGAGGTGAGGCAAATCGTCTCACCAGCACCAGCCGCTGCTTGGGTACGGTCAGTTGCTTGGCTCCCCGGCCGCTGCTTGTGTCTTACTATCCCCTGCACCCAGGTATCATCCGCCACTTGGCTGGTGGGGGATGCGCTGCCGCGTTAGGAGAGGAGGGGGGGGGGGGGGGGGTAGGAGGGGGGCATTGTTGCCTGCGCTCCTACTTCTTTGTTAGGAGAGAGGAATGGGGGGGGGGGGTGACGGGCACGCGCAGCACCAGCCGATGTCAGCTACTGTTAGTTACTGACCCATGACCATATTCTGCTTCCTCTCTCTTGGCAAAAAAAATCTGGTCACCAGGAAGCAGAATCTGGTCGCCATGGTGGTCGACCTAATGTATGTCGACCTTCATACTGTCAACCTAGCATTCGTATCCCGTTCAGACGAGGGGGTCTGGTTAACAATGGTCATGCTGCACATGCAGCATGACCGTCACTTCCTCCATCTCGTCCCTGCAGGCTCGGCATCGGGCAAGTGTGTATGCGCTCCTATTCGCTACCTCTTTCAGTTGGAGTACCTCAGAGTTCAGTTTTAGGTCCTCTGCTTTTCTCAATCTATACCTCATCTCTTGGCAAACTAATCAGCTCCTTTGGATTTCAGTATTATCTGTATGTGGATGATACTCAGCTCTACCTATCCTCCCCGGACCTGTCTCCATCTGTATTGGCCAGTGTCTCGGAATGCCTTTCTGCTGTTTCATCCTGTAATCTCGCCACCTCAAACTTAATATCTCAAAAACAGAATTAATTATATTTCCGCCAATAAATAGTATTAACCAACCTGATATCTCTATTGCTGTTGAGAAGATGACAATCACTCCTACCACTCAAGCTCGCTGCATAGGTGCCATCCTTGACTATGAACTTTCCTTTGTTCCCCACATTCAATGTGTCTTAAAAATCATGCACCTAAGACATTTTTAAAATTAGCACTTACCAAAAACTCTAATCCATGCTCTCATCATCTCACGCATTGATTATTGCAATAGACTCCTTATTGGCCTTCCCCATTACAGACTCTCACCACTACACTCCATCATGAATGCAGCTGCGAGGATAATCTTTCTAGCCAGACGTTCATCATCTGCAAAGCTACTCGGTCAGTCCCTTCATTGGTTACATGTATTCTATACAAAATAATTTTACTCACACACAAAGCCATAAACCAAACTACACCAACATAAATCTTTTCTCTTATCTCAAAATATCCTCCAACCCGACCTCTTCGTTCCTCACAAGATCTACGTCTCTCATCCACACTCATTACTTGCTCCCATTCCCGACTGCAAGACTTTCTTTGGGCTGCACCCACTCTGTGGAATGCCCTCCAATGCAAAATAAGACTCCCCCTCCAGTCTCCAAACCTACAAGCGTTCCCTGAAAACTCACCTCTTCAGGCAAGCTTATCAAATTCAGAACAAGCCACAACCTTCATATACCATTCCTATCCAATCACATCCCCACTGTACAGTCCACACATATTCACTCTCTTTCTTTTTCACATTTTCCATCCTCCTGACCCCTGGCCAAACTGCTGGGTCACCGTATCATACAGCACACCAGGAACCTTTGCATTCTGGTGGAACTAATGCCTATTTCCCTATAGATTGTAAACTTGCAAGCAGGGCCTTCCTACCTTTGACTGTATGTAAATACCCAGTTTGTAGCATCACTGGCTACTATTGTAAAGCACAACGGAATATGCTGCACTATATAAGAAACTGTTAATAAAATAAATAAATAAATGCACTTGCCGATGCCAGAACCATGCCGGGTCCCCACTGCCGCCAATATCGGCGGCGTCTCATGAAGAGTGTATGGGGCTTAAGATGAAGCTCATGAAAATACTCCCTTTTGAAAATATGTGCATTAGGGTGGCCAATTCCGGGATTGGATCGGCGGGATCCGGCCCCAAAATGCCCAGGATTTATATCCCGGGATTAGACTGCGCATGAACAGTCTAATGCAGCAGCATCTGAGCACCCTTTCAGACGCTGCCTGGCTGTTCCCAACCTGGCGTGCGGCCTGCACAGCATGATTAGGTCATAGGTCACGCTGCGCAGGCCGCAGCGCCGGAACCCTCTCACTGCCTGACCTTTCCCGGCAGTATGCAGGGTCCCAAGTGCCTCCGGCCACCGCCGTCATACCCACTGCTGCCCCCTCCCCTAATGTAAGTAAATGTGGGGCTCAGGGGCAGTTTTCTTTTAGGGATGCCAATCCCGGGAATGAGCATTTTTCAATCCCGATACCCGGGATTGAAAAAATGCCCCGGGATTGGCATCCCTAATGTGCATGCTTTGTATACAATACTTGTTTTGTTGGTGTGCACTACTTTAGTCCCAAACACATTTTGAGGAAAGGTGATATTAACTGACCAAGGTGAATATTTACATCCCCAACCAGGTATGTACAGTATGTCACACATGGCTTCGAAATGGGACTTCTGGGTGTGACATGGTATGCTGCTGCTGTTGTTAGTTTCCTCATCAACCTCCACTCATTGCCAAAAAAAAAGAGAGAGACTGGGTATCAAATGATTAACAGCAAAAGCTCCGGTTGTTTGTTTTTGACTGGAGTTATCATCTAACCCACGGGTGTCAAACACAAGGCCCGTGGGCCAAATCCGGCCCGCCAGACCTCGTCATGTGGCCTGCGATAGGAGATAGCACGCAGGGGCAGTGTGTCTAAAACAGGAGTGCTGCGGGCCGCATCCATGTCCGCAGCCGCCTTACCTGTTCCTCCACTGTCGGCGGCCATGTTCCTGTAGGCACATATGTATGCAGCTACAGAAACATGGCCACCGGCCTCCACAGCCACGTGGAGGAGGGCCCGGCCGCCTGTTCCCTCTGATGCCCGGCAGTGACAGACACTGGGTGGGGACGTCATGACGATGACGCCGCCCTCCCATGCGTCTGTAGAGAAGTAGGAGCAGGCAGGGAAGCTGGACCGCGAGTCGGGGACAGTGTGGCCGCAGCAAGCAGTGAAGAAAAGCTGGAAGCCGCAGCAGCTGCAGGACAGACGGAGAAACAGTAAGTGAGGATGAGGATCACACTCACAATAAAAAAAAATATCTGCTGTTTCCTGAGGTGTCCCCGTGTATAATAATAATAATGCCATGACACCACAGGCTGCTCCTCCTGTATAATCATTTATGTGTCATGGCATTACTTTTATTATATTCTACAGGGGGAGCAGCCTGTGGTGTCATGGCATTATTATTATACAGGGGGAGCAGCCTGTGGTGTCATGGCATTCATTTTATATTATACAGGGGGAGCAGCCTGTGGTGTCATGGCATTATAATTATACAGTGGGACCTACAGATACAACCGGCCCTTTGAGGGTGACCAAACTGCTGATGCGGCCCCCGATGAATTTGAGTTTGACACCCCTGATCTAACCTTTTAAAGTTCAAGACCAGCGCAATGACATCAGCATACATTACCTGAGAAGAAACCACCTCTAATATTTCCCATTTCTTTGCAAATATGTATAGAATAAAAGTAAGTTATTCTGCAAAGGTTCACAAGTACACCATGGAAAACTCAGTTCACATGAAGCTACAGTGCTCAAACAATGATAAAGACAGTTACAGTAATACCTACATTTGCAGTTTGTTCGTTGTGGTTTAAGATGCTATTTGTACAACTCATGTTAGTGTTCCAGTCGCAGGAAAGGCCTATGCTGTCTGATGAATAGAGAGAGGGGGCTGACTTTAAGTGACAACCCGACTGCATCAACACATTCATGGTCTCCTCGGCAGAGGGAATTCCTAGAGCACAAATGACAACGGTCAGATCTCTCATTGTTCACAATGGAAACGCATTCACTTACAGAGCATTGAAGAACCTTAGGAGATTAGGAACAGATGTGGGAAAGGACAGGAAAGCAAAAATACTACACCTGTATCCACTTCACCTAACCTTAAAACAGGCAGTTCTAAGCCAATTCTCAATTATGACCCTCCTAACAAAACAAGCATAAAACTAACCATGTCTGGTTATAACCAATAAGACGCAGTGAGAACATTTACACACAATCAAAAATGAACACACCTAAAAAAAAAAAAGCACAAAAGACGTTTGTCGCCAGGAACTTTGAGTGAAGGTTCCTACTGCTAAAACCAGCAGCGTGTTTTCCCATCGGACTCTGTGTTGTGTTCTACCAGAGAGTACAGAGGAGGCCGCTGGTCGCTATGGAGACACAAGGGCTGTGCATACAGGTAATTTAGAGAAGCGGATGACGAAGCAGGGAGAAGGAAGACTAAAGCTTGCTATACCCCTCCCCATAGCTGCTCCATCCAGAACTTCTGTATAATATATATATATATATATATATATATATATATATATATATATATATATATATGCAGCAGCATGAGATTCTGGTTTACACAGACACACATCCCTGACACTTACGTGTCACCTGCGTCCATGTTGTAAACCAAACAAACCAAATTGCTGACATGCTTAGAAAAACATGCTGTGCTAGTACAACAAAGCGAGCACCAATCAGTGTCAGGGGAGTGGCCGCAGCAGCCAATCTCTTCACTAGTGCCAGCGGCATTATCACTACCAGGTCTTTAAATACCCCTGGCAACTAGTGAGTAAATCATTTGGCTTGGTTGGGCATAAGTGTCTGTTGTGTGTAACACGGACCAATTCCCCCCTATAGCTGTACAGTCCCATTCTAAAACCACATAAAAATGGGGAGCACACACTGACATGTTCACCCATCATTTACACCAGTGTTTTACAAACTGATGGGCAGATTTATTAAGCTCGGTGAAGTGATAAAGTGTCTGGTTTATATCACCAGCCGATCAGCTCCTAAAAAAAACAGACACTTTATCACTTCACCGAACTTAATAAATTTACCCCTCAGTCCTTATGGACCCTAACAGTGCATGTTTTCCAGATCTCCTAGTTGAGGTCAACACTGGAAAAGTTCCACAGGTGGAGCTATGTATTTTAATGGTGATATTAAGGATATCTGCAAAACATGTACTGTTAGGGCTCCCTGAGGACTGGAGTTCATCCCGCCAATGTCTATGTATTTTATAACTTTATTACTTACGTTCAACATGAGCAAAAGCACAAAAAGGACCTCTTGGACAGTAGCCAGTTTGTCTCACATCATTACACTTTGTAGACTTATAAATCTATAGGAGATACAGAAACAAAGACATAGCAAGTGGTAGGGTCATTTTGCAAGCAAGACATTTCATGCAGACAGTAGAGAGGACATTTAAAGACCTTAGTTTAGTATCAAAAATGTAGATCTATATATAGAAGACTATAGTAGAACAAAGTATATAAAATATATGTAATGCATATAAGTAACATATGGTAAAATCCAAGCTACAGATCATCTAGGATTTGATTGGCTGTTGAAGTTACAGCACAAAGGGTAGGCAGCTCACCTCTGGATGGAATTGCTGCTCAGTGCGGGAATGGCAGTACTGGCAGCTGTCCCCACTGTCACACTTTGAAGGCTCTCCCCACTCATCTCCATGTTTTACACTTGGACATGGTGTGGATCTGAGAATGGAAATAGACAGATCAGTATTATTACACGGTATACACAAATGTCACACACAAACACACTGCATCCAATTACACCGCCCCTCCAGAAGTGCCGTGTTCAGCATCAGAAGGGGACTGGTAAGTTGCTGTGGGTGTGGTATGCGGTTCCGAAAGTCGGGATCCCGACAGTCATTAGCCCGACGTCGGGATCCTGACTGGTCGGACTCAGACAGCGTGGCCAGCGCAACAAAGCCCCTTGCGGGCCCGCTGCACTCGCCACGCTGGCCACCTATTCTATTCTCCCTCTATGGGGGTTGTGGACCCCCACGAGGGAGAATAGCCGACGGCCGTCATAACCATCCCATGCTGCTTCACTCTTTCCTCTTGATGCCGCTATGCCCTTCCTGAGATTACAGCAATCACAGGAAAACAACCCAAATTGCAGGTGACTGACAGCAGGTTCACTGCGAGGTCCTGTGCGCATCACCCCTACTGCAGCCGCAATCTCTAGGACTGCTTCTGGGTTGGTCAGGCTTGGCTGGGATTGCATGCGATCATGCTGCCCGGGAAGGTACAAAGGCGGCTCAAGGCAGCATTTGCCTGAGACTTTTTCTGAGGGAAGAAGTCGACGTAATGTATGGAGGCCTTAAGTTATGCACAGTGACTGTAGAAGTGGAGTGTAATCAAAAGTGTAACCACTACACTAGATCAGGCCAGTGTGGGGAGGAAAATCAAGAAAACCCCCATAACCAAATAATCGTAAATCAAGCATTCCATATAACGTGTTGCAAATGATGGGACTAATAATGGCCATCAAACATAGTTGGCTAGAAACAATTTATGGTTGTGCATCAATGACAGAAATACGGTTAGTTTCCTGCCATAGATGGAAGACTAGGGAGCACATTTATGAAGACGGGAGTTCCCATAGCAACCAATAGAACTCCCAATCTTTGTAAATTTAACCCTTGGACTTGTTTTTTTTTTAACAAAAACTTTAACTGCAGAGCTACTAGGCTGTCAGGAACCATTGGCACACATTGAATAGTTTTGTAGCATCAATGGTTCCATCCGTATTCAACAGTGATGCCTACTCTCAATGGTGGACATATCAATGGACATCCCCAATTGAAGCAATTCCTCGTTTTGCCAATGACCGAGTTTGGTCACCATAAAACAACCCAAAGAATCACTGGAATCAGTGAGTCTGGGATTTTTAACATGTTGTATTTAGCAAATTCCCCAACATACCGCGGTCGGTGGTATCTGAGAATCGCTGGTTGTATATTTGGCCAGCATTAGATTATTCAACCAGTATTACATGATAGATTGGCAGATATCTGGTAACAAAAGAAGAATGGCATATTTCTTCAATGCTCCTCAGTGTACTGGCCTATCACAGACCCCACAAATTCCATACAACAACCTCTGTAAGACATCCGGCATGGACTATGCACTGTATTAATCTGAGCACCTGTATTTGAATTTCCTTGGATTGCGCCTCCGGTCTCTGCTATTGTGGTAATGCGGGCAGGCATATCCCTGGCGGCAAAGTCTGGGTGGTTTAGTACACTGGTCGGTTTTATAGCTGGCTAGTACAAAGTTTGTATCTGGGAGAAAAAATAAATAACAAACTATTAGCTCACCATACACTAGTATAAATTAAGCTACTTACAACATTTACACAACTTGCACAAACTACAAGAAAGAAAAAAAATCCTTTATTTATATGGCCCAAACAAGGGTTCTGCAGCGCCTAAGAAAAGTACATAAACATATAAACAAAACAAGAAAACCAATGACTTACATTACTGCAACTTCTGTAAGGGGATAATTCGCAGCCGATCAAGATCACATCCGATATATCGCATATGGTCATTTTGCATGCGCTATATCGCATGTGATCCCAGCAAGTGCTGTCGGAGGCTGTCCAATCAGGCAAATCCTACATACAGCACTTGCGATTTAGGGACTCCAATTCAGTGCGCATGGGACCACGGATCGGATCTGAAATACACACTTCACCCTGTTTCTCGGCCCGATGCATTGGAATCGGGTGAAATTGGGCAAAATCGCAATAGTATATTGTCAGCTATACAGTATATAATTATTATTATTTACAAGACACTAGACTGAATCAGTACTGCAGCTACCACTGACGTACACACAACAGTTACAGTGCTGATCCACCAGGTGGCAGGGTAGGAATCTGGCACATATCCACTAACATTCCAGCTTAATGGGACAGGGAAAGCCTACTACAAACACTTAAAGTCATTTACAACATTTGTATTTTTTCCCCTCAGACATAAAGGAATGGTTTGTTCAAACATCTTAAAAAAGGATACAACAATGCTTCTTAAATTGGGGACTGGTCTAACCTTTAAGCGGTTCAAGTGCCTTGAGTCGTAATAAAGAAGGTTTGCTAAATAAATAACATTATACAGGTTGAGTATCCCGTATCCAAAATGCTCGGGACCAGGAGAATTTTGGATAACGGATTATTCCGTATTTCGGAATATTTTAATATTTCAATGATGTATTTTGAAGTATCTTGCATGTATGCTGTATAAACACATAATATACACACAAATATATTTTATTACCACATAAAATACACACAAATATATTTTATTTGTTCAAAAAACAAGGTTTCAAAACGTGAAACAAAATGTGTGTACTATCTCAGCACTGAATTTGAATGCCAAGCAATCATTGTCTTGCACATATATAATGGCAGTTACATATCATGTCCCCAGTGATGCGGTTACAAATGTTCCCAGTGAGTTTTTAGCAACAAAAAAATTTTTTTCACTTTCTGGAATGTCTGGTTTTCGGAATAATTCGGATAACGGATATTCGGATACGGGATACTCAACCTGTATTATTATTACAAAACCTATGGATGACCGGTTAGCTTTTTTTTATGGGTTTCTCAATAAGCTAAAAAAATAAATAAAAAGGCGATAACACTACAGGATGCAGGGAATCAAGAAACGTGGGTACCACCGCTGTATAATGTAGCCCATACATTTGTGAGATACTGCATGCGATCATTTGGACCACATCTGTTCAATAAACACATGAAATTAAAACACATGAAAAACCCTATTCATGTCCCTGTCGACCTTAATATTGTGTCGAACTTCGATCAACATCGACCTAGGGCAGTGATGGCTAACCTTGACACTCCAGATGTTGTTGAACTACACATCCCAGAATGCCCTACATCATTTTTAGCATGGCCAAATAGTAAAACTGTAGCAGAGCATGCTGGGATGTGTAGTTCAACAGCAGCTGGAGTGTCAAGGTTAGCCATCACTGACCGGGGGTATGTTGACCATTAGTGGACAACCTAGGGACTGTCGACCCAGACATTGTTGACCCAGGGGCCGCATACCGTTTCTGAGTACCCAAAATCTCACCCTGACACAAGAGAAAAAGTATGATATTGCAAAGCCCCGACCCTTCACTGCGACTTGCTGGCCAATGGGGAGCATGCAGAGCCAATTCGACCAGATTCCTTCAGAATTTTGTCACATTAGCCCCACCCCATTCTAATAGACCTGCAAATTGGGGCATTTTGACGTGAAGGGGGGTGGGGGGGGGTAGCAATATCTGATTATTATTTTTTTGGAAACCCCCAGAAATCCCAGCAGCAGTATTAATATGAGAAGCAGAAGTGTGTACACATAATGCTGAAGATCACAGTATAAAATGAGCATATGGAACAACTGCAGAGCCAAATACATACAGCTTTCTGGTTTGGAGGGTAGGGTTACCGGTCTTTGCAGGCTTACCTTGCCACCTAGGATCCTCTCCTAGGATCTTCTCTATCATGGCCTGGCTAGCCAAGACTCCTGGCTGCAGGTCAGGAATCCCTTCACCACTCCCAAGTTGCCCATTTTGTAAGGCTTCCTGTGCTTGGATTTCCCTATACAGACAAACCACAAGAGTAGCACTTCAGACACAATGTGTATAAAGGCAGACGTACATCAGAAGTCTGTAAAGCTCCAGGCACCTTTTTCCTCTTTTCATTTAAAAGACAGCTGATGTAAGAGAAGACAGAATAGATGTCAGGGCACTGAAGCATGCTCACACTGGGGATGGTGCAGGGTGGGAGAGATCTCAAGAATGCATAAAGAGATTTTGCATATAGCGCATGTGCAAAAGCAAAGTTACACATTCACGCGTATCTGCATCCAATTCTGGATTTCACTTTGCTTGAAATGGACATTTTACAAAAACTGGGTGGTGACAATGTGACCACACGGAACGGTTCTGTTTTGCGGGGCTGTGGGGCTGTTGCTAGATTTCTGTGCTATTCTAAGGCATGCGTATGCAGAAAGGATCGGCACCTAGCATGCATATAAAATGTTGACTGCTGGCACCTTTGGAAGAACAATGGCCCTTATTCAGATCTGATCGCAGTACAAATTTGTTCTCTCAAAATGGGCAAAACCATGTTGTACTCCAGGTGGGGCAAATGTAACATGTGCAGAGAGTTAAATTTGGGTGGGGTGTGTTGAAACTGATATCTATATTGCAGTGTAAATATAATGCAGCCAGTATTTACCCTGCACAGAAACAAAATAACTCACACAAATCTAACTCTCTCTATACATGTTACATCTGCCCCACCTGCAGTGCACATGGTTTTTCCCATTTTGAATAAGATCTGAATAAGGGCCAATATGCAGAGTAGATTCTCGCGTCAACTCTGTAGTAAATCAAGCATGCAGTTACAGCCCCTTGGTGTCCGACCCAGAATTAGCCTCCCTGTGTGTGTCTGGCCTCATACACACCCTTGAATACACTACAGCTTCAACAGTTGACAAAATATATGAGGATGGTCCATAGATTGTAAGCTTGCAGCAGGGCCCTCCTTCCTCCAAGTCTGTCTGTTGTTACCCAGTTTGTTTTATCACTGTCTACTATTGTAAAGCGCAACAGTATCTGCTGCGCTATATAAGAATCTGTAAATAAATAAATAAGGTAACAAGACCTCGCTCATGTAATCATCTATATTTCGTTATAGCGACCAACCCAGTCCAGAGCAGCAATTTCAATTAGAATTAAATACAGAATATTATACACGAGACGTCTTATTACGTTACTTCTTGAACCACCCTTGTATATCATTAATCTCAACTTAGAAATAAAATAAAATGGTGCTTTGCGTGCAAACACAGCGCCCTCACTAGGAATGGCGATAATGCTTATCTGGCCAGTTGCTCGAGCGCACTGTATAAGCAATACCTCTGAGCGTATACCTGCCTTTATTCATTCTGGTTGACAGCTATGTTCTGTGCTTGCAAAGCGGGGAACTGAAATGTTTTATCGCAGAGACAACTCTAAATACACTATTTAACGTATTCAATTGTTTATGCCGCTGGGCACAAGAACCTTGAAGCCTATTCTATCTGCTCCTGGGAGGATGAGTAGAAATAACCCCAAAGTCAGGCTTTGGTGCCCTGGACGTCACTATATGCTCCGTATACAGTTCAGATAGGACAGCCATGCCCATATAACTCTCCGCTGGACAGTTACATTTCCTTCCCACTCTCCACGGGACATAGGATGAATAACTTGTTTTTTAAGCTACTAGAATGCTGCAGAATCTGCCTCATATGAGCAGACGGTAGCTATTGGCATTAGGGAGGACATGTGAGACTGAAGACTGATAACGCAGCAACAAACCGCAATAGGTTTTTATATAATGTACTATGGAAGTGCTGATAGGTATACAAGAAAACGGTTCCTGTTCAAGGCTTGTATATTGGCTACTTGGCCCAAATAACTACCAGCCTGTAAGATGCTAGCAGCAATGAGATTTCAGTGACACAACCACAGATTTAAAGCAGCAACTATTTTTAAATGAAATCCAGATTCCAATGTTGTATCTAGCGGATACATCGCTAGAATCATTCTGCATCTCGCAGACTGTTTGGGCCCTTGTACTATTAATCTGGTATGTTACATGTGCAAAATAAATCATCATTAATAAGAGGATTGCTTCTGTTTGCAACCCTCACTATTGGCTTTGTCCTGTGCTTTAAGAGAAACATATATAGATATATGGTTCGTTCCATGTCAGACACAGAGTACCCGCTTACCTTATATCGTAGACAGGAGGTCTAAGGTCATGTGGACCATGGGCAAAGGCACAATGGGGTCCATTCTTCACACAATGCCCTCGGGCATCTGTTTCATGAATACAAGTACCGGTCTTGTAATAACGGAGATGGTACTTTCTTTCTGTGTCGCCTGTTGTCCTATGCAAGTATGGGCAACTGGATGGAAATTGAGATAAAATAAGAGGAGACCTAAGTGTCATAACAACAACAACAACCACCATTAACAACAACAACAACAACGCGTAAAAACAGAATACATATAAAACATTTTTAAAACAAACTTGTAAAAACACATCTTTTCATTGACCAAAAAGGATGCCGTCTCAACAGTACCACCAAGCATTTAGTAACAACTGAAATACCATGGGTGTGTTCTGTGCAAAGTCCTATGACCTTATAAGAATTAAAGAGACACACGGAAATAACCATGACAACATTGGGAGCCATGCCGGATGAGGAAATAAAGCGTCGGTTATATGCAATTTCCCCTCTATAATAAATGATACATCTTTAACCATAACGGATAACAGATGGTATATGTAGCAAAACTACTCAAATAATGATCCCAATAACAATCACAGAAAAACATATAGTGGTATATTTACGGAGCGTTGGATTAAGAAGCCCAGGATGCCATAATTAAGTTATTGCTTGATGTTTAAAAGGGCAATGGTTTACTAGCTCCATAGATTAATTTCTAGAGAAGATGGAACAGTCCAGGACTTTTTTCAAGGCCCATCTATAATCCTGTTACAAACACAATCCATTAATTCCAGGAGACCTAACACTCTCCATTGCTTTTGTGCTTCTGCCCAGTTATTTCTACTGCTGCCATATGGTATGCACATACACGTGGACCTTATATACTCAGTAACACACACCACATAGAGGGAATTTGGGGTCAGATTATCCTAATTTTGATATTCAATTGCTGCCCCATAACCCAAGCAGCGAGACACTTGGCAAAGAGCCATCTCAAAGGCAGACGTACATATGAAATATAACAGGTGTAGGATCTGAAAGACCATTACTGAATTGCTGCCTTTTAATACTTACACAAAAAGTTACATTGGCAGCGTAGATGACCCCCCACACACACAACCAATAGCTGATTGCCTGACCACCTCAGTCACTCCACTGAAAGACTGTATAATGGGGTAATAAATACCTATAGCATTTTAAAGGGGAAAAGTTATCATTGGTCAGTTTAGATAAAAGCAGACAAGCAGCAACAGTTCTATTTCTTCTTATATATAATATATCACCCAAGGACCAATTCCAGTGGCAAGTGCGATATCAGAAATCTGATGCTTCCACATTTGAGATTCAAAAACAAAACAAAAACCTACACAATAAAATATTGCAGCTAAGAAGACAAATGGCCTAATTCTGACACATCTAGAGGTTCATATACGTATGCTACATCTAGAGGTGCCTTCCTATCTGGCTGCAGTAGCCTACGTTCTACCTTATGCTGATGCAAGGATCTGACCGTGTGTAGGATCTGACCGTGTATACATATGTATGCCAAGGCTGCCTCGCCAATGTGGCACTTACATCTGCCCCATGCTGAGTGCAAGAGATCTGACTGAAATAGGCATCGAATCTCAGTCCACATGCTTTGAAAGAGGGAGTAAAATCACATTGAAAGTGTGATTGTACAGGTGTGTTTTAACAAAACCCTAAAGGCCCATACACCCTAGATGATAGGGGCCGCGGCCAATATAATGAACAAAATTGGCTGTGGGTCCCGGTATTGTGCATACAGATTGAACAATATAGGTACAGGATATTTTTAGTGACATCACCAGGACCCGCTATATAGCCAAATTGACCTGCGCGCTCAACAGACATTGATCATTATAAACGACATGCGAGAGCATGCATCGTTATCGATATGGAGTGCGCACACTAGACCAGAGGTGCCCAAACCTGTCCTCAAGATTTACCAATAGTTCATGTTTTTCAGGCAACCTGTGGGTTTGTGCGGCAAGGATGACTTGTTTTGGTCCGATACGCCGGAGCGGTGAGATTCCCCACAAATGCAGTGAGCCCGCTTCATTTTGCAGTGAGTACCGCGGTTTTGGCAGCAGCACGTGCCGTTTCCACCTCGCTGAAAAGAACCAGCAAGGTGGAAACGGCGAGTGAAGGGGATGCCATTGAATACTCTGACGGTGAGTTATCGGCACTGCTCGGCGTATAACTCGCCGTCAGAGGCTCACCCCAATGAATATACCAAAATGTGTTAGTTACGAATGAATGCAGCATGTACCCTCCATGAATCAGTCACTAGTAACCTGTGGCTCACCTGCTGCTGTGAAATTAAAAGCCTCAAAACATGTATGAACTTGTAGTCCGTCAACAGCGGGGAAGAGACATTACTAGGAAACATAAAGCCATGTTCCTTTACCAGTATCTTATCGCAGCAATGAGAGAATTAGAAAGGATCGCTGTAACAACGCATTCGTTCTCAAAAACTTGCTAAGTGCTAACCAATTCTTGCAGCGCCTGTTCAATCATCTCTCTATGTAATATTTAATTCCACTGCTTGCAATAAAAGGGGGAACCACTTCCAGGAACACTAGGTAGGCTTCTGTCTCAGAGATGCTTTATGAAAAGCATTAAAGATTTAAAAAAAAACAAAAAAAAAAAACACACAGAACAACATTTTGCAGATAGACAAAGTGTAAGTGGTTTGCATAATGCATGGGCTTTAAACAGGTGAGTGTGTAGCCAGCGCGGCATTTCATTCTCAGCACATCAATGCTGTCATAGCAACAGAGATCTGCCGACGGATGGCAGGCCGCCAAGCATCTTTCTTTAACTTAGCAGCCTGTGAAAGTAAAAATAAAAGGTGAATGCTTCCTAGAGGCGCTGGTAATAGCTTATTATGGATCACGGTTTGTGTTTCCATAGCATCAGACGATGCGCGGAGCCAATTGGATCTGAGCTCTGCAATCTTAGCTCTATTCTTGTGCTTTGTGAATATGCAAAAGACTAAATTGTAACAGCTGGGGAATGGTTTACATAGGTTCGTAATTAAACCAGCTAGACCTATACTTCCAACAAACAGGAACATCAATTATTCCTGGAGAGTCAAGAAACGGTTGTGGGCTATAAAGGCAAAAGCCTCCTAATTGCTGGAGTCTGCAGCTAGAAACACTTGTTTACTAACGTGTTCATAACATCAGCATTATGCTTGTAAAATGATCTGGCAATGGAAACTCTTTTTCTCCCCTATGTGCTCGGGAGCAATTCGTTTTTTTTCATTTTCTGAAATTAAATAGGCGCATAACAATAACTGCACTAAGGTCAATGCCAGTAAATGCCATATTAAAGATTATGTAAACAAGTGTGTTTGCAGTAAAGGCGCCCATACATGGTACAATTGCTGGGTGTGAGGAGATGCGCGCTCCCGTGCACATCCCATCGGCACAGCTCAAAAAAGTTTGTGCTGCACATACTTTTTGTACTAGAATGCATCTCAGTGTATTGCAAATTGTATGCGATGTTTTGCAATGCAGTTTCACACAGTTTACCAAACTCTGCCATTACAGTCCAGGTTTTAATGCTGGGTACACACGGTGCAATAGGATTGCTAGCGATATATTGCCAGCAATCATATTGCTCAGTGTCTCCTTTTCATCAGCGATGAAAAGGAGACACTGCTACTGTCACGGGGCGGGGGGAGCAGCATTGTCTGGTTGCTGCTATCATGCGGAGGAGGGAGCAGCAGCAGCGTCTGCTGCTGTCACGGAGAAGGAAGGGAGGGACGCGAAGGGAGGAGGGAGCAGCAGCAGAAGGGAATCCTTCTGCCGCTGAACTCCGCTGACCTCCTGCTCAGCGCCGGGGGAAGTTGCTGGTCGCAGGAGCATGCTCCTGCGACCAGCGACCATTAGGGAGTGCACACGGGAGCGCGATTTATCGCCAGCAGCACTCCAAATCACTGGCAATATGGTCTCACAGCGACCATATTTCCAGCGATTTCAGCCAATATCGCCCCTGTGTGTACACACCTTAAGGCTATCCTTGATTAAGTAAGCTGAATTAGTCAATTTGCTTAAACCAGTCAAGCTGAACTGTAATGGTGACGTGTGGGAAACTCTGTTCTATACTGTAAGCTTACAAAAGGAGCTTTTAACAGCTGTCTCAAAGCTGCCCCCCCTCAATCGACAGGAGGAGTATAGCAAAACCCCAAACTTTTTGGGGTTTATTTACAAATATCCCTTTCACATGGCTAACCTGGGTTGGACCAGGGATCCAACTCTGCTCTGGCACTTTCACACTAAGTGCCTTATTCTGGTTCATTCGCTCAGATGTGTGCACACACCCAAACCCCAACTTGCGAATGGTTAGCCCACACCACCCAGTCACACACCAAATTCATTTGCAAAGCTTGCGAACGGATGTTTTACATTAAACACCCATTCGCTTGCCAGTGGGAACCTCCACATCTTTGGATGGTTGCCGACCATCGAATGATGGCGAAGGTGCATGCATATGTAAGGGTGGCCCAGACCACTCGTACGTATGAGTGTAAAAATGCAGGAAAATTGGGTGCAGCCCCCCCCCCCCCCCCCCACGTGTGTCACAACCGCATTAGCATATGTACGCCCAGCATTTTAATGGGAACGCCCATGTAATGCAGGACATACACATATGCTAATGGCCCAGCCCAGCACCCCACACCCCTCTCGCAATGCTGGGAGCTTGCACTCCGTGACCAGACTTCTTGCCAAGTTTGCACGCACCCAGCGTATACACATGCACAGAAATGCTGCTTGCATGCACAAAACATCGCCCTTCAGAATTTGCGTCTGAGCAAATTAACCAGAATAAGGCCTTAAACCAGGATCGGGACTTTATACAGAGGGTGACCCAAGTTTAACCTTTCTTATCACCTGGGTGAAAATGCCGGGTACCCAGTTGTAAGATGTAAACTCTGGGGAAAAAAAAGGGGGAGCCCTTATGTCAACCTTTTCATGCATCGACCGATACCAACGTATATGAGGTGTATATGTATATGCACATAGTCCAAAACACTTCTGGACCCAAGTGTTTCAGGTGACGGTACTTACTGGTGTAGTGTGGGATCTGGTACAGCTTATTATACAAATAAATGATAAAGAGGGTACAACCTGCCATTACTACACCATGTTATACTGCAACGTTATCCTCATTAGTTTTAATATCAAACAGACTCACACAGGTAAATTTACTAAGATGGGAGTTCTATTGAAGATAGGATGTTGCCCATAGCAACCAAATTCTATTTATTATCTTCTAGAAGGTGCTAAATAAATAAGTCGAATCTGATTGGTTGCTATGGGCAACAACCCATCTTCAATAGAACTCCCATCTTAGTAAATGTAACCTAGCAATTCTATGAATTCAGTCGGATATAGGGCTAAATGTAATAGCCTCCGAGTTGCAGATGGTCAGTACTTGTACTCCTGTACAAGGCTACCCATTTCTTAAAGCAGCAATCATTTACCAGGAAAAAGCAGGTTTATTTTTCATTGTAACGGATTGCTGCTTTTAAATAAAATCATTTGAAAAAAATTAAATAAAAAATGAGCAGATTTGCACAAAAGTCCCACATCTCCGGACAAGCCGCCGCTATTACATTTACCCCTGAAGCATTGGCAGACAGTCAGAGGACTGTTTACTGTTGGTAAAGACTGCGTTCCGTGGCATCTGAAAGATGGAAGAGACAACACAGTTGACCTTTCCGACATTACCCATGTCGACCCAATGCATGTCCACCTTAATAGGGTCAAACTAATGACCATATACCATGTGACAAGTGCCCCTTTGAAGTGGGCAAAACAAGTGGTAACATTCATACCTCATAACAAAACTCAATCACTCATGCCAGTAAAGTGCAGCTGTCACACTTCTACAGTCACGCACAAAAGATTAAACGCCGTTACTTTACTGTATATGCAGCATGTTCAGATCTTAACCTGTTGTGTGTAATAATGCAACAAATAAATGATTGCCATGCTCGTGCACCATTAAAAGCTCATTCTTAGTGCCCTATTGCTGCAGCTAAGTATCCTGTAAACAATCCGGATGGTTATTATGCAATAAAATGCTTAGAGCAAATCACATACGGCATACAGAACAGCCTGCGAGCTAGCAGGCACTTTATTACAGCACTACATTATTACCATGTGACCCAAGCACAACCAATAGGAGGCAGCACTGCCAGCATTACTTTAACAAAGGACTCTGTCTAATATAAACAAAACGAGAGCGGAAATATTATGAGACAATTACTGGGGAAGTTCATAAGCAGCAGCGAAACTGTGACAGCAGTTCATGCAGTGGCAGACAGACAATCATTTACATCTGGACAGGCCACCCGTAGGGAAACCTGTAACATTCACTGCATGTGTATCTCTGCTGACAGGACTAGGGGCTAACATAAAATAAACATTAGGAACATTTCCACAAGAATCTTCAGCGTTGGTAATTTAACAAAAATGCATAAATAAAAGAAGAAAGACAGCAGGCTTTTAGATGCATTGGGGGCATGTGAAGAACCAAGAACTAATGGCAGGGGGAGAAATTCTCAAATTTTGGCAAAATATTTATTACCAGTTATTTAAATAGCTCACAAATATTCTGCAGCGCTTTACAGAGAATAATTTAACATTCAGTCCCTGCCCCAGTGGAGTTTACAATCTTTGGGGCAGATGTATCATAGCGGCGCGATAAGCGCCGCTATGATACTTCCTGCTTCGCCACGCTATTGACAAGATGTATTAACATCTTGTCTGCCGAAGCGGGGGAGCGTTAACTCCCCCCTCCGGCGATGTCCCTTTCTGGAGATAGCGCATCAGTTAATACTGATGCGCTATCTCCTGTCCCCCGGCCGGCCGCACTGGGAATGTGCGGGATCTCGCTGTTCACGCGAGATCCCCAGCGCAGCCCAGACCTAACAGCAGGGACAGCGCTGTCCCTGCTGTTTAGATAGGGCTTCGCCAGCCTGATGCTGGCGAAGCCAAACCCGGCTTCGTGTGATGCATACATTCGGCCTGCTATCATTTTGATAGCAGCGCCGATATGGACAGGGGCGCATAGCGCCCCTGTCCATTAGCGCATCCCGGCTCTATCATACATGGGGGAGAAGCGGTATCAGTGCACATAACGTGCACTGATACCCTTCTCCCCCATATCGACACATCATACATCTGCCCCTATATTCCCTACCACATGTACACGCACACACAGACATTCTAGGGTTAATTTTGTTGGGAGCCAATCAGAATCAACTTTATTGGCCATGCGCACACTAGGAATTTTTTGTGGATTACAGTGCAACATCGAGCAGGGATGGGGGGCGCATTACATCCATTTGTTAAGACATTACATGCTGGGAACACATACCCACTTTGTGCCCTGCAAGTTTTCAATTATGTGTATCTACATTTATTGGAAATTGGAAACAGTGCTAAAACAAACTAGCTAGTAATAAACCAACTTGAGGTAGAAGGGCCCTGCTCGCAAATTTACAATCTATATTTATACATTTGGGTGATTTGAGGTGATCAAGGTTTGGCAGATTAGCAGCACCTGTTTCTTCCTGTTATAGGTGTGTCCAGACCAGGAGGTCATTGCTCCCAATGCTGAAAAGCAGCTGGTGATAGTCCAGTAATGTAATATTACGTTAGGTGCTTTGGAGAGTACCCGGACTGTGAAACCTGTGGAAGACCCTGCAATGCTGTAACCTTGTTTGCCGAGCATTTTACCTGCTACAAAATAAAGACCCAGACCTCTTCTATATCCAGTGTATGCAGGGCTTAAAGTGGCCATGCAGAGGTAGGGGAACTAATTTCTCTATGCCACCTAATTATCCCCCCCCCCCCCCCCCCCCATTAGGTAGAGACAGGGCCAGTGGTAGGGTTTTTAGCATCCCCATGTAAACTAGAATGCTTGTCTGTGAGAATTACTGTGCAGGGCCAATGTGGAGGTAAAAAATGTCCCACCTCACCATTAGAGGTGGTGGAACTTAGTTCCACCCCATTCCCCCTCACTTTAACCCCTGAGTGTATGGGATTCCTTGTCACAGTGTTTTATTACATTCTATAAAAAAAATAAAAAAATGTATTGTTTTAATAATGATTTGTTACCCATTGCACCATATCATACTAGGTCATGTGCCCCTTAACCCTAAAATCCTGCACCACCGCAGCCTTACCCTCACCACCTTGGTATGTGTCAGGATTCTGTCCATGAGGAACCCATTGGGATCTGAGGATCGCATACTGCACATCCCAACCATTTCCCAGTTCATTTTCTACTAGGGACTGGGACTGCTTCTGCTGTAACCAGCTACACACACACACAAACAGAGATATAACCATATCTATAGACAGACACATATGTTATAGTGACATGCTGTGCCACTGAGTGAATCTCTCTGTGATGTAGATTAGCAAACAGTAGTGCAGGCAAGTGGCAGGACAGACTCATAGAAGGCTTATCTGCCTTGGTGAATGGGAGGCGTGTGTCCTATGCCTGCATCACTTCCTACCTCAAGGCTTTATTTTCAAACACGTAAAAGCATGGCTGGGGAGGGGTGTACACAAGTGGGTGTGTACGTGTCCTGTAACTGCAAACAAAGCAGGGATCTCTCACAGAGAACGTGTTCTACACAAATAGTGAAATCAGTCATTCATGCCAGAACTATGAAGCAATCGCAGAAGCCAACTGCTAAAATATTTCAGAAGTGCCCATTTATAAACAGCACAGCTGCTGCATGTAGCATATAAATAACCTTCTAAAGAACAATTTAGGAATGTATTAGGAGCTCGTGAGAAGAAACTACAGTTCAGTTTTGACTGAATTACTTAAGCCTACCGTAATTAGCATTGATAAAGAAACTTATTAGAAATTATAGAGAAAAGGTTTCTTCAAATAAAAACAAACGAAAAAAAACCTAGTTCGTTACCTTACTTACTGTGTAGTGTTGCCCTGGACAAAGCATACAAATTATATGGGTGACTAATGAAACCAAATCATATGTAGCAGTGGGCAGATGCCTTACAAAGAAAAGAAAAAAAAGATAAACGCGAGGGGGATAAAGAGTGATAAACATCCAGTCAAACAGCTCCTGTCATATTACAGGCTGTTTGAAAAATTGCAGTTAGGAGCTGATTGGCTTGACATTTATCACCATTCCGTTTATCTCCGTTAGGGCTTAATACATCTGCCCCAGCGTTACCAATGCCATAACATAACTTATGAATGTGCCAAAGCTTATACAGTTAGTTTTTTTGTGCAATCAACCATTTATACACGTTGAACTTTTCCAAGCATTGAGATCGGTCAACGGCATCAGTGACAGATGATCAATGATCAGTACGACAGCTGCCATTCGCTGGAGTTTGTCCACGGTGAACACGCCACAGTCAGCACTCAAAAGTAAACAAGCCCTGCAGGATGCTTATTAGCTGTAACGATTAGGTTACCAAAAATGACAGTCTCTCTACAAGACCGTACGGTATCACCTGACTTTTAGATAAAAATACAAGCAATCACACAAGCGGTGCTGCATCCATTTAAATAAAGGAACATCTTTTCATGTGAACGGATAGAAACACTGTAGCACCCGCCAACATTTGAGTGAATAGAGTCATTCTGGAATGCTACCAAGTGTTGAACACTACAGTACTACACTACAGTACACCCGGCTCTTGTAACATCCAAAAAATATTTTTAGGATTATTCCAGAATTACTCACTCAAAATCTAAAATAATCTTGTTATTTCCTTTCCGCTAGAAAGTAAAACAAATACATCCAAATTTTAGGCAGTAATTATAGTGTTGACATGTTTTCTCTCTTTAATTGTGGCACGACAAACACAAAACTAAGGTTGCAATTAATTTAATTGCAGACACAAAATCCTGATCAAGATTTATTTTACAAAGACATATGCGCCAAGCACGTGGTCACCATGGCAAAATCTACAACAGAACTTGAATCTACATAGGATCTAGATGATAGGTAGACAATGTATAAGTCAGTCAATAGGTTGATATTAAAAAGTTATGCACAAGGTTGATATTGACAAAAGGCTGACAAGCAAAATTCCGACATGAGATTTTCACAACATTTGTTGGACTTTTTCATACTGTAACATCCAATTGTGAACAGGAAAGTGTGCCAAGTGTAGCAGCAGGGTAGCTAGGCACCTGGCCCACTGCTTGGCGAGTAAAACAAGCCATGCGAGGGTACGCATTACACTAATGCCCGGCACACACCAGGGCGACCCGTTCACGATGTCGTCCGACCCGCTCACAATCACGCGGAGTGCATGACCCGTTCACGATGTGCACCGTGAGCAGGTTCCGATCCGATCGCGACCCGCACACGGGTGTATGGTCGTTTTCAGATCCTACCTGCTGTAGATGGGATCTGAATAACGACCGACCCGCGGGGCCACGCATCGGATCAGGATCGGACCAGAACAGGCAAAAAAGGGCACAATCTACCTACAATCTACATCCAATCGGTCGGGATTGGATCTAGATTGATGGGATTGGGCCCTTGTCATTCTGGTGTGTACCCTGCATTACTGTGGGTCAACATGCTCAGGTTTTCTTTGTGTTGACATTTTCTATGTCAACATTTTGTCAATCGACACTCTACGATAATAACCCAAGTTTAGCAATTCCTTCACCATAATGCTGTCTGGGTTTTTTGGTTGCAACTTCCAGGTAGATGAAAAGGTAAGGAAAATCTTTATATAAAAAGGTAAAAATGTTTTTTGTGAACCCCTCCCAATAAATCAGGGATAGGGAACCTTCGGCCCTCCAGCTGTTGTTGAACTACAGCAAGCCCTGCAACAGTTTGAGCATGGCCAAATAGCAAAACTGTAGCAGGGCATCCTGGGATGTGTAGTTCAACAACAGCTGGAGGGCCGAAGGTTCCCCATCCCTGCAATAAATAATCATGCACTTGTAAAAGTTTGAATGGGAGAATTTGGCCAAATAAGATGTGTCAGTGTTCAGGTAAACTTTCCTTAAAAAGCTCAATAATGGGTTACATGATGTTGGACAGGTATGTGGAGGTGTTGTATTGATGGGAGAGGTGTTTTTGAACTTGCAGATGAAGTGTCTGTCAGACATGTGACCCGGGACAAATCTGAGTGGTTGCTATGGGCAACACATTCACTTCTCTGTTAGATACTTCAGTAAATCTACCCACTGGGTAGACCAGTTGATGGGTAGACCAGTTGATGGGTAGACCAGTTGATGGGAGCAGGACTGGCATTTTTGGCAGATATTTTGCACATCTCTCACAGCAACATTGGCACTCAAAGGGTTAAAGTTGGAGGAACAGAAACAAACAAGCAATAAAAGAAGGAAGGGGGGGGGGGTCAAGTAAAAGTAAACTTACTCATCTCCATCTGGACACATTCCTGTGGTTTCATCGTATTTTGTACAATAAACATCTGGGCTATAGTTGAATGTCCCATCTCGTCTTCTGATGGGTCTGCGACGACGTTGATTTAAGAAATGCCAGTGAAAACAGGTAAAAGGTCTATGCTGAGTACATTTGTGCTGCAAAAACAGCGGGCACTGCTCGGTCCGAAATTCCTTAAGATACCTGGGTTAAAAAAACATATATACATATGTATTTGTACTATGTCGAATTGCTGTATGAAGTGTAGATCTGAGTATCAATACCCCTATCATACTGAATAATGGCTCCAACCTGCATTATTGAATACAGGTCAGAGGCTTGGAGGCATATGTAATGGTGTCCAAGTTTACTAGCGGTGCAGAGGATTGCTGCTTTAGAAACAGCTCTGGTGAATTAGGACGCTATTACATATGCCCCTTTGGGTGAAAGAGGTATAAAGAATCTCCTTTCAAAGTGACTGCACTGGATGCAGAGACTTTGTAAATAAGTTAGTAATTTAACTCCAGTTCTAAACAAGAGTGGTACCAATTACATCTCTCCCGTCAAGAAGACTTAAATATACAGAATAAAAGGCAAACCAAAGGAGACAGCATATGGGTTATTTTAAACAGCAGTCACCCAGTCAGAAATAAGTAAGGGGTATGCAGTCTGAGTTAGTCCACGTTCATAAAACCGACACCGGAGTGTTGAATGTTAAGTCAACATAATTCAAATGTTGACACAGCATTAGGCTGAAAACGTCTAAAGCCGTTTTTGGCAGGGTCGACATCATGTATGTCAACAAGACATATCAAATCCAATGCAGAGACCAATGTCAAGTATACTATAGAGGTGTTGTTTCCGTTTAGTAATATGTCCATATGGTAACATATTGTAAACCACAGAGAATCAGAAAGTGTTTGCCTGCACTTTAATTCACTGCAGATAGATAGATAGATAGAGAGATAGATAGATAACCATAACACACACACACACACACACACACACACACACACACAGCATCTACCCCCCACCCCCATGACATGACAGCACCAGGCAGCTGTTGCAGGAGCGGGGCTGCTGGGCCAGTGCTATGAACATGACGACTTGCGGGAGACCTGACGCTTCCAGCGATGGAATTTGGGCATCAGATTGGAAGGCAATGGGGGGGGGATGCAGGCAGCTGGTGGCA